>NC_081825.1:242961212-244211212 GCF_030867095.1 Alligator mississippiensis | reverse complement strand
TGTGCAAAGCTTCAGTTGCTGATTTGATTCAGAGGAGATTTGGCCTGATTTGGTGGTCAAACCTCCAAATCCAAAGCAAATCAGGAGACCCATTAATCTCTCCTAATTGAATTGGAAGCCTCCAATTTGATTTGGCAGGATTCAGAGAGATTTGACAATTCGGACATAGACACAGCTTTATGTATTTTCTACATACCTCAAAGTACCAGGCAGCTCATGATCAGTGAGATGGTGGAGCGGATGGAGTGTCCCATGGGAGCGCTGGCAGAGGGGTGGTCCCCAGTTCACTCAGTGGACCTGGAAGTGGACCAGAAGCACTTCTGGTCCGCTTCTGGGTTCACCGCAGAGTGTATGGGAGAACCCCTCCCCCCCCTCCACCTCCTGTGTCGGCGACTGGTGCTTCGTGGGTCTGGGGTGGCACCAGGGTCCTCCCACAGCCGATCACTGAGCGGGGGGGGGGTGCCACGGGGTGGGGGAGGGTCCAGTGGCAGGACTGGAAGTGGACTGGAACTGCTTCTGGTCCATTTCCAGGTCCACTGCCAAGCATGCAGAGGGCCTCCCCACGTTCCTGTGGGATGCTCCATCCACCCCACCATCTGAGCATTCATGAGCCATGCCTGGTACCTTGAGGTATGTAGAAAAAACATATAAAACTGTATATGTGGCCGAATTACTGATTCTCCAAATCAGAATTGAGACAGTGATCCGAATCAACAAATTGAATCACTGTCCCCTTAATTGGGCTGAATCCAAATCCAAATTGAATATGGCCTGCTTCACACCCCCCTAGTAAACATCCTATTTGAAGGCTGTTGTCAAAGCTGGTCTCAGCCTTCTCTTCTTCAGACTAAATAACTCCAGTTCTTTCAGCTTTTCCTCATAGAAATAGATCAAGAATGAGAAAAATTTTGACTCCATGATTTGTCACTTCTTTTGTTTTATCTTCTTGGCTTCTATCAAGAATGCTAATTATGGTAATGGTAATTTTTTGTGGCCATATGGGCTGAAATTTTAGGAGTGCTGAAATTTAGACATGTTACTACTAAGTAAAGGGCTTGATTTTAGAGCTGCTGAGCATTCACAGTTTTAGATCCAGAGTTCTTGTCTGCACAAACAAGTACTACTTAATATCTCTGAATATGTATCTGTTATCTAAGAAAAATAACTTTGAATTTTGATGCCTAAAATGTAGACAGTGAAGGGTAGAATATCTAACTTGGTCCTCTATGAACTATATCAAGGCTTCCAAAGAGTTTTCACACCTGTTAATGTTTTTCATAGTTTCTAATCAGGGCCATATGGGTTTGAAGTGATGTCCAACAGCTGAAAAACAATTTACACCTTTACAAACCACTGAGCTGTCAGAACTACCGTAAGATCATTTTTAGTTTGCTATTCTGACAGTTGTTTCACCTTGCTCTTTACAGCTAGGTGCAGATATTCAAAATGCCCAGGGTGGAATTGATCTACGTTATGTGGTTTTCTGTAAGTGGTATAGTTTAAATTGATAGCAAACAGAACACACATCCACCCTTTAGTGGGGGAAGGGGACAGACAAGAGGAGGGGCACATGGGCTGTCTATCTTAGACTTTGTTCTGCCATTTTTAAACCAGTCTGTGTGCACCAAACTTCTTTTCTATTATGGGTCTAGACCATTTTCCAATCACTTATTTTGGAAAAAGTGTAACGTCTGTACCTGCCCTAGAGGACTCTGTTTTATTAATGTATTTAAGATTTGTGACTAAAGTAATAATTGGACTGTTGTCATTTGTAATATTTTGGGTTTTTTTTTCCTTGTATGGGTTTTTTACCAATAAAGCAAATACTTGTTTATAATTTAGTTCTATTTTTGATAGTATTTTCCTTGAAATCAGGTCTTTCAAAACAAGATTCTAACTACAGGGGGAAACCGTCTGGTTTTTTTTTCCCCGCAAATGTTCCTCATTCTTACTTTTTGTCATACTGTTGCATAAGCAATGGTTACCACCGTTGGATCTGCTGAAGAAGCATTGCATAAACAGCATTCTGTTATTGATAAAACTTGCATCTTCTAGAAATGTTTTAATGCAAAAGGAATAGTCTTTCAAAAAGTAATTTGATTATTGAAATTAAAATGTGATGAAAGAGGAATAAGTTTAAAGGAATTTGAGTTTGTGATATGGAAATCTTTTTTTAACTATTAAAACATTTTATATACTTTTATTTACTAAGTATTTTCCGCATAGGAATCAGTCAGCTCTTCAGTACTTAGGTTTATATGCTTGCTAAGACAAGATCCTTTACCACACATCTCACTTGACAGCTGGAGCAGCATTCTCTGCTTCTCCATTTTACTCGTAATATCTCCAGTCAGAATCATGGACCACAAAGCTTCAGAAAGATCAAATGTGTTCATCAAAGCTTGAGGAATGGAATAGGAAATGAGAGAGGCAGGAAATGGACAAATAGATATCAAGGATATTTTGTTGTCAGTGGAACCTTGTTCTTATTACTAGGTGGGCTGGCCAAGTGTCATATAGGTGGCCATCCTGACATGCATTTTTACAGTACAGCTGGTTCCTTGTTCATCAAGTAGGAATACAGCCGAGAGTTTTAGTTGTTCTTTCTATGGTGTAGTTTGCAGGGCTGTGTGAAACGGCTGTCTCATTTCAATTTCAGATTCAGCCATTTCGGAGGACAGTGATTCATTTCAGTGTTTCGGATCGCTGCTCCATTTCGATTTGGCTGAATCTATTTGAAAGTTTTGATGCTGTTTTGGAGATTCGGATCACCCAGGGAGAAGCAGGCATAACCGGGCAGCTGGAGGTTCTCCCACAGCTCCTCTGGGTGTGCCTGTCTCTTTCCAGGTGGGAGGAGCCATGGGAGAAGCCCCCATGGCTGCCCTGCCTTGCCCCATCTCCTGCCTGGCCCCAGCCTAGTCCTGGCACTTAAAACATTTTTTTTTAAAAAGCCTCACACTCACCAGCTCTGGCAGCCACAATCAGGACCTCTGAGGGCTAGTGCCAGAGGCGCCCCCCACCCATGCAGTCCAGGGCAGTGAGGGGCAGCAGAGATCACCCCCCTGCCTGGCACCCATGCGGCAGCTGCCCCATGGCACAGGTGCAGTGCTGCTCGGCAGGGTGGTGCATGCTGTGTGGGAGCTGAGGCTGCTGGAGCTGAGCGGTGCTGGACATTTTTTTTTTTTTCAAGTGCTGGGAGGCTGGGGCCGGGCAGGAGATGGGACTTGGCAGGGTAGCCATGGGGGCTTTTCCCATGGCTTCCCCAGCTGTGCTCAGTGCAGGCTGTGCCAAGCAGACTCAGGTGCTGATGCTGGCCCCAGCTAGCAGAGGCAGCATGCTGTCATACCTCATACAGATCCAGGGGCTTGCACCCTCCAGGAGGGCTGCAGGGCTGTGCCGGACTACTCCCGGGGGGCACAGGCCTCTAGATCTGTGCGCGGGATGACAGCAGGATGCTGTCCCTCCCCCAGAGCACTGAGATTGGAAGGGACCTCAGGGACAGATCACACTCACTGGCCAGCTACAGATGTCAATATCAGAGCAGTCCTTCTGCCCTTCTTCCTCCTCCCTCTCCTTAGTTTCTGTTTCTCCACAATTCTGGCTCTGAAACATTTGAAATGTTTCAGAAATGTTTTGGATGGATTCGTTTCATTCCGTAGATGTTTTTGAGCCTTCTGTTTCATGTCAGATTCAATGTTTCGGATGCCAAAATGTGCTGAAACACCTCCAAAATGAAATGGCTGCTGAAATTTTGCACAGCCCTAGTAGTTTGGCTATGGGGCTGTAGTGGAACCTGCTTTGGAAATGGTGGCATCACTTCTGATTCTTCCTTACATACCTAAGGGACTACCTCCCTGCTTATGTTCTGTCACAATCTCTAAGATCTGCCAAGACAGCTTCTTGCAAGCACCATCTGCAAAAGTTTATTTGTAGTTGTGCCTCAGTTCTGGAGCTCTCCCCCTCAAGGGCCACCAGAGCCAAGCCTGGACAACTTCAGAAAGTTATGTAAAGACTTTTTTGGGTAGGCTTTTAGAAAGAAGTAGGGGTTAATTTTGGCGGAATTGCTTGAGAAGTTTAGTTCTCCAGGTCCGAGGCACTGAATTCAGCTACATTATTGAAGTTTTACATAGCTCCATATTCTATCCCCACCACAACTTGAGGCCTTGAGGACATACTGACCATAAATTAAGCCTTATAGTTATTTGTAAATCAGTTCATTATATGGTGTACATACAATTGCTTACATGGAGGTGAATAAAACTTGGCAGCTATGTATTCAAGTCAGGCCTGCTAGCTTTAAGTGAAAACATATATTGTTGCATCAAAATCACCAGTTTAAAGGCAAATACACTAAATAATAAAGCTTATAATTATGAAAAGAAAGACTACAATATATTTGTTTAGCAAACAAGATATAAATATTTCAGTACAAAAACTGAATTTCTAATGTTTGCTTTTAAAGATATATTTCAATAGTAATTATTTCAAATAGCATACCTAATATACTAGAATTTAGCCTTAATGAGTGTTTGGTAATTGCTCAATAATATATGATGGGTAAAAATTGCTTTGTGGACCTGTCTAGTACACCCTGAAAAAAAGAGGATGTACTGGTAATGTTTATAACTTAGAATCTTCTTTTCTCCTAAATATTTTGTCCATGTGTATTCCACTTTTGTTGCATACACATCCCATGTGCTCCAGTAAGATTGGAATCATCTGGTGAGCAGCATTATTTCAATTATTAATTAGTATTACAGCAGCACCTAAGGGTCCCAGTCAAGGACCAGGATTCAGGGTGCCATACAAACACAGAAGAAAAAACACAGTCCCTGCCCTAGAGAGTTAATATAAGCCAAGAGACAATGGGTAGGTATAGACAGATAAGAGTATAGGAGAATTATGGGACAAGATTGGTCAGCATGATGGGAATAGTCATAGCACATCAATTGCTTAATGGTTGGTATAGCAAAGGAAAGTTATATGGAGGGAGTTGGTGGATATTTATGGGAGGCTCCCCCCAGGCTTGAGAAGTGGCATATGGAAAATCACAGAATCATAGCAAGTTAGGGTTGGAAGGTACCTCAGGAGGTCATCTGGTCCAACCCCCTGCTCAAAGCAGGACCATTCCCAACTAAAGCATCCCAGTCAAAGCTTTGTCTAACCAGGTTTTGACAACCTGCAAGGAGTTTCCATCACCTCTCTGGGTAACCTGTTTCAGTGTTTTACTACCCTCCTAGACAGAAAATTCTTCCTAATAACTAACCTAAACTTCCCTTGCTGCAGTTTGAGACCATCACTCCTTATTTGGTCATCTGCCACCACTAAGAACAATCTAGCTCCATCCTCTTTCAAACCTCCCTTTTTGGTGTTGTTTAAAAACTAAACAAATGGAAACTAGAATTGCACACCAGTCAGAGAGGGGAGCTGGTAATACAATACTCAATAAGAGGTTACAGATAGGGTGGGGATAGGTTTTTTATTTTATTTTAAGAGGGCTAGTAGTTTATGGTGGGTATAATAGAAAAGGGGAAGCCAGATGAGAGATGCCAGGAAAGGGATGACATGTTTAAAGCTATAGACTATGGAAATGAACCCAGTAGACGCATTCTGAATGGATATGAATGGGGCAAGTTTGCTTTGGTCAAATCAGAGTAAAGGATATTGATGTTAGGGGTTGTGAGCTTCCATACAGCAATGGCCACATGCTTCTCCACTGGCAGGGGTGTTTGTGGCTTGCCGTTCAAGGGTGGGTGCCAGCTTGGTGCAGATTTTTATGAAGGGGGCCCAAGACATGTGGAAATTAATTTGTTGTTGTTGGTTGTCCCAGGTAGCCAAGATGATGAACTTTTACTATTTGTTGCTCATTTGCCTTGACCAGAAGTGCTACCCATGGTTTGGAGTTGGTTCCACATAAATCTAGATGCTGTATGGCATTGTCTTTATATACCATTCTAGTGCTGGCAGCAGCACTGAAGTAGGAGAGGTTGTGGTCCTATGTCTTCAGCTATGTCAGTTTGCACTTCTAGGGAGCTATAAGGTAGCCGGCTCATGAGGCCACTGATCACACAAAGGAATTCATGTGGAAGGCTTGTAGTCTCTTCCTGGAGCAGTGTTTCTGGGACACAAGCTGATGTAGCAGTGTGCATAGTGCATGCACAGGGATACCTTGATAAGGCTCCATCTATCTTGCGCTCCCCACACTCAGAGTGAGACTGACCAGGCACTCAAGCACAAGGATTGGTTGGGTTTGGGGTGTCAGAAGGTGGTTTGAGGGTTACATTTGCAGCCAAGCAGTCAGCACTTTCCTCCATGCTTGGAAATTCTTAGGAACCATCAGAAACTGAGCCACTGCAAAACATGATGAGATGCGTGTTCACTCCCATCCCCTGCTTCCAGGCTGCTGCTCAATCTGGGGCCCTTGGACAGTAAATGTCTAAATTGCTATAATTTTAAAACATTTCGAAATTGGTTATATTTGGAAGCATTTCAGTTGTTACATTTTTCTATGCCTTGAGGATTTAACAGTCTTTAAGAGAGGGGACAGTTATAACAGTTTTACTGGTATTAAATCAAACCAGTATAAACTAGTCTTATAAAATGGTAATATGTGTCTGTTCCTATACTGATATGTGTGAAGTTAATCCACTGTAATTTAAAACTTTTTTTATTCAGGCTTAAAGTTACGTTAGCCTAGCTTGTTTATATCAGTATAGGAATAGATAGATGCACCAGTTCTATCATAACGGCTAAGGTGTGGTTTCCTTCTATCCCATTAACATGGTTTAAAATTACATGTGCCCACTGTACTTTTCCTTGAAATACACCTTTGCGTTGAGGAAGTTCTACAGTCCTAATTTTACAAAAGGGGAACTGAGACCTAGATATGCTGAGTGTCCCATGGTCATAGAGGAAACCTGTAGCAATTTCAGGGCTTGAAAGAACATCTGTCTGGGCTTAGATAAGTGCTTTACAGAAGGATATCAACTGCAGACATTTGACGATTGGAAGATAGTTTCAGGAAGAAGAGGTAGATCCTGGTGATGTCAGGTCACAACTTGTTCTCTTTGCCTCTCTTGTCCATCTGCCTCCTTACTGAGGTGAGTTTAGCTGAAATGACTGATGCCTAGTAATATATCACAGTGCCGTGTCTTCTGGGTATTGATGTCAATGTTGCATTTCTTCAGATTGGCCTTCAAGGTGTCCTTGAATCTCTTCTTTTGCCCACCTGTAAAGTAGGGGGTTGGGATTATAATCTTGGTTTTGAGAACTGGTTGTCCTCCTTTTGAAGACCCCCAGGGTAGGAGCGAGCACCACTTCCCTTGGAAGTTGGTTCCAGATCTTAGCTGCCCTGACTGTGAAGTAGTGCCTCCTAATATCTAGCCTGAATCTACTCTCGGTCAATTTATGGTCGTTATTCCCCGTTACTCCTGGTAGCGCTCCGGGGAACAGGGACTGTCCCATAGCCTGCTGGTCCCCCTTGGCCAGTTTATAGATGGCCACCAGATCCCCTCTCAGCCTTCTCTTGTGGAGGCTGAACAGGTTCAGGTCCCGTAGCCTCCGCTCGTAGGGCCTGCCCTGCTGCCCCCTGATCATGCGAGTGGCCCTCCTCTGGATCCTCTCAATGCTGTCCACATCCCTCCTGAAGTGAGGCACCCAGAACTGGACACAGTACTCCAACTGTGGCCTGACCAGTGTCGCAGAGAGGGGGAAGATCACCTCCTTGGACCTGCTCATGATGCATCTGTGGATGCATGACACGGTGTGGTTAGCTTTCCTGACTGCGTCCTCACATTGGCAGCCCATATTCATCTTGGAATTGATAATGACTCCAAGATGCTTTTCTGCCTCTGTTTAATGGAGCTGGTACCATATAAACATGGCTTTAATGCTGGTGGTGCTTGTATTTCTGTCCTTCCAATTGATATGGAAGATTTTTCTGAAGATATCACTCATGGTAATGTTTCAAAACTTTCAGGTGTTTGATATGTTGTCCAAGTTTCACACGCATACAACAAGGTAGGAATGACAACAGCCTGGTAAATGAGAAGTTTGCTTTGGATCTTAATATTATGATAATCAAAAACATGATTTAGGTAGCACAGACAGACTTTATCTAGCATTGAATATCATTGTCTATGTGTATTTTTTGGGAAAGTTGGCTACCCAGGTAAGGCTCAACATTCCCCAAGGATTGCCCTCTAGTTGTAATATATAGAGGAGCCAGATAGTTGCTTTTGGGTGGTGTGGCAGGGCACTTGGTATGTCTGCCACTTTAAGAGATCAGGCAGCCTGCCAAGCCAGAGGCAGGTGAGGTCAGGCCTAATTGCAGAGGCAATGAACCTAGGAGTTGGCAGGTGAAGTTAGGCCTGATCAAGGGAGTCACCTGATTGGAGGAGGTCTGGGTTTAGACACAGTAGAAGCCCAGAGTCTGAGAGAGGGGCTGGCAGTAGCATCTTGGGAGCTGGTGGAGGAACATCATCCAGCAGGAAGGTTGCAGGTCCTGAATGCCGGTAGGCAAAATGACATCCTTAGATAGGAAGTAAGGGAATGAAGGAAGTTTATGGGGACCCAGTGTGGGGGGTCCAGAGCCCTGAGAAGGGGCTGTGTGCACAGGGGACTAGTGAGAAGCCAGGCAATCCTTGGGAGAGAGTCTGAGAGTCTGTGGGCCTATTGAGTGGCTTTGTGGACCCTGAGAGCAGGGCTGAGCACTTGGGAGGCCTAGTGCTCTGGGTGAACTCCATGAGTGGGGCAGAGTATGTGAGCCTATTGGGAGGTCCAGATGAGCCCAGAGGAGCAGAGGGATCCACTAAGAAAGACCTATGGAGGTCTTAGGGTGAGCTCAGAGAGAGGGAGCAATCTATGGAGGGGCCGGAGAGGGTGGACCCACAGAGATGCAAGGACTGAGAGCTGAAGGGCTGGGAATCTCAACTGGCCTGTGTGGGGCCAGGGCCCAGGAGGGGCCGAAGGGTAAAACAGACCACAGCAGAGGCTGCCAGAGCCAGGAGAGCCTGGAGTTCTTGACTGGCCTGAGATGGGGGCAGGGCCTAGGAAAGGCCAAAAGTCCTTGTGTGACCACAGCCAAGATGATCAAGTCAAGGAGTGTGCAGCCCAGCATGACGATAGCAGGTGCTTGGCCATCTGAGGAGGAGGGATCATGGACAGTTGTCTGAGATTGAGGTGAGGGCCAAAGATGGAGGAGTCATGGGGCCTGGTGGCAAGATGGAACCAGGGCCATGGGGCCTGGTGGTTAGCAGCCCAGGAGAGGCTTAAGACATCTAAGGGAAGCCCAGAGACAGACATGTAAGATCAGGAAGGCCTGAAGACTGGTCCTAGGTAAGACCTAAAACTGCACCCACTACCTTGTGTGTTAGCCTGTGGAGGGGGACGGTTAGGGGAGCACACCCAGACAGAAAAGCAGTTGGCAAGGAAAACCATGTGGATCATGGGGAATGAGGGGGTGTCCAGAGACCCAGTGACGGGCCAGGGAAGACCAGGACTGCATGGGTTCATAGGCCCTGTGACGGGCCAGGACCATGTGGGTCCAGAGGCCCAATGAAAGGCAAGACCAGGACCACATAGTTCCAGAGGTCTGAGGGGGCTGGACAGGTCCAAGGGGCCTGAGCCTCATAATGAGGCCCAGTGGGGGGGGGCTGAGCTGCATAGTGAGGCCCAGAGGGGCCCAGTGAGGGGCCAGGAATAGAGTGCAGGACCAGATGGGTCTGAGGGCCTGGAGAGTGGCCAGGAATGTGGAGAACTGAATGGGTCCAGGACGAGGGACCAGGAGAGGGACCCGGTAGTGGTTGCATGAGACCAAGGGGCATAAAGGCCCAGAGAGGGGTCAGCGGAGAGACCAAGGGGTCTGGAAACCTGAGTGGGGCTGAGGGGTCAGAAGTGAGGAGCTCTCAGCAATTGATTGAACATCTCTAAGAATGCCTTCTGCAAGGCATAAGGTCACAACCACAATTCAGGTGGTCATTATAATAAGATCCAGACTACTTCCCACACTACTCTGTGTGTGTGTGTTTGTGTGTGTGTGTGTGTGTGTGTAAAAAAAAAAAAAATAATAAAAAAAAGGGGGGGGTAATTCAATTTTTGGGGGGGTACTCTGTTACAGGTGGGTTGGTAAAGGATCTTGGTTTTTGTGAAGTCCAAGCATTTCATATGCTTCACAAAACCAATCAAGAGTGTCCTGCAGCTATTCAGTATAGTGTGTACACACAATACAATCATCAGCCTACTGAAGATCACTAAAGGAGACATTGTCTTGGATTTGGAATGGAACTAGCTGATGTTAAAGAGATTCCTGTCCATGGGGATGCTGACTCCGGATGGAAGTCTATCAGCAATGAGATGCAGAATAGCTTCAATACAGGTGAAAAAAAGTGGTGCAGTCAATCACACATCCTTACTTGACTCCAGTTCTAATAGTGAAGGGGTGCATTTCTGAGCCATTGTTTATGTTGACTGCTGTCATGTTGTCATAATGATGTCTTATAATGGTAGCAAACTTTGGTGGGCATCCAAGTCTCATCAGGATCTTCTATAGACCCTTATTAGTCAGGTCAGTGAAAGCCATGTAAAGATCTGTGTTGCTTGCAGCACTTCTGCAGCTGTTTAGCAATAAAGATCATAACTAATGTACCTCTGAATAATCTGAAGCTACATGGGAACTTGGGTAGAATCTTCTCAATGAGGAAAGTGAATCTATTGAGGAGAATGCTTCCTAGCTATGAATGGGACCGCAATATTACAATAACTGCTGCAATCTGATCCATCTCCTTTCTTGAATATGGTAACAATTCTGGCATCTCCCAAGTCGCTGGGAATATGTCCATGTTTCTAGATTTTCAGAATAATGAGGTGCAATCATATGAGGAGAGCTTTTTCCACTTTGCTTATAAATTTCAGCTGGACTACATGTTTTGTTATTCATCTTCTTAATGACTTCCAAAGTCTCTTGATAAAGTAATAGTCCTTAATGGGGTATTGTGTAATGGCTTTGATGATATTGTAGCTGAAATTAGAATCTCAATTTAAGAGCTCTTGAAAATGCTCCTTCCATCCTGTATTGGTCTTTAAGGAGTGTTGTTCCATCAGTCATTCCTCAGAGGGACAGCTCCTATGAGCCAAGCACCCAAGGTAGCTTCGGTTATGCTGAAGAAACTATACATGTTGCCAAACTGTTGAATCTCTTTTGAGTTGAGGAATATGGGTAAGGCCCATAAAAAAACATTTTTGATTAAACATACTCTTTAGCTAGGTCTAAATCAGAAGGAAAGCTAGCAACTTAATTTCTTGAAAAAAATGAATTTCCTTCCTTGTCAGCTTTTAAAGTAAATTCAACAGTCACAAAACTGAAATTAGTGGTGCAGGTCACTAGCTGTTAACTCTTCAGTTTCCAGACAAAGAATTTACCTATTGTTGACAACAGATGCAGATATTTTCTTTTAACACTTGTTGTTAACTATGTCCACCTAGGCAGTACAACCTACTGTCAGGGGTATTTTACCTGATACAGTCTAGACTTGAATCACACAAGAAAATTAGTTGCAGTTCTCAGGGAAGGATTTTCAGATTGGAAAGCTTAGCTTTCTGGTCTGTGTTAAAACAAAAGAGCTTTTTGCCTTTGACTGTAGCACTTGCTAAAATCTTGCAAAAAGACCTCCCTGGAGCTACCACTTTGCAGGTAAAATTTAAGTGACCTATAAAGCCTGAAAGAGGTGTGGTACCATTTATTTGACTAGCTGTGCGCCTCCAACAAATGCTTTAAAATGCTGTAATTTTTTCTGTGGGAGTCTTGACTCCATGGTAACCAAATCCAGCCTGACTTCAAGAAATTTCATCACAGTGCCCCCCTCTTACCTGACGCAAATGATTCAACCCTTGTGCTTTTTTTTTAATCTCTTGGCAAATATAAACTAAATTGATCCTACACACTAGATTCTCCTCCCTTTTGAAGATTTTTTTCATTCATTGATCTTTCTGAACAGAGGCAAGCATAGTAAGGTCAAAGCAATGTTAAGATGGTAAATTGGACTGCATTCTCCTTTATTACATGCAATAAACAGAAGAAAAGATTGAGACTATTTGCCTAAATGAAGCAAACAAAAAAGCGATGTAAAGTATATAAAATAATAAAAGGTGTGTACATGATTTTTCATGTGGCAAACACCTGTCAAATTCATTGCCACAGGATATTACAGAGGCAACGATCTTAAAAGAATTCAGAAACAGATTAGACACTTACAAGGATAACACTCTTGTAATAATTGTACTAATAAATATAAAAATGTTTCAGAATGACACTGAACACTCCTGAGTGAATAATAAGCCCACTGTCTAATTTTATAGGTTTAAAGGGAAACTCCTCAGGGGATACTTATTTCAAAACTTTCATTGACAGGTTTATGGATGATAGTGTGTGTGTGTGTGTGTGTGTGTGTGTGTGTGTGTGTGTGTGTATTCTAGATCTTTCTCTGAAACATCAGGTGCTTGTCACCATTAGTGACAGTGATATACTGCCAGATGGACTACAGGTCCAGTGCCTCTGCATTAATTTGGGCCAAATTCTAATCCTCGATATGTTTGTGAAGTTGCATTGACTTCAGTGGGAGCTGTCCAAGGGCAGAAACGTGTGTCTAATCTTTTTCTTCTTTTGATTTTAGAGCTTGGTGCACACTGAATATAGATTCGTAAATACATATTATCTCATTAACAGACATCATGTCAGCAATCTGTAAGGAACATCAAATTCAACAGATGCTGGAACCCTTCTGCATACTCCTCTGTTTTATTACATTTTTATTACTGCTAAGTCATCATAATGAAACCATATTGAGCCACTAACAACTTGTCTTAGTCCTTGAAATCTTCTCTGTAAATTGAAATGAGATTGTCTGATTTTATTCAGGTGGTGTTTAGAATACATTGGAACTTTGAATCTACTTTTTAAAAACCATTATTCAGTATTTTCTGTTTTCTTTCAACCTTAGGAAAGCATGGCTATAATTGTAGTAAAATGCCTGTACTTTTCCTATTAAATTGTTTCTTTTCTCTACGTATATCAGTATAGGCGTTAAGGGCAGTAGCTAGCAAATTTTAATTAATCCCTTTTATAAGGATGGTATGTGTCCAGTGATTTTCACCTTACTTAAAAAAACAAAAACATATACAGAATTTTTCCATATACTTTATAAACTATTAAGAGAAGAGAGAATAGATCACTTTTCCCCTGTTCAGCTGAAATTTAAACAAAAGAATACACTGTAAGATAATGGCTTGTCTCAAAGATTGACAACACCATGCACATTTATTTGGGCTGGGCTATGGCCAGCAGTACAAGTGTATGTGTCTATATCTGTCCTCACACCAGATTGTGAAGACAATAATGGTCTCCGTGTTCTGTGGTGCAGCTTGTTCACATGATGGGTAATTTGGTGTTTGCCAAGTTTCCTGGGTGGTGATCTAGAAAATGGTGGCTGTAACATCTAGAAAATGGTGGCAGCAACAATTTAGGCTAGACAGCCACCAAAAGGAAGGAACAAGAAGTGTGATTCCAGGGCAGAAGAGATGGGGAGTTGGGGAAAGGAAAGCTATTGGGTGCTGGTGGACTGAGCAATTCACTATCAAGCTCTGGTGGTGAGAATAAACACAGTTTGAAGTGTTTCAAAGTTGTTTGTGCTAATTCCAGGGTCTTTTATTGCTATGGCATGGTGCCATCTGCCCCTTCACTTTATAGCATTTTTAAGACACTTAAAGCACCACAAACATTGGGTGCCTAACTCATTCCATGAGCTTTAACTAAAGCACCTCAGCAGCCATTTTTAAACCCACAAGGGCCTATACACATGATGCGTGGTGATGCTAGAGTGTTCTAATTAGAACAATGAGAAGTCTTGACTAAATGAGTCCACTCCAATGCATTCTAATTAAAACAGGTTGGAGCACATGTATAGGCTCCTATTATGTCTGTCTATGCCCTTGGAAACTGCCTATATTTAGGGATCTCTGTAAATCGTGCCAGAACTACCCCCTGCAGTGACTTCTTTAAACTTTTTAATTTAATCACTTGCCTCTCCCCCCTTCGATTGGCAAAGGGCATTGGCGAAAGGGGTACATGCAGGTGCATGTGCCCCCCCTCCCCCGAGATTGGCTGCCACCGCAGCTGCTGGTGGCCTCTGATCACCACCCCCACCTCATCACTGACACCGCTGTGGTGACCTGCGGGTGGTCCTCGCTTTGGCCCACCCTTGCTGCTGATGTCACTGCCGCTGCCTGCAGGCAGTCCCCACTCGCCACTGCCATGCCCCTTCCGACAACACTGCTGCCACCACCTGCAGGTGCTTGTTGTACCCCCCAAGCCTCGGGAGGCATGAGGTATTCATGGGAAAGGGCCCCTGCCAGCTGGGCCATTTGCTGCTGATCACCAGGGAAGTGAAAACCACAGCATATTTAAAACCTCTGTCAATCAG
The DNA here is from genome assembly GCF_030867095.1 of Alligator mississippiensis. Taxonomy (NCBI): domain Eukaryota; kingdom Metazoa; phylum Chordata; order Crocodylia; family Alligatoridae; genus Alligator; species Alligator mississippiensis. The sequence continues at coordinate 244,196,738 of NC_081825.1, read as the reverse complement.
GCAAGGGGTGGGCAAGTGACGAAATGAAAAACATTAAAGAAGTCACTGGGCGGAGGTGGGGGACACTTCTGACATGATTCACAGAGACCCCTACCTAGTGTGTACTTGCACCATATTTACCTGAATTTTTCCTAGTAGATATTGGGATCTGAATCTTTCAGTGATACTGGCATAACTTAGGAATGTTTTTAATAGCATAAAGACTGGTGCAGTCTTTTTGGCTTGCATGCTCCCTCCTTGAGTACCATTCCAATCCCCTTCCCCTGCCCGATCTGTTTCTCTGCTTTCTGCTCCCTGTCCTATCTGTAATGGTATTCCCTGCTACCTCCCTTCCCAGTCTGCCACATGCTATGTGCAGAGGCTGCCTGTGCCACTTGCAGCTTGCATGCTGTAGGCTGGCTTCCCCTCATATAATTAGATAGGCCCACACATTAAAGAAGTCTTATTAATTTTTCCTTTACAATTTCCACATCCTTTTAAAATACTTATATATCCAAACGCAGCCAAATACTTTTGTTTATACTTTAGTTATATCAATCACCTATCCAAGTACACCTGACTGATTGTCTAGATTTGAACAATGATTTTCATTTGATAGATTCTGAATTCTCCAAGGCAAGGGTTATGTCTTTGTATGTGTTTGTATAGTATTTAGTAAAACATGTGTGTATCCTGATTGAATATTCTACTGGTACTATGTACTATAAATATTAATTATACATACTTTTGTGCAAAGAACTAACTGTGTGTTCATCTCCATAAAAAAGGAGAAAATTAATACTTAAAAAGTTAATATCCATTATTGAAGGTACTTTAATTAAAAAGTTGTTTTGAAATATTCTAAGATGTATTTTTTATCAGTAATGCATATGGTAAAACATGGTCCTTCCGAAGCTAGTAGGCAACAACAACAAGTTATCAGAGGCCCACATAAGCTAGTGTGGTAAGTTTCAAGTTTAGAATAAATCTTTTCTTTTTGGGCCAAGAGTGATTTTTATAAGGGGCATTCTTTTTTTAACACACGTTTTAGTTCCTTTTTTTTGTACCCAACTTCACATCAATATGAAAATTAAATTATGGATACAACATTTTCCTGCTTCCCTTGGTCATCTTATAGTAATTTTGCTAGTGCCATCCATTCACTTGTCTTTGATTATATTTCCTTTAAACATCTGAAGTAACTTTAAAAAGCTCAGCTCATTGATGATTTACAACAAAAACTGCCTCTGCCAATTTTCATTAGTCTTTATTCAGCCAAATAAGTATTGTACTTCATGTGCTCTTGCTTCTAGATGTGCAGGCCGGAGGCGAGCCGGGCCCGTCTTTGCGCACACAGGCTGTGGCCAGCAGCCCGCGCATGCAGGGCCGGAGAAGACCGGGGGCGAGCTAGAATTAGTCACAGACGCGTAGTGGTTGATTTAAAGATTGTTTACTTACACCAAAGATGGTCGTGGTGCAGGCAGGAAAACTTGCTTGAGTTACAGTTGCAGATACAAAAGAAGAGAGGCGGACTAGAGTTCCTTCCCATGAACACTCTTCTAGCCCATCCGGTTGGAGGCTCTAAACCGCGAGCCCGTCGGGCCAACCGAAGAAAGTACGTGAAGCAAAGAGCTCTGAATAGACTTACACGAAGTTTGCTAGGCTCCGTGGATCCTTTTTGCGCGCAGGGAAGAGGGATACGTCGAGGATTGCGCTCGGTGACGGGGAGAGGCTAGAGGCTGATCAGACCTCTGTTGCCTGCTTGAAATGCGTTGGGTCCGTGAGGATCCACAGCGCTTAGAGATCTTCACACAGCGTGAAGTCTCCTCCTCCTGGTGTTCGTGGAGTCCTCCAACTTGGGTGGAAACCACTCAAGCTTTTTATACGGCTAGCAAGCCAATCGCTAGCCGCCACGTAGGAATAATTTAGAACTATCCAATAGTGGGGCACAAATTTGAATACAAATGGCGGGAACTCCTTGCAAAGTGCATTTCTGTGCTGCAAAGAAGAAATGCACCCTGCAAAGAAAGCTACTAGTGGCGGGAATTCTTTTGCACCTGGGGTTCTCCTCTGCAGCGGAAAACTCCACCGTGCAAAGAAGCTGCAATTTGGCGGGAACAATTTAGCAGTGCCGAAGCACACAAAACAAAAATCACACCCTTGGGTTGTGACACTAGAGTGTGAAGACATAAAATTAGAAGTATATTTTAACATGGAATGAGACTAGTTCTATACAATTTTTACATACTGTTTTCTGGAATTCATTGGGAAGGCTCTGACTGATGGTTGCAACATCAGATCTCCTTTAATTAGCAGCCCTTTCCAAACTATTTCCTTCTTTGGGCACTGCTCTAGTTTACTTGTTTTCAGTATCCACATCTATCACAATAAATAGCATAGAACAAACTAGAGTTTAGAAATTTATTTTATATATCAGTTAACTTTATAGATGAAGGTAACTTATTTTTGTTGGGTTTACATAAAAAAAGAAAAAGCGTAGAGTATCACAAAGAATCTTCAGACTCACTTTGTTCATAATCTTTCAAATACAGTTTTTTTAATCCTACTAAGAAAGTCTTCAGTTGGACATCTTTACTTTGTCTATCCATTTCTTTTTCACACTAATTAAAATGTTTACCAAATACTGGGTGTGCCTACATGAAATGCTTTACTGCACAGAAGACTAATTTCCTGCACAGTAAAGCATCATCATCTACCTTTACTGCACAATAAATTAGTCTAATGTGCAATTGGCTACTACCTGTAGATACAGGTAGTAGATTTATCATGTAGTGGCTCCTGTGCAGTAGCACACGTAGCAAATTGCTCCCAGAAAGCCGAGGCAGCAGGGGGCAGGGAAATTATCTCCTTCCCTGGGCAGATCAGAGCAAGTGGCTGGGAAACAGTCCCCTGCCCCAGGCAGCTGCCTGCTTCCCAGCTCCTGCTCTGATGGGCTGATTGGAGCAGGGCCAGGGACACCATCCCTTGCCTTGGGCAGCTACCTACTTCCCAGCCCCATACCTTGATCTGTCAGTCAGAGCACAGAGCTGGGAGGCAGGGTACTGTTTCCCAGCCCCAGCTGATCAGGGCACAGGGATAGGAGGCAGCATGCCTCAGAGGTCAGACAGCTTCCCTGCCCCTTGGAGTCCAGGCCTGACCCTGATGCCCCCTGCCAGCCTGGGGCTGGCACCTGGGGGAGCCTGGAGCTCCCCCTGGCTGCTGTAGGGCGGCAGAACAGGGCAAAAGTAGACCTGCACTGAACTGCTCCCATCCGGAGAAAATTTGCTCCTGATGGAAACGTGTAGACAAGCTCCTAGAGAAAGCTTACTGTCCCTTATTTTACTGTGTATTAAGGTTAAGGTGCATTAATAGCATGTGCAGACATGACTCCTGTAGTCTTAAAACTATCCACATCATAGTATCTTGCTTTATCTCTGTTTGTCTTCTGAAGACGTAGAATCATGTAGAAGCTCTCCCATTTCATAGATATCCAAAATTTCTACTTCATATCTTCCATACCAGTCCTTCCCAACCTGCTATTTTCTAAATTGAAACTAAAGCTTTTTATCGTTTACCATATTCTTCTTGAACTGTGGTTCATTATTGTTTTTATTTTATATATATATTGTGGTAACATCAAGGTAATAATGTAATGATGAGTAGCAAGTGGGGAATAAGCCCTTGTTGCTACCTAAGGGGAGAGGGTGATGGGATGAAGGTGGGGATGGTGCCTCACTGCCCTATGCCCACCTCACCATAGACCTTTCCTGCAGTGGAACTGGTTCCAGCAGTTTGGAGGACAGAGCAATGGCAGCAGTGCATGAGCAACAGTTGATGGTTTGCTGTTGCTGGGGGAAGGTATCATCTCTCTTTTTTTGCCACAGAAACCTGAGGTTGAAATGGCTGCTCCACATGCAGTGTCAGAAAAAGGAGCTGAAGCCACTCCCAGCAGCAGTGAATCTCTGGCTGCTGATCCTGATGAAGGCTCAATAGTGGTCAGTTTAACCTCTGCATCAAGAACTGGGGCTATGGATCACAATTTCATTTTGCTGGGTGTGCTAGATAAACAGAAAAAGATGGTCCCTGATCCTAAAAAGTTAATCTTTCAGAGCTCTGTTTCTGTTACAAATAGACTTGCTTACCTGTTACTGTATTTTGCCAAATGTGTCTTCTAATTACGCCAGTTGGGATAATTACCATTTAGATTTATTCTATAATTAAGTTTCTTGCATGTTTAAACACTCACAGTACCAGTTGTTTCTATTCCCCATTTAGCTGTAGTTGTCTTACAAAAGCTAGAAGGGACTGAAATCTGTTCAAAAAAAAGTTTCTGGGAATCCAATGGGAAAGAGAGTAGAGTACTGACATTGACAAGTTCCAACATAATGGATGTTGGAACTCTTATCAGTTTGCAAGAAATATAGTCCTCACTCCTGTAGGAGCAACAAACCTGTAGTTGTTAATTGCTTAGAAATCATACTTACCACAAACAATCACAAGGTATATGGAATAAATCATTTTGCTATTTCTTAAGCAAGAAAAAACACACAAATAGTAATTATAGTTTGAAAGAGACAGAAATAGGATAAATTAACCATCAAAGTTAGAGTATCACAAATAAACAGCTCTTAGGAAGAAAACATGATGCTCAAAGGCTTATCCAACATTGTTCCTAACTGTGCAGTTGCTGCAGTAAAAGATACCACACAAAACCCTTGCCTCTTATGGTGCATACAGACGTTTGGAGAAGTTTGTGGAATGTTAGATCATATTAAAACTGCCGCCTGATCTAACCTAGTTCTTCTTGATGTAGACCTACATTTAGATCCCTAGTTAGGTGAATCTAAGTGCAAATTGTACAGAAGTTCCCAGAAGGTTAGATTGGTCTAAAAATGGCCAGCCCAATCTTAGACTATCCAATTGTTCCAAACTTCTGTACAGTTCCCAGTGCAGTCCCAGGGCAGAACTTTTCCTACCTGCCCCCTGGCACTGGGCTAGTTTTAGCCTCCAGGCCCTTCCCCTCACCCCTAGGTGGACAATGCCCCCCTCCACAGACCAGCCAGTGCCTCCCCCTCAGCCTGCCAAACTTCCCATCCTGCAAGCCACTGCTGGCACCAGTTTTTATCAGCACTCACCAGTACAGGGAGCTGAGCAAATAAGTCCTAGTCGGGGGAGGGATGGGGGGGTAACTTTGATGGGTGAGGGTTGGGTGAGATAAAAATAGCCCTGGGTCCTAGGAGGTGGGAGACAGAGTTCCCCACTTCTTACAAGACCCCCCCCCAGACCCTGCAAGACCCTCTGATCCCACCAAACCCGCCTGCCCCCAATCCCTCCCACAGATCCTGCTTGCTCCCCAGTCCCCCACAAATCCTCCCAACCCCCCTTAACATTGCTTGCCTCTGATTCTACCAACCCCACTAGTCCCTCCCATCCTGACTTACCTTAGATTGTGTGGCTTTTTTAAAAACTTAGTTGAACCTCCCCCTAACCTCCCCAAATGCCTATGCCCAGCCTTGTACATTTCCTGAACCACCACAGCTACAACACTCCAACCCTACTACAACATAGAAAAGAGGCATTAAAAAGTGGGAAGCATTGAGTAAAAGTAAGAATAGTGTAGTGATCATCAGATTCAGTTAAGATAGGAATGAATGAGAGCAACTAAATACATTTTGTTGTAGAGCAGTAAAGTTGTAGAGCAGTAAAAACTCTGCAGTCCTTTAGTCTAACTACCACTTAACTGAGGGACTCTCTCTCAGATTATCAGCTTTGTCAGTCTCTGCATATATAGGAGCATGTATAAATTATTACTTATATCAGTATAAATAATACAATACATAAAGCTGAAGTACTTGCTTCTACTAACAGAGAATTATTAGTGAAAGAACCATGTTATTCACTATGTCATAATTTCTCTATAAAGACTAGGAAAGAATCATGCACTTAAACAGTTTTCTCCTATAGCAACAAGTAGTGGCTTCTACTTTTAACAACTTAGAAGATAAATACTGCAGACAGTGTGTTCAGTTTTGCATTGCCTCAATGAAGATGTTATTTACTGACCCAGAGATGTAGTCCCTACCTATGATCTTCATGCTCACTAGGAAAAAATATATTCTTATAATGCAATACATAATAAAAATTCAAATCCTAGTTAAGACAAGAAACTTTGTTATTTTCACATTTGTTATAAGGGTAAGGTCTCTTCTCCCCCCGCCAGGATTTTCCCTGACTTGTTAATACATATGTAATAATGCATATCACAGTGACGTATTCAAATTGACTTTAGTGAACAGACTTGACTGTGTTATCTATGTGATCAAATAAACATGCTTGCACAGTTCTTAAACATCTGCATAGTACTTTTGCAAATTACTGATAGATGTGTGAAGCGTGCAACATGACTCCATTATTGGGAAACTTCTCTGTTAAATAAGGAAATTATAGTGCAGTTTAGGGGACCTTAAACAGCCTTGAAATCAACACAACTTAAATATATTAACCTTTCATTATTGTCACAATGAGAACTCCGTTCTTGCCAGTGCGGAGGCAGAAAAGGATCTTGGAGTCATTATTGATGCCAAAATGAACATGGGCTGACAGTGTGGGGACGTGGTCAGGAAGGCTAACCATACCTTGTCATGCATCCACAGATGCATCTGAAGGAGGTGATATTCCCCCTCTATGTGATACTGGTCAGGCTGCATTTGGAGTACTGCATCCAGTTCTGGGTGCCACACTTCAGGAGGGATGTGGACAACATGGAGAGGGTCCAGAGGAGGGCCACTTGCATGATCAGAGGTCAGCAGGGCAGGCCCTATGTGGAGAGACTACGGGACCTGAACCTGTTCAGCCTCCCCAAGAGAAGGCTGAAGGGGGATCTAGTGGCCATTTACAAATTAGTTGGGGGCGGGGGGGACCAGCAGGCAATGGGAGAGTCCTTGTTCCCCTGAGCACTGCTAGGAGTGCCTAGAAATAATGGTCACAAGCTGGCAGAGGGTAGATTTAGGCTACATATCAGGAGGCGCTACTTCACTGTCAGGGTGGCTAGGATCTGGAACCAACTTCCAAGAGAAGTGGTGCTGGCTCCTACCCTGGGGGTCTTTAAAAGGAGGTTGGATGAACATCTTGCCGGGGTCGTTTGACCCCAGTACTCCTTCCTGCCATGGCAGGGGGTCGGACGTGATGATCTGCTCAGGTCCCTTCCTACCCTACCAACTTTGAAACTATGAAACTAGTAGACCTTGAGGGTACTTGACCCACTGCAAGGACTTGGCGTGATTCCCTCAGTCTGAAGCACAAATAGTGGTCTCCTTTAGTCAGCCAGACCAAGGGGACCACAAGGCATAATTTAGAGCCTCTCCCAATAAGTCTCCCATGCTAGATACAGAGGAGAAATGTATTGGTTACAAGGAGTAGGTTTGGAATAGGGTTCAGGGTAGAGTAATATCCAAGAAATCCCTTAGAGCAAGCAGGATTATGGTAGCCTTTGATTATGCATCTGTGTTACTGCAAGCTATATACAGTAAAAGCTGCGCTATCAGGCATCTTACAAACAGGTATGCTCCACTAACCGGCATGCTGTCATGTAAGATAAAGTGAAACCGCAAGTGCCCACCGCAGCACTTCTGTTTTCTCTGAGCCCCCATGGCCTGGGGCAAAGCAGCCTGCGCTGCCGAGTCCCCATGCCCTGGAGGCATAACAGGCTGCACGGGGCCATGCGGGGCCCGCCTCCCTGTCCCACAGGGCCCACAGAGCCCACAGGATGGGCAGCAATGCAGCGGGAGGGGTGGCAATGCCATAGGAGGGCCCAGATGTGGCAGGAGAAGCAGCGGCTAGGGCTGTTCAATTAACTGGCATATTTTGTTATCTGGCATTCCCCATTCCCAGGGGATGCCAGATAACAGAACTTTTACTGTATCCAAGTTAGATCTCAAGTAACTTACTCACAAGTGTCATCCAGAAGCAGGTGGAGATTTCCTCTGGAGGCAAGCAGTTCATTGACCATCAGTTTCATTAGAGAGAGTGACTTTCAGATGGTTCAGCTTCTCTGAGAGTTCTTATGGCTGCTGCTCCTCTTCCTGGGCAGTCTTTAACTTATATAGAATTTATGACTTCATTTACCTGATTCAATGAAGGCCAGCAGTTGTTGGCTGCCAGCCAACCATTATGAAATGCATCACTGGTTGCCAGGTAGGCTGGGAGGGTCTCTATCCCCCTCCCAGTCATGATGACATTATGACATTGCTTAGAACAATAGGGAGTTTAACCCCCACCCCCCTGCCTCAGATGTGTGAGGCCAATCACATATGCAGAAGGAGCAGGTTTCCCCCCTCCCTCAGAAATATATCCAACGCAAGTTACAACAGTCAAGTTACAACTCAGGATTACCTGAAGAAGATGGGGCCAGGGGTGTCTGCCCTCTGCAGTGACCATGGTAACCAAATTGTCAGATAGGTCATCAGCCTGATGGCAGAGTTTGGGGCGAGACTGAGATGGCATTCTTCCACAGATGTCCTATCTTTTATTAGACCAACTAGATTCTTACCATATAAAGATTTCTTGCCACATAAAAAATACCTGCCCATTCCATCTCGTTACTCCTCTGTGAAATATGGAACACCATAACTAGAAGGAAATATGACTATATCCTGCTTACCACCAAAAACTTCAAGGTAAACAGACTATTCCATCTTTTTTTCTGAGCCTAATCTGCATATAAAATGAATTGTTCCAAACAGGAGATTTTTGCCACACCTTCAGCTCTCCTATGAAATATGAACTTTCATTTCTATCCAAGAGAACTTTACAGTCTTTTTTCCTATGCATGTAGAAGCGTGTTTGTGTCCTAAAGCTTGCAATTAAAGATTTTTTTTTGCAAAAATCTAGTTTATCTAATAAAAGATTATATGAACACTGGTAATATATTTTAGAAGTTTCAATCATTTTAAACAGATTATTGTGAATAATAGTTCGTTTCAAGCTGTAGCATGTTACCTTTATTTCTTTCAGCAATGGTGAAACTTTTTTTCATTTAAAAGTTATATTGTTTCTAGAAATCATGTGAATTTAAATTTATTATATACAAATAACCGTATCTTTCACAAAACTTCTAGTCTTTGGTGGGATTATCGTAGCATTGTTCCACACATAGTATTAAATGTGCTAAATCCCAGTTATGTGAAAGGATATCTGGAGTTTCAAACAATGCCACTGTAGGGCCTTTCTTAAGGCTTGCTTTAAGATATTATCACAGGTCCTCTACCAAACACAGCAAGCTTTACATCTATATTGATTCTGAATGATTAATCTGAATCCAGTCTTCATGAAACTATATATTGTTTTAATATTCCTGTTGTCTTAGTAACAAAATAGTCTTTGTATCCAATATTTCTGGTTCCTAACAAGAGTTAGTTGGTAATTCACATTGCAGTTATATTCCATGTACATTGTGAGTTGTAGCTCAACCTGAACACACACAGTAGTTGAATACCAGCACCTCCTTTTTCTTATGGTAAAGAATATTAATATATTTTTAGAGATTAATGCAGTTTATATTCCTTTGAAGAAATATGCATACCACTAGTATCTTCATATGTTTGATTTTGGTATTATAAATGTTTCAGTTTCTTTGTACATTGGAACTTATGTGGTTTTTTTCATGTTTTTAGTGCATATTATCTGAACAATAGGCATCACAATACTTATTTGTCATATAGACATATTATACTAAAACTCTGTTGCCTTCTCTTGAAAGCAAGTAGTAATAATTGTTAATAAGGGGCTACTGGATTTACTTGACACAAAGAGAAAATGTAACAGTGTATTGACTGATGTGTATCTCAGCAACATTTGTAATGCAGATGACAATGCTCATGAGTTTTTGCATTTACATGGTGTGTGGGATCTCTAGCTAAGAGTTGGAAAATTTGACATCCAGAGAGTGACAGATAATAACCAAACTTTATCTCTGATTTGTTTTATGTTAATTTAGCAATAACACTATCCTTCACTATCACGGCGTAATGTGTCATGATGCTCTATAAAAGCTTAATTTATGACCTACTTTTATTACAAGTTATAGTGAAAATGTATTATTTCATTAAGGATTCAAGAGGTTTTCTAGTTTAATGACCTTTTAAAAGCATTCCATGCTTTTTACTGATCTTAGGAATCAAATATATACTTTTAGAAGATGACTGTGGGGGTTTTTTTTAGCAAGTTCGAAGACAGCTGTTCAGATATTCAGCTGTTCAGAGCTGTTCATAAATACAGACTGGAAATGACTGGCTAGGCTGCAGCACTGCAGAAAAGGATGTGTGATGGGGGGTATCACTGGACCATCAGATGAATATGAGCTCAAAAAAGGTGCTTATGCTGTGGGGGAAAAGTTGATTGCTTACTGGGGTATATTAATAAGTGCCACTTGTAAGTCAAGGGAAGTGATTCTTTTGCTCTTTTGGCACTGATGGGGCATCATGTGGAGTACTGCATCCAATTTTGGGCCCTTTCACATTAAGAAAGATGTAGACAAATTAGAAATAATCCAGTGGAGGGGCCATGGAAGCAAGATTTATGAGGATAGGGTGACTGGATGATGATCGTCTCCCTCTCTGTACGTATGTACCTTCCAATCCATAATCCTGAGACACACAAATGAGAATATAAAATTCCCAATCCTCTTGCTAGTGGTTTAGGTATAGATCAGGCATTTATATATTGTCACTGTGTATGGAATATATTTTTTTTAGTTATGAAACTAAGCTGTTAATACAGATGAGTTTTGTTCTTGCATTTTCAACAAAATACATACACCCACACACACCCTTCTTACTTTCATATAGTTCCTTTAACTATCTGGATCAAGTTTTCAAAGGAGCCTCAAATGTTATGCTGCTAGACATATATTTTCAAAGTTGTATATGCTTACTATTTCATGGTCCAAACCATTTATGCAAATCTCTGGTGTGTATTTCAACTAAGGTTTACATGGAAAAAGGCCTGTATAAATACATAATCTCTCTTGAAGTGTCTGTTTTGGATTTGTACACCTCAGTGTAAACAGGCTTATGTACACTGCCTATTGCACATTTGGGCTTAAAATTGTATTCACTTTATCCACAAAATGTTTTTGAAAATTTTGGCATTGTATACCTTTGCTAGTTCTTATTGCTCAGTGCTTAGGGCTGCATACACACATACAAATAATCTGGGATAATCCTCCCATGTTTGTTCTCCTGGTAGAAAAAATTACCCAGAGTTACATATGCAGACATTGAAATGCTGAGGCCCTGGAGAGTGGAGAGTTTGCAGTGCTGACATTGTATAGCCAGGGGGGCACCTGTACATATTATCCAGCATGCTCTGCAGGCTTCCTTAGTCTGCCTGGTGATGGATAGCATCAGTGTGCAGGGCATTCCTGATTTGGCTGATGTAGATTGTGCATGGTTAGCCTGTGTTTCTCTGCAGCATAATGTAGGGATTGTGAGGTGGATGAGTTCTGGAGGAGCAGAATTTAGTGAGTAATACACTTTCTTCCTGGGGGAAGATTGGGGGGGAGGGGGGGGGAGAAGGTGAGGAGGCAGAGGGATGCTGGAGGACCGTGTTTTGTTCTGGGAGAAGCCATGACAGATATTTGCTCTTCTAAAAGAAACTCTCCTGGGGATTTAACCCTAGTTGTTTCCAGGATACTTTTTCTCTTGGAATGGCCATTTTTACCCTGGGAAAAAAAGCCATCAGCAACTTGCTCAAGAGAAACTGAATGTTGATGCAAGGATAGCTTGTGCTACAAATCTGTAATATTGTGAAGCAAATTAGATTATTAAAAACATTTAAACCAAGAATATGACATTTGGCATGTTTGTGTTTGCTTTACTATAAATACTATACATTTTTAAATAATTTTTTGTATCGTTGTTGTCAGTAACATGTCAAGATGTACTTGTACAGCCTTTCTTTTTAAAGTGTACAAGTGTTACTTTATTAAACTCACTTAGAATATATAGAAGGTTAAGAGAGTCCTGTAGGTCAGTGTAGCAAATATTCTGGCAATATATTGTACACAGAGACAAATTCTGATTAGAAAACAGATTACCTTCATCAAAGTACTGATGATTTAGTGTTGCAGTGACCTACCATATTTCATCATAAATTGTTTACATTTAAAATATACATATACATAGTTAACACACATGCTGGATCTTTTTCATTCTAGCTAACTCTCTGGGACTAAATAAATTACATATAGGTTCCTCAATACCTAGCGTAGAGGCAAACAGAAGCAGCTTGGAATTTAGTAAACTTGCCAGTAGCCCTATACCCAGGTTTTAGAGACAGTAATTGAGGACTTTTCAAATTAATTTTCATACACTTGGCATCTTAATATGCTAAAAAAGCAGCCAGATGAATTACTGGTATTAAATAAAATATGGACAGGGTATGTGGGGGGGCAAGCCTGAAATACTCAGGGAGGTGCAAACACAAGAGATGAAGAGGGGGAAAAAACAATGAAAAATGTATATGCAGGGTTTAGGAATAAGAAACAGAAGCACAGAGATAAAGAAGAATACAAAAATACAGGGGAATGAGAAGAAAGGGAACTAAATGCTGTGAGATATAACCATGCTTCAGATTTTGACATTTTGTGCAGGGATGTTGTAGCATTTTAAAAGTGAATTAAAAGTAGCAAAAGCATAGTTGAGAGTATGAAATAGTGAGAAGGCCCAATCACAGGGAAAGCGGGGGCCTAGCTTCTTCCATTGACTGCCATGTCAGCAGGTTTTAAAATCCTATTAAAAACTTGCTGAAATTTTCTGACTCGTTATGAGTATGGTGCATTAAAACTTAAAGTATAAGGAAGGTGGTAGTGATTCTGAGGCTTGTGTTCTTTTTTAGTTACCAGTTAAACCACGCAACATGCCAGTGATCAATTTGAACCTCAGGTCTGTATCTGTGAAATTTGTGACAGAATAGGAATGCAGCCCATTCAGAAGGAGAGACTGAACCCAGCAGTGGTACAGAAAATTTACATTGGTTTAAGAAGAACAGTATTCACATAATCATGTTTCTACCACTAAGAGTGATTGAAAACATAGAAGTGCAATAAGATAATAAAGTATGTTTGGAACTATAGATATCATGCTCAAACCAATAATAAATAACTAATTCTTGGGTATCTTATTAGCTGGGCAGGGTCATTGTTTGATTTGAAACTGTTGTAATAGCAGGATCATTAAATTTAACCTGCACCAATCTGTTTACAACTTTTTTATGCCTCTGATATGTAAATTCCTATAGCAAACATGTTTTGGATCACTGGTGAATGGATTTTATGTTAGTAAAATGAACATACTTCTTTGCTAGTAAATCTGCACGTTGCTTTCCAGTCATATTCTAGTTAGAAACAAAAAAGAAATTGTGGGATACCAAGATCTGATTTTTAAAGTGTTTCCTAGGGAGAGAAATAATTGGGTACATGATGCTGGACTTGTCTGCTTTTTGTGTTCTTTCCCAGTATTGCAAACCCTAAGCATTCAAAAATCATTAGTCAACCAAAAAAAAACCCCAAACCCCCATGACATTTAAAAAAATTGAGTTCTTTTTCTTTGCCTTCTGTTCTCAAAGGCTGTAAGGTATGTTTACTTCACATTTTGGAGCTTTTATTTTCCCATAAACATGAACAGTAGAGACTGACTGACTGACTGGCTGACTGACTGACTTTTATAATAAAAAATGAAACTTCCATGCAATAGCATGAGGAAGGATAAATACAGTTAGGGGGCAACTAAAATGGTTAGAAGGCTAGGGCATATGACTTGAGCAAGAGGGCTTATTTAGTCTGGAGAAGAGAAGACTGAGAGGGGGTTTAATTGCAGCCCTCAGCTCCCTGAAGATTAGTTCCAAAGAGGATGGTGCTAGTCCGCTCTCAGTGGTGGCAGATGACAGAACAAGGAGCAATGGTCTCAAGTTGCAGCAAGGGAAGTTTAGGTTAGATATTAGGAAAAACTTTCTCATGAGGAGGGTAGTAAAGCATTGGAACAGGTTACCCAGAGAGGTTGTGAAATCTCCATCTTTCAAGGTTTTTAAGACCCAGCTAGATAAAGCCTTGCTTGGGATGATATAGTTGGGGATGATTCTGCTTTGAGCAGTGGGTTGGACTGCATAACCTCCTGAGGTCCCTTCCATCCCTATTTTTCTATGATGCAGCTAACCAGCTTCTTATTTGTTTTTTAACAATACAGATTTCAGTTAGCATGTTGATAATAGTCTGCTATTATAGAGTAGGGCAAAATTTACTATATTTGCAAATAATCATTTTTGTTACTAGTGATACAGAACAAAAATGTTTCATTAAAATGAGACATGAAACTTTGCATTGATATTGTATTAATAGATACTTATATTTTGGGTTTAGATAGATGGATGTAACTCCACCGAAAATGATGCAAATACTATCTCCAGTTTACAAGTAACTTCTTTCCCAGTGCTTACCACATCTTGAAAGGATGCAAACATTAAATATTACAATAGCTTTACTTCAGCCATTAATGTCCATTATGTCTTTCATAACAGACATGCTGTACTTAAAATTCAAATGGCACTTTTTCAGTCAACCCTTTATTTTTAGTCATCTAGCTTTCAATAATTTTCTTCTAAGTCTTAAATTTCTCACACTTCATCCTGTTTCCAGATTTTTTTGTGTGATTAATCTGAGCATGTTTTTAATACATCTAAATTAATTAACAAGAAATACTTTCCTTTGAAACTCCAGGTTGGTTTTATGTTCTGATGCCTTACTACATATCTGCAGCTATAATTCTTCCAATGCAAATCACCATCTTGAATAACATACCAGCACAGCGTTATTAGTGGTAATTATTTTGAAATTTTCTAGAGTTTCTCTTGCTACAGAATGTAAACACTTTCCAGGGACTTGTTACACCTGTAAGCTGAACAAATGTTAATTGGCTTAGTGTTGTTCAGTTTAGTGGAACAGTTGCACCCTAAGGCAAAAAAGCATGTCTGGCTGATCTTCACCTGAACTACTATGACTTGCCACTAGCGGCTTGGCGAGCAGCATGGGCAACTGGTGCCACCTTAGTCAGGGAGGCATGTGCCCCCCCAGTCACCAGTGGTCCCCCCATGGCCAGTCTCACCGATGGCACTCCCACTCCCTGGCCAGTGCTCACAGGGGGGACACTGGTACTCCTCCCTGCCACCCCTGCCTGTCACCTAAGCAGCAAGCGTGGCCTGCCAGGGAGTGCACCAGCACTCTCAAGGGGTGCATGTGGACCCCTGTCATCACCACTGGTGAGCAGGGGCAGGACTAGGGGTAGAACTGCCTTGCTGCTTGAATACCAAAGAGCCTGATTGCCTTGCTGCTTGAATACCAAAGAGCCTGATCCTTTTTTGTCTCCAGAGCCTGCTCTCCATACTGTCTCTTCTCTAGGCAGACTAGAAATATTGAGTGCTTTAAGCCACTTAAAGGTGCTAATGTGTAGCCAATTCAGGGAATAAGAGCTCCAGAAGCTGCCTAAAATTACTGTGTAACAAGGCCCACAGATAAATTAGGTCTGCATAGCAAGGCTCTTAGAAGATTTTAACTCTTTGCATTGTACAGATTCTTGAGACCGCAGTGGGTTGTGTTGTGTTGTTTTGTTTTGTTTTATTTTGCTTTTTTTGTTCGGGGGGGGGGGGGGGAGAGGGCATTGAGATGAAAGCTCCCTACTACCAGTGTCTCAAAAACAAACATGTGAAACCAAATCCAGGATAGAGACCATTAAGAAACCACAGTGAGTACAATCAGATATGCCTATTGTACCTGTACTGAATTTCCAGCCTGTTGAAGGGGATACAATGGAGAAAGCTTGGTAGTTTGAAGGGTGGCAGGAAGAGCTCTATAGAGAAGATCAACTTTACCATTTAGTTTTGGAGTTTGAAAAAGAAGTTGCATATTGAAGAGTCTCTATAGCTTCTTTTATTTGTAAGATTTTTATTATTTTATTAAGTAGTATTTTGAACTAATAGAACTATGCCTTGGAAGACTTTAAACAGGACTAAGAATCTTTCACAGGCTGGTGGAGACAGGTCAACCAGCCACATCAACAAAAGGATAACCTTCCAAATCACTGTTTTTAACTTGTAATGCAGGAAAAAGACTATAACTAGTTTTATTACTTTGGCAGTGTGGCATTAACTACCCTTTTAATTTTTTCACTTGTTTTTGTCGTAGCTTTAAGACATTTAAAAATTTAACTGTACAACAGACTCAGATAATGGTATGGCAGATGTATAAATTGTGGAAGTCACCATAAATTGTAACTGAAGTGTTAGCAGCTGGATATAAGAAAACAGATGGTCTTGTCTGAGGTGAAGCTGTAAGGCCTTTATTTACTTTGTACTATAAGTGAAATCATGCTGTGACACACTTATCTATTTTCAGCAAATGCAATGATTTGTGTCCACACAGCAGCTTTTTTTTCTTTTTAATAATGTAACCATGTGTAACTATGATTTGTGTCCACAAATATTATATGTACACACAAGCATTACATTTCTACTGGTGAAATCTCAGTTTCTTTCATAGAAATCCTAATGTACACAACATGTGCGCACAGTTTCTACCAGACCAAAAATGGTGAGTCAGGTAGAAAAATCTACTGCTTCTTAGGTAGAAGTGGTCCCTGGAGAGTTTCTACCTGGAGAATGAACACTTGAACACTCACTGATAGAAGCTACAGCACTGTTTTCCACCATCACAGCATGCACTGCTCAGCCCCCTCCCCTCCCCTCCAGGAAGATGGTCTGTGACTCAGACTGCACTCTTTTGCTGCAGCATGCAGCAAACCACTCCCTCTTACAGCTTTGGGGCCAATAAACCCAGGCCCCTCTCCACAGCCTAGGAGCTGTGCAGCTATCTTCCCTGCCACCCTGAGCAGGTGGGGGCATCTGACCTGATCCCAACCCACCAGTACTCAACCCAACTCAGTCTTACTTGACAGTGGCTGCTTCTACTGTCAGGGCTGGCTTCTTGGACATTGCTTTTTGGATCAGGAGGCCAGGCTGGCTATCTGTATGCATGCCGACCAATCAGCACCTGACCCTGAACTGCCAACATTGGGTCAAGTGCTGGCCAGCTGGAGTCAGGTGTTCATTCTCAACATGCATGCAGGGAGCTGGCTCCACCCCTTCCCCCAAGGGGCAGTAGGCAGGAAGCTGGTGCTGGCACTGGCTCTGTCCCAGCCCCTGCCCCAGTCCCAGAGAGTGAGGGAGCTGGGTTGGCCTCAGCCACATCTGGGCCAGTCCCAGCCACAGGACCTAAACCAGTGCACTCAACCCAGCAGCATCAACCTGACCCAGTGGCACTCAACCCTGACCCTACCTCACTCACCCAACCTGTGCTGGAACTGGATCTGTTAACTGGTGCCATAGAGGTAGGGATCTGCTACTGGCATGGAAATTAGCAGGTTTTAAAAGACATCAGATATGCCCTGTATCTCCTGCCTCAACGTCTGGGAAGGAGGAAATGTTGTGAGCAGGAGGCCATTGCTATGGGGCTAATCAGTGCTAACTTGTGCCCTCGGCTGCTGCTGGTTGTATCCAGCAAGCAGGGGAGCCTGAAAAGTATGCTGGGATGGGTGCACAGGGGGTTCTTGTCTGGGTTGTATCATCCATGCAGGATGTCAGTAGAGCGCCCAACCAGCCCCTGTAACATTTTCTATCACGAGAACAAAGCTGGTTGAATTCTCTTGGATCTTTTGAATGCTTGTATGCACCCTATGTTGTCTAACTCTGGTAGTCTCCTGGGCTACATTCAAAAAGCCTGAGCCTGAATTGATTCAATCTCTGCAAGTTAGACTAACCTGCATAGGCTGAACCAATTTATAAATACACAGACATCCCCTCTGGACTGAGGACATTCAGGGACATGCCAGGGTGGCTCAGGCAAGAAACTGGGAGGATGCTACAGCAGCCCTCCCTTTCCTTCCACAGTCCCGAGCTGAGGGGGCGGGGGCATGGCTAGGCCCCAGTAGGACACTCTGATTAGGAAGGGGTTCCCCCCACACACGCTTAATAACAGAGCATTTATCACCTCTGTTATCAACATTTAGCACCCCACCAAAAAACAAAGCCCCTCTCATTAGTTCAAGCTCCTCTTAAATAACTTTTTCCAAGGAATGGAACATTCCAAGCAGGGACATTACCAGCTACCTGTTGATAACCTCCAAAAAGCCCAAAGCGGACACTGTCATAGATTCATAGATTCATAGATGCTAGCGTTGGAAGGGACCTCAATAGAACATCGAGTCCGACCCCCTGCATAGGCAGGAAAGAGTGCTGGGTTCAGATGACCCCAGCTAGATGCTTATCTAACCTCCTCTTGAAGACCCCCAGGGTAGGGGAGAGCACCACCTCCCTTGGGAGCCCATTCCAGACCTTGGCCACTCAAACTGTGAAGAAGTTCTTCCTAATGTCTAGTCTAAATCTGCCCTCTGCTAGCTTGTAGCCATTATTTCTTGTAACCCCTGGGGGCGCCTTGGTGAATAAAACCTCACCAATTCCCTTCTGTGCCCTCATGATGAACTTATAGGCAGCCACAAGGTCGCCTCTCAACCTTCTCTTGCGGAGGCTGAAGAGGTCCAGCTGCCCCAGTCTCTGCACATAGGGCTTGGCCTGCAACCTCTTAACCATATGAGTGGCCCTTCTCTGGACCCTCTCCAGGTTATCCACATCCCTCTTGAAGTGTGGTGCCCAAAACTGCATGCAGTATTCCAACTGCAGTCTGACCAGCGCCCGATAGAGGGGAAGTATCACCTCCTTGGATCTGTTTGTCATGCATCTGCTGATGCACGATAAAGTGCCATTAGCTTTTCTGATGACTTCATCACACTGCCGACTCGTGTTCATCTTGGAGTCCACTAGGACTCCAAGATCCCTTTCCACTTCCGTGCCACCAAGCAGGTAATTTCCTAGGCAGTAAGTATGCTGGACATTTTTCCTCCCTAGGTGCAGCACTTTGCATTTCTCCTTGTTGAATTGCATTCTGTTGTTTTCCGCCCATATGTCCAACCTGTCCAGGTCTGCTTCTAGTTGTTCCCTGCCCTCCAGCGTGTCCACTTCTCCCCACAGTTTTGTGTCATCCGCAAAGTTTGACAGAGTACACTTCACTCCCTCGTCCAAGTCGCTGATGAAGATACTGAAGAGTATCGGTCCAAGGACCGAGCCCTGCATGACTCCACTGCCCACACCCTTCCAGGTCGATACTGACCCATGTACTACGACTCTCTGGGTGCGACCCTGTAGCCAATTCACCACCCACCAGACTGTGTAGTCATCCAAGTCACAGCCTCTTAATTTGTTTACCAGTATGGTGTGGGATACCTATCGAAGGCCTTCCTGAAGTCTAAGTAAACGACGTCAACCCCTACTCCTGCGTCCAGGCGTTTTGTAACCTGGTCATAAAAAGAGACTAGATTAGTCAGGCATGATCTGCCTGCTACGAACCCGTGCTGGTTTCCCCTCAGCATAATTTTTCCTGCCGGGCTGTCACAAATGTGAGCCTTGATAATTTTTTCAAACACTTTGCCAAGGATGGATGTGAGACTGACTGGCCTATAGTTGTCCGGGTCCTCCTTCCTCCCTTTCTTGAAAATGGGGACCGCATTGGCCCTTTTCCAGTCCTCCGGGACCTGGCCCGTGCGCCACGAGCGTTCAAATATTCCCGCCAGTGACTGTGCAGTGACGTCGGCCAGTGCCTTCAGTACCCTCGAATGGAGCTCATCCGGGCCTGCTGACTTAAAGGCATCCAGTTCCTCCAAGTGACTCTGCACCATCTCAGGGTCTACTCATGGTAGTCTGGCACCTTGCTGCTGCCTCTCTCATCTCAAACCTTCAGGACTGTTTCAGGCTGGACAGAAGGAAGAACTTCTTTACAGTCTAAGCCCCCAACGTCTGGAATAGATTGTCACCGGAGGTGGTTCAAGAACCTACTTTGAACACCTTCAAATTAAATTAGGATGTTTATCTTGCTGGGATCCTATGACCCCTGCTGACTTCCTGCCCCTGGGGCAGGGGGCTGGACTCAATGATCTTCTGAGGTCCCTTCCAGTCCTAATGTCTATAAAATCTATTAAACCTTTTTCAGCCATTTTCAAGCTGGTTTATGTGCACTTAGTATCTGTTCTGTTACAGGTTTAAACCAGTTTCTGATCAGTTAAACTGGTTTATGTGTAATGTCTGTCCCTAGCCCTGTAGCTACTTCTTATAAGTTTTTTTATTTTGAAAGATTTGGTACCTTTCTAGTCTCATAGAAATGTTGTATGGAAAGCATAATTATGATCTGATTATCCAGTCCAATTATATCTTTCCTCATTGTTCAGGAGATTGAGCTCTCTCTCTCTGTCTCTCCCTTTCATTATTATAAATGTATATTTTTAAAAGCAAGACATATACAGACATGAAAAAACATTAGCCTATAAACAGTGTAATATTTGTTTTTAAATCATTTACCTACAGGTACACTGCCAAGGGTCCATTATGCTAAACAACTTTATACCGATCATTAATTCTATAGAAAATTAAACAAAAGCTTTTATGCAACCTATGTAACTTTATTGTGCCAGAATATTGCCAGTATTTCCTTTCCTTAACACTACATTCACTATTGAGAAAGCAACATGGTGCAAGGATACCTGAGCTGTTTCCTAAAATGGAAGTAATATAGTTGTATTTTCACAGTGCTGTAGCTGAACTAATTTGCTGTAGGTCTCAGAACTCAGCTTTTTGGCAGAGCCATTTAGCCTGGGTGCACTGCTGTGTGTATATGGCTAAGCTACTTCTGGTTTGTGAGCTTGCATGCACAGAGGTAGCTTAGGTACCTGCACAGTGCTGTCTTGATGCTGTTGAGTAAGACATTTAAATTCATGGTCTACTGGCTTCTATTCCTGTTCAGTTTCTCTTTGGCTAAAGTATACTTCGATTGCATCCCTTTTACCTTTGTGAAATACTCAGTTTGATTCAGCTGAGAATCTTAAATTTAGATTATTCTCAAATGCAGAGGTTCCCACAATTTGTGTTACTGCAGAATCTCCTCTAGCTAATAGTAGTGCATGTCTGTGAGACATAGCTGGGCATTTCTATTTCTATGCTGTTGAGGAGACCAGTACTAGGGCTGTGTGAAATTTTACCAGCCATTTCATTTCGACACTGTTTCAACTCATTTAGAGGTCAAAACAGCAAAATTGAAAGGAAACAAAGGGCTTTGAAACAGCCTCAAAACAAAATGAGGATAGTCAAAACATTTCAGCTGGACTGACTTCCCGTCCCCCACCTGATCTAGCGCCAGGAAGGGGAAGTCAGCCCAGCTGGGCTGACTTCCTGTCCCCCGCCCGATCTAGCACCAGGGATCGGAAGTCAACCCAGCTGGGCTGACTTCCCATCCCCAGCCAATCTAGCAAAACATCGAAACAGAGCCAAAACAGTCTCACTGTTTTGATGAAGCAAAATGGAACAGCTGTTTTGAAATTAAATGACATTTAATACGAAACACTGTTCCGTCGAAACCTCAAAACTCAAGATGAAATTGAGCAGTGCTGTTTCTCACAGCCCTAACCAGCACACTTTTCTTAAAAATATTTTTTAAAAGTCTTCTTACAGAATTAAATTATTTCTTTGAATGTGTAAATGCCACCATATTTTTAAAGGCAGAGGGTAATATTGTCTACTAAGGCTTTGTATAGACGTTCAGTTTCTCCTGGGAAAGTGACTGCTCTCTCAGAAGAAACTGAGAGTACAGATGTCCAGCTTTTTTCTCCCAGGGTAAAAATGGCTGTTCTAGGAGAAAAATAATCTGGCAATAACCAGGGTTAAATCATTCCCAGGAGAGTTTCTTTTGGGAGAGAAGATATCTGCCTATACCATGGCTTCTCTCAGAAGAGAATATAGTCCTCCATCATCCCCTCTTTTACCCCCCACCTTCCCCCAGCTGGGGAAACAGTGTGTCAGTCATTGGACATTGCTGCTCCAGCAGGGGGTAGAACATGTCCCCTTCACAATCCCTACATAGTACTGCAGGGAAACACAGGCCAACCATGGGGAGTCAGGATCAGCTAGTCTGGGCTGTGCTATGCTCTGTTGCCGTGTGTCACAAGGTAAACTAAGGGAGCCTTCAGAGCACAGTACAGTGTGTGCACAGCCCACTTCTGCACAGCACACCCTAGCTGCATATTGTCAGCACTGCAAACTTTCCACTGTTCAGAGACTCAGTAATTGAATGTCTGTACACAAGACTAGGTAAATTTTTCCAGCTGGTCTAATAAAAGGTATAATTTTGGAACCAAGAGTTCTAGTTTTTGGTATGTCTACCAGAAGAACAAACCTGGGAGAATTCTCAGGTTTATTTGAATATCAGATTATTTGAATGTGAATGCATAGATGGAAAAGCACAAAAAGGCCTTATTTTCCTGGCCTTCTTTATTTATATCTTATTACTATCAGAATAATAACTTCCATAAGTGCAGGCAGACTCTGCCTTTCTGTGTGTGTATGTGTATGCTAGTTAGTTAAACATTTTTAATTACTAGCTTCTGAGAACTCAGGGTTACAATTTTGGCTTCCTGCAATAGATAGTGAATATCTGTTTCAGCTTTCAGTTTCCTGCTCAGAGCAGTGACACAGTGTACATTTTCAGTTTACTTTGTACTGTCAATAATACTGGTATATTGTAAGGTATGCCACAGTCCAGTATGAATGAGCTATTTGTTCCTGAAGGTTTTGTTAAAATTTTAGCAACTTAACTCTCTTGCTTGTTGTTCACAATAGCAGCAAAAAACATTCACCGTTAATAAGCACTATATGAAATAGTTCTTTGCAATACTTGTGCTAGATACAATAGATTTTTACAGTTCTATTCTATCGGGCAGGATCTAGAGAAGTTCACAATATCTACTGAATATGCTTACTTCAGGGAATTTCCCTCCAGTGTTTGCCCTTACTTAATGACAGGTCAGAGCCCTTGCTGTAAGGTAGTTGACTATAAACTAAAAAAACCCCCAAAACCCCTCAGGCTTAAAATATTTTGATTTTCTAGAAGCAACTTGTATTGAAATTCTGTCCCCAATTCTTGTATGTGGAGTACATGACAATAACAATATTTGCCATATAACATCAAAACCAAAATCTGCTTCAAGGTAGATTTAGTCTCTTGTGAATGCTAGACTAATATATGTATTGAAATCAAGCATGCAAACAAATTTATCTTTAGCTAGTACATTTTCTAAAATTCTTTACTGGTCAAACAGAACATTTCAGGCACAAACACAGAATATGTAAGTGTTGTCTATTTGGAAGGAGATTTTTCATTTCCCTCCAGATCTCCTTACAATAGAAAATATCACAATGCTAACATTTTATTTAAAGATGGACCTGGGCCTTGAAGTTTGGGTTAAAATCCAAACTTTTTGCAAGGCCAGACTCAGAGATCTAGTTCAGGCAATTCTGAACATAGGTCTAAGCCAGAAAGCTTAGATAAGTATCTGTATTTTCTTTCCATGCATTTCTATCTCTGTATGTAATATTTGTAATGTTAATGCATTTTTGTTAACATGCTTATGGTAAATCTTTTCCAGACCCCTATGGTTTTGTTTTTATATAATTAAATCTTCCAAATCAAATCCTGCCTAATATAGTGTCCGCTTGTGTGTGACTCCTTTTCAGGAGGCAAACTCTCTTGAATATGGTTGTAAATTGGAATTTATCTATCCACGTATTTTAGCTCCCATATCAAACCACGTTCTGTTATATATTTTTTTCTGGAAAAAATCTAGAGGAAGGTTAATGTTGAAAGTGCATATTAAAAAAATCAGACTTGAGAGCATCCTTTTGGGGAATGTGGGGAAAACATGCACTTAGTGGGTGCAAATGTTACACTTAGATTGCTGATCTGTATGGAATTTAAATGCTGATCTGTATGGAAGTTTGGGGAGGTTAGATTGGGCAAAATATGGCCATCCTGATCTAACTCAGTTTACTTGAGGAAGTGAAATAAGTTGGATCAGGCATGGGTTAGCCCAATCTAATGAACATCTGTCCACATTCAGGGTGTGGACCCTGGGTTCAGAAAGTCCAGCCCCAGAGCTTCATTCCCACTATCCCCTCACCCTGAATAGGCTATTTTTAGCCCCTCTCCCCCCAGACAGACAACCCCTTCTGCAGACCTGCCTGGACTCCCCCACTCCAACAGACCTGCTAACCCCACAACCCTTTCTCCTCCATCCCCCTGACTTAGCCTAGGTTCCCAGAATGGCTCGTAGCACCATAAATGTATCCACAAGCAGGAGCTGATCTATGGTTGTATGACTTAAAGAAAGATGCTTGATCCTGTGAACATGTGTATGCACCAAGCATTTGTAGTTCCAGGTGGCCTACAGTTGATTTCTAAGATTTCAGTGAAAGTTATCTTCTCCTGTCAGAGTTAAACCTTTAAATCAGAAAGTCCAAAGACAATTTTGATTTTATCTTAACAGTTTTGTTCAGTAGGACTGAAGGCCTGATTCCTCCTGTTGGCTCCTTTCCCTATAAATTTTAAGGATTCTTTATTGGGTGTGTATCCTTCACATCGAGTTCTTTTAGAGGCAGAGGTATAACTGAGTACATGATGGGTGCCAGCTGTGCATGGGGCAGCAGCAGTGGCTGCACTAGTGTCAGTGTGGTGGTGGTAATGCTGGTAGTGAAGCTGCTAATCTTTTTTGTGCTAACCTAGGTTTGATGTCTGGGTCTGGTGCCCCAGTGACCACCCCGTTCGTTACACTATGGGCACAGAT
This sequence comes from Alligator mississippiensis, assembly GCF_030867095.1. Lineage (NCBI taxonomy): Eukaryota > Metazoa > Chordata > Crocodylia > Alligatoridae > Alligator > Alligator mississippiensis. The sequence continues at coordinate 244,171,941 of NC_081825.1, read as the reverse complement.
AGATGTTAGGGCTCTGCTCTTTACATAAAGAGCCAACCCCAGTTGGGTTAGGGGGAGAGTGGGGCAACAGCCAGGCTGCACCAGCCCTAACAAGCAGACAGGGGCACTCCAGCAGCCTCTGAGGAGGCTGCCAAACTGCCCCTCTCCCCAGCCCCCTTCACCTCCAGCTCCGGGGCTGTCAGCAAGTGGGGGGAGCTCCTGGATGCTGAATAGCCAGAGCTAATGGGCAGTGTGGGAGGAATGGAACCCCCTTGTCATATGGGCCCCTACAGCTGCCCCATCTGGGGTATTCAGGGTAGCTGGGAGGAGGCTGTGAGGCAAGGGGTGTCTGTTCCCCACCCCCTCCCCCTTAGCTCTGGCTGTTCAGCAGCTGGGGGGGGTCCATGCATCCTGGCTGCTGAATAGCCAAATATGAGGGGGAAGGAGGAATGAAGCCCCCTTGTCTCTCAGGCTCAATCCAGCTCCCTGCAATATGCCAGCCAAGGTAGCGGGGGGGGGGAGGGGCTGCAAGGTGAGGGGGCTCCATTCCCCATCCCTTCCTGTTGAGCTCTGACCATTCAACAGTTGGGAGCTCCCTTTTCTTCCTCCTCCCACCCCCTGAACAGCCCACAGGTGGAGCTGGGCTTGTAGCACTAGCCCAGCCTCCCCCCCCCCCCCAAAAAAAAAAATTAACCCTGAAGGGAACACAGGTTCCCTAAGATGCTCTGCTTTTGAACATCTGAACATAATACCTGATTTAACCAGGGTTATGTTTTTGTGCAGTTGGCTATTTTAAAAGCACTCTGAAGTTGTGCACATAATGCAGAGCACTTTCAGGGGCTTGATTACTCAAAAAATGTCACTTCTGTCTGCGTTTTGTGTTGCACTAGGCAGAGGCTGTTGATACTTCTAGCCTATAATAACCACAGGGCCAAGGGAGATGGAAAACACCTACTTGGTAGCAGCTTATTGAGACCATGTCAGGGAAAATCCTGTTTTGTGGATCTGAGTTGATGCTTAAAGTTCCAAAAAAAACACCATGTGATCCTGATTTGTGGTGCAAAATTTTCAGACTGATCTAGACAGGAGTTCTGACTGTCAGGAAACTCCAGTACTAGATCTATATTTAGCAGCAGACTTTGTCTAGGTAGTATGGTTATTGTCATGATATTGGCATCTCTCTTCAAATAAGAGGATGCAGGTTTGGATCCTCACTCTTAAAAAAATAAAACTGGACATGTGTCTTATAGATCATTGTTTGGCTCTAAAAGCAGATATTTTTGCTTTTCTTGTCAAGGGAGAATGGGGGACAGCAATCTAGCAGCCAGCAAAATGGAACTTCAACCTGTTGAATCACACTTGGATTTTGTGACCATAAATACCTGTTTCTTTCTCTTTCTCTTTCATGAGAGCACTTGAAAGTTTTACCATGTAAAAGAAAATTATTTTCAGAGGGAGAATTTATTTTTCACAGTTATAACAGACAAGCCAGCTGCAGTTGCAAACTAATTTGCTTTTGAAATGATGTTGTAAAGGAAAGCTTTCTCTTGATTCTCTGGGGCTCTAACCTGACAGATGTGAATAGATTCTGTTAATCACTACACCAGCTAATTTCTCAAATAATATAAAAACCTCTTGAACTGATAAGTCAGAGAGAGAATTGATTCTGAAACTGAGATTTCTAAGAACATCCTCTCATTGCTTTAAGGAATAACAGCGTTCTAAGAAACAGAATATTAAATATTCTCACCAGTAGCTGGGGCAAAGAGAAAGTGGCAACTTTTGATTTCCTTCATGGTCACAAACGTAAACGTGCATCTGCCAGCTGACATTATTTTTCATCCCCATAATATTATCACCCCAAGCAGTGCCCCTCTTGCTTCACTAGTTACACTACTGATTGTTCTAAGTATTTTCTTGTTGGTTGAGTATATTTATTAGTGTTCATCTGGGTTCATCCACAAAGCTGTATACTTCATGAAGGGTTATATGTGTAGGGCATATGCAGATATTATACTTAAATTGACCTAACCTTAGTACCAAACTGTACATACTTTTGCAGAGTTTAAACTGGGCACAAAATGTCCAGCCTGATCTAACATAGTTCATCTAAGAAGGTGCACAATGTAGACTGGCCTAACTTGTCTGATTGCAATCTTGGGGTACCTTTCCTACCCAACACCAGGCTATTTTTAACCTGTTGATGGGTAGGAAAAGTAGGCTAATGACCAGCCTATTTTTAGCCCTCTGACCCCAGCCCCAGCCCTGGACAGACAACCCCCTCACCCCTTTCAATTCCATCAGCCCCTCCCAGAACCAACAACTTCTGCCACATGGACCTGCTAGCTCCTCCCAATCCAATCCACCCTTCCTCCTACCTAGATTTATTGAGATTATATTTCCAGTGTGGCTTCTGGCTTAAACCAGTATAAAGTAAATTGTGTAATCATAGATTGGATCCTGCAAAAGTGTGTACATGCCCTTAGAGAAGTTTGGGTGGGAGGGCCAAGGAAGAGGAGATGTACTTGTTTGTGTAATCTGTATTCTTTATGCTATTATTGAAGTTACTGGTTGAAATACTTTTCTTTCATTCATGGCTTTCCTTCCATCACATGGCTTAATTCTTTTAATTTTCCCTTCCTGCATCCTTTTTCCTTTGTATCTCTCTCATTCTAATGCTGGATGCTCTAAATTTGTTACCTCATAGTTTGATGCATCAGAAATTACTTATTTAACAACTTCATTGTTATGACTTCATTACTTGGGTAAATTAGGAAGAACAGATGGGCTGTGATGGAGATAGGTAAATAGATGTATAAATTCTTAATTTTATCTCAGCTTACAGCAAACCTCGGTGTTACAGAAGTTCACATCGCCTGCAATCCGATATTAGTTCATGTGAGTTCACACTTGGATTTTTGTGAATTCGTTAGAAAACTGCCAGAGTATTTAATGTGTGATAGCTTTGCAGATTTCATTAAAAGTCACAAATGTACCTGTTTTAACAGAGTTTTTTGCCATGTTGTTAAGGAGGAGATCTGTTACCTCTCCCCTATTCCTCATGCCCTATCTCTGCTCTCTATTTGGAGTTAGATTTTTCATCTACAGGATACAGATGTGATCATAATCAATCAATTGTAAATGAGGATTTAATTTTTTTCAAGTCAAATGATATGGCAAAAGCTTGAGAGAAGCTTGAAAAAGAAATTCCCTGGATTTTACACATATTTTTACTCTACTTAAAAACATTAATCCTTCTACAGAGTGATCATTTAATTATAAATATTTGTGTTGCTAAAATGGTAGATAGTAGGGCTGTGTGAAATTTCACTCGCTGTTTTGTTTCAATGGTGTTTTGACTCATTTTGATCTTGAAACAGCGAAATTGAAATGAAACAAAGGGCTTCACAACAATCTCAAAATGAAATGAGGCCAGTCAAAATGTTTCAAAAGTTTTTAAATGTTTCAAGTTTCGAAGCAGCAGCCAGGTGGTGGGAGGCAGGGGACAGCCAGGGCTGTGCTCCGAGTGGTTCTAAATCCCCATGTGGCTCAGCTTGGCGGGGAATGCATCTCTGGCTCTGGTTAGCGGAGCTGATGGGAGCGCAGCGCGAGCTCTGCCCGCCTCCTGTTGCCAGGCTGCAGTTCAATTGGCTCTACCAGACCCATGGAGGCCTTCCCAGTGATGGGAGGTGGGCAGAACTGGTGCTGCACTCCATTTCCTGCCACCAGGCTGAGTTCCATGGGGCTGTGAGCCACTGGACTCTGAGCCCAGTCGAGGGAGGGGGAGCACAGCCCTGGAGCTGCTTGCTGCTGGGTGCTGAGCTTGGTGGACAGAGGTGGTGTGCAGTGCTGGGACCAGGGCTGCTCTCCACCTCCCTCCACAGGGCTCAGTGCCCAGGGGCTTGTTGCCCAGTGGAGGGAGGTGGTGCACAGCACTGGGGCTGCACTGCACCTCCTTCCACTGGTCTCAGCACTCAGTGGCTCCCAGCCCCATGGAACTGAGCCTGGTGGGGGAAAGTGGAGCGCAGTGCCAGGGCTGCGCTCCACCTCCGTCATAGAATCATCATAGAATCATAGAAGTAAGGTCGGAAGGGACCTTGTAGATTTTCAGGTCTGACCCCCTGCCTGGGCAGGAAGAAAACTAGGCTCAAATGACCCCAGCCAGGTAGGCATCAAGCCGCTTCTTAAAGACCCCCAGGGTAGGATCCAGCATCACTTCCCTTAGAAGTCAGTTCCAGATCCTAGCCACCCTACCTGTGAAGTAGTTCCTACGGATATCTAATTTAAGCCTACTCTTCAACAACTTGTGGCCGTTATTCCTTGTTATCCCAGGGTGGGGGGTGCTAGGGGAAACAAGATGTCCCCCAAACCCTTCTGGTCCCCCCTAGTGAGTTTATAGACGGTCACCAGGTCCCCCCTCAGCCTTCTCTTGTGAAGGCTGAACAGGTTCAGGTCCCGTAGCCTCTCATTGTAAGGTCTGCCCTGCTGTCCCCAGATCATGCGGGTGGCCCTCCTCTGGACCCTCTCAATGTTGTCCACATCCGTCTTGAAGTGGCGTTCCCAGAACTGGACACAGTACTCCAGCTGCAGCCTGACCAGTGTTGTGTAGAGGGGGAGGATCACCTCCTTGGACCTACTTGAGATGCACCTGTGGATACCCGATAAGGTCTGGTTAGCCCTGCCGACCGTGACCTTGCATTGTCGGCCCATGTTCATCTTGGAATCAATGATGACTCCAAGATCCCTTTTTGCTTCTGTGCTCTCAAGAAGGGAGTTTCCCATCTTACAAGTGTGCTGCCGGTTACTACTGCCCAAGTGCAGCACCCTGCACTTGTCAGTATTGAAACGCATCCTATTTTTGTTAGCCCACCCCTGCAACCTATCCAGGTCTTTCTGCAGACTTTCCCTCCCTGCTAACATGCCCACCTCACCCCAAATTTTGGTATCATCAGCAAATTTGGCTCCACCAGGCTCAGCTCCCAGCAGCGGTCTCAGGTGGCAGCAGCAACCTCCCACTCGCACCCCCAGAAGGACTCTGCCGAACTCCTCCAGAGGTGTGGGCCCCCAATCCGCCTGCAATCACAGGAGGCTGCTTCTCCTCCAGTTTCGTGCCTCCTCATTACAGCCTATTAGCAAAACTCAGAACAGCATTGAAACAGCAAAACTGTTAACAGAACACTGCTTTTGAAATGAAACTAAACTGGAAACAAAACACTTTTACATTAAAACTTTGAAACAGAAGTTGAAGTGAAACGGTGCTGTTTCACACAGCCATCTTGGATAGCAGGCCTGGTTTTCTTTGGTTTTTGTTTTTTTTTAAATGAATACAAGGGTTGATAGAAGCATTGCAGACACTAAGACATACAGGCATATCCTATACATATGTGATAACCACAGCCTACACATCTGTGAATGCACATCTGGGAATGCTTATGGTCTATGGCTATAATCTGTACTCCAATTATTTCCCACCCCAACCCTCAACTGCCTGTCTAATTTTTAAGATACACAATTAAAATTTTACACAACTCATACAAAAATTGGCCAACTGTGGCCTCGGCTACCTCACAGTCTGATGGCTAGGGAATTGGCTCCAAGGTCAGACCCAGAGAGTGCATCCACACATGCAAACACGTGCGCTTGCAGCAGCTCAAATAGAAGTGGTGCAAATTGGAGCTTGGGCTTTTTGCCTCAGCGCATGTGCTCAGACATGTGCTTTGTTGTGGAACAAATTGTGCCACTTGGGGTAAAATAACCCTGCCTGCCTCCTCCCGGATCTGCAGCCAGGGGGATTTAGAGCCTGGGGCAGTACCTGTGCTGTCCCCGTCAGTACAAAAAGCTGCCCTGGCAAGCAGCTCAGGGCTACTCGCTCTCAAGAGCTTCTGGGGCCAGGCCAGTTGGTATCTGGGGACACTACCCCTTGTGGCAGCTGGACTGCAGCAGCAGCATCCCAAATCCATTTTTTAAAATACCCCAAAATCCATGTTCTTCCACAATTAAAACAAAAGACGAGTCGACACCCACACCCACACCTAGAGAGATGGATGGGGATCGATTAGTTGGGCAATGCTTTATTGGTATATTTACAAGGGTAAAGCAATGTGGAAGCCTACCAGTGTCTCTATCATCATAATAAAATAAATTCTAAATACCTATATGTGTTGATGTGTGCTTTTTGTTTTCTTCACACATGATGGGTGTGTGATGGGGGATGTGGTGTTTGCAGGAAGGGGTGTGGGGGAAGGCAGGTGTGTGTGTGTGGAGGGATGTGGGTTGGTTGGTGGGTAGGTGTGGGATAATTTCTTGGGGGACTGTGGGTGTGGGGGACCCTGTGGGGGCGCTGCTCAGGAGGGGTGGTTCCCTACACAGCACACGTATTCCCCCCCACAGGGCCCCAGCTCCCCCCTGGAGGACCACAGCCGCCCCACCCAGGGTCCATAATTTACCTTCCACTGAAGCAGCAAGAGTGGGGCACTCTGAGCCTACTGCTGCCAGCTCCCAGATCTTGGTGACCACATGCTGTGCCTAGCCAGAGCATCTTTTTTGTGTTCCTGCTGCCCCTGATGCTGTCCAAGGTAAGTTAGGGAATGGGGAATGAGGGTGGGGGTTTATGGGTGTGGATGGGTGTGAGGGGTGGCAGGGGGATGTGGAGGGGGGGTTGAGAGTGGGGGGGGGTGTCCCCAAGGCTGCAGGGAGCAAGTGACCAGAGCAGCTGCAGTGAAGCTGGTGCTTGGAGGGACCTGGCTCAGACTGGTGCATCTCACTAGTCTGGCTTTGCACTGGAGCGGGTCGCATGGCTCTGGGAGGTGTGCACAGGAGCCATGTGACCCACTCCGGTGCAAAGCTGGACTAGCAAGCTGCATGGGGATGGGCCAGGTCCTGCCACATGCCACCTCCTTGCAAACAGAGTGGGGCCACACCGGGCTGGGTCCTGCCACCATGGGACCAGCCTGGCTGGGTGGCAGAGGGGCCCAAGGGCTGGCAGAACCCGGCTGGGCCCAGTACACGGTCCCTGTGCACCGTGCTGGGTCCTGCATCTGACCTGCTGTGCCTGTGGGGAGGTGGCATGTGGCAAGACCAGGCTTATCCTCATGTGGCTCTCTAATCCAGCTTTGCACCGGAGTGGGTCGCACAGCTCCGGGAGGTGCAGCTCCTGTGTGTGCCTCCCAGAGCCTTGTGATCCACTCCAGTGGAAAGCTGAATGAGCAAGCTGCACGAGTCTGGGCCAGGTCCCTCCGCACACCGCCAGGTTCACCACAGCTGCTCTGGCCACTCGCCCCCAGCAGCCCTGACGATATCCCCCCCACCACTCCCAATGCCCCCCCCCCACATCCCCCTGCCACCTCTCACACCCACCCAGACCCAGAAAACCCCCCCACCTCTATTCCCTATTTTACCTTGGACAATGCTGGGAGCAGCAGGAGCACCAAAGAAATGCTCTGGCCAAAACCAGAGTGTCTCTTCTGGAGGACTGACTCCTAGGCTGGCTCCAGGCATGGTCCGGGACTGTGCCTTGCTCCACTGTTCTTCAGAGTGGTTGTTTTTGACCCCTGGATATCCAGGGGTCTAATTTTCTCCCCATGCTGCAAACTTGCCCTGTTGCTGCACTGCAAACATATCTTTATTAACGATGTGTACATTGGTGTCAGAAGCGGACTGGCCAAGTTCACCGATTACACCAAACTTTGGGGTAAAACATCCACACCCAAGGATAGGCTAGTCATCCAAGCTGACCTTGACAGGCTTAGAAAATGGGTGGATAAAAACACGATGACATTCAATATGGAAAAATGCAAGGTACTCCACCTCAGGAGAAAAAACCCACATCACGCTTATAGGCTCAGCAGTGCTACACTTGCTAGCACCACAGCTGGAAGGGACTTGGGGTCATGATTAGGCCTGTGCAAGTAGGCAGCTATTCAATCTGGCTTTGGATCTGGCTGCTTCAAATGCCAGGGATCTGATCTGGAGCTCCTGACCGGGTTTCTTTTTCAATCCAGCTGAAGCAGCTCCGAAGCTTCAGAGCCACCTCAGAGATCTGGCCATAGGGTATAATGGGGAAACAATGAAAGATCTATAACTTTGTTGTTTTTTGTCTGATTTGGATGAAACTTGCAGGGGTGGTAGCCTCTGCTGAGAGCATGAAGCCTGCCAAGCTTCAGGAAAACCCCTGAACTGATCTTCTTGAAACTTGGCAGGCTTTGTGGCCTCACCAGGGGCCACTACCCCTGCAGTTTTCACCCCACTGTGTTGTAACACATAGACGTGACACGAGTTTTACTTTCAAGAATTTGGGGTGCAGTTTCCCCCGAACCCCTCCACCTATCTTCTTGAAACTTGGCAGACTTCATTCTCTCAGTGGAGGCTACAGGCCCTGCAAATTTTATCCAAATCAAACAAAAAATACCAACGTTATAGATATTTAATTGTTTCCCCATTATACCCTGTGACAGGATTGCCGAAGAGGCTCCAAAGCTTTTCTGAAGTGCTTCGGAAGCTCTGAACCACTTTGGAAAGCCTAACAAAGCCAGAGCTTTGATCTGGATGTGCCGTTTCAGATGCCAAAGCATCCAAAGCTTCTTCAAATCCAAAGCACAGTCTGAAGCTTCGCACAGCCCTAGTCATGATTTACCCCAAGATGAACATGAGCCACCAATGCAATGTCATTGCTGGTAAAGTAAACACAACTCTGGCTTGCATCCATAGATGCTTCTAAAGTAAATCCCAGGATATCATCCTCCTGCTGTACTCAGCCTTAGGCTGCAGCTGAAGTACTGCATCCAATCCTGGGCTCCACAATTTAAAGAGAATGTGGAAAAGCTTGAGAGAGTCCAGAGGAGATCCACATGCATGATCAGAGACCAAGAGAACAGGACTTATGAAGAGAGGCTGAAAGCCATGGGACTCTTCAGCCTGGAAAAGTGCAGGCTCAGGGGTGCCCTAGTGGCTACCTATAGGTATATAAGGGGTGTACATCAGGATCTGGAGAAACTCCTGTTCACCAGAGCGCCACAAGGGATGACAAGGTCAAACAGTCACAACAGTCCTCCAAGACCGTTTTAGGTTGGACATAAGGAAAAACTTCTTTACTGTCCGAGCCCCCAAGGCCTGTAATAGACTCCCTCCTGAGGTGGTGGAAGCACCTGCTCTGGACTCGTAAGAAACATTTGGATGCCTATCTTGCTGGGATCCTTTAACCCTAGCTGACTTTCTGCCCCTGGGAGAGGGGGCTGGACTCAGTGATCTTCCAAGGTCCCTTCCAGGCCTAATGTCTATGAAATCTATTAAAACTTTCATTAATCAATATTTCCAGTTAATTGACCTTCATGGGAACTTAAAGCATTTTCCCAGCCATATCATGAGATGACATCTTTAATTACCTTTTGCTTTTATCTCTGTGACCTTTCAACCCTCTATATAGCTAAATCCTTTTGAAATAAGAAAGAAGCACTTTGCTCAGAAGTTAACTAATCCAGGCCTTTGTACAGTAAAAGTGAAAAGTGAATCTCAGTGCTTAGGAAGCCTTTGAAAGACTGGTACCAGGAGCTCATTTCCATTATTTTTTTTTCACTGTGATGGCATGGGGGAGAAAGATTCACTTCTACATCTGGGCCTGTATAGTTTTGAATAGCACCTTGAATTCTCACTAGATATACACATGGTCAGAGTGTTGATGTTACACTCTTCTTAATTGAGATGACCTTTCAACAAGTGCTTCACGTCATTTTGCGCTGATTTGAGCTTCCAGAATGGTCCTAATGTGCAGCCCCATGTCAAACACATCACAGTAATCTAGTCTCAAGATAACAAAGAAGGCAAGAATTATTATAAACAGATCTACAGGAGAAGAATTTTTTGGCTGTGGTTGCTGTCTTGTTTTTCAAATTTAATACAACTCCAGTGATTGCAAACATAAGCTACAGATGGAGTCTATCCCTACTGTCCCTAGCTCTTCACAAACTGTTAACCTCAGTTTGGTCTGTCTAAATTTGGTCATAGTTAAGTGGCCCTTTTCTATTCTCTGATTTCAGAAACATGGGTTATTCTTTTCATTTTGCCAGTCTTATCTGAATAAACTCAGTCTACTAACTCTACTTCATTTCATATTTATGCACTAATTATCCTGGATCATATTTTTTAAAAGAATGGTGATAAAATTAACCCTAGAGTACCTTATCTCCTCTAGGGTAGAAGATCAGTTGTCTAGAACTGTCACTTCAGTTTTTAACTATGAGCAAGCTACTTAAGTAATTTCCTTTATTCCTGCTTATGACCATAGGTTTCTTAAACTTAAGCTGGCAGATCTAATTAATTGGTATGAGAGTTCTGTCATTGTGGCAGGGAGAAAATAATCAACCAGCACAAAGTAGATTCCATCCCAAGTCCAGGTCTAAAACTGAATGGTCAAAAGTGAAACGACTTGAATGTTCATGAAATGGATAGGGATGACTTGCCATAATGGTCTCTAGTATCTTCACTGAAAATGGGAGGTTGATTTCCATTGGAAAACATTCATATTAAGTAGTTTCTCAAGCACAAACAACAGAATATTTTTAAAGATAACTCCTCTCCAGGGGGTCAGTGCTAACCACTATCTGTGATGCAACTAATTCTTCTGGCCTTCACAAATCAGGAAGGATGTGAATACTAATGACATGGTATGACATAGAGTTATTCCTCAGCAAGAAATACTGTAGTGAATCTGGAATCACTGAACCAGCAGTATTCCCAGCACTTAGCCAGGATTGTTTTACAATCTTCTTTGATAAGATCATACACACAACCCCAGGGCATGGTAATTGTTTAGCATTTTTAGCTTCTTTATAATGGCTATCAAAGCATACAGAAACTATACTTAGATTCAGTGGCAATGTGAAGGGGGTGCATAGGGGTGCACATGCACCCCCTGAGAGTGCTGGTGCACCCCCTGACAGGTCGCGCTCCCTGCTTAGGTGACAGGCAAGGGGGGCAGGCGGGAGCACTGGTGCCCTCCCTGTGAGCACCGGCTGGGGAGTGGGAGCACCGGATGAAGCGCCACGGCTACTTCCAGAAGCACTTCCCAGTCGGCACGATTGGTCGCGGGGTACCCTCCCTTCAGTCGCTGACTGGTCATGGGGGGGGCATGCCCCCCCCAAGGTGGCACCAGTTGTACATGGTTAGATTCCTGAATAAGAACCTCCCAGGTGTACCCCTTTCTTTCAAATTAACCACATTCAGAAATAAGTTTTTACCAGCCACCCTAAAAATTCAACATAAACCCTGTATTTTCTGTTAGGGTCATCAATCATACCTCAAACCCACTTAATGTTTCTGCCCACCTTCCAGTGGATAATTCTTGTCCACTAAGAAATTAAGCAAAAATATGGAAGAGATGAGACTGAATGAACAAAGCTGCCTATGGACCAAACTAAAGGAAACATACCTAGTTACTGGGGACCTCCCCCTCTCAAAGTAAAGGGTTCCATACTAGGTCCAAAGAGCTCTTAGGACAGGACAGAGATAAGTACTCAAATCCTAATTGAAAGGACCTAATCATTAAAAGAGTCTCACATACTTTAGGATAGAGAGAATCCTCTGGATCTCTGGGCAAGTAATCCAGCCCTGCTCACAGCAAGTTCTTAAATCCCTGAGCAGGATAGTCTTAAATCTCAAGTTAGAAGCATTTACTGTTTTATCTATTAACTAGCTATGCCAGTCTGACTAATGTAACTTTGTGGAAGAGCCAAAGAAGTTTAAGTGCTGAATGAGCGAATTGCATTTCATAACCATTAGTAAAAGTCACATCTGAAATTAGTTGAACACTATGGGATCTGAGCTGAAGGAGTATCAAATTTGTTTTGTCAGGTCTCAGTAGAATTTGATGCTATTTGTTGTCAAGTAATCTTATGCCTGAGAAGGTCAGATGTAATTAGGTAGCACATTGTGTCATCTAAAATCTTGTGAGATGTGCAGTGTACATAGAGGGATTGGACTCTTTAAGCTGAGATCTAAAGGAAACATGTCCACTGATACAATTACTGGAGTAAGAATAATTTAAACATTTTCTTAATAACATTTCATTAGTGTGTGCCCTTTTTATTGGCAACTTCCTTAAGAGTTGCCTCTTTAATTTAAAAAAGACAACTTTTCCAAGAATTAAAAAATAAATCTAGCTGTCTCATCTCTGTGGGGTTTAAACAGCTTGCAATTGCAAGTAGAAGTGTTAAACATACGGTGGGTTTTTGTATGTAGATGTATCACTACATAGAGTACAAGTTTGATGGTTGTGGTGGTGTTATTTCAGGTAAAGCCTGTTATCCTTTGTACCTTTCTTTGCTAAATGTAGCAGTGTTCTGTTGATGTGCGTTTTCATTTTCTGCCTTACTGAGAGCAATGATGGTATTGTTATTTTAAAGCTTATACTGCTGATGGCAAATAACAGGGTATTTTTGTTTGGTTGGTTGTTTTCATTTTTGCCAGGGAAATGTAAACAGGAATAGAAAGACTAGAGCTTGCTTGATTGGCTGTTTAGCACATTGATATTGAAAGTCGATGTCTCTCTTATTTTTAAAATATTGCTAATGTTAAAAACACAAAGCACCTACATATATAATATGTACTTACCTTTGGAAAAAAGATATTATTTCAACATTTGTCTTTTGAAGATTGACAATAATGTTGTTTAAATCAATATATTCTGGCATTTTCAGTATTTTTATCGTTTTTCCCCTAATTTTAGTTACTGTATGCAGTGGACTTGCACAAACTGTTAGCACACTATGTAGAAATAAGCACAGTAGTAATAAATGAGTATTTATTGGATAAAAGACCCCAGTAAAAGTAGTTTTTCTTTCTGAACTGAGTTTTTATATCAAAATTACGTCAATTTTAAAATACTAAGGAAAACATTATGAGTACCAGTTTTTTACAAGTTCATTTATGGTTGCAGCCATAAATTTGTATCTGTCCAAAAGGATTGGTATGCTTTTGGTTTTGATTTTTAACTTGTATGCAATATTCTTCAATGGAATTTATTTTGCAGAGTGGGGACAATCTCTGTAGAATATTGATTTTACAGTTCGGAGACAGTGATTCATTTATTTGTTTAATGTTGCCTGTACTTCTAGGATTGATATTTCTAGTGCTTGTGTTTTGTTAGGCTAAGGACAGAAGTTATACATAAACTGGTTTAAGTGATCAGAAACTGGTTTAAACGTATAACAACAGAAGTTCAGTGCACATAAACCAGTTTCAAAATGGCTGAAACTGGTTTAAGATAAGCCCAGTTGAATGTAGTACCAGACTTAACTAACTTAGGTCAAACTGGTTTGACCTTAACTAACTTAGGTCAAACTTCTGTCCCAGACCCCTTCCTGGTTTAAGTTAAATCACAGTCACCAGAGAGGACTATACCTCTGTTGCTCAGGACTGTAGGGGGGCGGTCAGGAAGCCTAAGGCAGAGATGGAACTGGGACTAGCTACGTAGATCAAGGACAACAGGAAGTCCTTTTTTAAATACATAGGGGGTAAAAAGAAGGTACCGGGTAATGTGGGGCCTCTGCAGGACATGCTAGGAAATCTGGTCATTGCACCAGACAGCAGAGCTAACCTATTTAACAATTTCTTTGCCTCCATTTTTCTGAGCAGGGACTGGATCATCCCCCTCCCCCCACTGGGACCCCCATAGGACCCAGGGGAGACGCACCCAGGACTAGGGTCAGTGAGGACCTAGTCAGGGAACTTCTGGAGTATTTAAATCAGCAGGTCCTGATGATCTCCACCCCAGAGTGCTGAGGGAATTAGCAGAGGTCATTGTGGGACCCCTGGCACGGCTCTATAAGCACTCATGGTGCTCTGGCGTGGTGCCAGAGGACTGGAAAAGGGCCAATGTGGATCCCTTTTTCAAAAAAGGGAGGAAGGAGGACCCAGGAAACTATAGGCCAGTCAGTCTTACCTCGATTCTGGGTAAGCTTTTTGAGAGAATTATCCTGGCACATGTCCACGAGGGGCCAGCAGGGGAGACTATGCTTAGGGGCAACCAACATGGGTTCATTAGAGGCGGGTCCTGTCAGACCAACCTGGTGGTCTTCTAGGACCAGGTCACAAAATCCTTAGACCCAGGTGTAGCAGTGGATGTAGTTTTTCTGGACTTTAGGAAGGCCTTTGACACTGTCTCTTACCCCATTCTCATTAAAAAACTAGGAGACTGTTTTCTTGACACCTACACAGTCAAATGGGTCACTAGTTGGCTGGAGGGCCACACCCAGAGAGTGGTGGTGGACGGGTCTTATTTGACCTGGAGGGATGTGGGCAGTGGGGTTCCATAGGGCTCAGTCCTCGGGCCCGCACTGTTCAACATCTTCATCAGCAACTTGGATGAGGGGGTAAAAAGCACCCTATTCAAATTTACAGGTGACACTAAGATGTTGGGGGAAGTGGGCACTCTAGAAGGGAGGAATAGGTTGCAAGCAGACCTAGACAGGTTACAGGAGTGGGTGGATGAGAACAGGATGGGTTTCAACACTGACAAGCGCAGGGTACTGCACCTGGGGAGGAAGAACCAGCAGCATACCTACAGGCTGGGGAACTCCCTTTTCATCAGTGTAGAGGCTGAAAAGGATCTTGGTGTCATTATTGATGCCAAAATGAACATGGGTCGACAGTGTGGGGATGCAGTCAGGAAGGCCAACCACACCTTGTTATGTATCCACAGATGCATCTCCAGCAAGTCCAAGGAGGTGATCCTCCCCTTTTATGTGACACTGGTCAGGCCGCAGTTGGAGTACTGCGTCCAGTTCTGGGTGCTGCACTTCAGAAGGGATGTGGACAACATGGAGACGGTCCAGAGGAGGGCCACTCACATGATCATGGGGCAGCAGGGCAGACCCTACGAGGAAAGGCTAAGGGACCTGAACCTGTTCAGCCTCCACAAGAGAAAGCTGAGGGGCCATAAGTTGACCAAGAGTAGATTCAGGCTAGATATCAGGAGGTGCTACTTCACTGTCAGGGCGGCTAGGATCTGGAACCAACTTCCAAGAGAAGTGGTGCTGGCTCCTACCCTGAGGGGTCTTTAAGAGGAGGCTAGATAAACACCTTGCTGCGGTCATCTAACCCCAATACTCTTTCCTGCCATGGCAGGGGGTTGGACTTGATGATCTGCTCGGGTCCCTTCCTACCCTACCAACTATGAAACAGTCCATCTGCATCCCAGCATGCTTTGCAGGCCTGGGCTGGGCTGGGCTGGGTTGGGTTGTGCTGTGCTGTTTATTACAGCGAAGTAGGGTTTGCGCCAGTCCCCTCCTCCCTAGTGGAAGCAGTATCAATGCTCCAGCTTGCTGAGAAGGGCATGAGGGTGCAAAACCCTGCTCTGGAGTGCATCCAGGTCTGCCTAGCAGGAGAGCAGCAAGCCTTGCCAGGCATCCCCAGCCCCCCACCCCACCTTGCTGCTCCAGTAGCAGGAGTGGGAGCATGGTCAGAACCCGGTAGCCTGAGAAGAAGGGCAGGTTTAATGCCCCCATTGAATGGTGGTGTGGTGTGGGCACTAATAGGCTCCACTTATGCACCTGGGGCTGCAGTGGCCAGACATCAGTAGCCTGAGGGAAGAAGGGAGTGGAGTAGGCACACACAACATGCTGTCTCCATCCCACGCTGAAGATCATCTTAGGCAGGGCCCACACTGTAGAACCTGCACTGAGTCACTGAGACGACCAGAGAGCCTCACCAGATGCGGGTCTGGCAATGGGGAGAGGGCCGGGGAGGGAGGATGTGTCTTGGCTGCAGGCATGAAGGGGGGACAGGGAGGAGCCAGAGTTAATCACAGAGCCCAACTCACTGCTGCCTTCCCCACCAGTAGCACGGCCTGTGCTGGGGCAGCACTAGGGGGGCAGGGTCAGCACCTGCCACTTCCTGCCTCCAGCCCTTGAGCACAGCCCCCTGCCCCCATCCCTCTCCCAGTGGTGGCAGAGAGAACCATCGTGGCACGCAGAGATGAGGTACCTGTCACCTACCACCTGCTCACGGCAGTACCAGGTGCTCAGGGTGGGCTGCTATGGGCTGGGTTTGTTGGCAGTGACAGAGGGAGGCAATGGACTGCTGCAGCCTGGTCCAGCCCAGCCCTGCCACCCAGGGGCATGGGCAGCAACTGGCTTGCGGCACCCTGCCCCAAATGCCTGGCACTGCCATGAGTAGGTGGTGGGTGACAGGTGCCTCCTCTCTGCCCATTGCGATGGTTCACTCCGCTGTCTCTGGGAGAGGGAGAGTGGCAGGGAGCCACACTCCAGCTGCAGTCCACCTGCAAACCATAGAACCCAGGCAGGACTGGATGTGGTAGGTGTTGGGCACTGACCCGGCACCCTAGGGCTGGCCTAGCCCAGGCCATGGTACCCAAGTGGGAGGCAGCAGTGAGTTGGCCTCTGTGATTTAGCCCTGGCTCCTCCCCCCACTTTCATGCCTGTAGCCAGGACACATCCTCCCTCCCCCACCCCCTCACTGTGGCCAGACCTGCATCGACATTGGGCACTGCTCACCACTCCTCTGAGAGACTCGGGCCAGGTGCTGTGGGCCCTGCCTGAGAATTTTCAGCATTGGACAGAGCCAGTGTGGTGTGAGTGCCTGCGCCACTCTCTACTTCCCCTTAGACTACTAGCATCTAGCTGCCATGGCCCTGGGTGCACAAGCGGAGTCTATTGGAGCCTGCTCCACCTTCCCCTGCAATGGGGGGATTAAACCCCCTCCTTCCCTTCAGGCTACCAGGTTCTGGCCATGGCCCTGCTCCTGCCACTGGAGCAGCAAGTGAGTAAGCAGAGGTCACGGGGCTGGGGACCCCCAGCAGGGGCTGCTTCTCTCCTCCCCCTCCAGGCATACCCTGGTTGGGGTCTCTGCAGGCCAGAGTGGGGGTTTAAACCTTTCCCCAATTGTACTCAGCCTGCAAGGACCTGGTCACTCTGCCCCCTCAACTCAGCTTCCCTCCAACCTTCTGGCCACTGCAAAAGGAAGAGAGGGCTTGCTCTAGCACCCCCGCAGCTTCTAGTCTGAGCCACTGCAAGCATGTGGCTGCATTTCTGGAGTCAAAAGTGAACATCTATTCACTTGCAAATTGGTTCAGTCTAGGCAGGTTAGACTAACATGCAAAGATTGAATGAATCCAGGCTTGGGCTTTTTGAATGTCTGTACTTAGCTCTGAAGTATTTAATTCATATATCTGGAGGTTCTTTGCAAGTAGTAGTTGATTAATAAGTCATCTTGTCAGTAGCAGCATGGTTAATTTTTCATTCATCTATGCGTCTTTATTTCATTTTGAACATAAGGCCGTCACTACTCTTCTGGGTTTTTTTAAGTCTTATGCTGCAGTCTTTGTTTCTTTGATTCCTAAAAACCACTGTTGTGCTTTTTAATTCTCTTCGTTGTGCATCTCCACAATGTATTTGGTCTATTTTGACACCTCTTATCATGCTTGCAGAATGCACATCCCAACCATTTTCTTTTAATGTTCTGTTATTTCTAATCCTATTTGCTTCTGCTCCATCCTTTGTGTTGGGCTTCATTTATGATTTTTTTTCTAGATATTTTGCCAATATTTGTTATGTAGGATTTGTCTAGGCCAGGAGTGCTCAACTCTTAGCCCATGGAACCATTGCATCCAGCCTGCAGGACTCCTCATGGGTTGAGAAATTTGGTGGAGATTGAGCAGTGACCACCCCTCTCCCACTGCCAAATGTCTGAGTCCTGAATGGCTGTTGCTGGGTGGTTGTGACTGGGCGATTGGACCAGGTCATGGCTGGGCCATTGCCATCTGTCCATTGCTGAGTGGCTGGGCAGAGTTATGGCCATGCCTGCCTCATTGGATTGGGTCTGCTGGCTTGAGCTGGCCTGCTGACAGACCTGGCACCCTCCATCTGACCCATAGCAGAATGACATTAGATAATAATGTCTTGATAAGTTTTCAAGTTTTAACACGCACAGTAAAAAGCCTTTAAATTGTTTTGGTATTAAATATATGGAGTTTAGCTTTTCCTGACTGTATTCATGGTTACAAAGACATGACTGGCTTTTGCTATTCTAGCCTTTATGCCTTTGTCTGTTCCTCCTGTTTACTTATGATGCTGCCAAGATGACATGAAGTAGCTTTGTAATGTTGCCAGGATACATGGAATGCCACATCTCTTCTCTATCATTCCCAAAAATTGTTCATGGTATTTCTTCCTCTGTGCTAATTCTAGTTTTCTGTTGCTAATTTCCAGTTCTGCTTACTATGAGTAAATCTGGAGGTTATTTTATGCTTTGGCCTGCGTATCTCTGGGAGCATGAAACAAGAATCAGATATCATATACAAAGCCAAGGTCCTTCAACCTGTGTAGCAGTCCTCTGTATTCTCGTTAGTTGTTCTGGATATTTCTCATTATCACAGAATCTCTTACTACCTCTCTGTTATGTCTATTAATAAGAGCATGTGTGACATAAACTGTCCCTACCTGACATAAGTATTTACCTGAATGGTTTAATCACTTCACTGTTATTTATATATGAGATGTAATATTTTCATTGTAATTCTGAGGTTCACAAATTTCTGAGGATTCCTGTACTGGTGTAGCTGTGTCTATCCAGTGTTTGAAAGGAATTTTGTGAGTCTGTAGAATTTAATCTGTCAAATTGTGTTTTATTTATTCATGATTTCTGCTCTCAGAATAATTCTAGTTCTTGATCCAACTTTGAGGCTACTGTTTTTGTTAGTTAATCTAAGGCAATATAAATACTTTTTCCTGAAATAGACAGCAATTGAATGCCCTATCAGGTCTCTTTATTTGACAGCTTTACAATATGACCATTTTTCCATTTATGTGGATTTTTTGTTTGTTTGTTTGTTTTTGTTTTTTGGTTGCATTATCTTTTCTAAGAGGTCTAGCAAAACATGTACTGTGATCTTTGAGTCTGGTTTATGGTCTTTCAAGTATTTTTCCTAGTTTTAATTGTTTGCTTAACTGATACGTTTAATAATAGATAAGGCTGGGTATTTTTTTTCTTTTGTTTTAAAAAATTTCCCAGAAAACTCAGCAAACTTTTTTCTGAAATTCATCTCCTGCTCTTGTTCCAACCATTCATAACTGAGGATTGTAACAAATGGTGAGGTTAAATAACCATTTCAATAATTCTTGTTAATAGTTTTTGCTATAATAGAAATGTAGTTCAGTAGCAGAACTTTTATTTGGAAAGATTCTAGACTGTAGGAAGCATCAAAGAATTCAACATGAGTTACATCAAAGAATTCAACATGAATTCACATATTCATTATTGTTTATTGTATTTTGTCCCTTTGTTACCACTGTCCAATACTTTAGATACAATGCAATGCTACAAGACCAAAACTAAATCCCTGGAAAGTATATTGAAAAGCAGGACTGGAGTTAATATGTACACATAAACACAATTCCACAAGCCCCAGAGAGAGACTTGTCAAAGTAAGGAGCATAGGTATAATGTCTGAAGCATTTAATTTTTAAGGATATTAAACTAGTTGCAGAGCTATCTAGGACGTTTTTAGGGTCAAGTAAGCAGCAGGAAATTATTTGGCACAGCAGCGCATTTAAGAAATCTCAAGTTACTGCAAATGTGTGCATCAGTTATGTTTCTTGCATATCAGCTACACCTGTTGCTGTTTTTCACACAGCTTTCAAAGGAGAGACATGCTTAATAAACTGGACAGAAATTATGATTAACATATTCAAAAATAGGGCTTTGTATCCTTTCCCTAAGTATCATGGATATATGTTCATTGTGAAAGATGCACTCACCAAAAGAAGCTCAACTATATGTGAAAACTACTGCATTTTCCTGGCCAAATGTGCAATAATTTGCCTACTGTTTGACTCACTAGTGACCTGTTATAAGATACGGAAGTATGTTCCAGAGCTTGGATTAGGCTTTGACCCAGCTACCGCTAAGGGAGTGAACTGACAACGGAAACCCCAGCTCTATATATAGAATATTTTGAGACTCATCAGGTGGTGGTGTGTGGATTCCCATCAAATAACTCTGCTGTCATCGTCAGGATCGGTTTGCAGTGAACTGACCGTGTTTATTGGCAGAAATTCATGTGCTTACTGGGGAAAGGAAAAATGACATTTTATTACTGAATGAAGAATTTTTTTAATATGCAAAAAAGAATGTTGAAAATGATTAATTCAAAATCTGAAAGTAAGCCTGGTTCTACTGATGCATTTTTGTAATTGAACGGATATTTTAAATTACTCATGTTTCTTGGTGATTTATAGTGTGACAGTCTTATGTACAAACACTTTCATTTTATAAGTTAACACATACTGTTTGCCAAAAGATTTGTTTATAAGAAATTTAAACTAGATGGGATTTTAACATACATTTACATGACCTGTTGCTAAATGCTTAATTATGATGTGAGTATTTTTGGAGGAAAGTATCTGTATATGATAAAGAAATTTAGTTTACTTTAATGTTGGGATCTTATGCATATTGCAGCAGAGATGCATATGTGTTTGTTTTTTTTAATTCCAAGACTCTGAAAACATTATTATTTGAAGATGTCTTGGTTTTTTTAACAATAATTGCCTATAGTTCAGAAGATCACAGTAGTTTTGAATTATGCTTGAAGTGCTATCATTAGAGGGTCTTTGTGGGTAGAATTTTTCTTAATATCAATTGCCGACAAGAAATTCATTTAAATACATGGGAAAGTTGAGGGTTTGGACATGAAATTTGTAAGTGGATATTGTATAACACTCTTAAGAGATTCTCACAAGAGTCATGCCCTTTTGGCAAAATAGCTCACCTTATTTTAGCAACTTTCTTGACAGCCGAAATTATAAAGCGATGATATAACAAGTGTGATTACAATGAGGCATGAAATAGCTTGGATCCAAAGCTGAGAACAGTTTTATTTTTGGTGACGGAGAGAAAAAGTGTGTTAGAACAAACATTATAGAGGATAGGCATGAAAATGTCCTTTTAATGTGAAATAGAGCTGATGGCAGCAACAGTAGTCTCTCAGACTGCAAAAGTCAGCATGCCTCATCTTGATGATGAAGACTGGGGAGTCACAAACTATCCTGTGGAAACCATAAAACCCAGACTCTATAGTTTAACTATAAAGTGAGCATAGAATCCCTGTTTTGTGATCTGTGAGATGAAGCAAAGAGGTTTTTAAGGTAGGAAGCACTGTTCACTGTTTTGATACATAGACTCTAGGTTAATTTAAGGAAAAAGCACACTGGAATACTATAATGTCTAGAAATCTAGAAAGCTTCAGGGGAGTGAGTAATCATTTATAACAGCATTTTTTTTCATGAGCACTTACTAGAAACCGGAGCTTTCCTATGGGAAGTAGAAGCCTTACTTGGTTTTAAATATAAAATTTAAACAACCTAAATAAAAATATTATAAATATAGAATAATATTATGAGTATAGAAACTATGTTGAGATATTGCTATATATAAAAATATTGTTTAATCAATGTAACAACACCAATATTGGTTAATGAATTTAATTACACAATTTAAATGGCCATTTTAAAATAATTAGTCCAATCTGCCATCTAAGTTATTTTATTGTCAGAGATTGGAGAAAATAATAGTTTTCTTCTAAGACTGTTATGAAAACATAGTCAACCAGCTATACAAGTTATTCATTTTAAAGAGGAAAAGAGGCCAACTTTGAAGCTGGTTATGATATGCTAGTACAACTAGCTGTGGGGAAAAAAGAACAACAATTTTTTTTCCCCTTAGATTTCTTATCTCTCAATCACATTCTAATAAATGACTATGCATAAGGATATACAAACCCAACAAACTTCCCATAATTATTATGGGGTTGAACTGTGGAGATTGGTCAAGAGTGTCATATGTATAGTTATCTTGTGCTGTAAACTTGTCCCGGTGCATAAACTATAAAAGGAGTAAGGTTTGGTCATTTTTTGAATGAATCAGCCATAAAAACCCCATGCAAATCCTTGGAAGGAGTGCTGGTGGAATTCTTCCATCTAAGCCAGGGATGAAATAGTATCCCAACATGGTCTTATAAGAGGAAACCAAATGAAAAACAGTTGTCTCAATGAAAATCAGATGTGTCTAGAAATGAATTGTTGCTTTAATAAAATGAAGTATGTGGCTATTTTATATTAAGGCTATTTTTGTACTGTAGCTACCAACACAGTGAAGCAGGGGAACAAAAGGAAGCCTTTATGTTGTTTCCATTAAGAGGAAAATTTATGATCAAATCCAGCATCTTTGATGAAGTCTTGTTTATTTACAAAGCATATAGAGAGTCATATTTCTGTTAATACAGGAAGAAGCAAATGAGAGAGCTGTGAGCAAAGGAAAGGGAATAAAGCTTCCTTCAACCAACATTAAGCTCCAGAGCTCACTCATGCATGCATGCATTCTCTCCCTCCCCCTGCTTTTCCTCATAGCCACATCAGCATTCTTTTTTCAGCAGAATCTAATATTCTTTGCTCCATTCTTTCTCAACTTTTACATGAGCTTTGCC
The DNA here is from genome assembly GCF_030867095.1 of Alligator mississippiensis. NCBI lineage: Eukaryota > Metazoa > Chordata > Crocodylia > Alligatoridae > Alligator > Alligator mississippiensis. The sequence continues at coordinate 244,149,470 of NC_081825.1, read as the reverse complement.
ATGTGCTTGAGTTTTGGGTGGTGTTTCCTACTATTTCAGGTTAAATAAAGGAGCTTGAAAGTTTCTTTAACTATGTCTGATTGAAAGGCAGTTGTTATATCTATCAACTTCTTCAGGGTTAACCTATCCTGTAACTGCATGTCTATTTGCATACAGAAACATACCTTATTTTCTTGTACACAACATGCCCCTAAATAGAACATGCACATCTTCTTTTTGGAAGGCAGAAACATAGGAAAAAAAGATTTTTCTGAATTCATGGCTGAGTATGTAACATAGAGGAAGTCCCCTTGGAAACAGCGTGTCCAGGAAGTGTGGCATCAGGAACTTCCCAGTGTGGCAGACTGTCTTGTGTGATGCTACCCACTTCTTGGACACTATGTCCAGGAGGACTCACTCTGTGTCAAACAAGGTTAGGCCCCAGACAGTTGCAAGAGGTGTGGTAAGATAGTTACTTCTTTACTGTAAGTAGTTCTTCTATATACTTCTTATTTCCTATAAATAAAATGAATAAAGTGTTGTTTCCACATCATAGGCCTCATCAAGATACTAACAATAGGTCACTTGCTGCTTTGGACACAAGCTGCAGTACTCAGTCATTACCTATGACTGTGGGAGGGTTAACAGAAAACTCTGCCCCTTCAGTTTGCTAAGCAGACACAAGTCGCAGCTGTCTTGGTAGCGGCATCGTGTACACACAGTCAAGTTGGCAGGAGTGCTCCTTTTCCAGTGTATGAGAGATCATCCCCACTTAAAACAGGCATCACAGATTTTTGGGCACTGATTTGGGGAGAAGGGGGTGGGGAAAAGTACATGGAGTGTGTGAGGAAAATATGGTATATTGTTAAGCAGTTGTCCATTTTCAATTTTAAGATCAGTTCCATCTTCCTGCATGTAGAATCCTGATTAACTTTAGTGGATATTCTGCAGAGGAAGTGACAGCAGGACTGCATTAATATATCATCTAATAAAATAAGAAATTGAGTTTTAATGAGGTAAATAATATAAATGGGATGTCTTTGATAAAGAGTGCATCTACATGTTGCTCTGCGGTGATGTAGCAATGCACTATGGCATGCTACAGTGACATAGTGATCATATGGGTCTACACATGATTGGCAGCTATATCACCATAGTAGCGGTGTGCTCCCCGGTTACAGCATGTCACTATGGCGATGTAGCGGTGAAATCTAACCATGCGCAAGGTATAGTAACCAGCAGTACTGCACTGTGCTTTAGTACTTCTAAAAAGAAGTACTAAAGCACGATGCTGTAGCAACATTGCCATGTGGTGATGTGCAGATGCGCCCAAGGTATAGTAGAGCTAGGAGCCAGAATGTAATATTTCATAAAACAGCATTGTACAGGACTTGTGATTGACATGTTCAAGTTCTGCTTCCTTCCCTACCCCCAACAAACACTTCCTCAAAATAACTTTGATATATTGCTTTTAAAATGAGGTCTCCAAACTGGTGCCCTCAGGTGGTCTTATCCACTCACAGAAAACCCATAGATAGAGCTAGGTTTTACTGAAAGTTGAATCGGTAATTTAGTCACAATTAATAGTTTATTCATATAAATTTAAAACATTCTCTGTTTGCAAAACCATATAGGAACCAATTCTGCTTTCTGCAAAATTCGTATTCATTAACTTTCAGTACATTTTTTAGTTGAACAGTTCTCAGCATTTAAGTTAATTTTAATTTTTTTCAGTTTGATTATTAGTTGTTAGATTTATTGTTTGGATTACATGGCCAATTTGTTTGTTTTTTATACATGATAGTCTAAATGAAACTTTTAAACATAGAACCAATTAATAATTAAAGACAAACAGTGAATAAGAAATAATTGGTGACTGTCCTGATGTATATATGAAGAAAATCCATTCTCCAGTCATTTTTACAAATATATATTCAGGAATATTCATGGAAGTGAATATTTAGAGGATCTAAACAGGGTCGAATTGAAAATGTTTTTGACTTTGAATAAAATGTTTATAAATGCTGCTTTGCAATGTTTCAAGTTCTAAATAGAATCATAGACTTGTACAGGCACATACATGTTATATTAGTTTTTTTCACTTTATTTCCTGTTTTCTCTTTTGTGTATCAGCAGGATTTACATGCCTGGAAATCCTACATTCAGTTGTCTAACCTGAGCAGCAATCCACCTTTTTTTCTCTTTGGTTTACAGAAATTAAATTGTAAAAACAAAACAACAAAACCCAGAGGGTGCATCAACACATGCAGGCACATGCGCTTGCAGCAGCTCAAATAAGAGCAGCACAAATTTGAGCCGTGGATTTTTGCCTTGGTGCATGTTCCCAGACATGCACTTAAGTGTCCTGGGGCCAGCACCTGTGGGGAGGATGCTCAGGAGGGGTAGGTCCCCTGCCCCCCCAAAGGTCACTTGGGTTTTTTTGGATACCTGGATATCCAGGTATCAAATTTTGAGCCCCCGCTGTAAATATGCAGTGCAGGGAAGGTTTTTTTTGTCACCAGCATGCCTCTTGCTGCATCTCAGACTGCTTTGAGATGTGACAAGAAGCACATGTGGGCTCGTCTGGACATGCCTAGAGGGGCTAATCTTAGACCATTTATTTCCTAAGGGGAAATCTTAGACCAGGTTCTGCCATTTTTAAACCACTCTGGGTGCTGAACTTCTGTCCTGTTAGAGCTATACACCAGTTTTGTGTGCTGAGCTTCTGTTCTGTATATAGACTGGTTTCTGATCATTTATACCAGTAAAAGTGTAATGTCTGTGCCTAGCCAAAAACTCATTCACTGCTCCTTTTTCCACTTGGATGACAGCAATGTTAATCTAATGCTCCATTGGACTGCTTGAGGCTCTGTTTCTTTTGACTTGGTCTACACTAAATTTTCCAGTAGTATAGCTATTAGGGGTGTGCAAAGCAGGCCAAATTTTATTCAGATTCAGCCTGATTCAGGGGACAGTGATTCAATTAATTGATTCAGATCACTGTTCTGATTCGATTTGGCCAAATCCAAATCTGAAGTTTCGATGCTGATTCAGAGAATCAGTGATTCGGCCACAGACACATCTTTAAATATTTTTTTCTACATGCCTCAAGGTACCAGATGTGGCTCATGAAGATTGAGATGGTGGGGCAGATGGAGCGTCCCACAGGAGCATGGGGGGCCCCCCACGTGCTTGGTGGTAGACCCAGAAATGGACTGGAAGTACTTCCAGTGTCCTCCCAGGTTCAATGCCGAGCATGTGGGTGACGCCCCCCTTCCTGTGCCCCCATGCTCATTAATTGGCTGTGGGGGGACCCTGGGTGCCCCCCCAGATCCAGGAGGCACCAGTTGCCAAGCTGGGGGTAGGGGAGGGGTTCCCTGCATGCTCTGTGGTGGACCCAGAAGTGGACTGGAAGTGATTCTGATCCACTTCTGGGTCTGCTGCCAAGTGTACTGGGAACCCCGCCCCCCCCATGCTCCCATGGGATGCTCTATCTCCCCCAGCATCTCAGCATTCATGAGTCACCTGGTACCTTGAGGTGTGTAGGAAAAACATTAAAACTGTGTCTATCTGAATCATCAAATCTCTCCAAATTGATTTGGAGAGTTCCAATTCAATTTGGAGAGATTAAAGGGTCTCCGATTTGATTCGGATTTGGAGAATTGGCCACCTAATCAGGCTGAATCTCTGCTGAATCAAATCAGTGACCAAAGCTTTGCACAGCCCTAATAACTTTGGTGGGCAGGCGCATGAAAAGAAATCATGCCTCTGAGCTGACATGCTGGCAAAATCCAGCGTAGATGTGCCTGCATCAAAAGAAAGACTTTTGCTGACTTAGCTTTTGTTTAGGTGTGGAGGTAGTGTAGCTATACTGACAGAAACTGGTTTTGCTGGCATACACTATGTCATCACTAGGGGCTCTGCTAATGTAGCTAAACCAGCAGGGGCTCAATACTGTAAATATTACCATCTTGTCTAGCTTCTAACCAGTCACTGCCTTCCAGGGCTATGAATAAAAACCTGTATTCTTAACTCAAGCCAAGCAGCTAGATCTGGAATCCTAGGGAAGGTAGTTTGTAATTTCCACATGAACTAGAAGGTTAGCTCATATAAAGAGTGCACTCACTTTTTTGTTGGTGAAGTCAAGGCCTGAGTCTCAATCTTCGCTTACTCAAAGGAAGACCTGCATGAGCTAAAGCTGTATGAGGCATGAGGTACATGACCTGAAACTTGCTGCCTCTGTGTCCCACCAGCTGTTGCTTGTGTGTAACAGTCTTACCTTGAAAGTAGGTGGGGCCACATGGCCTTAGACAGTCTGAAGTACTGGGTGGGACCAGAAGTGGGGAGTGTGGCTGGGATGGAGCTGTGGGGACAGGAAGTGAGAAAAGGCAGTAAATGGTGGTTCATGCTAGGACAGGAAAAGTGGGGCCAATGAGGTAATGTTGTGGCTGGGCTGGATTGGGGGCAGCATAGTGGGGGGTTGTGGTCCTGGGTAACAGGGTGCAGGGTGAATAGGGGATCCCTGGCTTGGGGGAAGCATGGTGTAAAACAGTCAAGTAAAACTTTATTCTTCAACTTGTGATCATTCATGTTGTATAAAAAATGGTGGCTGAGAAAAGCGTAAGTGGTAAGCTTAAATCCCATAGCTAAGAAAACAACTGTAGGCATAATGTGTACATTTCAATCTGCTTGGATTACAGATAGTGAATTCAAAGGATGGATTTGTGAAGACAAGGAAAGCAAGCACAATTCTAAATGCCACTGGTATTGCATGTTTAATGTAGCATGGAGTAGTATACAAGAGGTACACAGCTATGTTAATAGTACAAAACATGCTAGCATATTGTTGGTGAGGAAGTCGCTTCATATTTTTGAGTGAAGGCCAAGAAAACAGATCCTGGGATAACTGCTTACAAAAAAAAAAAAAAAAGAATGTGAACCAATTTGATAAATTTTCAGATTAAGAATTTACCACCAAGTGTGGTGAACAATATCGCTGAAAATAGTGCAGATTGGTTTTCTGACTCAAAAATTGCAAAAGATTTCAGTTGTAAATGAATAATAACATGTATGATGCTTAAGAATGCTATAGGAAAACTGTCCAAAGAGGAATCATATACAAAACTGAAAACCTGTAAGTGCAGCTTGTTAATTAATGAGTCAACAGCAGCAGAGAACATGGGCATGGTTGTAATTTATTTTGACAGTGATATTGGTGAAGTGCAATATAAATTTAACCATTTTACTGTTTAAAAAAAAAAGCAACTGTAAAACCTATTTTTACTACAATCAAGGCATGTCTAGATAAAGATGGAATACCAATAGGCAATATATTGGCAATTGGAACTAACAGGAGAAATGTAATGATGGCAGCTAGAAATTCTATACTTTCAGTTTCCAATGATGAAAGTAGAAAAGACTAAATATATTGAAGGCCCAAATATATTTCACATGCATGTCACATGGCATATTGCTGCTCTTTGTACTACCGATGCATGGAAGGCATTTCCAAAATTGATTCAGTAGTTTGTAGAGATAGTCACAACTATTTTGCATACAGTTGCAATTAACTTCAACTGTACAATGAGGTTTATGCATTTGTAGAAGCAGATTTACAAATTCTTTACAAACTCTAAAATTACTGTAGTTGTGTCGAACAACATGACTCAGACTGCTTGAACATGTCATTTGCGTAGTGAATCAATTTTTCAAGCTATTTTCAGTGAAGTGATGAGGGTGATCGTTTGGTTACAGGGGACAGAATTAGCACCCAACTACAAAATCCAGTTATTAAATGGTACTTTCCCAGGTTTCTGGATAGGGGCTCTAACCTGATTTTAAAAGTTGGTGTTAAACCTAAATTTTGAACCTGGCCTTTGTTACTGTCATCCAGGGCCTGGCAGAGGGGTTACATAGACATTATGTAAAATATATGTCAGTAAAAATGTTTGGTGGTTAGCAAAAAATGTGCAGAAAATTGATACATACACTCTTCTCCCCCCTCCTCCACAACACCTTGGCTCCTCTTTGTTTCTGGCTTCTCCAATGATCTGTAGCACTCTAGCCTCACAGTGGGGAGGGGGAGGTGTTTTCATTTCCAAGTCAGGGGTCACAGTGCTGACATCCTAAGCAGCACAGCAGACTGATCAGCCTCAAACAGACAGTGCCACTTCAGTTCCCTCTTCCTTCTTCAAATTCTATTCTGTACTCCTTGGGACTGCTCCTTGGTTTCTACTCAGTTCTCCCTGGGATATCTCTTTTCCAGTTTTCTCTCCTCCCTGGGACTACTGTTTCTCTCCCCAGCTCTCTTGAGCCTCACTCTTTTCTGCTCTCACCAGCACAGCTAGTCACACTCTCAACAAAACTGTTATAAAACTATAGCAAGTGTGTGATCTAGCCAAATGTGATTAATTTATATCACTACTTGTATTCATAATTAAAATCATTACATTTAAATAAAATGTAATGTTTTCTATATGTTGTTTTGCTATGATATTCAGTTTGACTTTTGTTTGTGAGTATAACTAGATACTCACACAATGTTGCAAACATTTCATGGGAAAATTTATTTTAAAAAAAGTGCTGATTACTTTTTTTTTTAAATTCTCATTTCAAGACTGACTTCATTAAAGGTATTTTTTTAAAAGAAATGACAACAATTCATGATTTTTTCTGCATAAAAATGTACAATAAAAGGAATATAATTTTGTCAAATTCTTAAAAAGCAAATATTACCAAAGAATTTAGCATCTGTATGTAAAAATTTCACATGGAACAAAAACTATTTCATGTACACTTTTTATTCTAACTTATGTAGTCCTTAATTCAAGGAGTCTACAAAATGTAATTGAGCCTCACTGGGCACATCTGCACATGCAATTAATGCACATGAATAAGCTCCATAGCTTATTGCTCCTGGGTGTGCCAATTCCACATGATCCCCGGACCTCTCAGAGCAGCCCTGGCTGGCAAGGGGGCCTGGGGCCTGCTTTCCTTGGCTCAGCATGCTGCAGAAGGAGTAGTTGGGGCATAAGGCAGCCCCTGCACTGAAGCACCTTCATGCCCAAGCCAGCTGGGGCAGCGTGTACACACGCGCTGCTGTAGAGTAAAACACTCTTGCAGCAGGATAGTATTTGTATTTACTATCCTGCTACGGAGTGAATTAATTTACTCCAGCCCACTAGGGGTGCACATGTAGGTGCACAATGTTTGCTGTGCAGCTAATTAGTTAACTGCACGGTAAATATCTTGTGTAGATGTGACCATTAATGAGTTGGTAAGAAAAGCAAGCATATTACTTTTGTAATCATCATTTCATGTAAAATGTGAAAAGTAATACAAATGCTTCTAATGAATAAGGCAACAAACATAAAAGCCTAAATGTAAGATCCAATTGACATGACATGAAATAAATACAAAACATAGTAGTTCAGAATCATGAAGTTGTAATACCAAAATTTAATAATAAACTAACTCAAAACTGTTTTTAACATAGCTAAATTACACTAAATTATTTGGTAAAGCAGCCAGGAGAGTTAATCCCATATATGTATGGGTATAAAGCAGGGGTGAGCAAAATGCAGTCCGTGGGCTGGATGTGGCCCACCAGGCCATTTTATTCAGCTTGTGGGGCCCCTAAAAATTTTAGAAAATTACTATTTATCTGCCCCGGCTGACTGTCATGCAGACCTCGATGGCTTGCCAAAACTCAGTAAGTGGCCCTCTGTCCAAAGTAATTGCCCACCCCGGTATAAAATAATTTTCAAACATTACCTTTGGTTTAACAATCTTGCAAAATCTTGTTTTTGAAATTTAATTTTTGGTACAAGCTGGGCTTCATGGTCTTCTCTTTAAAGAGTGTTGTAAGATACTTATACTTTGAAAAAGAGAACATAAAATGAACCATATATGAGAAAAGCAAACGTTGCAATGGAGATGAAGTAAATTACAGATATTGAGTTGAAATGGTGACTCATGTTTGATTTCCTGCTGAAAAAAGTTGATATTAAACTTATTTTTTATTATACCCTTTAATTAGTCTCTGTATGTTTCATCAGTAGAACTTAAATACACATTGGCTGGCTTGAGTCACCCTTGGCCAATTACCTTCTTTAATGTTGCAAATCCAAGAATATATGGATCACAGAATTTTGTACATGATGTTAGTCTATTGCCAGAGGGTGTGAAATTGGACTACAACTAAGTAATTTATCACCTACAGAGAGAGAAATGGTATGTCATATTGAGTGGGGGAAAAAAATGACTAGTTTGTTTAATCCCGTCCCTCTCTATTTTCTGCATTACATTAAGGCCATACAAAATTGTTGTCAAAGACAACTTTGTTCAAATTTTATACCTTTTGCCTAAACATTTTATTATAACTGTTATGTTAATTAGCCATGATGAAAGTGGATATTACCAATATGTAAAAGATTACATTTATCTTTTTCTTACTGACCTGTTCCATTGTTCTTTTTGACAATAATATCTGTTAACTCTTTATATATTTTATGAACACTTTATAAAAATTCCATGAATATTAATTTCTTAAAAGAACCCCTCCCCCCAAATTTTTAAAAAATACATCAGATCAGTTTCTGATCTCATATAGAATGTATATCAATTATTCTTCCTTTGGCTTTCCTGGAACTACTCCTGATTAGAACAGTATATGTGCAGTCTGAATCAGACCCAAAGCTTCTATTTAGAGACATTTTAGGATTAAAGTTTGGTAAAACTGGTTGGAGTCAAAAATATTTATTAATCATAATCATTACATGGTCCTTTATAACAGTTTTGGTATGACAGACAAAAAGCACACGAGGAAACCAAGCATTGGAAAAAAGCATAGAAGGTCAAGTAGAACATAATTCAGAATCCACACCAAATAAATTCCTGTAGAGGATAAGCACTGCTTGACCACATATGGATTTATTTTAAGAGATGCCTGTACCCTCAAACGTGATAGGTTGCATCTTGGAAGGTACCTCCTGAAATGGAAGCATTGTACTACATTCACATGGTGCTGTTGTCAGTTCAAATTACTAGGGCTGTTTGAAGCTTCAAGTGGTGATTCAGTTCAGGGGAGATTTGGCCCAGCTTGGCGGCCAAATCTCTGAATCCAAATTGAATCAGAGGACTAATTAAAAGGTCCAAATCAATTCAAAGCTCTCTGAATCGATTCAGAAAAGCTTTGGAGAGCTTCGGTGATTTGAGCAGACCCTACACACTACAGCAGGGAGCTGGACTCAAACTCCATGCTGGTAAGTAGGGGGCAGGTGAGGGGGGGCTGGAGGAGAGGGGGGACCCCTGCCAAGCCCCATCCCCTGCCTTTTTATGAAAAAGCCCCCACTCATTGGCTGCTGCTGGGTGGGTGGGTGATCCCCACTGCCCCACACTGCATGGGGGGGCTCTGCCATGAGCTCCCTAACCCCTGCCAACTCTCCCAGCCCCCCCATGGCTGCCCTGCCTGCCCCAGCTCTGGCCCTTTAAGAAAAAAAAAACCCTCAAGCTCACCAGCTCCTGAAGTGGTGTTGGGGCTTCTGGGGGCTCATGCAGAGCCCACCATGCAGTGTAGAGCAGTGGGGGGCAGCAGAGCTCACCCCCCACCCCCAGCCAGGCAGCAACTGGTGAGTTCAAGGGTTTTTTTTTTCTTTCTTAAAGAGCTGGAGCTAGGGTGGGCAAGGCAGCCATGGTGGGGGCTGGGACAGCAGGGCAGGTCAGAGGGCTCGTGGCAGAGTCCCCCATGCAGTGTGGGACAGTGAGGGGAGTGGGGATCGCCCCCATGCTGGGCAGCAGCCTGTGAGTGGGGTTGGTGTTTTTTTCGAAGTGCTGGGAGCTGGGGTGGGCAGGGCTGGGAGACTGGGTGGGGAATGGGGCCTGTGTGATTCAGAGATTCGGCAGCAGCCAGATCTCTGAATCAGATTTGGTCGAATTGATTCGGACAGTGATCCAAATCATCAAATTGAATCACTGTCCCCCAAATCAGCTGAATCTGAATCCAAAGCAAATACTAACCGTTTCGCACAGGCCTACACATTACCCAACCCACAGTGCCACACCAGTGCAGCTATACTGCTTCCATTTTACATAATAGTATGCAGAAAACAGTTCAGGATGCTTATGGGCACTGTTGTCTGGCATAGTAGATTTTGAGTGCAGACTTGCCATCAATGGTAGAATATTGACCATGGATTTTTGCCCTGCTTTGAAATTCATGCAGCTTTGTATTCTTTCCACAGTTATATTCTTTCTTTCTTCTCAGCAATCTACAATTTTTCTACTGTTTTTAAACACTAGGCAAAGTTGAAAGTATTATCCTGTAAAAATGCCAAATCCCTTGGTACAGTTGCACAGTTTGGGGAATATCATAAATTCATTAACTATTCCAATGCACTTATGTAAATAGTGGGAAGAAGGATGGACACTAGGGAAAGAATTGATTTGAGAATGGAGAAATATATATGTAGGTAGGATTGTTTCCATGTTGATGGAGTATAAGTAATACTTGCTTTATTTTAAAAAGTGAATAGCTTATAAATGGAATGAACAAAATGTGGACACGCTGCTGAACTGAGAATTACGTGTTCCATATATGAATATCAAATAATGCATTTAATCAATTTATAATAAAATATATGGCCACTCAAAGGTAGGATCAATAGAGAGGGTGTGGAAACTCTACTACCCTACTGTAAGTTCCTCATTCATTAGGGTTGTATCATGCTGGGGAGAACTGTGACTGACTAATTTTCCCTTGAAGAAAATGAAGATTTTATTTACCAGAGAATTCAAGTTGATGCCTTGTCCCACATAGCATTTTAAAAGCTGACACCATATGCAAAATTTACATGCAATATATAAATAGCACTGTTTACACAAAATTATATACATGGGCCTTACTGAAGTTTTCAGTTGCTTTCTCAAAAACCATGCCCTTTATGCAGATCAGTTCATAACTTTTTTAAGAACATTTTATTAACTTGCTAATTCACTGAAAGTTGTACTTTGGAGTGCTTTACAATTGATACCTTACTTGCATGCAATACAAAAAGGTACAAACAGCTTTGTTTGCATCTTTGTATCATATTTTATGATTTTCTTTTGACCAGCTTTCTATTATATTGGCAATTGCTTTAAAATAAAAGATGCGTAAAGAGGCAATATTTGATTTTGTTACCTTTTGCAGAGAAGATAATTCTGAATTTGTTTGTTTTTCAGAACTAATCAGTCTGAAGTAAGTTTGATTGCAGTTGTGGTAGCATCTCGATTGACTAAATTTTTAGCAGAAAAGCTAATTGTGAAATGTGATTGTAGGCTTTTTTAAGATATTCACTTAATTCATTGGTTTGTAATGTAGTCATTGTCAAATTTTGGAGCCCAGATAATACTATAAAACTTCTAAATTACAATAATTATAATCAGGAGGTTTATTAGCCAAGCTGTTTGCACAATGTGGTATTTTTCCTTATGTTATGAAGATTTTCATACTTCCATGATGACTGGAGCATCTATGTACAACTTATGAAATGTGTTTTGCAGTTATTTGTAAATGATTGTAACATCATCTACTTCAGCATTTGTGGAGTCATTTCCTATTAAGATATTAGCATGTCTCTGTCAGACCAAGAAAATAGTTGGGATATTAAACCTTAATGGTCATCTGTTCAGGTGGAAACACCTAGAAGCAGATGGTTGGCTGAATCTGGGAGAACTCATTTTCTCAGCAAGAAATAGAAGTTGGAAAATCACCAGCAGCAGAATAAAAAATCCCAAGGTATTTAAAATGGTTTTAAAACCCACAGATGCAGGGGTGTATTGGGAGATGAAGATGTTCTAGAAGCGTACTTTTATTCAGTGGGGAGAGGGACATCCTATGTAACTACAGGACTAGCCAAAGTCTGAACGAGCTGACCTGGAAGCAAGAGTGAGAGCCTCCAAAGTGCTTGTAAGAGTAGTATTTTTCTGCTTCTAATATACATAACGATTTTTTTCTACAACTTTTATATACAGTAACAGAACTGGAACTTGAACGTTTATTTATACTAACAGTTAATATTTTTTTTTTAAATGAATAAAACATAATTACATCTGTGTATAAAAAGATGTGGCCCTCTTGTTTCTTTCTAAACTAAATTATCCAAAATAAAACAAAGGGAGATTTAAGGAGAGAATGATGCAAATACTATAAAAACAGGGGGTTTTATGGCTAATACTGATATCCTGCTATTAAAAAGCAGTGAGGTAGTTTGTTTCTGGGCAAAAATCCAGAAACCATGCTCTTTAATCTAGATTGCGTATCTCATGCTTGTTTTGTCAACATCGTGTAGGCGCTAAGACTGTGTGGTTTTTGTTTGAATTTGAGACTCTGGACTATTAATTTTATTGTAACTAGTATGGAGTACAGTTATGATGATTTGTGCTAAGTGATGAGATGTATCATTTATTTTCTGCCAATATGTATTTAGATGCCAAAAAAATAAAATATATGAAACTAGCTGAATCATTTTTATTATGCCTATTGGTACTGTTGGCTTTTATACTAAATATGTATCTTCTCTAATAATATTCTGTAGGTGGTCTGCTGATGATGAAAACTTATTATTAACAGCTCAAAATTTAAATTATGAGTTAACATCCCAAATTTAAATTATTTTTCCTATATTTTCATGAATGTTGTATAAAACTCGTAAAATCAATTCTCACTGTAGTTGTAGCATAATATAGCACATCCCAAAAGTTGGGTTAAAAAGTGGCTGGAGGAGTTTTTCACCAGTTTGTACCGACTAAAAAGTCTTCATCTTTGGCAAAACAACCAATTAAAACTTAGAAAGACATGAGAACAGGTTGCCAGGAGGAGTACTGGTGACAAAACATCTCATTAGCTTTTGAATGGAGGTTGATGGGATAGTAGAAGTGATTTTATGGCTATGATGATTGCCTGATAGCAGGGACTGGACTTAATGATCCAAGAGGTCCTTTTCAGTTCTATGTTCCTCTTCCAGTTGGTACTTCTCAGGTAGGACCTAACTAAATACAAGAATCCTGGAATATTCTAAATTAGTACATTTTACAGTGTTTCAGTTAGAGTCCCTTAACTATAATCAAGAGGCTAGCAAGGTGCTTTCTGTAATGGTTCCTCAACTCTGGAACTCCTCTGTCAAAGTGCAGATTTGTTAATCTCCTGAGTATAGCACAAAGGGATATGTACAGGAGGTGCACTCAAGAAAGTGTTGACCCAGTCTAGAAACCCAATATTGTGAATGACCTCACCCCAGCCTTGGGAATCTACTGTTTCCACACTCCCTTTACCCTGACTCGGCAATTTTTCACATCCCCCTCCTGCCAGCCCTGCAATCCCTCTGCCTCCACGGTTGTATCAGCCTTCCCACAATCCTGCTAGCCTACTTCCTCTCCCCCCATACCCTGAGTTACTTACCTCAGGATCCCTACACCACTCCTGGCAGCAGCAAATGGCTGTACATGCTGTTCCCAGAAGCAGTGAACTGCTACCAGTCTAGATTTAGGTGGTTTGTTCTCATGCTAAAACTATCCCCTTCTCCTCCCTTCCCCCACCCCCCGCCCCTTTGTGAAAGCTGTTGATGAAAGTTTGGATTGAGGTGGATATATTTGTGGGCAGCCCATTGTCAATGTTATGTTGTAACTGTTCCATATTGAAAAATTGTCCCAGAGCATCAATTAACAATTGTCCTAGAGACAATTAAACTTCATAAATTTGAATAAATAATAATAATACATATGAAGCATGTCTTTAATTCCTGAGACATTGTCTTTGGATGTCTTTGGATCTGCCAGGAGCCTAAAACCTATACCTGCTTATTATTCAGTTATGTCACCTAACTATATGTAATTATAACTACAAGTATGTATGTAAATTATCATTTGACAGTAACCTCAACATGCATTACTCAAAAAAGTAATGAATTATTTTGACACCTTGACCTTTTTTTATACATATATATTTTATATACCTGAGAAAATTGTCTTTGGCATTTCTTAGGGTAATGGCACAAGTACACATTTATTTCAATATTTTGTGAAAGAGTTTAATGATAGGGTATGTAGGGTGAATATATTCTCAGATATTCCATTGTTAGCACCATCTGTTGTGATCTGCTACTTTGCTTCTTGTCTCCTAGTATATATTGGTACATAGATTTCAGTATTATTTCTCCTTTACTGCATAGATTGAAGCAACAATTACTTGCAGCTGCATGAGAAAATAGGGACTTTCTATAGAAAGACTGTAGACAGATGTGCTTTTTATAGAAAGACTGGTTGTTGGTTACTTAATTCTGAGTTGACTCAGCTATTTCAAGGGGAAAAGGTAAAGGGAGAGAGAGAAAGGAATCTAAAAGGTTGTGGACACAAATATTTTATTACTATACTTTTGCTTTTGTCTTTGGCTAATATAGCCAGATACCTAAAGTAAGTCTCCATTTATGTGATTAAATGAAGTAACATAACATTTCTTCAGAGAAGAGAGGAAAACAATTAATGTAATGGCAAGAACAATGGTATGTGAAGGTATATTTAAAGGATGTCTACATTAATCCATGAAGTGAATATAACTTAAAGTTGGTTTAGAAAATAAATTGCATTTAGGAACTGGTGCATTCACATTTTCTTTGGCTTTCATGAATTTCGTGCTGCTTATAGAATAGTAGTCTACAGAAGCAGCTCTCTTGCTCACAAATACTTCCTTATTTTATGACCCTCTGGTCCAAGCTAGCATTTTCCACTAGTCTGTTATTCTTTCATAGTAATCATTTTATCAGCATGCCTTTTTGGGTGACTGGACCTTTATATTTAGCAAAGGCAAACAATCCCATCATTTTGAAAACAGTAGCTGTCAGTCTTCTCTCCCTTTCTGTGCTGGTAAATTGTCTTAACCTCTGTTACATGGAATAGGGAGGGGCTGATGGGATCAGGAGGGGGCTGGCAGGTCTGGTGGGGTGGGTTGGCAAGTCCATGGGGGAGGTGCTGCCTGGACCGGATTGGTAGTTGGGAGGGGGAATAGCTTGGTCACAATTGTGGGTAGGAGAAGGGGGTTAAAACCAAAGAGCCCTGGGGCTGTGGCAAGTGGCTGAGCTTCCCAAGCCCTGGGCCTGTGCCGTGAACATGTGCAGCTGTTTGTTAGGTTGGTTAACCCACTTTAGACCAGTGTAAGCCATTCTGATCTAAAGTTAGTTCACCTCTGAGCGGAACTCACTTTTCATTGAGTGCACCATTTTCAGGACAATTTAAGCCTTGTGAATGCTTGCACACTCAGCTATTTAGATTGCCCTAAGCTTGGTTAGGGTGATCTAAATGTAACACATTTAAGTACCCTCAGAATAGTCCACAGATTCCATCTCAGCCACTAATTTATACTCCTAGTTTTTTTAACACCCCAGCTTCTTTGTCCCAGTCAACTTTACATTTTCCCCTCTACTTGTCATTCTGTCTACTTCCTCCTTCTCCTCCTCCTGCTCTTTCATACTCTCTGGGTACCAACAGAAGAAGCTCCACACCTACACAATTACACCAGAGCCACAGCAGCAGTCAGAAATCATTGCCGCTTCTGTGCATTACAGCTGCCCTGGGCACCTGGCTGATTAGATATGCCTCTGTATCTAGTGCCACAACAGCCCCTGACTGTGAAAGTAAAAATTACAGGGAAAAGTCCAGTTAATGCTATACCATCCAGTCATGAAAACATGTCTTGGCATGTTTTATTTAAATTTTTGGCCAAAGCATAAACAGTAGCTTATATATTTCATTACAAGCTATTTTATATTGTTACTTCATTTCATGATTACATCATGATAATGATGTTATAATTAAGTTTTATGACTTGCATGTCAAAATACAGTCGGTAGTAACTGAAATATTTTTAATTTATTTGGTTTGTTGGATATGAACGGTCTATGCAAAGTTGTGCTATTGCATTGTATATAACCTTAAAAATACTTTCCCCATTTTTTCTAAATTAATTAGTTTAATATAGGTTGCTCAACTACAGTAATGAATATGCCCTAGTATATGTTTTCTGCATTTATATATAAACAATGAATAGCCTAAGCAGCATGATTTATACAATAGTTTGTCACTGTTGGGCAAAATTGTTTTTTATAGTGAAGAAGAGGTTAAAGGGAAGAACATATAAATATGATTACATTTCTACCATTTTAGCACAAATACATACTGTAAAAGGATATAAGGTGATTTATATTTCTAATCATCTGTCATGTTTTTCTGGAGGGAGGGGGTTGACCCTCCTCCAGAAGCAAGCTGAACTATTTCCCCTAAGTAACTTCTACCCGGCGGATACCTGTTCTCTGAGAGCATAGCAATATAATCTTTACTGAGACTGAGCATGCCAACAATATGGGATGCCTGCTTGCCAACACCTTGAGGAAGAGAAGGGGGTCTCAAGTTTGATTTCAAACAAATATCTGTTACATAGTAACAGTAGTAGTAATGCAACATATTTAATGGCATGTGGATATTGCTGCTGTTACCAGATGTATTTTCAAAGACTTGCATAATAATTTTAACTATGTCACTGCTACCTCTGAAATCTCATGTCCCACTGAATGAGTTAGAGTATGGTGGCAGTTTATAGACTACCTTCTGCCCCTTTAAATAAGTGCAGTGTACAGAAAGGCACTTCTGTGTGCTCCTTTGAAGGAACAGCTTGTTTTTATTGCAATTTTGCAGCAAAACTCCTTTATTTCTTAGCAAGAATTTACAATGGCATTTCAGTGATTTTCAGATTACTTATACCCTTATTACTGAGAAAAATAGTGAAAACATGGTCTTGGATTACTGCATATTGCAACTAAATGGCTAAGTAAATGCAATCCCATCCACAAGTACCAACTTTTATTTTTGCGAGGGAAGAAATGCTTAAGATGAAGGACATGTGAGAAGTTTTATGCATTTCAAGTGACAGCCCTCTTCCTAAGGGGAGCCAGGGCTCTTGGGACCCTATATATGTGGCACCTCTGATGCCATCTTGTCTTTTCCCTTGGTAACAAAAAGGTTTGTTTAAGCCAAATATGTAAAGGTACTTCCATTATTAAATGCAGTCACTGCACAGATTTAAATATGTTATATACCCTTAGGTGGTGGTTTTCCAGCCTGGTCTATAGCCATACTACCCAATAAATATGCCAAACTCTCAATGGAGTACCCATAGTGATATAAGTAAAGAATGTCTTGTGGCAGTTTCATTGGCTGTTGACATTCTTTACTCTCAAATCAGGATTGTGTTGAAAAAAAACTAGTGAATTGAAAAGAAGCATGCTCTAGCCACAGAAAATGCATATATTTATTCAATATGAACACTCTCACACTGTTCCACAGCTGAAGTCAGCGATCAATTAAAATTGATTTTGTAGGCCTATTATGGTGAGATTTTTGTAGTAGGCTTCATTCTAGAAGCTAAAGAGGAAGAGTTCTGCCAGGCCAAGTAGTTACAGTTTGCAAGTTAATTTTGAGTATTTTCTTCATTAGTTAGGATTTTTGCACCTGTGTGTGTTATAACTGAGCATTAGGGATCACTGTTTCAGAATGAAGTTTAGACAAGAGATAGAGAATTTGGTTCCTTGTAGAAGTATGGTAATGCAGACTACTTTGAAAAATTATCTTCAGAATATGAGATGTTCTGAGTGACACTTCTTTCACTGACTTGAAATATAACTTCCTTGCTTTCAAGTAATATTTCAATCAACATGCTCATATATGAATATGTAGTAAAAACGAACGTACGAATCAAAAGTGAATTCAGCTCTTCATTCTGTAGATTTATAGACAGTCATATGCTTAAAATATACTGGCACAAATCTAAAAATTGTGTTCCTATTTTAATCATGCATGAATTTGATTTTTTTTAAATTCAAATTAGTTATTAAGGGAAATATAAAAGGCAGTATTTTCTGAAAGAATGTGAATGCAAGATTTCCAGCACTTTTAGGCTAGGGACAGACATTACACAGAAACTGGTTTAAGTGATCAGAAACTGATTTAAACCTGTAACAGAACAGATGTTCAGTGCACATAAACCAGTTTGAAAATGCCTGAAACCAGTTTGAGATAAACCTAGTTGAATTTAGTATCAGACTTAACTGATTTGTGTCAATCCAGTTTATACGATGTCTGTCCCAGACCACTTCCTGGTTTAAGTTAAACAAGACTCTCCCAGCATCCTGGCATGCTCTCCAGGCTGGGTGGGGCTCTCTACTCCACAGCAGAACTGGCCTCTCCCCTCTGCTATAATGTTGGGATTCAGCTAGATGGGTGGTCCCATTATAAACAAGGAACCACGCAGGTGCTCCTTGGCAGGAGCTCAGGCAGAGACTGCAGGCATCTGCCTGACTTCCCCCTGCTTCCTCCCCACTTCCCTCAAAACTCTCTGCTAAGCAGGAACTGTCCCCTTCATTCTGCCTTACACCGACACCTCTCAACATTAGCTAGCATACCACATCCTGGCTATAGTTTATGCTGTGGGAGACTGGACAAAGGCAGACAGAACTGTGTCCACTTCGGGCTTTTTGGAGCTAATCAACAGGTAGCTGGTAATGTCCCTCCATTCCTTCCTTGGAAAAAGTTGTTTAAGATGAGCTTGAACTGATGAAGAGAAGCTCCTGTTTCTTTGTTTTCTTCATGGTGTGATAAACATTGAGTTATGGGTGATAAACACGGTGTTATCAACTGCTGGCCATGGGGGTACCCTTTCCTAATCGGAACATCCTGCCTGGACCTGGCCATGCCCCTCTCTGCTCAGCACTATGGAAGGGAAGGGAGAGCTGCTCTAATGTCCTACCTCCCCCCCAGCTTCTAGCCTGAGCCACTGCAGGTATGTGCCTGCATTTCTGGGATGCCTGTCAGTTACAAAGTGGTTTAGCCTAGCCAGGTTAGACTAACCTGCAAAGATTGAATCAATTCAGGCTCTGGCTTTTTTGAAAGACTGTCCCTAGCCTTTGTGTTTAGTAATATTTTGAATGGTTGACAGCAAACCTAACCCCACCTTTGCTCTCATTCCACCACTTAGAATTTCTTGCCCACCCAGCTATTGGGGTTTTGAGCAAAGCAGGTGTTGGGTAGGGGAAGGGAGGAGCTGGAAATGGTGTTCTCAGGTTTGGAAGTGGTATTTGGGGAATCCTCTGTATAGGCAGTTTTTTATTGTAAGCCATTTTGGGCTTTTTTGGTAGAGCAGTTTATATATCTAATACATACATAAGTAAAATATTAACTTTTTTGTTTGGGCTTCCTTGGCTTTTAAATGTTAATAAAAATATTATTAATGCAGTAAACATGTAGATGTAACATAAATTAGATTGATATTTTAAGGTAAATATTATTAAATGGTTATTGATGGAAGAGATAGAATGATTAATATAATTATTATGCCCCCAAATATTATTTTTTCCAGCTGATAAAGACATCAATCTGCCATTGGCTTTTTATAATGAGAGAAGAAAATTAAGGCAAGGCCTCTTAACAAAACTTCCTTAGCCTAGTACACTATGTTCTTCAAAAGTAAGGGTTACTATCAACACCTTTGTCTCATATTGCTGAATGACAGAGAGCTCCTGCCAGAATTCAGCTATATGGGAGGTCCCATTATAGACATGAAGAGGTCAAATTACCAAGCACCACTTCTCAAAATCATATTTATTTGTAAACAGAAAGAATATGGATAGTACGTAACAGAATTATGTAACTCTGACAGTATCGGGTAGGAAATATGCATTAGTAATGAACTCTGAATACTTTTATTTATAAGTGAACAATTGTAGAGACTGTGTTTTCTAGTATTACAGTTAGAGCTATGAAAATAGAGGTATTTTTAAATTTGATGATCCAAGTTGAAAAATTTAAGAAAAAATGTTTCAGTCAACACAAAGTATTTTTTGCTGAACCAAAACTGCTACAGTATCCATTATTTGATGTAAAATAAATGCTTGATTTTGATTGTTTCTAGTTCTTTTTATATTGAAAACATTTTCATCATAAAATATTTTAAAATGAAAATGTCAAAATGAAAAATGTCACGTTTGCTGGGGTTTTTCCATTAAAAATATTTGATGAATTTGGCGTAAATTTGTGAATAGCCTCAACAGGCCAGGATTTTAGCATTTCATACAACCACAGCCCCAATCCTGGTTAAATTCACTATGAGCTGACCCCTGATAGAGGTCTTATAATTTCTAAGTCTGTCTTGCACATTAGCAGCCCCTAAACTACAGTATAATTACATAAAAAGAAATGAAAAATGAAATGAAGTCTGCAGGTGCCTATTCAGGTCAGAGGGCATTTTACAACCCTAGGGGCAGATAAGGGAAAATAAGCCTAGAAGCAAAAGATTAGACTGCCAGGCATGTCTGGGTAGCAGGCTTTAAAAGAAGAGGCAGAATCATTGCAATTCTGATTAGACCCCTTTTCAGTATTTTGTCCTGGGGCCACTAAATCCAGTTCAAGTCTTTTGATTGATTTACACTGGCTTCCATAGCAGTCAAAGGATTTAGTTCATGCATTGACAATGGTGATATTATGGTTTTAACTGGAAGTTTATAACCATACACATGCAAAACAGCCATCTGAACACAATCTAACAGAAGAATATTATGTATTTGTATTTATTTATATAGTAGTTATATTTTGTGTTTGTATTTTTTTAACTAGTCTGCTCCAAGTTATGTGTAGTACCAAATGAAGTTCACTCCTAAGGTAATGGAGGAACTCAACTTTTAGCCAGATCCAGAGCTAAGATGCCATAATTCATTTACACAATTATAAATTCTGCAATTATTGGTTATTCAGGAATATGACAGAAGCATCAGAGAACTGAGTAGCCTTTTTGTTCTATGATGTCCATAAACAAATAGATTAATAGCTGTAGTTAGGTGGAGCAACAGTAACATTGCAACTTTAGACTGAATCAAGATGTACTTTTCTACTTCCCCCTGGAAATTTGAAACATTTCCAAGTTCAATGGGCTTGGAAATTTAAAAAAAATAGAATTATGAGCCACAGGCTCCACTCTCCCTTTCCCTTTCTTCTGACATGGTAAGGGGAGCGGAGCAGGATTTCAGTGCCATGAAAGCTACAGCTGCAATCTCTCAGGATTGTGGCTCCATGCACGTACCCATCTTGTGGGAGGGGTAATAGACTCAGACTCTTATTTATTTATGTATTTATATGCCATCTTCCCCCACAAAGACTCTGGGTGGCTTATAGTAAGATCACAGAATAATTTATAAAACAGGGAAATGAAAAGAGAACAAAACAACTTACAAGAGAACTAGCCTATAATCATAAACCAGAGACCACCTTTCTCAGCCTAGCTTTGTTCCCTAAAGTTAATGAGTGCTCTCAATTGCTTGCCTCTCAAAACTGGGATACTAGACCCCATGCTGGAATACAGCAGCATGCAGGGTTTGAAACATGACTGACCTGGTGACAGAGGAGAAAGCAGATATATATTTAAATATGTAAAAGTAAAAATATGGCTACATTACTATTATTAGGTGCATTGTCCCAGGCTCATATGAATGTAGCTTAGATTCCCCCAGTGTTACAGGTATTTTATGTATTCTCACTACTACTCATGTTTCTTGACAGGATGATGAAGTAGTACTTCAGTGTGTTGCCAATATCCACAAAGAACAACGAAAGTTCTGCCTGGCAGCTGAGGGACTTGGAAATCGCCTGTGCTTTTTGGAGCCAACATCAGAAGCTAAAGTAAGAATTACTGCAATAAATAGTTTCAGCTAAAGTAACTCATGTATGAATGTTAACCCAATGAAAAAGCATAAGTAAATATAATATACCCTTTAGTGTATGTAATATAAATGTGAACTATTGAAGCGGCATTTCTAATCCACAGCGTTTATCTGAATTGTATATTCTCAGGCTGGAGCTTTTGCTGCCTACTGCCTTTTAAATGATAAAGGGGATTGCATGGCTGAAGCACCATAAATTGTATTGAGAATATGGACCTTAATATAAATCTGTTTTTTTGCTATTTTATTAAATTATCACAAAGGCTTTTAGTTTTCAGTTAGCTTTAGGAGGCAAAACATTGGGACAGTGCAAACTTTGCTGCAATTTTGTAGATAATTCTTTACCATTTCCAAATACATATCCCTGTTAGAACACTAACATTTTACAAAACAGTTTAAAATTTCACCTTTCCTGAACTGTTTAGTAATAAAAAAACTTTTTCCTACTATTATACAGATTTACAGGCCTAAAACCTGGGACCAACTATGCTAGTATCATCATCTCCTCTCAGTGATTGACGTTAAGTACTGCTTCCAGCAAAGCTGACTTGGCAGACAGTTACAAACCCTTGGAGAGAATTTTAAAGTAATGGAAAAAGTATTAAAGATGGTGGATGTGAAACAGAAAGGAGAGGGGAGGATTATGAGGAAAGACTAAGGAAAATTACAGATGAGAGAGCTAATGAGAAGAGTTTTGGGGGAGAGGAAGTTAGAGAAAGAAAAGAGGTACTGGCAGAATATCTGACAGCAGTATTTAATAAAGGAGGCTTAAATTAGCAGAATTAGAAGAATACAGTAGAATGAATTCCTGTTTGCATCATTTTATATCTTCCTATATTTTGCACCCTAATTCCTTTCTTCTTCCTGCTCTCCTACCACTTTTCCCTTTCTCTCTTTGCTTTTATAGTGGTATTTCTCTGCATTTTTCCTGATGATGTTACTAGATATACATGGATTTTAAACCAGGGATTAGGAACATATTGAACACACAATGGACCACTGTGTAAGGTCCTTGCCCTACTTTCCAGGAGGGAAAGTTATGCTACATTTATATTTGCATTTCTTTTCATCCCAGAAATTGAGCACAGTAATTTCCCTTATGGAGTAGATGAGGTGACCCTGGAGGTCATTTCTAACTTTCTGATTCTGTGATTCTGAGTGGAGAGTTGTAGGAGTTCAGATACCTTAACCACAGACTATAAATACAGTGTAGTTATTCTTACTGAAATGTAGTGAGATTTGCAGGATCAGAATGTTAAAGTGAAATATTAAAATCTAATTAGGAAGAATCAAGAAGACAAAAGGTTTGGAGGAGGAGGTAGAAGGGGGAAAAAGCTTGCCATGTCAAAATAGAATGACCTTTTCTAAGTGACTGATGGCAGGAGGCAAAATTGTGGGACTGTGCATTAGAGCCCATTGCTCCTTATTACTGGTGAAAGGGGAACCCAGGATTGGATATACATGTATTTTTAAACCAGGGATTAGCACCCCCCCCCCCCCGCACCAGCAAGAAGCAAGTTCCTATGACTGGGAGCCCCAGACACCCCAACTGAGGGGCTCCTAGCAATCCATCCTTCCTGGGGGGGCATGAAACCCCCAGGGCAGAAGGAATGCCACTGGTGATCTCCCCACCCTGGGGGTTCAGGAAATCCCCAGAGTTGGAGCATCCCTACAGGGGCAGAATGGTTTATTTGGCAAGGGGGGTGCACACAGCTGGGTAGGATGTGGGGGAGACAACAGGGGGAGCAGGAAACCTGTAGCCTGCTCCCACACCACTTGTCCCCTGTGCAGGTGCCTTGCCTCCCTGCCTCTCCTACTCTGTCTCCCCTGCAGCCTACCCCACCCCTACCCCCGGCTGCCCCTTCCTCCTTACCCTCTGCTCTGGTTTCATTCCATCCAGCACAACTCAGCCTGGCCAAGAGCTGCCACTGCTACTGAAGAGTGTTGCAGCAAGGAGCAGAGCTGCAGCAGAAGATAACGATGGGGTGGGTAAGGAGTGGTAAGGGAGCAGGGCATGAGGGAGCAGACTTCAGGGGGGAACAGGGGATGGAAGGCAGGTACAGGCACAGGGACAGGCAGCAGGGGTTTGCAGCAGGGAGGACAGATGGTGGGGGGAACAGGCACAGGTGTGAGGGGACAAGGAAAAAGTGTTTGGCCCCTCAACCCCCAATGCTACTTTCCTCACCATAGTATTGGGGGGAGGAGGAATTTAAGATGAACTTCCACTAATTAGGTTCTATACATGGAAAATTATAATGAATGTATTATTTTCCATGCATATAACCTAATTTTCAGAGATTCTTTATTGCTGGAAGGTAGATTATAAATTGTAAATAAGTACAAGTGAATTTACCTGCTTTGCAGTTATTTTTCCTGTTGCTTCATCATGCTGGAGGGTAAGCAGTAGGTGTAGGCAGAGGCTGTGGGGAGTAGGTAGGGCAGACACAGAGGGGGCAATGCCAGGGAGTATAGGCAAGGGAGCAAGCAATGTGTGTGTGGGGGGGACAAATTTAACATGATGTTCCAATCATTAGATTATATATATGTAAAATTATAACAAATTTATAAATTTTCCATGTGTAGAATCCAATGGTTCTACACATGGAAATCTTAATGATTGCAATGTTCTCTTAAATTCAGAGTCCTCTTAGATTCAAGTAAATATGGCACAGTAGAAATACTTACAAAAGCAGCACACAAGATAATGGTTAAATTATACAGCTCACTTCTCCCATTCTATTTCTGACAAGCTAATAGATGGGAAGTCCAAGAAAAAAAATTAAGTTTCCAGAAAACAATATTATATGAAACAGGAAGTGCAAGATAAAAAGCAGACAGAAAGGAGAAAATGAAAGACTAAAATGATGTGAAGTTACCTAATGTTCATGCTGAAGAGGAGGAAATATTTCCAAGACAGACGTCTGTTCTGAAGTTTCAATCTGTAATCATTGCATGGCCCACCTATAAAAGAAACAAATATGTTGCTATCAAGTGCATGCATAAAATCAGGGAATACTCTGAGTCTGAGAATGTGATGTTTGAGACTATCAGAATAAATGAAGCCATGTGTTTTCTGGAGTGGTTTCTGTATCTGGCTTCTGCATGTGATTTGTCATGTAGATGATTCGAGATGTAGTTGAATTTATTTATTCACTGAGCAAAACTCCTCCCATACCTGCAACAAACATGCTTTTCTAGTACATTTTTTGTCTCATAGCTAGACTGTCTTGGGCCAAAACTAGTGTCCATCTACCCTTGATACAGAGATATAGAAGAGAGAATAAGATGTACATGAAGCTGAATAATTATGATCACAAGTACAATACCCACATTTCCAAATTTTTGATGTTTTTATTTTGGTAAAGTCTTGACCCTGAAGTCTGTGTATTATCCTCTTCCCTTGATTTTAATCTTCTTTTTGCAATTCTTAGAATCATAGAAAACAGGGCTGGAAGGGACTTGTGGAGGCCATCTAGTGCAGTTGCCTGCCTGAGGCAAGATCATCCCTATCCAAACCATCTCATACAAATCTTTGTCCAACATTTTACTAAAACTGCACAATCAACCCTGCCACACAGCTGCAAGGCAGAGCACCCTAACTTGCCACAAATAAAGCAAGGGGACAATGTTGGTCAGTGTTTTGCTAGTATGTTGATCCTGTTAATGAGAATGGCTAGCAACACATGACAATCTTTTATTTAGCACTCATCTGAGTACTTTTGCTCACTATTTCCAAATTTTCAGTAGGCAAAAATATGCCATTCTATGGTTGTTCATAGCTTGGAAAAATATTTCCCAGTGAATTCTGAGACTGACCCTGCTTATACTGTTTTTCCAGCAATGGTCACAGTTCAGCTCCAGGGACATCAATAGCTGCTCTTACTGTCATCCTCCATCGTTTGTGTTTCCTTGTATCACTTTTTCATCCGATTATTTTCTGTAGATGCTGACTACACAGTAGCCCATGACTACTGCATAGTAGTGTTGTGTTGAAGAAAGCATGACACGATGCTATTGCGCGGTAGTCTCAGGCTACTGCTCAGTCAGCATCACGAAAAAGTTGTTTGGCAGAACTACTGTTCAGTAACTCTAGTTACTGCGCAGTCATTTAGTAGTTGTTTATACAAGTACTGAATGACTGCACAGTAACAACTGCACAGTCAACATCTCATGTACATGTGGCCACTGAATAGTTGTTCAAAAAGTGTGTGGCATATGCTGACCTTCTTGGGTAGCAGCAGCATATACAGAGAAAACTCTAACGCTAGCTAGTTGACAACCTCTATACCACGGGTCAGAGGCATAACAAGGTAACTCTGTTCCTGGGGCAGTGGTGGCACATGGGGCAGGAAAAGCTCTGGCTTGGCAACAGTGGTTGCATGGCCAACAAGCAATAGTGACTGCTATTATATTTGCACTCCTCTCCCCCAGGTTCCAGTTACCCCTGCCTCTCAGGTTGTGCCATTGCCACAGGTTACACCTCATTCCTCTGTTCAGAAGAGTTCTCTTGAGTTTTTGGGAAAGCAGCAGCTTGGGAGAAAACATTAGTAGGTGTTATCTGCGTACAGAAACCTCCCATGACAAAAGTTCAGTATGTTTTATGGCTCTGTGATTAAAAGAGGGGACTGAAAGTTGGGACCTCTGCTTTCTACTTAGTTCTGCCACTAACTTTGAACTTTAACTTTGTTATTCTGTTTAATTTATTTAGAAGTATTCTTTCAAGAACAATTCTGTATATAGATGCAAATTTCCAAACACTTAGTATATATTCAGAAGGCACTAAACAGATATGTAGAGTTGGATTTGAAGATACCTGGAGTTAAAACATGTATTTATATTTGTGAGCAGATAAACACATTTAATATGAAGTTGCGACCCTATATATCTACTTGTCTACTCAGCATTCTTCTCTCTATTCAGAAAACAGCTAACTTATTCATTTTAAAATCTCTTATAAGAGTATTATAAGAGGAGTTTCATATTTAGGTGTTTGACTGTACATCTACACTCTAAGATTCAAGGGGACAATTATGATGTAGTAGACCCATCTGTTGTCTTGTATACAGAGCCCTTATGCTTCAGTCCAGATTCTGGAGAAAAATATCCTGTACAAAATATTTAATTTCACCTTAGATCTTCAAGTGGCAGGGAGCCTATCACATAGCTTGGAAAAATATTGTAGTGTTCTAAATATCCTCAATACAAGGAAATGTGTTTTAGATAAATTCAGCTCTGAAATAATTTCAGCTTCCAGCCACTGAATGTTTGGAAAGCACTGCCCTCAAAATCAGATATCTTATCCATGTGTACAAACTGACTGGGTCACCTCTCAGCCTTCTCTTTCATCAGTTGAATAAACATGAAAACGTGCAGCATAAGGATAGTTTTCTAGCCCTGGGATCCAAGCTGTCTTTTAAACTATTGACTGTATTTCCATATTCTTCTTGAAATTTGGACCCCAAAACTAGTTATATTCTAGTAGTAAACTTATTAATGCTGTGTTCAGAACTGAAGTAATTTCCCTACTTCTACTTGATATCCCCCCTTCTATACATCAGTTCTGCCTTTAATTAATGAATAAAAACATATATATTGCTTGGAGTCAAAAGAAAACTGTTGCAGGAAAGGAATTACAGGTACTTAAGATATTTTACAAAAATCTTGTAAAGTGACAAACCTAAAAGCTCTTTTAGAACCATAGAGAGCTAAAGACATGAATTTAGTATACAAAAGTAGCTAAAGATGTTCCTAGGGGGTTTTGCCAGTTTTCTTCACAAGATGAGAAGGGTAACTTCAAAATTTAACTACAGCTAACTAGAATGGCCAGTTTTCAAAGGGCTTAAGGCAAAACTGACCTGTATACATTTTACTACATGTGCAAATTGTACACCTGGTCATATATATCAATCAGTTATGAATAGATGCGTAGGTATATTCGGTTTTGCCTACATGCATTGCAAAACTTTTTTGAAAATGTGATGCCTAATCTTTTCCAGTTAATGATATGAATAGGGAATATATAATTCAGTGGAATTTACTTAACTATGATAAGGAAATCATTCTTTTGATTTTGTTTGAACCTTTTAAAAATGTTGAATGTCTTCTATGTAAAGGGACATTAGATGTATTTACTTTTTCAGGAGAAGATTCTTGTATCTCTTAATACTTGTATATACCTGAAAAATGCAGTGAAGTATAAAGGAGGAGATTATTACAGTTTCATAGTTTTATAGTTGGTAGGGTTGGAAGGGACCTGAGGAGATCATCTAGTCCGACCCCCTGCCATGGCAGGAAAGAGTACTGGGGTCAAACGACCCCGGCCAGATGTTTGTCCAGCCTCCTTTTAAAGACCCCCAGGGTAGGAGCCAGCACCACTTCTTTTGGAAGTTGGTCCCAGCCACCCTGACAGTGAAGTAGCGCTTCCTAATGTCTAGCCTGAACTACCCTCCACTAGCCTGTGTCTGTTGTTTCTTGTAACTCCCGGGATTGCTCAGGGGAACAGGGACTCTCCCAATGCCTGCTGGTCCCCCTTGACTAGTTTGTAGACTGCCACTGGATCCCCTCTCAGCCTTCTCTTTTGGAGGCTGAACAGGTTCAGGTCCCTCAGCCTCTTCTCGTAGGGCCTACCCTGCTGACCCCTGATCATGCGGGTGGCCCGCCTTTGGACCCTCTCCATATTGGCCACATCCCTCCTGAAGTGCGGCGCCCAGAACTGGACACAGTACTCCAGCTGCAGCCTGACCAGTGTCACGTAGAGGGGGAGGATCACCTCCTTGGACCTGCTTGAGATGCATCTGTGGATGCACGACAAGGTCTGGTTGGCCTTCCTGACCACGTCCCCACACTGTCAGCCCATGTTCATTGTGGCATCAATGATGACTCCAAGATCCTTTTCTGTCTCAACACTGGCGAGAAGGGAGTTCCCGAGCCTTTAGGTGTGCCACTGGTTCTTCCTCCCCAGGTGCATTACCCTGCACTTGTCAGTGTTGAACCCCATCCTGTTCTCTTTGGCCCACCCCTGTAACCTGTCTAGATCTGCTTGCAGCCTGTTTCTTCCTACTAGCATGCCCACTTCACCCCACATCTTAGTGTCATCTGTGAACTGGAACAGGGTGCTTTCTACCCCCTTGCCCAAGCCACTGATGAAGATGTTGAATAGTGCGGGCCCAAGGACCAAGCCCTAGGGAACCCCACTGCCCACATCCCTCCAGGTTGAATAAGACCCATCCACCACCACCTTCTGGGTGTGGCCCTCCACCCAGTTAGTGACCCATTTGACCAAGTAGGCATCAACACCACTGTTTCCTAGTTTTGTACTGAGAATGGGGTGAGAGACTGTGTCGAAGGCCTTCCTGAAGTCCAGAAAGACTATATCCACTGCAACACCTGCAGCCAAGGACTTGGTGACCTGGTCATAGAAGGCCACCAGGTTGGTTTGACAAGACCTGCCCCTAATGAACCCATGCTGGTTGTCCCTGTGCATAACCTCCCCTGCTGGCCCTTCCTGGACATGTGCCAGGATAATTCTTTCAAAAAGCTTCCCCAGGACCGAGGTAAGACTCACGGGCCTATAGTTTCCTGGGTCCTCCTTCCTTCCTTTTTTGAAGATGGGACCACATTGGCTCTTTTCCAGTCCTCCAGCACATCACCCGAGCGCCATGAGTGCTCGTAGAGCTGTGCCAGAGGTCCTGCAGTGACCCCTGCTAGTTCCTTCAGCACTCTGGAGTGGAGATCATCAGGGCCTGTGGATTTAAATACATCTAGTCCTTCCAGAAGTTCCCTGACAAGGTCCTCATTAACCCTAGGCCTGGGTGTGCCACCCATAGGGCCCTCGGGGGGGCCAGTGGGGGAGATATCTGGGTCCCTCCTCAGAAACACGGAGGCAAAGAAATTATTGAATATGTTGAACAATTATAATATTGTTAAAAATAGGAACAAGTCTTAGGAAGAGCATTGTTGCCAGTGTTGCCAGTTTCACAATATTTCTGGTTGTTTTAAAGGTCCCGAAAGCAAGTAATTAAGTGAGAATCTCAGGTTTAGTTAAAAGAAAAAAATGTAACTATTTCTTATTGGGGCAGAGAAAAGCTAGAACAGTGCATCCTTGAAGCTCAAAAATTAGAAGGTAAATTAAAAGAACTGTAAATGTATGTTTTTAAGCCAATTCCATGACTTTTTGGAACCTGGCAGTGTGACAGACTATATAATATTTATGTAAAGATGTACACCTACAGTTTAATAAATGATGTACAAATGTTACCTGTAGTAGGTATGCTACCGTTTGTGGTGGGAATTAAAAAAAAACCAACTGAGTGTCTCATGAACATATCACACATTCTATGAGCTAAAGAACAATATGGTTTATTATTATGAATTAGTTTCCATATCAAGCATAACAATGTTTGGTACAAAGAGAGCCAGTAATAAAGTAAAGGAGGACAAGGGTCTTAAAGTAGGATTGCAAAGAGGAAAAGTATCTTAAGTTTTTAAAAGAAGAAATACATTTCCGAATAAAGACGGGGACACCAGGAGGGAAAGGGGAACACCAATTGTAATGATTTGAAGAGAGAGTAATGGTAGGTCAAAATGGGAAAATATGTGGATGGAAAGGAAATAAATAATAATGAAGTAAAAGAGTAGGGTAGAATAAATCCTTGAATTAAAAAATCTTGAAGTAAGAAATCACTTGTTGATTTGGCGTTTTGTTTTTTAGACTGTTGTGACTCATTTTAGTGGTCAATTAGGGGTCTGCTTATTGGAAGAAATGGAACAAGCACCCAGCTCTATCTGATTCTTTTAAGGCTTCAGGAAGTGTCTAGTTCACAGTGATCATACTCCCTGACTAACCATAGTTGTTAGCATAATATTTCTGAATTGCATCATATCATCTTATTTGCATAGTATCATTTTAATAACATAATGCATGCCATTACAACAATAAGACCTTAGTAATATTGATGTGGTATTCGTTTTAGATAGACATGCAAAAAGAATTAAATCATACTTGCTGCTGGGGACTCATCCTCAGTTAAGATATCTACTGCCTGGCTGCTGTTGGGCCTTCTTTTATTCTTCCTGTCCTCTGGAATTTTTTCATGGAGAATAATCACCAATAAATTAGTTCTTCTTTTTCTGTGCCTTCATTAGGAAATCAGTGCATGTCCTTTGCTTGTATTAGTTAATACACAGTAAAATCACTGTGGTAATGGCATAGCTTGTAGCTCTCCAGTAAGTTCCCGTAAGGTCAAGTGAATGTCTTTGTATCCTAAGCACTATATTCCTACTCATTTCATGCAGAGTTACCAACTTCTTTTTCTTTTCTATTATTTTGCTGTCATCCAGCAAATTCTAGTTAAGAATAATTTTCTTTTCTGAGTAAAGATGCGAATAGAGCTTATATACAGTCATTACATTTAAATTGACCTGCCTAGAGCTAGGTCAGTCTAAATGCCTAATCCTACAGGGATTCACCTGTATGAGGTAAAGAGCTGAACTAACTTCGATTGGGAACAGTTTAGCCCAATCTTTTGAAGGCCTGTACACATTTAGAGTGCAGCCTCAGGGTTGGGAAAGCCCAGCTATTCACCCAAGCCCTAGGGCTGCACTCTTCCTACCACCCCACCCATGAATGGGTTATTTTTAGTCCTCTCAACACCTACCCCTGGAGGACAAGCCCCCACCTCCCATCCTGCCAGCCCTTCTTCTGGAGCTGCCAAACCCTCCTCATGGCCCACTAGCTTCCCCAACCCCCAACACCACCACCTAAGTTACTTACTCTAGTTTCCCTATGCAGATCACAGGATTAGTGTATGCCTGTCCATGCTGCTCCTGGTCTACATTCACACAGCTTAACGTGAGTGTCTTGAATGTAGACGAGGTGCAGAAACAACTGTATGTGCCTAGGAAGAGTATAAAGTGGAGTCTTTTTCTGAGAGGTCACACCAAAGGCAAATTTCCAGAATTTTTTCCCTTTTCTATAGTGGCCCACAAAAATGCTTGAAAAATGTCAGGTCCAAGAAAATATGCTCTTTTGGGAAGTAACCATCTCCTTGTTATATCTGCATAACAGTACAATGTACTTGGGACCTCTGTATGATACCCAATGCATACAGTAGAAGCTGGAGAGGCTCATTTGCAAGTCTGTTGCGCTTGTGTCATGGCTGAGTAGTCAGCTAGTACTATGTACTCCACTTAGAAATAGTGACACACTGATCAGTGCACTCAATGCAATATCTGCTGAATATGTTTTTCAGAATACTCTGAATCAGCAGTGCTGTTCAGAGTATTTGTCCAAATTCAGTTACTGCAAACATTTGGAGCATTTGGAGAAAATGCCTGCATCCATATGCTGATTTCCTTCCCTGTATTTTAGTATTTATATTTAACATGCTTAGAAATGAAGGCAAAGATATGTATAAGCTCTTGGCAGACTATGGCACTGCTCTTTGTTCATGGAAAATAAAGGAATCAACATGACTAGAGAGACGCTTGCTAATTGAAACATTTATCTTGCTTGCTTTTAACAAGTCTTTTGGCTTGTTTTCAGACCAAGCTACATTGAGCAAGGTTCCGTCTTTACTTTTGGTTTTGGTCCCCAAATCCTTATATTTATTTTTAAAAATGTTAAGATTAATAGTGGAATACATAATAGGAAATCCACCAAGTACTGTAGGTCTTAATGTTGTTGTTTTATGTAAAAAAGGTAAACAAGTGGGAAGCCATGTTAGAAAAACATGACAATAGTTTACACTGTTCAGCTCACAAAAGGAGCCTTTTACCCAAAATGTATATACATAGGAAATTAGCACAGTAGTTTATTCTCATACATAATGAAGTGTTTTGAAGTGGTGAGTGGATATATGATTTTGTGGTCTTTGGTATCTGATTTGGAAGTAGAGTTGATGCCCATTATCAAAGTACTAATGACTTGTTTATATTCATAAAGGTTTCCACACTGCAGAACTTGAAAGCATCTGCCCTGCTTTCCTCTGCCAAAAGTTTTTGATAGCAAAGCTGCTATTCCATTATTCAGAATAAAACACAAATATATGCATATTTTTTACCCTTTATATAAAACTCTGTTGCAATATAACATGTATTGTTAAAATACATCTTTTAACATCTAATTTACCCGATCAGATTCACCAGATACCTGCCAGACCTGACCTCTTACACTTTTCTTCCCCCCACCCCTTCCTGCCCTCTCCTCCCCTCTATTTCTGCCCTTTGTCTTTCTAATTTCCAGGTATTTACTTTTTCAGTCAGCCTCTTTTCTACCTTGAATTACTACTACTGTAGAGTCTCCCTTACTCACCTTTGATTCTCCACCCCCCCCCCCCCGCTTTTTTTCCTCCTCCCTTCCCTGCTCTACCTTTTTGTTTTCCTAATTTCCACCTATTTACATTCTCACTGACATCCTGTCACACTTTTAGCTTCTTCATTCCTTGGAGTCTCTGAACAGCAGAGACTTCCTATGCCTGAAGAAGGGTGATTGTGCCCAAAAGCTTGCTAAGAACTTTTGTCAAACTAGTCAGTTGGTTTAATAAAAGATATCACATCTACCCAAAGAACCTTGCCTGTTAAAATAGCATGCACTTAATAGTTATACGTTAATTTAATACTAGCCTCAATTAAAAATTAATAGATTAACATATTTTTACTTTTTTCTATGAGCTGTGTAAAGCAATCAGTGATTGATATGCACTGTAAGGTTTTAGAGTGATCTGCCAAAAAATCCCTTAACAAGACAGCATCCCTGTTTAATGAATTTTCAAGTTAATTCAGTTGAAAAACATTTAGTGTAGAAAGATCAAGGGACAATATTATGGTTTGACTGATAAAGCTTTTGAAATCCATTCTTTATACTGATTTTATTTAAGTTATTATATGAAATTATTTCTTATATAATAGCTCACCCTGTTCTCTGGGTAAATGTATGAATGTTACAAATATGCAAAAAAATGGATACAAATTCCAAAACAGGAAGAATAACTTAATCTCAACGTTGTAGGATATGAAGGGCCTGTATGCTTTGCAGTGCAAAGATCATCAGAAGTAGGCTCTGCCATGTGAATCCTTCTGTATTTTTAAGGGGGTACAGCACTATACTTTTCCTATGCAATATAAAGTGAACAGGCTTGATATTAGGGATTAACTGATTTTGGGCTGATTTTGTCTATCAGAGTGCAGTAAGCATATGCATTACATTGGCTTATAATAAAGATTTTTTTTTCTGTACTCTTCTGTTACACTTTGGCTAATTTTCTGTTACATGAGCAGAATGAAAACCTAATATTTTTGGTCTTATGGTCAAAAAGGCCATCTGTCTGCATTTCTTTGTTTACTTGGTAATACTCATTTCTGTGCTTGCAGTCACACCATTCAATCCCCTTGTGCATATTCTTTAAGACACTTAAAAAAAAATAATCCCATGCCATGTTTTTCTTACCAGAGGACCCCTGCCTCATTCAGTGCACAGAAGGTGCTCACTTTTAATGGGCAACTGCTGTTCAGTATTTGTTCTATGTGTGACCTAGTACTTTATTAACTGTATGATAGTCAAATCATGCTCTGAAGAGAAACCTTACATTTCCTCATGAAGTTTTCTGTTGTTTTCATGGTACAGTACTGAGTGTTTCATAAACCTAAATTTATTATCATAACACCCTTTTGAGTGAGGAATGCTATATTAATCATCATGTCAAAACTGGGAATTAAGACACTGAGAGATTAAAGCCAAAGTTTCCATTAATTTAGGATGCTTGAAAAGTATGAAAGCTCTTCAAAGCAGCAAATGAAGCAAAGGTCCAATATTTGATATTTCCCTTTGATGTATAACTTTGATCCATCTTTATAGCAAGTTCATCTTGTGCACTGGATGAGGAAGGAGCGTCATGTTAAAAAGTGTGATGTAATTTAAAGCTTTATTATAATGAGAAGAAAAAGGGGGCTGCATTACATTGTGCATATGTTGGAAAACAACTTCATGATTTTAACTGAATCCTTTTAAATTAAAGTGTTTAGAGATGGGGGTTTCTTTTTGCATAATTTCTTATTTCCTTTTAGGGGAAAAAAAGGGTAAGTGGAAAAAGAACTTGAAATTCCATCAAGAAATATACTGACACCAAGCTTGTAATATAGATTCATAGATGTTAGGGTCAGAAGGGACCTCAATAGATCATTGAGTCCGACCCCCGGCATAGGCAAGAAAGAGTGCTGGGTTCAGATGACCCTAGCCAGATGCCCATCTAACCTCCTCTTGAAGATCCCCAGGGTAGGGGAGAGCACCACCTCCCTTGGGAGCCCATTCCAGATATTGGCCACTCTCACTGTGAAGAAGTTCTTCCTAATGTCCAGTCTAAATCTGCTCTCTGCTAGCTTATGGCCATTATTTCTTGTAACCTCATGGGGTGCCTTGGTGAGTAGAGCCTCACCTATTCCCTTCTGTGCCCCCATGATGAATTTATAGGCAGCCATAAGGTCGTCTCTCAGTCCTCTCTTGTGGAGGCTGAAGAGGTCCAGGTGCCCCAGTCTGTCCTCGTAGGGCTTGGCCTGCAAGCCCTTAACCATATGAGTGGCCCTTCTCTGGATCCTCTCCAGGTTATCCACATCCCTCTTGAAGTGTGGCGCCCAAAACTGCATGCAGTATTCCAACTGCGGTCTGACCAGTGTCCGATAGAGGGGAAGTATCACCTCCTTGGTTCTGTTTGTCATGCATCTGTTGATGCATGATAACGTGCAATTAGCTTTGCTGATGACTTTGTCACACTGCCGACTCATGTTCATCTTGGAGTCCACTAGGACTCCAAGATCCCTTTTCGCTTCCATGCTACCAAGCAGATCATTTCCTAGGCAGTAGGTGTGCTGGACATTTTTCCTCCCTAGGTGCAGCACTTTGCATTTCTCCTTGTTAAATCACATTCTATTGTTTTCTGCCCATTTGTCCAACCTGTCCAGGTCTGCCTGTAGTTGTTCCTTGCCCTCCAATGTGTCCACTTCTCCCCATAGCTTTGTGTCATCTGCAAACTTGGACAGAGTACACTGCACTCCCTCGTCCAAGTTACTGATGAAGACATTGAAGAGTATCAGTCGAAGGACCGAGCCTTGTGGGACCCCACTGCCCACGTCCTTCCAGGTTGATACCGACCCATCCACCACGACTCTCTGGGTACGACCCTCTAGCCAATTTGCCACCCACCGGACTGTGTAGTCATCCAAGTCACAGCCTCTTAACTTGTTCACCAGTATGGGTGGGATACAGTATCGAAGGCCTTTCTGAAGTCTGATCCACTGCACTTGAGCTCACAGAGTAACTGATAGTTATAGAAGTAGTGTGTGGAGCAGCACTAGAAGAATAAGACACCTACCTTGTCACTGACTTTCCAATTTGTTTACTGACATCAGAGGAATGTCACGACTCAGACAACCTGGTTTCTCTTACAGATTTTGGCTAAGAATACTCTAGGGGCATAGATACTTCCTGTATGCTGAAGCCTGAGCTCTCTCTTTTTCCTCTCTAACATGTCCATCCTAATCTCCTCTCCCAACCAGTCCAAGTCTTACTTATGTGTAACCTGGGTACACTCAAAGGTGTGCCCTATTCTCAATTGAATGGGATGGGTAGGCAGGAGGGGTGCTGTGAGAGGGATGCCAGAATTTAAGCAGATCCCTCTTTCATCTATAGAGTTAGCCCAAGCCCAAAGTTCTTAACTATATACAATTTATTAAGTTATAATATACATAAACATAAAACTAAATATTGTATACATATATTTACAGAGTGAATACTAACCAATAACCAAGGTCAAACCCTAAATAACACTATTTACAACATCACAATACAACATTTCAATTACAAAATATAAGGTGCAAGCATGAACAATCTTAATAACATCTATCCCTTAATATAGTCTCTGACCCATGGCAAGAGATAGTCTTTCTTTCAATGGGTTCCCTTGGGGGGTGTCCAGGAAGCACCAGCGGCCCCTCCCCTTTGGGCCTTGACTAGGCGAGGGGCTGCTCACCTAGCCCCTTCTCTGGGTTTGCCCGCCCCAAATGTTTTTTTCCTGTGGGGCCCAAGGGCCCAATGACTCATGCTCCCTCAGGTGGTGGTGGTCAGGGCACAGCTCGATAGGGTCTCCTCTGCTGGAGTGCCTCTCCAGGCCTCTCCCATGCTGCTGGGCTTCTCCCAACCCTGTGCCCTGCTGTGGACACTGAGGGCTCAGCTCCTCTCAGCTGCTGGACCACCGCTGCTGGCTACTGGGTGCTGGGCCTCTGGCGCACATGCACGTTGCCAGGAAAGAACTGGGCAGCGTGGAGAGCAACTGCCTGCAGATAAGTCTATGGCGGGGTGGAAGAGGCATGGAGTGGGGGACAGATTGAGGCCCCCATGGTGAGGGAGGGAGTGGGGCAGGGATTTGGGGCTGGGAGTCCTGGTCAGCCAGGGTGTTGCAGGGGACCAGGGTGGGGAGTGGGACAGAGCTATGAATGGCTTATCAAGCAGGTGCAGGGGAGGGTGGTTCACCACTGCTTCACATCCCCCCTGGGAGGGAGAATGGGGGGCACATGCCCCACAGATTTGTGCGCATGATGGGGGTGGGATCAGATCTGGGCTGCAGGCTTGGGGCTCCCTACCTTGCTGCCCTTCCCCCAGGAGCCCTGATCCAGCTGTGCACCTCCTGCCTGCCCAGCAGCAGCCAGGGTGGTGGAGGCATGAAATTGTGCCCCCCACTGCTGCCAGGCAAAAGACACAGGGCCAGTGCAATGCTCCCAGGAGAAAGGCAGCAGGGTGGGGAACCTGCATTGGCTCCTGCCCCTGCCCAGCTCTGCTCCACTCTGCTCCAGCCATGCTTCAGCTGGGGAGAGGGGTGGAAAGAAGAAACATGTGTACTGCCTTTACATTTTAAAAAAGTGGTCACCCTACTCTACATACAGTGTCTGAAGGGCTTATCTTTATAGCAAGTTCATCTTGTGCAGTGCATGAGGAAGGGGCATTGTGTTTAAAAAAAAGTGTCATGTAATTAAAGACTCTTATAATGAATAGAAAAAAGGGGCTGTATTACATAGTGCATATGTTGGAATGCTGAATTTCACGATCTTAACTGCATTCTGTTAAATTAAGGTTTTGGGGGGGGTTATATAATTCCTTATTTACTTTTTTTTTTAATCTAAGTGATAAAAAACCCTTGAAATTCCATCAAGAAATATCATACTGATACGAAGCTTGTAAACTTTTTTGTATTCACAGATTTTAAAATTTGCATTGGCTTCAGCCAATACAAACACCTTTGGGAGGATCCAGAAGCCAGGATAGTGGGTACAGATATACCACCCTCCCCCTGTTGCTTTGACTTGGCTCAAGAACCTAAGGGGTGAATGCCATTGCTGCTCCCCACTTTTCCTGTTTAACCAAATTCAGCATTGGGCAAAGGGTGTGCATGGAGGAGCAGTGGCAGTGTTCATCCCCTGGGTTCTGGTGCTGTGACAGTGGCAGCTCTAGCTGGAGCTGTGCAGAGCCTACTTCTGTTGAGCCAATGTGCTCATAGAGTTCACTGCCCAGGCACTGACAGCCATAGGGAGGAGAGGGAGGAAGGAGAGGGTGTAGTGGGCTTCCCAAATTCTCTTCGGAATTGCCTCTGTGGGTACCTGAAGAACAAAGTCTCAGGGGAAATTCATTGAGGAATTTTTCTCTATTTTCCTTGAAACTTGTGACCCACCATACTATCTTATATAAACACAGTATGAGGAGCCACATTGTCCTTGATGCTCAGGATAGTGTGAGGGATCACAAGGAACTTAATGTAAAGAGTAGGTTTTAATTAGTACTGTAGAATTAAACAAAGGTGTGTGGGGATCAGTGATGAAAAATGAAGGATAAACCACTGCAGAAGGTTTTAGAACCACTGCAGCTAAAACCACTGCAGAAGGTTTTAGAAGCTGGGAAAGGGTCAGAGCGTAAGGTGCTTGTCACTGAGAGGATAGATCAGGGACATGCAATTATTTCAGGCAGAGCACCACTTAACAAGCTTGGTGAGCTGCTGGCAGCTGCATACGTAGTCCAGCCCTTTGACAATTGCCCCACCCCCTGGCTGCCACATTGGGCCCAGAAGTCTGCACCCTAACCCTTGACCTGTGCCACCAGAAGTCCTTCCCCTTGCTGCACCCCCCCAAATATTCTTTTTAGGAGGGGGGATGCCATCTTAGAACCAGAAAAAAAACCAAATCGTACATTAGAAGTCAAACACCTACTATATTTTAATTTTGTTACAAAAGAAATTTGTCATGACTTGTGATTGTGTACTGTATACAGAAGGGATTTCATATTAACTCAAGAATAAAGTGTCACACTTATACTGTCTGGGGGCGTTGTAAGAGTGTGGCTGTGTAGGGGGAAATAAGGTAAGCTGGGGTGTATGTATATGTTGATGAGGGTTGTGGGGACAGGGTGTGGAGAGTAGGGACCCCCTGCACACTCCCCCCCATGGTGTGCAGCCCCCACTGCCTGGCAGGAGCAGTAGGCGGGGGGGAGGTCAGGGCGCTAATGCCTCATGCGGGCAGAGCTCCGGACAGTGATGGGGGAGGGAGCAGAGCCTGCCCTATCACCGGGGCTTGGCACCACGTGCCTGCAGCTCCACCACTCACAGCAGGGGAAGCCCACACTGGAGCCTGCTGCTTCCCCTTCCCACCTTCTGCGCAGGTCCCCACACTCCGCCATGTCTGTATTGGGCACGAGCGATCTGACCTCCCTGGCTGCTGCTGCTGCCAGGCAGTGGGGTCTGCATGCTATGAGAGTGTGTGGGAGGTCCCTACACCCCTCACCCTCATGCCCACACCCTGCCCAGCTGAGCTCTGCACTCCCTCTGTCCCTCTGGGCACAGACTCTATGCTGCGCTCCCGCTTCGACACAGCTGCAACTCCCTCCCTTCCCCCACCAGCCCTGCCGCTTCCCTACCTGCTGCCCTGGGCGAGCAGGTTCTGGCTGCAGCAGGAGCCTCTCCCGGAAGCTGCTGGCTGGGCAGAGCCCTTCCACCCATGAGTGTGGGAGGAAAGCCCAATAGGGTATTGTTGGATGGTTGTACATGTGGGTGCCTCCCTCCCACCCTCATGGGCAGAAGAGCTGGGTGAGGTGCAGTTCATTGCGGAGTGCCGTGGGCTGAATGAAAGTGCCTGGTGGGCTGGTTGTGGTCCAGGGGCTGTATTTTGCCCACTTCTGGCATAGATTCATTCCTGTACAGGCCAGTTTCTTGGCCACCCACCATCTAATGTCAGAGTTCCCAAATTTCTGCTTACGTCTGTCCACCTTCTTGATGGAAGAGCCTCCCTTATACCAGTCTGTCCATACCTCCTCCTCCCAGCCACAGTAGCCCTGATTCCCATTTCTCTTTCCTGTGAAAGACAATGGTTATGTTCAGCTCTCTTTTTATATGTATTCCATATCAGGATAAATTATTTTAAATCAAGGCAATTTAAATCATGATTTAAATGCTAGTTACTAATGGCATGATTGTGTGGCTGTGGTGGCAGCTGTTTTTCTACTGCCCCATTTAGGGCAGCTACCCTAGTAGATGTTTGTTTAATTCAATCTATAATTCAATAACCCCGTTCAATTCTATGATCTATGATGGATCATCTGTATACTTATTATTCTATGATTCCTGTTAATTTTATATTTTTAGTGGACATGTATATTAGTTATTTACTAGATAATTAATGTTATTTACTAGATATTTTACACAATTTGTACCAAGCAAGTAAAACAACTGGAATTTAATCCTGATAAGGTAGATGGTGATGTCTCCTGGAGTCAAATGTCCCCATACATGTGATTAATTTTCCACTCTTACAACTAGTGGCATAGTCATTGGATCCTTCCTCTTGTTCTTTTTGCACACCAGAAAACATGCAACTTGTAACTCAGAGTTTGATATTTATTTTTTATTTAAACATTTTGAGAGATTATAATACATTACACCTTAATATATTTTATATTAAAGTCAGATTTCATTTTAAGCAATTCATTTTGAACAGAAAACTTAATATTTAACTAACAAAATTAAAACAAAAAATCTGCTTTATGTCCTGCACATCTGATTTATTTATGGAAAAAGTCACCATTTTTTATGAATCCTGTTTGATGGTTAAAAATATATTTATTTCATTTAAATATGCTATGTACCAAAGGATTGTTAGATTTCTCTATTCTCAGGTATGCTTAGTTTCAGTAAGCATTTCTGACCATTCAGGAATTAGACACAATACTTAAAACTGTTAAATTATCTGCATTTGAGAAGACTATAAATTTTTAAATAAGAAGAGAGTTCACTAAATTGTTTTCTATTTGAGGACTTGTTAAATACATGGAATGGGCTATGTGCAGACTGAGTTATACAGAGGCTTTTCAGGCAAAGACCTTGTAGTAATTAAGTAATTGG
Organism: Alligator mississippiensis; assembly: GCF_030867095.1. NCBI lineage: Eukaryota > Metazoa > Chordata > Crocodylia > Alligatoridae > Alligator > Alligator mississippiensis. The sequence goes on along the minus strand of NC_081825.1, from coordinate 244,108,273 downwards.
GAAATAGAGAACTGCAAGCAAATGGACTTTGACAGTCCTGCTTGTCTTTTGGGTCAATTAAAAAACTTTTATGCCTTCTAGACTGATTAAGAAAGGCAATGAGCTATATGAATCATACAGCTTCTGCACATCTTGTTATTCTTTTATTATTCTTGTGTGCTTTGGTGAAATGTAATAAAACTCTTTTGGTGCATATAGGCATAGAAGTAGTGTTGATATTATTGTAATGTGATATCTAAGACCATATTTACCTGAATCCAAGATGCCTTTGAATTTAAGACATCCCCCTAATAATTAGATTCTGTACATAGAGAATTATACATTTGTATTAATTTTCCATGTATAATATTAGCTACAGAACTCTCAGCTCTGGTTGAATACGTTAAGGTACTATTTAGGTTTACTAACATAGTGCTGTGTTTGTTTGTTACTTGTGCAAACAGGAATTCACACCATACATAAGAATGATTACGCATTTTAAAAACATGTTAGTACTCTCATGATTAGATAGATAACATTTCCGAAGATAAATACAGCCAACTGAGAAGCAGATCCAATGCCTTCTGAAATCTTTGGAGATTTTTCAGTTGACTTTAGTATGTCCTAGAATTAATGAGTATTTAAGTTCTTTATTGTAGACTGGCATTATGCAGGAGATGCAATCCAATCTAGTGGCTAAAACTATTTTATAAACTGCATTCCCTTACTTCCAATCATAGTCCTAGCATAAGTTCTGAATGTAATCTTAAAGTTTGTCTTGTTTCTATGCTCAACGTGCATTAAAACCTGTATTAAAAGCTGGTTTGAGCCCAGTGTGGACATCAAAATGACTGAATCATTACGAAGGTTTGTGGATAATCATGGAAGTCATTATAATGAGAGAAAGCACAAAGACTCATCATCTTTTACAATTATGTGACCTATTCCCCCTGGTAGACTTAATTAAATGTGTTAAAATGGTGATGAAATGTCAGAAATTGCTCAGAGCCTTTGCTCTCTGCTCATATCATACTTTGGAAATGAGATAGTATCTACTTACATGTCATTTTTCATGTTCAGTATAATATTGTGATATTTTGACTTTAAAATCAGTTTCATGGTCATAAATTTTATGAAGCACATTTTTTATGATATAAGCTAGTTTGAGCTAAAATAAGTTAATTTCTGGGTGAGAGAGTAAAATTCTATTTATTTTACTATTTTAATAGTCTAGTAAATCAGTCCTAAGGGCACTGTGACTGTTGGGGCAGCTTAGATACTGGAACAACCCTCCTAGGTTCATTGAGTTGCTTTGTATAGCCTAGGTGGAGGTGCCAGTTTAGTTGCCAACAACCTGACAATGGCAGAGGCTGTACTGGTTTACATAGTACCAAGAGAGGCCTAGCCTAATAAGCAACTATTTTCACAGAATACAGTGAAATTATTTAAAAATGGATTCTGTTTTAGAGTATTACCTATGTATATAGATTATATGCATCTTTCTAATGTCTATGTGTTTAGATGTAACATGACTGTTTTGCAGGTATATAGTAGAAACATAAGTAAACATAAGAAACAACTTATAATAAACATGTTACTAATAATTCATATTGACTTTGTGTATATTCATAGTATTAGCTATAATAAAATTATGGGTCACAATTTTAGAGAACTTTTTAAGCTATACCTACAAAATATATGGGCAGAAGTGGCATCGTCTTGGTAATAGGCAGACTTGTGCCTCTGCCTGACATCTATATCTAATGTGTCCAAAAATATGGTTGTGTGTGTGTGTGTGTAGGTTTGTACACAGCTAAATATAATGTAGCTGGCCAATTATCCATGTAAAGTTGGTGCACGTATGTCTTTCTTGTGCTTTGCTAGCTTTTATTTTATGTTTGTGTGATCTTCATACATAGTGGAGAAGCAAGGTTTTCTTAGTAATATCTTTCATTGAACAAACTCTATAGTTAGAAGAGATATTGGACAAAGTGCCTTTCAGGTCTATAAAAGAAGTGAGAACAGCCTAAGCCAAAGTACCAGATAAAACAATAGATTGCATATGTAAAAACAATGAGCATTTAAGAGAGTGGAGAATGGCTGTAAACTAAGAGTAAACTAGGAGCAGTGGAGATATGTTGACAAATTTAGCATCTATTCTTAAGGCAGGGTTGTGTACTGCTTGCTCTCTATAGTTCAAGTTCTCTATAGTCCATCCACAGGTCCAAATAAACACTGCTCCATGGCTTAATAAGGACTCTTTCTTCTTGTGAGTTCCAGGGTATAGTAAAGTTCTGATTTTGTTTATATCCCATGCACATTTGATAGGGATTCTAGATCCAGACCCAAAAATGTACAGGCTCCATGTTACCTATCCCCATGTTCTCTTTACTTATGGCTCTTGACCTTTGTCATCTTGGACCCTTTGGGGATAACACCTAATGAGAAGAAATTTCTCAATGACTCATCCTTGAGGTAGGCCCCAACCTCCAATAAGATGCTATAGAGTACAGCAAACTTGTCCCTGCCAAGGCCTAACATTAAGTCTCAGTAACAATATCAACTGGTACTTAATGAGAAACATCAATAGAAGTTTGACTTCATTCCAGCTGCAATTTCTTCTTCATTGCCTGATAAAGATGTGGCTACTGCTACCCCATTCTAACTCTTCGTGTATAAGGCTTCTTGGGATTTGTTTTGTCCGGTGGCAGATTCTCTGAAAATCCCCAGTGAGAAGCTCTAGAAGCTTCTGAATTTGTTTCATTCTTCAATGCCATAGAAATGGACTATACCAGTCAGCAAGGATCTGATGAAGCCAGCACAAGACTTCTGACAAATGCCAACATAAGTTCCTAGATATCCTCTTATGGTTTCAAATATTTCTACATGCACTGAGTTCTGCATCAGTTTTTTGACAGATGCACCCAGATTCAAGGTCATGCTTACAGGGGAAAAAAGCATCTGGACTTGTACTGCTACATCAAGTACCAGCGAAGGCATCATTGCCTGTGTACAACTAAAGTGGCATAAGGTGGGGGAATTTACATCTAAACTCCATGAGGATGTAGGAATTAGCTTAAGTCAAAACCTCTAGGTAGCAATTCATGCCTCTGCCACAAAATCTGTGGAATCTGCACAAGGAGAATTATTCATGACTGCAGTTCTTTGGCTATCTCCAGGGATTTGCAAGTTACAATAAAAGATCTCCAATTTCAGGGTGCTGATTTGTCCATCATTAAGTGGAAAAACCCCTGCCCCCCATGAATGACTTGCAGGTCACCCTTAGGTTTGTAGGCATTTACACCACCATTTAGACAGCAAGAACACTATGGACAGGCTCCTAAGCCTTTCTATTACTCTCCACAAAGCAAATGAAACTTCGGGGAGTTTTTGAAGCTCCTGTTTCTAAGACCTTCATTTTCTTCTTTCTCAGTGTGTTTGGCAAACACCTTGAAACCGCCTACATAACAGTGTGGTTGAAGAACACATGGACTCACTTCTGATAGATCTTTTCCCTTTTCTTGCCTATCCCACCCCCAGGAAAACCAGTTATTTTATTTTAATGGAAGCTTGGAAATAAATCAATGTAGTCATCTGGGTCCTAGAAAGCACTGAGATGCACTGATATGGCCTCTTTCAGTAAGTAACTAAGTACATTAGACTCCACTGAACACAAGTCAGGTTGAAATCTGTCTCCTGTTATAGCATGCACCCATCAACATGGCAGCACAAATTCTCCAGGAAATTGTTTCATCATTAAATTGGTGTAAGTACTCCATTCATGTATGCAAGGGAGTGCTAATATACCAACTGTGCCACAAAAACTCTAGTCTCAGATCCTTCCAAGCATGAGTGAGGAATAAACAGATCCACATCAAACTCAGGGATTTTAGTGTCAGGCAGTTGCACATGTCTTGGAGCTATAGGCATTTGGATCAGCTTGCCTGATACTTCTGTCCATGATCCAATATAAAACCATATTATGACAGGCAATATCAGAGAAGTGTTTTATATGAATAGATTTGGGAGTACTCATTTGTCCACTGAGTATCAAGCAATTTATTTGTGGGATTTCTGCATAGCTAATACACCTTTAGTAGCTCTATGATCTCTGGAGTTACAGACCACTAAGCAGGCAGGTTTCATGTGATCGCGATTGATCCATCAGGGTTTTGTCATCTGAAATATATTTCACAAATGGGATCAACCAGATACAGTTTTATTTGCTCATGAAATAATCAGTGTCTGTGTCATATCTTGTTTCATGGGAAGTGTGAACCCCAAATCTCCATCAAAGACACATTTCTTATTCAATGTTTGACTATTTGACAATGTCTGTAATACTGAGGTTCTGGAGAAAAAGTAGACAAGCCCCTGTCTGGTCCTGGCATTTTTGCTACTAAACCTACCCATGTATCAACAGCAGTACCCAGAACAATGGACATATTAGTCCAGACTCAATCTCTCTGCATCTCATGGCATGAATACTGGCTAGAAATGTTGAGAGAAGATGTTCTACTGCTGTTCTCAGCATCCTAACTCAAGGCAAAAAAAAAAAAAAAAAAAAAATTAATTGGAGTGAAATAATGGAAGATTCTTAATTCAGGAGATACCGCATTGTCTGGAAACTTGTAACTTGCTTATTTTGAGACCATATCTTTGAAGAAACCTGGATTATTCCTTAGTTCTCTCAGAGTATAGTGGAAGCAATTTTAACTCATTTTTTCTTGTACACAGGGATGTTTGATATTCTTTTACGCAAAACTAGGTTTCTCAGGGGGCTAAATATTGTAATTTCTACTTTGTGGGAACCCACTTCTCCTTGGGTTGTCATTATGGTTTTAACTAGGTTGATGTGTCCCCTTACCTTCCAGTATCATGCTTCCTGTACATTATTACCTTAAAATTAGACCTTATAGCGCTGTTTATATTAGTCTGAAGGGTTGGGAAACTGTTGTTTTTATCATAATATTTCTGTACACAGTCTTCCACAAGGACAAAATTACCATAAGCCCCTATCCCAGTTTCTACCTAACATGATCATAAGCTCTTAAGAAAGTAGGGCTAGAAAGGTTCTCACAAGTTCATCTAGCTCCCTATTTAAAGCAGGATCACACTTGACTAAACAAACAAATGTCTGTCTGTCCTGCTCTTGAAAACTTCCAAGGATGGAAATTCTCTATGTAGCCTGTTTGAATGCTTGACCACAGTTATAGTCAGATCTTTGACCTATGTCTAAATCAGATGATAGACTCATTTGTTTCGCATCCATTTTGGTTAGGTTAATTCTAAAAAACTGCTTTGTGTATATCAATTAATTGCTTGTTGACTAAACTGGAAGGCATAAAAAATCGTTCAAAGAACAATTGCTGACAGTACTGTAACAATAGTTTTCTGAGATACGTTTGATGACCTACTATCTCTCTGCTACAGTCTGGATCCTGTACTGATGCATGAATTATAGAATGGTTGTTAGTCCCTTATTATTGTTAAACTGACCTAAAGAATTTCAGTGAAGGATTAAGATCCCCACAGTGCCATAGATCAAAGAGATGCAATTAAAAAATCCAGTGCTTATTTACAAGGGACGACAGTGATTTACAAAGGTAAACAATCATTTTGTGGGACTGAGTGCCATTTACAATCTTGCTGGTTTCAATCAGCTTAAGATCAGCTTAAGGCATTGCTTATCTCAAAAAACTGGTAGGCCCCCCTTTAGTTTGGCCTTTCTCTGTTCTTTTATGCTTTGGGAGGTGGCAGGCAGATATGGCGCCATAATGGCCCCAATGGACACTACTAGGTAAAGTATTTGAGCACATGTATGCCAACAGCTAAAAACACACAAATGTTTTAAGGTACCAAACCCTTCTTTCCTGTTCCATAACTAATGGACTAAAGATAATCCACTCTTTCTTTAGAGAACATAGAGATCATGCTTAAGTAAATACAGACATTTTGATATTATAATTGGAGTTTTGTTTATGAGGTGAAATACATTAGGATAAGCCTTTTTAAAGCCCTTGATCTCCTGTGGCACCGACAGGACTAGAATGTCAAGTAAAATTGTAGACCTGGTCTAGTTTTCTAGTGACACAAGAAAATAAAAATGTTTCTGACATAACCCAGGGATGTGAAACTCACCTTGTGCCCCAGGCCTCTATGCAGCGGTGGCAGCAGCTCCAGTTCCAACCCAGGGCATGCAGTGACAGCTCCAGCCCTCACCATGGAGCCAGAGCTGCCACCCCCATGTGCCCTGTACCATGGCGTGTCCAGGTCCAGCTCCAGCAGAGGGCACATGGCAGGAGTTAGCAACCAGAGAAGTAAGGCCAGGGCAGTGGCAATCTGCAAGGTGGCAGGAGGGTGACTGGGGTTGTATCAGCCCTTGCTTGCCCTCTGCTGCTGATTGCTGTGTCTACCAGGCCCTGAGGGGCATGGATTCTGTGGCAGGCCACGCCAGACCCAGCGATGCTGGTATCCCAGTAGGCCAAATGGCATGACTCCACAGGCCATATATTTGGCACCCTAGCTTAGCATGATTAAATATTTTAGGAAAAAAAGCTCGCTATCCTTAAAGGGTGCTGGGAGACCATCTTGCTTTTTGAGTCTGAAAACCTCTTGTTTTAACAGTACCAGAGTGATTTGAAAACAGGAAATAATTGAAAAATGTTGTCATACAAGAATTGATGTGGACATGAAAAACAAATGTATTTTCACCTTAAAATTAATGGTCATTATGTGGGTATGTGCTTGTGCTGAACATTTTGTTTAATTAGCCTTCCATATCCTTCTTATCCTTTGTCTATTTTGTTTCTGCAGTATGTTCCTCCAGATCTTTGCATCTGTAATTTTGTACTGGAACAGTCCCTCTCTGTCAGAGCGCTTCAAGAAATGTTGGCTAACACAGGAGATAATGCCAGTGAAGGGGTAAGTAAATTATTTTGACAGTCAGAAATATCGGGCTTTCACATATGGACTGTTTTTTAATGTTTTTGCCCTGATCCGAGGCATTTCAAAATGAAGGGGCCATCAGAATAAGGAGTAGTAGATCCTTTAATCTTCCTTTTATTCATTGGTAATATTGCTTTCTCATCCTTATGAACTGGATAGTTTCATTGCATTGAGCCTCAGGTGTATTGAACCTATGTTTAGAGGGTGAATGAAAAAACAAGCATATTTTTTAAAGAGCAATTTCTACTGACCTGGCTGTGGAAAGATGCACAAGAGTATTCATAGGTTTAGTCTAGTTGCTAGTCATTAGTTTGCATGCATCTGAAGGGTGGCATTCTTAAGAAATCAGCGATTACAAACCAAGAGAGTAAAATCTTTCTATTCATCAACCTCTAAGCACTCGAGGGCACTGCATTGAACTAAAAGCTTACTTTGAAAAGTTTTGAAACAATATTTTTTAAATTTTAAATGAACTAGAGTAAAGTTAACTCTTAGGAATGACATTCCATTTGTCATCTAAATAAGGTGATATCATTTTATTTAGATACATTCTTTACTTCCACCATTTATATAAGGTTCTTCCTGTAGATAAATATCTAAAGGATTGTTTCTTAGAGAGCTTACTTGTAGATACCTAATTTGTGGTTTGGGAGCAGGAGTTCTTAAGTGAAAATGGTTTGTAATGTTTATATTTGTGTGTTGTCATCTCTAAATAGATTACAACACAAACCTTCTTTAAAATAACATTAATAGTATGATGTAGTATGATGTGGAAAAGTAAATGCTGCAAGTCCTTTCTTGCATCATTGGGGTAATGTCAGATCACCGCTGCCATCACAGGACCACAGAAATAAGTAAAAGAAGAATTTTCATATTGAAGTGTCATCAGATTCAGCAAGTAAACATAATTTAGAAATATATTATTTATTATTCACAAAGCTATTTGAATTTAAAAACTGTGGTTTATTCTTTCACAGCCTATCTCTTTCTCCTTTTATGCTCCAGCAGTGAATTAATAGTACCGAATCATTTATTTGGCACTAGATAAGGATAAGTTACATAGAGATTGGCCTGAACTCAAACCTAGATAGAGATTCCTTTCAATTTGACTGATTGATAGAGTGATCTGATCAAAATTCCTTTGAGAAAATTCAAATATATTTTCAAGTAATAAACATGTAAACTTTGTTTAGTGTGTTAACAATACCAAATGACTCAATTGCATGCCATATTATATTTAGGGAGCAGCTTGTGTTCCCTTGAAAAGCAAATATGTGGCTTCATTCCCTAGTGTTCATAATTCATGCTTGTGGGTTTAGGAATTTAAAACAAAAAACCCTGGTAACCTTTAGTTATGTTTATCTGACATGGACTATTGGAAACCTCGTAACACGGCTTCTTACCTCATTAAGGGAGAGATTCAACATCTTATTAATAGTATAAAATTAACTGAATAGTGTACGGTGTACACATATTATGACCAATCCTGTATTATTGCTCAGTGGCCGGCCTGGTGGGGAAGACAAAACTCTCATCTAAGTCAAAACCTTATGTACCGCATTCAGATACAGGTTGGTGTGCCTTCAGTCAACCACAGGTGAATGGACTTCTATCAGATATCTGCTGTGGTCAGCTTTAGTCCTTTGAGGCTAGCTCTATAGGCTCCTCTGATCTGGGCTCTTAAGTCAACCAATATCAGACAAAGCTGCTGATACCTGTGATGGGATGCTTAAATAAGGATCACAATATAGTCTAACACTGTAGTTTGCCTAGAAGCTCAGAGTGAAGCTAATCCTCCCATCAGAGTGTTTTCCATCTCAGTCAATCAATTACTACATGATAGGTTTTGGATAGAAGTAAAAATTGAAATGCCTTTGAAATGCTTCAGAGGTTCAGCTGTACAAATGTACTTGCCTTTGAAACAGTCCACAAATGGCTTAAGTGGCCCAAAACACTATCTCTGAAATAAGCCCTTATCCCTTCCCTCCACCCTCACGCCAGACCCCTGGTGACCTCTCCTCTCCAGTACTCTTCACCCTGGTGCGAGACATCCTTCAGTACCTGGAGCAGCCCCTGGCTGGAGTCTTCCAACAGGGCGGTACAACAGAGGCTGTGCACATGTCCTCTGGCTGAAGTGCTACCCTTCTCAAATGTTTCCAAAGTTACTTCTCTCCACACCTATACACTGCAGCTGTTTACATGTTTTATCCCAGATAAGTTCACTAATTTTAGTTCTGTATTAAATGTTAACACTTAAACCTTGTGGGACCACATGGTGCTAAATGGCAAGAAAATTTAATTATGCAAATCAACCTGCCCACTTCAAGATGGTCCTTCAGTTTTCCTTTTTGTATTTATTCTAGGGGCAGTCAGAAAACTCCTCTTCTCTTTGAACCTCCTAGTACTGGGATTTATACTGAGAGTTATGATTTCACCTCCAAATCAGGCAGAAGGAACAGTAAAGCTATGAGGGATAAAACTAATGTTAGAAGTATAAATGGTCTTAATATTATCAAAAGAAACAAACAAACAAAAGGTAGCACCCTCTCTGTAAAAATGCTGATTTATTCCAAATTTGCTTCATAATTAAAGTCCTCCTCTGTATTTGTCTTCTTTCCTAAACTTGAATTTCTTTGCATGTGCTTTTAGGTTTCTATTTTTTTCTTTTTCTGCATAGTTCTGTAAAGTAGAAGAAGTTCATACAGGAGGAATGGGAATTGAACATTACTTAAAAAAACAGTTTATTTTCTTCCCAAAAGAGGTATTAGAGTCTGTTTTAAGCAATTAAGGTTCGAATTTTTTGTGTTATTTACTCAGAAATCAGTACTTAAACATTTTTAATGTATGCATTATTTATTCTAAGCTTAGGAATTTCTACAGAGTAAGCTCAGAAATTTGTCTGTTGAATTAAAAATTGCATTCATATAGAGGTGCACCAAGTCATCATTCTAATATTGGTTCAGCACTGATATAAAGAAAATTGACTCTATTGGAAATCTTTTTTTTTTTTGCCAGATGTGGCCAATTAACGTGGCAGATAAATGCTCTGTGCATGTGCGCAGCCACAGTGCAGCACATAGGTAGCAAGGAGCACAGCCCAGCAACTTGGAAAGCTGCATCCGGCTGGTACATCTGTTGTGGTGAAAAGGTAGGGGGAAGGGAAGGGGAATGGTGGGGGCAGATCAAGGCCCCATGGTGAGCCAGGGAGTGGGGCTGAGGCAGGTGTTGCCCAGCCAGGGTAGGGCAGGTGTTGCCCAGCTGGGGCAGGCAGAGCATGGGACGGAGCATAAGCTCATCCAGAGGGTGTGGGGGTGTGGCTCCTGTGTACACCCCAAGAGGACATGGGGGGCAAATGTCCCTGGATTTGTGTGGAGTGGAGCATGCTGCTGTTGCAGGCTGCGGCCGGAGCTGTGCCAGGCTCTCCCCCCACCCCCCTGTACCCTCCCAGCACCACCCTGAGCACACCCCAGCCCCGCCCCCACTGGGAAGAGCCTGGTTCAGTCCTAGCCTACACCGGCAGCCTGCCCTGCCCTGTGCAAATCTGGGGGCACATGCCCCCAATGCATTCTTGGGGTGTGCACAGTGGCAGGAGCTGCCCCCCGCCCCCGGACAAGCCATGGCTCTGTCCCCCGCACCACCCTGACTGGGCAACACCTGCCCTAGCTCTTGTCCCAGCCCCAGCCCTACTCCCTCCCTCACTGCAGGTGCCTCAATCTGCTCCCCCCATGCCCCTTTCCTTTCCCCTCCCCTTCCACCACAACAGACTTACCAGCTGAATACTGCTCTTCAAGCTTCTGGGCTGCGTGTCAGAAATCAGATCGGTATCAGCCAATATGACTCCTTAAAAATCTCTACCAGTGCACTCCTACATTCATACTATGATTTGTTCACTTTTCTGCACCAGCTTACTGTTTTAAAACAGATTCAGACATTATCCATTTGTAAGGTGTGCATAAGAGTACTACTTAAAGATTTTATTATAATACAGTAATTTTAATTTCTTCCAAGAAAATGAAGGTGTATTCCAACTATGACTGGTTAAATTGTGATTGGTTACTGATGTTTTCCTAACTATATTCAAGAGACTGCATTCTCTTTACAAGGAAAGATAAATGTTTCCCAGCACTATGTGAATGGTCATTATGTAAGCACAACCATTACAGGCTGTTGCGTAAGGGACTCTTGAACCCAATGGGAATCTTCTCACTGCTTTCAGTGGGTGTTGGAACAAGCCTCAAATGCATTCTTAGATAATTGTATTAGGTTTCATATTTATTGTTACAGCACTTAAAAAAAAACAAACAGTGCCACAGACAACTTTGAAAATTTAATAATAGAATTTATTTTAAAAAAACCCCGACCACTCCAAAATGCTAAGTGATTTTTTTTTTAATTAACCATATATACTTCATTTTAAATAACATTTTCATTTTTTAGAAATTGTGTAGGGAACAGCCTACATTAAAACCATTTAAAATATTTTTAACAGAGCTGGTAGGGAGGGTCAAACAATATTTCTTTATTAAAGTTGTGTTTCTGACCAACATTTTTAGAATTTTCCAGCCAGATCTAATATGTATGCTAATTTATACCCAAAACAGCTAGTCAAATTTCTATATCCTTCCAAAAAATATTAATATTAACACAGGCATGTGTTTTCTTTGCTTTTGTTTGTTTCTTTTTTTTTTTTTAATTATTCAGCTCTGCAAATGCTCTGAGGGTAGAGGAGGGAATTTCACTTTGAGCCAGCCTCTCACTGATGTCCATAGAATTACAGTGTGATGTTTAAAGTGCTCTGAAGTTCAAATCCTCCATGATTTTCCATGCACAGTATTGAGTAGTCAAAGGACCAGAAGTATTTATCAACATGAATAGCAGGTGTACAGAATTTTAATTCGAGGAAAAAAACCATTGTGGCATCTAAAATTGGTAATTTTTCTTTACAGTCCTCCAATTTAAATGGAATGTCAACTTTTTTAGGCCTTCAAATTCATTTTCCCTGAAAGTTGTTTCTCTTTGTAGATATGATGGTCTTGTATGTTTTATAGTTTTCCAGTTTTTAAATATAATCCATCTTGTATAATCAAGTTATTTTCAAATCAAAACATAATTAAAGAAACTCAGTATACTTTCCCTATGCACTTAGTTCTGCTATCCTTTGTGTGTGGACCTTGTATTAATTCTACAGGCACATGCATATATAGAAGGATTGTAGAATTATCAATTTGTATATATTTCACATATGCATAGTAACATATTTCAAATATAGATCTTGTGTTTTTATAAGTGTATGTACCTAGTTATATGTATGTATACATACATACAGGGATAAAGAATAACTACATGATGATGTAGTAGCAAGTGATATTACTTATCAAACTGACTCTAAGATGTGTTAAATGGAAAGGTGAGGGTATGAATGAGTTGCAAATTTTTCTAAAGGAATGCCAAGAAAAAAACTGTGCCATAATAAACCATCATGTATTTATACATGAGCCTAATATTTGATAAAAGTACTTTCTAGAAGCATTTCAGAGATATTTTTTTTATATGGGCACTATCTTGGTCTTTTCTCTGCCTGCAAAAACTGAGTTCATTTAGCATCACAATTTCGAGCATACAGTCACCTGGCAGATGTTACTTTTATGGCATAATTCATGTTAATTGAGCCATAAATTGAAAAATGTCAAACCAGTGATTTATGGCATGATAAAATGGCGAACCAGCCAAAAAGATGTTCTGCATTTAGTATGCAATATCTTTATCTAAATGTTCCCAGTTTGTATTGCACAGTAATTTGGTATGTTAAAGCCCAGTGCTGCAGCCCTACATTGGACTGCAGCACTCGGTTTTACAAGTACTGAGGGTTTGGGGGTTGATGATCTCCCCTCACTCAGAACGTTTAAACCCATGCATAAGGCTTCCCCTGTCTGGCATCTCACGTTGATAGAGTGCTCTTACCCAGTGCCTGGCAAGCAAAGCAGTATGTGCAGGGCTGCCCCACGTGCAGGTTTAAACTTACCAAGTGTGGAAAGTTGATTGGACTTCCCCTGCCCAGCACCTGTCAACCTGCATGCCATGCAGCCCACACTAGACAGCTCAGCTGTGCATGTTTAAACCTGAGCAGGGGGAGTCCATAAGCTTCCTACACCCAGAACCTGTGAGTTCTTGCCCTGCATGCAGGTTTAAAACTGCCAAGTGGGGGGAGCTTATTGACTCCCCTTGCTGCGTAGGCCATTAAAGTCTGCCAGTGGCCCCAGTACTTGGTCTGAAAAAAAATTAACGAAGTCATTTCCAGGACATATTTACTGCAAATATGGTTGCTGTGATATATGCGTAGCCGGGTTTTTTTCATACAAAGAAGAAAAAGGTTGTTGCATTTTTGATTAAAAGATCTGCAGTGTTGGTTGGCTCAGCCTTTTGTTTCCTTACTTCTGAGGCTTTGTATCCAAAAAGTTGTATGCATATCATCCTTATCTCTTATGCAATACAGTATTAGAGTCTATGTATGTGTGTTTTTAGCTGTAAATAAGGGAAATTTAAAAAAAAAGGTTTTGATCAGCACTTCAAGTTTGATATTTAAAAGCATGTTTTTTTCAGATTAAACCAAATCTGGGGCTATTGATTAATATTTTATACTGTTGCTGTTTTATACCATTTATGAATCCAATCAAATTGATGACAGTCTTGCTAAGAAAGAGTTTTTGTGTTACAATGAGAAAGCAAGGAAGAACCTTTTAATTGTGTTCGACTTAATAAAATAGAAACAGAAAAGCATGTCTGCTAATTTTTATTCCATTGTCTTTTTCATGGTAAATGCAAGTATAGCTAACTTACGTCCTGACTGCTTTTCTTGGCTGAATTCATCCTCATAAATATTATTATGCAAAACCACTGTGATGCCATGGTAGTAATTTACAGATTCTTGCAGCTCATTTTGTGCTGTGGCATGTTGCTTACTAACCATTTTGCTGATAGTATCAGTGCTGTACTGGAAGAGAATAAATGTTAAACACAGTATCACTTTATTTCAAAGATAAAAATGCCTGCTGGTGGTAATTCTGTCCTTTAAATATTCATAGTGTTTGTTTATCTAAAATTGTTCTACATTGTTGTACTGTCTTTAAAAATCAAGTGAACAGCAACTATTACAAAGATATATTGAACACATCCCAAACAAAGTTGTGTATATAACTAAGTTTACATTTACCGTTTTGTTTTTGACTTCGCTAGCCTAGTGACCTCTCCGAATGGGTATGTTCTTCTTTCTTCATTTGATACAAATTTACGTTGCATGACATTGACTTCAGTTGTGCTTGTAGTAAATTAGAACTTTCACTTGTAAGTGAAAGTTTGGAAGAGTTTTATTCTTTGTGGCTTTTGTTTTATGGTTTTAGATGGGGTCTTACACCTCCAGGTGTTTATCACTCATTTAAAATATTCTGCATAGATAAATTCTGTGATTCCTACCCTCCCTTGTAGAAGTTTTTCCAAATTCAAAATAGAAAAGGTGCTGAAACCTGGGAAACTTCTAAAGCTGTTTGAAATAGGTGACCTCATGGTACAGTTCACTATTTCCTCATATATAAATCCTTTCAAACCTATTGCAAACCAGGGTATATATACATAGCTGAGTTATCCCAATCTAGTCTGGCACAGGTAGAGCATCACTAATGCAATGCATACTCATGCCAGATCCAAGTAAATGAGTCCACAGTGGTACTATATTAGCTTGTAGGGAATTGGCCAGGGTTCTAGGTGATGCATTAAGCTGAGCCACTAATGAATTCATTTATAGGATCTCTCTCTTTCATGGAGCTGCTCTGTAAAAATGACAAGAGAACAATACGTTATGTAAATGACTTCCATGCATGCCTATTCAGACAGTTATAAAGGCAGAAATGAACAGCATGTTGGAAAACGTAATGAGAATGGCATTAAGGATTTCAGTCTACCCACCATGAAGTGACCCATAGTACATCATTTCTGTTCAAATTCTATGCAGTCATGGCAAAACTGAAAGTGAAGCAGACAAATGTGAGTTAAAATGATGAGCCAGTCCAGGTGACATACAATGCAGAAGTAGGGAGGAAGCTGATAAGGAAATCTAGCCAAAGTGGAATAGTGATACAGTAGAAGAAGACTGAAAGCACCCAGACATTATCTTTTTTTTCCTACAGAAAAGTAGAGACTGTTAACCCAGACTGAAATAAACCCAAACTCCAAGGTCAAATTTGTACTCAGAGAGAAGTCTACAATTTTAGGCTTGAAGCATCCTCAAACTGAGCTTAGTTTTTCTGTAGACAGAAGAGGTATTGGACCAACCTTTCTAGGCTAACTCTCACTGAAAAAAAAACCCCTAGGAAAATGTTCACTTCCCATCATCAAGAAAGCATATATTCTTGCATACCAGATGCTTCCAAATAAGACACTCACTTTGATTTTTGGAAGGCAGAATGAAAAAAAAAGATGTTTCCAGCATTATGGGATGGAGCCTAATCTCCAGCTCTATAACCCTCTGTTTCTTACTTAAACAAAAGCTGTAAGTCTAGCTGTGCTGAAGACTGATTTCTATGGATGGATCTACAATTTTGAAAAAAGCTAAAAATAGTCTATAGGGCTGGAAAATAGGAGAAGAGAAACCAGGATTAGCTAGCAGACACTAAAACTACCAGAAGAAAAGTTAGCTTCATTAGTGGAACATCAGCACTATTAAAATGAAGATACCATGGTTAACAGCTGTGGAGTGAAGAACAAAGAGCAATTAAGTCACTAGACTCTCTCAGTTGCCTAACTAGAAATGCCACTGCTTCTACCTAGTAGAGCAGGATGCTCCTGCTAAACAAATCAGGGTGCTCCTATTCCAGGCAGAAAATCAGCTTCCCTGCTTAAGATGCACACCCCAATTTTGGGGTGCTGATTTTTGGGTTAAAGTATGTCTAGCATGTGAGCAAATATGACACTTGAAGGTCTGTAGCAGCAAGTGAAAAATAATCCGTTTTTAATTAGTTTAATTTTGCACCTTATTTAAAATGAATACTATAATATTTCTTAGAGAGTTCCCTGAAATCTGTCAGACAAGTTAAGAATGAGATGGCTCTCAAATGAGTAAGTCGGAGTCAGGCCCTAAGGGTGTATCTGTATAATTTGTCCATACTGAGACATACCAATATACTGATCCACACAATCATCCTCCATTTCCTGCTTATCCTAGGCTTTCAGCTGTTGCTTATTTGTTGGACTAGAGATCGCATAACTGCATTAGTGTGATGCTATGACACCAGAACAACTATGCTACTTTGGTTCCTCTGCTTCTAGTTTGGAGCACATAAATGGCAAGAGTGGCATATTACAACACAGTGTTGTCTTGAGTCACACAGACATACCCTGAGGGCCAGAGTCTATTCCATTCTTTAGGCATAGAAATGAATTAGGTTCCTAACTGCTATTTTGTCCCACTTTGAGTCCCTGAAAAGCCATTCATTAATTTTCTTTTTCAGCAACTGCCATCTTGCCTTTAAACTGAGTCCCAAAAAGCAGTGAGGGGGAGAGGACCCTCAACTGACCCTTTCCATTCCCAGTTTTTCAGGGACTTGAGCAAGCCAGAATAGAATTGCACATCCGTGCCTAAGATAAATTAATGCGTCTAATAGGTAGAAATAGAATCTGGCCCACCGTGCCCAAATTTGGGCAAACCTTTGGTAACGGATAGCAATTTGATCACACAGTAGAGGCATTTTCAAGTGAAAGAATATGTAACATGAAATCTTTTCACTAATATGTGTCCATATTGCTCTATACGTCCTGCTTTTCTGAATATAGAATTCCTGTTTCTGAAGAATAGGTTATAGACTCTAACTGTTTAATTTGTCTTTCCTTATATTCTAAAGAGATATGCTTGTATACCATCTTTGTGTTGTTTTGAAACAAACATAATAATTAGTTAATATTTTACGAACGGTGGTATTTTTCTTGTGCTGATATGATCATTGAACTTTGGTAACAATAGCCTTTAAACTATTTGTGTATGATAATGCAGAATTTATAACTGAATTCAAACTGCTTGCAGTTACTTATAGTTTTAAATGTCTACACAGATAAAACATGTTGTTTCTAAGCATTCTAAATGATTTCATTAGATATTAAAATACCTACTTGTCAAAAAATATTGAAATTCAAGATTCTATTTTAAAAGGATTTTTGCATCCACTTTGCATACTTATTAAAGGTTTATTTTTTCATGATTTCATTATTCATGAAAAAAGTTGTGTGAAGAGTTTGTCTTTAAAAATGTAACCTGTTTGATCTGGTTGATCACAAATAGAAAATATTGATAATTTATGATGCATTTGCAAATGATGTTCACTTGATGGGAATGTGACAGTGTGATGCCTCTATTACAGTGTAAAAGGATTCAAATTTGTTTCATTTTGTAGACAAGAGAGCTAAATCTATTCCAGATTTGTTTTTTATCCCGTTGAAGTGATAAAGTCAAATAATACTAATATTTTAAAGCAAAACATTGTTGACTGAAATGTAACAAATCTTTTATTAAGGTCTTGATAGCATGGACTGTTTCTTTTTTCCCCCCAAAGTGGTGAAGTTTATAGGACTGTGAGAACAGAATTCTCTTGAAAATAATTAAGACTTGGCGGGCTTATGGCTAGGTAATGACCTTTTGAGATATGGTGCATTATAGAAAAGTAATATTAGCAAGTAGAACTTACCTGAGGAGATCATATCATAACTAACTGAGTAGGAATGATACCATTTCTTGTTGCTCAATATCTCCTTATTTTCAAATTAAACTTGATGCACAATTTACATTATAACAGTGGCTTTGAAAGAATGGGTAGAAGAGTAAAGATAAATCTTTTGTGGAAATACAGTTTTGGCTTGCAATGCATTCTGTGTTACTGGTAGTGACTTCTTAGAAAATAACAAATGCTGTACAAAGTAGTATGTGACCAGTCCCACTGAAGATTATTTGAGGTGAGTAAAGGTAGTCACAAAACCTTTATATTTAGGATCTTAAAGAATTGAAAAAAACTACCTGTGACAGCATGAGGATTGGCAACAGGAACTTTCACTGTGCCATATCTGACAAAAGGGAACTTTACTAAAAGTCCTGAAGTTATTGTAAAAGCCAGTATTTTTTTTTAAATGTCTGCAATAAACCTTTGGAAGTATATGCTAGTTGCTTTGTGTAGTACAGTAGTGTCCAACTTACACCCTACAAAGGAGAGTTTCTTAAAAAAGAAAATGTTATTTAATAATAAATGCGTTCTCTAGAATGGGCCTTTGACTTTTTAGTTGAAGGGTTGCAATAAGCTCTGCAACTGCAGATAAGGAACTTACAGGCACTGCTTGCTTAGCTATGTCTCACCACTTCTCAGATCCTCAGAAGTAGCTGTGATGTGATTCTAGAGTACTCTAAGCACCTGCTGTCTCCACCAAATGCTTCACATGGGAAGGAGGAGAACAGCTGTAGTTGCTTCATTGCTTTTCTAGGGAGACTCAGAGATAGGGATGAAACACCTGGCTTGGCCTGACTGCTAAAGAGCATTTACCTGAAGAGGGATCTCTCCTGCAGAGCCACCAAGGAAAGTAGAGCAAAGATGGAAGAAAAGGACAAGATGAGAACCAAAAACCAGTTTGGACTTCTTAAATCTCTAACTTAAAGTGAGCTATGTAAATGTAGACCAGGTGCAACTAATAACTGTATGCACCCTAAAAATGTTAGAAATACAGTGTTGGCTACCAAGCTGTCTAGGGCAGGAATTTCATCTTATTCCATGTCTTGTGAAAGTCATGCTCTTTTAAGGCACTGATTTATATATCTATTAGTAGCAGCTCATTTAGATTATGGTTTTGTGGTTTTCTTTTTTTTTTTTTTTTTTAAATCAACTGTTTTGCTCATTTTGTCCTCATAAATGTTTAGAAAATATCTGCAGTTTTCTCACACGTCACTGGAGCAGTCAGCTGCAGCTTTCTCTGCTGCTTTAAGTCATCATGTTGTGTTAATTTTAGCATCCTAGTGCACTGGGGAAATAACTGATTACTTTTATTTATTTATTTATTTATTTATTTTTGTTCCTCCAGGTAGGTAAATGGCATCTAAACACTTTAAAAATGTTCAGTAGTCTGTTTATCCCAAACTTACACTTTGCCCACGTTGTAATGGACTATTTTAATTTGCAATTTTTATAGTGTTCAAGATCTTTTATTCTTGGTGTTTCACAGTTGTGTGTAAATAAACTATATATCATGGCCTTCAGGGTTATTCTGATACTGCTATAATGATAAATTTGCTGCAGTCACAAGGGGAGGAAAAGACATTCTGATGCTGCTTTCGCATTTTATGCTGCCGAGGCTATTGTTCAAACAAATAGTATTTTTTTTAGCAAGCAAGTTAGTTTGGGGAAAGAAACACGCAACCTAAATTTTAATTATAAGCTAGTATCTGTTTCTTCAGAGGTATTGTCCACCTACTATCCCCATTGAATTCAATAGGAATTATACATCAAGAAATATAGAATGTTTTGGTCCCCAAAAAGTTTATTAGACATAATATACCTACATGATCTAGGAATTATACCACTCCCTATGCTGCAGAGGAAAGCAAATCAACTCTAGTGATCTTTGATAATCTTAGTTGGGGAAAATTACTGCCTGCCTGTACATCTGGCATTGGTTGAACAATGAGTACATTAACAAGACACATCAACCAGACATTAGAGAGCTTTCTCAACACGATTAAGAGCATCAGTGTACCCCGGCAAACACCCTATGCTTTAGAGGAAGATTGGGGGGACCCCATCCTCCCTCATAGGAATCAGGTAATGCATATAAGTGGGGAAAATTCTTCCTAGTCCTGAAGCATGAGAGTAGTTGAATGTAATATGGTACAAGTATTGTAAACACATTAAAAGTTCAAAAATACTGGGAGAAAAAATACAATAGAGCCAAGGAAGTTTTAACCTAAAACAAAGTGCTTTTTGTGTGTTCATTTCAATACACAGATTAAACACCAACCAGTTGGAAGACAGTTGGTGTTAAAAAGTCAATTAGAAATTCCATTATTATCTAAAGGGATCTTGGTTAATGGACTGGAATAATCGCTGCAAATTATGCACTTTTGTAGTTAGCCATGTTGACTACGCTACAAAAATACTCTGAAAGTCCCCTTGTCAAATAAGATACTAATATTTTTCATTCAGATGGTCAGTCATTGGTTAGTCAAGGAACATTTTTAGTCTGCCATTTTTAATTTGTCTGTCTGTTTGTAGCTAATACTTAACCTTTCTCTGCTGTAGTTGAAGTCAGATACTTACACAGCAGTTGTTCAGCCTGATGCTTCAAGTATACCAAGCCATTATTTTTTGTAATTTTATCTATTGATTTTTAAAAGCGTCTTTTACAGATATTGGACAATGTCAAGGTAAAAATAAATTCAATATGTTAAACCAAATATTGTCATAAAGAGAGAGATTGTTTTGAGCCTGACCTTAAAATATTGAGATGTACTTCAATAAATATTACTCTTTTACCACTTAAAAGCAGATGGTGAAAAGACCTAAATACTGCATAAAGTAAATAATACATCTCTCAAATTATTTGATAAAGATTATAGGCCATTATATGACGAACACTTGAGATATTCACATATAATTCTGGCTGTCATAGATATGATTTAAACTCTAAACTTCTTTCTTCAAGGACTGTTGAACATACAAGGTTGTGTAAAAATCATAATAAAGGCTGAGGTTCAATTACTATTCCACCTGCTAGATGTCTAAGTGGTCCCTCACCCAAAAAAAAGCCATCCACGTCTACTGGAGCAGCTGCATTTCTTTTCCATTCTCTCACTGAACAGCCTTATGTGCTTGTAAAGGCCAATCATATTCTGCCCTGCGAAAGTGCACAACTTTCCCATTCTCTGAATCCATATTGTGTTCTCATACAAAGTACTGATCATAAAGTTACCTACAGGGCAGCCAATAGGGATACTAGGCAGAAGATAGTGTCTGGTGATGTACTTCCCCCAGATATAAGGAAACCTGGGTTCTAGGCTCTTCTCAGCTTGGTGGGATCTGAAATGGCATCTCCCACTTCTCCCACATCTCCCACATCAGCAGGCTATGGGCAGACTGTGCAAATATGATGATTTTTCTATTTCTGTAAATCTTCAAATCAAAGCTGGATATATTTATGGAAGATATACTTTTGCCCTTGTTTAGAAGTAACTAAATTAAATTTGGTCATTTGCACTATACAGAAGATCAGACCAAATGATATAATAATGGTTCCTTTTGGCCTTAAAATCTGTGAACCAGATATTCTGGTATTCGACTGAATTATATGCGAAAGCCCAGTATCTTTCCTAGCCATTGCACCATCATTGAACAACTTCATCATCAGCTTTCATCAAAGCTCCCCTGTCCGTATAGATAGTCCATCATGGGTGGTCTTACAAATCACTCTGGGCTTGATCCACCTACTTCAGGAAAGATTGTTCAAACTTAAGAAAATTACTAGTAACCTATGTGAAGACAATCCTTTGAGAAATGCCCTATTTCTACTTCCTTAAAATGTTCCTGATTGAGAGCTGACTTTTCAGTTGGATTTTCTTCTTCTTTTAACTGGTGAGATTATTCATTTTATGATGAACCTGTTCAAAGAGAAATCTTTGTTCAGGTTCCAAAAATCAGAATGCTGACTGATGTGGACTGTTGGCCAGAGAAACAGAGGGCGGCTTGTTCCTATGGAAGCTTACTGAAGCAACAGCTTCTGAAAGTTGAGGCCAGACAAAAGCATTCTTCCCATGGTCTCAAGATACCTTCCGGAATTGAAAGCCTTTGGAGTGACATTGGGGACACAGTGACGCACCTAAATTGCTAGGACTGATAAAAGGGTGAACACCTCAACAAAGCAAATGATCTCTTGTTTCTTGACCATGAAAACTTAACTGTACTGAGGTAGAGAAGAGGCTAAATGGCTATGCTATTACTAATTGGGTGTAACAAATGGGAAGTATGACATCAGGTTTTCAAACAAATTGTAATAAAGGCCCGTCTGAAGATAGATTAATTTAGTTGCCATAACCAGCTCATCAAGTGAAATACTTATATATGAAACAGCAAAATATTAGGCAATTCAGTAAGTTAAAGAATTGTAATTTAAAGGGGAAAATCTTGATCTTTTGAAGTGTTTCATAGTTTTCTCTGGATAATTTTTAAAAATATTTTGTAGACTTTCTTTTTCTTATATTTCAAAAGAGGCATGGTACATAGTTAGAATATAACTGGTGTTGTTACCGAGAACATTTGGCCATATGTTTAATGTTATAAGTCTCTTCAATGGCATGAGTTTATTGTTCTACTGAGAATGTAGCACATTGTGTAATTACTTTTTCCCCTTTATTAAATTTGTTTTGGACTAAAACTACTCTAGCTTCAGCCTTTCTCTGGGGAAAATGTTGTTTGTTTTCCACAAGTCAAACTTGTAATTAATTCACTTAAGTTTTCAAGAAAGCAAAGATAAAATGAAATCTCTTATTAATCGCTTGTTCTTAATGCATGCATAGTAATTTATTGAAAACCGATTAAGAAAAGCTTTTTTTCCATTATAACTATGATACTTTATTCACATTTCTAGAGATTTGCACTACATTCTTTGTTAATAAAAAAATCCAGAAAGAAAGAAGTGGAATTAATTATTTTGGGCCCTTTGTATTTCTGTGTTATGTTAGTAGCAAATATACCATTAAGGATTTCCCACAGCAAAATATTGTTGGTCTCTGTGCCCATTAACATATTCTCAATGCTGCTAGTTAGAGTTGCCAAGGAAAAGGAGAATAGTGACACCTTTTTATGGATGCAACCTCTCAAATACTTACCTGATAATTTTTATACTAACGTTTTCTCAACTTTTACTTAAAGATGAGCCTCTGCTAGCAGTCGAATTCTTCTTTATTATTAGAGTAATGCTGAGGTTTAAATTCTGCCACCCTTCCTCAGAAAAACCTCATATACAATAGAAGTCACTGATTGTTTAACTGAGCTGAAACTGAGTAATGGTGTTAGGATTTGTCCCTCACTATGGTAAAGAATTTTCTGTAATAGCATGAAGAATATTCTTCATATTCCAAAATTTAATCTAAATTTGTAGATACTATATTTTTACTTTTTATCACTATAGCATGTTTTTTTCAGATATTCATATTATAGTATTTATATTAAAGAAAACAATGTTTAGAAGTAATACATATGCCAAAATGGAAAATTACCAAATGGCCAAGTTTTGATATTTTCATGTATGCAATTCTCATTGAGATGTGTTTTAACATAATAAGTTTTAGTGAAAGCTATGTAATAGACTCCATATTGTTAGGAAAAAGCTTTTTGATTCATTATGATTTGTTCTACTATCAGTCAGTGTCATGATATAGTGTTTGAAATGTAACCTGAGGTCCTGTTTACAGTCTGAAATAAATTATTTTTATACTGAATGGAAAACAAA
Organism: Alligator mississippiensis; assembly: GCF_030867095.1. Taxonomy (NCBI): domain Eukaryota; kingdom Metazoa; phylum Chordata; order Crocodylia; family Alligatoridae; genus Alligator; species Alligator mississippiensis. The sequence continues at coordinate 244,084,825 of NC_081825.1, read as the reverse complement.
GTTGTTCTAGATATTGATAAATTAAGTTGCACTGAGTATTTAATACAGATACTGTATGTTTAGAATTAGAAGTAGCTTTGAATTTGCACGATGTTTCCATTAAGATTTTGATTACAAAATGGAGGTGGGAGTAAGATTCTGTGCCTGGTTTATCCACTGAGTCATTGTGTGACCTGGGCAAGACAAATCTCTCTTTGTCTGATTTGCCAATAATACTAAGTTGTCAGGTTTGCCTAATAATGAATGCTGTGAGATTTAATAGTATTTGTGGGATCATATAAGCTCTCTCTCCTTCAAATTTCTCCTTGTTATTCAGTGTTTTGTTAGCCTCATGACTGTCCCTTTTCTTTTTAATGTTATAAGCATGCACGCGCGCGCGCACACGCACACACACACACACACGCACGTGCGCACAGTTAAACGTCTAAATTTTATTCTCTCACTGTTGCTTGCCTAGTCTGCCTCCACTTCTGCTTTTATTTATTGTTCTTTCTTAGTGTGTTATGTCTATATTGGTGCCATTAAAAGTCATTTTCTAGAGTTGCCAAAAGTATTTCCTATTTTCAGTAAAGAGGGAAACTGGTATTTCACCAAGGGTCCCTGGTAGAAAAGTCAGACTCTTTAACTGTAATCAACATTTCTTTATATTTTAAGCCCCTAGTATCAGGTTTGTTCCTATTATATGTCTGCAAAAGGCCATGAATCTAACATCTACATCCATATAAATGAAAAGGGCTGGTGTGCTTAAATGAATGGTGGAAACGAAAGGTTGAAATACAGATCATATATACATGAGCTTGTCAGGATCTCAGCTTTTTGTTTTTAGATGTATTTCTAACTACAAGGCTTGAAAATATAAGCCTTAAAACTAATAAAACAAACAAATCAGACTGCAGTAGAATTCTGGAGGCCTTACTCAAGCTATTTGAATGTTTGACAGTAGTGATCCTGAGCTGTATGTAGGTACATGCTCTCAAATTGTGGCTTGGAAAAGAATTGTGAAGGTAATTTTGTAAACCAGCTTAATTGCTACAGAGTTTATGCTTTGCTGGCCAAACACGTAATATTTGGGCTATCTTATTATGTGCCTCAAATTTTAGTAAATTTTCTGCTTCCTGAACATTGGATCATGTCACAACCCCTATCTACATGCACACTCTCTCACTAGGATTAAACCTTCTAGTACTCTTTTTGTGTAGCTGTGAACAGTTCATATATTCATTTCCCTGGATATAACTGTATGGTCACTTATTACAGCTGTTTCACTTGTACCTGAATTTGGTTCAGCATTTTTCAATTTTCCAATTATTAGGTGTTTTAGCAGATGATATGCTAGAGGTACATTCATATTAAAATTTAATTATTAACTCCCTCTTTCTCATCTACTACCCCCCCAACCTCTAGTCCACTATATAAAATTCTATTATATATCTGTTGGATAAAAAAAGTATACATTTTTCTTTGCCACAAAAGTGACACAACATAAAATTCAAAATGTCACTTACTTGGCTTCCACACATAGCTGGTCTAATAAATAGTAATAAAAGCAAAATAGTGGTGTGGGATGCTGAATCTTTTTTTCCTTTAAATCATCAAGCAGCTATTTGAGAAAGTTCAGATTAATAGGCTATGGTAGTTGATGGCCTGCTGGATTTTTTACTTCTGCAGGCAAAATGCAATAACAATTGTATTTTTTTTTAAATATAATTGCTCCTTACCCCCCACTGCATGTTTTAACTAGAATTTATTACTCATTTTTTAATGGGAAAGATGCCAATAACTGTTATTCATTTTTAAAAATACTAATTGGGTTAGAGTTCTCTTAGAAACTGTGGTTGTTATAAAGCTGTGCATAAGCAATTATCCTCCCATTAGCTCTTGTTATTCTACACTGACATTGACAGAGTTCTGATCATGGGTACGTATAGACATTATATTTAGATCAACCTAACTAGGGTGAGGTCAGTCTAAATGCCCATCTGTTCAGACATTCACGGGGTTTAAATCAAGCCAAAAAATGGTGGTCCCAATCTAACCTAATTCACCTGAGTAGGTGAACTAATGTAGATTGGGAATGGGTTAACCTGATCCAGTGAACATCTGCACAGGTTTGGAGTGCAGTCCTGGGACTGGGAAAGCCCACCCATTCACCTCAGCCCTGGGGCTGTTCTCTTTCTACCCCTGCTCAACCCTGACCAGGGTATTTTTAGCCCCCTGATTTCCCACACACTGACCACCCCCTCTCCCCTGTCAACCTGCTATGACTCCTGATCCCATCCACCTCTCCCCCATTCCCAAGTTATTTGCACTGGATTGCCTGTGTGGCTCCCGGCACTGGCAAATGCCTGTACATGCCACTCCTAGTCTATAATCACACAGCTTTAAAGTAAGCCACGTGATTGTAGACAGGTTGTGGTGAATGTTTGTATGCATCCCATGTCTTATAATAGAATTCACTTTTGACACTAATTTGCCTAGATAATTGATGATTTAAGGTAACTGCTTGTTTTTTTTTTTTTCTTAGAGTAATCACTCTGTTATAGAAATTCCTGGAGGGTGGACAATTAAGATTTTTAGTGCTTGGAGGATGTTGACATACAGGTGCAGATATCAAAAAGAACTATGAAAAAAGATTTTTAAAATGGTAGAAGTATGATATGAAAATATTCATAGATTCATAGATGTTAGGGCCGGAAGGGACCTCAATAGATCATCGAGTCCGACCCCCTGCATAAGCAGGAAAGAGTGCTGGGTCTAGATGACCCCAGCTATATACTCATCTAACCTCCTCTTGAAGACCCCCAGGGTAGGGGAGAGCACCACCTCCCTTGGGAGCCCGTTCCAGACCTTGGCCACTCGAACTGTGAAGAAGTTCTTCCTAATGTCCAATCTACATCTGCTGTCTGCTAGCTTGTGGCCATTGTTTCTTGTAACCCCTGGGGGCGCCTTGGTGAATAAATACTCACCAATTCCCTTCTGTGCCCCCGTGATGAACTTATAGGCAGCCACAAGGTCGCCTCTCAACCTTCTCTTGCAGAGGCTGAAAAGGTCCAGTTTCTCTAGTCTCTCCTCGTAGGGCTTGGTCTGCAGGCCCTTGACCATACGAGTTGCCCTTCTCTGGACCCTCTCCAGGTTATCCGCATCCTTCTTAAAGTGTGGCGCCCAGAATTGCACGCAGTACTCCAATTGCGGTCTGACCAGTGCCCGATAGAGCAGAAGTATCACCTCCTTGGACCTATTCGTCATGCATCTGCTGATGCACGATAAAGTGCCATTGGCTTTTTTGATGGCTTTGTCACACTGCCAGCTCATGTTCATCTTGGAGTCCACGAGGACTCCAAGATCCCTTTCCACCTCTGCCACCCAGCAGGTCATTCCCTAGGCTGTAGGTGTGCTGGACATTTTTCCTCCCTAGGTGCAGCACTTTGCATTTCTCCTTGTTGAACTGCATCCTGTTGTTTTCTTCCCACTTGTCCAACCTATCCAGGTCTGCTTGCAGCTGTTCCCTGCCCTCCGGTGTGTCCACTTCTCCCCATAGCTTTGTGTCATCTGCAAACTTGGACAGAGTACATTTGACTCCCTCGTCCAAGTCACTGATGAAGACATTAAAGAGTATCGGTCCAAGGACTGAGCCCTGAGGGACCCCACTGCCCACACCCTTCCAGGTCGAGACCGACCCATCTACCACGACTCTCTGGGTGCGGCCCTCTAGCCAGTTCGCCACCCACCGGACTGTGTAGTCATCCAAGTCACAGCCTCTTAACTTGTTCACCAGTATGGGGTGGGATACTGTATCGAAGGCCTTCCTGAAGTCTAAGTATACGACATCCACCCCTCCTCCTGTGTCCAGGCGTTTCGTAACCTGGTCATAGAAAGAGACTAGATTGGTCTGCCCGCCACAAACCCGTGCTGGTTTCCCCTCAGCATAATTTGCCCTGCTAGGCTCTCACAAATGTGAGCCTTGATAATTTTTTCAAAGACTTTACCAAGGATGGAGGTGAGACTGACTGGCCTATAGTTGCCCGGGCCCTCCTTCCTCCCCTTTTTGAAAATGGGGACCACGTTAGCCCTTTTCCAGTCCTCCAGGACTTGGCCCGTGCGCCACGAGCGTTCGAATATTCCCGCCAGTGGCTCTGCAATGATGTTGGCCAGTGCTTTCAGCACCCTTGGATGGAGCTCATCCTGGCCTGCCGACTTAAAGGCATCCAGTTCTTCCAAATGACTCTGCACCATCTCAGGATCTAAGTGTGGAAGTCTGGCGCCTTGCTGCTGCCTCTCTACAACCCCAGTGAGAGACTTGTCATGCCCCTCACTTAGGAACACTGAGGCAAAGAACTCGTTGAGGAGTTCAGCCTTGTCCCCCCTGTCTGTCACCAATTGTTTCTGCCCATTTAGCAGGGGTCCTATTCTTCCCTAGGCCTTCCTTTTACTCCCAATATATCTAAAAAACAATTTCTTGTTGTCTTTTACTTGGGTTGCCATCCTCAGCTCCATGGTAGCTTTGGCCCGTCTAACTGCCTCCCTACAAGCATGAGCAGAGGAGGTATATTCATCTTTAGTGATCTCACCTTGTTTCCACTTTTTATGTGCTCCCCTTTTGGCCCTTAGGCTGCCCTGGAGTTCTCTGGTCAGCCATGGAAGCCTCCTGGCCCCTTTCCCTCTTTTGCCTCGCTCGGGGATCGTCTTGCTTTGTGCCCGAAGGATCGTTTCCTTAAGGCACAACCACCCTTCTTGGCCTCCCATCCCTTCAAAACTCCTACTCTGCAGTGCGTCCTTGACTAATCGCCTGAGTTCATTGAGATCAGCTTTCCTAAAGTCTAGCACTTTCACCCTACTAGTTACCTTACCCACTCGACATCTTATGTTGAATTCTATTATTAGGTGATCACTGTCTCCCAAATGGCTACCGATCTGGAGGTCCCCTACCATGTCATCCCCTGTTGCCAATACCAGATCCAGTATGGCATTCCCCCTAGTGGGACCATGTACCTCCTGTGTCAGGTGGAGGTCCTGTACACAGGTTAGAAACTTGCGTGAACAGTGAGACTTTGCTGTCTGCGTCTCCCAGCAGATGTCCGGGTAGTTTAGGTCCCCCATGACTACCGCCTCTTTAGCTTTTATGGTCTCCGAGAGTTGCCTCAGGAGCCCCGCATCTATTTCTTCCCCTTGGTGTGGGGGTCTGTAGCAGACCCCTACCACCAAATCCCTTTCTCCTTGCCCCCCATGTAGCCTAACCCACAATCCTTCTACTTCCTCAACCTTGGATTCTGTCTTGATGAGGGTTGATGTATATTGCTCACTGACATAAAGTGCAACCCCCCCCCCCTTTCTTCCCCGACCTGTCCTTTCTGTACAATCTATAGCCCTCAATATGTACCGCCTAGTCGTGGTATGAATCCCACCAGGTTTCTGTTAGCCCCACTAAGTCATAGGTGTTTAGTGCAAGCAGGAGCGCTAATTCATCCTGCTTGTTCCCCATGCTCCTAGCATTAGTATATAGGCACTTGAGCCCTGCGATTGGTGCCTTTGCTGCCCCCCCGCTCCGAGTCCCAAGGGGCCCATTGTTTCTTACCTTCTTGTTTCTTACCTGTTCTGTAGTGCTGGCCTCCCCATGGCTTTCAGGTTTCCAATGCTGTCTTTCTTCAGGCTGGTCTGTCCTTGTTTTGTTATAGTTAAGTTATAGTATAGTTAAGTTTGTTATATTGTTAAGTTATAGTTTTGAAGTACATCTTCATTTTCTGTCTTCCAACCCCCCCCCGCCCCCCCAAAAAAACAAGGAAATGTTCTGAACATAAAGAGAATGTTCTTTAATATTAGTAGTTGGGCACAGTTTTCTGATAGTTTTCTCTTAGAGATTACTGTTTACTGAAAAAAAAGACTATGTTTTTATAGAATCATGGGTTGGAATTTGGCATCTTAAAAAAGTCTTTAAAAAAAGTCGTCTTAAAAAAAAAACCCCAACTTTTGGCATTTCAGCTGCTGCTGATGACTCTTTCTTCTTCTTTTTCCTTAAAAATTTGTAACTTTGTGGAGAAAAGGTTGATAATGTTATTTGCAAGTGCACCACTTCCAAGAAGCACTCCAAGAGAACCTTGTCTTTTAAAGAAAAATGCGTCATTTTAAACACAAGTCTTGAATGTTACAGTAGTGGAAGAGTTATATTGTAGCCATGATCAGCCAGAAGTTATGTGAGGGCAAGAATTTCTTACAGTGATATCTTTTATTTGACCAACTATGTAGTTAGGACAAAATTAGAGAAGATTTCAAACACAAGACATTTTTCATCTTAAATGTTTAACACTTCTTCATGTCTCAACTAAATAAATATTTATTTTAAAAAAGTGGGCAGCAATCATTTGTTAAAGGTTTAAACTAATTTTAGCAAATGCTTATGGCAGCATGAGGGTCACTGAGTATTGATTGTTTATTATGCAGGATCATAAGAAAATAAATAGGCATGTGAACTATTTGTGAGAGTAGTCATATATTCTCCCTTCATATTTCAGTTTCATAATATATTTTTTTTTTTATTCTGAATGCTTCTGAGAAGTTTATAAGGAAGGTAAGAAGTATCTTCACTCATTTCATTTCAGAACATACCACTAATAGAAAAGTTCTTTGTTTTAACTTGCTAAAATGATAATTAGATCACAATAATTACTTGTGAATTAAAATTCATACTCATTTACTGGTTGAATGACTTGGGTTTTTTTTTAATGTACATGACTTTTGCTATGCATCTATACTTTTCCATCCCTTTTGAATATCTGTATGCCCAGTTCAAGTGACTTTTCAGATGTTTATGTGACTGGTTCTATTGCATGTTGCACCATGGAATGTGAACATTTTGTGTCAATTTCTACAGGCAGCTCAAGGAGGTGGTCACAGAACCCTACTTTATGGCCATGCTATACTACTTCGCCATTCATTTAGTGGAATGGTAAGTGCCATAGAACTACCATAATTAACTGTATATTTACCATGAGAAAAACATGTTAAATTAAAAAATTTTTAAATGTGTTCTTATAATTGCTAAGATTAAACTTATAGAATCATAGGGCTGGAAGGGACCTTGAGGGTAAGATTAAATTCATATTATTAAACAATTTAGACCAAGTTGCATCTCTCATTTACATGCAAGGAAACAATTATTCTATTAAAGGACACTTCAGTCAATGTTTTCAAAAGTGACATATCTTTGGGGACCTCAACAATGTGTTGATTATCAACCATTTGAAAATCAAGTAATTTTATGTTGTCTTAAGGTACAGGTGAAAGATAGGTGTTATATACTGAGTGAAAAAGTTTAAAAATAATGTAAAAGGAATTGATGAGAAATCTTTTCTTATTTATTTTGCATAGCCTTATGGAAGTGTGTGTGGAGAGAACCACTGAAAATTAGTATGATATGGTGTCAATTATAGCATAACTTCTAATAGCTAAAATGACTCATTTTGTCATAAGGCCAATAAAGATAGTCACATTTCTGGTTAAGTACTGTAGGAGTTCATTATTATATATATGCTAACAACATTTAAGGCAGAAGAGCTTTTTAAATTACTGATTCCCATTTTTGAGCCCATAGCAGTCTGAGATGCAGCTGTAAACCACTTCTATTTCCAGTTAACTTCTGTATGCTTAGGAATCCATTAAAATGTTTGATGCTAATAGATGGTATGAGCAAGTTGCTGCCAACCAGAAGAGCCTATTTTTTTGGAAGTGTCTTTTATATAGTAGGGCTTTCTTCAATTTTTTTAACAAAATTTTCAGGGACTATATCCACAAATATGCTTTTGAGGATACTTTCATGTTCCCTCACATTAATTTTATTTGTTTGATTGCTTTGGAAACCAGTTAGAAAGCTTTGGCTTGTCTTTGCTGTGGGCTGCTGTCCCACTGAAGAGTAAAGAATCCATGGAAGTATTTGCCAATAACATACAGGAAACAGAAGAGATGTCCTTAAACAACATCTTCTTTTCCCCTCTGGTAGAAATCCATACATTACTTTTGATCTCTGGTAGTTCTGTCTTTATTCTCTGTAATCTGTCATCAATTGGATCTGCTGTCTGAATGTGTACCAGTGGTTAAAGGAAGCATATGATTTTTTTTTTAAGAACCTGTTGTATTTTCCTCATGAGCAGTGCTGTTATGGGGAAAGTGCTGTTTCAAAATGTTATTTGTCTCTGAACCCTTACACTTTGGAGGAGGACTTTTATTTTACTTGAAGAAATTATTGGAAAGCGAGAGTAGGAGTTTAATACCTTTATAGAATTAAGGCTGGACAACTCCTCTTGTGCAGGAAGAAGAGGAGTATAATTGGGATCAAGCTTGACTTTTTCCTGTCTTATCATCAGAAAAAATGAGAGATTGAATCTTGACAGTGGGATTGGGTTGTATAACTCTTACAAGTAGCATTGACTAGAATGCATGCTTTAGCCACTTCCTTTCATTTGCATGTTTTTAATAAGGTCAATATGTTTTTCAGTATTTAACATGTTTGACAACATCAAGATCCCAGACAGATAAACTTGCATTTGATGTGGGGTTACGAGAAAATGCAGCAGGTATGTCAATATTAATAGCTTTTCTCTGACAAAATAATTGCCAGTCTTGCTAAGCTTAAGAATGCTTTTAGGAAACATGGAAGCTATCAGCACTATATACTTGCATACTGGTCATTCATTTATTTCATTAAGGCTAAGTACAGACTGTCAAAAAACCTGAGGCTAAATTGATGTACCCAAAGAGTGTACTTTATGTGGCATGTATTAAGTCTGAGGTTATTGGATATTTGAGAGCAATTGGATGATATTATGGAAGCACATTTTGTTTGGAATCAAGTATGTGTGTATTCCCTTTTAATTTCTGTTGTTTAATTTCTGTTAATTTTCTTTTATTTTATATTAAGCACATTAGCGTGAAAAAATCCAGAACATTTATTTCCTCATTGTCTTCTCCTGTGTTCTGTCATAATCTTCATAATTACCTCTGTAGGATTGATATGCCACTTTACAAAGACTATTGGGAAAAAAATAAATGTCAGGTGCAAAAGTATCTCTTAATAATCTATTGTCTTAAATAGTGAAACAGCTTTTTGCCTTCTTTATGTTTGGCCATCTCTCCTATTTATGTGTAATTCCTTCTCGCTTTTCATGACCTCACAATTCTTGAATCTTCAATACCTGTCTATAAATAGCCACCAAAGGGTGTAAAAATATGGGACAAGATGTAAAATCTCCCTGGGACTGTTATATGTGTTCTTATTAAGGCCGGTGCTGAACAGTCTTTTTTAAGCAGGTAAGGTTTGCAATGGCAGCAGAATATACTGAATTGGTCAACTATTCTATTTTTGTAATACAGCAATATTGTAAGAGTGGTAGATATTGTTTTTAAAATAAAGCATAATAACTCTACAAGCCACAATAGAAATGTTACAATAAGATGGTGTGCATATGCAAGACAGTAGGTAAGGGAAGGCACAATGAGTTGATAATTAAGATCAGTGTAGGAAATCAGTCAGCAACTCACTCGGTGTAAGATCCTTGTAGGAAATAGTTTCCAAATTATGTTTTTAAAATGGTTGGTGACTCTGTGAAGCACACTGAAAGAGACATGGAATAAAACACAACTTTAGATGCCAGGTTTCAGTAACAACACAGATTGGCTGACAGAACTGTGGCATTAAAGGTGTGAATTGACAGAAAAAAGAAAGTGTGTATAAAACACAAATATTATTCATATAAGTTATTTATAAAATATATAGTAAAGAATTTAGTAAACATCATATATTTTATAAAGAGATATAGGTAGCTGTGTTATTCTGAAGTCAGATAAAAGGCAGGGCACGATGGCATCCTAGAAACTAGCTTGTTCAGAAAAGTATACACTTTCACAGGTGCCAGCCTACAAATGTACTTGAAGAGAGCAGGGGCAGTAAATAGAAAGTAATAAAGTATATTTATATTGTACAAAAGTATCTTCATGATTCCTTATATTCATGTATTTTAGTCACATGCTCAATAATTGACATAAGTGTCTGTATCCTGTAGGTGAGGCATGCTGGTGGACAATACATCCTGCTTCTAAACAGAGGTCAGAAGGAGAGAAAGTCCGGATTGGTGATGATCTTATCCTGGTTAGCGTGTCCTCTGAAAGATACCTGGTAAGGGGGTGTTTTGCTTAGAAAACCTTCTTCTGATTACCCTCATTTAAGCAGAAACAAAAGCTGAAGCTACTCCTAATAAAGAATAGAACTAGTAATAGTGAATAGATCTGGACAAAATGCACTTAGTAAACTTATATACTTTATAAAGAGAGGTAGGTAGCTGTGTTATTCTGAAGACAAGCAGAAGACAGGGCAGGGTGGCACCTTAGAAACAAACTTGTTCAGACAGGCATAAGCTTTCATAGGTGCCAGCCTACTACATCTGATGGATGGACATCAAGAGAACAGGGAGTTATCACAAGAAATATGATTAAGATTTTAGAGATATTAAAAGTTGTTTCAACTAAATATTTATCTTTTTTACATTTTTGAAAGAAGACTATTTTAAATTAAGGAAATAATATTCATGTGTCTTGCTCAGGGGCATGTGTGATTGTCTGTCTGTCTGTACCTCTGTTTCAGCATCTCTCCATGTCAAATGGAAACATTCAGGTGGATGCCTCTTTTATGCAAACGCTGTGGAATGTCCATCCAACATGCTCAGGAAGTAGTATTACAGAAGGTTTGTTATATTAAATTATATTTTAATGGATTGTATAACTTTTGCCAGCGCTTTACAGAATCTAAAAATAAAAAGTACCAACCCTGAACCAAGGAGCATAATTGTAAATTACACAAGCATGAAAAATGAACACCGAAGAGAAACAGGTTATGACTGAAGGGAAAAAGCGAAGCTTAGGTAGCACTGAAATTGAACTTACAGATAAGAGTGGTTGATGTAATTTTAAGTTACAAAGCAAAACGAGTAGAGTGAAAGAAGAACACAAAAAGAGTAATGAGTAACAAGATAAGATTCTGCAGATCACAGAAAGTATGATAGGGCACTATAGGAGATGAGATGTAGGTAAGGCAGAGGCTGAAACAGGACTCAAAGCAGTTTTATGTGAAAAGGCATACTAAAAAGAGAGAATCCAAGAAACGGATATATGTATCTGTATAACTGATTTGTTTGAAATGTTCTGTGGAATGATTTTTCACCTCTGAAGATGTGTTCAAATCCTCCCTCTAGTTCCACGTAAAAACTGTTTTTGGATAGCCACCTAGTATTCACCATGGAAATGTGCCATAGGTTTCATTTTCCTGAATACATGTTAGCCAAAAAATTGTAGATATTGGCTAAGTACAGTCAGTCAAAAACCCTGAAATAGAATCAATTAAATTTAGGCAGCTTCTCCTAAGCTGCGTAGGTTGAACCAATAACTAACTGAACTGACATTCACTCAGGGGAAAAGTCCCCCGAGGCAGGGACTCCCTAGTGCCCCCCATGCTTTTCTGCATGGGCAGGTACCTGGCCCAAAGGACTTGTTCTCCCATCCTCCTGTGGCAGTGGCTGAAACAATCATCAGCTGGGAAGAGGGAGGGGAGGAATTCTCCTTGGCTCCCCAGGGCTGCACCTGGGTAGGGGACCCCTGGCTGGGGTGGTGGAAGCCCCCTGAGTTGGGACTTCCTGGTGACCACACCCCTGGGGCCTTGGGAACTCCTTTCCCCTCCCTCCTGTGGCAGCAGCTGAAGCAAGCAGCTCTAGTGGGCAGGGGGAGGTGGAATATTCCCTCAGCTCTCAAGGCTGCCACCGGCAGGGTGGACGGCTGCTGAGGGTCAAAAAACCCATACCACAGGGGCTTTCCCTCCCCTGCACATGCTGTGTAGACTCTGACTAGGGGAGTCTTAGGATCTGTTCGTTCCCCTGCCCATCCCCTGTCCCTATTGACTGATGGATGCAGTGAGGAAGCAGGCTAGGGAGCAAAAGGGTATGGCAGTCTGCATTCTCACTGAAACAGACAACATAGCCCAGGGCTGCAAAGCATCCTGGGATGGTAGCGGATTGTGAATTAACTTGAACCAGGAAGGGATATGGGACAGAAGTTCCATAAACCAGTTTGACCTAAATCAGTTAAGTCTCATACTACATCCATCCAGGTTTATCTTAAACTGGTTATGGCCATTTTGAAAGTGGTTTATGTGCACTGAATTTCTGTTCTGTTACAGGTTTAAATCAGTTTCCAATCACTTAAACTAGTTTATGTGTAGCTTTTGTCCCTAGCCATTGAGGCTAAAGTACATTGGTACAGAAGTATTGGAGAACATCTGCACTATGCTGTGCTCAAACTGTTAGCCCTCTACTTTCATGAGTACACACTGTCCTCAGGTTTTTTAATTCTATATCACCTTCTGGGGACAAAACTGTGTAGGATACAGTTCTCAAACACATGTATTTGGCAAGGCTACTCATTTTAAACTAGTATCATAATTATATTTACAACTTCTTGCTTATTGTACACTTGCATGTTTTAAAATATGGGTCCCTGTCATGTGTACTTGCATGTACTCAACTATGGTTGCATACACATTCATGTGATTTGGGAGAAGTCTCCTGGGGTTCTTCTCCTGATAGAGAAACTTACCCAGGGACCCCTGAACAGATCCCTGAACTTGAGTACTAAGCCCATGAAGAGCAGAGAGCTTGCAGTGCTGTCACTGCTTAGCTAGGGGGCCTCTGTGCACACATCTCAGCATGCTCTGCAGGTTGCTTTAGTCTGTTTAGCGACAGATTGGCAGTAGTGCACAGGATAGCCCTGACTAGCTGACCTACACTGCTCAGGGTCATTCTGTGTTTCCCTTCAGCCCAATGTGAGGATTGTAAAAGGGGCATGCTCTGTGCCTTGCTTCTCTGGAGCTCAGATGAGCAACACATCATCTCCCTGGAGGGTTTGGAAGAAAGTCCCTGAGATGCTGAGGGACTATGCTATGGCTTCTCCCAGAAGAGACTATGTACAGGCATTCACTGTACCAGGAGAGTTTCTTCTGGGGGTGATTTAACCCTGGTCATTCCCAAACTATTTTTATCCCAGAGGAGAAGCTTTTGCTTCCGTACACTCATGGTTTCTCCTGGGAAAGCATAGACTCTTCCAGAAGAAACTGAGTGTCTGTATGTGGCCTATATGTATCCAAACAGGCATCTGTGCTAGAAAAGTGTACAACAAGAATATTTAAAATGAGGACCACATTTTGAAGGCTTAGCAATTCACTTAGATCACTATATCAAATGTAACATACATTCATTCTTGAATTGGTAATTTAAGTTATTTTTGGTTTGCTTTTTGTGGTCATGGAGTTCACTTAATGACAGATAATATTAGTTAATGACAGATAATGTCAGACTTTCAGTGCTGGTTCCAGCAGGAACAGCACTTACCAAGTCATTTTCTATGCAAAAATGTAAGGTCACTGCAGTTCTTTTATGAGAGTAAACATGCTAGAGTTAATAAAGAAATCCTAAAAGCATTATAAATATATAGGGGAAGGTCCATGGGTTCAGACACAGTAGAAATAAGTCTATTTTCCAAAGATCCTATCAAAAGGCTTGACATAGAGGAAATGTCCAAATGGAAGCACATATAAAGGGTGGGTATACAGTATATAAGGTGAGGAGACTGTTGTAACTTAGGTAAGGCTCTAGGGCAGCAGTTCCCAACCTTGGGGTTGTAATGATAAAAAATGGGGTCACAAAGACGCTTGACAGTGTCAATTGATTATTATGAAAATCACAGAAAAAGTGGGGAACAGCAGGTTCCCCTTGCAGGCTGTCAGAGTTCCAGCCTGCAAGGGAATGCTGGGGGGAGTGGGAGGAGGGCAATCAGGCAGGGGGTGTCACATACATGTGTGTGCACCCACATGCATGTGACAGCTAGGCAGTGGGGAGAGCAACTCCCACAGCTCCCTCCAAGTAAGTCTATGGTGGGGAGGGAGGGGGTATAGATTGAGGCTGTCAAAGTGAAGGTGAAAGGAAAGGAGTGGGGCATGGCTGGCTTTATATTGGATCCACATATCTCTTATTTTTAGCTTATCTGAGCATAGAAATAGATTTTATATGGCTGGTCAAATGCACATTTTGTCCTTGACATTCAGAAAATGTAGTAACATTTGGAGAAGTAAATCTGCTCTTAGGAATAGTTTGAACAAGGTATGATCAAAGGAACGGTCTAACCTCAAAAAATTTAGAAAATTTGATATGGGATAAGTCAAATTCCAGAATTCAAGTAGTGTACTCATATGTTGAATCTAAAAATGGGATGGAAGTCTACTAACAGGCTTGTCTGTAATACTTACAGTGAATCCTGGATTCTAATGACACCCAAACAGCAAATGAACTTGCATTTCTGTACATTTGTTGTATTATCTGACAGGTGCAGAATTTATTTTGAGAAATATTTCCAATTACCATGCGTCACAAACCCTACCAAATCTTGGGGAACCTGTGAGGTATCATGCAGATTTTCTTGTATTTGTGTCACTGATATGGTAATATGTGGTCTCCTCTTTACTTTTCCCCAACTTCTTCCCCCTGCAGCCACTTGCCCTCCTCCTTACTGTTAGACCCTGCTCTCCCTGAGCATATGGAAGTGAGGAACAAATTTGAAAATACTGACCTTGAAATAAAACACCTGTAGTAATTTGCATATAGTACCCATTGATTTATTTCATCAAGAATTGATGCATTTTACCCTTTTTGAAACTGCTGCAAATTTAAGCATAGATACTTCATCAGCAGTATTTTTGTACATACTTATATATAGTACAAACTTTTTGTTATTAATATATTCCGTGTTCTGGGTCAAATCAGCCAAATCAGTTCCAAATGATATAGATTGACAAGAACTCAATCATTCCAAAAACTGTATCAGTTGAGCAGGCAAAACTCAATTGTCCTAAACACTGTGTATGGTGGTACAACCATTAAGCATCATCTGTCCCAGCCTCTCACCCTGGAACTTCAGATACCTCCGAATCCATTGGCAGGCATCCTTATATATGTTTGTTTATTTATTAAGGAACATTTTTCAAGTTCCAAGTCAAATCATCTAAATCCAAATCCGTGAGTCATTCAAGAACCAGATGTGGCCTTACTACCGGCAAGCATCCTCCACCTCCACCTGGGGCTTCCACTGCTTCCAAATCCTTTGGCGGGCATCCTACATGCAGGTCCAAGTCCAGAGACTTGGGGTTTAGATGCCCCTGAGTTTTGCTTGCCCCCAGCCATACAGCCACAGGAGTAAGCTAGGGAGAAGTCTCCCATTTCCATAAAGTGGGCATAAAGCCAATATCTCCCCACTGGAAGTGAAAGTGGGAGGTTAGCTATATGTTACCTCCACCCGGGTACTACTTCTTGCCAGAAATGTGGTTATCCCCAGCAACTATGAAAAATACCTTAGTAGTCAGGCTATTTCCCCCTTGTACCTGATATTAGTCCAAAACCAAAAGGCTCATTATTTACTATGTAGTTCATTGGGCTGGGCCCCAGCAGCATCAACATTTCAAGCTATTGTGTCTCCACAGCTCAGCACTGCTCAATATGTGTGTGTACTACAGATACCTCTGGCAAAGGTTCCAAGTGCTAATTAACCCCCTACTCATGACTGAAACTGGGTTTTGAGACCTGGAATTCACCAAAAATTATATGTAGATGAGGCACATGGCAACCTTGTCCTGCTCCACCTCATTAAGGGTAGGGCTGCACTAATCACATGTGACAGGCTGAGAGATGGGGCAACAGAAGGATTCTGGGTAAACTTTTGGGGTCCCATTTTCAATACATTTAAAGCTGATGAAGAAACAGGAATCATTGGAAATGGGAAAGAAAAGTACAGCTCGGTTGTGTGAGTGAAGAGGAAGTTGAAATGTATGCAGTGTATTAGCTCACCGTGACTATAGAAAGAGGGGGACTGAACAGAAAGGATACTACCATATATCTTGTTCAGATGGGCTATACTTAACTCTTCCTTGTGGTATTTACCTGGCAGAGGACATGCCATGATCACCACCATGGTGGAGGTAGTCTTGGTCCAAGTGATTTTGCTGTACCTGGAAAGGGAGATCCCCTTCTCCCTGCCCTTGGATGGCTTTGTGTAGCTGAGGGTGGAAACTTGTCCACTGAAATGCTGGCAGGCACCCCTAAGAGAGTGTACTTCAATGGGAGGATCTTGGCTACACAATTTATTTTATGGAGATGAGGTGGGGCTGTTTGGCTAAGGGCAGTCAAGATTTGGGGCATCTGAACCCCAAGACCTTCTGGCTGGGGGCTTGCATGTAGGATGCCTGCCATGGATTTGGAAGTATCTGAAGCCCCAGATAGAATTTGGAACTGATCTGACTAATTTGGCCTGAGACAAAATAAATTTTAAAATAGTGCTAGGTTCTAATTGGTATATTTGTCCCATATGGGCTATGTGTTTTATAGTCACGTTCAGTATTGTCTGCATTTAATCACCCTTATAGTTGGTTTCCATTACTGAGCACATGCTGCTTTTGGCACCAGTTTAATGATAGACATTTAATGAGGTTTCCTTATATGCAGATATAAGACAAAGGCTTGTTTCCCCCCCATGCTGATTGGGGGGGAAAAATTCTCCTCTTGTGTTCAAGTAAATACGATGACTGGTAAGATGAGAACAGTTTACACTAAGGTCCTGATGAATCATTTTTTTTCCACTTTGCTGCTGTGAGGCAAAGTGCCTATATTTGACCTGCAGTCTCTGTGTTAAATGGGTTGGAAAGTTAGCCTCCATTAAAAGCAAAATCTACATAAGAGATGTGTTTCTCTGTCCCCCAGTCACCTGCTACTTTTGTGAAGTTTTCGTTTTGACACAAATTATAATTGTCAGCACAAGCTGATAGCCTCATTTATCAAACCATTTTATATTGTAGACATTTTAAATTTCAATAATTTGGAGAATTCTCTATCCTATCTGTCATCTTCAAAACTATTGATATGTAATACATTTTATTCAATACCAACTGTTTTACCTATTTGCTCAGTTTCACTACTGAATTTAAATTCTGAATAAATCCAAGTTTTATAATGTCATTTTCACAATCACTACACCATTTGGATAGTTATTTTATCAATATTTTTAACAAAATAATGACAGACTTTCATTCTTTTGCAGGATTTCTACTTGGTGGACATGTGGTACGATTTTTTCATGGCCATGATGAGTGTTTGACAATCCCATCTATGGATCAGAATGATTTACAGCAAAAGTAAGTGAACATCATACATTTTTTTCCTTCTCCCATAAAAATTAAATTACAACTTCTCTTTTCAGTGATTTTTTTCTCTATACTTTTATATACAAGGGTGCACATGTATAACAATATAAAATTATACAAAGTGTGTGCGTGTGTAAGAGAGAGAGAGAGAGAGAGAGAGACAGAGAATAGAAAACCCATAGCATTTTTAGAACTAGATACACTGAGGAGACTAACAATCTCTTTGCTTCATCGTCTATTTCTTGTAGGAAAAAATGGTGTTTACTACAATCTACTTGTTCAGTCTGTTCCAGGAAACCCAGAACACAGTTCCTTTAATAGAAGAAACTACCAATATGTCATGCAGTGACATATTGGTAGTTTCTTCTGTCCTGTTTATTTAAATTTTGCAGAATATTTCTTCAACGAAAGCCATACTTAATGGTGCAGCTCACATACTGACAAATCTTATCTCTGTAGAACCTATTCTGTTTCCTTTATGGAGGCAGAAGAACATTAGCATAGGAGACGGGCTTATTGTGCAGCAGAAAATAAGGTTTTTCACCAACTCAAGGCATGATGGGTAGCATAGAGGGAAAAGCTGGGAAGGTTCCTCTGCAACCCTTATTGATGCAGATGCTGTTATAAAGGCACATGGAGGAGCAATAACTATGTAATTAGTATTAGTAGTAAGTAGTAGTATGATGGTGGTAGTGGTTGTTGTTATTACTGTTAATGAAAACAACAACCAGTTATAGCTGCTACTTTTCCCACCATAGTACTAGAGCCTAAATCATACAGTTGGGGCCCCATTTTGCTAAATTCTATATAAACACAAAACAAGACGATTAGCCCTGACACAAGAAATGTAGAATTTAAATACAAGACAAAAGGCAATAGATGGAGACAGACGGATGGGGAAGTATAGGGAAACAATGAGACAACATTGGCCAGCACGATAAGCAGTTGTTTCAGCCCTCCAGCAGCCTATTCATTATTAAAAAAAATATATCGGCAGCACAAAAAGAGACTTTTAAAACAAACTTTAATGAGAAACATGAGTTTGTTTGACAGATGTTTATAGGTAGTTTCTCCCAAGTGTGAGGGACAACACAAGAGAAACCACAAATATCCCCATTTGAAAAGTCAGCAAGCAGATGATGAAATTGGTATTGCTAGCTGAATGGGGCAAAATGTAGATAAGTATCTTGTGCCTTATGAGAAACAGAGGGGACCCAGAAAAGGGACGCAAACAGAGAAGTGACTTTTGCTGCAATATTCTGAAAGGGTATCTGTAGATATCCAGATTTGAATGTGTCAAAGCCATACAGAAAGGTGCTATGGTAATTGAGTTATCAGTTTATGATTGTATAATATTGTAGGACTCAGTTTACATCCTTGGTCTGGCTTACTGGCCCTTACCCCAATAAATGTATTTACTGAACAGACTGTCTGCTAGGCAACTTGGAACTGTTAGTTGTACTAGGTCACCCAAAGAGGAGGTGAAGAACTTCTCTCAGGAGCAGAACTGGATGCTAGCTCCGTGAGTCCTGTTCATCCACATAACCAAAACTCCTGTCCTGCTCTCATCAACTGATGTCTCAGTTACTCCAAAATCTTTCTTTATGGAATCCCAACAGTGGGATGATGGAGAGATGAGACTTCTCTGGAAGAACTGTTGAAGGATCAGTTAGGGAGATAGAAGGTAAGTTAAGATACTTTAGTATAATGAAAACCAAGGAAAATAAAAGAATAGCATTGTGGTCTATGTAAAAGGTGGCTGACAGTCAAAGAAGAAACTGGTTAATGGATCACTGGTTCTGAGATTTGGCTAGGGAGAGATAATTACAGACTTTATTTGCTGAGTACAAGGGGTAGAAGCAAATTTGGACTGAATCTAGGCAGGAACATAAGGAAAGGAAAACCAGACAGCTATTTTAAAGAGTGTGTTCAGTGAATTTATAGATGAAACAGAGATGGGATATTAAGTAGGAAGGTAGCTAGAGTTGGGTGAGGATTTGAGAAGATGGTGAAAAAGCAGCTACGATTCTGGATATAGGATTGAGTTAAGTTGGAAAAGTAAAGTTGTTTAGGTAGAATTAAGGTAAAACTGGATGTAACAGGGCACCTTCTCGGGACTGGTTCACCATTGGATTGCCCACCTGTTCCTGGTCTAAGTGCCTGCCTCACTCATCTGCCACACCTTGTTGTTTCATAATTGGTTCTAATTAGGCGAGAGGCTGCCCATTCTTGCATCAATGCCAGGGGGCATTCTCTCCAGCTCCAATCCTTCCCTACATTACAGCCCAAGCCTCGCAGATGGCATGCAGGTGACACAACACTCCCGGCTTCCAGCCGGACCAAGCTTAGGCCTCATTGTCAGGCCTCATTCATACACACACTCATACCACCCTCCTCTCACTAGGGCCTCTTACACTCCACTCCCTCTCACAGGGTCTCCTTCATGCATCCACAACTTATACAGCCTTGCTTCCTCTTGGAGTGGCCCGCTTAGGCCATAGGCTTTATCTAGTGCACACCTTGGGTGGCATCTTTTGGGCCTCTCCCATAACCTTTACCAGGGTACTGGCCAGTCAATTACCCAATCTGTGCCAAGCTTGCCCTGGCCCCTCCCAGGGCAACTTTACACAAATCTACACACACACACACACACACACACGGCTCCCAGCCCTATGGTTTCCCAGCCCCCCTCACTGGTGCTCCACATCTCTGCCCCCTCACTGGGGCTATGGGGTTTCCCTCTCTGGTGGAAGCTCAGGTGAGCATAGCCATGCCTGGCCTCAGCTTCTGTCCACAGTGATGTGTGGGCTAGGAGTTATTGAGGTGCCCCGACCTGCCTTCCACCAGGGTGGTAACTGGCCTGGTATTTCCTGGGGGCTCCCATGCCACTGAGACCCCACCAGACCACCCACTCTTGGCAGGGTGCAGTTTTAGGTCATGCCCAGGACCAAGAGCCTTTTGCTCCTACCTGCAAAGTTCCATTCAGTAGTTCAGCCAGGTGATGTTTCTGCCTGCCTGCCAGCAGCAATCTGCTCTGTTTATATAGGCAGCCAGTGTCTCAAAATGGCTACTGCAATCAAGCATCTGCTGGATGTTTGGCTCAGCCCTTACAGTGGCAGGCACCAGCAGTGCCCTGCCACACTGGAAAAAGAAATAATGATTTTTTTAGTGGAGGAATCGCACCAGAATTTGTAGTAGGGATGCATCACAGCCTGAGAGAAGGTATGATGGAAGTGGATGTTGAGAGTTAACCAGCACTGGGGTATTAATAGGATAATCAAATGAGAAAAAGAATTAGCAACACAAAAAAGTGAAGCATGGACATGATCAACAACCATATCAATGGAGGAAAGGGGAAAGAAAGCAAGGAGCACATACATGCCTAAGAGCAGAAAAGAAAATAACAGCACAAATGGTCTGGAAGTCATAGACAGGCCAGATGACAGGGCATGCAAGATTGGCTGGTGAGTGACACTCCAAAAGACTAGATGCCAATCGAAAAAGGGAAACTGATTAGGGTGATGAGAGAATTCATAGAGTGCTAGGTGAAGCTCAAGTTTAGTAAATGCCAGTTTTTGTGATTAGTAGAATAGAGATGATGAAGACAAGAACATAACTAGGGCAGGGCAAGCAGGGTATGGGGAACCCACACAACAGCAGCAACAACCAGTCTTTAAGATCTCATATTGAACTAATGGCACCCTCTGCTCTCTGGTATTTGGCACTCCTACTTCCTCCAATCAATAGCATCTCTGCCCAGGACACCAACATTCCTAGTTATGCTTCAGATACAGTTGGAGTGATGTTGTAGCTGTGATGGTCTGTACTGAATTTAAAAGTGTGTCTAAGTCTATCCCAATCATATAGTTGGCCCAAAAAATATCACACACAAAAAATCTTTGCCTCTTGCCTAGCTGTACCTCTGCCAGAGAGTGAGGAAACGTGCAGCTAAGGGATCAGATGGACCATGGAAGATGACAGTGAGGAGAGCATGAGGTAGAGGGGGAGGGGAGAGACAGGTTGAAATCAGAAATAAAATCTTCTGGATAGGATGGAGGATGACAGCAATGTGGAGGGAGAGGGGAGAGTGGCCTCAGTTTTGTTCAAACAAGAAGAAAAGGAGTAAAAAGAGCAAGAAAGAGAGAAAGAAGGAATCAGAAGGAGCAGGAATGGAAAAGGAGAAATGTAACTCTCCTACCCTGATTTGCTTCACAGTAGGGTATGTGCAAAAGAGTTTGCTGCAAGATAGAGCAGCTGCAGAGGCAGGGTTAGACAAAAAGCATCCAGGTCTCTGAGTGTTAGGAACTTGATGGAGTACTACTAAGAGGTTGTGGACAGTAGAGATTCTCTTAGATATGGTTCAGACATCATCAGTGAAAGTGCTAAATATATTTCAGATTCAGGGATTAAGGTTTGTTCTCAGAAACACTTTTGAAAGGTGATCAGATGTAAATGACATAAGTGTGGTCAGAATTTGATTAGCACAATGTTCATTATGATTGATAATGCATGTACAGAACACAGCTTTCAGATCATGAGCTGAGCTTCCAGACTTGACAGCTGTGCAAACAAAAATTATACTAAGCAGAATTGATCTGGAAATCACTGAGACACATTGGTAACCTACAGTGACAATTTCATTTCCTTTCAGAATATAGTTTAAGGCATTTTATATTCAGTGATATGTAGCACATTTGTGCACAAATGCGCATTATTCTAATAGGTTTTAGGGCAGGAATTCTGCAGACCAGCGTGCTTAGATGTAATTTAAGATAATTTGTTGTATGTTCTGTTGTAAAACAAAAAGCATATGCAACAAAAGTCCAGGTCTCTTAAGAGCTAAGTACAAATATAATAGGCCTTTCCAGACAAAATGCAGTCTGGCTTGCTTCTGATGTCACTCCTGCCTTGACATTCATGCAACAGAAAACGTGTACCTTTATCACTGTCATGTAAGGCCTGTACTTGGATGTCAATAAGCTTAAAGGGTAAATATTCCTAAACTAAACTGGTGTGAACAGTCCCCTTTGAAAACGGTATTTTGTAAACGGGAAACAAAATCATGTTATATAGCTCAAATGTGGATTTGGCCATCAAACTATTCTTTTTCCTTGCCATTGAGCTAAGCAGAACTTTCTTGTGGTGATTCTCTTTCAGCATTCATGGTTTTTCTATTTGAACATCTATCATGCTTCTTTGGACACAATCCCAATATTAATAGAGGAAGCAGTTCTGCAATTTATTGTGTTCCTTTGCACAAATACTAAAAACTGACCACACTGTTTCATTTCTTAATCTTTCCCTTTCCCTTTTCGCATTTGGGAAAAGAAAATATAACCACAGATATTAACCTCTCTAACTGTCTGGGAGATGCAAAGGAATTAATAAATGGAAATTATGATGCACATGTTTGAACTTGGCATGAATCAAGATTCTTATTGAGTAGCTCAACTGACTCTTCTGGCAGGAGGGGAAAGCAAATACATAAAGAGAAAAGTTATATGGATACATCTGCATGCAAATGCACCCTCCAAAACATATTAAGGCAGATCTACATGCTACCATTGATGTAAGAAACAGTGCTGTAGCAATTAAGTTTGGTGCCTGGAGCAAAGCCCACAGTGACAACCCACCCTTACTTCATGCACAGATCCAGGGGGCACATGCCCCCTCAAGCTTACCCACGAGTGCACCCACGAGCAGCAGGAGCCACCCATCCCCACACCGCCCCAAAGGAGCCACTCTCAGCTCTGTTCCATGTGTGCCGCGACTGGGCAACACCTCTTCGCACCCCTTTGCTTTAGCTCCTGGGACAGTCATCCCGCTCCCCCCCTCCCCCCTCCCTTTGCTATGGTACTGGTGAGAAAGAGAAGATAGCCAGTTCCAGACAGCAAGATGGAAGGGCTTGGGGGGGTTGGAGGGGAGGCGGGTGGGCATGAGGGGTTGTTTTGGTTTGTTTGGTGGGAGTTAACTACTGAGCTTATACAAATGAATCTTTTTTCATGCTCAGACTCAGGAGAGATGTATTTTGGTTTAATATAATAATGAACAATTTGCACTTCTATGGTAGAGAGATGTGATAGTCTGAAGTGAGGTAGAAGGTAAGGCAGTGTGGCAATGTACTCGTTAAGAGAGACATTAGCTTTTTTAGGTGAAATAGTAGACTTTCACTATTTACTAAAGATGATGGTATAACAGTTATGTTAAATAACATGATAGAAAAAAAGAATACCTATTTGCTTTAACTTCAGATTACCTATTCCAAAAGTGTGATATGAGGTTCTTATACAGCATAGATGGCAACTTTTAATTTCTCTCCAAAGTCACATTTCTCCAACATCTCCAACAGAAAAGATTAGTGGACATTTTGGCACCTGTAGTCTGAATATCTTCTAGCTCTTTAACTGGCTTGGCTGAACATACTGCATAGGGCAATATCATGATGTTTGTCCTTTATGAATCCTGCTTGATCCAAATGAACTAATATGGCAACAACAACAAGTGTCAGGCTTTCCAACTGACATTTCAGAAAAGTCTTCATCAATGTATAAGAATGATGTGTACCAAAGACTGTCACCTGTGAAAGCTGCTGTCTATGTGGATCAGTTAGTTGCTAAGATGTCACCCTGCCCTACCATCTGTCTTGTTTTTATCATAGTTCCTATCAAAGGAGTTCAAATCACTTAAAAACATTAATTAATTAATCTCAGCAGACCCCTTTTGGGAATGTAAATGTCATAATTCCCTTTTCCAAATTAAGAAATGGAAGTACAAAAACATTTAGTGTCTTCTCCAAGAAATAAGTTGAAGATCTCATTATTGGCCTTATATCTACTGATTTTTAATTTCCTTATGTAAGCCCTAGGTCATGTTTCAGAACTAATAAGACAGTCTTCCAGCCAAAAGCCAGAAATCTGGATTCAAAACATTAAAGTTTTTTCTCACTTGCTGCTAAACTGATTGCTCCCATATGTGTATGAAATTGTGGGAGATAACCAGTGTGGGTTCAAGAAAGACAGTTCAACTTGTAATCAGATATTGTCAATGAGGGTGTTGCTGGAAAAGGAAAGTTGTGAAAGATGTATATTAAGTTCACGTAGACTTCGTCAAAGCATATGATACTATGAGAAGAGATTCACTATGGTCAATCATGGTGGGATTTGGAATTCACAAAAAAGGTGTATGCTTTACTAAAGATGTGCACTGAAGGATAAAGAAGGGATTGGAATTCATGCTTTCACCTCAGCGAGATGGTCCTCCAGTTGACAGAATGCTATCAGTCTCAATGGAAATCAATAGCAGGCTCAAAAAAGGAGATGTACTGTCACTGAATGGATCAGTAATCTCTTAATTCTCCACACTCAGAAATCTCCTAAATTTACATGCTCCTCAGTATCAAATTCCAAAAATGGTACTAGTGGTATGGATTACTGTATGTATGTTAGCACAGTGGTTCTCAAATTTTTCAGACTCAAGACACCCCTTGCTAGACTCAAGACATCCTTTGAAAAATGTCAGTTTTTCATTTTCACTACATTTTTTACTGGAGAGAAATAATGGAGCAATTCCACTGTTGCAAAGAACTTGGAAAAAACACAGCAGACCAGAATGCTTTTAATCCTATAGATTCCTACTTGAAACCTCTGGTTTTATTCTGTAAATCATGTTTGCACACCGAATACCACTAACATGGCATGGCAGTCCACAACATCCCTGAAAGGCTATCAAGCCACCACAGGGAGCCATGGCATGCTGGTTGAGAATCACTGTTATAGTGAATCACTCAAACTGAAAGTGGTAAAGAATCCAGCAGCTATTCTATTCATTCTCAGGTGCAATTTAAAGTGCTGATCCTTACCTTTACAGTCTTGTGGGACTTGGCTTACGTGTCCCAGGAACTGCATCATTCTCTGATTATCTCCAAAGCATTTGAGGATTTCATTTCCTTGAAGGTGACAGTCTGAATATTTGAGGAGCAAAAAATGGAGCAGCTCAGATGAGGAATTCATTTGCCCTCTTGGTCTGTCAGAACCTTAATTAAGCCCAACTATTTCTTCTCTTGAGCAGCAGGAAGAGTGTATTAAGTTTCTCTCTCATTTGGAATAATGATATACTCGCATAATAGTTGCTCCTTTTCTTCAATGCTACTGAAAACTGGAGTGTGGCCATTAACACCCCCTAAAGCAAGACTGAGGCAGCATCAGTACTAAACAGAAGTTAAAGCTGTGTATTTGAACATCCATCTGCACTTCCCCATCTTTCATGGTCATACAAACAAAACTGAATGTGGGGTGGAATTCACAAACTACATGTCATGGGCTTCCCATGACTGTATTCTCTTCTTTAATAAATCATATATTTTAAGAGAAACATCTTTTGAATTAATTTATTTAGAAATGTGGGACTAGCTTGAAAAGGATATGTTCATTTTACAATATTTAGAAATTGGACATTACATATTTGGCTGGTACCTGAGTAAATATGATTCTCTGGTTTTTGTTGTTGTTGTGTTGTTTGTTTTATTTCTAAATTTTTCGAAGTAATACATTATGTCTTGCTGGTCTCATAAGCATTATTTATTCAGCATTTTTATTTATATTTTAGGTAGTGTCTCCTATTAATAAAATCAAGGCAAAAGAGTCATTGTATCAATGAAATATACTATGTGTTACTCACATGGTTATAATTGCAATTATTGCAATACATTACAATATTTTCATTTGCTTGTGACTACATGCAGATATGAGCAGTGTTTTTGAAATTCAGATATTTGTCCACCAATGAATTCCAAGCCTTGAAATTGGCATTTTGATTTCTCAGTTTGCTGGAAATAGTGGTTTCTGAATGTGTGCATTTGCATGTAATTATGTTTACTATTGTGCTGTTATGCATTTAGAGCTTTGCTAATTTATACTATTGTTTGGGAAACAATTTGAATTAAACATTTTTGTGAACAAGCAAGTGATGCAAAATATATTACTCAGGCATTTTTTGAAGCCCAAGAATCAGTTCCTAAGAGAGAGTAACTGACGAATGCTCAGCAGATCCTAAGTTATTGCAAATTTAATACCACCAATAATATCAGGTGGCCAGCAGACAGTTTTAACTTTTCAATCCATATCAGTGCCACTCCAGTTTGTACATCAAACGGTGATGATGAGTAGGAATCCTGCCTCTATTCACCTCCCATTTTTATGGAGGGAAAAATGGTCTCCATAACAGTGCACAATGAAGTTTTAAAATCTGTGTCACTGTGTCAATTTTAAAATAAGTACAAAAGATGACCTTTTCAATTTGTCAGCAGGAGAGTACTCTATGAAACAGGAGGAGCTGGAGTCCGTGCAAGGTCCTTATGGAGAGTGGAACCCCTTCGAATAAGGTACTGTAATTTCATATGCAGTGTTTTGTGGTAGCCCTCTTAAATTACTGGAAGTTTTATCGGACCTTCTACTAGTCTTTGGGTTCACCTTGACTAAATAGGTTTTCTCTGACATTTAACTTATTTCATTCTTTACATTAATAATAATAATAATAATAAAATCTGTAATAATACATAGACTAAGGGAAAATTGCTAAAAATATGACATCAGGCAGAACTGTTTTTTAAAGTAGCATTTTTCAGAATATTCAGTGAGTCTCAAAAGTCAATACAGAAATATGTTCACTGTATTTCAGGTGTACATTAACCTTTCCTGTCTCATTTTCTTAGCTGGAGTGGAAGTAACATCAGATGGGGACAGCCTTTCCGCCTTCGGCACATAACAACAGGAGAGTACTTGGCTCTGAGTGAAGAAGAAGGTCTGGTAATGTTAGACAGAGAAAAATCAGATACAACATCCACTGCCTTTTGTTTTAGAGCATCAAAGGTAAACCATAATTAAATCAATTTTTTTTCTTTCTTTCTTTTTTTTACAAAGATGAGGTGCTTAACTGCTACATTTTAATTAGTTCCACCATCTTAGAAAAATCATCAGAAAAGGAAGCAATTATGAATGATCTCAAATGCAAGATGGAGAGTGAAAATAAAAAATGCTAAAACAATTTTTAAAATTACTATATTCTGGAGAAAATTACTAGCCAAAAACAAATGCATAATAATATCTAAAATGTATGCAGTTAAATTTTTTTCTAAAAGGTAAATCATTTATTAAAACAAGCCACAAATAAAGACATACATTCCTGATATTACTTCTCAAGTTGCTGTAGATGTCATGGGGATATTATGTGGTTAAGTGGTCCTGTGCAACTGCAAATGCCACCAAATCATGAATGACTGGAGAAGTGATCCACAAAAAAATTTCTCTGTTAATATGTTTTCAGAACTTTTAAAAACATGGTTTGAGAACATTGGGCCTAACCCATCTTTATTAAAAGACTATTAGTGTAGCTGCATATAAAGTCCTAAGAACAACACTTCTGACTAGTGGACACACACCAGAAATTAGGTTAGTGGGGAGTTAACTATCCCCTGATTGCTGAATATGTAACTAAGTAATTTTCCAGACCCTTGTGGAATGAAGGGGCTAAGCAATATTAATCCTGCGTGCGACTGGAGAGACGTGTTTTTTCCAATGCTGGCAATTTTGCAACTTATTTGACATCTTGCTTCATTGCCTAATTGTTCTTGAAGTTTCCTCTAACCTTTAACCTCAACTTTCCCAATTCTGTTCTTTAATACTAGAATTAATGACCATTTAAAATCTTGACAACCTTTTCAAATAAGTAAATACTCTCAGCCTCCACAGTCAAGACATTTCCTGTCGTAAACATAGGAAAGCTCGAGAAAATGCTGTACATGCTTATCTGTTGTAGTAGAACCTGGATCTTTCTTATCTGGGTAGTTTGCATCCTGCTTAATTTGCAGTGGGCTCCTAAATAAAAAATAAATCACTGAGGCTGCGTACGGACATTCAGGGAGGCTAGGAGAGGTTTGATTGTGTTAAAAATAGCCCCCCAGTCTAAGGTAATTTGGGATGAGGGGACTAGTGGAAAGGGTTGGAGGGCTCAGGGGGGGCAAGCAGGCTCAGGGAGGGCCAGAAGGTTCACAAAGGGATGTGGGGGACAGGTGGAGTCTGCAGAGGGATCGAGGGGCAGGTGGAGTCCATGGGGAGGATCAGGGGGTGTCTGTAGGAGAGATCAGGGGACTGGGGAGGAGACACTGTCCACAGGGGTTTTGGTGGAGTCTGGGAAGATTTGGCAAGATTAGGGGGCTCACAGGGTCCATGGGAAGGGTTGGGGGGGGGGACTCTCCCCCCGCCTATGGGACCAGGGGTAATTTAGCCCTCCAAACTCCCCATCCCCAGGGAGACAAGCACCCCTTGGTGAACCTACCCCCCATACCTCCTGTCCCCCTCCCCGGACAGACAAGCACCCCTTGGTAAACCTACTCCACAAACCTCCTGTCTCCTTCCCCCCCCCCCAATGGAGCAGCTTGTACGATGGGGGGTTGGCAGGCTTTGGGGAGCTGGATGTCCATCTGGAGGATCAAAGGGAGGGGCTGGGGCACTAAAAATAACCTGGTGCCAAGGATGGGGTAGGAAAAGTGCAGCCCCATGGCTGGGGCCAGCATCTGGGACTGCTCTGGGAACTGTACATAAGTTCAATTAGATCGGACCTAAGTTAGACTACCTTAGAGGTACACTTAACTTAGGTTGGGGCAGCCATTTTTAGCCTGATATAGCTGTCCTGAGCGTCTGTGTATTTCATATTTAGATCCACCTAACTAGTATGAGCAAGTTAGGGCAACTAAATTAGATTGGGTGGCTATTTTTAACATAATATAACCTCCCCCTAACCTCCCTGGATGTCTGTGTGCGGCCTCAGCTGTTCGCTCTGGCTTTTAGTTCAAACACTGTCCCTTCTCCAATCAGCTGGAGTTCATCTGTGATCCCATACAGCTGATCAGAGAAACATGACCCTTTGAAAATAAAAGCCACAGCAAACAGCTGGACCTGTCCCGTACAGTTGTTTGTTGCAACTTTATAAAACTCTATTTACTTCAAAAACCCAGATCTTTGCAAGGGGGATGTGAGAAGGAGGGGTTTAGAACCTAACCCTGTGAAAGATCTGGATTGAATATCCGTAATTCATACTCTATATTCATTGAATGGCAATAATAACTCATGCCTTCAATCCTTACAATATCCCTTCAATACATTTTATAGACCATAATCATATCTCCTTTCTGGTTTTGCTGTTGAATCAACATGCCCTCTTAACTCTTGCTTCACAGTCTTATTTTCCAACAGTGTTATCATTTAGGTTACTCTGCTCTGAATAACATTCTTCTTTATTCAAGACTGTTTATCATTTCTACACTTTTTCTGCTCCTCTTGCTTTGCAAAACTGCTTATGTATACTCAGTGTACTTCATTTCTGTTTGTTCTGTTGCTTTTCCCAAACAACTCAGATAGTAAGAATAATTTAAAAAAAATGTAAATTCTTCCTTAAAATCTCTCAAATAGATGAGAAATAAGGGAAAATGAGCCGTAAAAATGAATGAATGTAGGAGTTCCTCTAACCTTCCTTTTGATATGATTCGTTGGAGGTGTTGAATACCCATGTCTCTCTCAGAAGTCAATGAGAACTAGAGTATTCACTTCTAAATATCATGACATATTTAGGCGCTTAATGTAGATTTAGAAGGCTACTTCTAGCCACCAAAATTTTAAAATGTCAGCATTAAAACAGCATCTGTTTTAAAGCAAAGATCCTTTTATATTTTATGAAGAGGCAGCACTTTCCCCATGCAGCAAATGGAATCCTGTTTTGAAATGGGATGTTCCCATTCCACTGCTGTACTTGGCTCAGCAGGACTCAGATGCTGATTATTAGCCTCTGTGGGAACAATCAGAGAAGGGAACCAGGAGGGATTTGAAAATATCTGTATTATAGAACTTTTCATAGTTCAAAATTCATATTTTATACTTAGACTTTGATTTTCTTAAGTGTAGACAAGTGGCTATAAAGAAATTACAATCACATTCAAAGTAAATAACATTCTAATGCATTTAAAAGTCACAGATGACTCATGCACTAGGATTTTGCATCATTTCTACATTACTGCCAGGCTATCACTATCTTTGGGACTTTAAATGGCAGTAGGATGACATAATAGTTTTAACAGTTACTGTAAACTTAATTAGCCTTTGGAATAAAATTAAGTGGACAGGTATCTTAGAATCTTTTTTATATGACAGTTGCAAAATGTTCAAGTATTCAGTAAATAGTAAATACATGTTTGCTGCCACAGTGTAAATAATGCAGTTTATACAGAGAATTAAAATGAAGTATTTCCTTTTTTGGCGAGAAATTAGAAAATGGATTCCAAGCCTAGTATTTTTTCTGATTGATGGGATATTTGAGCTGTAGAAATGAAAATACTCAGCAATAAATGGCCACTGGCAAAGTACACCAAAATGTCAATGAATTGCCTTGATCAGGCTGTTTATAATCCTATGCACCACACTTTTACTTGCTTTTTATCAAGTTTTTTACCCTATGGCAAATCCTTTTAACACGGAGATCTTGGATCATGTCAGGCTCCATTTAAAATAAAGTCCATCAGTCAGTCCATCTAATCACTTTTAGGGGCAGGTTAACTTAATATTTCATAGATTCATAGATGTTAGGGTCGGAAGGGACCTCAATAGATCATCGAGTCCGACCCCCTGCATAAGCAGGAAAGAGCGCTGGGTCTAGATGACCCCAGCTAGATACTCATCTAACCTCCTCTTGAAAACCCCCAGGGTAGGGGAGAGCACCACCTCCCTTGGGAGCCCGTTCCAGACCTTGGCCACTCGAACTGTGAAGAAGTTCTTCCTAATGTCCAATCTAAACTGTGAAGAAGTTCTTCCTAATGTCCAATCTAAAACTGTGAAGAAGTTCTTCCTAATGTCCAATCTAAAACTGTGAAGAAGTTCTTCCTAATGTCCAATCTAAAACTGAAAGCTCTAATTAAACTTTTTTTCCTCATTGTTTTTTTTTAATAGAAGGACTAAACACAAGCTGTTGTATCTCCAGTTATCCTTCCTTTGCTTTCCTCAGCAAAAGAAGACTTTGGGATTCTTATCCCATAACCTGGATTACCTTTTGTGACCCTTTTGTTCCTATGGGTTTATTCCTTGCTTGTTTGCCTTCCAGCACTGCAATCCCCCCAACCGCTCTCCCTCCCTTCTTGTCTTTTATATTAAAATTATTTTCTTCATAATGCTCTGTGCATGAGTGACTGGTGCCTCTCGAATCTGGGGGGGCACCAGCCCTACTGACAGCATCAGTGTCGACCGTCGGGGGGGCACCAGCCCCATCGGGAGGGCATGTGCACCCCTACCAGTCACCTATGGCTCTGTGCATGTCCCTTCACAGCATCTGATGAAATGAGCTTGGGCTCAGAAAACCTTATGCTATATATATGATTTAGTTTGCCTATAAGGTGCACCTCTGTAGGTGCAAATCTACCCTGCCTTCTGCCTGACTTCAGACTAATTTGGATAACTACCTATGACTACTTTTTCCTCTGTGCTACATTTTCTCTTGCTCCTGCCTTCCCTCTGCAGAATGAGAACCCTCTGCTTTCCCAAAGTGCCTTCCACAAATTGCTGTCAGAATGTTCCTCTCCTTTCCCCATGTCCCAAGCAGCCCATCTTCATTCTGCCAGCCTTATCCTCCTACTCTTTTATTTCTGTTGACTGTTGATTTTTAGTTAGCCACTGTCCAGACCACTTGGTACAACTTGCTTTCCTCATGCTAACTGAAAGGGAGGCAACGTGATCATGGATTGTAGTCAGAGAAGATTTTGCAGGGGGGAAGTACAGGAATTCTGGTGACAAGGTTTGTGTAAGTATCTAAGTAAAGAGATACAGGGTTTTCCCAGGAATCCTGAGCTATCTACCCATTTCAGCTGCTCTTTACCTCTCCTCCCTTGTTTGGCATTATCAAATGACCTGACTGGAAGGAATCCTAGGAAAAGTGAATAAACTACAAGGAGATAAACGATGAGTTGATAGCTTGTGCTGCAAGTATTAAAATGAGAGCTGACCCAAAATTCAAGCAGTATTTTTATTTCTGAGGTTTAAAAACTTTTTGTTGCATACCTAATACCATTACCAGAGGAAAATTAAGAATGGTTCAGCAAAAGTTGATTTTTAAAAAAATCATTTTAACTAGTAATGTGTTGTTGACACAGCTTAATTTCAAGAGCATAATATGCTCCATTTAAACTTTGAGTGGAGTAGCTTTATTTCAACTTGACGTGAACTTCAAAGACTTAATACAAAAGAAAGATTAAGTACTTTATATGATCAAAGTTTCAAAGTGCTCTGCAAACATTAAGCAATTAATCCACTAGCATTAATAACTGACAACAAAATAATTTCATTTCATTTGTGACATTGTATAGTAATCTTTATAAAAGTTTTTAATGTCAAAATGTCCACACTATAAATATTCATTGAAATAGTTTCATCTCATTTGGACATCATGGTGCAATCTACATAAATGTGACATAATTTCCCCAGGGTCTTTGACGTTGTAATGGTATCCCAAAGAAGTGGTTTGTAATTTCATTCCATTTCATCTTGGCATTACAATGCTGTCTATTTAGGCTTAAATAGACATTGAAATGTGACAGCTATATTACATTCAAATGAGTGAAGATCAAAATACTGATGGTAAACAAGAGTAAATGTTTTTTGTATTGAGTAGCTACTTTTTATATCTGAATATCTTGATTTAAAGTAGATAGGATAAATCCTATCTATTAATATATTACGTATGATATTCTATTCAGCGACTCAAACTAATCATGTGCAGGAGTCAGAGCACTTCCCTAGCTATATGTGTGTTGTTTGTCATAATGGGAAAGAAACAGAATTTAGCTGTAGTAAACAGAAAGGGAAACTTTGGTCCAGGATACTGGACAAATACAGGAGGTCTCTCTCTCCCTGATTTACTAGTCCCAGATTGGGGAGGAGCCTATGCTGCATAATAGTAACATAAAAATCTGTCTATATCTCAGCCTAGACTAAGTAATCATGAAATAGATGTCCCATATTACAATAATTTACACAAATTGTATTATATGAGTTAGGAGTCAGAGCTACACCTTCCCCTGAAGGAGACACTACTGAGTCCACTGGTATATTTTAGTACAGGGTTGGGCAAGATATGGCCCACAGACTATTATACACCTTGACAATTGATCCCATGTGGTCCGCCAACCACTGCTGGGAGCCTGAGGAGCACACCATGCCTCTTTGCTCTGCCACAGCTAGGGCCAGGCTGGTCAGACCAGTGCAGACTCCTCCATCTCCCCCCTCTGCATCTATCTCCCCCTGCCCGGCTTCCTGTTGGCACTGAAGCTGCACAATCCTGGTACTGCAGCTGCCAGCAGCCAGGCCCACGTCGGATGGGATATAGTGCAGCATGCCAAGTAGCTGTCCTACCTGCCCACCCACTGCACCCCTGCTCCCACCATGGATGTGGGGAATGGATGTGGGGCAGAGGCATCTGCACACACTGTATTGCCTGGCCTAGCTTAAGTGGTCCTCTAGCCTAAATAATTGCCCACTCCTGCTCTAGTAGAAGCATTCTTCTCATTGTATAATATATTACTTTCATTGTCAGTTCAAACAGACTTGGAGTCCTTTGCAAATTGATTTGGCTGGGTTACTCAGCTACTAGGTAGGGCTGTGCAAAATGGAAGCATTCAGTTTCAACCAGTGTTTTGACATTTCGACAGAACAGTGTTTCGTTTTGACTTTTGTTTTGAATCAAAACGGCTGTTCCATTTCGTTCCATCAAAATGTTTTGCCGTTTTGACCCTGTTTCGATGTTTTGCCCATAGGATATAATGGGGAAGTTCAAAACAGGCTATGACTTTTGTCATTTCTGGCCAGATTTAGATAAAACTTGCAGAAAAGGCTGCCCCTTCTGAGGGTATAAAGTGTGCCAGGTTTTAAGAAGATAGGTATAGGGGGTTTGGAGGAACTGCACCCCAACATCCTGAGAGCCAAACTTGTGTCATGTGTATGTGTTAAGCCACAGCAGGGTCAAAACTGCAGGAATGGTATCCCCTGCTGAGGCAACAAAGCCTGACAAGTTTCAAGGAGATAGGTGCAGGGGGGTTGGAGAAACTGCACCTCAAATTCTTGAAAGCAAAACTCATGTTACGTGTATGTGTTAAGCAACAGCAGGGTCAAAACTTCAGGCTTGCTAGCCCCTACTGAGGCCACAAAGCCTGCTAAGTTTCAAGAAGAACAGTGCAGGGGTTTGGGGGGAACTGCACCCCAAATTCTTGAAAGCAAAACTCATGTCACGTGTATGTGTTAAGCTACAGTGGGGTCAAAACTGCAGGGGTGGTAGCCCCTGCTGAGGTCACAAAGCTTGCCATGTTTCAAGGTGATAGGTGCAGGGGTTTGGGGGCTACTGCACCTCAAGCTGCTGACAGGGAAAACTCGTGACATAGATGACTAGTCTCTTTTTATGACCTGGTTACAAAACACCTGGACACAGGAGTAGGGGTTGACATCATTTACATGGTATCCCACCCCATACTGGTGAACAAGTTAAGAGTCTGTGACTTGAATGATTACACAGTCTGGTGGGTGGCAAATTGGCTAGCGGATCGTACCCAGAGAGTGGTAGTGGATGGGTTGGCATCAACTTGGAAGGGTGTGGGCAGTGGGGTCCCACAGGGCTCGGTCCTTGGTCCAATATTCTTCAATGTCTTCATCAGTGACTTGGACGAGGGAGTGCAGTGTACTCTGTCCAAGTTTGCAGATGATACAAAACTGTGGGGAGAAGTGGACACGCTGGAGAGCAGGGAACAACTACAGGCAGACCTGGACAGGTTGGACAAATGGGCAGAAAACAACAGAATGCAATTCAACAAGGAGAAATGCAAAGTGCTGCACCTAGGGAGGAAAAATGTCCAGCACACCTACAGCCTAGGGAATGACCTGCTTGGTAGCACAGAAGCGGAAAGGGATCTTGGAACCCTAGTGGACTCCAAGATGAACATGAGTTGGCAGTGTGACGAAGTCATCAGCAAAGCTAACTGCACTTTATCCTGCATCAGCAGATGCATGACAAACAGAACCAAGGAGGTTCTCTATCGGGCTCTGGTCAGACCGCAGTTGGAATACTGCGTGCAGTTTTGGGCACCGCACTTCAAGAGGGATGTGGATAACCTGGAGAGTGTCCAGAGAAGGGCCACTTGTATGGCTAAGGGCTTGCAGGCCAAGCCCTACGAGGAGAGACTAGGGCACCTGGACCTCTTCAGCCTCCGCAAGAGAAGGTTGAGAGGCAACCTTGTGGCTGCCTATAAATTCATCATGGGGGTACAGAAGGGAATTGGTGAGGCTTTACTCACCAAGGCGCCCCTGGGGGTCACAAGAAATAATGGCCATAAGCTAGCAGAGAGCAGATTTAGACTGGACATTAGGAGGAACTTCTTCACAGTTAGAGTGGCCAAAATCTGGAATGGGCTCCCAAGGGAGGTGGTGCTCTCCCCTACCCTGGGGGTCTTGAAGAGGAGGTTGGATAGGCATCTGGCTGGGGTCTTCTGAACCCAGCACCCCTTCCTGCCTATGCGGGGGGTTGGACTCGATGATCTATTGAGGTCCCTTCCGACCCTAACATCTATGAATCTATGACACTGTGTGTGTTAAGCCGCAGTGGCCTGAAAACTACAGGGGTGGTGGCCCCTTTTGAGGCCACAAAACCTGCCAAGCTTCAAGAAGATAGGTACAGCGGCTTGGGGGAAACTGTACCTCAAGCTGTGGACAAGCAAAACTCGTGACATGGGTACTTGTGCAACTGTGTCTGCCTTGGAGCACGGGTAGCGGGGGGAGACACTACTGCAGGCCTGGCTACTAAGCTACTGTGTTACCAGTTACCAATTAATCATGATTCACGCAGGGACCAGCTCAATACACAGTACCTAGCTACTACCTAATGAGTTAATGGGCATAGATTAACATCTACAAAACCACAGGTTAAGGAGAGGAAATAATCAATACAGACGATCAGCTGCCCCAAGACAGACAGTCAGTTGCACAAGCACCTATGTCATGAGTTTTGTCTGTCAGCAGCTAGGAGTACAGGGCCCTAGAATCCCCCTGCACCTATCTCCTTGACAGCTGGCAGTCTTTGTGGCCGCAGCAGGGGCTAGCAAGCCTGCAGCTTTCACCCGGCTGTGCTTTAACACACGCACTGTCATCCACGTCATGAGTTTTGTCTGTCAGCAGCCAGAGGTGCAGGGCCCCAGAAGCCAGACTCCCTCTGCACCTATCTCCTTGACAGCTGGCAGGCTTTGTGGCCTCAGCAAGGGCCACCACCCCTGCATTTTTCAGCCCTCTCTGCCTTAACACACACAGGATCATTTATGTCATGAGTTTTACCTGTCAGCAGCTTGAGGTGCAGTTTCCCCCAAACCCCTGCACTGATCTTCTTGAAACTTGGCAGGCTTTGTGACCTCAGCAGGTGCTACCATCCCTGCAATTTTGACCTCACTGTGACTTAACACATACACATGACATGAGTTTTGCTTTCAAGAATTTGGGGTGCAGTTCACAGACTCCTGGAAGATTGTTTCAGACTCATTTCAGGCTTAACATTAGGAAAAACTGCTTCACAGCTAGGGTGTCTAGACTGTGACCATTACTCCTAGTTTTCCCCAAGGGTGCCCTGGTGACTAGTTGTTCCCTGAGTCCTAGATATATGCTTCTGATGTAGCGGTAAGCTGCCACCAAGTCCCCTCTCAGCCTTCTCTTTTTCAGGCTGAAGAGTCCCAGGTCCCTCAGCCTTTCCTTGTATGGCTTGCCATGCAAGTCTCTGATCATATGGTTAGCCCTTCTCTGGACTCTCTCAAGCTTTACCACATCCTTGTTAAGCTGTGGAGCCCAGAACTGGCTGCAGTACTCAAGCTGCGGTCTCACCAGTGCTGAGAAGAGCAGAGTAGAGCAGGAGAATCACTTCTTTGCAATGGTTTTGCTGGAGATGGATCAATTGATGCATGCCAGCATATTGTTGGTCTTGCTGGCTACAGCATCGCACTGCCAGCTCATGTTCATACTGTGGCCAATTATTACCCCCAGGTCTGTGGTGGCAAGTGATGGGGGATCTTCACTCCTGCTGTCTGATGAAAGACAGCATTTGCACAAGCTTCCATGTCATGATTTTTGCCTGTCAACAGCTAGGGGTGCAGGGCCCCTGAACCCCCCTGCACCTATCTCCTTGACAGCTGGCAGACTTTGTGGCTGCAGCAGGGCCTAGCAACCAGGCCTGCAGTAGTGTCCCCTCCCCGTGCCCCAAGACAGACATGGTTGCACAAGCACCCATGACACGAGTTTTGCCTGTCAGCAGCCAGAGGTGCAGTGCCCCAGAACCCCTGAACCTATCTCCTTGACAGCTGGTAGGCTTCATGGCCTCAGCAGGGGCTAGCATGCCAGCAGTTTTAACCCTGCTGTGGCTTAACACATACACGTGACATGAGCTTTGCTTTCAGGATTTTGGGGTACAGTTTCCCCGAACTCCCTGTACCTATC
The DNA here is from genome assembly GCF_030867095.1 of Alligator mississippiensis. NCBI lineage: Eukaryota > Metazoa > Chordata > Crocodylia > Alligatoridae > Alligator > Alligator mississippiensis. The sequence goes on along the minus strand of NC_081825.1, from coordinate 244,047,007 downwards.
TCCTTGAAACATGGCAGGCTTTGTGGTCTCAGAAGGGGCTAGCATTCCTGTAGTTTTTACCCTGCTGTGGCTTAATACATACACGAGACATGAGTTTGACTCTCAAGACTTTGGGGTGCAGTTTCTCTGAATCCCCTGCACCTATGTTCTTCAAACCTAGTATGCTCTATGCCCTCAGAGTGGGCTACCATTTTTGCAAGTTTTATCCAAATCTGCCCAGAAATGACAAAGTTATAAACTGTTTCAACCTTCCCTATTATAGCCTAAGGGTGAAACGTCGAAACAGCGTTGAAACAGCAAAACGTTTCAACTTGCCTCATTTTGTTTCCAGGCTGTTTTGACCATATCTGTTTCATTTCAGTTTTGCTACTTTGACCTCAGAACAGGTCTCAACAGTGTTGAAACAAAAGTGGTGGCGAAATTTCGCACAGCCCTACTGCTAGGTTGTTAATTCAGCATGAAGACCTGTTTTCTAATCACTCTCTATCCTTAAATGCTGAGGTCTGCTTTTTTTAAAAAAAAAAAAGAATAAGTCTGTCTTAGTAATGTCTCTGAAGATACATAACAGGTTAGATGTTAGGCAGAATTAGTGTTTTGAAGAAGCTAGTTTGTGAAAGGAATTATGTGGTTAATGAGTGGTGATGTTCCTGTTGCCTAAAAGCAGAGAGCAACTTGATAAAGAAGACATTCTGATTCTCTTGGATCTGAAATTACCATTATCACAGAACTCTTAACAGCACAAACATCTTACACTGCACTGTAGTAATAGCAAATAGCAGCTGAGGCCATATGTAGGCATTCCACTTGTTCCTGTTTCTCAGCACAAAAAGAAAGAGCTGTTCAAAAGATTGCTTGTGGAAGAGAACTGGCTTTTCCTTAAGAAGTTAGATTGGATACCTGCAAGGAAGATTTCCCTCCTCCTAATATAACTTGAATGCCTTTTTACGTTTCTTAGGCATGGAGGACACTCAATATCCAACAGTCCCCTGCTCTTCATGGGAGAGAAAGTGTTGGCTCCTGGATAGCCCACCCAGGAGCAAACGGTCAGGGAGCCCTATGGGTACCCTAAATGGGAACATGATCCCTCTTCCTGCTGATCAACTATCTGGTTACTAGGAGGATTCTTATGAAGGGGGGAACCCTCCAGGTATACATTCCCCCAGCCAGGACAGTGGCCCCCCCTCTGCCTCCAGTCAGCTGACAGGTGGCAGGAGAGACATTCTCCTGCAATGGGAATCCTCCTGGAAGAAGTTCCCACCAGGGCGGAATGTCTCTGCCTCACCCCCGCTGCCCTGTGTCAGCCTGAAGCAATGTGGAGTTGAGGTAGGTTGCCATGCCCTGGCAGCAAGGCTCCCTGAGCCTTGTCACTGCAGCAGAATACCACCCACTTCCCTCACTGCTCCAAGTCAGTCCCAAGGTATGGAAGGAGTGGGAGCTATTCTCCTGCAGCAGGAACCAGGAACAGTTTTCAGCAGCTGCCAACTGCTACTTGACAACCTGCCCCTTCCTAGACAGGGGAGAGCATAGGCTGGAAGTGGAGTTGACCCAGGGAGCAGCCCTCAAGTGCTCCCAGCTGGAGATCTCAATATCCATGGTGATGGAATATGTATATATTCCAGTTCCTGGGCTATTTTTCTCCAAAATTTATCTGAAATTCTTATTGGTAGAAATGAATGACTATATGGGGCCTTTGAAGCAGGCCATCTATGTCTCAAGGCTTGAAAGAGCCCTGGCTTGCCCATACTTAGTAGCAGTAGAATAGTAGCTAACATCTGAAGAATTTTGACTACTTTAAATATTGACTCTGTTCAAAATTAATCAAAAAGTTTATGTTGAATATCATTTCCAAGGTAGAGGTTCCCCATGCATTCTTATTGACTTAGTCCAATGGGCATTTTGCCTGACAAAAATCATATTTGAATTTAATAAATATTTTTTCCTCAAATAAAAAAAGAGAGAAAAAACACTTGCAATTAAACTATTGGTTAGTATGCTAATTAACTGACATACAAATCCTCTGCTTCTATTGCCACATATTCACTGTAGCATTATGGAATTGTTGGCTTTTTTGGTAATGATATCACCTCTGCTACAAACATGGTCACAGATGTATTGATATATTTGTATCAATAATGAGGGTAATAAATCTATTTTAGATCATTTAAATCTATTTAGCCTAAGTAGATATCTGAATTATGAAAAGTAGGATAAAAAGAATATAATTTAGGTTCCAAACCTGATGTAATTTTAATTATGGGAACAGTCAGTAGGTCTAACAGCAATTTTTCTAATTCACATTATGCATCTCTTGATGCTTCCTTTTCTTCAGTGTATACCACATATAGATCAAGTCAATGCAGTGACTCTACTTGATTCCATTGTATTTTTGTTCTGTTTAACTTCTGGAATCTCTTCCTTCTATGTTGAGATTCTACATGACAGTGATTCAGCCACATACTGAAATATATTTGTTGTCTATATGTAGAGAAAATCTGTCAATTTTCTTCTAAAGCAAATGTTAAAAATGTATTAAATACAAATAAAAGAAAATTATTATATATGTAATATTGTTAAGCAAATTATATACTGGCATCTAGTATATTTTATCTGTTTAAACACACAGACCCTATGCCTATTTTTAAAACCATTGAAATATTTGAAAAAATACCAGAATAATACATTGTAGCTACACAGTTTCCATATTGTATTATCTAATGGCAGGAGCCCCTGTATTCTCCTATAACAGATTTTGCTATATGTTCTATCCTTGCTTCTGTTTTGTAACCTGAAACTTAAAAACAAAAATTTCCTCCAAGAGTGGTTGGGAAGGAAACATTTCAGTTTTGAAATGTGCATAATATGTTTTAGTGATGTGTGTTGGCTTTCCAAGGAAGTTTTCCCCAAAATCTTTAAACAGTTGTGTGGCGAAGTGGGGCTTCCCACCTAGCCACAGTGCTAGGTTCCCCACTTGCCTTTAGGCAAGCCACCCACCTGACTCATCTGCCACGCCTTGTTCTTAATGAATTAAGACGTTCAATAAGGCGGGAGGCTGCCCATTCTTGCCCCGATGCCAGGGGGTGCTATCTGCAGCTCCAATCCTCCCCTACACTGTAGCCCAAGCCTCGCAGATGACATCCAGATGTTTATTTCACCAGCCCCACACTGAGCCCCAGAATCCTCCAATTCGAACACCTCTAAGATCCCTCCATTCTGGTAGCATACCTCACCTTCATTCAGGCTACCCTGCTCTCTGAAACTATTTCCCCTCTCAGGTGTGCCTCCCTCCGCCCCCTCCCCCGGACCTTCAGCCATACAGGCCCTGGCCTTGCCTCCAAGGCCAGTTGGAACCCTAGGCCCTCGACTCTGGGCATCTCTCGCAGTGGGCCCCAGCCCTTTTGACCGTTCTGGTCCTGGCCCCAGCATTGACCAGTAGAGGGTATTCTACATCAGGCCTCTGCCACTCTAGTCCCACTCTTGCTCCTGGGGTCTGCCTTCTGGCCCTACTAGCAGGTGATCCCGCTCACTCACACCACGACTGGTGTTCCAGGGTCTCATGAGGACGCTCACTCCATCCCCGCCCCGAGCATCATGTCTTTGTGCTCTCTCTATATAAACATATCAGGCTCTCAGCCCTCTGGTTTTCCTCCCCCTTCACTGGGGTTCCTCATCTCTGCCTCCTCACTGGGGCTCCTCAACGCCCTCCTCACTTGGGGCCATGGGGCTTCCCTCCCTGATGGGCTTGGGGGGCTGTAGCTGTGCCTGGCCCCAACTACCTTTCCTCAAGGTCTTGCACCCCACAGGGCTCATGTGGCCGCAGCCGTGCCTGGCCCCCACTGTTACACAAACCCACCCGAAGGTAAGGGCTAGGGTTAAGGCACCCCTACTTACCTTTCTGGGGTGATCACTGGCCTGGTATTTCCTGGGGTCTCCTGTGCCACTGAGAGTCCCACCAGGCCACCCACTCTTGGCAGGGTGCAGTTTTAGGTCATGCCCAGGAGCAGGAGCCTCCTGGCCATCCCCTACAGCTCCTCCTTTACCTCCAGGACGATACATGGAGCCTTGCAGCCTGGCAATGTTGCTGCCTCCCCTGCCAGCAGTGGACTGCCCTGTTTATGTAGGCAGCCCTGAATCTAAAATGGCTGCCACAATCAGGTACCTGCTGGCTGCTTGGCCTAGGTCTTAAAGTGGCAGGCATCAACAGTGCCCTGCCACACAGCTCCCCCCTTAAAATGGTACCTGGGGGAGGTTTCTTCTGCTCCTCCAAAGCAGGCTCCCCTCAGAGCCTGTGAGAGCCCTCAAGTGACAAGCACCCCCAAAGGTACTCCACCACAAGTTGTAAAAGAGATGTGAATAATTGCCTTTCATTGCCAGGTGCAAACTCTAAAGCAGAGATCCTCACAGTGCAGCTCCTGGACTATTTGTGGTCTGCAAAAGAACATTTTAATGATGGACATCTTTGACAAAACTAGCTGATTATCATAGGATCTTGGAAAAGTAGGGATGGAGGGGACTTCAGGAGGTCATCTAGCGATCCTGCTCAAGGCAGGATTATCCCTGTCTAAACCATTCTAGACAAGTCTTTGTCTAACCTGCTCTTTAAAACTTTGAAAGATGGAGATTCAAAACCTTGTTATGTAGTCTGTTCCAATGCTTAACCACTCTTTTAGTGAGAAAATCTTCCTAATATTCAGCCTAAATTTCCCTTCCTGCAATCTGAAACCATTGCCCCTTACCCTGTCCCATGCAGTGGCAGAAAATAGTCTATCACCATCCTCCATATAACCATTGATGTGTTTGAAGACCTGTTATATAGATTTTGAGTAAAATATAATATCTAACAATATACAGTCCAATACTATATTATGCAGTATACAAAATTAATTTGTTCTTTTTTATTCTGTTATTTATTATATTTATTAAATAATTATTACTTTAAAGAAAACATGTTGTCTGAAAGTAGAATCTGACTGGATTTTATCATGGTGAATTATAAAGTTTTGGAAAATGTACATTTAGCTTCATCTTCTAATATCATTGCTACTTTGACTTTATTCTAAATTAAAAATTATTTAACTTTTGTACTGTGCTAATGCATGTATTATGCTAATGCTTTTTTTTTCAGGAACTGAAGGAAAAACAAGATTCTTCTCATAAACGTGATATAGATGGTATGGGAGTCCCTGAAATAAAGTATGGTGATTCCATTTGCTTTGTCCAGCATGTAGCTAGTGCCTTGTGGCTGACTTATAAAGCACAGGATGCTAAAACAGCACGTTTAGGACCCTTGAAAAGAAAGGTAAACATTAAAAAATTACTTTTATAAGCTAAAATCAGAAAATAATCATGTAAATGTTCCTGTATGTCATCTGGCTACCATTTTATCAATCTGGGGTTGTTTTGCAAAGCATAGATTTAATTGACATGCTTAAGTCAATTTTAAAAAAACTCACCTGCTTAGAATTGCTTGGTTCTAAAAGTAAGTATCTGTGAGAATTAATTTTATATAATTTTAGCTAGCTGCACACACTGGTTTAAAAAAGCACCCAATATTTTCTTCTTTAAAGAAAGTGTGCAACTGGACATTAAGAAAATTGGGGGGGAGGAGGGGGGAGGATTGGTGTTTTGTTGCCGTAAAAACAGTGTTTTTTTGGACAAGTTTTCTGATTGTAGGAACCACAACCGAAGATTTAAGTAATTCATACTGGGTACAGAAAGAAACACCTTTACCTGTTTAAGATCTCAGACATGTAAGAAGGTTTTGAGCATCTTTGGCCCTCATTCAGTTGAGTTGCATGCGCTTATCACCTCCCAGGAGGCTCAGCAACTACCTCGGTGTCAGTTTGAGTGCGCCAAAATAAGATGTAGTCAACATGCAGGATTAAGGCAACTTGATTAGAAAAGAACATGCACAAATGTACAGGGCTAAAAATTTGAAAGCAGCTTTTCTAAACAAATCTAGTGACCTTAATAGATATTTTATCTTAAGGAAGTACATCCCATAGTTCTATTAGTATTTACCTAAGTAAATTTTACAAAGAAAGAAAAAGTGGTTTAGTTTATATTTATATCCAATAAATAATTACAAACTCATCATATATTTTCCTATACGCTTTACAAGAAGCAGTATGTGCTTGTCATATTTATTTATTATATTTATTACAGCAGTAAGCAGTAGAACATATAACTCTTATGAACTGAAAGAACTGTGGCAGACTTTTATTTTAGCAGCATACCTTATCCTTTTTCCTGTTAGTTTTAAGAAGTTTCCATTTATATGTTATTAACTGTTATTTTGGGGGCACAAATAGAAAATGCTAGGTTGGATTGTCTTAAGTTGTTGAAAAAGATAAAGATATGAAAGAAAGAAAGAAGGGAAATAATGCAATAGGGTGATACCGCAAGCCTACAACTCACAAGCCATGCTGTGTATAATTTAGGCAAAGCCAGCGAAGGTGGAGATTTCATAGATTTCATAGACATTAGGGCTGGAAGGGACCATGGAAGATCATCGAGTCCAGCCCCCTGCCCAAAGGGCAGGAAGTCAGCCGGGTTCATAGGATCCCAGCAAGATGAGCATCCAGTTTGCTCTTGAAGGTGTTCAATGTGGGCGCTTGAACCACCTCTGGTGGCAGGCTATTCCACACCTTGGGGGCTCGGACAGTAAAGAAATTCTTCCTTATGTCCAGCCTGAAACGGTCTTGTAGTAGTTTATGACCATTCAACCTAGTCGTCATCCCTTGGGGCGCTCTGGTGAACAAACGTTCCCCCAGATACTGGTGGTCACCCCTGATAAACTTGTAGGTGGCCATCAGATCACCCCTGAGCCTGCGCTTTTCCAGGCTAAAGAGCCCCAGGGCTCTCAGCCTGTCATCGTAGGGTCTGCTTCTCTGACCTCTGAGATGCCATATAACATTTTTTTGTGGTTCTGTCTTAGGGTATCTTTCAAATTCAAGGCAGTGAGGGCCTGCTGAGGTCATGGTAGATCTCAGGTGTGCAGAACATTTGAGAGTAGAAGCCACAGTGGTGAAGTTACAGTCCTTGCCATACACCTGTACCACTGTTCCCTTCATTGACCCCCAGATAATCAGCGTCTAAAAAGAAGTAACAGCCTCATTAACCACTCAAAATACATCTTGGTGATTCCAACAATAACTATTTCCCAAATTTTATAATCATTCAATTTGCCACAGCAATCTATGACTTACTCCTGAACCTTGAAGACCTCTTTTACATTTCTATTAAGTTACATATTTCAGTTTGTATATTTTTTTCTGACTCCAACTTTTACTTATTCTTTATGAGCAATGTCATATAATAAGAGGAATTATACTTTGCTTGTCCAGGACATTTCAGACTGCAGGACTCTGTATCTGCCCACTGTGGTGTCACTGTAACTCTGCCTTCATTTCATGTATTTATTCTTTGAAGCAGCAGCTGGACCCTACTGATCTTTACACAAAGTGGTCTGACTTTCCTAGGTGCTAAATACAACTGCAGAAGCATTTCAGGGTCTGAAAGAGACCATTTTAGATTACATCTAAATATGTTTAGTTTGACCTGATAGATGTGTGGTCACTGTAAGACAGTCAGAAAATCACTGATCTTATTAAACCCACATTTGTGAAAAAAATTTAACCCCCTGAATCTATACAGAGGCAACTTCTGTAACTTGAAGTTCCAAAGTTGTCTCTATCCTCTCTTTCTTTTTCTATCTATGAGGACTTTTGACCATGTTTAATTTTCCCTGAGCCTGAGGAAGGGCATCTGTGCTGGAAAGCTTGCAGAAAAAGATAATTTCTTTGTGATTTTTTAGTTGGTCTAATAAAAAGTACCATCTCTGAACCAAGAGTGCTAGAGTTTTTGCATTTCTTTTTATCCAAGACCAACACGGCTACCAAATACATCACTCTCCTCTCCCTCTCTTCACTCCGTCTTTAAGCAAGGGAAGAAACTATAACAATTCTGGCCAACCTGTGTTGTTTAAATCACCATGAGTATGTTAGAACCCTCCTGTAACTCCATGAAGTTTATTAGGTTCAAATCAAAACTGAATTAGTTTTTGTAGGGTTTGTTGGTTTATTTATTTGTGAGCAAATATAAATCAGGAATTCTGTTGCCATGTTACATCACTTCATGAAGCAGTTCTAAGGAAGTTTATAAAGGTTTGTAAGAAAGTATGTATAATGGTGTCAGAGCAATTTTCTTGAAGGTAAAATTATTCTTCTAGCTGAAGACTACATTAAGAGGGTTTTTTTGTTTGTTTTTCTGTTTTGTTTTTTATCTTTTATGATTCCATGTACTATAAAGTATCTCAAGTATGTAGTAAAGAAATAAGAATCAAGAATATCCTGCTACCCCTTAAAATACAGAATCATATATCAATATTAGATCTGGTAAAATAAAGTGCAGTCTCTGTGCTGAGATTTTCTTTTTTAATTTCCAGCACTTTTGCAAGATCTGACTCTTGACTTTTTAATCTAAGATAACAATGTGTTATTAAGAATTTTCTTTAGCCTGAGACCCATGAGGATTTATATTTTCAAAGTACATTTTATTCAGAGAAATGACTTTGGATTCAAAGTATTTAATCTGCATCTTTCCAAAAATATTTTTAGACCTTATAATGGTAGATTGTACCATTGGAACATATCATTTGAATAAGAACAAGAAAGGCTGTTCTTGAGGGACCAGAAATCTGGGGCTTGTGCCAAAGAAACTAAAATAACATTGTATCACTCTTTTTGCAAAGTATGCAGTACCTGAATGCAATATTATCCAGAAAATACTGGCAAGTATTCAGTGAAATTATGGTTTGAGGTACAGGTGACTGAATGTGGCAGAGCACAGGTTGTGTCTGCCACTTTAAGGGGTCTGAGCAGGCAGCAAGCAGCCTGCAGGTGGGAGCAGGCCCAATCAGATGGTCAACTGTTAGGCGGGAGGCCACCCGATTGGTGGAGAGACTGGGAGCCTGAGTATAAGCTTAGGCCTCAAGAGCAGAGCTGTCAGTTGCTGCAGGGGGCCAAAGGAACAACATCACCCAGCCAGAGATCTGCTGCTCCCAGATCAACTTGGAGCTTCAGGGTAGGAACTTATGGGGATGGAGGAGGTTCCTGGTCCTGGGGAATGACCTAAAACTACACCCTGCTGGAGTTGGATGGTGTGGTTGGGCTGCCTGTGGCAGGGGAGTAGTAGATACGCTGGAGGGTAGGGCTAGGATTCAGAGCTACCTGGACAAATTGGAGGATAGGGCCAAAAGAAATCTCATGAGGTTCAATAAGGACAAGTACAAAGTCCTGTACTTAAGACAGAACAGTCCCATGCACCAGTACAGGCTGGGGGCTGACTGGCTGGGCAACAGCTCTGCAGAAAAGGACCTGGAGGTTACAGTGGATAATATCCTGAATATGAGCCAGCAGTGTGCCTTTGTTGCTAAGAAGGCTAATGGCATACTGGGCTGCATTGGTAGGTGTGTTGCCAGTAAGTCAAAAGAAGTGCTTATGGCCTTCTATTCAACACTAGTGAGGCCACATCTGGAGTACTGGGTCCAGTTTTGGGTACCCCAATACAGAAAGATGTGGACAAATTGGAGAGAATCCATCAGAGGGCAATAAAAATGGTTAGGGGGCTGGGGCAGATGACTTCTGAGGAGAGCCTGAGGGGACTTGGCTTATTTAGTCTAGAGAAGACTGAGGCAGGATTCAATAGCAACCTTCAACTATCTGAAGGGGGAGTCAAAAGAGGATGGAGCTAGATTGTTCTCAGTTGTGGCAGATGACAGAACAAGGAGCAATGGTCTCAAGTTGCCACAAGGGAAGTTTGGTTAGATATTGGGAAGAATTTTCTCTCTAGAAGGGTAGTAAAACACTGGAAGAAGGTTACCCAGAGAGGTGGTGGAATCTCCATCCTTGGATGATTCTAAGACCTGGCTAGACAAAGCTGTGGCTGGGATGATCTAGTTGAAGATGGTTCTGCTTTGAGCAGGGGGTTGGACTAGAGACCTCCTGAGATCCTTTCCAACCCTAACTTTCTATGATTCTAGCACAGTAAATAACATAGGAAATGGTGAAAAATATAGTTCCAATTGAATCTGTGCTGTTACACTGGGAAGGCATACTTAAGAGGTAAAACTCACTGAAACATCAAAATTGCATCTTGAAGCTCCTAAAAACACAGGAATCCTGTAGTTCAGGGGTGGGCAATTTATTTTGGCTGGAAGCCTGCTTAATGAGTTTTGGTAAGCTGTTGAGGGCCGCAACAGTAACCCCATCCCTTGACAGGTGCCCTGCCCCCTGATTGCCATCTTGGTAACAGAAGTCTCATCCCCTACCACCAACCTTTGCCATTAGAAGTCCCTTCCCTTGCCCCTGAAAATATTCCTTTTAGATCCTGGAATCAGAAGAAAAAGAAATCATATACTACAAGTCAAACATCTACTATAATGTATTTTAATTTTATTTCAAAAATATTTTTGTCCTGTTTTATGTGTGTTTGCATAATCTACATAGAAGTGATTCCAAAGTAGCTCAAAATAAAGTCTTACTCTTGTACATTGTGTGTGATAGGTATGTGTAGAGGAGTGTGTGGGGTTTGGTTGGGGGGGGTGAGTGTGTATATGCTGGGGTGTGAGGTGTGTTTGTGGGAGAGGTTGTATGTGTAGGGTTTGTAAAGGGGTGTGGCTGTGAGGGAGTGTGGGGGATACTGTGGGTATATGTATATATGGGAGGGTTATGGGAGAGGTGTGGGTGTGACGGAGGCTGGGGGGGCATGGGACCCCCCCCCCCACAAGCCAACCCCACGGTGTGCAGCCCCTGTAACTGCTGGCAGCAGCAGCAGTAAGTGGTGGACCCTCAGGGTGCACATGATCCGTGCAGGAACAGCCGTGGGGGGGGGTGCATGGCACCAAACAGTTCTGGGAGCTGCATGTGGCAGCAAGGAGCAGAGCTAGGCTGGCCCGTCTCTATTGTGTGGGCCTTACATGTAGCTCCCAGGACTTACAAGCCCCGTGTGATGGAGCCAGTGGCCTTCCTGGCTCCCCGCTGCCAGATGCAGCTCGCAGGGCTACCTGCCACTTCCAGCAGAGTCCTGTGAGCTGCACATGGCAGCAGGGGTCAGGGAAGGCATCTAGCTGCATCATGCGGTGCTTCGCCCCATGGCATGTGAATTCTGGGAGCTGCACATGAGCCCTACATGATAGAGGCAGGCCAGCCTGACTCCACTCCTTGCCACCACATGCACCTGCTGGAACTGGCTGGAGCTGGCTGCGCCTGCACAGGCCACAAACATCCTGAGGTCCTGTTGTCTGCTGCTGCTGCCAGGAGTGGGACCTGTGTGCCAATGTGGGGGTGGGGGGGAACGTCCCAAGACCACCCACCCTCCTTCACACCCCACAGACCCCGCAAACTCCCACACCTTGGCCACCTGAGTTCTGCACTCCTGCCGCCCCGCTGGGCACAGGCCCCAGCCTCCATGCTTCCGCCAGCCCTAGCCCTATGCTCCACATTCCTGCCCAGCTGCAGCTTCCCTACCTGGTGTCTGGAGTGAGCACTGCAGCAAGGACACAAGAAGGAGCTGCTGGAGGCTGGGGAAGCCAAGCAGGTCCCCTGGCAGCTGCAGCAGTGGCAGCAGCAGCCCAGCCAAGAAGCTATGCATACTGAACGGGCTAGCACCAGGGCCCTCTTGCAGAGGAGGGTGGGAGCAAAGTGTGTGATCTGGGCAGAGTACAATTAATTGGTGGGTACCTGTGGGCCAGATGAATCACCTGGTGGGCCAGATCTATCCTGCACCCCATATTTTGCCCATCCCTGCTGTAGTTTAATATTCTTAAAATAGTGAATTCTGTCCTCCTGTTCCAATGAGGTTGAGCCTATAAAGGATGTCATTTTTGTTTTCATTTAGAAATAGGTTTACACTACTCTCTTTAAAAAGCTTAAAGAAGCTCAAAAGTTTACTTACATCTCATCACCATGTCTAAAAGGTCTGGCAAGAAAATCTGAATAATTTTTATAATTCATTCATGTGAATGCAAAAATCGTGGTACTAAATATGCTCAAATAAAGTGGATTTCGGCTCTTAAATAGGTAATATAGAAACCTCTGAATTAGGGAACTGAGGTATACAACATTGAAACAAGCTGAAAAGTATTAAAATTATGGTTTTTGTCATATACAGTTTAGTCTAATTTATAGACTTAATATTTTCAACTTTACAGTTTTTCTCTTTTCTTTATTTTCACTTTCAATAGGTTATATTACACCAAGAAGGCCACATGGATGATGGTCTAACATTACAAAGGTGTCAACATGAAGAATCCCAGGCTGCTCGAATCATTCGCAATACTACAAGTTTATTCAACCAATTTATAAGGTAGATGAAACCATCTTATCCATAGTCTATGCTATTGTGTTCAAATATACTGAACTGATTTAATGCATTTATTTCTAGATTTTATTTCTAGATTTCTAGATTTGTAATTAGGTTCAGGTCCAAACTTCACCATTCAGGACTGCCTCTACAATGGGCCAAACCTGAACAATGAATCCAGATGCTCATAGCCTGCAGAAAGCTTACATTTGGATTCAACTCCAGATCCCTTCATTCACTTGGTCCCATCTTTTCTTGGCATGTTTGTCTCAGAAACTTTTTGAAAAAAAAACCTTACATTACTTTTGGTTATCTTAAAAAAATAAGATTTTTCTGATTAGCATCTGCTCTAAATAGGTTCTTTCCTGCTGCACCAGGCATTTCCCCCTACCAACTGCCCCAATATCAAAGCCCTAGGAGAATGGGAAAGCTTTACTACAATTCTAGAAATTAATCAGTTCCACACTGTAGAGACAAATGAGTTCCAAAGGTGACATTTTGTAGTGATCACCAGGTTCAATAAACACAGGCCTACAATAAATGTGAAAAACTAACAACAATTAACTTCCTTGTGGAACAAGCTCTGCAGTCCCTTGGTCTTGCAAACTAATTAACCACATAACTGAGGGACCACCTCTGAGTTCCAAACTTCTGAGTCTTCTAAGTAAGGGAATATCTCTACATCATAACTTCTGTCACTACAGCTTTCTCCACCAAGAATGCCTTCCTTCTAGCCCTCAGCTGTTTATATTTAGGGGCTCTTAGCAGTGCTTTATCTTAGCTCATCACAGTTATATGCAGCAAGGGAATGGTTCCCTTAAGTAAAATTCAGAACTCAAGATGCTTGTAGCTTTGAAGAATTCAAATCAATTCCTTAAATTCTACCCTAAAGCCAACTGAACCCTGTTACAGAGTGTGAAGAATAAGTGATAAGTGTTCCCAGTGGCCAGTCACTCTCAGTGAATGTTTGGCTGCATTCTGTGCCATTGAAAGCTTCAGAATGGTCTTCAGAAGTCTCTACTCTCTATCTCATTCCATCAAGAAAGGGATGTATAGGTATACATCCAAGCCGGTATAGGTAACTGACAAAGCCTAGGCATATCCGAAGCTTAATAGAGTTCTCTCTGATATAATTATACTATCTCTTTTGTGCTCTCATCTCACACACACCTTGAACTCAGCATTGATCAGCTTGTTCTTACTTAGATTCTGGTTTTGTCTGAATGCTAGAAAAAGAGAAGTGCCTGCTCAGTAGATAAGCGATTCTTGGAATGAACAACTGTCAAATTTAGCCAGAGAAGATGTCACATTTGTTACACCTTGTCCCTAGTTAGATATCCTTGAAATAACCATTCAAGTCTGTATTTAAACAACCATGTCTACAAACTAGAATATTTTTTATGAATAGGAAAAAAATTGGCTCACATTTACTGTATTAATGCAAAGGACTATTCAGTTTCAATTTTAAACTCTCTTGGATCAGATTGAGAAGGACTATATACTGCCAAAAAAAATCTAATCAGTCTGTGTAGCCAGTTGGTTTACTAAAATTTACAATATGGTTCAGAATCTTTTCTGCTACTTGCCAGGCTAGATTAGCCCAATAAAGACTGAGACTTTAAATGGAAATAGTTCTGCACTGGCTGTTTTGATTATAGTTTTGGAGTTTGTGTACTGAAATAAAGATGTATACAGAGAGTGCTTCCTACAGACAATGTTGATTTTTACCCTTTTGAAAATAGCAGTGGCTACACAATTTAAAAATGAGTGGTAATTGGAAACATTTTCTATATTGGGGCATATGTTTGGGCAAGAGAATCCAATATGCTGTCCTGTTTTTATCTTTTAAGTAAATTGATTATGACAATTCTTGCATTACCACACCAATGGGATAACATTTTTAATAATCAGCAGGGCATATATCTTCAATTAACTAGGACAGTGTTTCCCTATGCTGACCCCAGAGGTGTAGCTAGTGCCTTGAATACCCATGGTTCTGTACTGCAGGATAGTGCAGACCACCGGAGAGGGGTACAGTCTTGCCTGTCCCTGGTCTCTGCAATAAAGTGGCAGCTGCTCTGGTCTGGCTGCTGCTGCTGGAGAGCAAGCTTACTGCATACCAACTGCAACATCCCTTTGGAGCAGGCTCTCTGGGAGCTGCCCTGTGTGCCTGATTCACTCTCCTGCTTCAATCAGATATGCTCTGGGAACAGGGCTGCCTGGGGGGGGGAAGCACCTTTCCGCTCAACTCCCTGCCCCCCTCCCAGATACACTACTGGTTGAGAAGTTTCAGCTGCCTGCCTCCTACGGCTAGATAGCATGGGGCTATTCCTGCAGTGGCAAAGATTCCTAGAATGTGGGAGGCAAGTTGGGTGCCCCCCTCTCAGATGGCACCTAGGACTGGTGTCCTGCTTCCCCCCTTAGATACAGTATTGGCTAACTCATTTGCTATCGTATATCAAGGTGATTTCTAGCATTAAAGGAGAGTTCAATCTCTCTTCATTTCTAATGACTGAGAACAACATTCAAGAGAGAAAAATAAAACCAAGACTTTTAGGATGCACGTCTAACAAATCTGGTTGAAGAGTGAGGGGGCTAACAAAAAAGGAAATAAATAATGATGCCCTAGGAAAGTTCTCCAAAAGGGGCTTAGCACTAATTGCCATCCCTAGTACCAATGAAAAAGGCAGCTCAAAATTATCATAAAGATTTGTCTTAGACATTTATTTTGAAATTGCATTGCTGTAATGAATGTTTTAATATTGCACAATCACAATGCACTGTAACTTCAGGGCTTTATCCTATTCTGGAGATGAACATCATTTCCTTGGTACCATTGTCCTCAGTACTATACTAGTCAATGCATTTTGGTAATACTTATAGTCTGATACTCTAGAACTGGGGTTGACAGGCATGGTACTCATAATACTTGTAGACCTTACAGTCTCTCTGGAACCTGAATCTCCATAGCTGTATGTCCTTTCTTTGTTGCTGCTCCAGGATTCTTACAGCACAAGTTACCAGAGATGAAAATACATTTCTGTTCAATTTTGATAGCATCTGTGACTACCTTTCCTCTAGTTTGATCCTTCTTCACTTCAGAAATCTTCTCCTCTATTAACAGACTCTCATTAATCTATATGGCAGTAGAATTCCTTTGTCTAGACTAATTCTTGGAAATGGCCTCGGAAACAGTTCTTCAGCTATTTAGGACAAGTCTTGCATATGCATCTTTTTGGTACCATATACCTTTCCACACGCTGTGCAGAGCTACACCTCTAGGTCTGCTAAGCCTTTTTTCCATATGCCACTTATATGGTCATTTTGAGGTTCAGGGTAAAGTCACTCCCTCCTAATCCCATACAGATCCTGCATGGAAGCCTAAATCCAGCACGGACAAATGCAGTATCCTGCACTTAAAATAGAATAATTGTATGCATAAGTACAGATAGGGAATGACTGGCTAGGCTGCAGTATTACAGAGAAGTACCTGGGTTTTCAGTGGATCATAAGCTGCATATGAACCAACAGTCTGCTCTTGTTGCAAAAAAAAATGCTAGCAGCTTACTGGGTTTAATTAACAAGAATGTAACTGCAAATCAAGGGAAGTGATTCTTCTACTCCGTTTGTTTGGCACCAGTGAGGCCTCCTCTGGAGTATTGTGTCTAGTTTTGGACCCTACACTTCAAAAAATGTGGAAAGATTACAAAAAGTCCAGTGGAAAGCAAGAAAACTTACAAGGAGCCTGAGAAACATGATTTATGTGAAGAGGCTGACAAAACTAGGGTTAATTAGTTTGGAGACGAGAAAAGGGAAGGGGGGAGGATTGTATAACTGTCTTCAAATACCCAAAAGGCAATTACAAAGATAATGGAAATAGTCAATTTTGTGTGGCCACTGGGGGTATGACTAGAAACAATGGCCTTAAACTACAGCAGAGGAAATTTAGGTTCGAGATCAGGAAAAAAACTTTTGGACTCCAAAGGTGGCTAAGCACTGTAATTGGCTACCAAGAGAAGTTGTGGCATTTCGATCCCTGAAAATTTTCTTGATTAGGTTGGAGAAATACTTGTCCGGGACAGTTTTGTCAGAGGTGACCCTGCCTTGATCGGGGACTGGACAGATGAACTCATGAGCTGCTTTTTAGTCCTTCCTTCCTATGATCACATGGTAGGAGCTTCTGAAAACATGGGAGCAAGGATGAACATGAGGGGGGTGACCTTGTGGAGGAGTCTGCGGATCAGCCTGTTCCTCTAGTCCAGTGGTTCTCAAACTTTTTTTTTTTCCCCAGACCACTTGAAAATTGCTGAGGGTCTCGGCGGACTACTTAAACTTTTTTTTATTCCACAAATCAAAGCACACAACTCATATTTTAATATCGGTAGTCTTACCTTACAAGTATAGATATTCTTGATTGCTCCACAACCTTTCTGCGAACCAACTGAATGGAGCTTACAGACCAGTGGTGATCCACGGGCCATAGTTTGAGAACCTCTGCTCTAGTCTAACTCCACCCTCATGTGTTGAGCTCATCCAGGACATCCATAGTAGATAATTCCAAGGTCCTCTGGAACAAACTTCAAAAGAATGGTGAATGTCATAAGAGGTCATCTAGGAGAGGTACCATAAATTGTTTGATATTTTGCTCTTAATATTCCAAGGTTACCTAACCATGGGTAATAAAAAAAAAAAAAAAAAAAAAAGTATTTGCTATTTATTATTAAAGAAATAAAGCATAAAAATAAGGTATTTACAAGCCTGCTAAGAATGTGAGCCAGTATCTCTTTTGACTACATCTAAAAAAGCAGATAGCAAAGAGGAGAAAGTAATGCAGATTTGAATCATCGTCCAGATAAAGGTCTGTGTCAGGCTCAGATCACTAACAGCAAAGGATTCCTTGATCTTTTAAAACAAACTCACTTCCACAAGAAGAGAAACTGTTCCTCTACCATAAAAGTACACTCTTTCTTGGGACACAGATTGCAGGTTTAAATTGCAGGTTTGATGCTGCAACTGAATCTTTGGCTACAGTAGCAGATCATCTAAGGAGGCAAGATCTTTAGACAGAACCCTACCTAGATGATTGACTGATTTATTATTAGTCACCACAGCAATTTATCAGCAATGTTTGGATTAGAACTGTTCTACTTTCAAGGTGTCTGCTGAATAGATGCATCATGGATTTACTTGTAGATAAGTAACTGACAGGGTATTCTATCTCACCTGCCACACCCTTCAAAAATCCTGATAATGGATATACACAAGATGGGCTAGCATAATGACTTGGATTGTCTGCAGATTCAAGATACTGTATTACTTGATTCCAGGATGAAGTTCCCCTTCCCTATTTAACATGGGGGGAGGGAAAAGCCCCTCATCTTGGAATTGAGTACGAGGCAGTTCAGGACGGGGAGGGGGCAGGCAGCTGCTGTGGCTTTGGCTCTGGCTCTGACTCCAGCCCCAGCCCTGACCCTGGGTCAGGGCCACAGTTAAAACTGCTGCCTGCTTCCTCCTACCCACCCCCACCCCAACACTGTCACTGTATTTACTGCCTCTTCCCCAACTCCTGCAGCCTCATGCCCCACCTCTTCCTCCCTCTTTCCCTTACTACAAATTCACCCCCCACCACTTGCCCCATCTCCTCCCAAACCTGCAGCCCATATTGCCCCCTGTACCTCTCCCCCCACACCTTTGCTGCAGCACTGGCAGGCTCTGCCCCCACTTGCACAGCCCCAGCACAGTCTTATAGCAAGACAAGACTATAGATGATCAAGTTATCTTCTTATTTTTCAAGAACAGAATTTTTTTGCATATTATCTAGGCTTTCCAGGGATTTGGTAGCAAGTGTAAGAGAGAGGCTGTTTCTTCTCCAAGAGTCTAAATGCTCTACTCCATTAAAAAAAAAATCTTTCTCTTTCCTTTCAATTTGGGTCAACTTCTCTGAGGTTCCAGTAGACATATGCCACTTATTTCAGAAAACTTACTTCCAACACTTCTAGATCAGCTACTAGAGTTCAGTGCAAATAGTTATCACCCACCCACTACTTCATTATCACAGATTTTTGATCAGAGCTGCTTCTACTCCTGTCTTGTGAGGCAACAGCTAACCCATCACATACAATAGGGTCCATGTGGACAAAGAAGGAGAGGATCTTTAAAGAAGGAGAAGTTACTTACCTTACCAGTACTTGCAGTTCTTCACAATGCTTTTGTCTACAGGGATCCAACAACCTCTCTTCCTCACTGCTGTAGAGTACTTTCATAGATTACTGTATTAGTGAAGGAACCAAATGACACTTAGGGCTGTTCCATCGTTTATACCTTCATTGTAGGAGTATTATGGGTATACAGAATACATACCCAGTCTCAGTAAATCCTACTAGCTAAAAGTCTTGTGGTCACATGCCTGGCAAACATGTACCTACAACGGGACAAAAGCATCTTAGAAAACTCCAGTGTGTGTAAAATAATTAATGTCTCTTTTTCTTAATCTTGCTGCTTTCCCTCATCATCTTGTTCACTCATTTTGCATCTTCTCCATTTCACGTTTTGTTCCTTTCCATTTTGTTACATGGGTATAGGTGCTAAAATACAATGATCCAGCTCCAGGAAGGCAATCAGCAGTTGCTTGAACCAGAGGCAATTCAAACTAATTGCTGCCTACTGTTATGCTAAGAGCATAGTCAGCAAATGTTTCATATAAATAACAGGAGCTGCTTTAGATAGCAAAGGCAAATAGGTTGTTTTTTTAATATTGTAACTTAAGCTTTATGAGTAATGAGTAATATGATCAGTCTTATTTTTTTTTTCTTAGTGGAAACAACAGGATATCAGCACCCATCGCCCTGCCTATTGAGGAGATGCTCCAGACTCTGCAAGACCTGATTACTTATTTCCAGCCTCCAGAAGAAGAATTAGAACATGAAGATAAACAAAATAAACTTCGTTCGCTGAAAAACAGACAAAATCTGTTCAAGGAAGAGGTTAGGGAGAATTATTAGATTATGTTTTATTTTTGTATATTCCATTCCAGCATTAAGTAGAGTTAAATGTTTCCTCTTTCGGAGTATGTGTGTTAGATTTTGAATAATATATGTGCTGCTGGTGGACAGAGTAAATTGTGATGCCTTCTGAAAATTGCCATTAGTATATGGTTTTAGATGTCTTACCTTTTGTGTGTCTGTTCCCTAATCCATTCCCACTGAGATGTAGTTTAACATTTCAATCCTGTGAACATCTTCAAATGCATACCTTTTTTAGAAGAAATCATCCTGCTGCAAAAAACTAATTTCTGTCCCCGAAATTACACAGGCTTCAGACTCAAGATGAGTGATATCCAGTCTTGGTTCAATGACAAGTTTAAAGTTTGATATCTTTCCAACCCTTCCAGGCTAGAAACAAGAGCTTTGTACATGGGAACAAGAAAATGCCAATTTTACAAAAGGGCATATGCTAATTTCTACTGTTGTTTGCTCCTGAGAATATTATTATAAAATAATGATGGATGGATGGATGATATATATGTTCAATAATGTTTAGAAATATTCAGATTACATGAATTACAGTTTTTCAGTACTATAATTGACTCTATGTAACATCAATTAAAAATATCCCCTAGTATTTGGACCTGAGAGCACTTAATTGGCTATCAAAACTTCACCCTTTTTTAATCAACATAAATGGCATCTTTCAGGTTCTTATATGGTACCAGCATATTTAACTAAAATTGGCATTTTTAGTTAATGAAAAGTGCTATAGCTAGAGGGGTTTTTTATGCAAGTCAGATTCCATTCATAAAAAATATAAAGAAGACCTGTGTGAAACTGTCATGCTCTGTGTTCCTTAACTTGTATTGTGCTTAGCTTAAGCTCTTATGGGCAAGCTGACAAACAGAGTTTGATCATGTTCTAAAGAGGATATTTATAACTTGGATAAATAGAATGCATGTTCAAAAATCTGTTTTCAAGCACAATCGCTCCATATTCATTTCAGACAATATTGACCTTCTAGTGCATCTCAGAAAATGCGTTAAAATACTACTGAATACTTTTTCATTTACACGCTTATTTCTCCCTTTTGCTCCTTTTTAGGGAATGCTGGCACTTGTTCTAAACTGCATTGATCGTTTAAATGATTACAACAGTGCAGCTCATTTAGTAGGAGTTGCAAGGGAAGTAAATGGTACAGCATGGAAAGAAATTCTAAACCATCTTTACAAATTGCTAGGTGAGTTGTCAAGCAATCTGCTGTAGAGGAAAATGAAAACTGAGTTTTATAGTTTCCTGTTTTTTCACATTAAAAGACTTTTATGTGGCATAAATTCTGTCATGTAAGCTACATTACTTATTCTAAACTGACTTTCTTCCATAATCCCCTTGAATTATACTGGAGGTAACTGAGGATATTGAATAAAATCCAGTAGGAAAATACAACACAATAGCTAAAAAGGGTAGAAAGATGTTCAGTGCAACATGCCATGGCTTCATTCTTTTTTTATAAAATTGTTTATGGTGTGCAAATAGGAAATAATTATTAATTAAAAAGAAATCATAAAAATAAAAGATCACATTGGCTTGCATGATAAAGATAAATAGAAATAAAAACATAGGATTTTAAGAGCATTGATTTTTTTTTTTAAACTGTTTCGATACCTAAACCTTGTAACTTAGATTTTAAATAATAATTCACTCCCCGCCGTGGAACCTGTCCTGCACATGCGCACACAAACACACACCTGGAACATGATTTTTTCCACACTGCCAACATGGCTAGAACTATGTGTGTTCATATAAGCCACTAAAGGGAACCTCTGTTATTCATAATTGCTTCTATAGGTGGAGCTGGTTATCCTGAGTTTTAAATGCATTAACATTTCATTATAGACAATGTTAATAGTGACCACAGCAAGATAAGTGATTTTATAAATGAAAGCAACATGGCTAGATGAAGTTTGAAGGATGAAATTTCTCAGATGGAGTTGGAAGTCTATCCTGCCTTGGTGAAATCCTGGCCCAAATTAAGTTACGAGTAACATTTGACCTCTTCACTATCCCACACTCTCACAGAAGAGAAAAGACAGAGACAAAAAAGCAAAGGACATATCCAAAACTCTTACTCCTTGTAGCTCTTTAGAATTGGGAGGAGCACTATTGGGCCTCCCCTGGTATTCATTCTTATATTTTACCTTTAAAATCCTTGTAATCCATATCTTTTCTATTGTGGTACATAAAAATAAAGTGTTATGTCAATAAATCTATTTTATAACAAAAATCTATGGCAAATGGCTTCCGTGAGCTAATGGTTAGAGTGAGTGTTTTTTATTTTTGCTTGACCAAGTGCTAGCAAATTAGTGAAGTCTTCTGTGAGGAAAAAATAAATGTTACCTAATAGCTTGACTGCTTCTGAACTTTCTGGGTAAATACAGATAACAATGAATCTTCTATGTTTCTGAACAGTAATGGCAATCCATTCTATAACTCATTTTAATACAGAGATAGAGATAAAGGCCATTGTTCAACCTGGAATTAAACCTCTTTGCAACTAAATGGGATCCTCTAACTGATAAGAAAAGTGCACAGACCCCTTAACCATGCATTGCAGTTAATAGATGACTAAGATGGTGGATAATAGTACAAACTAATCATAGATGAGACCACAGTGGGCAGATTTCCACTGGCTGAGTCAGTGGAGAAGTAGATTAACTGCCTCTGTGATATTATATACTCTCATACTTTGGCCCCTGCTCTTTCCTATGAGTATGGGATTTGTATTGTGGGTGGAGGTGATAAACTGGCTGGATTTTGAGGAAGTATGTGCTGTGCATCATATACATTTTTTGGAGAAGATAGTAAAACTTAGGCATAGTTTCTTTTCCATGGATCATCTCCCACTGATCATATACAAATAGTATTAAAGAAAGGTTGCTTCCCTTGAATTATCAAATATTGCCAAATACAAGTGCTTAAGATAGGATACTGCAGCTGATGGATTAAGAGTGTGTTCAGATATAGAGAATACTCTGTCGAAGTATCATTATCAAAAGAGTTCTGCTTTATCTGTTTTATCCAGTTAGCTACTGAGAAGCTCTAGTAAAAAATATTTGGAGACTATTTAATTGCTGTTGGAACTGCAAGGAAGTTGTTAGATTGCACACAATTACAAATTAGCTGTTTATGGCCAGATTTTACATAGTCAGCTAAATGGATTTAGGTGCTTAAGTTTGAACCTATTGTGCCATGTTCAAGTCCCTGATAATTCATTAATCTATTTATTTTTGTAAGATGCTCTAATCATACCTTTAGTCCTAGAACATAAGGCAGGAAGGAAGAGGAAAAAAAAATTAAATTTTTTCTATTAATAATTTTTCAGGGAGTCATTTAGGATGGAATGGGATCACATGTAGGTGCCTAAGTCCATAGTCCACTAATGTAACTAATAAGTGGCTTACAATCTCTGAGTCCTTCTACTAGCCTCTTTAAAAGTGTGATGTTGCATGTTACACTTAGACATACTAACTCTGTGGAAAGTTAACTGATGATAAATTTAGAACGTGTTGTGAGTAGTCACATATTAAAGGGTTAATACTTCCTTTTTTTTTTTTTTTTTGCTTGCACACCTCTGACTTGTCACTAAAGAGTTGTCAAGCAGGGACATAGCTAGGAGCCAAAACACTTGCACTAGGTGGAGGAGGATGGAAATGCTGCAACCTGAGATGCTGGAGGACTGCAAATTGGTCATTGTACCTCTGTGGAGAAGACTGAAGATACCCTAGCATCAGCTAGACAGCATGAGTTAACCTTTGCCTGAAGTGGCATAACTTTAAGACTTTCAGAAGGCACTTAGCATGAGTTAATGAGCTTTAACATGCAGACACTCACATTTGAAGTGTCCTTAGTATGGTCTAAGTGTAACATGTAACTTCACCCTTAGAGGATTTACCTGGAGGAATGTCTGATTTTTAGTTCCCGGTTGAGAGTAGACTGAAAATCAGTTATACAGCACCCCCAGCAAAACAAGAGAGACGAGGTAGGAAGAGGAAGGAATTGAAATACAATAATCAATTTTTGTATTTTCAGGATTGCATAATAATGCTAATTCTGATTGTTTTATGTTGTAAAGGTGACACTGCTCTGGTGGCATTCTTCTCACAAGCCACTATTGAGACATTTATCTGTGGTATGCTTGGGGTGGTAGGGCATGCTCGAGTCAGTGCTCCTAGTAGTGCCAGAGACGTTGTGTAGATATAGCTTTAGTCTTTCCTGATGTAAAGCTTTCTGGGCTTCTGCCTGATCTGCAGACTATCCAGCATTCCATATGATTGCCTGTCTCTGACTCTCTCATCTGAAGCCATAAAAGGAATTTCCCCCTAATTAGAAATTTTCCAGTTGCCCCAGTAACTGGCTTCTCTTTAGTACCAGATGTAGTTTATAGACCCCAAAACAATCTAGAAAACTTTAAAGTCAAAGAGACAGCTAATGTATTTAGATACTTTCAGAGTTAGATGAAAGTAGAGGTGCACTGATACATCAATTTGATATCAGATCAGCACTGATATAAATAAAATTGACTGTATTGGAAATTGGCTTTTTTTTTGCCTGATGTGGCCAATAATTTGGCCAATAAATGCCCTGTGCATGTGCACCACTGCAGCCTAGCATGTAGGCAGCAAGGACCACAGCCTGAAAGTTTGGAGAGCTGTATCCGACTGGTAAGTCTGTTGTGGTGAAAGGGGAAGGGGGAGGGAAGGGGCATAGGGGAGCAGATTGAGGTCCCCATGGTGAGGGAGGGAGTGGGGCTGGAGCTGGGGCAGGGGCTTCCCAGTTGGGATGGGGCAGGGGACAGAACTATGGCTTGAACAAGTGGCCCGGGGGGGGGCAGCTCCTGCCACTGCGCACACTCTGGGACCACACAGGGGTCATGTGCCCCTGCATCTGTGTGGGACAGGACAGGCTGCCACTGCAGGCTAGGGCCAGGGCTGCGCTGGGCTCTTACTGGCAGGGGTTGGGCCAGGCTGCAGTCGGGGCACAATAGGTAGTGACACTGGGAGGGGGGGTTGGGAAGGGCTATGGCAAAATTTGGGGTGGCTGCAGCCCTCCCATAGTCCCCCTCCCAGTCGCACTGCTGCCCACCCCAAATTCAGCCTGGCTCAGTCCCCACTGGGAAAAGGTCAGTGCAGCCCCAGCCCACAGCAACACCCTGCCCCACATGCAGATCTAGGGGCACATATCCCCCCATGCTGGAGGAAGTGGCAGGACCAACTCTGCACCCCCCACACAAGCTATCTTAAAAAATTCCATCCCATGCCCTGCCCCACCCAATCTGGGCAGCACTTGCCTCAGCCCCAGCCCCACTCCGGCCCTCACCACAGGGTCCTCGATCTGCCCCTCCATGCCCCTTCCCTTCCCCCACCGCTTCCACCACAACGGACTTACCAGCCACACACTGCTCTTCAAGCTACCTGACTACGTATTGAAAATTGGATTGGTATTGGCCAATTTGCCTCCTTAAAAATTGGCTATCGGTATCGACCCCAAAAATCTCTATCAGTGCACCCCAAAATGAGAGATGAGTGATTTTATGGACCAAAATATTGTACATAGGCACTTCAATTCCACTTAAGCGCTGGTTTAAGACACCTAAATGATCTAGTCTGAAATTCTGATTCATTTTACACAGCATGCTAAACAGACATCATGGTAATAGATTTAGTGACTACTGATTTATGCATAATTTTAATTAGGAAATAAGAGTGATAGTCTCTGGGTTGCCTTACCAGTATCCTAAGTCAATTGATTTAAACAAAATCTAAAAGGTGGTGCTAGTAATGAAATGCCTAAAACTTGTATATAATTCTGGCCAAAGTATAAATATAGAGGATTATGCTATGTTTCTGTTTAGTAACTTTATTAAAATATTTGTCTAATATTAGTGATTAACACGAATCTTAAGCTGACACTTGTGTTATGATATCTATTTTTTTCAGCTGCCCTCATCCGTGGTAACAGAAACAACTGTACTCAGTTTTCAGGAAACCTTGATTGGCTGATAAGTAAATTGGACAGATTGGAATCTTCCTCAGGTGAGATAATTGTATAACTATAGTGTTGCCATTACATTATGCAAATCATAACAGTTTCAGTTGGAAAGTAACAAGCATAAGGAAAAGAAACAAGTTTATTGCATGAAATTCTATTAAATGAGGTTTTTAATAAAGCAAAGAACATTTCTAATATTAACAAACATTTTATTTTAAACTACCAGTTTCCTTTTCATTTTCTCTTTTGTATTTTTTGGTTTCTTGTTGGTTTGCTTGCTTGCCAACACAGTTTAAAAAATATGAAATAAATAATGTATTAGGTCTAGTACAATCCTATAATTCGTAATAGCAGACAGTTCTGCAGCTACCAACTGTATTGCAAATAGCTTAATTTTTGGTTGTGCTTTACATTAGATAATGTAAAAAATTTACAGCTTGAAATACAGTTTAAAATGACATAATAAAATTATAATAAAAAGTTGCTTAGTAATAAGAATGCCTCTCGTTGTTGAGCAGTAGTTCAATTTGCATTGTCTCTATGTTTTCAACCCAGATTTCTTATAAGAAAATAATAACCCACAGTTTACAGCTGTGTTTAACTTCTTGTTATAGTTTGATTCTTTTACCATAGAATTTAATCCAAATATAATTTACATTGCAGTTGGCCCTTATGTCCTTTCGAAAATATTTTCATCCTTTTTCAGACTGGAGGCATGTAATATATTAAGTAAGAGAAATTAGAATTTCTTTTCCATTAGAATGATTTTTTTCTTTCACAGGTTTTTAAATTAAGCTCAGTCCTTTGGATTGTTTAATTCCAAAATGATTTTTGTGAAATTCAAATAGGTATTTTGGAAGTGTTGCACTGCATCTTGACTGAAAGCCCAGAGGCCTTAAATTTGATAGCTGAGGGACATATCAAGTCTATCATCTCATTGCTGGATAAGCATGGACGGAATTACAAGGTATGCTGGAGAAAATATAAAAGATATCAATAATCTCAACAGTAACTTACACAAGACAAACTGAAAAAGTCTCTGTGACCTCTGTGACACATTGTTCTTAAAAGAATTAAAGAACATGTGACTCTGATTGCTTTGTAAAGGAGAAAAAGAAATTTGAGAAATCCATCATTGCTTTCTTGTATAGAGTAAGTCAAAGTGTATGTGAGAACTTATTTTCTATGCATAAGTCACTTATACTTTTTATGACTATAGATAAGGAATAATACATGTCTAAATATGTATTAAGCCACTTATGGATGTAACCCAAGGCCTTGGGACTGTACTTCCTGTGGAAGTCTGGGTCTACCTGTGTAGAATAGCTTGGGGTTTAAGTTTACTCATGAAACAGTTTGCCTACAATCTCCACACTTCTAACAAGAAAAAGCAAAATTCTGCAAACCTGCCACTCACATGAGCAGTCCCATTGATTGGATTCTGAGATTTTTGTAATTTAGGGGTCTTTTTGTAATGAGAAAGTCAAGTTTTGATCTCATTTATACTGATTTTGTCCCAGGGAACTGTGGAAAGATATTTAGGATTTATAGCAGAGTAACTGAGATAAAAATCTTACCCTAGGATAAAGAAGAATATATTAAACTTTATATTTTCAAATAGCAAAATCTTCAATAAGAATGTTAAAATGTATATATTTAAAAATCGGCTTTTCCCAAATACATAACTAGGTTACCCTGAAAAAGTGAATATTGAAAAATTATTTATTTTTTAAATCTCTTTTTTCAAAAGTATGCATTTCATTTAAAAGGACATTACTCTTACCCAAACCCTTACTTTTAAAATACTTCAAAATTACAGCTTATTGCTCAATAAGTGTAGGAAGGTAAAGGAATAGAAGTAAAGGGGCAGTGGGGTACCACAGGGAAAAGTCCTTTATAATATCTGATTGAATTATCTACAACAGAAAATAAACAAAGCATTAATACAATTACTACATGATACGAAATTGAGAATAATGAAAATAAAAATAAATCAGGGTGGCCTAGACAGATTAAAAATAGGAGAAGAATATAATGAAATGAGTCAGGTTGTAAAAATTAAGTCTATATATATGAAGAGGAAGAAATCTGGGAAAATAGTAGTAATGAAAAGAGTTAGGATATGTCTGATATTAAATTATGGCCACAGGCTGAGCCAACCTGAAACATGTGCTCCTGCACTGTGCACACAACATTCTCCTGAACTGGAAGCACATAAGTCAGACTAGTGGGTGGAGACAGAAGTGCAGGTTCCCGCTGTAACTGAGAAGATTTTGCAGGAAGCATTAGAACAGAAGTTCACTTTTGGTTCCAGAGGAAAGGAGAATCTAGGTGCTGGCTGAAGCTAGTTTTCCCTGGCAATGGCACCACCTCTGTCCTAGCCTGTCCCTGTTTCAGAATGGGAGTGTGGAAAGGGAGCAGAGGGAGCTCATTCTAGGGGTTCTTCAGTTGGTGTTGGAGGGTAGGGTGAGCTCCAGTTCACTCATGACACCCTCTGGTGGGGGCTAAAAACCCCTAGACAGAACTCCCTCCGCTCTCTTCCCCTCATCTTCTATTTTGGAAATAGCTCAAAACTGGCAGGCAGCACAGACAGAAGTTACGGAAGACACTCTGTTTTGAAACATCTTCATCTGACCTCTCATGAGCGGTCAGATTTTCACCTGATCAGCTGTTTTTTAAACTGTCTGCAGCCATGCACTTGTGTTTGATCACAGCTATAAACTGATTTCTGTGGACAGTTCAGGCAAAAATTGTTACTTCTGCCTGTACAGTGTTCTGCACATAGACTTATCCTTAAAAGTATTAATCAGGTTTTCTTTGAAGTATTAATCAGAAGTAAATTAGACATGGGTGTTCAGTGGCAGCAAAAAATATCAACAGAATTACATAGGAGGGGACAGTTCTGTGCATCATACTGGTGTGACTACCTTTGGCATATTGCTTTGGATCTAGGAAACATACTACCTAAAAGCTGACAAACTGGAATAGATAAGTGGAGCCAAAATGTTTGGGAGGCTTGAATTATTGATTTACAAGGAAGATGAAGTGTCAGTATGGTACAACTTGCCTAAGCAATAACTAAGAAAAAATTAATAATTAAACAAATATCAGAAAGGAAAAAAACACAGTCTTTAGGAAATATATACATAGGAGAATGTAAATAGAAGTTGTAATAAAATTAAATAATAGGAATTTAAGCTAATTATCAGGAGTACTTCCTGCCAGAAATATCTGTTATGTTGAACAATAGAAATGATGGAAGCCCTTGCAGTTGGAGCATCTAAATGTAGACTGTGTAATGGATGTTAAAAGTACAAAAGGGAACAATCTTGTACTAGTAGAAGAAACAGCTAGATGACAGAGTTTGTCTTTTCCATCTGTAATGTCAGTGACTGGGCATCTGTCATAGTCTGTGAAAATGAATTTGTTGTTCTAGTTACAGAATGTCTTGTTTCCTGCTAGATTAGACATTTTTTGTTATAGTCAGAAATATCAAGTCAAGAATCCTATTAACCCAGCTTTATCCACACATGAGGTTTTTAAAATGTTCTTTGTGTTTGTCTGAAATGAAATTGATATTCAGAGATGTTCTGAAAAGCAGTTTTTGAGAATTATGCTCAGCAGATGCATAAACTGAATTTAAGCAGTACATGCATTGTAAATAGTGCTTGATTCTCATTTATACTCAGCCCCCTTTATGCTTCTTCAGCAGTGTAAATTTTAATGATCCGAGAGAATAATTTTTCAGAACATTTCCTTTATTTTCCTCTGGTTTGAGGTTATACTCTGAATTAGAGAATTAAGCAGAATGTCAGATAACAAACACAAAGAGGAAAAGCATTCCTGATAAAGCGAGGCACTTCCCTGTTCCCTGTGCTATTCTGTTATACTACACCACCGTATTCCATTCCCTCCCCATAAAACTTTTTGCTCAACACTCTGAATGATTTCAAATAAAAATATTTTTCTCCTCAATTATCTTTCTGTTTGATGGATTTTTCTCCCCCTTCCAGAGTCTAGCTGGAACCAGATGATATGCTGAAATTAGATCTTTATGAAAATTATTTCCAATCCCTGTGGATTTTCTTTAAAATTTTGTGTTGAAAGCATGGTTTCAAAGCAGATTCATTAATGATTTTAGAATCACAGCACTTTGTTCAAAAAGGTTGTCAAGTCCTTAATGAATTTCTTAAATAATCTTCACTATATTGCAAATTAGTAATGAGATTTGAAACCAGGTACATTGTGAGATTTGACATAGATCATTTCTGGACATTTTTGTGACATTTCTGGCAGGCAGTATTAGAAGTGAAAGTACCACAATTCTCACAAGAAAGCAAATTTCTTGTTACTTCTGATTTAGCTTTGCAGACACAAAAAATAATGTTTGTTACCTAAAAAAAGGCCCAGGGGAGATAAATTATTAAAAAAAAATAAAAAGTAATAAACCAACTCCCCAGTGCTCCAAATAATCCCCACAATTTAATCCTGCCTGCTAAAGCTTGCTCAAATAAAAAGTTCTTATAGTGTTTCCAAAAGATGTCCACAGGCTCAGGCTCTGGCTGTCTTTAAATTCCAAATCTGAGGTGTGACTACCAAGACTGACCTCCCATGTATTTTTGCTGAACAGACTTGGGAAACTTGCAGGAAGTTGCTCTCAGCTGACTTTAGGAATTCCGGCATTATCTTCACATTTTTATGCCTGTTATCACAATTACAAACTACCTTCATTTCATATATACCCAAATATTTTTTAAAATCCAACTAAATATTTCCAGAGAGTATCCTCCCTATTCCTTGTATACTTTGGAGTTGAATTAAATAAGCATAGTTATTCTGCTGCAAACACTATTTGCTTGACTTCACTCTGACCTGTTTTAGGTTCTTGATGTTCTATGTTCTCTCTGTCTCTGTAATGGAGTGGCCGTGCGTGCAAATCAAAACTTGATCTGTGACAATCTGCTCCCTCGAAGAGATTTGCTCTTGCAAACCCGTTTAGTTAATGATGTTACGAGGTACTGTGCATTTATTACTATATTGGAAAATGAACAGGTCTTTACTATTGGTTTAAGTTGAGAGGGCGTTCTTTTTCATTTTTTATTCTGAGAATTTTTCAGTGTTTCTTAGTCACAGAAAGACAAAGGCCAGAGGAACCTTTAGATGCTGTTTATTTTAAAGCATGATCTTAAAAATAACATAGGGCCCTGGCAGATGTTACACATAGGATACAATTAACCTATTAATTTCTTCATAAATAGTAACCTTCTACACTGTCAGGGAAGTACTTGTGCAACAACATAAGAAACCAGCCACAAAAATGTTCTACAAAATATTTTTTGTGGAACATTTTTGTGGCTGGTTTCAATTGTGCCTTTAATTTGGGTGCTTAGTTGGGTAATCCTGCATTCAGCCTGATGCCAGATGTATGATAGTGATTTGGTTGTGTATGGCAGGAGACGTGATTCTTGGGACCTGAAATCAGATCCCATTGTGCAAATGTTTTAATGTATGCCAGAGCCTATAGAAAATTATTTGCAAACTGTCTTTGAATAGAAACTGAAAAATTCACAGGTAACAAGAATGAAAAGTCATTTGTTTTGCTATAAATACATGGAACACTAGGTTGGGGGTGGCGGGGGGGGTTCTTCTTTTCTTTTTTTGTTTTTTTGTTTGTTTGTTTTGAGCATGTCAGTGAACTTTTCAAACAAACAGATCCCTTGAAAAGAAAGGACAGAAGGAAATTTAAATGAAATGGAAGTGTATTATAAAATAGTAAAAAATATTGGTTTTCTAGAAAGTTAACAAATGCTAATTTTATTTCTTCATGTACTAATTGTGTTCTGTTTTTAAAGTAATACAGAGAATTAGATATAACTATAGCCTGCCAAAATATGTGCCTCTCTTTTTGCCATGGTTGCTATTCAACACAGTGTCTTAATGAAGGAGAGTTTACTTATATCTGGCCTAACATTTTTAAATTGTGGATTCTGCACTTTGCAGGTGCCTCTCTTCATTTGTTGCTTCTGTGTAGCAGTGTTCAAAGAAATTCAATTATTATAATCTGTGGTGTGACTATCAATTTGTTTTCTGATGGCGATCATTAATTTTATATGGAAAAATATGACTGATGACATAATCAGGCCCTATAGATGACACTACTGGATCAGACTAAGAACATATAGAATATAAGTGTACTATTGAAGTATTTGCATTTAATCAAGGCTATGATTCCCTTGTGGATTAATCCTTCAGATTTCTATACCAGCCAAACAGATACAATTTGTTTTGTTTTTCATGAAATGTAATGTATACAATAAATGGCACATTGAACTGATTCAGAATTTGGCACTTTTAATTTGTTTCTGAAGCCTAAGAAAACATAAAGAATATTTTAGCAGAGGTTTACAGATGCGGGGGGTGGGGTGGTCTCCACACCTAAACTGAGGGGTTATATAATCAAGTGTAATAGCATAAATTGGTATGGCAGCAACGCATTATTACATTTATATTTTATATTATCTGGTGTATCTTTTCTATTTTAGTATAAGGCCAAACATATTTTTGGGGGTTGCTGAGGGCTCTGCACAATACAAGAAGTGGTACTTTGAACTAATAATCGATCAGGTAGATCCATTTTTGACGGCGGAACCTACTCATCTACGAGTTGGCTGGGCCTCTACATCAGGTTATGCTCCTTATCCTGGAGGTGGTGAAGGATGGGGAGGCAATGGTGTTGGTGATGACCTCTTCTCTTATGGTTTTGATGGCCTTCATTTGTGGTCTGGTAAGTATTTTGTTGCTATTGTTTTTAACAGTAGCTTTCTAAAAATAAGTATTTAGAAATAATAGATTCCTAAAATTAATCTCCATGTCATGTGCAGTAAACACTATTTTATGAGACAAATTTGAATCCCTTACATGGGTGGAATTATTCTTGATTTTTTTCTAGTATAAATGAAATCAGGCTTCTAAATACTTGCTTTTATTAATGTGTTCTTCTCTAATCTACTGTTTAGCAAATTATTTGTCTTTTTCTATACTGGGAGATGTACCTCACTGCTTCCATGCAAAAAACCTCCCACTAAGTTCAGTAAAAATTCTGTTTGCAGTTCTAAGAACTCTAAGCCCTCTGCCAAATGTATAACGTATTGATGCTGTATTTCAAACAAAAAACACAAACTTATTATACTAAGGGTCATCTGGTTACCTTTCTTACTTTGTGATACAGTATTTTTATATTTTGTATGTGCAACTGAAGCGAAATTGTGTTTTTTGTTGTCCTTATATCTACTTCTAGTTTAAGTATGTAAAATATTATCAATCTTTTCATAAAAGGAAAGTTTGAAAATAGGAATATAAGAATTGCTGTGATATATTACTGTTTACTGGTGTTATTCCTAATACATCATTATTTTTCCTCAGTAGCAAGCTCAGTATGTAAAATGCGTATGTTGGCTATGGCCCATGAACAAACATGATCCAGCAGGAAACTAATTATTATCTAGGAAAATATGTTTTTGTTAAAATTCCTATTACGAGAAGTATAGTATGAGTAGTAGTTTAAATTACTTCCATTTGGTGCCACAGTAATTTTTTCTCTAATGTAATAAGAGATTTTGTGAAATGTGAAGATTATCCTGACAGAGTTAATATCAGTGACTAAGCATGTCTGGTCTAGGATGTCTGGGGAATTATCTCGTGCATCTCAACCTTCACTGATAAATGTCTGGGGGCCGATCCAGATGGTGTTCATTGGTGCAATTGAATCCCACTTTGGGGCCCCCCTTATGGAATTTGGCAACTTCCCCCCTGCCCCCACTTATGGCCACTTCAGAAGAAGGTATAGCTAGCGCCTTTTTCAGTTAGTTGTCCCTCTTCAGCAGAATTTGGCAACCCCCCCCATATGGCCACTCCAGAAGAGAGTATCACGGTCGCCTTTTTCAGTTTCATAGATTTCATAGACATTAGGGCTGGAAGGGACCTCGGAAGATCATCGAGTCCAGCCCCCCGCCCAAAGGGCAGGAAGTCAGCTGGGGTCATAGGATCCCAGCAAGATAAGCATCCAGTTTCATCTTGAAGGTGTTCAATGAAGGTGCTTGAACCACCTCCGGTGGCAGGCTATTCCACACCTTGGGGGCTCGGACAGTAAAGAAATTCTTCCTTATGTCCAGCCTGAAACGATCTTGTAGTAGTTTGTGACCATTCGACCTCGTCATCCCTTGGGGCGCTCTGGTGAACAAACGTTCCCCCAGATACTGGTGGTCACCCCTGATAAACTTGTAGGTGGCCATCAGATCACCCCTGAGCCCGCGCTTTTCCAGGCTAAAGAGCCCCAGGGCTCTCAGCCTGTCATCGTAGGGTCTGCTTCCCTGACCTCTGATCATGCGCGTGGCTCTTCTCTGGACTCTCTCAAGCTTCTCCACATCCTTTTTGAATTGTGGAGCCCAAAACTGGACGCAGTACTCCAGCTGCGGCCTCACTAAGGCCGAGTACAGGGGGAGAATGATGTCCCAGGATTTGCTTGAGAAGCATCTATGGATGCAAGCCAGCGTTTTGGTCACTTTACTAGCCGCAGCATCGCATTGCAGGCTCATGTTCATCTTGTCGTCAATGATGACCCCCAAGTCTCTTTCTTCCATAGTGCTAGCCAAAATAGCACTGCCGAGCCTATAAGGATGCTGCAGGTTTTTTTTTCCCCAAGGTGGAGAACCTTGCATTTATCGGCATTGAACACCATCAGATTCTCGTCCGCCCACTTGCTGAGCCTGTCCAGGCAAGGGTCAGAACTAGGATCCCTCCTTTCCCAGGTAGTGCCCATCTCTCTGAGCCACAGAGACATTACTTTTCACCAGGGTTGATGCTATTGCTATTTATCTTTTTAACAAGTACAGTGATTAGAGCAATTACTCAGGAATGCAGTAATTGCCTGATGGTATTAGATAAGTGGTCCTTATACAAATCCTTCAGAGGAAGCTTCAAATAAATTTATAGTGGACAGTAAACAAATAGCAGACTTCCAAAGGAAGATTTTTTTTAGTTCATGCTTGAGAGCTGTTAGCCTGAAGATTAAGGGTTTATGTCCCCCTTTTTTGTTTACTCCTTTACTTGTTCTCAGCATCCCTATGAATACCATCAAGTTAATTATGATGCATCACATACTCTGATACTTTGTGAATAACTATAAGACATAAGTACTTGGGTGGGTTAGTGTTGACTTTATCAAGGCAAAGGTCATTGTTTACTGTACCTGAGTACTCTTGCATCAGCCCATAGTAGGAGAAATCGTTGCTTCAAATGATCCTATTCTTTCTTGCTAACAGCTTCAGAGGTCTCAAGTGATTTGCTCAGTTCATGCACTGTTCTGCCATTTATCAGTTTGAAGGATATAGCTAGCTGTCTGTTCCTTTAAAAAAAAGAGTCACAAAGCAGATAAAGGCAAGGTCATGCTTTTTGTGACTGAAGGAAAATTAAATTATTTAAAGTTTCATATTAGTGCGTGTCGTAATTTTTGAAGCATTATAGTTGTTCTTTTGTCATTATTTCCTTATATGCAGGAAATTGTTTAAAGTCTTTTTATCTCTAACTGCTTTCTTTTTAGGTCGAGTATCCAGACCCGTAGCATCTGTCAATCAGCATTTGTTGGCATCTGACGATGTAGTTAGCTGCTGCTTAGATTTAGGGGTTCCCAGCATTTCATTCCGCATTAATGGACAACCTGTACAGGGAATGTTTGAGAACTTCGGTACTGATGGATTGTTCTTCCCTGTGGTGAGCTTCTCAGCAGGCGTCAAGTAAGTGATTGCTCTCTTTGTGTTTATAGTTTGCTCTTTTGTCCATGTTGTTAGGCTGAATGTTGCTGGAAATTATGCATCATTTCTTTTATTTCATTGTAGAGGTACTGTAGAACTGAGAGACAGAAAGGTTAAAATAAAGTTGTTCATTTATTTAGGAACTGGTCAGCTCAGATTTATTTTGTAGAGCTTTTGACTTCTTGGTCATTGATTTGACTCTATCCCAGGTTGGCAATAAATGAAAATATTATTATTTGATGAGTGTTCAGGACATTAGTTTTCTCTTCCTCTGGACCAGGGCCCACTTCAGCACCACGTTTGGCATTAATTAAAACTTTGGTTGACAATCTTGGGAAAATATCAAAGTATAAATGATTCATCAACAATGAGGTTGAGCTCTTATAGCAGAGATGTTGAACAAGATTAGTGAAGTAACCTTGGAAAATATGTATCATATTGCCCATCCTATACTGTGATAGATAAAATGAACCCTTCTAACTTCAGAATAGACAAGCAGCTTCCCCACTTTACCAGAGGAACAATCAGTTAAAATTTTTTATTGTGATTCTGTTTTGACAAGTCACCATACAAAGAGTAACTTCCTTTTTAAGAGACTTGCTCAAATTGTTGTCTGTTTACTTCAGTGACTGAAATATTTTTTTTTATTATGTGAGCACTGTTTTGTGGTCCATGGGGCATATAGAAGGACTGAGAATTTGGGGGCAGGGCCTGCTGATGAAATCTGGGGCATGGAGTCCCATTAGAGTTGGCTATTGGTGGCCAGGCATGAGCAATGTCTGTGTTCACCCCTTTGGCTGCCACTCCTGCTTGCCCTGCTGTCACCCACCTCACTGCTACTCACCCTGCCATCATCACCACTCACCCAACTGTCACTGGCATGTCCAGATCTGGCCTGTGAGGAGCCTCACAATCCAGATCCAGACTATAGGAAGCTCCGCAGTCTGAATATGACCCGGGGTGGAGTGAGTTTGACACTCCTGGGATATATCTTCCCAAGCCCATTAAAGATTAAAGAAGCATTGCTGACCTACTTTGCCTGAAGACTCTTTATTGTTCATGCTCATTTACAAGCAGGAAAATCTAGCTTTCATAGTCCAGGATGATTTTGCAGATTTGGAGGGAGGGAGGGAGAAGGCAAGTGCATATAGTTTTGTTTTTCTTGTGTTTGTTTTTTTCCCATATAAGAACACTTGATAGGGTTTATAGATTCATATGTTGTAAGGCTGGAAGGGACCTTGGAAAATCATTGGGTCCAGCCCTCTGCACCAAGCAGGAAATATAACTGGGGGTCAGGTGATCCCAGCAAGGTGACTATCTAGTCTCCTCTTGAAGATTTCCAGGATAGGTGATTGCACCACCTCTGGAGGGAGCTTATTCCACAGTCTGGACACCCTGACTGTGAAGAAGTTTTTCCTAATATTGAGCCTGTATAATATATAATATAATCAGTCTTCCAGGAGTTTGTGGCCATTACGCCTAGTTTTCCCCTCAGGTGCCCTGGTGAACAGTTGCTCACCAAGCCCTTGACATACTCCCCTGGTACGATGTGTGAAAATGGTAGACTGAGTTAAGATAGGAAAGAGTTAATAGCCTAGCATGCAATATCTAATAGATAAAGCCTAGAAAGAATAAACAAGAAGGTAACCAGTGATAGAGAGATAAAAATAAAGCTCAGAGTGTATTGCTAACTTTTTAAGGAAGGTTTCTTTTTAAGTCTGGAAGGACTTGAGTGCCAGAGCATGAATGCTACTAGCCCAGAACAGGCAGGAAACGCAGGGGGTTTTCAAGAAGCTCAAGCTACAAATGTTTTATCCACTTTGCAATTAGGAAAAGTTGCCAAATTTCTTCAAGGTCAGGAAATTCTGAGAAACTCCCAGGGCTACCTGGAAAGAATAATCAGGAAGACATGGGAAGGGACCAGGGTAGGTTTTATTAGCAGTGACTAACCATTCAACTGACAGATCAGATAATGTCAATTGACTCATCAATTGATTGCCTATTATTTGACCAGAGTAAAAAAATATCATATATTCCATGAAGCTAAGAACACCCTTGTATAGCTGGCAGCCTACCACGTTATCTGTTAGCAAGGCCAGGAGTGAGGGCTCCTTACCCCTCAGTCCTTCAGAGTCAGGACACACACATACATAAACACACTACACTTAGGATAGGCATCCCCTACTCTACTTCTCTCTCCTGAGCTTTTCCAGCCTCCTTTTCCTTCCAACACCACCCATAAAGCCACATGGTAACTGCAGGCCTACATGTTGTGGTGTGACTGGAACAAACCCACCAGGAGTTGCATCCCACACAGTGGTTGCATCCACATGTGCACATTAATGTGTAGCAATAAATTCTGGTGCATATCATGCCACAGATTATTGCTCACGGGTGCCACATTTACACATGCATCCAGGATCGCAGCATGTTGAATCAGGTCAGAGCAGTCCTGGCTAGCTGAGGCCTGGGTGGGAGGGGAGTCAGCCTGCCAGTCTGGGGCTGTTCTGACTCAGCTCAATGTGCTGCAGAGGGGCTGGCTGGGGTACAAGGATGCTTCAGTGCAGGACTAGCTGGCAATCAGATGCCACACTGAAGCACCTTTGTGCCCCAGCCAGCTGGGTTGGAATCTACATGTGTTGCTGTGCACGAAAAAGCTCCCCAGCAGGGTAGTATTTGTATTTAATAGTACTACCCTGCTGGAGAGTTTATTAATTTCCTGCAACATAAGAGGGCCACGTGTGTAGTTGCCCAGGCATTTACTGTGGAGCTTATTAGGCAACTCTGCAGTAAATATCTCATGTGGACGCACCCAGCATCTAGAAGGAGGCCACTAAGTGCACAGTAAGATTCCTTGGGACAACAATGAGAAAACAGACACAGGAGTGAAGATTATAAGTTGATAACAAGAGTCCTCAGGGAGGACTCCAAGGACAAAGTATTGGCCAATGTTCATTACTTCCCAAATGCATCTTAAGAGCTGTTGGATGCTGCCCAGTGAAACTCTGCATGAAGATGCATATGGATGGAAATGAAGACAGTCCTACAGGTGCCGAGGTCCCCTTCAGCCAGCATCACCTTCCTAGTCTGGTAAATGGACAGCTTGGCAAACCAAAGAACAGATTGAGCAGAAGGTTCTGGGATCTCTTGGGACTACAAATGAGCTGTTCTGTGCTGAGGGAGGAATCAAAACCATCAACATGGGCAAGGTTCTCCCACTGGCCATCAACTGTAATTGCAGGCATTTCCAAATAGGAACAGTAACAAGCAGTAGAGGGAACTGGCTGCATGAATGTGCACACAAGGGGCACAGACAGAAGTGCAGCTCCCCACTGTAACTGAGAACAGATTGCAGGAGGTGTTCACAGTTACAATGATCCCGCAAACCAAGCAGAAGCTCACTCTTGGTTCCAAGGGGAGGGGAATCTAGCTGCTGGCTGCCAGCCTGCAGCCGGTTTCCCTAGCAATGGCCCCTCCTTTTCCCCAACCTGTCCCTGTTTTCAGAATGGGAGGGGGGAAAGGGAGAAGAGGAAACTCATTCTAGGGATTCCTCTGCCAGCACTAGAGGTTGGGGTGGGTGAATTGGAGCATTCCCCAACCTTGGAGTGGAGGCTGAAAAAATCTAGACTAAACTCCCTTTCCCCCTCCCATTCTGAAAACAGTGACAGGCTGGCAGGCAGCACAGATGGAAGTTACAGAAGACGCTATGTTTTCAAACATCTTCATCTCACCCCTCATGCAATAAGGGTTCAGATTTTCACCCAATCTGCCATTTTTTAAGCTGCCTGCAGCCGTGCACTTGTGTTTGGTCATGGCTATAAACTGTTTTCTGGAGCAGATCAGTCAAAAAATCATCATTTTCTGTCTGCGCCCAAGCAGTTATCACAGTGACATAGGTCAGAAGTGTCCAGAAGTCAGGGCTGCCCTGCATCCATAGCAATTGTTGCAAGTAGGAGGAGCCACCTACTCCCTCCTGATGATCTAGCAGTGTACTCTGTAAAGCTCCTGGGAAGTACTCAACTCTGGAGTCTTGGAGTAGCTGTTAGAAACAGAACTAATGACTACTGGTTGAATTAAATGCAGGCAATATTGTAAGATTATGGAGAGTTGGAGAAAGCCAAAATCATGTGTATAGATTTTTTTAGTAAAAAGGTGTATGGAAAAGTTGTTACAGCTCAGTGAAAGTTCTGTTCTTCTTCTGCTCTTTTATGTTATGTGGGGCGTGTGAAATGGGCCCTTTTTTATTTGAATTTGGATCCGGCCTGAATTGGGGACAGTGATTCGATTCATTGATTTGGATCGCTGTCCCCAGTTCGATTCAGCCAAATCTGAATCTGACGATTTAATGCTGATTCGGCAAATCAGCAATACAGGCACAGCTTTAAAAGTTTTTTTTATATACCTTGAGGTAGCAGTATGGCTCATGATCATTGTGGTGCCGGGGCGATGGAGCGTCCCACAGGAGTGTGGGGGGCTCTTCAGCCTGCTTGGCAGTGAACCTGGAAGCGGACCAGAAGTACTTCCGGTCCACTTCTGGATCTGCTGGGGAGTGCGCTGAGGGGCCTCCCTGCGCCCCACCCCACCCCAGCAATTGGCCACAGGGGGACCCTCAACCCAGAAAGCACCAGTCCCTGAGCTGGGAGAGTGTGGGGGGGAGCCCCTGCATGTTCCCTGGTGGACCTGGAAGTGCTTCTGATCCACTTCTGGGTCTGCTGCCAAGCGCACTGGGGAGCCTCCTGTGCCTTTGTGGGATGCTGCATCTGCCCCAGCACCACAGCGTTCAGAGCCCCTGCTACCTAGAGGTATGTAGAAAAAACATTTAAAGCTGTATCTACATCCAAATCACTGAATCTGTCCGAATCTGTCCAAATCGATTTGGAGAGATTAAAGGGTCCTCTGATTCGATTCAGATTTGGAGATTCAGCTACCGAATCAGGCCAAATCTCCTCTGAATCGAATTAGGGACCAAAGCTTCACACAGGCTGATTATGCATGTGCTGCCTGTATGATGCAGCTTTTCATTTCTGATGCTGAAGTTCTTACCATTTTCTTATGACATGTATTAAAACTAAAAAGCATTGTCAAGTTTAAAAAAAAAATACAAGTACCAGCATTCGTATTTCAACTTCCATTAGTACTGCACTCAGTTGTATCCACACTGAGTAAGCCTTGTTTTGCTCAAAGGACATCCCCTATTAAATCTTTCAAAAATCTTCAGATATGCAAGGAAGTACTTTAAGTCAGCTGCTATTGAAGAAGAAGTGGCCAGGTATTGCTCTCAAATATCCTCACTAACATTCTTGATGAAGATGTCTTTTGGATGAGAAACTCAAAATTCATTTTTCTACTTGAGCCTGTTGCTCAGTTCATTCAGAATGTGGAAAATGATAGTTCTACATTGTCTGATACTGAGCACATCTATGTAAGATGCTACATCATTGTAGTGATGAGCTACTTTGACACAGGGTTGGACCTGTGGGTTGGAAACGACTTGTGTGCCACCGGGACTGTGCGGTAATGGGTTACTGCACAGACATTTAGTACTTGCAGAAGCAAGTACTAAATGACTGCACAGTAACAACTGTGCATTTGGGGGCACGTATAGAGGTGTACCCACTGAGAATGAGTTCCTGATCATTAAGAAACATATTTTCAAGAATGCTGAATAAAGTCCACTTACAAAAACTGAAAAGAAAAAATTATAGACAAAATTTAGCATGGGAAAATCAAGTAATAACTCTCAAACATAACTGCTTTCTACCTTTTTGATCCACGTTTCCAGGACCATGAGCTTTTTGCTGGTGAATTTGATTCATCTTAGCCTTATCTCTACAAACTTTAAAAGATATAGACAAACAATTCTGGCAGAAGTAGCTAAGCAGGAAGCAGCCAATTCAGTCATAGGACAATGAGGAGTGCAGTTGAATCAAAACAACCTGTTCCTTCGTCATGGTGGAAAGAATATGTCTAACCTGCAGTCCAGTTACAGTGGCAGAAACTTTTAACACTTCCATACACTACTGCATGTGCAGAATGGAATTGGTCAGTTTAGGGAATCATCCATTCAAAAACCAGAAATATATTAAAAGACTTCCACTTCTGGGAAGTTGGTATTCATATATCACAAATTAAGTTTAGAAAAGAAAAAATAGAAAATTAAGAGTGACTCAATATTGAGATGAAGAGGAAGAAGGAGATACTGATGGTGATGATGATGTACATGGACCTTTCTGCCCATCTTTCCCTCAACCCTGATGCCTTCTTTCATGCTCTCTCCAGACTGTTTCTAGGCTAGACCAGTCTCCTTGCCCAGCCAGGCCCAATATCCCCTCATACCCTCGCTCCCAGTCTGTTTTCTGTCCTAAACCCTTATTTCTCAACTTCCCTTCTATGCTCCCACTCTTCCTTCTCTAGCTCTTATTTCTTCTCTGTTTCAGTCAAGTTGATTACTTCTTTTCCTCCTCAAGGCTATCTGGGTACCTGCAGAGAGTGGTGAAGGCACAGGAAGATAAAATCTCCTTGTTTTTAGTTATGCTGTTCAATATCAACAGCAGAAAGAATAAGTTATTAGGAAAATCTTGCTCATCCTTTGCAGGTCCAGGATGGAGCATAGTCAGTTTAGAAAGCATGTTAATTGAATTCATCTGACAAACTCAAGTCTTTACTGAGCATGTGCAAACAGAGATTTTGCGAAAGTTGTAACTTAGCCAAATCTGGCATTTTGTTTGTAGTAATGACAAAAGAGTGGCAACAAACTAAACAGCCCTTTGAGGGAAAGTCCAAGTTTGTGCTGGAAGGTGCTAGAGTTCTCAGTGAAAAGATTGTAATTTTTTATACTGTTAAAGCAGTATATTTTGCATGGTTTTTACTGATATAAGTTTTGTATAATGTAAACATAACTCTTCTGCCAGTCCCTGCTCTGCTTCCAGGCTCCAGTTAAGAAGGGCTATGTTCTATAGTAAAAAGGTTTGGTTTGCAGTAAAAAAAAAACTTCTTGGGGTTGCAATGCTGCTTGATTGCAACAGTGTTTTTACACTAAGCATCCCTTACTCACCCCCATACTATGATATCCCCAACTCTGTACTATGATGCCCCTCCCCACTGCAGCACAGACCCTAAAGAAGCCTACCTGAAACTCTGTAGTATTACAGGCAGCCCAGGACACATCAACAGCAAAGAAGAGCTGAGAGGATGCTCCCTCCAAGGTGCTGCACTCCTGCTCAGACACTAGGTGGTGCCTCTGTTCTCTGTCAGCACTTCAATCAAGCTGTGACTGCTTAGTGTGTTCACTGATAGCTAAAGTTTTGTGGTTTTTTTACAGAATTTGCTGACAGCCATGTTTAGCCAGAATTTTTACTGGCAATCCATAAATTTACTAACAGTTGCCAACCCTGGTCCTTTCCTACATTGACACAGCAACCTTTTCTGAGCTGTTTAAATCTTTTGTAGCAACTTCTCCTGTAAAAACATAACACAGTTGTAATTCAGATGATTAAGGGAGTGGTTTAAATCTCTGTCCTGAAAACATAGTTTCTTTAATTCTACTCAAATTTGTTTAATCTCTTTTTTAAGATAACATAAATTCACTGACAGAGATGTAATTAAAAATAGATATTTTAAACTGTTAAGAGAATTTGAAAAAAATGAGGATCCAGGTGTGTTGACTTGAAATGTCACTATTTAGAGATAAGCATTGTCCATTGTTAGTAACTGAACAGGTGGTATGTTAAATGCTGGTACCACAGGAGTCTCCCTTTCTCAGATCCTGTCTGTATCCTAGGACAGCATTAGCTGCTTGACATATTTTGTCATTCTTCCTAGGAAAATTAAGTGTAATGGATAGAGCTGCAGTCACAGCTGTCTTGGACATTGAGGAATATGTTCTACAAAAATATATCCACTTGAATTTTAAGATAATTTTTGTGTGTTGAAACTATGTTCTCTGTTGAATGAACAATATATTTAACCTTTTGAGCATACTGTGAATCAGTAAGTTCATATATTTCTAATTAACTTTTAATAGATATTATGCAAGAGTAAGAAAGTCTATGAAATACTTATTGATGTTATCTCAGTTAATTAAAATACAGAAATTGGAAAAGCAAGAAATATGTTTTTTTAAACTATTTTTATTAACTTAAAGTTAATGGAAAGTGAATGGAGAGTGTTGCATGTAACAGGGGATATCAACCCTAAAAAATGATATGTTGGAAGAGCCAATATGTTGCATCATTTTGACAATAGATGGTTTCTTGGGCAGTACCAGTAAAAATTTCCCATTGCCACTCCAGTACTCCCATATCTGTAGGGATACTTCAATATTACTACATAAAGATTAGTTCTGGGAACAAAAAAAAATCAGATTTTCATACAATGGCCCAAGATAGTCAACAAGACTGCAAAATAGTGAGATGGTGATGTACTATTAATTATGGTAGAACAGTAAATAGACATGGGAAGTGAAAGAAAGCCTGAATCATTCATTTTCCAGATCTGGATCCAGAATTCTTATTCTTACAATACAATACCAAAACTGTAGCCAGTCAAATCAATAAAGCAGGCTCAAACTCTGCTCCGACCTGCTACAATACCAACCCTAAGACAAGGACAAAAGAATCTCTTTGGTTGTCACCTACAGCCCCCAGCTTGAGCACCTTAGACTAATTGCCTTCAGATCTGGTATCAGTTTACAGTATGACCTAGATGAGAGGTGGTCAACCTACAGCATGTGTACCACAAGTGGCACTGGCAACCTTTGTGCATGGCATACAGCAGACTGAGTAGGGGACAGGTAGCACACCCATGGATAAGGCAGGAGGCAGAAAACAGAGCAGCAGATCAGGTAGGGAGCATAAGACAGGAAGCTGAACAGCAGTTTGGGCAGGGAAAAGGGATCAAAGTAGCACTCTGAGAGGGTAGGGAACTAATTTGTGGGACACCTGCTAAAAAGGCTGGCCTCCGCTGGTCTTGATGACCTAGGCAGGTAGCTTTCTTTTATTACCCTTATGTCCATTCTTTTATTAAAAGTATAGGGCAAAGGGAATAATAGAACTTTGTAAATTAATATATTTTTTTAGTA
This sequence comes from Alligator mississippiensis, assembly GCF_030867095.1. Classification (NCBI taxonomy): domain Eukaryota; kingdom Metazoa; phylum Chordata; order Crocodylia; family Alligatoridae; genus Alligator; species Alligator mississippiensis. The sequence continues at coordinate 244,002,725 of NC_081825.1, read as the reverse complement.
TAACTGAACTCATATCTATAACTGTGTGTATGTATTAGATTTAGAAGTTTTGCAACAAAATAGTAGTTACTATATTGCTTATGTTAACTATAGACTTATTCTTGAAAAGCTTATTACCATATTTACTCAAATTTAAGTTGACCCTGAATTTAAGATTGTTCCTCAATAATTAGATTCTATATATGGAAAATGTGAAAATTTGCTATAATTTTCCAGGTATGTAATCTAATTATTGGAGGGTTGTCTTTAATTCATCCCCCTCCCCCCCCACTATAGGAGTGAAATCAGTGGCTGGGTGGGGTTCAGGTAGCTGGAAGGGGTTGGGTGGCCCCCTTGCCCTCTCAGCCTTCCTGTCCTCCCTGCCACCAGCACCCCCACATTGCTCACAGCCTCTGCCCCACCTCAATCCCCACACTCTCTGCAATTTCTTCTCACTACCCTGTCTATCTCTTCCCCTTCCCCACCCCCTCACTGTCAGATACTTCTCAGCTCTGTTCCCTCATGGAGCATAGCATGTAGAAATGCAGCCCTTGTTGGCCAGGCAGCAATGTTGCCACTCCTGATTGGCTGAGCAGGGGATGGAGTGTCCATGTATTCCATGCCTGGGGGGAAATCTAGCCTGAGCTAAACTGCACCTGAGAGTAAGAAGGGATGGGGCAGTGGGGAGGGGGGGCAGGGGAGCAGAATCTGCAGACAGCAAGCAGGAAGCTGCTGTGGGTCTGAATCTGGCTCAAATTGTGTTCAGGGCCAGATTCAGAGCCACAGCAACTGCCTGCCCCTGCCCACCTCTGATTTGTATGCGAATCGAAGACCAGGAGCTTTCCCCCCCATGCTGACTGGCAGGGGAAAATACCTCATCTTAGATTCAAGTAAATACCATATATGTTGAGTTTCTTCTTGTGTGTGATAGAGCAGTTGTAGTGCTCTGTCACTTTAAGGGCTGATTGCGGTGGCCATTTTCAAACTTAGGCCAGAAAGGCAGCAGTCTGAGTTGATCAGCCAAGGAGACAATGTCAGGCTGAGCTGCTCCTGGAACACCTTGGAGGTGAGCGGTGAGGCTATGGAGAAGGAGGAAGCCTCAATGGTCCTGGGTATGACTTGAAGCTGCACCCTGCCGGGGAAGGGTGGCCTGGTAGAGCTACCTGTGCTGGGGTAGCTCCCCAGAAATGCCAGGCCAGTTACCTCCTCAGTGAAAGGCAAGGAGGGGCACCTGAAAACCCCAACCCCCACATCCCTGGGATTTGATCTACACAGGGGGAGCCCAGACTCATGGGAGTCCTGAGGCAGGATCCAGGTCAGTGGAGGGACCTGGAGCAGCATGCAGGCTCTCCATGAGACCTGAGGTTGCAGAGGCCCTGAGAGTGGGCCAGGCACAGGTGTGGCCACCTGAGCCTCACAGGGTGTTAGGCTGTAGGGTTAGAGGGCCAGGCATGGCTGCAGCCACCTGACCCCCATGGGGTGGAAGACCCCAAAGGAGCCCCTGTGAGGGGGAAACAAGAGGCTGTGAGCCCAGTATATGGGCCCAGGGGCCCAGTGTGTGTTGTGTATGTTTGTCTGTCTAAAAGAAGAGCCCAGTGCAAGCCACTGGAGAAAACATCTGTAAGGGTGCTGGGACCTCGAGCTCTGGTGGGGAGTGAGAGTCCCTTGTGAGACTCTGGAGCACAGGTCCTAGTGCTACTTAGCTGGAGGAAACATCAGCAAGGCATGGGACATGTGTAGGGATGGTAGGAGTGTGTACTTATCACACATGGTCATTTGGGCACACAAAGGGCAGCCTCCCGCCTATTTAACATCACAGTCATTTAACAACAAGGCATGGCAGGCGAACAAGGCAGGCAGTTTGCTCAGAGACAAGGATGATTCCATACTAATACCGGGCCTGGAAGGTGCTGATGTCACACTGGATACATAGATTATTTTTCGAATTTAGGTTAGTACATTGAAAACTCCTATTGACCTTGACCTTTGCCCCTAAATCACACACACTTTTAAGAACTTCACCCATATCTGTTTAAAATAAAACCAATGCATTCTGAAATAGGAATTTATGAGTTAAATAGTCATTTTTTGCATTTAACAAGGATTGACTGTTTTAATCAAATTGTAGATTATACTAATATTAGTGTTGGTTATTCTTAGGTAATTATTTTAAACTTTTAATAGTAAATACAGATCTTTATAGACAGCTATTAAAATAAAGTAACTGAAGCATTTTTATCACCTAATTGGTTAGTTTCCTTGTTAATATGTGCTGTACTTCTAAAGCATTTCACTTCTTCACTCCAATTGCATAGGGTTCGTTTCCTACTGGGTGGACGTCATGGAGAGTTTAAGTTTTTGCCCCCCGCTGGCTATGCTCCCTGCTATGAAGCTTTGCTTCCGAAAGAGAAGATGAAATTGGAACCAGTAAAAGAGTATAAGAGAGATTTTGATGGAGTTAGGGATTTGCTGGGTACAACACAGTTCCTCTCCCAAGCTTCCTTCATTCCTTGTCCAATAGACACCAGCCAGGTATGTCCACTTCATAATTAAGGACGTGTAAAATACATATTATCTAGAACCTAAACAAGCAATTAAAAACATTAAATCTAGACCATACCCTGTTTTAGCCATGCACTTTTTGGGCAAGGCAATATTTGATAATATGGTAGATGGTCTTGGTGTCATTTATTATAGCTGAAGTTTTTTTAGGAGAATGAAACATTACTGAATCTTTTCTAATTTGTTGAATTTGAATTTTCTTCTTTAGATTGTTTTGCCACTTCATCTTGAGAAGATCAGGGATAAACTGGCTGAAAATATCCATGAGCTATGGGGAATGAATAAGATAGAGCTTGGTTGGACATATGGCAAGGTACAATTCTGTCAGTAATTGTCTAGAAACCAGTAAATGTTATGATTATCAGGGAGCTTATAGGACTTCCTGTAATTAAATCATATTGCTAGTCTAATGAAGGTTTATGGGAAGGAATTTTCTAAAGTGCTTGCTGATAGCCTAACACTGCATCTTTTGATGCTTTGGTAAAGCTTCCAGTTAGGCCAACGCTGAATGCTCTTGAAATCCTATCTGTAATGAGGCACCACAGACAGGCAATCAGTTACTATGGTGATGGGGCTCACATAAGTATTTCAATAAAAAATCTTACCTAGATGGAGATTATGTTCTGTCTTTGATCAAAGCTTTTTTTTTTTTTTAATGTAGCTATGAACTTGGGCAGAGAGAGCAGAATATGTGTCAATAGCATCTCATCCTCTTAATTGCCACTGAGAGAAAGCAGTTTCGTAAGATGAACAGAAAAAAGAAAACTTGACCTGAATCTCGGCCTATCCTTCAAAATGAATTAGAATGGGTCATCTGAGATTTTTTTTTTTTTAAATAATGGGTTAACTTTTGTTAACATTTCAATTTGGCAGGCTTTTGAATTTCTATATTTCAAATGGAACATGAGCAGATATACTAAGATACTATGGTAAAAGATTTTTCAATAATAATTTTAGACTGGTCACTGCAAAAAGTACTAGCTGTCATGAGAAAGAGGCTTCTCTTTCAAATCTTTCAACACAGTTTTGCAAACATAAGTGGTTTGAGTTTCAGATAATACTTGGGCCCTGGCACATGTTACACTTAAGACATGATTAACCAATTAATCACGTCTGAAGTTATTACCGGGCCACATATTCAATTAGTTAACGGTGTGATAAAACAAGGAATAAGCCGCAAAGTTATTTCACACAAAATATGAAATAACTTTGTGGCTGGTTCCTATCACACCATTGATGGAACATGTAGCTCATGTAAGGCTGGAGCTTTGATGGAACATGGAACTCTGCTAGTAATAATCCTTGGCTGGAGCTCCCAACTGCAGGGTGCACCACCGCAGCTGGGATTTGCATCAGCTGATGGAGTTCCCAGCCACTGGAGTGCATCATGTACCCCTGCAGTTGGGTGCCCCATCAGCTGATCCAGGCAACCAGTTGCAGGGGCACACCATGCACCTCCATGGCTAGGAGACTCATCAGCAGACAGGGCTCACAGCTGCTGGAGTTTGCTACTTGCTGGTGCCCAGAGAGCCCCAGATAGTGATCCCAGGCTCCCCCAGCACCAGTAATAAGGTGTGATGGAATGTGACGCTCAGTCACACAGTCACACCTCCTGCCATGCACATCATACCTTTACTTACACACATGTCAGGGGCCCTGCATATCATTTTTAGATGCTTATCTAAACTGATGCATTATTTCTAATAGAACTGAAAAACAATATAAAATGATTCCATAAGGTTTTTACATGAGATTGCGCACATTACAGTAAATCCTGCAATCCTGACTCAGTGAATTACTCAAACATTCAGTTAAAGATTTTTACTACATAAGAACTGCAGAATTTGGCTTACTGTTGGTCTTTTCATGCAGATTTTATGTCTTTTACTACATTTCATAGCTAAAGAGTATTCTTCAATGTTTCCATGATTAATTTATCATGAAAAGGCTCATTTATATAATACTGAATAGATGTCATTAGGTATCCAAAGATGGATAGTATGGTTTATAATACTTTCATCTGCAGAAGGAACAAATACATTTTTGCTGTACTAAGATTGGTTTACTCTAGCAATAGAACAGTTTATTTTCTTCCTTTGTATTGTAGGTACGAGATGATAATAAAAGACAACACCCTTGTCTTGTGGAGTTCTCAAAATTACCTGAAACAGAGAAGAATTATAACTTGCAAATGTCAACTGAAACCCTAAAGTGAGTTTTAAATTTAAGACCAAAACACAATCAAGTTTGATATATTTGTTGAATCTTCATTTTAAGATACCACATACTATACAGGTGGTTAAAATGTAAATCATTTTGGCAGTCAGGTCCAAAATCTATGCGAAACCGTTTGTACCATTATTGCTGTAGGAGTTCTGTATTCATTCTGAGACAACAGACTTTAGCCTTTTTTTTCTTTTTTCCTTTTTTTGCACAAATATACCCAAGGACACAGGCTCAACCCTTCTGGCTTTACTCCTGTTGGTATCTCCATCTGAGTATTATTTTCTGGAAATTGCTGAAAGTCAAGCCTGATTAGACTCAAGAGTACCTATGCACATGCCACGTGCCTGATCTGATGTGTGTTAATTAGCATGCATTGGAGTAGACTCAATTAATCGCATGTGCCAGCAGACTCCACATCATGTTTATTCAGCATCCCTGTCTTCAAAATGATGGGGGGGAAGGGGTGCATTAACTAAATCTCAACGAACAAGCTTTAGTTAAAATGCCCCCACCAGCATTTTAAATCACAGGATGTTTACTGTTTTATAACAACCAACTTTTAATTTTTTTAGAACCCTTTTGGCCCTTGGGTGTCACATTGTTCACTCTAATCTAGCAGCTGAGGAAGATCTTAAAAAAGTGAAACTTCCTAAAAAGTATGTATCTTTATTTCAATTGCTATATATTCATCATAATTGCTAATTATTTGTACCTTACTTAAAATGTATGTTCACATGATAGTACTGACTAGTAGCAGGCACTTTCATAGCTTTGTAGATGCCATAAAATTTTCTCATGTACAAACTGCCTGTGCATGTGACTGGCACAGGACATTTTTGATCCACCACCTGGCTTTTGATGATTGCTGACTGTCAGTCTTTCTGTATTATGTCACCCTGTGAGAGAAAGGAATTACCATGCAGCAATGACATTGAACGGCATTCTCTTTTAACTTCTCATTTAAACCTTACATGATCCAAAAATACATAGTGAAAAGTTTAAAGCATTATTTAGATTCCTATTCGATCATGTAGCAGAATATAGTAGATATTGAATTACAGTATGTGGCTATACTTGTATGAGTGTGTTCTGCTTTCCTATAAGTTTCTCTGTTGTCTATTTACTTTTTCACTCTGTGAAAAACTACTGTTCTATGTATAAAAATTTATAAAGGCAAGAATAATTTAACCCTAAAAATCAACATCTGGAATACAGCTTTTTAAAAATGTATCTTGCAGCTCTGGGAAATTTGCAGTTCCGCATTATTGTGTAAATTAGGCAACCTGCCTTTTATAAGTGCTTTTATGTATTTAAAAGACTTTGAATGTAAAAAAGGTTTTGGAATCCTTGTCCCTTTCCAGGCCACACCCCTCCCCCCCCCCCCCCCCCCCCCGTGTGGCCAGATCAGGGCCAGGCTAAGTCTCCTTTCCCCCTCTCCCCGTGCAGCCCGGTTGGGGCTAGGCCACTCCCCACCCTTCCCACACATGGCTGGATTGGGCCCTGCCCTGCCACTCCACATGCCGATTGGACCTACTGGCTGGATTCAACCAATGGATGGACTGAACACCATGTAAATGTAAAGTGATGCACCTGGGCAGAAAGAAGCTGTAAACAAAACTGAAAGTATCATTATGTCCCTTTACAAATCCATGGTATGTCCACACCTTGAATACTGTGCCCAGTTCTGGCCCGCAGACTTCAAAAAGAATGTAAGAGAACTAGAGAAGGTCTGGAAAAGGACAACAAGAATCATTTAGAGGTATGGAAGGGCCTCCATCTGAGAAGAAACTAAAGCAGCTAGGCCTATTCAGTTTAGAAAAGAGATGCTTGATGGGGGACATAAGGGTTTACAAAATACTAAATGGTGAAGAGAAAGTAAATAGGGATTTATTATTTACTGTCTCACAATACAAGACCTGGGGGTCACAAAATAAAACTAGTAGGCAGTAAGTTTAGAACAAACAAAAGGAAGTTCTTTTTTACACAGCGTGTAATTATAGTGTGAAACTCATGTTGTGGAAACTGACACTTTAGCCAGATACAAAAAGGGGTCGGACAAATTTTTGGAGGAAAGGGGCATCAGTAGCTATTGAGCATGGGAATTAGGGATATAGCCTCTGAATTGGAACTTCCTTAAATGCTGGAGGCTGCATGTGAGAAAGGAACAGTGGGGGAAAAACCCTGGTCATACTCTCTTCACTCTCCTTTCAGCATCCACTCTCCGCCACTGTGTGACACACAGTACCAGGCAAGGTGGACCTGTGGTATAACCCACTAAATGGCAATTCCTATGTTCTTATCTGCCACTGATATAGACCATTTCATCAGGACCCAAGACATTTCTTTAGCCTCCCTTCAAATAAGTGAATTATGCTAAGTGGCCACCTGAGGCTTCATTCGTTCTTTTGCTAAGCATTACTCCATTGTGGAAGCCTCAAGGCCAGATGTCCGCTTAAGCCAGTGGTGCTCAAAGTTTTTGCCCTGCAGGCTGAATGAGTGCTGTGGGGGCAGTCCACTGGCTAGATTCAGCCCTGTGCCACCCTCACCTGGCCTGGCATGCTGGGATCTTGTTCCTGTGGGCCAAGATTTGTCCCTGGGGCCACTGCGCCCCTGCCACCAAGTTTTCAGTCCCAGGGGGAGCCCCAAGGACCAGATGACATCACTCTAGGAACTGAATCTGGTTCACAGGGAAGGGTTGAAAACCCCCAACTTAAGGGACTCAGAGTCCCACCTCTGGCTGTGTGGACACTGCTTTGGAGTCTCCCACACATGACAATATATATGTGGTCAGTTATTTGAAGGAGAAATGCCCTTATTTATCAGTCGTAGGAGTTCTTTTTGTCCTATTGTCCACATGAGCATTCATATCCTGCCCTTGTTCTCCTCTCCCTTGGAATCATGCATCATATAGGACTCTCCAATTGAAAGAAAACTGAGGAAGTAAAAGTGTTCACTACCATTTATCCCTTTAGTGTGGAGGCAAAATGGGGCTGGATCACACTGTAAAAGTATTTAAGGCAAAAAAAGGCTCTAATTGAAGCTTAGGAACACGACAAAGTCTCGACACTAAATTTACAAGAATTCCCGTTCATGTCAACCACTTTTTAAAGACTTCTGCCTTTCATAAGGCTTTTTGCAAATGATGCTGTACTTTATTGCTGGAGGCCTTATTTGAAGTTTTGTAAAATGGTTTTATTTCAAGTTCGTATTGCTTTTTGAATTTGAAGGTTTAGGCTTCTCAGGATTTCATGAGCTGTATTCACTGTTGATTCGAGGGCAGGGGCCACTGGTAGAAAAAAAATCCAGCAATAAGAAAGCTGAAGTAAGCATATAAAACACTTGGATTATCTCTTCCACTCTGGGGTTTTCAGTCAACCAGGAGACCCCCAAAATGGAAAATGTAATAAGAAAATATGCTTAGTTGTCAAATGTCTATCATAGCCTCTGCTAGTGGGATCTTGTATTGATCCTGGTAATACTTAAAGCTGCCATTCTTTTGCAAAATTTTAAGACTTCAGCTTTGAATAATTTCCTTCCAATGACCTCATTGGAGTTCAGATTTATGTGGATTATCTTCTCATCAGTCCAAAATAATCTTTCTGTATTTACAAATTAACTTTTGATATTCTATTTACAGTATTTTGGAAAAGTAACTAACTTTTATCAAACTACCTAAGCAAAAATTGATCAAACTTCTGAATATGGAACACATTTGAGTAAGACAGTTAGAAACTTTCAATGTATTTACTGTATAAGGCAACCAGTTTAAGAGTTGAATATTTACTTTTTCACAATATGAAATCCTGCAAAAAACCTCTTAACATGAATATCATCAAATGGTTCATGTTCATTATGTCTATAACAGAAATATTAAAATGTGCTGCTCCCTTCAGAATCCTAAACATTCTTATGCAGGACTAAATTCATTTTTTCTGCTATAGGGAAGTAAAAGCAAAATGTTGCTACCAGACTGGCTTGTGTAAAGTCATTAAGAGCTTTGAAAATGCTACATTCGAATTGCATTTTAAATATAACACTCTGTAGAAAACAGGGAAGATCAGCACTCAAAATATTTTTTCAAGTGTTCAATTACATCAAAGAACTTTTAGCATATAGCCAATGAATGCTACTATACATTAATAGAATTATATTATTTGAAATAGTGTCTATAGCTTACATTACTTTTAAATATAATGTGAAATTCCAAATAAAAACATTGTACAAATATATTAAAAATAAATATCTTCTAATGTAGAAGATAGAAATATTTAATTTTAAAATTCTCTAAAATACACAATTTGTAATTTTTTGTTGTTTGTTTTAGAGCAACCACATAGGGACACAGTCAAGCATAGGGGTAAATGAGATTGTTCCTGCCCCTAAGAATTTGTATTCTTGGTTAATGACAAGCTACAACACAGGGATGATCCCAAACAAAATGGTACGGTGGGTTGTGGAAAGCAAATTATAAAGGGGGGTGGGGAGGAACCAACACTAAATGACTTGCGGAAAATTGATTACCAAACTGAGAGAAAAAAAAAAAACCCTTGTATTTATTTTTGTTTCCTGCAGTACTTTTCACCTTTTGTGTTGTTTTCATTCGGTTACAGCTACATGATGTCAAATGGATACAAACCTGCCCCTCTAGATCTTTCTGAAGTTAAGTTGTTACCTTCTCAAGAAGTTTTAGTTGATAAACTTGCAGAGAATGCACATAATGTCTGGGCAAAAGACAGAATAAAACAAGGATGGACCTATGGCATTCAGCAGGTAAAGCAGCTTTTCGGAAACATTTGAAATAGTGAAAAAGTTTGAGTTTGAGTCTGTCTGGTTTTTTTCAGAATATTTTTTGGAATGCTAGATAGAAGGAAAAAGCTAAATGCTGAGTGTAGTATACATCTTGCCTGGAAAATTAAATTAAGCTTTCATCTTAAATTAGATCATGTGGATGGACATATAGTCATGGACTGAAAAATACTGTCAGGGCCTGAGATGGATGAGTTTCCTTCTAAACTACTGATGTGTTAGTAGTAGTAGTAGTATTCCATCCACTAATATTAATGGTAACATTTCTCACAGAAACAGTTCAATTGATTCCTTTCATTCCTTCCCTGTATATCATAACAGAAATTGTCTTGTGGTTTTCCTTATTTTACTTATTAGCTTTACATTTATGACATTTATTTTATTTACCATATAATTGTGTTTTCCCCTGTAAAAATAATAGGCCTGGGCCAAAATTTTATACAGAAAAGGAAGTGCAGAATATAACATTGGCTCTATTGCATTACAATATTGATGTTGTGTGAAGAATTATTTTTTGTTGCTTCTTTTAGGACCTTAAAAACAAACGAAATCCTCGACTGGTGCCATATGCATTACTAGATGAACGGACTAAGAAATCAAATAGAGATAGTCTCCGTGAAGCTATTCGGACATTTGCTGGTTATGGATATAATATTGAGCCACCAGATCAAGAAATAGGTATGTAAATAGTAAATAATCATTCGCTGTATCTTTTACTGTTCTGTTCTACAACTGTTGTAGCAGCAGTACTTTATTTACAGCTTTTGCTGTAACAGTCCAATAAAACAATCAATTAAAACTTATGTAAAACTAAATAATGGCATTTATATGAATTATAGACTTTACTAAAAGCAATACTGTAAGATTATTCACTTCAAGAGGGAAGTGGATAACCTGGAGAGGGTCCAGAGAAGGGCCACACGTATGGTTAAGGGCTTGCAGGCCAAGCCCTATGCGGAGAGACTAGGGCACCTGGACCTCTTCAGCCTCCACAAGAGAAGGTTGAGAGGCGACCTTGTGGCTGCCTATAAGTTCATCACGGGGGCACAGAAGGGAATTGGTGAGGCTTTACTCACCAAGGCGCCCCCTGGGGGTTACAAAAAAATATGGCCATAAGCTAGCAGAGAGCAGATTTAGACTGGACGTTAGGAAGAACTTCTTCACAGTTAGAGTAGCCAAGGTCTGGAATGGGCTCCCTAGGGAGGTGGTGCTCTCCCCTACCCTGGGGGTCTTCAAGAAGAGGTTAGATAGGTATATAGCTGGGGTCATCTGAACCCAGCACTCTTTCCTGCCTATGCAGGGGGTCGGACTCTGATCTACTGAGGTCCCTTCCGACCCTAACATCTACGAATCTATGAATTATCCATTCTACCAGTTTACACAAAATTAAAACAGGACATAGTATATGATGATGTAAAAGAAAAGGTAAAATAAAGTAGTGAACAATAAAACAACAGAATTCTGTTGAATTTTGACACTTATTCTTTGTGCAAGTAGCACAAAGTACACCTAAAGAGTACAAACAGGCTCCAAAGTATTAGAAAGAAGCCAGATTGTTTTTTCTTCATTAGCCCAGTATTTATTATTTCCCATTAATGGACAGATCCAGTTCCCTTTTATTTCTTCAAAAAACAAGCCTGGTTTAAACCATCTATCTCATTCTTCCCACAAGAGCATATTCTGTCCAAATATGGGATCTGACACCACCTGCCCATGACAACTGCAGATCTCATTAGAGTGAACCTCAATCTAATAATGCCATCTTTTGTTGTTTATAGTTTTGCATCACAAATAGATAGGTGTCTAGGATAAAGGAGTGTTATAGTTATCTTTAAAAAGAGAAGTTTGAGATAGTCTCACTGCCAGCATTGTACTGACTCGGTACTGTTCCCAGGTCATTTGTCTCGGAGAGACTATAGATGTTATTTAACCCTCCAAAAATAGTTTATTAGGCAAAGGAGAAATTCCTGGAATGCATTTCAAGGGTAGTTTAAAGTTCTTAATTGATTGTGGTTAGTCACCTTTTCTAGTCTGTCTTCAGAGCACACGAGCCCCAGCCTTCCTCCTCCCCGCCTCCACCCTCCCCCTGCATCATAGAATAAGATGGGGATAAAAAAAAGCCTTAAGTCATTCAAATTCTTTTGGGATTTTGAGTGGACCCATAGGGTCATCACCCCAGAGTTCTGCTCCAAAGAATAAAATGGACTTTATCTTAGCTCTGTAGACCCTTAGTGGTTCAACACCTGCTCTTCTGCCTATCTGATTATAAAAAGAAAAAATGTTGCCTAAAGCTTTTTTGCTCTTGTCTACATTTTCAATATTTTTCAAATGTTGTTTGAAGGAATATATCTAAAATATTTTGCACAATAAATTCCACTGTTGAGGCACCATCATTATTTTTTGCAAGAATAAATTATTGTACTTGATCCTATGGTTTGAGGTGCATCATTCATTTACAATATTTAATCTTTTTGATTTTATAAACTGATTTTATAAATCAAAGCTTCCTAAACTCCTGCTTGTGCAATATGCTTTCCATTGGAAAAACCTAAAACGCTGTTACAGTGATTTTCATTTAGATAGCATTAGAAAATGTCAATAAAATTCAGTGGAAACAGGAGCAGGATTCTAATTTCCTATACCTTTGCTAATAAATAATATTTAGGAATGCACTGCGCTACATTGTGTGAAGCTTGCATGAAGCAGCCCTACTAATGCCTATGAAAACTCCATTGCTGTACTCTGTGGTTCAGCCTTAAGAAGTAAAGACTTATATATTGCACCAAAATCTCTTGTGATCACACATTCAGTTCTAGAATTACAATTTGTGCTCCTCTGGTTTTTTTCCTCTGGAACATTTGGCCTTAGTGCTGTGCAGTACTTAATAACACTACAAAACTAGTGCTGTGTGGGGTGTGCATACTTGCACAGTTGTCTGGCTGGAGTATGACAAGTCACCACAAGGCATACTGTCCAGCCATGGAATTATAGGGGGCAGTTCCTTCGGTCACCCTGCTCCCAGGGGAACCTGTCAGTGAGATCTGACCACTTGCGGGGAAATGGGGAAGGCTGTCAGTGATCAGCTGGTAGCGGCTGCTTTGGTCAGCTACTCCCAGACTAGGAGCAGCCATTATCAAAGACCGCCTGCTGCTGCAGAGACAGCATCAAGGTCCACTTCTGGACAGGCTGTCAAGGAACCAGCCACCCTATCTCCCTCCCCCTTGGAGGAACTTGCATAGATTGGATTAATTCTGCCTTTGGCTTTTTGCCTGTCTGTACCTTAGCCTCGGTTCTAGGAGTCTTACTTAATGTGAGTAGGGAAGGTTGAGTGGAGCACTCTGAGGTGCTGGAAGTCCAAGAGACCCCTAGTAGTGCTACATGTAAGTGAACATACTTTACATATGGTTCTACAAAACTTAGCATTACAGATGCAAGATACAGGTCCTGTTTCAGGCAGGGACATTTCAGCAGTACTGGCACCATATTTCAGCAGTACCGGCACCATGTCCATCTGCATGTTCACCTTTTGTAGCACTCCAAGGGCATCTGTAGCATTAAAAATGTAATGTATGTTCATAACCTTGTTAAAATAGATCCAAGGCAGAATAAATTCAATCTACTCAAGTTTCTCTAAGCTATGTAGATTGAACTAATAATGAACAGAACTCACATTCACCCTTGAGTTGGCTAAGGCAGGCAGATGCCTGCACTGCCCAAGGCCAAAATGGAGGCACCTTTACCTCCCAGCTCCATCGGGCAACAAACACCCCAGTCCCATCACCTCCTGAACTATGTGGGGCTGGGGGGGGGAATGCCCCCCAACCAGGGTCTACACAGAAGGTGAGGGGAAAACCCCTGAGGCAGGGACTTTTCCCCTACAGAGCCTGGCTGCCAGGCAGTAAATGCCCCAGCCCTGCCCTCTCACCCACTTCCCACCATTCAGTGACTGAGAGGTGGGGGGCTGGTGAGGGCACAGGGGTGGGGCATTTGCTTCCTGACAGACCTGGGCTGTGCAGGGGGAAAGCCCCCCACCTCAGAGGCTTCCCACCCACACCCGCTGTGCAGACCCTGGGTGGCGGGGGCCAGGGCTGGAACCTGTCTCATCCCTCCCTGTTCCACTGACAGCTGGGCTGGGGAACAGAGGTTTTTCTGCCTTGGCTCTGTAACAGCCTAGGAACAAGGCTGCCAGGTTCGGCTGCAGCAGAGGAACTGGGGTGGACATGAGCCCTCTGTGTGAGAGGAGGTTAGTGGCAGGCCTCAATGCATCGTGGGATGCTGAGTGACTGTGACCAAACTTGTGTCAGGAGGGGATCTGAAACAGAAATTCGATAGAGTGGTGTAACCTAAAATGATTCAATCAAATTGACTTTTATTAGTAAATGTTTAGGATTGTGAATCCAAAAAAGATGACGGTAGGGAAATACATAGCGCCAGAGCAAGGGACTAACAATAAAAGGATGGAGGTGAGGAGGGGAACACAACTAGGTTACAGGAGATACAATCTTAACATTTTATCCAGATCTACTTTCATCCAGATCTATCTTAAACTGGAATCTAACATCTTGAAACCAGGCTATACACACTAAACTTCTGTTCTGCTACAGGTTTATATTGGTTTCCAATCACTTATACCAGTTTATGTGTAATTTCTGTCTCTAGCCCAAGAATCAGACTCTTAGAACTGAGTATCTCTAAAATCTGAGACCAACAGAAAGCTAAACACTAGCATTTGCTTACTCTGCCTTATTCTTAGTATACATTTTTTAACAATATTTTCTTCTCCTTTTTTTCACAGCTGACCAAGCTATGCAAAAAGTTAGCATTGACAAGATACGTTTTTTCAGGGTAGAACAGTCTTATGCAGTGAAGACTGGAAAGTGGTACTTCGAATTTGAAGCCGTGACGGGGGGAGATATGCGTGTTGGCTGGGCCAGGCCAGGATGCCGGCCTGATTTAGAATTGGGAGCAGATGATCAGGCGTTTGTGTTTGAAGGAAGCAAAGTTAGTAAAGGTTATTTAAAAAATTAAACAAAATAAGTATACGTTTGTAATTGTGAACAGGCCATGTAATGAAATTGTAATAGAGTTGAACTTGAAAGGACCCCATGTGATTCATATAAATAGGGACCAACCTAATTCATGGAGGCTGCGTCTGAATGTTGCTGTCCCAGCATGGTGTTGGGCATGATTTTCATGGCAGAGTGCAGCAAGGTCCCCCACACCTCTGGCCAATGGGCCCCAGTTATCCTGCCCCTCCCTGGATATTGACAGATGGCCACCAGTCAACCTCTGGGGAGGGGTAGGACTTCTAGGGCCCCTCAGCCAATCAGAAGCATAGGAGGAGCCACCATTATCCACTGCAGAAATACCCACCTGCTTCCCCCCTCTTCCTCCCCACCTATGCTTCAGGATGCCAGGGCATCCTGGTTCTGTTTGCAGCCCCCTTTCCGCCGCCCCATTTTCCTGCTTTTTCATGGTCCCCACACTTTTTTTCATGGGGAATGGGCTTTTGCACAGGGAGCCTACCAAATTTGCAGTTTCCATGAAAATCGCAAAATTGATTTTGGTAGGTCCCTACATATAAATGATTCTTTTGCATTTGGGGTTTTTTTTGCTTGTTTGTTTGTTTTATCTACCTCTGAGTTTTGTTTCATGTTATACAACAGCAAGGACCAACCTTCTTGGCAGATGTGCCACAGATTAGCTCTGTGCCCTCCCTGAGTGTTGCTATGATCCCCTTCCCCTGCCTAATCTATTGCTCTTTCTTTTCCTTCCTGCCCTGCACTCCTGGCCCTGCGTCACACAGAGGCTGCCTGTGCCATTGGTGGCATATGCAACACAGGTTGGCTACTTCTGCTTTGCAAACATCTGTGGGTGCTGACAGACATGGTAAAAAGAAAAAAATAATCCTTTACCAGAAGAGGAATCACATCAGTTTGACCCAGCTTCAGTGGGGCTTTTTGGTGCTTTTATCTAATAGCTGATTCAATCAGCTATTAGATAAAAGCACCAAAAAGCCCTGCTTCCCTTTTCTCCTGTACTTTGAATCTGTCTTGCAGAAAGAGAAGTGAGATATACTTTTAATGTGATATACTTTTAATTCTGATCACTCTTTCTTTAGGGCCAGCGTTGGCACCAGGGTAGTGGATTCTTTGGACGAAATTGGCAACCAGGAGATGTGGTCGGTTGTATGATAAATTTGGATGACAAATCAATGATCTTTACTCTTAATGGGGAGTTGCTTATAACAAATAAAGGTTCAGAACTTGCCTTTGCTGACTTCCAGCTAGAAAATGGTAAGTTGAATCCTATTTTTTAAGTTATAATGCTAATGTCTAGGAAAAAATGAGAGAGCATTAGTCTGCAAATTAGGCTGCGCTGCTATTTAAAATTAATCGGAAAATCTAAATTAGTGCCATGGAAGATTAATTGTTTTCTTCCTAGTCTGTGCATGGGACTTCCTCATTGGACCTTCTTCCTCATTATCTCCTTGCACTGACACAGAAAAGCTCCGAGTTTTTAGCTGGATCTGGTGCATTTAATGTTCTTGCCTATCTAGTTTCTAGCTAATGACAGTACTGAGTCTTTGTGCCTGAAAGCCTAGTCACATTGCCATTTTCTAAGGACAAAGGACAGTTGTCAGCTAGTAATTTAGTTGCATTACTATGTAAACCTCAAATTAAATTCAGAGATAAGTAATTATTCATAGTGTGTCTGTGTGGATCAATGGCTCTGCTAGTCCCAGTCCAAAAATAAAAAAATGGATTTCAAACAATTTTCAGTGCTAGTAGTAGTTTATTTACAGCTTTTGCCAACACAGTACAGTAACATGATCAATAAAAAATGTATATAAATAAAATAACAGCATTTATAGAAATTATAACTTTTACTAAAAGTGTACAGTAAGATCATCTGTCCTACCAGTTTACACAAGATTAAGACAGAATAAAAGAGGAGAATACTACTTGATTTTGGCACTTATTCTGTGCACAAGTAGCACAAACTTACCTAAGACAGGCTCCAAAGTATTACAAAGAAGCCAGATTGTTTTTTCTTCATTATCCCAGGACTTAGTATTCCCCATTAATTTCCTTTTTTTTTTTTTTTCAAAAAACCAAAACAAGAGCACAAATAATGTTTTAAGTTACCTATCTCATTTTTCCACAAGAGCACAAGATATAGGGTCTATTACCACCTGCCCATGACAACTGCAGATCTCATTAGAGTGAGCTTCGATCTAGTAATGCCCTCTTGTTTGTAGTTTTGCACCGCAGATAGGTATCTAGTAGAGGCAGGTTAGATTAGCCTGCAAAGGCTGAATCAATTCAGGCTCCAACTTTTTGAATGTCTGTCCTGAGACCTAGTCCAAGATGTGGTAAATCAGTGAAAACCTTTCTCCACCTACCCCTTGGACTCCTACTTTTTTATCCCTTTATTAGAGGAGGGTAGAGGAGCCATGGCAATTAGTGGTGCCGCTGTTCCCCAAGCATGGAATTTCCAGATCCATGGCGAGGCAGCTGGCCAGGTGATTTGGCGCACACCCTGTGGCTGGACCTGGCATGCATGACTGGAGCTTGTGTGTAGCTGCAGCTAGAGGCCAACTGGGCAGCACACAGGATTGGCACAGCTTTTAGCATTAGACCTGGTGCATGGTCCCAGACCTGGCATGCCAGTTCGGGCTGATGGTCCATGGCCCCAGACCTGGCATGCCAGATCATTCTGGTACTCAGGGTCAGTCTTTGACTGGACCAGCACTTAGCCCTGGACTCAGCACGCAGGGTTGAACCAAGCACACAGCCCCAGACCTGGCAACCCTAGACTTTAGTTACTTCCTTCACTACAAAGTAAGATCTTTTTTTCCTTCCTGCTGCCTTCCAAAAACAGGATGTGTTTTATATTCTGGGACATGTTATATGCAAGAAAATAGAGTAACATCTCTACCTGATGAGAAGACATGAATCAGGACATAAGAACAAATGGAAGCACAAATTTAAATGGTAGGCTGAAATTCTATTATATTTACAGTGAGGAAGGGCACTCTGTGCCAACTTCCTCTCATGCTCCAGGTATATAAATGGATCTAGTGTAAGTCATAGTATCACCAGGGCAGATCCTCTTCAACCTTCCCATAAAATTAGTTCACTTCTGGATCCTCTTGCTGTCGGCATCATGGGAAGATCAAAGAAGACTTCCTTCTGTGAAGGTTTTAGGTATCTCCTTAGCTTAGATGTACAAGTATGCCAGTGTTCAATTCCACCAACATCTCTCTCACTTTTGGGAACTGGGTTTTTAGCCTTTCTCCACACAAGACCATAGGGGCATGGCCAATTAACTTCGTTTCACCCAAATCACCAGTTGTCTGCCTATTCCAGAACCTGCACTCAACATCCCTAAAACACTGAGGCCAGTTGGATCAAATGTCCCTGTGTAAAGGGGACAAAATGCCCTCCCCTCCCCCCCATAGCAAAATATTTTAATAAGGTGTGTAAAGCACAAGGGCAGCCAGCTTCCCCTCTAGTAGGTCATGGAAAGAACAGAGCCTATGGAAAAAGGGAGAATATCTCTGCTTGTCCGTCCAGAATGGAGGAACTGTTTTTTTCTTTCTGGGTTGGCTAATTCATTGCCAGATCTCATCAATCATTATTCCCTCTGGAGAGATGTTGTTTGTCAGGGGCAAGTGGGGTGGGGGGCACTTTAAAGAGTTCAGAATAGTTTTCTGTGTATTATCTATGAATTCCTTTCTCGCTAACTTTCTTCTTTAATAATCAGCAGGGTGCTCTTTGCTTTCCTCACCAGCTTTTTCATAATTTGAAGTTTCCACGTCTTCATAGAACAAAAATTATTGCTCCTTCTTCTGGGTAGTCAGGAGTGTTAAGAATATGCTTATTTTCTACAGGAGAGTTAGGAATATGCTGGGAGATGCAGCAGTTAATTCCATGATATTTATAGGCTTTCCTACCTTCCATTTTGTAAAAATCCAGCCTAGTGTGATTTCTAGGTACAGATGACATCAGCAGAATTAAGGAAAAAAACTGGTCTTCAAGCCCTCTCTCATTTTCCCTTCTGTTGCTGGAATTCCTCTTGGGAACTTTTAGCTTCCTGTTGTTTTATCACCAACTGCTACAAACCTAACAAGTTTTGGTCCCTCTTGGTTCTCAGTTTTCCAAACTACCAGTCTGTTCTCATCTAATATTCCTGCCAGTGCTTTTAACAACTCCCTGTGCCTCCAATGCAAGCCTTTAGGCAGTGCCTCACATCAGCCTGATAAAACGCATTGCACAAAGTCTCTCTGTTGGCACAGGCTACTTTTGTTGTTCTTTCTTTGGACCAGAAATAAACATTAGTTAATGTTTAGCAAATTATTGTGGAGGGGCAGAGTATGTGACTGCTGTTATATAAATCAGCATTTGCCAACCTTTTTCACCCCACGGCACACTTACCTAGATAAAAAAGCACCGCGGCACACCAGACATGGGGGGGGGAGGGAGGGGGCGCGTGGCCAGCCAGACGCCAGTGGGAAGGGGTGGCACACGACCAGCCGGACAGCATTTGGGGCTGGAGTCACACCCCCTGCCTGGCTAGAGTGCCACACTCCCCGTTTGTCTGTGTCCACAGAAACAGCAGGCAGGGGCATGGCTCCAGCCTAAAATGCCACAGCACACCTGGTTGTGCAGGATGGCACACCAGTTGGGAAACGCTGCTATGAATCCTGGTGGACTCTTTTACAGAACTGAATTTGAACACTAATAATAAATTACATAGTAATTATTAATAACCTTCATCTGCAAGGATCCCAGAATGTCAGTCTGTGTACAGTTTCTGTGTGTGTGGGTGTGTTTCTGCTTTCAAGTGAACATGCACAGGTCCCAGTTGTCATTGATGATTCATCATCAGCAGTCCCTTGCAGTCAAGGATGATTGTCTTCTACAGTTGCCTTATCTGTGGGTCTGAAGATGGCTGACAAGGCTAATCTGGAATCAACAGGTTCTATTGCAACTTGGGCACATGTTTCTGTGTGTGGTGGGTGGCTCTGGTTTCTTGGTTTGGTCCGCGATACATTGTTTCTGCCACTCCCACTTTTCCATCTCCTGTTGTCATTGTGAGGTGTCATAATACTGAGTTCCTTGCAGCAAACTCTTCTGCCATTTGGGGTTTCCATTGATGCTTACAGATATTTAGCCAGAGGACAACATTTAGACAACACTGATCATTGTTTATACCAGTCATACTCTGTGCCAACAGACTACAATCATTTTTACAGGGTGAATGTAGATCTTCCTTCAGTGGGTGCATTTTATGACCTTGTCCAGGTCTCATCGCAACTTTTTTCCTTTTTCTGCCCTCCTGTGCCTTGTTATTAAGAAGTTATTTTCTTTCCCTGCCTCTTGTTGTTGCTGGCATTCTAAAACATCAATAAATATATATTTTTATTGCCTATTTCTTCCAAATCCACAGTTCCTGCAACCTGTAATGACTTCATGCTGATTAATAATTACCTGGCAATTATTTCTCCCTTTCCTAATGTCCCATGACACACTTGCTACTTGTACACCAAACCATTTCCTAAAGCATTTAACTTGCTTTGCATAAACTTGGATAGGTCTTCTCCTGCATACTCCTTTTACAGTTTTGTGTCATGTTGGATAAACGTTACTGTTTTTACTCATTGTTAGCCACAGCTACTCAGTATCTGCTTTTTCTTGATTCCAGTACCATCTGCAAAATGCGTTCTGAATGACTTAGTGAGAAGTGAAGTATCTGTCACCTGAATTTCTTCACACTGACCTAGTATAGTGTTGGGGTAAGGAAGGGATTATCAGAACCCTCCCCCTGAGGATCCCTGCTGCACAAGTTAGGAGACAAGCCACCAACCATCTGCCCTTTTATCCTTTTACCAAAATATACTCTCTGCTGGAGAGGATGAAAACCTTACCAGCAGCCTGCCCTTTAGCTGTGGGCCTAGATACAGTCTATTGCAATAGTTCTCAATTTTTTTTAAACTCAAGGCTAAAAAAGGCTTCAACTTCTCTGAATTTCCTGGCACCCCAGTGGATACTCACTGAGCTAGAATATAAAGAAAAGGTAACCTATGGCTAAAAAAGTTAAGAACCACTGATCTATCTGGTGGCAGGTAACGGTGGCACAGGCAGGACCCAACCCTTCTGTGCCTAGCTCTTTCCATTGTCTGGCCCCTCAGTCTGTACCTTAGGGGACAAAGGTGGCCCCTGCTGCCAAGGCTGCTTCTTCTGTGTCTCACAGTCTGGCAACCACCCCCTCAGCCCTCCTGCCAGCCCTTGGAGGAGCAAAGGGGGATGACCTGGGCTGTAAAGGATAGCTCCAGCCCCACCTCAGCCTGCCCATCTATCCTCCCCACCCACTGTCTGCAGCAAAGCACACTGCTGGGAGCAGGGGGACATCTGGAAAGGGGCTGCCTGTGGGGTGTGGTTGCAGGGTCAGCAGTGTTTAGAGGAGCAGCTGCAGGCACTGCTGGAATAGCTGGGGCTTGTGCAGGGCACCACACTGGGGGAGGAAAATGCTAACCTCTTCATACAGAGGTCAGGAGGTGGGGCATCCTTATAAAAGGATCTTCAGAATCACTTATCTGTTGTATTTCTGCTACTAGATTTTAGGCAGGAATTATCTGTGTTTTCCCAGTCTTCTCTACTGAAGGAATTTAGGCATCAGCTTTATACCTGCATATTTTAGAATGATACAGTTATGAGGATATAGAAATGCCAATATTGGGAAAATCTCTGTGTAGTTCCATTAAAATCTGCTCATCTCAATAATGCTTCTAAGTGTCTGAGTGTTTGTACAGTTTGGGTATTACAAGCCCAGGAGTGCATATTGTACATCAAAAAATAAGATATAAACATGCATGATAAGATTTCTCTGAGCATCAGTGCATTATCATATAAAGTCATCTATGCCTGTGTTTTAAATATTTCCAGTAATAAACCTTTATTTTTAATATTTACTGGATGGTTTTGTAAAATATAACTTTCAGAAAAAGACCGATTATTATACTATCTCTTATCTGATTTTTTTTCCAATTCCCAGATACTGTGTGCTTTCATTTTGTTCCATTTATTCTGCCCAGAGTTATGAATTATGAATACAAACTTTATAAAGGCAAACAAATTTAATAGACACTTTGATTTCTTATGAATAGCAAGGTTTAAATGTATGTCAGAATTTCAATTATTTAGAACAAGCTTGGCTTTTTATAAGATTGTTTCTGGTGGGAAAAGAAAAGCATCTGGTCTTTATATATACTGAAATACTAAATATACTGAAAAACTAAACTCATACTAAAATTATTTGTTTTTTAGCTACCAACCATGTAGTGCTGTTGCTATGCACCTCAGGAGGAGGGAGCTTACTGAGTAAGGGAGTTGTGGAGGTCATTTTTATTTTTGTAAAAAGAAGTAAAAATACTGGGTAGTGAAGTGGTTCAGAAATAGTCTATAAAGACAAGAGGAAAGTAACCAAGAAATGTGATAGGTATTGGTAGGAATTGAGCTTAGGATAGCTCTTCTGAAGTGAATACAAAGGGTGAAAGTTTTATGTCGGGATTTTTTAAAATGTTAATCATACTTATATTCTATTGATCATATCTATATTTTATTTGCACACATCAATCAGTGCAGATGTAGCACTTCTTTATTGCTTCCTTCATTTTTCTACTCTTCAATTCCTATCAATTGTTGATTATATTACTGAACCCTGTCCTTAATTATAGTGTAAACATTTTGGGACAGGATACATGTTTACTGATATACTCATAGAGTGCTTAACACTATGGGGCCTTGATACCAACTTTGGGCACTGCTGTGATGTAAGTAACAATATGAACGATGTGAATCCTGGATACTTAAGCTCTGCATGTTCCTACTACCACAGCACTTTTCTTGTGCATATTAGAAGCTTTGTAGCAGTAATTTTTTTTTCTTGATCCATCAGCTCCAAATCTCTTGGACTTTGTAAAACTCTGCAGGCAGAGATCTACTTATTCTAGTGAAACATACAATTCTTAGCATATTGGCAAACAAACAAGTTAGTGTGGTGACCTAGAGTGTGATTTGCATCCCATTAGCTCTTCCCTGCTAACTGCCCATCTGTACACTCTTGTACATAAACACACGGTAATTTGTTATTTTCCTTGAAGGATAAGCTGCCATTTATTTGGTACAAGTTATCAGGGAGATGGGGCAGTTAACCAGGAAGTAGCAGGTAACTGTGCGCGCCGGGTCTGACCCGGGTCTCTTTCGTTGCTCTGCACGCGGGCTGTGGCCAGCAGCCCGGGCAGGCCAGATCGGAGAGGGCGGGCGCCGAGCTAGAATTAGGCACAGACACGTAACGGTTGATTTTAAGATTATTTTACTTACACCGAGATGGTCGTGGTGTAGGCTGAGAACTTGCTTGAGTTGCGGTTACAACAAAAAACACGAACACACGTGGAGTTTGCTAGGCTCCACGCAGACAGAACACGAACAATCACGTGGAGGTTGCTAGGCTCCACGCAGACAAACTCCGGATGTCCAGGACAAGCGCGTATTAAACTCGTCGTTACGTCTTATAGTAGGCTCCGTTCGAAGACGGGAAGAGGTGGGTGGTGGATCAGGCCGCCAAACTCCTCTGAGCGACACACAGGGTTTCTATTACCCTGCCGCGCACACCTAGAGTCCCCACGAGATGGATGCGGAGTCCTCTTCGGCTTGGGCGGAAACTGCTCAAGCCTCTTATACGGCTAGCAGGCCAATTGCTAGCCGCCACGTGTGAATAATTTAGAACTAGCCAATTGCGGGGCACGAATTTGCATACGACGAGCGGGAAACCTTTGCACCGTGCATTTCTGTGTTGCAAAGGAAATGCACCCTACAAAGATCGCTGCAAAGTGGCGGGAACACTCCCCTGCATGCGGGTTCTCTGTGCAGCAAAACTCCTCCGTGCAATGAAGTTGCAAACCCATGGGGATAATTCTTAGTGCCGAAGCACACACAAAAAAAAATCAGACCTTTGGGTCATGACAATAACCCATAAGTTAAGTTCAAAATGTAGCTTATGGTAAATGTGTGCTAATTTCCTTAAAAACAGTGCATGCAGTAACTTATGGGTTACTGTCATGACCCAAAGGTCTGATTTTTTTTTTGTGTGTGCTTCAGCACTAAGAATTATCCCCATGGGTTTGCAACTTCATTGCACGGAGGAGTTTTGCTGCGCAGAGAACCCGCATGCAGGGGAGTGTTCCCGCCACTTTGCAGCGATCTTTGCAGGGTGCATTTCCTTTGCAACACAGAAATGCACGGTGCAAAGGTTTCCCGCTCGTCGTATGCAAATTCGTGGTGCAAATTCGTGGTGCAGCCAGTGCCGGGCCCCCGGGGTGGGGACAGGACAGCAGGGCTAAGAGCCCTGAGCTGACAGCAGGCAGCATGCATCCAACTCACCCTGCACACAAATTTGGGGGACATGTGCCCCAGATGTTCCCCCTGGTGGTGCACGCAGTGGTGGGGAGCTGCCCCCTCCCCTCTGACAAGCTGCCTGTGGCTCCATCCCACTTCACACCCGCACCCTGGGCCCCATGCACCACCCTGGCTGGCCAGCACCCCCAGCCCTTGCCCCACTTTCTGCCTCACTGTGGAGACCTCAATCTGTCTCCCTGTGCCCCCTCCCCACATAGAGTTCCCTGCAGGGAGCTGTTCCCCACCTTTCCCAGCCATGTGCATGTGTGTGGGCTCACACATGTACGTGATGCCCTGTACTTCCCACTTCTGGCAGCCCCTTGCAGGCTGGAATGCTGTCAGCCTGCAAGGGGAAACCTGGATCCCTGCATGATACTGTGAATCCAGGACAAATGCTGTCCCGAAGTCAGGCAGCCTGGGACTGGGATTTAATGTTCCCATTCTGGGACTGTCCCGCCCATTTAGGGATGCATGGTCACCCTAGGTTGGGGGTGCCAGGGCTGCTTTGGCAGATGGCCCTGGCACCAGGTAGGGGAGGGGATGTTTGCTTCTCCAGGGGCAGGAAAACTGGGGCACCAGGGGTGGGGCCAGGGGGAGAGAACACATGTACAGAGTGGCAAACAGCCCCTCCCCTACCCAGTGCCAGGGCCATCTGCCAAGGCAGCCCCCAGGTGCACCCCACCCCGTGCCCCAGTTTTCCTGTTCAGAGGAGCAAACAGCACCTCCCCTACCCATCCACAAGCCCCCCCCCCCCAATCCATTTTGCGACCCCTTCCCTGGGATGCTAGGCTTTTGCTGCTGGCTGGGGAATGCTTTCCCAAGCCAGCAAGCTGGACCCACAATTTAAACCAGGCCCTACATATAAATTATTAAAGGTCCACAAAAAAAGAAGGCATTCAGGAGTAAAAATGGTTTAAAAGTTCTGCTCATATGTTTCTGGGTGGTTTAATACTGGGTGTCTTCAGTCTCAATCTAAGTGTTCTAGAAGAATTTGGAATCCCGAGAAGAAAAATGGAAAGATCTTAACATACTGACATGAAAAAGATCAGGTCATCCATGTTTTGGAAAAAAAATATGCAGTTCAGCCCTTGTGTTTGTGCACTATTTGATCTTTAATATCCATGTAGTCTTGGGTCAAGGTGCCATATGAAACAGGTCAGGTTGATGAATTGTATGAATAAATGTTTTATTTGATAAGAAGGATGAAATTGGTCCTGCAGAATCTGATTGACTGGTTCAAAGGAATCTGGGGTTTTCAAATCTGATGATTAAACCAGGAAACCTCCTCTTCTGCTTTACACATTCTCATTTGTATTTCAGATATAAAGCACAGCACTAATAACCTAACCTGTGAAACTGTCTCCTCATTTAAAAAAATGTATCAAAAATGATTAAATTCATTCTGATACAGCAATTCCTCTCACGTTCCTCTGAAGAGATTTTATCTCATTTCATTTCCTGTCATGGGGATAAGTGAAGTGTATGGTCTCATCCCTGTAATTAATCCTACATGTATTCCTATATATGCTTATTAACCTTAAATGACAACATTTTTAATTCTTAATTCTTACATTAACTTAAAGTAAATTTGCACTGGATAAATCTAAAACAAATAATTCTTGTATATTAAAAATAAACTATTTGTTTTCCACTATCATTTATTTAGGTTTTGTCCCAATTTGCTCACTCGGTTTGTCTCAGATTGGCCGTATGAACCTTGGGATGGATGCCAGCACCTTCAAGTATTATACTATGTGTGGCCTTCAAGAAGGCTTTGAACCTTTTGCTGTCAACATGAACCGTGATGTTGCTATGTGGTTTAGCAAGCGCTTACCAACTTTTGTCAACGTGCCAAAAAATCATCCTCATATAGAGGTAACATTATATGTTAAGAAGGCACCTGTTTCTAAACAGTTTACTTAGGCTGAGACATTAAACCCCTACTAATTCTTACTGTCATCAGGTAATATATTGCATAAAGCTACTAAGTAAATCTTGGCTAATTCCAGATCTCTTTGCCTGGCCCGGCTTCATTAATGATAGTCTGGTCACCCCCATATGGTGTGCATTATTGCTTCTTGTAGATGAACTACTGATTCATAACCAGTACACTGGGTACTGACAACATGTCTGTTAAGGCTTTTAAAAATGCTTTTTGAGTTCGAATATATATTTTCTATCTTTCCTAATTTTTTATCCCCTTTTATCTGCATGCTTTTCTTGATAGCATTTTTAATTGTCTTTAGTATGCATCAAGATAGCAGTTATTGAGATACTACATTAAAATGGGATTCTAAAGTAATTTTATACATGAGGGATTTAAAAAAACAACTATTATTTTCTGTTTTTATCTATGGGACATTCCACTTGACCATAACATGTAAGGATAAAACAACTACCTCTTCATAAAAAATTAATTCTTGGTCGTTTGAATTCACTATGAATTGCAACTGTACAAATGTAGTGCTAAAAGGGACCGCATGAGATGTTTTCTACTTTATGCCTCTGCTCTGAGGTAGGAGATATACAGAGAGAGAGAAAGAGAGGGAGAGAGAAAAATACTGGAGGATATTCCCAGGATATGCTTCGTTATGACCCCCTTGATATGTCTGCACATTATGACAACAAGCTATTGATAACTGCTGTTGAAATATATTTTTTCAACCAGATGGGCACCCGTATTGTGTTGATTTAATCTAGATTACATTTCCTTACTTCACTTATGAGGGTATAATGTAGGATAGCCCTAACAAAACAAAAACCCTAACAAAATAAAGATAATTTTTCTACCTAACCTCCAGGCCACTTAGCAAATTAAAGGTGGAGATTTTTACAATTATTTGTTCTTGATAAATCTAATTTATAGCTTCTTGCTTTATAATCTTCTATGTGCTTATACATTGATTGGGAATAAATTATTTTATTTTTAGATAACAAGAATTGATGGAACCATTGAAAACCCACCTCGTTTAAAGGTTACCCACAGGACATTTGGCACACAGAATAGCAATGCAGACATGATATATTGCCGTTTGAGCATGCCCATTGAGTTCCATTCATCTTTTAACTATAACACTGGTGCAGAAAGTGCCTCTGCTGATGCTTTCCAAAAAAGGTTAGATTTATGTTCAATCATCTTGTGGTACTTGTGGTATATTCCTCTAATCTAAATTTGAAAAGTATTTTGATTAAAAAAAATATATATATAGTATAGCAGTATGCTGTCCAATACATTGTAATTTTATAAGTTACATGTTTCTGATATTCTCTTTTTCTTAAAAAAATGCAGCATTTTAAAGTGGAAGTTCAAATAACTTTAAAACAAGCTTTGCTACAGAATCCTAGACACTCAGCAAGTTAATCTACATTAAAGACATATGTAGAAGATTCTCATGCATTATGCAGAGAGTATAATGATTAGCTATGAAGCCATTGCATATTTACTCTCTTCATTCATGTGTATGTCAATGCAGCAGTACACAAGCTCTAGGAAGGAAAAGGCAGTTGGGTAGTTTTTTTTCAAAGTATTTAGTTGTTTGGGAGTTAAACAGCTAAATAACTTGACAAATATTGCCCTGAGTCTTTGATTTGTTGCTCTAAATCTCTATTATACTGCTTCCTCTTGTCAGCAGGGTCTCCTGATCTCAGGGGCTAGGGACAGAAGTTACACATACAGTAGTTTAAGAGATCAGAAACTGGTTTAAACCTGTAACATAACAAAAGTTCAGTGCACATAAACCAGTTTCAAAATGGCTGCAACTAGTTTAAGATAAATGTGGTTGAATGTAGTATCACACTTAACTGATTTAGGTCAAACTGGTTTATGAAACTTCTGTCCCAGACCACTTCCTGGTTTGAGTTAAATCAGAGCCCACCATGCTTTGCAGCCCTTGACTGAGCTGTGCTATCTGCTCCAGAGAGCAGGGCTGGCTCCACCCCTCTGGTCCCTAGCTGGAGCAGTGAGGGCTGGCTCACTGCCTTCTTTCCCCCCCTCCACCCCCCCCGCAAAACTCCAGTTGGGGTCTGGGACCAGGGAAGGGGGTTAACCTCCCCTTCCCCCAAGTATGGAGCTGCCCTGCCCTGCCTTGCTTGCTTACTGCTGGCTGCGACTGTGGACTACAAATCGCAGAGCCACCTGGGAGTAGGAAGAGGAAGTAATGAGCAACCCTGCAGAGTCCTGCTGCTGTAAGTCTGGATTGCAAATCTCAGAGAACTCAGGGGCAGCAAGAAAAGGAAGTGAATACACAGCCTATGCTGACTACATGCCAGAAAGCCATGCTCTAGCATGCCCCAGATTCTGGCTTGAGCCACTGCAGTCATGTGGCTGCATTTCCTGAATCAAAAGTGAATGTCTGTTCATTTGCATATTGGTTCAATCTTTGTAGCTTAAACTAACCTGCAAAGACTAATCAATTGAACCTCAGGCTTTTTGACTGTCTGTACTTAGCCAGAAAGGCTCAGAGATGCAGTAGCAACACAATTCTCAGGAGAAATTCAGATGGAAGGGAATGCCCCTCCTTTCCCAGACCAGAGTTCCCTAGTCTGGAAAAGATACAGGGGAAGCTTGACTCCTTCTGATTGTAGAGGAATCCAGTATACAGGTGTTCATTCTAGCAAGGGACCTCTCACAGGGGAAATCTTCCAGGTGTGAACCTGGAAGATCTTTGTCCTGCATGGAGTATGTTTCGTCCAGGGGAAACTGAATTTCTAGCAATTTGTTCCTGGAAAGAGGTGATTCTCCCAGTAGAAATGTAATGCCTACATATAACCTTACTTATCAGTCACTTTCCTTTCCCTGATTCTCTTCAGAAAGGCTTGTTGCATACTACTATTCTAGAACAGAAAAATAAGTCTTTGCCTAAGAAACAATGATTAATCCATATTAAGGAGCTTATTTCAGGTGCTCATTAATAATAAAAAAAGTGTCACCATATTTTAACTTACCAGTTTTCTAAAATGCTGCTTTTCTTCCTCAGAAAACAGAGTCAAGAAATAGCTGTTCCTTCAACAGTAAGTAAATATGTTAAATTATGCTTTACATTATCTAATAAAACAATTTGACATGTGGCTTAAGTTTGCATTAGAAAGCGGTCTGTTGAAAGATCCTTTTTCAAACAATTGCTGCTGGTTTTGTATATAGCCAGAATGCCCAAAGTTTTCAAACTTGCTTCAGTTTAGGAATCTAAAATAATATTTAGGCACCAAAAATGAAAGCAGTCTGGTTTTCTGAAGTTCTGAACACTTGCAGCTACCATTAAGCCAGAGGGTGTCACGGATGCTCAATACCTCTGACACCTCTATCAGAGGTATCAGAGTTGTTCCCAAGTGCAATCAACAATTGCATATTGATCCAACTGATTGTCTTAATTATTAAAAACTTGTTGAAAGTCTATACACTAGAAGAATGGCTGTGATAGCTATTCTGAAGTATTTTTGCAAAAAAAATAATCATTCCTTTTTAATTCAGTTACTCATGAATACTTTTTTCTCAGTTTTTTTATTTTAATTTGTCTAAAGAATCTGGATGCTGAAATGGAGACAAATGAAATGTGCAAGAATATGAAGAAGTGTTATTCTGAGTGATTAAATGAGAAGATAATAGTGAACTCTGTCAGGAACAAAAGCGTCCTTCTTTTTGTTGGCATTCTATTGCTCTTAGTTATTATGTGTACTACCACAGTACCTAAGAATCCTAGACAAAAAACACTGTGCAAAGTGCTATGAAGACAATAAAAAGACAGTCCCTGAATACCAATTATTTTTAATGAGGCAATCTCATAATTTTATACTCGAAGTAAGATGAAGAAATGCAATTGCATGAAAATATGGCAGTATTCCATAGCTATGGGCCCAGTCACTCTGTGACAAACCTAAGGATGAGCCAAGCCCTGTCCCTAGCTATCCTGCTGTGTGGCTTCAGAGCTTTGACCAGAATTGCTCTGAGGTAACTCCTGTCTTTGACAAAATGTCAGCCTAACCAGCACTTTGTCCAGGCCTTGCAGGAGCAAGACTGTGCTGCGTCTCAGAATCCTCCTGGTCAGTGGTTTTCAACCTGTGGTCTGTCCTATCCTGTCTTCTTCCTTGTTTAAGCCATATTACAAACATACATTCATACAAATAACCATTTTTCATACAAATACGTAAATGATAACAGTTAACATAACTTATTTTGGCTGTGGATAGAAACCAAACATGGCAGTAGTAAATCTAATTTAAGGGACTATCTGTGTATGCATAAAAATATTCCCCAACATCAATCACTGCATATATGGCTACCTGGTGACATCCCCCAAACTGTCTGAAGTGTTTTGAACCTTTATTGCAGTGTAAGGTAATCTGAATAACTTTTTATTATCTAAATCACTTTTTACCTTTATGGAAGTTTATTATTGCTTTACTGTTTTTCTGCTATTCCTTGTAAAAACATTATTTACTATAACAACAGACCATTTTTTCATATTTCAGAATTTTAGCAACTATGCAGAAACGTACTTGTTGGAAAGATAGTCAAAACAGTACACAGTAGCTATGCTACATTATTGAAGTTCTTTATGCAGAAAACCATTAGAACAAAGTACCAAAATGAGTCAGACCAATGGTACATCTAGCCTAATATCCTTTCTCCAACAGTGGCAGAATTGAATGCTGTAGAGTAAAAGCAGTGAACTGGATATCTCTGGAGTGATCTATCTATTCCTTATTTAGTACCTTCTCTGGCATCCACCATTGTTAGTTTAAAGATGCCAGAGGGAACATCTCCAACCATTCTGTTCAATAGCCATTAATAGATCTATTAATTCATGAATTTATCCAGGCCTTTTTTAACCTGGCTCTGCTGTCTGCCTCCACCTCCTGTGGTAATGAATTCCACAAGTAAACTTCATGTTGCATAAAAGTGCACATGCATCTATGCTGTTTAATTGTTAGGGTTGGTATGTTGTTGTAACCACGATGGTCTAGGAAATGTACAAAGCAAGGATTTTTTGTGATATCTGTTGTTGGACCAACTGTATAGTTGGAAGAGCTGCTGGACAAGCTTTTGGACATAAAGTATCTTTCTTCTTGGATTGCTTATTTGTTAACAGTAATTCTTATTTTTGTCTTCATGAAATAACTCTGTTTTCTACTATTAACACACTGTTTCTGCTCTTTTCAGTACTATTATTCAGTGCGAATATTTGCTGGTCAAGACCCATCCTCTGTTTGGGTTGGCTGGGTAACCCCTGACTACCACTACTACAGTGAAAACTTTGACCTAAATAAAAATTGTACAGTGACGGTTACTTTAGGAGATGAAAGAGGCAGGGTTCATGAAAGGTAGGGAACATACTCATTGGTTAGTAAAGAAAATCTTTAAATTAATTTGTTTTGTTAAAGAAATCAAAGTTAACTTAATTTTTCCACAAAGATGAATTAAACTGAATTAATTACAGATCAGGTTTTAACATTCATCTAAATTGGAAATTTTAGATGGGACTTGTCATTAATTCATGTATTTATTAAGAAACACATTTGACGTGGAATTGTTTTAGCAAAAATGCCATTCTGAATTAACCTGTGGTTTGCAAGACAGACGCTACCGCTGAGTGATACTCAGAAAATGAAAAACTGTCCTCCCTTTAAAATCAGTAAGGAACATTAAAGAGGGCCTTTCCACTCTGACCTACATCCAGGAAATATTGACTCATTGCTATAACAAGAGAAAAAAAAAAGATATCTGGACAAATGGGACATGGCTTTAGAAAGCAACTTCTTAATTCTATACAGCTCAAAAAAGATCATAAAAATCAAGTAGTTTTGTGTTTTAAAAAGCTATTCCGTCATTATGATATAAAATACCAGGACCAGATTAATCCTTTAGTGGGCCCTAGGCAACCAAATTAATGGGCCCTGGGCCAGTCGAGACTACCCCCTTCCCAGTCCAGCACTGCTGCCCACAGGGAGCGGGGCTCAGAGCTGCTGCTAGGAACCAGCCACAGCGATGGCGAGACTGCTGGAAGGGAGGGAAAGGGAAGAAAGGGAGGTGGATGCGGCCATTCACCCTGCTGTTGTGGAGGGAAAGACTGGGCCTGCCTGCATCTCAGGGCCATAAGCATGTGCCTAGTTTGCTTATGCATTAATCTGGCCCTGTACCATTACAATACCATTAACAACAAACATTCAAAGATTCTAGTTATTACTGAAGAGCTAACAGTATAGGGTACATCAGTGATTCTCAACCAAGGTTATATAGCACCCTGGATGTCATGAAATACTTTTAAGGGTTCCATAGAGTGTGTGGACCTTGCAGAAGCAGCCAAACACGGCCTGTTTACACCTTACACTGAAGTCATATGAAGCTGTTCATGGTGGGAAGAGGCTGGCTGACTTGATCAGGCCTCAGACAGAAAGTACAGTGGCTTCTAGTGCTAATGAAGAGGTCTGGGGAGAATGAACTGGTGGAGAATGAGCTGCAGCTGCTTACAGGGAGTTCAGGGAGCTGCAGGGTGAGCAGTCACAGAGATCAAGGTAGTGTGTTAACATTAGTACGGGGGCATGAGGCTGGGCCCTCCAGCACTGGGCAGCCAAAACTAGGGCTTTCTTCTCCAGAGGGAGCCCAGTGCTCAGCCTACTGCACACACAAGTCAGCACCTACTGTTAAGCAAATAAAGTTGTTTCTAAAAAGTGTGCTTCTAATGTTGGTCCCTAGCCTATAGTCAGACCATTTCACCCATATAAATATGGGGCTGTGACCCTGCAGTGTTTTATTTTCTGATTTCCTACATGCCCATGTATTCTAAATTGTAGTATTGCTTTAACAGTAGAGTTTCTGCTTTATTTCCATGTTCTTAATTTAAAACAATGAAATGATTTTTAAAAAGGTATCTAATCTAAGGTAAAGGGACTTCAGAAAAAAATAATTGATGCCCAGTCATAAATACATCAATAATCTTTCTATAACATTTTGAAATGGGGTGGTGCTAATTTCAGAAAAGTTAAGACATGTCTTGAGTCTAAAAAGTTTGAAAACCACTGATGTACATCTTAGGTGTATATTTAAGCAGTCAGAATCTAAGTAACTATTTGTCCCTACTGGTTTTTATATTTTTCTTCTAGTGTGAAGCGTAGTAACTGTTACATGGTTTGGGGTGGAGATGTAACTGCTCATTCACAGAGATCAGGCCGCAGTAATGTTGATTTAGAGATTGGATGCCTTGTTGACCTCGCTACTGGAATGTTATCATTCACTGCCAATGGAAAAGAGCTTGGCACTTGTTATCAGGTATTTTCAGCTTTTCAGAATATTATCTAGTAAGTTGCCTGTTGTAACAGGTTTATAAAGATTTTTCTTTCCTTCCAAGCTACCTAACTGAAAATTAATCTTGTGATAGTAGAACATAATTCATACCTTGCTATTTAGAAATGTATGTCCATAAAGTGTGTACACCTATTGTGTAATGCCACATTTTTTCTGTCTAATAATTCTTTTAATCATAGTGTTCATGATATTTACATCTGAAAAACAATATAAACAGTTTAGATAATTTCACAGAATGGATCATTTTCACCCTTTGTTTTTACTTCTAATGTAATACTTTCATATTTGAAGAACAACAAGGAAGTGTTTTAAGTTGAAAAACAATGTTAGTTAAAAAACATGAATATATTCCTATTTTTATTAAGATTTTGGAAATACTTTGGGACAGATTCTATTCTACTTATTGCATATCTAAACAGATTAAGGTGCCTAAGTCCCTGCTAAAGTAAAATCCATTAATGTAGCTATTTTTGTAAACACCATTATCTGATCCCTAAGGTTGAGTTACAAAAAAGCAATGAAGAGGAGGAGGAGGATGCACATACCTGTTGTATAAACAATTTTTCTGGGAATAAAGTAAAATAGAATCACATTTATGGCCCTAAGACCATTTTTTTCCTGATTTTGAGGATGTAAGGTATTATTAATCTTTTTATTTTTGAGTTTTTACACTGATTCTATCCTGTTTAGATTCCAGGGTTTAATAAGTTGTAAAAAGTGTCAACAATAAAATAGTTAATACACAAGATGAATAAATGGAGGTGGAAACTTGGGGCATATACAGACACTATACTTAGACTGGTCTAATTGAACATAAATCAGTCTAAACCCATAATAGTACAGAAGTTGGGTGCAAATACACTGGTCTGAAAATCATGCAAGTGACCTAAGATAGACCTGGTGTGAGGTCTGTTAATCAGTTCAGATTGATTTAGGTTAGACCAATGCATTGAACTTCTGTACTGTTTCTTGTTGGTCAGCCAAGGGTGCTGACAGAAGTGGAAGTGACATTCTCACACAATTGGCCCCATGAAAGTGCTGTACAGCCATGCACTGACAGAAGTGCACAGCTTCAGGGCACTTTAAAAGTGCCTGACTGCATGACAAATGAACCGGTTTAGATGAAGGTGCTTCAAAGCAGAGCATCTTCATTAACTTCTATCAGTGTGTGCTGGGAGTAGGGCTGGGCTTGATGCAGCTCAGCCCAACTCCCGGTGCTGTCCTCAGGATGGGAGGGGGGAAGGGAGGGAGGGAGTTCCATCACTCCAGGCTCGGATTTGCTTAGCCTGTGCTAGAGGGTGAGGTAGTTGGATTGGATTGGAGCCCTTCCACCTCCTCTCCCTTTCTTCCCTCCCATCCTGAAGACAGCACTGGAGCTGGGGGGGGGGGGGGGGGTGGGGGGCACTAGGGACTGGGGGAGAAAGGCTGCAGACACGCATCCAGCTCCAAACTAGAGCTTGATCCCCCAACCCCCCAGACCCAAAAGAGAATGTCTGTTGGGTCAGGGCGCTCACTGTAACTCATGGCACTTCCTGTTAAACACCATAAGTTACAGTGGGGAGCTGCAAGGGACTGGGCACTGAACAAATTTCTTTCCATCTAACAGGGGCTTCTGAGCAATATTTTGTCAGGTTACAGGAGAATTGTTCTGTGTTGTTGTATCTGTGTTTACTAAGAGCTAAAAGTGTGTATAAAGAACACTGCAGATACATGAAGTGGAGACATTTCTAAATGTAAAAGGGAAATTTTGACAACCACAGCCCATATGAAACAATATGTACTTTTCAAGGGACATACTTTTATATGATGAAAGCTGTTTCATTTTGAAAACATCCTATGTAAAATTGTTATGCTTTTTATATAGGAACGAACACCATTATTAAAAATGTGATTTTTAAGCCTGTTCACCTCCATTGTTGCAGTAGACTTCCAAAATTGGATGAGAAAAAAGCCATACTTTTTTGGGGGGAGGGGGGGAAGGAGGGGGGTTGACTGAGTTATAAGGTAACCGTTTCCCATTTCTGGTTTATCATCTTACTGCTCAACTTTGGCAGTAGGTTGAAATATCATCATTGCCATATGCTCGGGTGCCCTGGGAGCTGGGACAGCCTAGCTCTTCTTCAGAACTCTGACCATTCCCCAACCACCAAACTCCCTTTCTAAGAACACTCTTTGGGGCATGAACCCCACACATCCTGAAGGATGAGCGACCAGGTTCTCCCAGATTATCCATTGGCTCCACTTCATGATTTGGTGGCTAGCTATCCTCTCTGAGAGCACTGTACAAGATGGATTCCCTTCCCACAAACAGCCAGAACAGAATTTGCTATTCAAGTACAGAATAACTAGTTCTTTTCTTTTCTCTCTCAGACCCAAAGATGGTTCATTTAAGTATGCTCCTAATTTTGCAAAGAACTTCCAGGGAAAGACTTTTCACAGAATTATTTCTGATGTGGCAGAAAGGCACATCATAAGCCAGGTTTTTATATAAGAAATTAAATGAGAATATCATACAAGAAATTCTGTGCTCTTGCAGCTCGTCTCGTTCTCTGAAAAATACTTTTGAAACATTGATTGCTTTCAAGATGATTTTTTTTAACTGTAGCTGATAAGCAGGTTGTTGAAAAAATAAAAGATGCAGAACTTCTCATAAAGTTGTAATATATTTTATATAAAGCATTACTCAGGGACCTTTTGAGCTATTTCACATAGTTTCAAACTTAACTCTGATTTTGAAAATAGCATTGAAAATAGTCTTGTTTGGCTTTTTGGATTAAAATAAGAAAATATAATGGAGTTTCCCATAACCAGCTCATCTCTCACCTCTTTTGAGATGAGCAATTGGTATTTCAGCCAGATGTCTGGACAGAGTGCACGATAATTGTTATTCTAATGTTGAACCCGTTTCATTTTTTCAATTATCTCAAGTGGAGAGAAGGACCAATATCTGTATGATAAACCTCTGCTCCAAAAAGCCTATTGACTAAAATGAGGAAAATGTCACAATTTAGACCTATTAGGCAATATTATACAATCTAAAAATATTTTTCTACATTAAAAATAAGGGCAGAAATTGTCATATAAAATTAAGAGATTTATAATTCTTTCCCTGTAATTGCCACAACAATGCCAAAATTACAGAAGACAACTGGGAACTTAAATTTATTTTATCTTTAGTTCATTTTATTCAACAGTGCCCTGATTTTCACATAAGATTAAAAAATACAAATATACTTATAGAAAAAATTAATCTGATTTGTCTATTTAATCTATCTATCAATACCAGTCATTAACATTTTTTCTATCTTTAGTCAGTTTCTAAAAATG
Organism: Alligator mississippiensis; assembly: GCF_030867095.1. Classification (NCBI taxonomy): domain Eukaryota; kingdom Metazoa; phylum Chordata; order Crocodylia; family Alligatoridae; genus Alligator; species Alligator mississippiensis. Next base: position 243,966,065 of record NC_081825.1, on the reverse strand, counting down.
TCTAAAATATAAGACAGTTCTGGTAGTGCAGATATGATGTTGTAGCTGTGATGGTCCAGAAATTATGCAAGAGGAAAGCATTTTTAGGGTGATATCTTTTATTGGATCAACTGTGTATTTGGGATATATTTAGATAGGCTTTTGAATGCAAAACATTCTTCATCAGGTCTAGCATTTGAAAGCTTGTCTAACTATACAGCCAATCTAATAAAAGATAACCTTGCCTCTTGCATAAAGTATTTTCAGTGTTTTCTCATTCTGGTTCATGATAAAAACATACAATTGTTTTTTATTAAAATACTTCATTTTGACATAACGCTTTGATTTTCTACTCCCGTGGAAAGCACTTCTTAATTAACAAACAAAATGTGCAGTCATTATGAAGCCTTCCCTTAAAGGTGAGAAATGCATGTATTTAATGGATGTCCTAATGTTCAAAATGCATTTCTTAAAATGCAGCATTACCATCTTAGAAAATATTGGACTTTAACAGTGTTCATTTTGCAGGGTGCCATGCATTTTGCACAATCATGATCTTATATTTTTTTCTATAGTATAAAACTGTTTCTTGAAGTGACCTACTGAGCTGTTTCAGTGTGCAACTGCAGACATCAGTAGTCTGACGCACTTTTCAGCTTTGGACCTTTAGGTTTATTCACATCATATCAGTTACTAGTTACATATATTATATGCAAAAAATAAGATATACCTGCATGTGTATTACATGAAATACCCAGTGGTGTGATATAAATATTTCATAATACTCATTTACCATGTCTATAGATATTTTAAGTTTGTTATACAGGACATACCAAACTGAAAGAAAATAAAAACATCCCTCTGGCCATAAGCTTGTGCTTTTCAATTTAGCTTACAAAATGTATTGTTAGGATCTTTTAGAATATTCTTAAAAATAAATTGTTACTTTTCTACACTCCTTATCTCAAGAACCGTGAATCAAACCATATAAATGAAAAGAAGGGAAAGTTTCAAACATTCCAACATCTGCAACTGTTTTTGCCTGTAAAACACAATTTTGCAGCTTTAAGGTGTTAACTGTTGTGGTCTTTCAAGGCTATGTAACACAATGCATATAACTACATGTTGCCCTACAGTGATGTAGCGATGCACTACGTTGCCGTATGGCACACTATGGTGATGTAGCAATCACAGGGGTCCAGACATGATTGCCAGTTATATTGCCATAGCGGCATGCTCCCCAATTCTAATGCACCACTATGGCAACTTAGCAGTAAGATCTAACCACATACGGTGAGCATGGTGCAGTAATCACCTGTACTTCCAAAAGGAAGTACTAAAGTACAGCGCCGTAGCAACATTACCATACGGCAACATGTAGACATGCCCAGTATGGTGAATTTCATGCTCACCAGGAGTTATACTAGCTTACCTGCCTTTGGAATTTAAATCAGTACCCTTACCAGACCATCCAGCTCATTTGAAAGAGGGACCCCACTAGCTTTCCACTGGCTTCCTAGAATTGCAATAAAAAATAAATATAAGGTATGCCATCTCCATGGAAAAAAGGATACCTATACTTTTCAGCTTCACTGAAATCATTCTTACCACAAGACAATCAGTAATAAATTTTATTACTGAACAGAAATAAGTTTTATTACATAGGAAAGGTAGATCATAATTTGGAGACAAACATGCAAAAATCAAACAGAAACATTTCACCCTGATTTTTAACTTGATCCAACTTCTCACTAAGCACAGTCAGTGTTTTGAGTGGTCACCCTCCTATTACCTCTTCCAGATTGATACCACTTTTTATTAGCTGGGGACTAGAATCTTCCCCTAGCCATCAAGACTTGCCAGGCAACTTTAATTTCCAAAAAATTTCCCTTAAATACCTTATTCTTTTCTCCCTATCTTTATTTCTCTATTTAGTTCTGTTCTCATCAAACATGTATATAAATTAGGCAGATGATTTCCTTTCCCTAGGCAAGTTAAGTGTCCTATTCATTCTTGTATCCAAGGAAGGAAGCAACATTTCTATAAATCCCTAATCAGATTTCTCTCAGGGCCTTGTGACACCTTATGCTGTGAGCTGCACAGATGTTGATGGGTGTTAGTGCTAGCTTCAGCTCAGAGCAATCACAGGCCACCAGGGGCCTGGAGGACTGAAAGCTAAGAATTCCCCCCTCCCATTCCAAGCCTCACCCCTGCTCCCCTGGCTCCCCCCAGGCCCTGGGGCATTACTTACTTGTGGCTGCCCACACTGTCTGTCCTGAGGAACAATCAGGGAAGGGTTAAATTGCCTGCCCAGCTGCTGCTATTGATGGCTGCTGCTCTTCTGGTTCACAAAGCAGCAGCAAGGCGGGAGGGGAATTGGGGCAGGCAATTTAACCCTTCCCTGCCTGCCCCCTGGGGCAACCACAAGTAAGCAAGGGATGTGGGGGGCAGTGAACGGCGATCTGGGGTGCTGGGGGGGGGGGAAGCAGTAGGCCAGATCCAGGGCAGGATCCAGGGCAGGGGAGAAGGGGTGAGGTATTTATACTAAGGTGTAGCCTCAAGTGGCCACACCATAGTATAACAACAGCTACATAGCCCAGATCAGAGAGAATCCTGCCCTGCAGTGGCCTAATTTTGGGCTGCATAATGAATGATTAAAACTGGTTTCAAATGTTAATGTGCAGACAGTCTAGAGGTTAAGAGCTCCAGAAGAGGCCCCAAAGTACCATTTTTAACAAGGCCCTCAGCCATTCTTGATTCTGTTCCAAAGGAATAGAAATAAGAATTGCTGCATGTGATTTCCTTTTGAAATGTGCTTAGTCATTGTCTGAGTAGACTTGACACATTTCCCTTTGAAATGCATTGCAGCCATTGTTTGATATTCATTCCTATTCCAGATGCACATTCCAAAAACCGGCTTCTTCCCTGTCTAGCAACTGATCATCCTTTAATTAAGTCAGATTACAAAAGTACAGAGATACATTCAGACCAAATAGTATGTTTCATACAAACATAAAATGGAAAAACTTGACATAGTAACAATTACAGTAGTTACATAGTTACAATAGTATCTTGAAGGTAGGGCATAGGCATGGAGTGCTGTAAAGATGCTGGGCTATGCTTAGATCAGCTTTCAGAGCACTCTAAATTACATCAGGGGCTACTTCAGCTCTCAAAGCACCTCAGCATTGCAAGGTCAGAGAAGGGCACCTTAAAATTGCTTAAGCCAATCCTCCCACCAGTTTAAAATTGCAGCGTAATTTCCAGTTCCTCCTTTTTTCCATAATAACAATGAGAAAAAGACAGAATTCAATTTTATTTTAACTGTTTTGGGTTTTAAAGCCCTCACTGAGGATGAAACTACTGGCAAGGGTTTCTATCATATTGGTGTAACAGGTTCAAATCCCAGGAGCAGCCACGATGCCCCCCTGGTGGCCACACAACTCCTGCACCAGCTCTAACTCTAGGGACCTTCGTCTCCTTTACTCAACCGCGGGTCCTTTGTTCTATCTGCATGTAATTGGCCCCTGCCATACCTGCAGGCTATTTCTCAAGCAACCTCTTCCCCTTAAAATAACAGATGTGCCAAGTTCCCCGTCACAATTGGCTCATAATAAATTGCCCTTTAGCACATCAGAAATAGATGCACTGATATAAAACTAAGTCTGATCTTATGATCATAATTTTTTCTTGTCTGTATCATACACGTGTGATCCTGGAAACAAGTTTATCTTTAATCATGAATAGTCAGTCTCTCTTTGATAGGACCACTCATCCTGAACATGAACTACACTTGTTGGTGTTTGTAAGGCTGGGGTGATACAGTATACAGTATGTTACAGACCTCACTCATTATATTTGGTTGGTGATAGGTACTTGAATGTCTTTTTTTTTTACATTTATATAATTCTAATGCCCAAGCTATTTCACAGTGATTTTTCTTGACATAAAATAGCAAGTGACTCTTGATACCTTTTAACTGTGATAAATCTCTTTTTTCAGGTCGAACCAAACACAAAACTGTTTCCAGCAGCTTTTGTACAACCTACAAGCACAAACTTGGTTCAGTTTGAGCTTTGTAAATTAAAGGTATTTTTAACTCTTTTCTAAAAAATAAATCAATAAAATTATCATTCTAAATCTGGTAATAGTCACAGACAAGCCAGTTGATCTCTAGGTTTCAATGTCAGAGGGCAGTAGTGAGACCTGTATCACTAAACTTGATTATTTCTGAAAAACCCACACATTTATTATAATATCAAAACTAAGGTACTGTCATCAAAATATAATGAAGTTTGGGATTCACTTGATTTTTTTTTTCTGAGCTGGTTTGCTTATATGCTGTTCTCTAAATTCATATCATCTTTAAGAGATATGTCCTAGGTCCCTTGCACACATTCATTTATGGCATGATGGGATCTTAACTCTGGTCCCAACAATCATGCCTCCTGCCATGCCAAACCTTTTTGGCACAACACACGATTTTGGGATCAGGGATCAGCTCCCAATAGCACCATTACTACAGCTCCCAGTAGCACCATTACTACCCCTTGCCAGTGCAAGAAGAGCCTGGGTTCATTGTCCCAGGCCTCCTGTGCACCAGCAAGTTGAAAGCTGAACCAGAGCTCTCCCGGGGATGAACCAGAGCAATCCAGTATGAATTGAAGCTAGGACAATCCAGCATGAACCAGAGCTAGGGCTAGGACAATCAGTACAGGGATCATGTGGGAATCTGAAACTGACTCTGGTGTGGTCCCAGGGCTGGCACTGACAATCAGCTGCTGTTGGTCCCAGCCCTGGAACTGCATTGGAGTCTTGAATCAGCTCTGTTGGGCTCCTGAGGTTGGAACTGACAAATGCTTATTGGTCCCAGCCCTGAGACTGCACTGGGAACCTGAACTGGCTCCAGTATCATCAGCTGATTGTCCATCCCAGCTAGAACTTCACTGGAGTCTGGAACAGGATCTTGTTTGTTACTATTTTTGTGGAAACCAGCCACAATAATATTACACGTTTTTGTGAAATACCTACGTGGCTGGTTTCACGTTTTGTCATGTCATTAATTCCTTGAATATGTGGCAGGGTTACTGATTTACAGTGCAATTAATAGGTTAATTGCATCTTAAACATTACATCTCCCAAGGGCCCCAGTGATAAATTAAACAAAAGCCACATATCTAAGTATTACTTCTTTAGAAACTGATGCATACTTAAGTATTTATGCAATCAGATACTATTCATTCTTTTAAAAATGTTTGGCTTTATTTATTTTTTTATTATAGAACACCATGCCTTTATCAGCAGCAATCTTCAAAAGTGAAGAAAAGAATCCTGTTCCTCAGTGTCCTCCTCGCCTTGATGTGCAAACAATTACACCTGTTTTATGGAGCAGAATGCCCAACAGCTTCCTGAAGGTAGAGACTGAGCGTGTAAGTGAACGCCATGGTTGGGTAGTGCAGTGTCTGGAGCCACTGCAAATGATGGCACTTCATATTCCTGAGGAAACGAGGTATGTTTTCAGAGAACCATGGTGGCTTTCTTAGGAAAGAAACGTATATACATAGTTGGTTCCTGTCCTTGTATTGGAGTGCCTTGGAGTACATGGAGGCTGTGGTGGAATTCTGTGGAGAAATGTTTTGTTTTTTCTGATTTCATCTACTGTATCTTCTCTTCATCTACTGTATTATAAATACCATATGGCATTGGTGATGCATAGGGGGTGCATGCAGGTGCACGTGCACCCTCTGAGCATGGCGGTGCACCCGCTGTGAAAAGGCACCACCAACTCTACCAGCGGCACCTGCAGGAGGTGGCTGCTCGCCTCCTCCCCCCTTGCTGTGCTGCGGCTGCCTGCAGGAGCTCCCCGCTCACTGCCACCACGCTCCACCCACCGATAGTGCCGCTGTCACTTGTGGAAGCTCACCATGCCCCCCCAGCCACCAAGAACATGCGGTGTTCATGCTAGGTGGTAGTGCAGGAAATCTAAATAGCTATTACAAGCCAAATAATTTACAGACTTGGGGAGATTAACTTTAATTGTAATATGGAATTAGACCTGTTGAAAAACACAATTGAATCTTCACCCAGTTTGAGATATAAGAATAAAAAATATAAAAATACGGTAACTCTAATTATGCAGTGTTTTAAAAGCATTTCATATTTTCTTAATTTTGCACTTATGTATTATTAATTGAAATCACATTAGAAAACTGAGAGCCTTTTAAAGTATATTAAAAGTTGGATTTTTATCTTTAGAGGTACCATAAAGTAGATGCGATTTTTATCTGACATCAGAATATGCATAAATTGATCAAATTAAAAAAGTTATTCAATAGCAAAACTGAAAGAACACGAGTAAAAGTGCTCATGCAAGAGTGTAGATTTTAAGCATATGTGCTTAGTAGCCTTATTTAATTATTGTATTTTTAACTGGCATGTTCATTTCAATGAAAGTGGTTCAAGAAAAAGAAAAACTTCATGTCATGAAAATAGGACAGTAGTCTTCAGTAAGGTTCCAGTACCTTCCTGTCTTAAAACTTGGCATTTCAGGGTTTTGTGTCTGTAAAATAAAATCCTGGGGGACTGGGAAAGAGTTTTTGCTTGTTTTAAATGATACTATAATAGGTAATACTATTAATAAAATGTGTCTATATACCAATTAAATTGTTTGCAAAATCTCTTTTCTTTCAGTATTTTCCTCTCCTTATTGGGGACTTATAGTTATTACAAATTCTAGTAAATCATGCCTGCTGGTTTGCTGATGTGGATATAGGAATTACTGGGCACATCTACACAAGTCATTTACTGCAGAGTAGACTAATTAACTCTCCAGTAAATAGCAGACAGTCTACAAGTGTAGCCCTATTAATCCTCAGGAAACTAATTAACTCCACAACAGGGTAGTACAAGTGTATTTACAAGTACTATCCTGGTGTGCAGTTTTTTATTCTGCAGCACTGCACATGTAGACACTGATGTGGCTGGCTGGGGCATGAGGGTGCGTCAGTGCAGGAGGCTATCTGCTGGCTAGCCACACACTGGAGCACCCTCGTGCCCTTGTGCCCTCAGCAACATGTTGAGCCGGGTTGGAGTAGCCATGGGTGGGCAGGCTGACCCCTGGGCCCCCTACCACCCAGGGCTGCTCTGATCCAGTTCAATGTACTGTGATCCCTAGGAGCACATATAAGTGTGGTGCCTGAGAGTAATAAGCGCCAATGAGACAAGCACTGGCGTTTATTGCTTTGCCTTAATAGCATGTGTAGACATGCCTACTGAGTAAGGAAAATACTTGTGCTCTAAAACAGAACCAATTCAGATTTCCCAAATCCTTTAATTCATTACACAGTTATTCCTCTCCCTTCCACAATTTGTGTTTGGATATATTTAATAAACCAGAATTAATTTATGAAACTCACTGTTTTTCCATTTTTTATGTTGCATAACAGGTGTGTTGACATCTTGGAGTTATGTGAACAAGAAGATCTGATGATGTTCCACTACCACACTCTAAAACTCTATTGCTCAGTCTGTGCACTGGGTAATTCTAGAGTTGCTTATGCACTTTGCAGCCATGTAGACATATCTCAGTTATTTTACACAATAGATAATCAGTATTTACCTGGACTTTTACGTTCTGGATTTTATGACTTGCTCATCAGTATTCATTTGGAACATGCCAAGCAAGCCAAGCTTATGATGAACAATGAATTTATTATTCCAATCACAGATGAAACCAGAACTATTGAATTATATCCAGATGAAACAAAAAAGCATGGATTACCTGGAGTGGGACTTAGCACTTGTTTGAAACCAGGTTATTATTTTTCTACTCCTTGTTTCATTGTGACCAGTGATGAGCACCTGAAGTCCAGTCCAGAAATATCACTTGACATACTCAAATCTAAGGCCATAAGCATGCTCACAGAGGCAGTACACTGTAGTGGTACTCATATCCGAGATCCTGTTGGAGGGCAAGTTGAGTTCCAGTTTGTTCCTGTGCTTAAACTTATAGGAACTTTGCTTATAATGGGAGTTTTTGATGATGATGATGTGAAGCAGATTTTACTCCTCATTGATCCCAATGTATTTGGTGAACACAAGGAAGAAACAGAAGAGAAAACAGAGAAGGAAGAAGTTACACAAATAGAAGAAAAAGCTGTAGAAGCTGGAGAAAAGGCAATTAAGGAAACAAAAGCTCCAATAAAAGGCTTATTGCAAACAAGATTACCTGAATCTGTTAAACTCCAGGTGACCCTTACCATCCTAAAGTAAATGTGTGTATGTATGTGTGCATTCATGTATGTGTTGTATTAAAGGAAGAAAGTTAGATTAATAGTCTCTAATGTTTAGCGCCAGCAGTTTGGGATTAAGGGCTCTCAGGTCCTAGTTCTGATTTCCTATATGATTTTGGTAGGTCATTTAATTTCTTGAGATGCCACCACTTTGGCTACAATGTTTCTTCATAGGTGTATTAATACCTACCCATTTCAAAATCTTGTTATGACAGAGCTTTAACATGTGTAAAGCTCTTTTGTGTATGTAGAAGGAAAAAACAGTAGACAAGTACAAAATAGTAGTCCTGATCATAGTAACAAAATACTTCTAAAATCAATTCTGTTTAAAAAAATAGAGTTTGTGAAGAAATAATCTTATTCTCATTTGTACTAATAAAGCAGTGCCTGTAATAACCTACTGTATCCATTAAGTTCTTCCTTTTTATAATTTATGGTATAGTTTCTCAGTTAAACTGATTAGCTCTCTTTTCTTTTTCTGTACTAGATGTGCCTGCTTCTCAATTATTTCTGTGACTGTGAGCTGCAACACAGGGTGGAATCTATTGTATCATTTGCAGACAATTATGTATCAAAGTTGCAGTATAATCAGAGATTCAGGTACAATGAACTGATGCAAGCTTTGAACATGTCTGCAGCTTTGACTGCCAAGAAGACAAAGGAATTTCGCTCCCCTGCTCAAGAACAGGTAAAAATAAAGGATTGTTTTTTGTTTAAATGTGATTAGTAAGGAGAGCAAGGGTAGAAATGTCTAAAATATATACTAGCACTGGGACTGTGGGAGAAATTAGATGTCACTTGAAATATAGATTGTAAGACTGCCACAAGATATTACATGAGCGCCAGAATTCAAGCTTCTAAATCTATCTGTAGCAACCTAGATAAAGTTTGTCCAAGTATTTTTTAAGGTGGTAAATTAATGGGAACTGAAGACACTAAGCATTTTTAAAAACTGAGGCTTCTTTTATGTAAATGTCTATATAAAAAGCATGACTTCATAATGACCCAAGTTATTTGCTTCATAGCTTGTGTGTACAAAACTGGTAATTAAAGATACATGGACATCCTAGCAGACATCTAGACATGTCATAAAGCTACCTTTTTGAATGTTTGTTTCTCTAGTACAAGAGACTGTTTGCTTTTTTAGAGACAGATGGTTAAAGTTTCCTGTGAAACTTATCTTTACTTTAATCTATATCTGAATATTTAAAAAATGATAAATAAAATCTACAAACTATTTTTACTTTAATATTGCTATACGGATATATTCAGTTCTTCACTAGAAGCTTGTATTACCTAGTTCTTCTGAATACCAAGTAATACAAATAGTTCCTGTACCAGTCTGTAATATCAGTAGCTACCAATAGTAAAATATTTCTATTTTGACGTTATATTATGGCTGTCTTGGACCTCTTCTGTCTTCTAAATTTCTGGGTTTGTTTTTATCCTTAATAGATTAATATGTTGCTAAATTTTCAACTGGGAGAGGACTGCCCCTGCCCAGAAGAGATTAGAGATGAGCTATATGAATTTCATGATGATCTCCTAATACACTGTGGTGAGTGGCAAATATTTGTTTTTTACTTAAGAAACATGGCAGGATTTTATTCTGATTTTTTTTCTTATGGCAAGCAAAATACTGATGTAAATAACTTTGGTTTAGATGTGACATATATCTGCTATCTGTGCCTTGAGGCTAGGGACAGATATTACACATAAAGAAGTTTAAGTGATCAAAACCTGGTTTAAACCTGTAACAGAACAGAGCTAGGGACAGACATACAAAAAGCCTGAACCTGAATTGATTCAATCTTTACAGGTTAGTCTATCCTGGCTAGGCTGAACTGGTTTGTAACCTCACAGACATTCTCCCTGGACTGAGGAAATGCAGGCACATGCCTACAGTGGCTCAGGCTAGAAGTTGGGCAGCCGGGGGGTGGGGATTAATAGAGCATCCCCCCCTTCCCTTCCAGTGCTGAGTTGAGAGCAAGACCCCAGCAAGACACTCTGCAGACCCCAGCAAGACACTCTGATTAGGGAGGGGTCCCCCCTCCACTGCTCCTCACAAGCAGAGAGTTACGCAGGGAGTTGAGAACAGACCATTTATCACGCCATCAAAGCAGAACAACAGCTTCTCTCAAGAAGAGTTCCAGCTCTTCTTAAACAGCTTTTTCCAAAGGAGCAGAGGGACATTACCAGCTCACTTGTTGACTAGCTCCAAAAAACCCTAAGCAGACAATGTCCTGGCTGCCTTTCACAGACACCTCTCAGCATTAGCTAGCATACCACATGCTGCCTACAGTCCGTTCTGTGGGAGAAGCCCTGCGTGGGCAGTGAGTGGTGAGCAGTGGGGGGACAGGGAAGCCAGGTAGACGCTGCTGTGCCTGCGGTCTCTGTTGGAGCTGCAGCCAGGGAGCAGAGGGACAAGGCCAGCCCTGCTGTAAAGCAGAGAGCCCCACCCAGGGCTGCAAAGCATCTGGGATGCTGCGAAACTCTGGTTTAAGTTAAACCAGCAAGGGGTCTGGGACAGACATGGTATAAACAGGTTTGAACCAAATCAGTTAAGTCTGATACTACATTCAACCAGGTTTATCTCAAACTGGTTTCAGCCATTTTCAGATTGGTTTATGTGCACTGAACATCTGAGCTAGGGACAGACATTACACACAAACCAGTTTAAGTGATCTAAATTGGTTTAAACCTGTAACAGAACAGACATTCAGGGCACATAAACTAGTTTGAAAATGGCCGAAACCAGTTTGAGATAAACCTGGTTGAGTAGTATCGGACTTAACTGATTTGGCTCAAACCGGCTTATACAATGTCCCAGACCCTTTCCTGGTTTAAAATAAATCAGAGTCCCTCAGCATCCTAGCATGCTTTCTGGCTGGGCAGAGCTCTCTGTTTCATTGCAGAGCTGGCCCCTCTCCTCTGCTGCCTCACTGGAGCTCGGCAGTTTCTGCAGACATCTGCCTGGCTTCTGCTCCCCCTCCCCGCCCCCGCTAAGCAGGCATTGCCCCATCCGTCACAGACACCTCAGCATTATCTAGCAGACCACATGCTGGCTACAGTCCATGCTGTGGGAGATGAGGGAGGCAGACAGGCTTTTTAGAGCTATTCAACATGTTGCTTTATGTCCTTCCTGGGAAAAGCTCTTTAAGAGCTGTTTGCTCCCCACCTCACCCTCACCACTCTCTGCTAAGCAGGAATTCCCCCCTCCCCTCTGCCGTGTGGAGAAGGTATCTGTGTATTAACTAGCTAACCACGTGCTGGGTTCATGCTGAATCAACAGGCAGAATCAACAGGTAGCTGGTAATTTTTTAATGGAGCAATAAACACTGAGATAGGGGTGACACTGTTTTCAGCCCCCCCACCCCTGGCTTGTTTGCCTGCCAGTTTGCTGCAGACAGTATACAAAGCAGGGAGGGGGATTGAATAGCTCTGTATTGGCAACAGTTGTATGTACTGCCCACACCCACTTTGCTTCAGTGCTAACAACACTGGGATCACTCCCACCCCTTGAGCCAGCGAGCCAAGAGAAGCCTGGGACTACAGGCCTGAATTTCCTCAATCCAGAGGAATTGTCTGTATGGTTGGAAACCAGTTCAGCCTAGCCAGGTTAGACTAACCTGCAAAGGTTAAATCAATTCAGGCTCAGGCTTTTTGAATGTCTGTCCCTAGCCACCATGTCTAAGTACCAAAAAATACCAAAAAAATCTCAAATGTGTGCATAATTTTTATTTCTATATAACTTTCTAACTCTTTTTATTGATGTGTTGTTTTAGATTAAAATAACAAACATTACCAAGATGAGAAGCTCTGGACACCCTAAAATCAGACTTGGCAAGAGATAATTACAGATGGCATACTGTGAAGGATTCTTCCTTCTATTTAAGTCCACCTGGCTTCTCTGATTTAGAGTTGAGAGCAACTGGACAAAATTACAGTCCCTAGTATCATGGTTCAAGGACTAGGTGAGGGTTTAGAACACTAAATCCAAATTCCATCATTTGTCCATTTGTCATTTTAGGGTCAAGTATAATATGAACTCTTCTGCTGGTGAGTCTTTCACTATCCATTAGGGAAAGGATTTGAATTAAGGAGATTTGAACCCTGCTTCAGCCTAAAGCCTTAAGATTAAGTTTCCAACTGCCCGTGAGTTACTGCCTACCTCCCATCTCTTAGATTTATCACCACTCTCCCTTCTTTGGGCTTCCCTGTCATTTCTACAACCAGTAACTAAAACACACAGTAGTTCTTCACTTTATAGTCTTTCCTTCATATTTTGCTAATTCTGGTCCTACTAGACCTCTCTTCTGCTGCCCAGACCTTCCTTTTATTCCTTTTAGGAGGATGAGCATAACCCTTAATTGATTATCTGAGTGAATCTGATAGCCATAAGGTCCTAGTTTCCCTACTGCTCAGTCAACCCTGTCTCTGCTGCATGTTCACAAACCTCACCTCTCACTCAAATAAATTTGTATTGAATTAATGTTTTTTCTGATTGCAAAATCAAAAATTTATAATGTTTGGACTTAGAAGTGTCCAAATAAAAGACACCTGTACAACTTTAATTCAGTCCCCTTCTGCATACACATTATCACATAATCTTTATGACATGATAAAATACCACTTTTCCATAAGATCCTTCTTCATTCATGGCAGAAAATTGGCTAGACCTAGGAATAAAACAGGATTGTACAGTGAGAATGAGAGAGAATATTTTCTGGAGGACTTGTGCTTCATTTGTTGAAGAAACAGAAAAAAATTATAATGAATGATGTAGGAAACTGAAGAAAATAAAAGGATGATCTTATGCTTCTCATCTTGAATCTTTTTGCCCCCTATCTCCAACTTTCAGTCTTCTCTAGCCTACCTGTGGCTCTTTGTTCAGACCCCATTCTTTTTGGCTCCCAAATTCTAATCTTCACTCCTCAACTTTCTCATCCAGCTGTCTTATAGTAGTAGGCAACCACTGATCCCTCTGGATCATGATATATGCATGAGGGTCACAAGGTCCTTTGAAGTGTACACCTAGATGGGAATATGGAGAAATGCAAGCTGCCCAGACCTTCCATCCCCACTTTAGATTTTTGAGACAGAATCCAAAGGCTAAATCAAACCCAGACTTTTGGTGCCTCTATGACTGTAGTTATATGCACATCTGGAAATAGAACTTTGGCTCCCCGCATGGCAGACAAGTATTCTACTACTGAATCACAACAGTTGGTAGCTGTCTAGTAAGAACGTAAGAATTTCTCTACTGGGTGAGACCAAAGAACTTTCTGGCCCAGTATCCTGTCCCTGACAGTGGCAAGTATCTGTTTCAGAGGAAGAATGTAAGAAACAAGGTATGAGTAGAGTGATTCATCGCATTTCATACCTTCCTAGTCACTAGCCATAATTTTTATCCTTAACAGTTGTGTTTAATAGCCCCTGATGAATCTTTACTCTGTACATTTGTAAACCTGCTTATGTTATTGGCTAATACCCTGTGCCAGTGAGTGTCACAAATTTATTATGCATTGTGTAAAGCAGAAGGTAAGGCAAAGTGGCACCTTAGAGAGACTAACTGGTTCAGAGGGGCATGACTTTTCATAGGCAGCAACCAAAGTGGATTGTTGCCTATTTCAGTTGTTGCCTATGAAAGTTCATGACTCTCTGAACTAACTAATCCTTAAGGTGCTATCCCGACTTACCTTCTGCTTACCTTTAGACTAATATAGCTAAGCATCTCTCTGTGAATTATTGAGTAAGTACTTTTTGTTTGTTTTAAACTTATTGCTTGGTATCTCTTACCTATTGTATTACAAAGCATAGTAAACATCATTTCCCTACTCACTTTTTCTATACCTTTGATGATTTTATAGACCTCTATCACATCTTCCCTCAATAGCATAGCTAACGTGGGCAAGCAGGGCACCAGCCCTGGCTACTGACTTAGAGGGGGCACCAGAATGCCCTCCCCGCCTGATGCTTTGGTACAGCAGACACTGCCCCATATCACCCAGCCATAGAGGCTGGGCAGCTCTGTGCCCACTGGCGTATGGGAGGGAGGGGTCAAACAGAATGGTACCACCCTGTGAGATTTTTGCGCAGTTCTTACCACAGTAGCATATTATTGGAGGAGGGGAGTGATAGGGGCACCAGGAGCAGCCTCCAGGAAGCATCTATCATACGGCAGCTGTCTCTAAGGGATAGAGTGCCCGTACACACAGGGCTGCCCCTGGTGCCTTGTTCACCTACTTCTGTTACTCTACTGGACAAGGAGCTGCACCTCCCATGGCAAGAATATTGGGTGAGTGGAGGTGGTGGGCCCATTCCACTTGACCCCTTCCCTCCATATACTTCTGGGAGCAGGGCTGCTTGGCTTCAGTGGCTGGGTGCTGTAGGGCTGTGCCTGCCATAGCAAAGATCCTTGGGAGGGAGGGGCCTTCCGGTGCCTCCCTGATGTATGTAATGAGCCTGCTCCTCAGCCACAGCAGGAGCTGCCAACAGAGTGCAGAAAGAGCAGATAAGACCTCCTCCAACCCTCCCCTGCTCTTCAGTGGTCAACATTCTGCCCAGGGCACTGCAGGAGTTCGCTATGCCTCAGCCCTCAGTCATCATGCTTCCAAGCTGAAGATATCTAGCCTTTTCAGTCTTTCCTCATATGGAAATATTCCATGCTCCAGATCGTATGTTGCCCTTCTCTGTACCTTTTCTAGTTCTAGTGTATCCTTTCTGAGATGGAATGACTAGAAACACATATTTTCTAATGGTCTGTAACATTTTATTTGCATTTTGACCACTGTTGCATACTGGGCTGATGCTTTTAAAGAACTGTCCACAATAATTCCAAGGCATCTTTTCTGACTGGTAACATCTCATTCAGAACCCATAACTGTAGTTAGGACAGTTTTTTTTACTGTGGGCATTAAGTTGCATTTACTAGTATTACATTTAATCTTATACTTTATTGCCCACTCACTCACATTTGTAAGATCTTTTATAGGGTAGCAAAGGCCACATCCCTGACACAGATATCACCCTCCTGCCTTTCCAAATTTTCAGTCCCTGCTCAAAAGACCAAACAGCACACTACCAGCATTTGTCAGCTTGGGCGAAACATGTTTTCCCAGTTCTTCAAAGAATTAGATGGAAATTTTAAGGTCAACCTGAAGCAGACACTCAACACATAAAATGTTACCCCGGATGTCTAAAGTCTGTCAAAGGTTTAAGCAACTGAAAACAAGATCTCATAATTGGAAGTGTCAACTTCATTAATAAGAGTTACTAGCTCTCCTGCCTTTATTCCTGTAAGGAGTTAAGTCAGCTAGCCAATAATTCAAAGCTGGAAAAAACATCCCCTTTCTGCCATCATTACTATCAAACAATAGATAGTTTTTGTTCTTCATTGTCATGATCTAGAATTGTTTAAAAATATGGTATAAAGTAGCATGATAAATTGCTGTCAATCTATCATCAAATGTCATCTATTCAGGTGCCTCTTACCTCACAGATTTGTTATAGAAAGCTTTTACCATCAGTATGACATTTATGAAGATAATGCATTATGGTTTTTAAATTCAGATCATATAATTTTGAATGATAAATGTCTTTACTGAATACTGCAATATGTGATGTGTTTTAGTTTCAGACTGCCAATTGTGCCTTATGTTCTGCAGCTCAAGATAATGAGAGAGATTTAATCAAATACGGCCTTTGTGACATAATTAATGATCTTTCTAAAATAATACCTGTACTGATGTACTAAAGAAAATGACATAAAAGTCTTGTGTATTTGGATATATAAGTAATATATTTATATTTAATAGACAGATTGATAGAAAATGATAAACATATCTGGGGCACACATAGTATATAAACACTCTAAAAAAGGTACTTTTCTGTTTTGAAGGGTAATGCTATAGCTGACATTCATGAAATCAGGTTTTTTCCATATTTTTCTTTATGGAGTTTGCTATTTGCAAAACTATCTCCAACATTGCTTGAAATCTGTAAATATTGTATGATGGATATTGTTGAATTATTTAATATTTAAGTATTTATTGAAGGATTTCATCCTAAAGGTATACGGTTTATTTATAATTAATTTTATTTCCTGTTAGGCATTCCACTAGAAGAAGAGGAAGAAGAGGAGGAAGATGGCTCATGGACTGGTAAACTTCGCTCATTGTTGTATAAAATCAAAGGTCCACCAAAAGCAGAAAAAGAAGAACCTAGAGGAGAAGAAGAAGAGAAATCTCCCAGTAAGGCATTTATATATATAAAAGTACTGCACATATTTTTAAATAGGCATTACAATGGTAAAATAATGTGGCTAGAAGGCATTTGTATATTATGTTTCTTTCCCTTTTCTTTGCTAACTTAACTAAAGTAGCAACAGTTTGAGTTTGGGCCATACGTTTCTCATTTTATCAGAATAAATGAGCACTGTTTAACCCTATTTTTTATTTTCCCATTATTCTCACATTTCATGTCACCTACAGTTACTATGCGGTTCAGGGTTTTATTGAGTACAAAGTTAAAAGCACTTCTGTAGCAAAAGGGATAAAAAGAACTAAGATGAGAACTTTTAGGAGTCTTTGGATAGACTTAGCCACAGCAGATTATTTTGGATAAGATTTCAGTAAGGGCCTACTTATCTTATTGCCTGTTGATGTCAATGAATCACTCACATGAGTGATACACGGACAGTTGTCACACAACTGAGCCCTAAATGATTATGCATACTTATGATGATTATGGTATAGACTATTTTTAAATAACTGTTGCTACCTTATTGAATAAAGCATGCAGTCATGTTTATCTTTAATATGTAGCTTTTTGTTCTTTGGTAAGAAGGTGATATATTTCTTTAAGGCATTTGCATGACATTTGGACTACTAAATTGTATTCCTACTAAAGCAGGGATACCATTGTCTAATACTCTGTCAGTTTTGCACTTCAGTACAAATTCAGTGTTTATAGCTTTGGCCTAAGGTGAAAGAATAATGTTCCTGTATTTAATATAGCAGTCTTTCATCCTGTACCTTGCTTCTATAAATCTTTAACACATGCCCCAAAACCAGAAACCAGAGCAAAACACTGTCTAGATATGATCAGTTTGTCTGAAAACTTTACTCCGTGGTTCATCAGTCTTGCTGCGCTTTTCACTGACCTTTCATCTTATTGAAAATATACATGGGGAAAAGAACTGACACCATTTATCAGCAAAATTATTTAACAGTCATTTTTCTCTCTAGCACAGTATTATAGTAACAATCACAGAGGCATATCAGTAGGATATCCTTATAACTTTGCAGAATTAAGCTCGGCTGTGAAATTTTCTCCCTATAAACCTTTTTGCAAATAATAAGTCAGGTTTTAAAAGGCATGCATATGTACTGGGAACTTAAAAGGACAAGAGCAGAGGCAACATAATCTACCCACAGAGCAGCATCTTCACAGTCTGAAAGAATTCATTACACCATTAAAATAATTCCTTTGCTAAAAAGGATTGAGCCAAGTGACTATGACATAGCAGCTGGAAGGGAGAGACACTATTAAAGGGACATCAATAGGGAAGACAAGTGAGGTATGCATATCCCACTTACTTTCCCTAGTGATAATTTATGCAGTGTAATACACTATGCGTAGAATCTAGTGTGTGCATTTAGGATATAATTGGTTTTACATTCATGGAAGAAAAGTGGAAAATATCCTAAGGAGACTGGAGAAAATGCATGCTGCTTACATTTTGTACTTGTAAAAATGTAACTTCAGAAAGGGAAATTATATAGAATATCTGTGGGTTTTTCTCTTAATATTTCAATGGTCTATGAGGGGAAGAGAATGCCTGGAAGCAAGAGGTCACATGCTTTATTCATGAGTGGATCAAGACTGTAGACAACTTGTAATGACACTGACATAGTTTCTCTATTTTTAGGTTATAGGGACAGGTCATGTTCTACTTTTTGGTTATTTTTAAAAATGTGTTATAAGGAACTGAGAAGAATTGTGGTGACTACTGAAAAGTGAAATCCCTGAGTACTATGTAAGACTATGCAAGATATCAAGATATATAAAAGTAGGTTTACCACATACTGCTGCTAGGTCTAGATGTAACCTAAAGGTTATTGCTAGAGGCTGTACAAATACATATATTGTGACAGTCTCTGTCCTTGAAGACTGACAGTAAAAGACAAGACTAGAACAGGTGAACAAGACAAACAAATGGGTCTCAATCAGAGAACTAGGGAGCTGGGGTAAGAAAAACAATGATATATTTATAACTTTGCATTTCCACAGCCACTATCAGATAACAGTTTATAGGGCTGATAAAGGAAGTCAGTTTTGAGGAGGGACTTTTTAAATTTTGTCTGACAGCTTTTTCCTACTCAGAAGAAGTAGCAGGAGAGAATGACCAAAAGTACTTGTTAGGCAGAATCAAACTGTCATTACTGATGTAGTGAGAACACCTTGTGATGAAGTTAGATACAGTGGAGTTCAGCTGTAAAGGGTTTGAAAAGCAGGGACAAGAAGTTTATTTCATGTAGGGTCAATGCAAGGACTTAAATAGGGGGTGAAATAGTCAGAACAGTGAACCAGATGATCTTAGTAGCAGCATTTAGAATGGGTAGCAAGATTACAGGCATTGGAATAAGATCCAAAACAAGTACAGTATTTAACATGTGCAGTTATCAAGGACTGGACTATAGTAGTGGCAATATAGGCAGTGTTGGACGGTTGGTTCTTTGCAGTCTTGTGCTGGAACGAACAGTAAGATTAAGACATCAGCGGGATCAGTGGGTAGAAAAAGGAGAGGTAAGGAAAGGTTTGGGTACTAAAAAAGGGTGTTCATTTGGCCATTCTAAATTTTACTTGGCAGCTGGACATCCTCAAAGATGGGTACATGGGCAATTCCAACACAATTTCAGTAGTTTTTTCAATCATGTCATAATAACAAAAGCTTCATTTTTAGTATTACATCACCAGATTTAATCTAATATTAATCTAATGTTATATTAAGTATTTCCTCCCTACCCCCATATTTCAAGCTAACAGTGCTTTTTCTTCCTCATATTGTCAAATAGTAGGCATGTTCCTAGCATAGATTTCGCTGGATTTTAACCACAGGTATGCAAGTGCCATAGGTGAAGCTGATAAGAACTTTTAAAGCTTTGGCTGTAGATAATGTAAGAGGTGTATGTGCACAACACTTTAAAGTGGGCTAAATGCTTTTGCACCACTTTAATGGTGTTGGTGTTTGCACATATCAGCAGCGTATTGGGCATTAATTACAGCCGCTGCAGAAAATTTGGCGGTGTAATGTGCCTTAAATGACTTGGGCGCAGCAGACGAAAACTTCTGTGGCCCATACAGTGACGGAGTGAAGCACCGGGCTCCGTGCAGCTCCACAGCTCTGCAAGAAGCCCTTCAGGCAGCCTGGCAGCAGCCCAGGAAACCAGGCTCCACCCAAGAAAAGCGGTGAGCCTGATCTTTTTTTTTTTTTTTTCCACCCCCCGGAGCCTGCCTGCCTGCCTGAGCTGTATGGGGGCCTGGTGCTTCCCTTCACGGCTCTGGTGCCCCCCGGGACCACACAAGCCGGGTGCCTGCGGGCGGATGCCGCCTGTGGGGGGGCTGCCACTGCCATGGAGGGAAGCACCAGCTCCACCCCCCTGCAGACTAGGGACCGTTCTGCCCACCAGCATCTCGCCCTCCTCCGCTTCTCACCAGAGAGGCAGGTAAGTCAGCGGGATATGTGCACGACACAGAGGCTTAATCAGCTCTAAATTGAAGTGGTGTTTTTTAAAACCCACTGCTTCAATTTAAGGCCTCTGTTTCATCTACTCACACCCAAAGATTTTGGAAGTTGTAAGACTTTGAAATATGTATTATGGCACTGAAGATTTTAGACCATTGAGAAATTGTATAGAAAATTTGGACAATGTATTTAACAGATATCAACAAAAGCTTTAAATAACTAGGAAACAGAAAAATTAGAACAAGATTTTCAATATATCAAGAAAAGTTATTTACACAGCACACTTTGGAGGATATTAAGAATTCTCTATCTTCGTCCTTAGTTTGGAAGACCTTATAATATATCTACAGCTTAATCTAGAGGGACAGATTTGTGGAAATCAAGACAATTCTTTGATTCTGAAAATTAATCTTATTGTAATTGGTGACTTTAGACCCCACTTGGTAGGAGTATTTCAAAGTCATCAGTAAAGATGTAGTATATGTTTGTGCAGCAAAGTAAAGTATACATGCAGTATGTCCCTTCCACTGTACAAGAAGCTATCGAAGTAAAAGAACCCATTCTTTTAGAAGCTTTAAAATGGATGAAAAAGTCATGGCTCAGGATCAAATCCTTTTTGGTATGACAAAGTCATCTAGGCACCTTCTTATCTAGCTTTGATGGAATCAACCAGAACACACTTCAGTATTCTCCAGGATTTCAGCTTTGTAATAAATAAAAGCACAGCTCTCTACAAACAGGTAAAAAAAAACTCACTTCGCAGTGAAAATCAACATAGACATATTGAGCAGAGCTTATTCTGTTTCTTCCTTCAGAAAGAATATTCCCCAAAGGACATGAGCACAATTTTCTGATCTACTGGAATAGTTTGTACTACTTTTTAAGATCACATAATCAAGCAACCTTCTGGGTACACCTATGTATTAGACTAATACCACAATTGTTCCTTTAGTTTTGGAACCTCACTTCAGACACTGTTCAAGCAAAAAAAAAAAAAAAAAGCCACTGTTACATTTGCATATTTATCAGAATAGCCAATGTTGAACAGCATTTGGGAAACCAGTCAAAAATAGCAGGACAACAGAATACAAGCCTCCTGGAAAAGATAACAACCAAGCTGGCACTACAAAATGTCAAGGTATCATGTACTAATCCAGACTGACAGCACCACAGCCATAATCTATGCAAATATGCAGAGTAGCCTGAAGTGTTTGGCTCTTCCTCAGATGTCAATGAAGATGTTATTCTGAGCACAGAAATAAATGGCATTATTCAAGGCCATTGGCAGAAGTATCCCTTTACTTGAAGAAAATCTGATTAAACAAGAAAATAGCCTATTTATTATTATTGGCATCACAGTGACATGTGAAGAACTCCAGTATCTACTCTCAAAACTGTCATTATCTAAGAGAGAGTCCTTCTCATAAACTAGAAATTTAGAGTTCCATAGATAGGTGAAGCAAGCTATAATGCATTTTTTTTAAGTTTGTGGGGTGAAAAAAATCATTTTTTATGTATTTGATCTCAGCCTGAATAAGAATGAAAACTCTTTTTTTCTTTTTAATTAGCTGGATGGAAATTATGAAAGAACCATTGTTTCCGAAACAAAATATATACCCGAAGACACACCACTGCTGTATGGATCTAGCATTCTTGTTAGTTCAGCCTTCAGAGTTGGCAAGTCAGGGGATCCAGATGGCCTGGGAGTCTGGAGAGACTGGGGTCCTCGTTCCTGAGCTGCATATCTGGTAAAGCTGCCTTGGGACACACAAACCTCAGGGACCTGTCCAAGGATTTACGGACTCTAAGTCCCAATTCCAAGGGAGGGAGAGAGCCCCTGAGTGCTGCAATTAGTTAGGACTCATAAGATTTCCAGGCTCTCTGTAGCAGAGTAGTGAGCAAAGACTTGGTTGGAGTTGCAGCTGCTATAGCTTTCCAACTCTGTTATGAGGTAGGGAATCTGGTAGCCCCAGTGCCACAGATCCTAAAATGATTGAGGTTCCTGGACCAAGAGAATTCTGCCAGGCTGGGATGCCCTGAACTGTTAATGAATCACTGGCAGCTGAATTGAAATATTTAGCAATTTTGCTACTGCAATGGTGAAACTAAAAAAATATCAGTTTCAGAAAGCAGGAATCCAGGGAGACCTGAGAGAACCAGGAGGCCAACAGCTGACTGGGAATCCTACAAAACCCAGCCTTTGATTCACCCAAAGTTTATCAAACCTAACATGTTTTGGGGTAACTCTTTTGAGTTCAATAAATCAACACTCTGATGAAACTCTTGTCTGAAAATTTCCAATCAGATTTACAGCCAAACCTTTCCAAAACAAGAAGGCACAAACAGTTAAAACACTACATCTCAAATTTTAAAAACCCACTAAAAATCTCTCAGGCTTTCTCAAGCCTCAAAGTTGGAAAGTGTCAAAGGCTCAGAGGCAACCAGAAGCAGTTGAAGTACCCACAATAAAGGGAATTGGGACTGAAGGGTTTGCACGTTGGGCCAAATTCTTCTTCAGTATAATACAGTGAAATTCTTTGACTTCTATCAAGGAGGAATTTGGTCCAGTTTCTGAATGTTACACACCCCCAACGTCATTGATTTTCTACACAACATGTAGTCACATAATCATATAACTACTCAACAGTGTTGCACTTTATAATCTCTTTATCAAACACAACTGAGGACAGTAAGAGAACACAATTTTTCTTAATTTTATTTCTCTGGGGTGGTAATCAGTAGAAAAGCTGAAGTGACCTGCTCAAACCTGAAAAAAGAAATGTGTTTACTGCTAACCCCAGTAGCTGTCAAGAACAGCAAGACAAAACTGAAGTCTCTCAAATACAATCAGATTCTCAATCAAGATTCCCTTCACGCTGCATCTCTGTGCTGATGACTTTTTATTGATTAAAATTAGGTTAACCAGCTCCTTGCTGTCTTGTGTACCTGGTATGTGCAGTAAAACCATTCCGCAAAGATGACATAACCGGTATGTGAGAGTGCTTTTAAATACTACTTCATCATTATGTTGTGACCCACAGTATGTGCTCAAAAAAAAATCAACAAAAAATGGTAAGTAAAACCAAGCTAAGATACCTTTAGAACAGTTATCCACTTTAATGCCTTTTGTAAACCATTCATTTATTTTATCATTATAGTGTTAAAGCTGCCAAAAGGCATTAAATAAGTACATTAAATGATTTTTGGAGCATCTTGCTTTGTAGTATAGAAAAGATACTGCCTCAACTCTCCTTGTTCATCCATCAGTATTTTAACTATAGTCCACGGATGAATTTATATTGCAGTAAGCATAGGCAGGCAACTAATTAACATACTGAGGTGAAATGAGTGCTCAAGAACCATAAAGTTTAGCCAGGTAACCTAAGGGCACTTTTACACGTGCTCAGGGGGTGGAGACGGCTGCACTTTAATTAGAGTGGCTCTGAGATAGCTCTAATTAAAGCACCACAGTATCTCATGTAAATATATATCTCATATCCCCCACACTTGAAAACAGCAGTGGGGGTGCTTGAACTGAAGCTCGTTTGATGAGCTTTAGTTCAAGCACCCCGCTACCATTTTTAAGTGCAGGGACACTGATACATGAGATGCAGGAGGCTGCTGGAGTACGGTAATTACCACCAATTAAAGCTTAGACTGAATATCTGCCGGGCTTTGTGAGAGTTTGAGCAAAATAAACACATGCACAGGGATATATTAAACCAGATGTAAGTATATTCTTAGAAATAATACAATATAAGGTATAAAACAGGATAGAACAGTAAAAGAAAAAGTTATATTAATATAGTAGCAACTTGCCCGTCAAGAATGACCAGGGGTGGGGGTAGGCAGGGATGGAGTGCTGCCACCCACCACTCCTTGCCACTGCCGCCTCCCAGGAGTGTGGGGGAGAGCTTGCACATGGCAGCTACCACCCCCCCCAGCTCTGTTTCTGGCCCTACATCCCGCCCTGTATCCGGTCCCACACTCCTACCCATGGCTCCACACTGCCCACCACTCCATCTGGCCGGGCACGTCTCCCCCTCTCTGTCAAGAATGGGTGGGGGGATGGAGTGGGGGAGGGGAAGCTTGCTCTTGGCAGCCACTGCTGCCACCCATCACCTCACGATGCTGCTGTTCTGTTTGGCTGTGTGCCACCCCCGACCCCCGCTCCACATCTAGCCCATGCCCCCTCCATCCCTGCTCTGCGTCCAGCCTTGCTCCACCCACCCACCCCCTGCTCCACGTCCGCCTGGCCTGCTCCGCTGGAGCCACACCCCACCTACCATTCTTGATACAGCACAGGCTGGAGTCACACCCCACTGGGAGCTGTGTCCCCCAAGAGTGTTATGGACAGACAGCTAGACTAAGCCCATATATATATATATATATATATATATATATATATATATATATATATATATATGTGTGTGTGTGTGTGTGTGTGTGTGTGTGTGTGTGTATGTGTATGTGTATATATAATATAGAATACCAGAGTCACACAGCAACCTTCAGTCTAGGAACACAGAGATAACAAGCTGATGTTGCTTCAAGCCACTGGCCCACAAACTCGCACTCCCTCTCTCATGCAAAACAGTCTCTTCTTTCTCAAATGGTCAGCTATTACAGAGACTGTATACACTGAGCCTTTTTGTAGTCAGACTTTGAACCACTCAGGTAAATGCTTCACTCAGACTATCAGGTAAATACACACTACCCCTCCTGCCCTCCAGGTCCTTAATTTCACTTTCTCTGAGCTTCTCCAACTAAAAGCAGAGACTAAGTAATTTGTCCCAGTATCAGGGTTAGGGTGATATTTTACCACAAACTATGATTCCTGCAGCTCCAGGAATATCATGCAGAGAAATTACCAAGGGCTCAGAGAACTATGTTCAAGTTTGATTCTCTAAGAGGTCATCTCATTACCACCCAGGACATCAAGAGAATCAGCATACCTCATGGATCAAAACCTCCCTCTTTGGAACAGGAAACCCCCTGCTTCCTCAGCACACAAGCTAAACTCAGACTCTTATACCTTTAAATCATCCCATCTTACTCATGCAATCACTTCATGCTCCAGCCTGTTCATCATCAAGTTTTGTATCAAGCATATGCTTAGACCAGATGCTGTCCAATAAAATTCTCACTTACCTCATGCAATCTACAACAATTCCCATCATCAAAATTTGTATCAAACACTCGTTAAGACCATGTCCTGTCCAATCAAATGCCTGTGCACATGCTACCACACTAATGCACACAACATCATCATACCTTGCACTCAACAGTCAACAGGTAGATACTAGTCACTATGCACGCTCCTCAGCAAAACTAGGTCACTTATGTCAGCAAAGGGTAAGAGTACACTTTTCCTAGAATAGTCTTAACTGAGCTGACTATTATACATATGCAGTAAAAGATCTTACACACTCAAACAGCAACTATAACAACTCAGGCAGGGGAGTTGTCCAATGGACTACAAATTCCTCTCATCAACCTTCTCTTGGTTACTGTCTCTTGCCTTTTTTTTGTCTTCTGTGTGTGCTGGCAGAAGAGAAAACTTACTTGAATTCCTATCCCTGGAGTGCTGTGTGTCTTCATTTGCAAGATTGGTGACCAGCACGTTATACCATATAACAGATACAGGATTAGAGAGACCACACACAAGAACAGGAAAAGAGAGGAAAATAAAAAAGAAAGAGAGAGGAGGGCAGAGTGAGAAATTTACCCAATAAAATAAAAAATAATATAGAAGAGAGAGAGAGAGAGAGTATACATGAGGGGGAGGAAGACTTCAGGAAGCAGAAGAGACTTGTGGAAAATATTTACTAAAAG
Organism: Alligator mississippiensis; assembly: GCF_030867095.1. Classification (NCBI taxonomy): domain Eukaryota; kingdom Metazoa; phylum Chordata; order Crocodylia; family Alligatoridae; genus Alligator; species Alligator mississippiensis. The sequence goes on along the minus strand of NC_081825.1, from coordinate 243,940,211 downwards.
AAAACAGTTGGAATTTTTGTTTCTTCATTTTACAGGTATACATTTAGGATTAGGCTTATAGACACATCATCAGAAATAGAGACATATACATTTTGAAAAGAGGGTCTTTAATAAAAACAACCCTGACGTGAACTGTAAATACATTTAACAATTGCAAGAGAAGACATTCAGCTAGTTCAAGCATAAAACTTATTTTACATTTGTTTTTTGTATTTTTCACGGCATCTGTTATTGCTATAGCTGGCTGATTCCCACTTTTTGACATAGCTCAGCATGCTGGCACTATCACGTCTACTACCCATGGAACCCTGGTAGAGCACACAGTTGACTTACATGATCAAATCATGGAAAGGCAAGTTGTTCCACAAGCAATCCTAGAGGCTATTGAGACTACGCTCCTAGTATCTCACTTGTGACAAAGGGAAGAAATTTACTACCTAACTTTCCCTCTAACAATGAACCTCAAGAGCAGGTTCCTAACCTAGTTCCCCACCCCTACTTGGGGCTCAACAATCATTTACCCTTGCTAGCAGGATATGGTAGCTAATATGAGCCAGCAGCACTGTGCATTTCACCAGAGGGTGATCCATAAGCATTAGTCAAGACAACTTTAAAAACAGGAAAATCTTTGTTGTTGTTCTAAATGTAAAATTCTCCTCAGGGGTCCTAGGTCCGGTTTCTCCCACAAGCTGTGTGCAATTATGTATCCATTTTGTATATTGTATTATAAGCAAAGTTGTGAAGTACTTGACAGCTTTACTCAACAGGATTTTTAATATACAGCTCATTTCTGTGAAGTTTTTGTGAATTTTAATGTACAGCTCAATTCTGTGAAGTTTCTTTTTTTTTAACAAGATAACCATGACTACAGTCAATTTTTAAGTGGATAAGGATGACGGATAAATTTACAGCTCTCCTCCCTTTTGGTAGGTCTTAATCTCCCATCAATCAAGCTTCTTTTCTTCTGCTAATTGTTTGCCTAATACCCCTGGGAATTTCTCCCTTCTCCAGTCTCACAGCCTGATCCAGTGTTTATAATCATCAGTTAGCCTGCTTTTTTCCTCAGACCTAATAAAGAATGCCTTGCATTCTACAGCTTGTCTAACTTTATCCCAAACCATGCAGTTCTTCTTTTGTATGACAAAATGGCATCCATATCTTTATCTTTGTGCGCTTTTGCATTTGTGTTGATTCAGAAGCTCTTGGCCATTGGAGATGTTATCAGGGATCACTACATAGAAGTGGCTCTTATTGATCCCCAATCTTGCAGTTGATCAAATAAAAGATATCACCCACAAAAATCCTTGACTCCTGAGTAAACTTAGAAATGAAACACACCTGAAAGAGATCAAGAATTTCTTTTTTATAGAGCGGATTAAGTGAACATGTTACATTTCAGGTTGTTCATACCAAAATGAACAAAAAGGACAGTTAATTTTTTTAAGGCTACAGTAAATATTCTGAGTTATTTAAACAAATGTAATATATTCATAATATGTAAAACTTAATATTTATAGGGACTTGAGACTAATCCATCTCTTTGTGTATTATTCTTCAAAATAAATTAAACTTGAGTATAAATGGTATCTCAATTGTACTCACAATGAAGTATACATCATTAGTGCAATTATGTGATTAGACTACTCCATAGTAGCATTTTTTCCACAAAATAACCGCAAATGCTATTTTTGTAGGTATCCGTTGATCCAGATATATATATAAACAAAATTTGACATTTGGCTGGGATGGTTTTAGTCAACAATGATCCTACCTTGAGCAAGGGGTTGGACTAGATGACCTTGTGACATCCCTCCCAGCCCTCCTTTCCTATAATCCTAATTCAGATGAACCAGGATCAAAAGCATCTGCTGATTTGTGTAGGCCTGCATTCACACAGTCCCACAAATGGAATACTCCCTCCACTGGAGGAGAGGAATGGGAATATCAGCAGCCTAAATCAGATTTGGGGAATGAAATATTGAAATATTTCAATAATACAACCCCCACCCGGGCACAAAAAACCAAGAGGCTACATTATTTTAAGCGAGAGTACTGGCTTTTGTGACGCTATGTGTAGGAGGTCTGTAGTTGCCCTATACCTTGATCATACACCCTGGAATAATAAAAGGTTTGGGGTTTTCTGCTATACCTAAAACACTGAGAAAATATTGGCTGTTATGCACAGCTGTGGGGCCTCAACATACAAATTATTCTTCCCAGCTTCTGTTGTGGAGAGCCCTGCTTGCCCTCTAGTTTCTTCCTTCAGCAGATGCCTATGGAGGGATGACTAGAGAGACAAACTCATATGCAAAAGACCTGGCAGATAGCTAAAATAACTAAAATAAATATACAAGTAACAAAACAAATATGTTTCCCTCTGGCCTCTTTCTGTGTGAGGTGTTGAAGGATGTCACAAAGCTGAACAAGGTCATTGACATAGGTCCATTTTTATACTTCTCTCTCAGACAATAAAAAAGATATGAATGAGAGCAGCATTTGCCTTTCTCGGTATACAGACTATGGCTCACAGGCTTGATGAACCTATCACTGGATCTTTGGATGCCTCTGTTGCACATTATGTCTGCTATTACAAAACCATTCCTTCATCTGGAATAAAATGTTTATTGGTCCCATGAACACCAAAAGAGAAGTCAGCAGAGTTTGTTATAGTACCTAATGCAAAGCCCATAGTTTAACCACCAATATAAAAACTAGCTAACTTTACTCTCAAGTTCACTTAGGAGGGCTTTATTGTGAGTATATAAAAGTACCCAAGTGAAAAGGTCAATCTCTGTAATCTAGTTTGCCCAGCAGATTCAGTTTTTTTACAAAGTCCAACATGTAATCATTCCTTATTCTAATCCTTAAAAAGTCCTAGTATTTGATGATGTCCTTCTGCTCTTAAGAGTTCTATCCAGACTGAATCCTTGTAGATGTCATTATATTTCCTGTTCATGTGTGTAGTCTCACAATGACTACCGTCTCTTATTAAAAGAGAGATTTTGTTTTGCTTTGCTTTGTTTGTGAAGCTGACTTTGTCTAATGTGAGAGCCGGTATTTTAATTCAAAGAGCTGTCAGTAGTTGGAATGTACCAAGCGTGTAACATAGGAATAAACCCCCCCTGTATTTTAAAGAAAAATACAGTAATAACATTTAGAAAAGTAATTAAGGTCCCATAAATTTTGAAAGTTATCTCAACAGCAGGACAGTGTGCTCCAGATTCCAATGACAGGTCTGATTCTGCCTCCAAAACTTCAAGCAGGCAAAATTACCCAGGGCACTGGATCTGTGGACTTTGTCACTTAAAGAAAGGAAAAATTCAAATCAGTACAGATAAATTTTCCTCTTTCAGTGAATGACTCTTCTCAGGCTACTTCGGGTTTCATATGGCCAACATGCTTCACTATTTTTTTTCTTTCTTCCTTCTTTTGTTCTTACTTAATAACTGAAAAGAAAAATAGCTTTTTGGAAAAAGTTATTTCAGTTCTAATACAAGACAGCTGGCAATTCTAATACAGTTACAGTTGCATGCACACGCAGTTCTTCAGAGACAACAAAAAAGAATGTGCTTAGTGGGCCAGACAATTAACTTCTCTGATCATGTGCAATTGTAACATATTTATAAATGGATTCTCCTTAGGGTGCAGTTGGGAAAAAAAAGTAGTCATTACCATGCCATAGCAAAATTGGGATTACCTTTCATAGTTAGTAGGGTTGGAAGGGACCTGAGCAGATCATCAAGTCCAACCCCCTGCCATGGCAGGAAAAAGTACTGGAGTCAAACGACCCCGGCAAGATGTTCATCCAGCCTCCTCTTAAAGACCCCCAGGGTAGGAGCCAGCACCACTTCTCTTGGAAGTTTTATCACTGTGTCATTTCATTTTGCCCAGCCAATTTTGTAGTTAAAATGTTGCAAGCCAATGTTTGTACCAGGAAAGTTGCACTAATGGACATACAGTAAACAGAGAGATATTCAATACATGCAGATGTTACACTTAGATGTTGATCTTACTACAGTTAATTTGATCTAAGTGTTGGTCTGTACATATGTTTGGGGAGGTTAGATTGGGCAAAAAATAGCCAACCCAATCTACCTTAGTTCATCTAACTAAGCCTGATCTAACAAACATCTGTATACATTTGGATCACAGTCCCATAGCTGGGAAGGCCTAGCTGCTTGCTCCAGCCCAGGGACTACATTTTTTTCTGCATCCATCCCACCTTAACCAGGCTATGTTTAGTTCCCTGATCTCCACCCCCTGAGGGATAACCTCCCCCACGGACCCACCAAAACCCACTCTTCAGGATTCACCAACCCCCTGATCCTGCCAGCCCCCCCAACTGTCAAATACCCCTTGAGTCAGCTAATCCACCCCTAATTCTTCCTGCCTCTCCTCCCACCACATCTGACTTGGATCTGGTTTCCAGCCTGGCTCCCAGCATCAGCAAATGTCTGCATAAAGTAAGCCACATAATCATAGATCAGATCCTGGGAATGTCTCCATGGACTAGTTAATAGAGATAAGATGTTTGTTAGACATGCTAGGATATCATGCTGATGTAGCACACTTGAATGTAATTTTAACCATCATGAAGTCTGACATAACATATGTCAGCAAATCAACCCAACTTAGGTTTAGCTTTCCCCCTAGCTAAAATGACTTGGGATTTAATGATGTTGCTGCTGTTCTTGTCTGTTTGTTTTTTAGATAGTTTTTTGCTGCTCTTTTTACCAAACCAAACAGAAAACAGTATTCAGACAAACAATAGTAGTAGCTCTGAGGTGAGCTTGCATCTCCTCAGCCTTGCAATTATCACAGCTTTTAAATAGCCAGAATTACAAAAATGCAAACAAGAAAAGGCCTTTTTCCCTCCCTCCACACTTTTTTCTGATTTTGGTTTGGTTCCAAAAAACAAAGTTTCTTTAAGGGTATTCAATTGTATAAATATCACAGCAAGTTCAAAAAACTAGATTCTGACACAGAAATGCACAAATGCAAATATATATATATATATGTTTTTAAATAAATCACTTCAGTTATCTGTTTTAACTGAATGGAATATGACTACATCAAATTGCAACCTCCACTTCATATAGTATGTAGAAGACACATTTATTGAATGGGAATTCAGATAGCCATCTTTCCAGGAGAGGTGTGTAATGCCTCATTGAAGGGTTATCATTGGAAAGTTATCCCAAAATAATCTGGAGCTATTAGCTTTTGATTGTATCTCAGCTTCTGGCTCAACCTCATAGGATAAAAGGCTTTCCTTAAGGGAGCACCAGCACTGGTGGATTAGCAGTTTTTCATGTTGGGCAAGGGCAATAGGAGATAAGTTATATTTTAGGAAGGGGTGGCTCTCTAAGCAACAGGCAAGTAGAGTGTGAAGACTATCATCATATAGAAACAGAAGTGGCTGGAGAGAAAAAGGCAAAAAGAATTTTGCCTAACCTAAACCACACAAAAACCTTGGACTCAAAGGGTGGGTGAGAAGAGTCTATGGGAGAATACAATGCAGAACTTTTGCTGGCCTGTAGTGATATGTAACTCTCCATTGCTTTCAAAGATAAAGTGGCTCTTGTTAAAACAATTCCTTTGCTAAGTGTGTGCTCCTTGCTTTCTGTCTATATTGTCCTCAAAGAGGTGAAAAAGGAAGTCCAGAGTGACCACAGCTAAGTGAAACTCTGGGGAGCACATATAAATGACTGTGAGGTCGGGTTCATTAAGCCTAAAATGGGCACCATTTTTAGACTCTAGGGAAGCTGGATTGCAAAGTCCCTGTAACAGGCTGCAGGCGGTAAGAAAGTGATTTCAGGTCTGTCTAGAAGGTGTGGGTCAGCTGAGGGGATAATTGGCCAAGAGGAAGTTAAAATTTCCCAGGGAAGAGAACTAGGAGAGAGAGAGAGAGAGAGAGAGAGAGGGAAAGCTGTATAGCTAGAGGCTGCAGCATCAAGCCAGGATACTCTCTCCTGGTCTGGGAAAGATCACGGTGTCTGAGTTAACCCTTTATTGTTTATGAATTGGTTTGATTGCTGATTGATGGTTCATAGTTTCATAGTTGGTAGGGTCAGAAGGGACCTGAGCAGATCATCAAGTCCGACCCCCTGTCATGGCAGGAAAGAGTACTGGGGTCAAACGAGCCCGGCAAGGTGTTCATCTACCCTCCTCTTAAAGACCCCCAGGGTAGGAGCCAGCACCACTTCTCTTGGAAGTTGGTTCCAGATCCTAGCCGCCCTGACTGTAAAGTAGCACCTCCTGATGTCTAGTCTGAATCTACCCTCTGCTAGCTTGTGACCATTATTTCTAGTCACTCCTGGTAGTGCTCGGGGGAACAGGGACTCCCCCAATGCCTGCTGGTCCCCTCTGACTAGTTTGTAACAGGCCACTAGATCCCCCCTCAGCCTTCTCTTGTGGAGGCTAAACAGGTTCAGGTCCCTTAGCCTCTCCTCGTAGGGCCTGCCCTGCTGCCCCCTGATCATGCGAGTGACCCTCCTCTGAACCCTCTCCATGTTGTCCACATCCCTCCTGAAGTGTCCACATCCCAGAAGTGGGCGCAGTACTCCAACTGCTGCCTGACCAGTTTACCCAGGGAAATAAAGACTGTGTTATATGAACTGACAACCTGCTACAGTCTTTAAAAAGGGACCAGACAAGAGCCCTGAACCTGGGAGTACACCCAAAAGACCCAGAATTAAACCAGTTCCATTGGTCTTTCCAGTTCCAGTTGTCTTAGAAATGTGTGTATTCAAACTATATGGTATCAAGACAAGTTGTGACATATGTATTGCATACATATAATAGTTTATTGCTAGGCCATTTTATAAAGTGTACGTAAAGTATAGGGAAAAAGGAAGTATTATAAGTATATCTAAAAAGATTTAATTTCATCAAGTTTGAGTTGGTTATTATGACTGTTGATTTTTCTCACTAAAAACACTGATGTTGTATTGCAGTTAGAGACAATTTCTAGCTTCTTACCAAAATAGAGGAGACACTCAAATGTGGGAATTTTACATCTCAAGTGTATCTGGCAAGCCTCTGACCCACTCTCCAGAGCAGTCAACAATATAACACTTTTACAAATGTCCACCAGTAATAAAAAGCAGTAAAAGAACAGTGTGGAGATATCCCCTTGTATCATGGTGTGAGACACCTGAGGCTAACTATAACTAATATAGCAGAATATAAACTTTCAGGGTGTCAGGTCTAGTCATTTGAGGATCTACATCCCTAGTAAGTGCTTAACTTTTATCTACCTCTTCTTCGATTGAGCATCTAAGACATGAAGAGGTAAAAGGATGCCTGCTCGAGCAATCAGGGTGTGTCCTCTCAGCCTGAAGAAGACATGTATCTCTAAATAACCTATGTACTGTTCCTTTTGGCACCTATCAGCTCAAGTGTCCAGTAGCGCATGCCCCTCCTGTGGGCACATCTACACGTGCTTATTAATGTGACACAATAAACTCATACCAGAGTTTATTGTTCCCTGGCACTACATTTACACGTGCGTCTGAGACTACAGCATGTTGAGCCAGGTTGGAGCAGTCCCAGCTAGCCGGGGGTCAACCTGCCAGCCTGGGGCTGCTCTGGCCTGGCTCAACATACTGTAGAGGGACTGGCTGGGGCACAAAGGCTCTCCAGTGTAGGGCTAGCCAACAGGCAGCCCCTGCACTGAAGTATCACGCCCCAACCAGCAACATCAGCATCTACACGTGTTGCTGTGCAGTAAACAGCTTTGCCAAAAGATAATATTTGTATTTACAAGTAATAACCTGGTGTAGGATTTATTAGTTTCCTGCAACCTAATAGGGTTGCACATGTAGATCTGGAGACATTTGCTGCAGAGCTAATTAGGCAACTGCACAATTAACATCTTGTGTAGACATGCCCTGTATGTTCAAAATGGAGGAGGGTTCTCTGTAGGGAGAGCCCCTCAAAGCAGACATCATCCATCAGGGTCTAACAGCAAAAGAAAGCTAGGGAAGACTTGCCCCAGCACGAGGATTGGTTCTGCTGACTATTGCTATTCAATACTGAAGCTGGCTCTACTTTAACACAGGTACCAATACAATTTCAAACTAGCCTCCACACTTTTACTTCAGGTACCAACATGGAAGGACCAAGGAGAGATTGAACATGACTGCAAACATAAACAGATACCAACCCATTAAAATACACATCCCTCTTTCAAGCCTAGGGTACCTATATTCTTTGCCAAGGGAATGGTGCTAAGTAAAGCATGGTGCTGAGTAAAGCAGTACTTCATGTACTGTCCCTTCTGAAGCATAGCAACCCAAGTGCCAGCAACAGATCCCCCTCCTGCGTATTCAGAAAGTGCAGGAGATAAGGCTCTCTGGTAGCATCACTACCAGAGTACCAACAGGAACTGGGAACTGGCAAATACTGATATAAGAACAGTTACTTTTCCTATAGTAAATGATTTTTTTCATGATGTTGTAATCAGTATGGATCCCATAACTCTCCCTGTATCCCAGTTTTTTGAGTTCTACAGATACCCCACACTACAATTTATGAGGGAACTGAGTAATAATGTATTTGCATTTGACAGTGCTCTGTTGCACCTCTCAGTTGACATAAATAGGGCTGCAGGAAGTAGGGTTTTTGCTGCAGATTTTCTTAGCAGTTATAGTCAGAGAAAACAGCCAAATTTTTCACAGGGCAGTGAGGAGAAAATGGTTGCCAAGGGAGATGGACAGGAAATGGTTTTCTCATCTGGGGAAATAAAGAAATTTAAAAAGCTGTTCATTCTTATCACAAAAAGGGACAGAAAGGTGAAATCTCAATTTATTTTATATTATTTTGGTATATTGGTAATCCAAAAAAATGTGTTTGCAGACATAAAATCTGTTGTATTGATAACTTTGAAATTTTTCATCTCGACTTTTGATAATTTTTTTAGTATAATTTAACTGTGTTTGTGTCAGTGTTTCTTTGGGGTATTTGTCTTTTATGCTTTGTGCTCTTTTCTACCTTTTCTAATATTGATTTGACTTTTTCCTTCCTTAGTATCCCATTTGTTTCAAATTCTGTGATCCCTTAATTTCAGAAGCAGTACATTTCACTCACTGAACTGTCTGGCCTCAGTTTGCTCATTAATGAATGGTTATTTACAGAAGCTCTCAAAAGAAAGAAAGGGGGGAAAAAAAGAAAAAAAATTAAGCTGTCAAGATTTACCACTGATACTCTTGAAGATGCACCCACTGCATATTTACAATAGGTATAAAGCAGCTGGCTCTTAAGGACTGACTTGTAAAAGAACAAAGTAGAAAATATTCTGACAAGCCCATCCTTTCAACCCTTAAAAACAAAAAGTTATGTGCTGTAACTTGAACATTTAAAATTCAAGTCACTGCTGTTAAGCTGAAGGTAACAATCACTGTGTTGTAGGGATGTAGGGCATACATTTTAACTGTATTGGGTCTTCCTCCATTAGATACAAAGCTCCTTAGGGCAGAGACAGTTATCCTCTCTTTGTAGTGAGCATGGTGTTGGTAAATAATAGAAAATAGTACCTTTTATTTTGTAAATCTTTGGAGAGGAAAACATATAACCATTTAACTTTCTTTCTAGGAATTCATGGTAGGAAAGTCACCTCTGAAATTTCCTTCTATTTCTACTTAGTTGTTATAGGGTATTCCTTCTGCTTGCATATCTTGACTTACTTAACTTTGGAACTTAGATGTTTATATGGCCTTGATCACTACAGTATCTGGGAACTTTAGTCTTTAATAGCATTTATCTTCACAACAAGCCTGTGATGTAAGGGAGTACTATTATCTCCATTTTATAGGTGGGGAACCAAAGCATAGATAGACCAACCAACCCACAAGGCCATGCAGAAGGCCCACAATAGAGTATGAAACCAAACCTGGGGGTCTCAGTTCTCTACCTATCAATTCAACAATTAGGTCATTATATATGCTTATCATAGGGAGTGATATGACTTGAACACATGCTCTGGACATGTTTACATCATGTTGGTAGCGTACCCAGGCTGGGTCATGTCTGAGCACATCTCACTCACCCATGCCTGGTCACATGCTCCAAACCAAGAAATATGCTAGTGAAGATATCCCAGGACATTCTCCTGCTCTCTGTCTCCATCTCCATCTCACCTGAGTTCTCACTAGAGAACAGCCAGACACATCCATTGGGGTCTGCTTTAGTCAAAGCTTTTAAAAGAGCCTAAGCAGTATATGCACTGAGCAAGATTGTCTTAATCCATACTTTAGCGAGTCCTACAGAAGTGTGCAAGCAGAAGTTGTTGATCAGTGTGTGCCAGGGGCCATTCCAGCCAGGGCATGCATGCAGACATGCCTTCTGAACCCACCAACAGAAAGACCACACTGCATATAACACAAACATAAAGAAATACTGATTTATTCTTCTCCCACCCTTCTAAGTAGTGGTAGTAGAGGAAGGCAAGTAGTAGTTTAATATTGAATATGTTCATTTCATAAGGGCCACATTCAGCTATGGCTTTTTTTCAGGGGCATATACTACTCTCTGAATTACCTTAAGAGGAGGAGGTGGTTAGTCCTCTGATGTTTATGATTGCCTTACCAAAAATAACAGTGCAAATGCTGACACATTTTATGCTGCTTAGAGCTCATAAATCACTCTTCTACAGGACATAAATTTGATATTTAGTCTTTATAGCTTTCTTTAAATCCACATTTTAAAAATTTTCATAGAAAAAAACCCCAACTTTTTGGAACGTGGTTTTTCAAAATTATCTTCCTTTCTCCCTATCGTTTCGTTACCTTAGGGAGGATTTCAGTAATTCAAACCCATTTCTTAAAATTAACTTCTTAAAATTTCAAAAGAATTATGAATAAAGGTACCTATTTTTTATTTATACCATTTTTGTATGCCCAGTTTGAGATGAACATTCTAATATACTGGATAACTGCACAGGAATGTGAAAGTGTTTACACTTAAAACTTTCCAGTTTCCTTAGTTTATAGATAATGATACTACTTCTTCTTTTTTTCTCTATTCTGTATAATATAAACCTAAATTTCAAAGACTTACCCATGTGCCTATTAAGGTCAATAAAGCTGCTCATAGTGGGTAACATTAAGCACATATATACAAGTCTTTACTGAAATGGCCTGAAGCATTTGAAATTGAAAAAGTGACCACTCTAATTTTGTATTTTCATGCATATATTGAAAATTGTAAGTATATACTTTTTACTGTGTTTAATAATTGTGATATTTTAAATGAAGTGTATTCCTTAAATAATTTCTTTAGCTTATTTTAGATTTACCTAAATTTAAAGGTATATTGCAAATGCTGTCATACTGGTATGTAATATGCTGAAGCATAATTTCTTTAGATAGCTCTTCCTAGGTCTCTGCGCTCCCGCTGTCTCCCCTGGCTTCTGCTTCCTGCCTCTTCCCCTAGGAGGTGGAGACACCTGCATGCAGTGCAGCAAGGGGCAGCCTACCACACAATGAAAGTGCCCATATGGCACCACACGGCGATGCTGTGCAGTGCAGCTGGGTTGCATGGGGGGGGGCCCATTGTGCACCCCAGGGGAATGCAGTCCCTGGCCACTCAGAAATTGAACAGCCATGAGGTAGACCATTCATTATTTGTAGTTTGGAAATATGTTGTTACATTCTACAGCCACTTATTCCTTTTGTGGTAGTTAATCTTTATAAACATTTTTCTACACTTATCAATACTTCCTAGCATTAATAAGTTCTTGTGTCATGCTTCTATCATCTCATATGGCTCTTCAGCCCTATAAGGCCAAAGGTTAATCCTTCTGAATTTTTACTAACAGCATACAGTAAACTTTGAAAATAATACCCCCATACCAAAGTGTCAGATAAACCCGCTGGGTTACTGCTTCATGCTTATCCAAACTTAGTCAACAGCTGTGTTCACTGGTAGATGTCCATCTTTCATTGAAAGCTTTCTGGAAGGAGTCAAATTACTATAACCCAGGACACTTAGAAAGAAAAAACCTTTGTTTATACTACTCAAGCCACCTGTTAATGCCTCTGGAGTATTTACAGAGATAGTTAAGATGCAATGTAATATAAGATTTTATTGCAATAATTATTCAAGCTTTATAAATTCTGTTTAATCATTCAGATGCATAACTTTATTTTTAAATTTTCCCCTATAATTTTAATTGCCTTTTAAAGTAACTTGTTTATGTTTGTGTTCAGCCCTTTGTATTTCTGATTGTCTTGTTGCAGACATAATCCTTAAAAATAATAAAACATTGAACTTAACAGATAGTTATTTAATACTAAACATTTTGATCAGCCAGTTAGAGTTGCCAATGGTTTATTCACAGACTTAGAACAACCCTGATGTTATATTCTTAAAAATTAGCTTGTTGATATGGTAGCAATTCCTTCAATTGAGCATTATATTCATGAAGTTAATGGCAGACCTGAAAACTTTAATATAAAAAAGACAATTTATGTCTCTTGTGTAGATGAAGCATGTGTTAGGTACCTACAATCAAAAAGTAGTAGTTGTGGGGGTTTGGTGATGCAGCACTCTGATACTTTATTGAGTAAAGTATTTGGGGAGGGGTTTCTTGCAAATGTGCTTAAAGGTTTTTAATTTTGTGTCCTTATTGCAAAATCAGGAGAAGGAAGAAAAACAGATTCTGGCTTCAAGCGCTGTTGCTTGAAAGATTGTGGAGGGGATTAAGGTGGGGATTTGGAAATCCTTTCCACTGTCAGATTGGAGGGGAGAAAGGAAGACACTCAAGAATTTGTTGGACCCTTTCCCCCCCACCCACTGTGGAAAGTGACTGTGTGATGTAGGGTGGGGTTATCCTCTTTAAATCCTTCTGGGGAGGGCAGGGGTTCTTTTTAACCATTCTTGTGGGAGCCTGACTGCTATTACAAGGCAAGAGCTCCACCTCCCTGCAAAAATACTGTTTAGCAGTAAGAGAACAAAATCAGCTGTTTGTTTATTCAGATTCACATTTCTAACACAAAGACTGAAGTAGTAGCTTTTTTCCATAGAGTGAATAGATGCAAGTACACTCCTAGAGCTGTGTGTGGGCACAATGATGGCAGCGTGTTGTCGGCAAGAAGCAGCAGGGGCTGGAATGTGTCAACAACAAACTCCTGTGCTCTGCAAAAGAATCAGCTTTCTGGAGACTTAACCATGAAATTTGACAGCCATTTCCCTGTAGATGCTTTGCAGGTGTTACTAGTAACTTAATACAGGGAAATGACTTTTTAAAATGTTTTTCAAGCTGACAGTATCCCTTTAAATCATATTAGTCACTGGTGTTGTAGTTAAGGGGTGTCATGCTGAAAATGAGATGTGATTTTCAGGCAGCCATGGTTACTGACTTCTTTGCTCACACTATTGGTATAAACAAGTTAGGCGTTGCTAGCAAAGGCATCTAAATTAACCTACTCTCACCCTGATTTAAAAATTTATAATGCTCCCCACCAAATTGTGATGTATTTTTTCATCAGCTCTTACATGCTATACTGTTTCTTTAAATCTTGTAACTTTATGTACCTCCCCAGGTACTCCATTTGCTTTTTGTCTGGGTTCCTCTTCAGAACAATAAAGTCACCAGTAACGATGGTTGTGCTGTGGTCTCTCCCTGGACTAGTCTAATCCCAATCAGTGTGGAGTCACAAAGCTGTAAGGGCCTTGCTACACCACATAGTACTCTGAGCTGCAAAAATGTTGATCCATGTTAGTTCTAGTTTGGAACCATTACACCTTTCGTCTAGAAGCCTTCTCTAACTGTCCCCCACCTTCATAGCTGTGACATGCCACTAGAGGCCTGGTGAGCGGGGAGGTCCTGTCCAACCCTACCTCTCTATGATTCTCTATGCTTCTAAGGCCAAGGCTGCGAAGTCAGGTGCCTAGCTCCTGTGGGATAGCAGAGGGAGGCTGAGGCTGTGCTTGCTGCAGGGTGGATTGGAGCTAATGGAGGTAAAAGCCAGAACAACTTCCATGAAACCAAATTAGCAGCTGTCCCCTGGCACCATTTCCATGGGGCTAAGTCTTGGCACCCAGCTTCTTTAGGGGGGGCAAGCACTCCCAGGCCTGAGCTGCTCCCAGCTCCCCTTGAGGGTGACTGTCCCCACAATCTGGATCTGGAGCTGGTCTGTGCTTTACTGGCTGCTGACTGCACCCACTCCAGTGCAGAGAGAGGAAGGAGGGAGCATTGCAGAGACAGCAGAGCTGGTCAAGTTGCACAAACTCCCCCCAAGCTGGCTGGAAGCAGACATCCACACAGGCAGCAGCAGAGCCCCGTGCCTACAGCCTTGATCCACCTGCAGCCACCCTACCTCAGAGCAGCAGCTTCCTCAGCCGCAGGCTGCCCCTCGCCCCAGAGCAGCCACCTCCAGCTCTCGCTGAGCTGTGTGTGCATCAGCTGCATGGAGCAGGGCACTGCTGAAGCCATGGAGCTGGAGCTCAGGGCTTACCAGAGCCCAGACAAGTCTGGGGGCTCACTGGGGCTGGCCATTCTCTCCTCCATTCTCCAGGGCTTGATGCCCACCCAGGCAGACTCTGTACTGTTGAGAAAAGCTTGCCTGGCCTGCAGTTCCTGGACTAGGAGCCTGGAGACTGGAGGGAATAGAAAAGCTGTGGATCCAGTCCCTGGGCTGCTCCATTAAGCAGCTGGGAGTGTGAAAGCCCAGCAGGAGGGTGGGAGAAGGGCCACTGCATCTTGGGATACTGGAGAACTTCAACTTGAGTGGCACAGCTGTGGGGAGTAGGGATCTCCATAAATCATTCAGGAAGTGCCCCTTGCAGTGGCTCCTATAATATTTTTCATTTTGCCATTTCCTGCTCTCCTCCCCAACCCCAGTTGGCCAAGGTGCCCCACTGGTCAGGCTGTTGGCTGCTGATCACCTGAGAAGCAAAAACCATGGTTTTAAATATACCACAGTTTTTGCCTCCCTGCCAGTCAGCAGCAAGGCCACTGGGGCCCTTCTGCCAATCAGCAGTGGGGTGGAAAAAAATGTGGTATATTTAAAACTGGCTTTTGCATCCCAAGTGATCAGCAGCAAATGGCCCAGCTGGCAGGACCCTTCAGCCAATCAGTGGGGGTTGGGGAGACAAGCAGTGAAATGAAAAACATTAGAGGAGACCCATGGGGGGCACTTCCTGCATGATCTACAGAGATCCCTAGTGGGGAGTGGCCACGCCTTAATGAAATAGGAACTGGGGTGTGCGGATCAGAGATAATCCTGCCCTGGAGTGGCATAACTTTGAGCCACATAACAAATACTTTAAGCCACTTGAAGGTATTAATGGGCAGACAATCCAGGAATTAACAGCGGCAGGAAGCTGCCCAAAATTACCGTATAACAAAGCCCTAACACAACGCAAGCAGTTTGTGAGCAGCAAGCTCTGTTTTGTTAGTATCATCATTTTTCACCTTTCTTTAAACAAGTAAATTCCATAAATTTACTTCATTCAGAAAGCCTGTTAGTCTTTTTAAATCACACAAACACATGTGCACATAGATATATTTACACACAAGCTTAAACCAAAACGCAACAAGAGATAAGAGGAATTACTCTTCTTTTCTTCATGTTTTCCAAATATATATCACAATGGCTAAAACAAAACTGTTCCCTTGAGCTGGCTTACGGAAGAAAATATTTTGTTAATGTATGCAGTAGCCAATTATGTCTCTCTCTCTACTTGGAAGTAATAAAGAGTCTCTGCATGATTGTAGTAGATAGAAAAGCCAAAAAGGTCTGATGTTTTCTACCCTCCTCCTTCTGGCTCTTGTTTCATGAAGCAAAGAGCCTTCCTCATCTTTATCCTCACACTCAAGCTCTGTACTAGAGATTGTGGTCTGTTAGTGGTCTCTGGCTTCTGTTCTTAACCAAGAAGAGGAAGGCAAAAATGTTGTCTATGTATTATTTTCTACTAAAGTAATAGCATTCCTTTGACAGTGACACACAGGAAAGTATACAGCATTTCTTCCATTTTTCCAGACTTGGCTTGTAATAAGCACCATTTGACGTTGCCAGGACATCTAACCAAAACACAGATTATTTTAGTATTCCAAGAGAGGGATAATGTCACTTAGACCCCCTCTACATGTTACAGGTTAACTGGTAAATTGTGTAGTTGAGACCAGCTACACGTTCAAAGTAGCTACCACTCGATAAAGATCTCCAACTAGTTATAAAGTTAGACCTCAAAAATGTGTACTATATAGCTAGTTACTATCAAGCTTTCATTTGCACATGTAATAGGGTCTCCCCTGCAGCTGAGAGCCGCATTAGCTGATGGAGCTCCCAGACACAGGGGTGCACCATTCCCAGTGTGAAAGCCCCAGGCCCTGAAAACCGCCACCCATGATCCCCAAGTAGCCTAACCCTATGGAAACCCCAGAAATCCAGGACATCATCCAGGAAATCCTAGACAGTGCCCTGCTCCTCCCACCCCTGGCTTGCTTTCACAAATCAATGGGGGCAAGGGCCTGCATGCCAGACAGGTAGTGGTGCCTGCCTGCCTGCAAGGCACCCCGCGCTGCTTCGACTCCTGGCCAGACTGAGCCCTTCACCCCTGCATTTCTGGGATGCCCATTATAATTCCCAACAGCCAGCCAAGACAAGTCTCCGAAATCTAGGACTGTCCCAGCTAAAATGGGACATATGATCACTCTATCTCAAAGGCTCAGGGGTGCATGAAACCCCTGGGCCCACATGAGTCTCTGGGTCCCAGCTGCACTTCATGCACAGCCTCACCCAGAGCCCCATCAGCTGCAGTGTCTCTTTCCTGGCTGCATATTGTTCCCACAGCTGGAAGCCCTCTCAGCAAAAGGAACTCCCAGATGTAGGTGTCTGCTTCTTGCCATTGTAGGTGGAGTCCAGGATAAGGCACCCCTACACCAACAATAAGGTGTGATTGGATCTAATGCACAATCACACAGTTGCATCTCCTGCCATGCACGTGTGATATGGCAGGAGGTGTGACTGTGTGGATCATGCATTAGATCAAATTGCACCTTTACCTGCACTTGTAGAGGCAGCCTTACTAGCTTTACTTCATACCTGTTCTCTCTTCTTTTTATTGCCTACCATTTCACAGTGTCAACATAATAAAAACTTGTTCTTTGCAGAAGAAAGTATTAAATGGGCATTGTATACAAATACAGCATACAACTTTAAATTTTATTATGTTTGCACATAATTTACACCTTTTACATTAAGGAAAACTTTTCACAGGTTGCACCTTCTGTGGATTCTAGTTTAAAAATAAATAAAATAAATTGACCTCTACTCAATGACAAGATGACTTACTGTTTAAGTGTTATGTCATATTGATAATTGAGTAAATATAACAGTACAAAAATTTTAGAATCACATAAATTTAAACATAATTCTTACAAGCCTCACGTAAGCCTCCTAATGAGCTTCCACAGTGTATGTGTGGCTATGTGGGGAGAGAGAGCTTCATATCTGTCATGGCAAATGAAGGTCAAATCTTTTTTTCTTTTCCTGTCCTTTTTATAAAGCAGCAGCTATTTCCACTGTGTATTTCACTAAATAACTCTGGGGACACATGACTAAAACAGTGGATGGATAATCAAAAGTATACAGTAAAGCACTTTGAAACCTTGTTATTGCTTGGTTGTTGCATCTGGGATTTTAAGTCTAATGTTAGAACATAAAATGTAGGTTTGAGCATTACTCCTATTGGCACAGCATTACTGTGAGTGGTATTTTTTAATATGTGACTTTATCTCAATTCAGTAAAAATATTGTACATGAAGCACACAGCATTGAATTTGATAAGCTTAATGAAAGGAGCTCATCAGAGACAAGCAAAGCTGAAAAATCTAGTCCTCTCTGCTCTGTCAGTTGGGCTGGAAATCTCATTACAAAAGATTTTTCAAAATGGCCAATATATCAGGAGTTGGCCATCTCATATCTCATGAGTTTTTCAGTTCTGCATAAATGTTAATATTTATACTTGCGTTAGAGACAGGTGTCATAACAAGCTGTATGAAGACTTTCTTGGGCCATGAATATAAAATCCAATCATGCACCTAAGATGCTTGCTTACAGTAACCTCATAAACCATCTGCCAGAAGTGTTTTGGCAAGGAGGAGGACAACATTTTATTTATGATTGACAGACTGTTATAGCAGAAAGTACAACAAATAGGGAGCATCTACATGTGCCAATTTAAGGCGCATTAGGCAAATGTGCATTAAGCTTAGGCATGTGTAAAATCACATGTGGACACACCCAAAGAATAGTTTTGGATAATGGTGAAAGGATAGCCTGGAGGAAAGTTATTTAGTCAGATTCCTGAACTTTAAGTCATGAAACACATTTTGTTTAATATTTTATTTAATGACCTGCCACAGAAAGTAGAAGTGTGATAATGAAATTAAGTGTGTACTGCAAGAGAAGCTCTTGGTTTGTTTAGCCTAGCAGCACGCAAGCCAAGAAGGGAATGTGACTGCTAACTGTAAATACATCAGTGGGTACATGTCAGGGTGGGAGAAGAGCTATTTAAGCTAAAAGGCACAAGATCAAATGGGTATAAATTGACCATAAACAAATTTGGGGTGGAAATTACAAGGTTTCTACAGAAGAGTGAAATCCTGGAACAGCCTTCCATTATGAGTAGTGGAGGCAAGAAACCGAACTGTTTTTACGATTAAATTTGATACTTACATTTATGAAAAAAAGATATAATCTAGTAAGAAGCAGAGGACTGTGGGGGAAGGGAAGGGGAGTGGTAAACTTAAATAATCTTCCTGTTCTGTGTCATGTCGTGCTATGAGGTTGATTGTCCTAACCATCAGGTTAGAGAGTCATTCTTGCCCAGGGGATAAATGCATAAGTGATGTATATGCAAAGTCAAACAGCTCCAACAGGATGGACCGAAGAAACCCCTTCCACTGAATACCTGTATGGCCTGGTGATTAAGAATGTGCCCTGTCATATGGGAGACCTTTGTTCAACTCCCTGCTCTAAAATAGGAAGCGAGTGGATTTGAATTAGCATCTCTCACCTTTCACTTGATTACTTTTACCACCAAGTTACAAGCTATGGTATTTTGAGGCAGAGGTCTCTCTGTCCCTCCTGTCACTGCCAGCTGATGATTTTGCAGTGTCATATGCAAAATTTGATGACAATTTTAATTTAGTTCATAATGAACAGGTGTTCATATTAGAATTATATCCATTGCAATTAACACTAGGTTGTTAATATCAGCAGGGAAACACAGAATAAATTGGCTTGGAGTTTAAATTTAATGTGTTACTGGTAAGGGTAATTCTTCTAGGTCAGACTGATATCACTGTGTGAGGAAATTTGCATTGCTGCGTATGTTGTATCAGTTCAATAACTAAGTAGAGGGCTTCACTCTTCAGTGTCATCAACTTGCCGTCTTACATGAGTGTTAAATGTTCTTAAAAATACTAAACATAAATTTGCAATACAGAAAATGTTTAAAAATACTTGTATATTTTGCTTGTATTCTCTTTGTATACTACAAATACCTCCTCATCTAGTGATTGTCATCTGAAGTTACAGACTAATAAATGCTCTTGTATGCTTCTTTAACTACAGTAGTTATTCATGTTTTTCATTTTTTGTTTAATATTTCAGCTACCTTGAAGCAGCTCATATCCCAAACTATGGTGCGTTGGGCTCAAGAAGACCAGATGCAAGACTCAGAATTAGTCCGGATTATGTACACCCTCCTTCGTAGACAGTATGACAGCATTGGTGAGCTGCTGCAAGCTCTGAGGAAGGCCTACACTATTAGTGCTGCTTCTGTGCAAGATACAATCAACTTACTAGCAGCACTAGGTCAGATTCGCTCCCTTCTAAGTGTCAGGATGGGAAAAGAAGAAGAATTGCTTATGATTAATGGATTAGGGTATGAAATTAATATTATTTTCTCTGTAAGTTTTGAGTAACCATTTGGTAATAGAATACAAAATCTTTCAATTATAGGTCGCTGTTTCTTGCCTTACTATCATTATTGTGCTGATATGAACTTATTCAGTGGCCTATGAAAAGTGAACTGATACTTCATTCCAGTTCCTCACAGATATGTGTTCATATCACAGATACTAATATAGCTGATTCCACTTGGTCCTTTGACTGCGTGGACCAAAGTTTCTCTGGACATGAAGATGCCTATTTTCTCATCTTAAAGAAATTCCCTTCTGATCATGAGTGATTCCAATAAAAGTATGCATGAGATGGTGTGATTAAACTTTCACTCATACCCACATTATATCATTTAAATCTCCTTTGGCATCAGTGCAGTGCCTTTCATGAAGTCTAAATACATTTATTTTCTTTAGTTTAATTGCAAAGTCATTGTTCAGGAAAGACTTTCTTCTGATGTTTGTAATAGCAAATTTCCAGCAGGGATTAGGTTGGAACCAGCAAAACCATCTCGGTAATGACCTATAATATTGGAACCCAGAAGGCTAGTTAGTATAAATAGCTTTGTAAGATAATGTTCTAAGAGTCTGTCCTGAAATATCCTCCCATGTAAACAGTTGATTCTTGTTTGTCTGCTGAGTAACAGGTTTAGGCAAATTTAATAAGGACATAACTGACTGCTATAGTCCTATCTGTGTGTGACTCCTATGTACATAGTTATAGAATTGTGTTGCATATTTGAAGAGAGAAATTTAAATTAAAATATTTCATATTAAAAAAAAAAATTAGTGAAGGGAAATATTTTTTAAAAGAAAAAAGGCCTCTATTCCCAGTCTTCTATGTTCCTCTGAAGCAGAATGTATTTTACTTTTCATCTTGAAATTCCAGAAAGATATGGTATGTCACTGCATATGCTATAGTACATGTAAATTGTGTCTTATAAACAAGCATAACTAACAGTGTCAGTGTCCTGGGCAGAGATGTTCTTGAGCTCTGGAGAACTGGAGGAGGTGCTGAGTACAAGAGAGCATGGGTGAGAAGGTCTGGTGCCCTACCCTAGTTATAGTATGCTTATAAGGACCCAAGAGAACCAATGCAAGGGGCATTTGAGAAGAAGTGGCAGA
This sequence comes from Alligator mississippiensis, assembly GCF_030867095.1. Taxonomy (NCBI): domain Eukaryota; kingdom Metazoa; phylum Chordata; order Crocodylia; family Alligatoridae; genus Alligator; species Alligator mississippiensis. The sequence continues at coordinate 243,919,171 of NC_081825.1, read as the reverse complement.
AGTACTACAGTACATGTTTTATATTCTTGAATGCTCTGATAATGTATTGATAATTTAAATGAAAATGTGATCTGTTAAAAATGTATGTTTGCTTTTTCTGTCAATTTAGAGATATAATGAACAACAAAGTGTTTTATCAACATCCTAACTTAATGAGAGTGCTGGGTATGCATGAGACAGTTATGGACGTAATGGTAAATGTGCTTGGAGGAGATAAATCTCAGGTAATTTCACAAGTATTTTATCATTAGCTTTATTTCTTTAACCTCTCAAAAACATATTAGGCAATCAGAAGCAATTTCAGATGAAAGCAGATGCAGTTCATGGGGTACATATTCTTGTTTAATTGGAATACTGTCAGACATCACTTGATAGTAAGAATTGAAATTAATTTCTAATGATTGTATAAGAATGACAAACATTATAGAAGATGTCTTGTATGTTAGGTATTATATGAAAATGGCTTTCTAATAGTTTTTTCATCTAACACAATCTTTAAATATTATACTTTAAGTGTTTTAGTAAAATTTTGTTTTTATGTAAAAGTTTTTGTGTATAAATAAATATGTAGCTACACATGGTGGAGGAATATATAGCCACACATTAAGGAATAAATGACAAGAAGCACAGTCAGGGTCTCTGGTAGAGGACCACAGTGCCAACATTAGAATTAGCTACCTAATCAGTAATTAAAACAATCTTAATTTTAGAAGTTTGAATTTCATTTAATTGTAGGCTTTTATTTGAGCCATGCTCTTATTACGATGCATATTTTCTTCTGTTTTCTTGTTGGCAGCATGCATTACATTAAAAACAATATACTGGTAGCTTGCAGGCATAAACATATAGGCACTGTGATTTAGGATTAGATCACTGCATTTAGAGTTAGGAGATCTAGGTTGCGTTCATTTGGCCTGCTGAATGACCTTGGACAAAGCACCTCACTTGCCTGTGCCTCAGTTTCCCCATCTGGAAAATGGGAAAAATGAAACCTCTTTTTTTTTTAAAGGACTTTGAAACCTTTTGACAAAAAAAGCACTATTTGGTTTCTATGGTTTCATTATTCCCTTGTCATTTTTATAATGTCATATTAATTGAATGTTATGGTAGTTATTATTTTGTCTCAAAATGTATGCTAATCAGACTTATAATATTGAATTCAATAGAGTCTGGGAATCAGATTCCCAGTCTAGTGATCACAGATGCCATAAGAAGGCAATTACTTACAAAAGATTTAATAATGTGGGCAACTTTATAGGTACTCAAAGTAGGATGAATGTTCAGCACTGAAGACATCTGAAAAGTGACTCTCTTTGTTAATATACTGTAGCATGCAATACTACATTTGTTACAGCAAGAAAAAGGAAATGATGAGTCTATGCATATTTATCATTAATACCATTTACCACTGCAGACTGGTCCTTTCCACCTTTATCGATACTTTCTGACTTCAAGTTTCAATAAGTTCATATTAATATTAACTCAATATTAAAACTTTCAGACTTTAATAATGAATCCCATCTGCTTTCCTGACATTATGAAGAAAGCAAAAAAAAAAAAGCCTCAAATCCTTCCTCATGCAAATTTGGCCTGAGGGGAAAAATTCCTTCCTGATCTACAAAGCAGGTGATTCATTAGAAAAGCATCTTGGAAATATAGGACTGCTATACAACACAGCTGCTATAACTTCCCACTCCTACTGGAAGCAAGAGGCACTTCAAAACGCTGTCTTATGTGTAAATAAATATGCAGTTAAGGGGCAGGTCAAAGGGCAGTCATTTAACCTGGCAGTTGATGTGGGCCCGAATGACGTAGCTTGGGTCAAAGGTGGGTTGGTGGGACCTTGGACCCTGCTGCCTGAGGAAAGTGCCTGCTGCCTAACTCTGCTGAAGCATCGTTTCTGCAACCCAGATCCAATGCCTCCGCCTGCTGGATCTACTCCACGGGCCATAGATTGCTGACCCCTGATCTAGCTCCATCCCCCTGACTCTAGGCAGTGGGCAGGTAGAAGATTGTTCCTGTCCTTTCACTTGTGTGCTCTCACATTCTTCTTCATTCCACTTGTCCCTGTTGTCCATTCAAGACCCTAAATGGCTGTTCAGTACAGTCAAGAGGTACTGATCTTGAAAACAGTACCATGGAATCATCAATTACTGTAAATAATCAGAACTAATCAAGTTATTCAATTGTAGATAAATTATGAATTTAGATTATTTTTCTGTTAGTAATTTTTCAGCAAACAAGTGGTGAGTTTTTACAAATTTCTCACTGATTTATAATTGCTGCATATTTGGAACAAAAGCTATCTGCAAAACCTTTTCTTCAAGCAACGTGCTAAATTTGTGCAAATAGTTGTGACACTTGTTTTTGTGAACATTATTGGATATAAAGTTTTGCTGCTTAAATTTCTGGGAAATAAACAACAAAAGTATGGGTCTTAAGTATGGCTATTCTAAGAACTGATTTTTTAGTTTGACTGCCAAACAAGAACTGAAAAAAAAATCAGCTTGGATCAAGTTGAATTTCATTTTTTAAATTTTTCTTACCACAAATAAGATAAAAAAATGTGTAGCTCATTACAAAATATTCCATTCAACCTTAGATGAAATGCTTTGTGGTGAGCATTTTGCGGGGGGACCCAAAAGAAAATAAATCCTAGATTCAGAAAATTGCCAGAAGGGGACATGCCCAGTTTTTCCCCATAGATTACAGGATAGATCACTCCCCCACTGTGTAGAAGGCCCATGTTCAATTTGTTCTGTGCTTGAGATGTACACCTACACAATGGGACACACACACTTAAACCACTAGTCTCTATCAGGCAGGGAGTAAATTTGAACTTGGTCTTCTGTCTTGCACATGAATGCTTTAATTCAGGGGTGGGAAATAATTTGGGGTGGAGGACCACTTAGCGAGTTTTAGTGAGTAGTTGAGGGCCAGACACGCGTGCACACAGACACACATGCATGCACACAGACACATGCATGCACACACACAAGCTCTCTGCAACTTTCCCTGCACCCTCTTCCCTGCCCCGAGTTCCCGGCACACGGCTAGGTCAGCCAGGAGCCATGCCAGCTGCTCCAGCTGCACTCACATAGCCCCAAGTGGCATGCAGGAACACAGTGTGGCACTGGCTCAGCCTGGCCCAGCCACATGCCAGGGACTTGGGTAGGGGGTGCAGGGAGAAGTGGGTCAGGAGCCTTGAGTTATCTGCACCCAGTAAGGCCAGTGCCACTCTGTGATCTTCCATTCTCCCTGCACCCCCTTCTCCTGCCCTGCACTCCCAACACATGGCCAGGGAAGGCCAATGCCTCACCGTGTTCCTGTGAGCTGCTTCAGGCCATGTGGATATAGCTGGGGTGGCTGGCATGGCTCTTGCCTGAGTCGGTCACATGCCGGGGACTTGGAGTCAGACAGAAGCAATGCCAGGTTCAGGCAGGAGTCGCTCCAGCTGCACCAACATAGAGTGAACCAAAACAGCATGCAGGAACACAGCACAGCACTGCATTAGCAATGCGCATGCCCCTACCACACCCCAGCCTGGCAGGACCCAGATAACCCATGGCTCCTGGCTCTCTTTCTCTGTACCCTCCTCCACTAGCAGGGAGAACCATTCCTGAGCTTTGACTCTCACCAGTGGCTTGGCTGTCTGGTCTGTGAATAGTCCCAGAGTTGGAGCTGTGCACAGATAGCCTGGCCAAGAGTTCAGTGTCCCTGGCCTTGGAGTGTACGCTGGGGGGTAGGGGGGGACAGACCAGGACAAAGAGAGGAGTGGTTGCCTGGCCACTGAGGCTGGAACTGCAGCGACTACAGCACTGGAAAGGGAGAAAAGTGAAAGTTACCAAAAGCCAGGGCAACTGCAGTCTGGATACAATTCTCCTTCAGAGGTGCAGCCGCAGGTTGGATAGAATATTTGACAGGCCAGATCTGGCCCACAGGCCATATTTTGCCCACTCCTACCTTAACTGCTAGGCTCTCATTCCCTCTTCTTGGAGTGGTCCAACTTTTTTATAAAATACTTAAGTCACTGAGACAGAGTAAGAGAATGAAAATTACTGTTGGTCCTGATGGTTAGGACACTTGCCTGGAAAACTGCAGTAACTGAGTTTCTCTCCCAGTTCTGGTGAATGTTCAGTGATTTATACAAAGTCGAACAGTATCAGCATGTATGGCATAGTGGTGAGTGAGAGAGGTGGGTTTAAATCACCTCTGCAGAGGTTTTCCACATCAAGAATGAATAGACAAATCCCTGAGCATTCTGGTGTTTTGAAGAGCGACGACATCTCGTTTTTGTGCATCTAGTTTCTGATTTTTCTTCCAACCAAAAGTATTAGGCAAATTTTGCATCAAATTCACCAATAATTTTGGAGATGCCAAGAACAATTTATTCTTAATTTACTTTTTGACAGAACTAAGTTGTCCAACTGTAATCTTTAGCAATAAAGAAATATGTTGCCAAGTTTTATTCATGAGTATTAATGTCTTAGATACTCAAAAGGTTATGTGCTACTTAGATCCCAATTTGTCGTGTGAAGTAAGTATTATACAATATTCAGAACTGTAGGGCAGATCTTCAGCTGATGTAAATGTTCTTAGCTCCAAATCAGTAACACCGGGGTGATTTACAGTAGTGGTGGATCTGCCCTTATGTGCTGAAATATATTAGAAGATGTTTTAACTGTTAGTAGGAAAGAGCAGACTACTGAAATTAAGCCATAACTTTACTGAGTCATCTCTTAGCAAAATACCACACTAAACTATTTTATTGTGTGATGAATACAGTTGTTTTCCTAGTTTAAAGGATGTGAAGATAAATTTATTAAGTAGAAATAGGAAAAAGAGCTCATGGTTTTGAGTATTAACTAATACTTGTCTAACAAGCTGGACAATCTCCCTAATTAGTGTGCAAAAAATTGAGATTTTCATGTAAATCTAATCTAGAATTACCATGTTTTTATTTCTATAAATCAGACTTTCTTCCAATAAAAAAATTACTTTTCCCAACTTTTAGGAAAGTGCATTTTATAATTTTTGGTTTTATTCATCTGTAACAAATGGCAATTTCTTACCTATAGATGCTGTTTCTAATTTCCACAGTTGCAAACCAATACAATATTGCCTTAATTAATATTTTTAAATCAATTTTTTCAATATGTATATTGCTTCTGAAGTGGTGGGACTATTTTTCATACCCAAGTATGACTTATTTCAAGGATAAGGATACCCTTATTCCATAATATTCCTCCAGAGTGAGAGGCTTAGACAGAGAGAAAATTGGAAAGCTGCTTGTGTAGAAAATTGGTGTTTTAAGCAAGCTCCATCATGATTGGTTTATGAATTCAGGTTCTAATAAATAAGTAAAGGAAAAATAGTTTTCTAATTTTTAAAATGCATTTAATTTTCATTTTAAAGCCAAAAAAAACCCCACCCACTCTTTGCATAGTGTTGCTGGTGCAGAATACCGCCTGCTGACTTACACCCCTAAAGTTGCTGTTACTGCAGTATGTGAATGAGAGAGACATATTACAAAAAAGGAAATCGTGTTAAAAGAAAATTGAAGTTTCAAAGTCATTAGGAAAAGCAGTTGCACCTTCTTACCCAGCCCCTTATACAACCCATACACCTTTAATAAGATAATTCTGCTTTTTTTTTTCACAGAACTTTTGCATGACTTAGTGCAAGGATACCCGTATGCTGGGAACCAGTCAGTTTTGTGTAGTTAGGGAAAGTTAATGTCAGGAGAAGCTTTGTCTCAGTTGCTGAGGACTTTAGGAGGTATGGAGTGAAGAAGGCAGCCAAATCACATCCTGGAAAATTGACTTTTGCTCCTACTTGTGTTTGGACCACAGAGCTGCTGGGCAGTATTAAACTAGTCAGTTTTAGCCAATCTACAGCAGGGTGCCTATACACGAGCACCAAGGTTGCTCCGATGCACCGTAATTACAGAGCATTATAGCTGGAGCATGATAATTACCGTGTTCTAGCAACCTCCAGCATCTTGTCTATTACTGTCCCCGCACTTAAAAATGGTGGTGGGGGTGCTTTATGTAAAGCGCCTTCAACAAGCTTTAGATAAAGTACCCTCACTGCCATTTTTAAGTGCAGGGACACTAATACATGACACACTAACACTTTGGGCACTTTAATTAGAGTGGCTCTTGAAGCAGCTCTTATTAAAGTGCTTCCCCACCCACCCCACAGTGACTATCTTTTTGCCCCTGCTTCCCATCTATAAAATGGGAATAGTGAAACCTCATCTCACAAGAATAATGTAAGTTAGTGTTTGTGGAACATGCGGCCAGTTTAGGCATGAGCACCACAGGAAAGCCCAGAAGGAAATGAATAATTTTGTTTTCAGAGTTAAGCTCAATTAGTGTGCAGCAAATAAGGTATAAGGAAAAATCACTGGACAACAAGGAAAATAGTGAATAGCTTTTGAGTTAATAAATGCTCTCCATTCCTGTGCACTGAATGAAACAGATGTGCTGCAGAAAAAAAATGTATTTTCTTGTGTAATTAAAGACTATAAAACCTGGGCGGGGGGGGAGGCAAGCTAGCTAAGATTGAAGGGTAAGTATTAATTCTGCTATTTTCTCTTATATATTCTTGACCTTAATTCTATTCTTTTAGCAGGTGCTTTTTGGTTCTTTTATGCAGTGAATTTATAAATACTCTCATCTGTAGATCCCTTTAGGATGTAGAAATGTAGACTATTTTTCAGTGTAGCAGTTCTGTATACTGCCAGATAAGTTTTCTTTATAACCCCCAATACTTCTGTAGGATGATTTATAAGAACATTTTACTCTTTCAGTTGCTGTGAATTTAATAGGAAAGTGCGGGTAGTCTAGAAACCTTTTTAGAAATCAAATTGAGGGTAAGATAAGTGTGCCACTGTGGTTCACTGAGTCAGTAATCCCCCAATTCCTTTATTAGGGATTCATCAAGAAGACTCTAAACAGATTGATAATTAATAAGTTTCATATTCTTTGTCAACTTTCTTCTTCAGCGGATCATTTTTCCTAAGATGGTGGCAAGCTGTTGTCGATTCCTGTGCTATTTCTGTCGAATCAGCCGCCAAAACCAAAAAGCCATGTTTGAGCATCTGAGTTATTTGTTGGAAAACAGTAGTGTTGGGCTTGGTATGTCACATAATTTAATCACTAAAACCATCAAGTACCAGGTTTAGTGTGATACCATAGAAATATCATCCAGTCTGTGTATCAAGAGAAGGCATGGTGCTGAGAAGACCTCTTTGAAGTTTAAATCTACTTTTAGGATTCATGTTAATGCAAAGACTTAGCTTTCTGTCTTTCTTTCTTTCTTTCTGTAATTAGACTGCTCTGATTTGAATTACAAACAGAAGAATCTGAATATGGATTATCTAATATTTTGAAAGCTTTAGGACCAAATTCATATTAATTGATATAGCTTCCCTTTAATGCAGATAATTTTGTAATAATTTAATCTTTATAATGGCCTCTTTAGACTGGTCTTTATGCTGCCCTCATCAGCCAAAGGAATGTGAGGAAGGTACCTGTTTTATTATTTATTTTTAAAAAATGTAGTAATCTAAAAATCCTTCTCTCAAGTTCAATCATATGACCTAAAGTTTCAGATTCTTCTCTCAAAGACTGGGAGTGTATGATTACTAGTTTTTGTGTGCTTTGGAGTTTTGTAGTCCAAGAAAGAAATAATTTCCTTAAATTTAATAATAAGAGTAGTAGGTGACAGTAAAGCATGAAACAGAATATATATGGATTTTTTTCAACCCTGATATGATCTCTTAATAATATTATATATCCTTTTGAGATATGAAATACAAATATTCCTGTCGTACAGTTATAGGTCTACAGTCATACAGTTACATTTCTCTAAAATTAACTTATGTTATTTTGATTAGTTGTTATTCTAGGTTTCTTTGTGTCTAAAAATAATCATGCAATAAATATCTTTGTGCATATATGTGTCAAAAAATCAAAAACAGAACTTATGTGTGTGTGTAAACTCATCCCTATTCATCATATCATTTACAAATGTTCTTTGCTGAATCTTTGCTGTGCAACTTACTTCTTGTGAATATTTTGGAGTATGATCTAGATTACAATGCAACTGCTGCCCTCTGCTGCATGACTATCAATACTGCAAACTAAATCATTTTAATTACTGTCTACTGCCATCTTTCTCCCCAGCATTCCCATCTATGAGGGGTTCCACTCCACTAGATGTTGCGGCTGCCTCTGTAATGGACAATAATGAGCTTGCACTAGCTTTAGAGGAACCAGACTTAGAGAAGGTAAGGACACACTATGAGCTATATTGCATGATCCTCTGTCACTAATAATCCATACATTTTATTTTGAAACGCTTTTCAAATGGAAATTGTACTCTTCAATGTAATTTTGGTAACACTATGAGCACAATGTATGGCTTGTCAGGTTTGTGCTCATTACAATGCTTGCCCATAAGTTGTAAGTATAAAATCCAATAATTATGACTTATCATTTTACGTTGTTGAGAAATGTGGCGCACTCCCTCTTTTCTGGGTGTGGATAGATTTAGCAGTTATGGCAATATTAAATTTATATCAGTGTAAATTGTTCTGATAGGAAGCTGTGTAGCTCAGCTGGTAGGATGTCTGGTATGACTACCCAGGCAAGACATGGGTTTGATCCCAGGTGAAGGTGGGTGTGTGTCCACTTCTGTGTTGGCTCTGAGGCCTGGACAGCCCTCCTCTCCAATAGGAACCAGGGATAAAGGCAGCTGAAGTGTAGTGTAGACCACATCACTTCCTTTTCCCACTGCCTCCATGGCCATATAAGTGGGACACCTTTACCATAAGCTGTTCTGAAATAATATCTATGTCTATATCCAGTCTAATTGGAGGAAAACTACTGCTGTAATTTAAAAACTATTTTGTTCAGGTCTAAAGTTATGGCAGTTTAGCTGACCTATATTTTAAACTGTTAGGTCTTTTTGTTCCTGCAGTTGATGCTGCAGGTCTTTGCTACTATGGTACTATGTAAAAACATTTAAAAAACTTCTCATTAAAAAGATTTGGTTTAACCAAGGACTTCAGCATCACTTAATTTGGAATTCATGATTTTCAAACACATCTTTAAACAACCCTCTTGCTATCTTATTCATGTCCAAATAATAAATAATCTCATTTTCCTTTTTTTTTAAATAAATCAAAGTATAGTAGGACAGCTTCTGTAATTCCTTCAGTATTCTCTGCATGATTCTCAAATATCACAAGGTCACGTGACTATGTTTATTGTACATAGAATGTGAAATTAAACCAAAAAAATAAGTAATGCTTGTAGCTAGAGATACTGAGGCTTTAACCCAGGGGCAGGCAAAATATGGCCCACAGGGCAATTTCATCCAGCCAATGGGCGGCTGCCAACCAACTAATCATATCTGGCCCAGCCTGTGGTTGCCCCTACTATACTCCGCATGGGGCCAACCCCCTGCCACTTCTGCCAGGGCAGTTCAGTGCACTTCCACCCTTGTACACAGGAGGGCCTCAGCCCCAACCAGCATGCAGCTTCCAGGTGAGGCTGGTGCTGCCGGTGCTGCAGCCATCTGGGGAACTGCTCAGCTCCCCTGACCTCCAGCAGCTCCTCTTTCTGTCCCTGCTGCTTAACTGTGGGTAGCAAGTAAGGAGGCAGTGGCTGGTGGGGGGAAGCTGCAGATGGGTGGAAGTTAAAAACCTGGACCATGGGCCCCACGGCCAGCAGGGTGGCAGGAACTCCGAGCCTGGGTCAGTCCAGTTTCATCACACAGGGCTCCCTGCAGCTCACATGTGGCTCCCAGGATTTATGTGCCACTGGGGGGAGGCCCTGTGCAATGGAGCCAATGGCCTTGCCTGCTGCCACATGCAGCTCCCAGGGCTCTGCTGGAAGTGTTGGGGAGCCTGCACAATGGAGTCAGGCCAGCTCCTCTCCCTGCTCCCCTGCAGATTTCCAGAAACTGCACATAGTGGCAGGAAGCAGGACCAGGCTGCTGGCTCCATTGCTGGGTCCTAGGAGCTGTGTGTGAGATGTTCGGAGCCTCATACAGTGGAGCCAGCAGCTTGGCCCTGCTTCCTGCTGCCACATGCAGTTCCCAGAACCACATGCTGCCGGTGGACTCCAGCTGCATGGGCTCCCACACACACACCCCACCATACCCACACACCCTCCCTCACCTCCCCCTGTCCCACTATGTTATAGTAGATGTTTGATTTTTAGTACAAGATTTGGTTTTTTCCCCAGTTCTAAGATGGCAACCCCCCACAAAAGTAGTACTTCCAGAGGAAGGGGAGGAACTTCCAGTGGCAAAGGTCAGGGGTTAGGGAGGGACTTCCAGTCTCAACATGGTGATCAGGGGCCGGGCACCTATCAAGGGGCACCCTTGCAGCAGTCGACAGCCCACTAAATTTCATTAAGCAGCCTTCCAGCTGAAATAATTGCCCACCCCTGCTTTAACCCTTGGAGTACACAGCCTTAAAAAGCTTGCAGTTGATGCCAAGCTTTGCTGATTCTACTGCTAACAGTAAATATCTGTGAAACCCACTGGCAAGATGTGTGTCTGTTTTTCCATATACTGTGGAAAAAAATAGATGTAACAGCGTACTACTTCTACGAGCTATTCTACTAGGTCAATTTGTAAAAATCTGCACTATAGTTCCAAAACTTCAAACCTCACTGATGACCCACATCAGGGTCAATATGGACCATCCATGTGTAGGAATTTTTCGATTTGCCTTTTTTTTTAAGTTTTAAATTGCCCATAGAAAACCTATTAAAATGATTTTAACATTTCAAACTCAGGAACTCAAGTGAGGAAATGCCAAGCTGACAGAACAAGATTTAAGAAGTCTATAAGACTTAATTTGTTGCAAAAGTTGAAAGATGTGTAGTGAGAGAGGGCAAGGACTACAGGAAAAGAAAGGATGGTCTTTTGAAAAGGCAATTGAATTCTGCCCTGGGAAATTGGATTCTAGTGCTGTCCCTGCCACTGTTTGTAGATGTTAAAAAAAAAAGTGCTTTACTGAAAGAAGCAGCATGTTATAATGACCCAGCTCCACAGTATCTGCATAGATTAGGCACTTCACTGCGGCTGTTTAGCACTTTTATCTAAAGTTGATTCAATCAGATATTAGATAAAAGCACCACAAAAGCCCCACTAAAGCACCTGATCTATACAGATGTTGAGCGAGTCAGATCCAATTAATGCAGTGCCACTTCTGGGCAGGTGCTGGGCTTAGCACGGGAGTGTGCAGAGTTTGAAGTGCCATTTTATTTTGTTTTTCAACATCTGCAAGCAGTTCCTAAGTAATACTGGGAAATCAATTACTGTAATACTAAAAAATGAAATCTGTTTTAACTGCTCACCTCATTTTCTGGTTGCCAACTTAAGACCTCTGAGACCATACTTGCAGAAGTGCTTAATATTCATAACTGTAACAGCTGAGTTTGAACATAGAAAGTGCTATAAAATAATATAAAATAATATACTATATATAAAATAATATAATATAAATTAGCATTCTGAAAAATTGGTTCTTTTTGTATCTCAAACTGAATGATGTACCAATTTATAAATCAACCTTCAAATTTAGCCACTAGTATCAGTCTTGATTTATATACAAGGTTGATCTGTAATCTAATAACCATCATCGTGCAACTATGTGGAGCAGGATCATTTGCTCTGTAACATTGTAGCACCTACAGGTACCAGTCTGCTCTGTCATGGTAGTAGTCAGGTGTTGAGCTCTTCCTGCAGTTCCCAGGAATCTCCCAGGGCTGCTCACCAGGAGTGGAAGGTATGCGTGTTAGGAGCTCAGAAGCCCTAAAAGCTTGGTGTCAAGTTAAGGCTTGTAGAGATCTGGAAAGCCTCTGGTCTCCAGCTCTGGAGCCCCAGATCTTGGAAACCACCCATCATGTGAACTGGCATAATTCTTTTGGAGTCCTCCTGCCAGTGTTTCATTGGAAGATGTTCAAAACCAACAGTGAAACAATTTGGATTCAACATATTAGCCTTTTCCAAAAAAAAAAAAAGTCCAAAAATGTTTTAGAAAAATCCTGTGAAACTGCATTTTTATAGTCAGTAGTCCTCAAAATATTATGAAAATTTATATTTTGAACTCCTAAAATAAGGAATGTTTTGCTCAACATGTCTATATCATAGTTCTATTATATCAATGAAGTTTGACTCCAGAAATTCAAATCTGGCTTTTTAATAAGGGCTTGTCTTTGTTTATACTAGTAATAGTTTTAATCTAACTAAAAATATATGTCTTGATGGCTAGGTATAGACATTCAAAAAGCCTGAGGCAGAATCGACCTAAATTTATTTGGTTTTCTATAATCAGCGTAGTTTAGATCAGTACCAAACTGAACACGCATTCACTTTTTGGTGAGGAGGACAAATCTTAGATTGGGTCCTGCCATTTTTAAACTAGTCTATGTGTGCCAAACTGCTGTTATAGGTATAGATTGGTTTCGAATCACTTATACCAGCAAAAGTGTAATGTCTGTACCTAGGAAACAATTTTAGGCAGAAGAAAATTCTTAGCTTTGGGCTAAGTTAACATCAGTAACAGAGGATGCTTTTTTATTTTAGTATTTTTAGTGCTTTTTCATGATTCTGGCCCTTTTCTTGGTTATTCAAGTCTCCTTTTGGGATTTGAGGAAAAACAGCAGTTTAAGGTCTCTATTTATAGCTATCGCCTTACTCGGAGAAGAAGCTGCCTAATTTAAAATTAAGTTTGAAAATGAGATTATCAATTTATAATCAGAAAAGCATTGGCTTTTACAGTTCTGACCTTAATCCCTTTGTGACTCAGCATTCAATCTATATAGTATGGGCAGTACTGCTTTCTGTTGCAGAGGTGTTTTGAAGATAATGTCATTAAAGTTTATGAAATCCTTAGATAGTATAGAAAAGACCACAAGAAAATAAATGATTTTGTCTCCAATGCAGGTTTGGAAGGTATATGGTAAATAGGCAACGCACAGAATTATGAAGATAAGATAAAAAAAATGATGGAATAGCTATTCATTCAGTGAGCACTGTCTGCCCTGTTCACTGAATGAGGTAGGCCTATTTGTTGCCTTCGAGTATGTGGGCCATGCCCACATCACTAGGAACTGCCACTTAGTGGGGCAGTGAAAGAAGAAGAGCAACAAATGATTTTAGGGGACAAAAAATGACAAAAGGGACATATAAGTAGAGTGTACCACTGGAGGATACCAGGCAGAGCACCCCAAACAGCACCCACTGAATCAAAGGCAGCCAGAGAGTCAGCAGCTACTGCCCAGTGGTGCTCCACTCAGAGACAGGAATGGATGAGACCCAGGAAAATGGCTCTGCATTCCCTGGGGACCTTCCCAGCCAGAGCCTCCTTCCTGGTAAGATAGACGGCCAGGAGGAGGTTGACCAGGAAGTCCTGGGGTGTGAAGGGGCCATGGATGGGGAGTGCAAAAATAAATGAGGGGAAAAGTGCAGCCAAAACCTCAACAGGAGGTTCTGGAGGAGGAGGAGGTGCAGGGGCTGCAACCGGGTGCACTGGAGGAACACATGTGTGAGGGTCTCCCTCTGCCCAGAGAATGGGTACATGGCATTGAATGAGGTAGGAGTGCTACAAAAAAATATAGCATGTAATTGAAGTCTATATGTTGCAAGTAACATTAATTTCTGGCATTGTTAGTCACTGAGCACTAGCCTTTGCAGCCTTAATTTTCTTTTAAAATAGTTTTTGTGCATATACATAATATAAAATGGTTAAAATTATTACCCCATGGCTTAATGGTATGACCAACAGTGGCATAAAATGCTCAAAATTACCATGTTCCTTTGTGAATATTATTTATTTAATCTTTCCCTGCCCTCCTTATAAACTCCTTTCTTTTCTGTATTTTGCCAGTATACTACACATTGGAACTTAATGGGCAAGATTTAATAGGTTGCACTAGAAGTGGAATGGACTATATAATCATAATGATGCTCTCTTTCCTTAAAAAATGTGTTCTTTGTGTTAATATCTGCTACTTATTTTACACACGTCAAAAAAAATTAAATTCTGGAGAGGAATTTTCTTGTTCCATCAAGAACCAGCTATTCCAAAACAACTGCTCCCTTGGATCAGAACAATAACCACAATGCTTTCCTGGAAAAAATGGATATATTTAGAGCTTCCATAGTTCCCCAGCCATGGTTTGTGCCTATAACAAACACTAGAGAGAATTAAGTAGATGATGCCCTATATTATGGATGCATAGTCGTTTGCTTATATTTCTTTTATAGGTTAACAAAATGAGTAATATGCTCATTACCAATTTCAAAATATATTTAAGAACTGCACTAGAAATATTCTTAAATAAAGAAATGGATCTCTTCTTGGAATATTAGACTCACTAAGAATTAAATAACCGTATATCTTAGGTAAGAATGGTTTCCTATGCAGTTTTAGGAATTCACCTCTAGACTTATAAATTAAATTAGAGTACATCTTTTTAAAGCTATACCTAGTTGATTTAAAAAAAATATTCAGTCTCTTTTTAATAAATATTGTAGCAGACATCCATAGACAGTAGGAATCCTAAGTTGATTCTTGCTAGAACTTAGGACTGTTATTTATTGAAACTGTTTACATGTCTGCATAATTTAATTACTTGTATTTCCATTTTGTTTTGTCTTCATTTTCACAATTTGTGAAACAGAAACTGACGTTTTGCCCCTATTGAAGTCAGTGGCAAAACCTTTGATAGGCTCAGTTGTTTACCCAGAATACTTAAAACATTGTTTCCCACTGTGTAATGCTGGACATGTAATAAAGAGCAAGGACCATAATTTTAAGTTGTTAAATTTGTACTCTCTAATTTAAATGCTTTAACAGTTTTTTATTCTTTTAACTTGGAATCTGAAAAAAACTTCAAGCACTGTATTTTGTTTTATAGATGTTTTATAGATGTTTCCCATCTAGGACTGGGTCATCTTAATCATAAAAAGGCTATAGATTTTTCACTGGCAGGGAGTCTGAAATCTGTAAAATTAAACTGATACCCTCTTTACCTTAAGTGAACCTTAAGTGAAACACCATTATTTTTCAGAGACAGATAGAAATATATATTTCTAACTTTTAATTTTTTTTCTTGCCAGGTTGTTACCTATTTGGCAGGTTGTGGCCTTCAGAGCTGCCCAGTGTTGCTAGCCAAAGGATACCCAGACATTGGTTGGAATCCAATAGAGGGAGAACGTTATCTAACTTTTTTAAGATTTGCAGTCTTTGTAAACAGTAAGTTTTAAATTTTTCGATGTCCTGATTTTTGCCAGAGAGACTTTCTTACATGTTTTAAGAAAACCTCTTTTCAAACACTTCTGTATCAATAAAACTAGATTAATGAAATAATGGGTTAAGATATACTGTCCCCATACAAGTGCAGGATTACTGGTATATTTTTTCCTTGACATACTTCATATTTATTGCCATCATCAGATCAAATAATCAAATATAAAGGTTTTTGAAAGAACAGCTATTTGGCAGAGGGAAAATAATTTTTAATCATGTATTGGGAAGCAACTCATCAATGAAAATATAACTACTTTAATATTATACATCATGAATTTGTAGTGTGTATATTTTTAATATTAGGTCAGTAAACATACTTGAGAAAATGTTTATTTTAATCTCTAGTGCCTCCCACACAAAAAAGATGGACTAGTTCACTTATAAGAACAACAGTGAATCATCATGCCAGTTGTCCAAGTTCTGGTCTAATTTTCCTTGGTCTTTTAAAACTAAAATCTTCAGTTCATGTTGAGACCCTGTTTTGCCTCCTGGGACACCTCTAGATGTTCAGGTAAAAACGTGATGGTATCTAATGTACAATCTACACAATTGCACCTTTTGCCATGCCCTGCCACACCTGCATGGTTAGAGGCTTGATTGGGGGATCCAGCATCACTTCCTATCAAGCCTTATTGCCAGTGTAGGTAGTCATAATCCTGGGATCCCCCTGCATCAGCTTCCGTTGTGCAGATGGGAGACTCATCATCTCATGGGACTCCCATCTATGGCAACACCCCATGAGGAGGGAAGTGTATGGGGTGCTAATGACATTCCCTTCTGCGGTAGTGCCCTGTGGGCTGTCCCCCTTCCCCACCATGGGGCACTGCCACAGATGGTAGTTTCATCAGCTGATGGGACTCTAAGCCATAGCAGCCTGTGGAATGATGCTGCTGCTGGGGGTCCTGTCAGCTGTGGGGCCCTCAGCTGCTGGAGCACATAGTGCACCCCCATGGCTTGGAGCTCCATCAGCTGAGGGAGCTCCCAGATGTGGGAGTCTAGCTATGCTCCATTTGCAAATTAAAGCTGAATAGAAGCAGCTATAAAGTTAATACATTTTCCAGTTCTAACTTTATAGTTGGACAGATCTTTTTATGATGCCATAATTAATTTGTACAGGTAGCCAGTCTGTATGAATTGCACAGTTAACCTGATGTAATGCATAGAGGGGGCACTAGGCCACACACACATAGGAGGCACTCTTGTGGTATCATTGATGAGATCCAAATCGTTCCATAATAAAACAGCAGGGGGAGTCCAGGATTGTGAACCCAGGCTCCCCTTGCAACAGCAGGTAGCAAACCAGGTACCCAGTGCTCCTGTGGGGAAGCTCCAATTCATCTACTGCACACTCCAATGCTGGCTGGAGAACCCCTAGAACAAGCTCCCTCTGCTCCCTTTCTTTCCCCCCTCCCATTTTGAAAACAGCAGGGGCTGGCAGGGAGCTGGCAGGTAGAAGAGGCCATTTCTAGGAGAAAACAGCTGTAGGCTGCAGCCAGTGGCTAGATTCCCCTCCCCCTGGACCCATCAGTGAACTTCTGTTCAGTCTGTGGGATCGTTGTAACTCAGAGCACTTCCTGCAAAGTGTTCTCAGTTGCAGTGTGGAGCTGTACTTCTGTCTGTACCCAAAGAGCCTAGCTCTGGCCCCGTGAGACTGGGAGGATAGGAACCTTGAGCATTTACTCTCTGCTCTCAGTATTGTTTATTTATTTTGAATTAAACAGCCCCCTGAATCTTTCACCCTGGGCTGTTCATTTTTAAGTGTTGGGGTGAATGATGCTGTCAGCCCTGCCCAAACCCATGGGCCTTGTGATGTATGTAATGTGTAGAGGGGGCCTTTATTCTGTTCAAGAAGGGAGCAGAGGGAGCTCAGGTACTCTCCTGAGAAATTGGAGGTGTGGGGCCCACACTTTCTAGACAGGCTTTTCGGCAAAAAGTGGGCAACACCTAGCTCTCTATTATGAAGCAGCTTCCTAGCACTTCCTCTTTTTATTTAATTGCTGTGATCCTGGGGGTGATCTCAGAGTTTTAAGTCCCAGCGCTTTGACTATGTGTCTTCAGGTACAGATTAGATCTTGTTCCAAGAAGACTTATCTCCTGGACAGAATCCCAGTCTAACCAGGAACCTGACCACAGTGCCATACCTAGACTCCTGGATTTCCCGGGCAAACTTTTAATATTGGACCCCACGTCATCAGAGATAATGATAATAATAATTGGACAACAGAAAAAAAGCAATGACTGCTTCAATCATTGAATCATTGAATTTGTGGAAATAAAGACACAGTATTAGGTATTCGTATATGTGCAATATTAAAACATTTTTTGAAATTGTAATTTTTTTTTATTTTTCAGGCCCCCTTTCTGTCCCAGCTCCAGGCAGTCATCTGGGTCTGCCTGACCAGGCCTTACTTAGCTGGAGAAAGGCCCTTCCAGCTTTCCAAAATCACCTCAGAACTGAAAAAAAAAAAGAATGAGGTCTGCCATCTCTGTGGAAATGGAATGCCTCTAGTTGTTGGCTGCCCTGAAATCACTCATACCACAAGACAATCAGTGGGGTATAAAACAGAAATAAAATGTATTACATGAGATAGAGCATGTAAGAAAAAGGAACTGTTAGGTTTGGAGCGAAATATGAAATAATAAAACACAAAAATCTCACCTAGGTCTCTATTATGACTGTGCTAAGCTTCGGTCTCTGATTCAGTTCAACAGAGATTCGGCCCGATTCAGTGGCTGAATCTCTGAATTCAAATAAAATCAGAGGACCCTTTAATCTCTCCAAATTGAGTCAGAACCCTCTGAATCAATTCAGAGAAATTCGGAAAGGTTCAGTGATTCAGACATAAAGACAGCTTTAAATGTTTTTTCTATATACCTCTAGGTAGCAGGGGCTCATGAATGCTGCAATGCTGGGGCTCATGGAATGTCCCACAGAAGTGTGGGGGGCTTGCTGGCGTGCTTGGCAGCAGACCCAGAAGTGGACAAGATGCACTTCCAGTCCACTATGGGTCCACCGGCGAGTGTGCTGGGGGGGACCCCCTCACCTCCCCCCTGGCTCAGCAACTGGTGCCTCCTGGGTGTGTGGGGGGGGGGCACCTGGGGCCCTCCCGCAGCCGATCACTGAGCCGGGGAGGCACAGGGGGCCCTCCAGCATGCTCCCCAGCAGACCCAGAACTTACGGGTTTGCCAATGAGCAAGTGGAGGCCCCCCCCCCCCCCAACTCCTGTGCGATACTCCATCTGCCCCAGCATCACAGCATTCACGAGCCATGCCTGCTACCTCAAGGTATGTAGAAAAAACTTTTAAAGCTGTGTCAATGTCTGAATTGCTGATTCCCTGAATCTTCAGATTTGGATTCAGCCAAATTGAATTGGGGACAGTGATCTGAATCAACAAATCAAATCACTGTCCCTGATTTGGGCTGAATCCAAATCTGAATCAAATAGGGCCCGCTTTGCACACCCCCTACTGTCTATTATGAAGCAGCTTCTCCCTGAGTTCTGTAAGTGTTTCTAATAGTAATACTCCTGCCAGTTCCTCCCAGGTTGTTACCAGCTTCCTTGGCTGGGGACTACAATCTTCTCTTAAAGGCCAGCATTCCTAGACAGCTTTTCTCCCTGAAAGTCTTCCCTTATCATGATCTCCTCATCTGTTCAAGAAGGACAGATATATTTACAATCTTTTCATGTGATTTCCTTTCTAGATACACATCTGACTGAGAAATGAGGTGTCTTTCCTAATCATGTTTAGATTCAAGGAAGACAGCAATATACTTGTCCTTGCCAACAGTTTCTTTTTCCAGACAGATAAACCCCTAATCATATTTCTCTCAACTATTCTTTATTCTGTTCAAGAAGGACAGAGATATCAATCTCTTCATATTATTTCCTCTTCACTTTGGACCAGTCAAGTGAACCTGGGTATCTCCATTAGTATGTATCTGAGGTATTTCCCCTTTGAAATGCATTCAGTCATTGTTTGCTATGCTCTCTATTCCATGTAAACACTTAGAGTCTTGCTTCTTCCCTGATAGAGATGCATGCCAAAGCCTTTCTGGTTTACAAATAGCCATTGTCTAGTGAGAATCGTTCCTGACACCTGATTCAGCTATAGACCCACTGACAATCTTTTTGATTAAGTCAGATCACAAAAGTATAAAAATACATTCATATTAAATGCCATCTTTCATACAAACACAGAAGCATGATAAAAATAAGCATAGCTTAATATTAGCTATGAATAGATACCAAAGATGATGAGAATAAAATTGACTTAGGGAACTTTGTGTATGCTAACTAATGCCACCCACCCCCCACCCCCGTATTAATCTTTGCATATGGATGTGCGCGACACTCCATGGCTGAAGAGAATGTTATTCTCTGTCAGACTGTTTGGTTTAGATAGATATATCCCATTTGAGGAATTGGATTCTATTAGGATGCCGCCTCTCTTAGCTATAAGGATTGATCTGGATGTTTCTATGAGGTAGTTCTCTAAGGCTGGGCTACCTATTGATTTGCCATTGGGATTGCTGTGTGCCTTCCTGGGTGCCTCCCTGCATGGAAAGGATTATTCATCTAAGCTAGACACTTACCTTCCTTGCCCCCAAAGTCTTTAGGTGTCTAGTAGATGCAGTAGGGTCATCCTTGGTGTTTGCTGATTATTGCAATGCCTGCCAGTTTCAACCTACAATTCCTGTCTTGAAATTCCTATTCTGTCTTAATTTAACTTTCCCAGATGGAACTGACAAAAATAGCCATTATTATCATTGGGAGCTTTGCCCAAGTAAAGCATTTAAGATTGAACCCCAGATGTTTAGAGGATCATGTATGTGTTTTCTCCTTATTATTGAACTTTTCATTTTTAATGTAAAGATAAAAAGGACAGATGGCAGAATTGTGCCCCCTAATTAACCTTGTCTGCCAGCCTGCGTATATGTAACCATATAGAGTGTGTGTGTGTGTATTTAACTATGACAAATATGTAATATATGTTATAATAATAATGCATATAATATGTTTTTAATATAATGATGCATTTAATATAATAGTGCATTTGATATAATGTGCATTTGTTGTAGTTATAACAAAAATATGAAAAAATAACATTGTGCCTAAAAAAAAATCCTTAAAATTCATAAGTAGGTACAAAAACTAACTATAGTATTACAAGAAAAATTCAAACCAATTAAACAGACACTGTATAATACCTATAAAAGAGCTCTAATTTTTTTTTTTTTAAGCATTGAATCAAAACAAATTTACTATCCCCTTACAAGGATTTTCTGTTATCAAGTGTTGAAGAAATAATTCTCTAGGTTTTTAGCTTTTTTTTTAATTAAACAAAAACTTAATCAAGGATATTTGCCCCAGGATATTTCCACTTTAGGATGATCATAACATAAAAATAAGAATCATCAACATAAGAATCATAACATAGTGGTTTTCAAAGAAGTATACCTCTCTGGAGCCAAGAAATCAATCATATAACTTAAAAAGTATATTGCAAATACTATACAGAGATCAGAAACTACATGTCTCTCATTTTGTTTGAAAACTAAATTTTAATGCTGTGTTTTCATTTAGATCTGTAACTGCAAAACAGAGGAAAGATTTGTTCTCCATTGCATATTTTTCCCTTCCTAATTATTAAAAATGTCTCCTTTTTTTCATGTGTATCAAACAGTATCTCTTCATCCCATTGAAATAGTTTCATAGCCAGCATCTGTTTACCATGTTTTCATTGTTAAAGCCTCTCAGTATATTACTTCTTGTGGCAATGTCTTTTTTTTTTACTACGGATACTTTGTCCTTGATATTACTTGAAGTGGTCATCATAAATATGATGAGCTAGAGCTGGAGTGTAAGTGAGGAGTTATGGATTCTGAATATACCTTTGCTACCTCCCTGACTCACTGTGTGACCTGATCCTCATAACCACTCAACTCCCATGTGTCCCAAGTATCCTCTCTGTAAAAAATGGGATAATATCTATAAAGTAAAACTTATTTAACTAACAGCAGTTATGAAATTTAAGTAACACTGGAAATTTAACTGTGAGCAAAGGAAGAAGGAAAGACGTGGTCCACAAATTGTTACTCAATGGGGGTTGCTGTAAGCCTCTATTTTAGCATTTATATAATATACATGGGCAGATCTAGGATTTTGGAAGGTGGGGGGGCGGGGAACAGAGGGGCAGATGGTTTGGTACATCATTTTTCCCCAGTTAAAAAGAAAATAGAACTTTAACTAATATGTAAGAGCCCAATAACTATATTATTCAGTTTAAAGTAAAAATTACTTTATTGGAATGTGCATTGATTTGCTATATTGTACATTAAGTATAAAATACAACAGACTTGGCAAATAATAAGAGATATACATTAATTTCTAATTACTTGATTATTTGGGTTCTTAAAACAGAATCAAACTTTCTTGAGCATCTTGACAGTGTGTTTAACTGTCACTTCACTAAGAGAGATTTTCACATCTGAGTCCATGTTAAACATGGCCAGTCCATTGAGATGCTCTTCACTCATTGTTGAAGAATGCTGTTTTAAGTCTTTGGGAAGGATTTTTTGTAATATTATTTATTAGACCAGCCATATAGTTGGGAGAGCTGTTGGACAAGATAACTTGAGAAAGGGCACTGACTGCCCTAAGGTTTGTCCAACAACTCTTCTCAACTATACAGTTGGTCCAATAAAAGATATCACAAAATATCCTTGCCTCAAGATCAGTGAATAACACCATGACTAAGGAAACTTGACCTGAGGGAGCAAGTGCAACCTCTACTGCCACAGCTGCTTCTTCAGAGACCTGCACACCAACTATCCAGAGTCACCTGACCCTGTGACTCCTTCCACTAGCCTTGGGAGCATGCAAGAAGCAGGGGGACAAGCCAGACTGAAAAGTCTGCGTGCAGCAGAGCATGCTACCCAGTGCAGGGGCTGCCAGAGGGTGGAAGGGGGCAGCCATGGGTGCCTGGGGAAGAGCGAGCAGCACGCTGGCCTCCTTCCACCCTCTGGCAGCCCCTTCTCCAGTTGCTCTGAGCAGCATAATCTGTTGTGGGTGCACAAGCAGAAGATGTAAAGTTTCTTGCTTCTACCAGGACTTGTGGAAGGAGCTGCAGGCACAGGTGGCTCTGGACCCCAGTATAAAAGTCCCCAGTGTAGCAGTTGTAGTGCTATAGACTGTGTTTGCTCCTTCAAGTACAGGCTGGGTACTGAGAGAGGGGCTCCCTCCCCCTCCCCAAGGGTAAAGAGTCAATCCTCTATCCCCTTTAAATCTCTTCATCTGTTTGTTTTCCCAGTTTCCCTTTAACCAGGTCCCTTGTCTCCACCCAGCCCAGTCTAACATTGTGCTGGGCAATCAGGCTCCCTCAGTGAAGCTGCTAATGGGGCAGAAATCAAAGGGGTGGGGAAGATGCATCCATGCCATTACTCCCCCCTTAGTCCCACCTGGCATAATACATATATATATAATATATACATATTTTATGTGCATGCACATTTGTTTGTATATATGTATATATTTTTTCTTGATACTGATTTGTTAAAATTAAAAATACATTTTGGCAGTAGTTTTGAAAAAAATCAATAAAAGTCAGTATCTGTTTGCTGTCTTCAGATACCTGTCTAGCTATGTTTACCACCATGTTTTCATTCTACCGGCAAGATTCATAGATGTAGGGGCTGGAAGGGACCTCACAAGATCAACAGGTCCAACCCCCCCTGCTCTTAGGCAGGAAAGACTGCTGGGGTCAGATGACGCCAGCAAGGTGAGCATCCAGACATTTTTTCAAGATTTCCAGAGTAGGTGCTTGTACCACCTCTTTGGGAAGTCTGTTCCAGACCCTTGACACTTGAACTATAAAGAAGTTTTTCTTTATATCCAATCTAAAGTGATCCTCTAGCAATTTGTGACCATTATTCCTTGTCTTCCCCTGGGGTGCCTTGGTGAACAAATGCTCCCCCAGGCTTTGACTTGCACCCTTTATATACTTATAGGCTGCCACCAAGTCCCCTCTAAGTCTTCTCTTCTCCAGGCTGAACAGTCTCATGTCTCAGCCTCTACTCATACAACCTGCAGACTTTTAATCATATGTGTAGCCCTTCTCTGCACTCTCTCAAGCTTCTCCCCATCCTTCTTGTAGTGCATCACCCAGAACTGGACTCAGCAGTCCAGCTGCAGCCTCACCAAAGCCGAGTAGAGTGGGAGCATGACATAATTTTTTTTGCTTGAGATGCATTGTTAGATGCATGCCTGTGTCTTATTTGCCAGCTACAGCATTACATTGGTGGCTCATGTTCATTCTATGGTCTATCACAACCCCCAGGTCTCTTTCAGTTGTGTTGCTATCAAGTGTAGCACCGCCAAGCCTGTAAGTGTGTTACAGACTATTTCTCCCCAGATGGAGCACTTCACATTTCTTAGTGTTAAAACATAATCAGATTTTGATCTGCTCACCTTGTGAGCCTGTCCAGGTCAGCCTGTATCCCCAGCCTATCCTCTAGCATGACCACACTCCCCCATAATTTGGTGTCATCCACAAATGTTGCCAGTTTGCATTTAACACCCAACTCCAAATCATTAATGAATATGTTAAATAGCACTGGTCCAAGTACCAAACCTTGAGAAATACCACTTGTCACCATATGCCATGTTATCTCAGTTCTGTCTATTAATACTCTCTGGGTCCCGCCTCAGAGCCAGTTTCCTAGCCACCTGACCGTTAAATTGTCGAGGCCACAGTTCCCCAATTTTTCCATGAGGACATCATGGGAGACCAAGTCAAAGGCCTTTTTGAAACCCAAGTATAGACATCAGCCTCATCTCCTTTATCCAGGTGGTGAGTTACCTGATCATAGAAGGAAATGAGGTTGGTCAGGCATTACCTGCCTGCAACAAAGCCATGTTGGCTATCTTTTAGAAAACTGCCTTCAGTTAGACTATCAGTGGTGGATTCTTTGATAATTTTTTTCCAGAATTTTTTCAGGGATTGAGGTCAAACTGATTTGCCTGTAATTCCCTGGGTCTTCATTCCTTTCTTGAAGATAGGTACTACAATAGCCTTCTTTCAATCTTCTAGAACCTCTCCCGAGCACTGCAGGTTCTCAGATAGGTTTGCTGTTGGTTGTGCAATGATGTTAGCCAATACTTTTAGTACTCTTGGGTGTAGTTCATCTGACTGGTCCTGCTGACTTGTAGATATCTAGTCTCTCCAGATGTTCCCTCATGAGATCTTCACCAACTATGGGTGAGTGATCATCCTCCATCTTGATTATCTTGTATCCTGTCAGGCAGGGTAGCACCCTTAGATTAGTGGAATACTGACACAAAGTATTCATTTAGGAACTCCATTTTCTTCTGGGTGTCGGTTATCAGCTGTCCCATTACATTAGCAGGGGCCCTATGTTTCCATTTTTTTTTTCTCTGACTTCCTACACATCTAAAGAAGGACTTTTTATTGTTCTTCATTTCTGTTGCCAGTTTAAATTTGGTTTCTGCCTTTGCTTTTGTAATCTGCTCCCTACAGGTGTGGGATATTGCTATGTACTCCTCCTTGGTGGTAATTCCTGACTTCCATCACTTATAAGCTTCTCTCTTCAATTTCAGGAGGTCAGGAGGTCCAATACTTCCCTTTTGAGTCAAGGGGGTCTCCCAGCCCTTTTCCTACCTTTCTTACAAACAGGAATGGGCTTCCTTTCTGCTCCAAGAATCACATCTTTGAGGAGTGAACGTTAGGGCTGTGCAAGGCTTTGGACAGAGCTTCGGATCTGGAGAAGCTTTGGACACTTTGGGGTTCAAAGCAGCACATCCAGGGTGAAGTGCTAGCCTCGTTAGGCTTCCCAAAATGGTTTGGAGCTTCTGAAGAGCTTTGGAGCCGCCTCGGAGATCCGGCCATAGGTTATAATGGTGAAACAATAAAATATCAATAACTTTGTTGTTTTTTGTCCAATTTGGATATAATTTTCAGGAGTGGTAGACTCTACAGAGAGCATGAAGCCTGCCCTGTTTCAAGAAGATCAGTGCAATAGTGTGGGGGGAACAGCATCCAAAATTCTTGAAAGGAAAACTCATATCACATCTATGTGTTCCAACACAGGGGGGTGAAATCTGCAGGGCTGGTAGCTCTTACTGAGGCCACAAAGCCTGCCAAGTTTCAAGAAGATCAGTGTACGGGTTTGGGGGGAACTGCCCCACAATCTGTGGACAAGCAAAACTCATGCCCTGGATGCTTGTGGGACTGACTGTGTCTGTCTTGGGGCAGGGAGGGGAGACACTACTGCAGGCCTGGCTGCTAAGCTACTGTGTTACCAGTTATCAATCAATCAATCATGATTCACTCAGGGACCAGCTCAATAAACAGGACCTAGCTACTACATAACAACTTAACAAGCATGAATTATCACCTACAAAACCAGGCTAAGAAGAGGAAAGAATCAATACAGACAATCAACTGCCCCAAGACAGAGACAGTTGGCATGAGTTTTGTCTGTTAGCAGCTAGGGGTGCAGGGCCCCCAAAACCCCCTGCACAAATCTCCTCGACAGCTGGCAGGCATCGTGGCCTCAGCAGGGGCCACCATCCCTGCAGCTGTCACCCCGCTGCACCTTAACACATGCAGTATGACACATGGCATGAGTTTTGCTTGTCTGCAGCTTGAGATGCACTTCCCCCCAAACCTTGCACCTATCTCCTTGAAACTTGGCAGGCTTTGTGGCCTCAGTAAGAGCTACCAGCCCTGCAGTTTTCACCCACCCCCCTGTGTTGTAACACCCAGCCATGACATGAGTTTGGCT
Source organism: Alligator mississippiensis (assembly GCF_030867095.1). Lineage (NCBI taxonomy): Eukaryota > Metazoa > Chordata > Crocodylia > Alligatoridae > Alligator > Alligator mississippiensis. The sequence continues at coordinate 243,893,027 of NC_081825.1, read as the reverse complement.
TTCAAGAATTTGGGGTACAGTTCCCCCCAAGCCCCTGCACCCATCTTCTTGAAACTTGGCAAGTTTCATGCTCTCAGCAAAGGCTACCATCCCTGCAAGTTTCATCCAATTCGGACAAAAACCAACAAAGTTATAGATATTTCATTGATTCCCCATTATACCCTATGGCCGGATCTCCGAGGCAGCTCCAAAGCTTAGGAGTGGCTTCAGCCAGATCGAGGCAGAAACCTGGTCCGGTGCTCTGGATCGGATCGCGGCCATCCAAAGTGGCTGGATCCGAAGCCAGATCGGATCACTGCCAACCCTCACAGGCCTAGTGAACATTAATCTTGGATTCCCTTCCCCATTGGATCATGGTTCTGTAGGGCCCCACCAACCAATCTCCTAAGCTTGTAGAAGACAGCTTTCCTAAAATCAAGGATTTCTACCCTGCCGACTGATTTCCCTGTCTTGTGATGCATGGAGAAAGTGATCGTCTCATGGTCACTGTCACCTAGCTTCCCTCTGATTCTCAGGTTGCTCACTAAATCATCTCCTTTGGCCAGAAAAAGCCCAGGAGTGCTTTACCCTGGTCGGCCCATAGATTTCTTGAGTCAGATGTAGCTCTTCAGTGCAAGCGGGGAAGCTTCACAACCGATCAGATCTTGCTGAGTGCTCTTCCCACGAGATGTTTGGGTAGTTGAAGTTGACTTTGACAACCATGCTCTGAGACTGTGCAGCCTCTACCAGTTCTCTAGAGAACCTCCAGCAAGACGGTTACCTTCAGCAAGGAACTGGGAAGACAAACTACATCTCCCCTAATTCCACCTATCGCTTTTTAACATCTTAAAATCTAAAGCTACCTATCCTTTCAGGGTGCAGTCTGAACCCAATTAGTTATTACCAGTTGGGGGTTTTTGTGCATTTTCCTCTGCACTCTAAAATTGACATCTTTGACATTTTGGTTGACCTATCTACACATTTTAAGATTGAGATTAATAAACAATAATCTGAATTTAAAAATCAATTGAACCATGATTGCTACTTAAGTGGATTACATATATGAAATGTGCTTCTGAATTAATTTCTCCTTTCATTAATTGTTCAACTACTGTATTACAGGAAACATAAAACCAACAGTTGAGTTAATGATGTAGCTACGGAAAAAATGGTTAGAGCTTTAAAATGGGATTTTGAGGATAGCTGAAAACGCATTGTTTTAGTGTCAGTTTTACAAATATATTTTGTTAATATTAATTTTTTATGATTAAATTAAAGACATTCTTATTATTCTCGTTCTGACCTCATGATACTCTAAATGGTGGTAAAATTAAGCACATTGGGCTAGAGAATGAAGGGTTGCTTTAGTACTTGACTGCTAATCTGGAAAGCATGGTTTATTTCTCATAAACTTTTGCTGAGACTTTAGGCAGGATAATTATGGCCTGATTTTGAGTAACTCTCAGTACCTGAAGCTTCCAGTGCCTTCAATGGGAGCTGTAAGTGTCCTGCACTTCTGAAGCCAGACTGTCAATTAGTGGGTGCAACATGTGATGCTACATCACCATAGCAACACACTCCCTTGTTATAGTGCATTGCTATGGTAACGTAGTGCCTAAAAATAACTGTGCGCAGAGCACATGGTGCAGTACGGGCTGTTACTGTGTCATCTTTTAGTGCCTCCAAAAGGAAATGCTAAATGATGGTGCACTATCAACAGCGCCATAGCAGCACGTGTAGATGCACCCAGTGTGTCTGTATCTTTCCCAAGGACCTTGTTACATGTTGTACTTTGACCTACTCAAAAGTCGATTGGTGTCAATGCTAGGTCAAGTGAGCAGTCGCACCTTACTGGCTGTCCCCAACCTGCACAGCTGTGACTTGCCACTAGAGGGTTAGCAAGCAGGGGCCAGACTAGGAGCTATAGCTATGAGTTGCTGCAAGAGAGATGGTGAGCCAGAGCAGGCTTCTATCCATGCTCTAGAAGGGGAAAGAGTGTGAGAGATGGATTGTGGGAATAGGAACATGAAGCTGAAAGGCAGAGACTTAATGGGATGGGGTGGGTAATGAAGGTGTGAAAAGGAAATGGGTATGGGAAATGGGTGGTGAAATAAAGGAAGTCAGTCACTGAAAGATAAAATAAATAGATAGGCATCCTTGGATGCTGGAAAATTGCAACCTGGGTGGCTCATCTGTGGGGAGTTGTTACAACAGGGGCAGGCAATCATTTTGGGCTGAGTTTGGCAAGCCATCAAGGGCCACATGATAGGCAGCCAGGGGCAGATAAATATTAATTTTCTAAATTTTTTAGGGGCCCCGCGGGCCGGATAGAATGGCCTGGTGGGCTGCATCCGGCCCGCGGGACACATTTTGCCAACCCCTGGGTTACAAGCTGTGTGACTTTAAGCCACCTAAAGTGTGTTCAAAACCTGAACTTTAAGCCACCTAAAGTGTGTTTCAGATTTTAATGTGTGGACAATCCAGAGGTTAAGAGCTCCAGGAGCTGCCTAAAATTAATGTACAACAAGGCCCTAATAATAGTTTCCTGCCTCAGATATGTATTGCAAAGATCTAAGAGGTACTGTTTAACAATGGCAGCGACTGGGCACAAACTACTCAACCACTTCTTTATTCAAACATAGGTTATATAAAACATGAGTGGAGATAAGTTAGCTATCACCACTGTCAGCAGTTTTAAAAATAAAACTGTAATCTAATTGTATTTGCATTGCAGCCTGATTCTGAAACAGGCGTGCTACAGCGCCCCACTGATTAATGTATGTATTCAAAGCTGCAGAATCACTGGGTACTTGGTGTGCAGCTAAGTGTTAGGAAGTGTTGTGATGAATGAAAATACCTCTGGGTATCAGTGTTTTTTGAGCCCGTGAGATGGCCACAGAAAATGCCCAAATTACTCAGAGTTGTTTATAAAAATCTATAGTTCGGTATTTTAGTTGTAGGTAACACAACATGAGAGCTGGAAGGATCTGTTCCAAAGCAGAGCCATTGCTGTGATTGTAAGCAGGATGGTGCAAGATTTGAAATGCTTGAAGTGTGCTGTAATATGGGTTATACGTAGAAATTGAAAACTTTGTTTAAAGACTCCATATAGCAAGTGGAACACATTTATCTCTATCTAAACATACATTGAAAATAATGTGAGATACCTCTTTATTGTAGTTAACTTACTATATCCTGAGATCAGATATATCTATCTAATCTGAAAGATGACTTGAAAGTCTTTAGTCATGCTGAGAAAATTTAATTTCTGAATTACATAGAATGTTCTTTGTGCCAAAAGGTAGAGGGCATGGTTCTAAATCCTGTTTCAGCTCTAAATCTTTCCTAGAGCTGGTACAAAAATTAGGCATCTTGGCTCAGGAGTGCAATCCTGACCTATCCAATAAGGTACATCTATTTTCTCAATGGACAACTTATTATTATGCCCACAGAGGTTGATCTTAAACCACCCTACATGGACACATAGCTCTCCTGTTTTGACAGGGTAGTCCTGATCCTAATCCACCTAAGAAGGTACGTAGTGTTCTCCTGCTCTATCAGTGGAGGATTCATATGCTGCTAAGTCATATAGGTATCTGGTTTACTCTAAGAATAACATCAAAATGAGGAGGAGAAGGAAGAGAGCATTATGCCCATCTTGTGGGTAGAGGCTTACACTGAATAGTTATTGACACAATGTGGGAAGATTGGGAAAAGGAACAGGAGACCTAGGTCTCCCTCCTTTATAAGGCATTGCAGAATTGTCCTTCTGCATGCCAACTACCTGCCTCCTTCTCACTTGGACACAGAGTCAGAACCCCTCTTGCGTGCTATCCTTCTGGCCTTTTGAGTCTGGGCAAGCTTTAATAGGAGGAGTGGAGGGTGCTGTTGGCCCTGCCTGGTAGTTAGGATGCTTTTCTGGAAAGTAAGAGAAGTGGATTGAAACCCTCTGGCACAGGAGGACATAGAATCTGAGTCTCCCAGTCTCTGGGCAAATGTCCTAATGACTATGATACTGAGCTGAAAAGTGGGTGGGTCATCACCCATCCTCCTCCTCCTTAGAGTGTAGCTAATTGTTTTTTTCCTGAGACTAAAGATTTGGGATTTTACACAGAATTTAAATTCCCAAAAAGATTAGGATTACAACAGAGAATATGTGGAGGTAAAAACCTTGGAGGAGAATTTTGAACATGCTCAGAAGGTCAACATTGAGATGCATAAGGAATCCAGACAGCCTAGTGGCTTTCATAGGTAGAAGAGGATTGTATTGAATGATTTTGGACACCTAGTAGCTATATAAATACCCCTTAGAAGTGGGTTAGTGTTTGGCCCATGATTTAAAAATAGTCTTTGTTTTGCTGGCCATTTGAAATCATTTGACTTCCCCCCTCCCCCAGCAAAATCCCTGGCTGCTTAAAATACCTAATATCCTTATTGGCAACTGTACTGAGTTTTATACACTGTGCATTGATGAAGTCATTAGTATCTCTCCTTATGCCAGGCTTATTCCCTGTAGTGTATTTCCTAAAGCTGAGAATAAATACCTTCAGGAGCTGGTAGTCAGATCTTAATAAATTTATGGTAGCTGGAAGTCACAAGTTTGAATATTATCTCAACTTTTCAGTGAACAGAAAGTTGCCATTTTCTAGTAGTAGTTTGAAAATTAATTTTTGTTATGAGTGCCTTTTCTACACAAACTTTCTAGTGTACAGCAGAGAAGAGATGGGACAGTCCTAAAAAATGAACTGGTCTTCTAATTCTAGAAGTGAATTATCCACGTTAGAATAGTTGAACTTTGGCAAGGCAAGGGGAGGAAGTTTAATTTCCAAAATTATTGCTCTGTTTTGGTAAAAGATTCACCTCCAGTGCTGTCAGTTTAGCATAGTTTTGCTCAGTGGTGTAGGGTGCTCATTAAGTGCCCATGATGAGGTGCAGCGGTTGTGGGGGAGGATGCTGAGGATATGCTAACCACACGTTGTGTGTGGTGGGGGGTGGGGCGTGCAGTGTAGTGGGTGAGAAGAAGGGAAATCTTAGCTTTGCTGGCTGCTGCTCCTGCAGTTGCTCAGCATCCATAGGGTCAGTTCTCCCATGGCTGGGCTTCCTCCTGAGCAGATCCTGATGCCCTATTTTCTTCCCCCACCCACATATATTCATATTGAGAGCAAAGCTGTGCCTGCTCTGGCAAAGGCTCCAAGTTGATCCATTTTCCCGTGCCCCACAAATGTACTGCTCTGTGTGGCACTATGCTACCTGACTCCTATGGTGGTCAAAGACAGCACAGAATTTCCCCTGCCATGGTAAAGACTTCCCAGATCAGGGGGATCCTGGCATCCCCTCATAGGGATCAACTAAGGATTGTGCCTCTCTTGCTCCACCCCAGTTATGCTACTAGTTTTATTGGGTTTTATATGCATGGGTAACATGTCCTTTTGGTCTTCAGGTGAAAGTGTTGAGGAAAATGCCAGTGTTGTTGTTAAGCTGCTTATTCGACGTCCAGAATGCTTTGGTCCAGACCTTAGGGGAGAAGGAGGAAATGGTTTGCTTGCAGCTATGCAAGAAGCTATTAACATCTCAGAGAACCCAGCTCGTGACCTTCCCTCTCAGGGCTATAAAAGAGAAGGGTAAGTAAATGTAAATGTTTTCTTAGCAGAGATGATGTTTCATTTACTGGCTGAAGATAACACGTGTTTTATGGTAGGGCCTAAAATCCAACCAACCAGGAATGGAGCCCTGTTGCATAAGGTATTGCAAAAGTGAAGAGTCAAATGGCTCATAAGAGTTCCCAATCTAGAATCTATGAGTGCAAGCTAAAAGGAAAGGAAAATGAGGAGAGCAGGAACATGGAATGGAAGGAAGATGAGAGAAATGAGGACAGGGAGCAAAGGAGCAGATTATATATAATGTAAAGCTGACATGAAGAGGTTGTGAGGGCAGAAGAGGCAGAGAGTTGGAGCAAATCACCAGTCAACTCAGGAAAGCAAAATTCCATTCCAAACCATGAGCAGTCAAAGAATTTTATGAAGATTCATTATTTGATTGCTTCCCATGTACATCTACTTGGTGGAGTCTGGTTCTTTTTTGCATGCAGCACATGGCAGAAGATAAGGAATAAAGGTGTTTTTATTCATGCTCCAGGGGCGTGGGGAGTGTTTTAATTAAAGCAGCTCTGAACACCTCTTTAATTAAAGTGCCCAGAGCATTTCATGTATCAGTGTCCAGCATCCCTGTGCTTCAAAACGGTGGCAGGGGCACTTTAACTAAGGCTCATTCAACAGTCTTTAGTTAAAGCACCCCCACTGCCATTTTGAAGCATGGGGATGCTGATATATGAGACGCGGAGGCTGGCTGGAGCGTGCTAATTAGCATGCTGCTGCAGACTCAGTTAATCGAGTCGGCTTCAAAACGTTGTAATTACAGCACATCAGAACAGCCTCCCAGCACATCTACAGATGCCCTCCGAGTCCTGCTTCCCTAGGGAGATCCTCCCCATTTGATTCTAGATTCAAGTGGTAGGTGATGGGTTTAATGAAATTGGGCCTTGTTTTACCATCTTCCCCCAGTCCAGCAGCTCTTCTTTGGTTACTTTTGCACCTACCCTTACCGATTAGAATATGTGGCAGGTTCCTCCTGTAGTGTTTCTCTCAAGGCCAAATGGCGAGGAAAGAACTTTCAGGGGTCTAGTGCCCTCACCCGAGTATGTGTGGAAGGTGTCCCTTACATATTTCCAAGTCTGCAGATGTCTTTAGGGAAGAAAGGCCACATCTGTGCTCCATTTCACTCACTCTTGCACTAGCAGTATTATCATCAAAATATTGTCAATAATATCTGTTAGTTAAATACAACACTTTCAGAATTCCAGAAATAAAAACACTACTTTGGAATAAAGGTTAAGATGGAGATTTTCATAGCAGTCTAAATTCCTGAGTTGTCTGAACATCTCAACCTAAGCAGCACATCTTAATGTTTGTTCTCCCCCAGCACCCCCAAAATGTGTAGACACAATTTTCTAGATTACATTTCAGAGTACTTTATTTTAATTACTTATGGTCACAGAATTTTCTGGTGAGCACATCCTCATCTATGACTACATACTCACATTTGCATGTAGTGTAATAGTTCTTAGAGCAGACAAACTACTTAAAAATTGACAACTCCTCTTTTGACAACTGCTAGCAACATAACTGGAGAATAAAATGAGGTTTTATTTTTCCAGGGAGCTATTGGGCCCTATTCTAATTTATAAGTACCAGATCAGTTATAAGATTATAGATCAGTTGTAAGATTTTTCAAAAATATTGTCTGCATATTGAAACCCAGTGCTTTAAAAACAGATACTAAGTAAACAACTGCTAAATATGTTAAGCTGATGATGTCAAAAAATATGAATGTATGTTGGTTACTTTTTAGTGCTGCTGAAGATGAAGAGGAAGAAGAGATCGTGCACATGGGCAATGCAATCATGTCATTTTATTCAGCTCTCATAGACTTGCTTGGACGTTGTGCACCAGAAATGCATGTAAGTGGCCTCGATCTCTTGATCAAAAGGTACAAAAAGTACTTTTGGAGAAGTTACAAAAAGTACTCTTAAAGAGAAACTTAAAGAATAATTTGTAAGAAAACCGAAACCACTGTGTATACTTGTCTCTCTTCAAATGTGTTTCTTTCTGAAAGTTTGATTTTCCTGGCATAGGTACGTGTGTGTTGGTCTGTTGTACATCATGAAACCTATGGGCACATATGCACAATCATGGAGGCTGCTCTGACACACTGGAATTTCAGCACATCAGAGCAGACTCGATTAATTGAGTCTTGTGGAGTCTAATTGAGTCCACCATGTTTAAACATGGGGATGTTGATACAGGAAACACAGTGGTGCTTTAATTAGAGCAGCATTCAGATCTGCTTTAATTAAAGCACTGCCCCTCCCCTGCAGCATGTGTAAAAGTGCCCTATATTATTGTAAGACCTGTAAGTAATGTCAGTCTTTCACATTGAAGTCTATTATTAGGCTTTATCCTGTATGACAGGCAACACCTGTAGACTCTTTAGAACCTCGTCTGACACTGTTTTTAATGAGGGCTTCTGTTTTGTGTTTGACATTACTTTAACCAGGCAAGAAAGTGGAATTACTGGAACCTGGAACCTCCCTCACAATGCACTAGTAGATTTTCTGTGTAGGAGGCTGCAGTGATTCATGCAAAACATATCAGCACCAGTATTTTAATGGAGAGCATTTAGTCAGTCATTTCTTGGTGTCTCCTCAATTAACTTAGGGACTTGTTACACATTACACTGTGAGCTGCTCAACTGTTGATTGGTGCTAGTGCTAAATCGTGTTTGGAGCAGTCACACATTCAGGCCAGGGGGGCCTGGAGGACTGAAAGGTAAGAATCCCCTGCCTCCACCTCCCCTGCCATTGTGAGCTTCACCCTGGCCTCTGCAGCACCCAAGTTTCCCCCCCAACACACACACCCTAGAGCCCCGTCCCCCCGTCCCAGGGGCTTTCCCTTCACCCCACGCCCATCTCTCCCACCTCTCCTACTTACTTGTGGCTGCCTGCACTTTCTGTCCCAGGGGAGCAAGTAGGGAAGGGTTAACCTGGCTTCCTGACCCTGCCACCACTACTGCCAGGCTGCTGCTCTTTTCCAGGCTCAGCCCAGTCTAGACAACAGCAGTAGCAGAGACAGCAGAGCAGGCAGGCAGGCTATCTCTTCCCTGCTCCCCTGGGATAGACAGTACAGGCAGCTATAGGTAAGCGGGAGCAGAGGGGAAGTGAGCAGGAATCTGGGGTGCTAAGGGGTCGGGGGCAGTGGGTAGGGTGTTTACCCTAAGGTGTAGCCTACAGTGGCTGCACATTGTGTAACATGGATCAGAGATAAACCTAGGCTGGAGTGGCGTAACTTTATGCCACCTAAAGAGTGCTTAAAACTATTTTGTGTTAATGTGTGGACAATCTAGGTGTTGAGAGCATAAGGAGCTCCCTAAAATGAACATGTAACAAGGCCCCTAGGTGTCTTATTTTACAAGTATTATTATGTTTTAACAGCTTATCCAAAGTGGGAAAGGTGAAGCTATTCGAATCAGGTCAATCCTTCGTTCCCTAGTACCCACAGAAGACTTAGTTGGGATCATAAGCATACCACTAAAGCTATCAACAGTTAATAAAGGTAACTTCAATTTATCATAATGCAGACTTTGCAAATTATTTAAATGTACAGAAGATTTTTTTTATGTGCTTTCTTTGGATTTTAACCTAGAGTAAACCCTTTGTGAGTACGACATCACTTAATTCGACAGAGCAATGTTCATGCATACTCTGCAAATATTTCACTACATTTTACATTATATTGAAACCATATGCTTTCTGGTATACAGGTGGAGGCTTCATGTCTTTGCAGACTTTGAAAATCAACCACTGATGTAATTTTCCAATTTTAGCTACCCTAATCTGCAATTAGTGTCTTAAGTGCATTTCTCTAGTCTGCATGTATACACGTTTGTGTTTTTAATTCTTGTATATATAAATACTCTAAATATACATAGGGTTTGTTTGTATATAAATAAAATACTATATACAAATGGTTTACATTGCACTTTACAAATCCTTCATGATTGAGAAAGCAGATATTTTTAATTGAAAATAACTCCTGGTAAAAAATTGTCTTTTTGACGAGTGAAAGCTTTCATTGCATTGGAAACAGAATCCTCTATTTGTCCGCTGAACAAGGACAGCAAGGAGGAGCAATATAGACTTTTCTACTGCTGTAACCTAGCACTAAGAACTGTCTAGACCAGGGGTGGCCAGTCTGAGGTGCATAACAGGCTGGGAATGGGGCAGGCAGCATAGTGGCAGATAGGAGAGGAAACCTATAGCAAAGCAGCAGATCAGACAAGGCAGGGAGCAAAAAACAAAGGAGTTGATCAGGCAGGGGAAGGAGATCAGAGTGTCACTTAAGGAGGGTAAAGGGTTAATTTGTGGCACACCTGCCAAAAAATTTAGCTCCCACTGGTCTAGCCCACCTCTGTAAAATAGAAGGTAGTTCTGTGTTAATATTCATCTGGCTCTTGGCTTCTGTACTGATAATATCTGCAATTAAGTAATAACAATATATTTTTTTACATGTGAACATCATTGCCATTGGAACAGGACTAAAACTATTAAAAAACACTTCTGACTTAGGCTAAAAACAACTAGAAAATATCATTACTGGTTTAGATTCTAGACCAGTGAGCTAGCGCGTTTTTACACATGCTCCAGGGTGGGGAACTTTAATTGGAGTGGTTCCAAGAGCCGCTCTAATTAAAGCATCAAGCAAGCTTTAGTTAAAGTGCCCCTGCCGCCCTTTCAAAGTGCAGGGACACTGATACACAAGACACGGAGACTGGCTGGAGCTCAATAATTACCATGCTGCAGCAGACTCGATTAATTAGTCAAGTGTGCTCTGACACACTGTAACTACAGCACATCAGAGCACCTCTCTGCCCATCTACAGGCATCCCTTGAGATTAAAGTTACTATTTCCCATTCCACCTATTTCCTCCCTCCCTGTCTCCTCTTTTTAAAAAAAATATTACATCCTAGTCAGAAAAAGAGTGTGTTGTTGTTTTTGTTCTAAGTCATGCATTAAAATCATAGTTGTCACACTAAGTTAGTGTTTTGTTTGTTCTAAATAATAATGAACTGAGCTTGATGTGAGAAGTAAAATTAAGCTGCTTCACAGAGGCTTGAGTACTATTCTTTTTGACAGTTGCTAGAAAACCAAACACAGAGAGTTTTCCAAGCAAGTCTGACTAAACTTCTGAAGAACAAAATATTCATTTGCATAGAAATCAAGAACTTCTATTATTGTTGTGAAACATGTTTTTATTCCAAAGAGAAGGAATAAAAAGAAGAGAAATACATTTTATGCTTTTTAGTTTTAAAGGAGACAATAGGATTTTCATCACCATCTTGGAGTGACATTTCTGCAGTCTAATATTCTTACTCTACAAGATATTCTGAATATGCAACCTATTTTTCTTCATTTTCATATAGTAATTCTATATTTCATATAGTTATTACAAAACCATTGCAAGAATCTTAAAAATAGTGCACTGAGATGAACATTTTAATTACATGCAACTAAATCTTTATTTGGGATTGAATTATTTAAATTTGTGATAGGATATTTTAATATCCCATTTTTTCCAGAGTAATAGATGTTGAGTGTCATGCATTTTGATTGTCCAAGAAAACTGAGGGGGGGAGGGGTTTGTTTTGCACTTGGCATGTGCCCTAGGCATATAAGATTTCCCTCTATATTTTTCTCATCATCTTTTTTGCAATGTCTGATCATCTTTCTTTCTCTACATTGCTTATCATTTAAAAAATGCTTTAAATATTTTTTTTCATTTGGTTTATTGATTGAAACAAGAGACTTAGTAATTTAATTGCAGGCACAATTACACACACTTCTCATTAACCTCATGCTGAAATTGCACGTATTTAGTCTAATGGTTAATCTGACCCTGGGTGTCCCATTGTACATTACACGTTTTTAAAAGTTTAAAAATGGAAAATTGTAATGAGATTTTTTTTAACTGAGCTACATTTTTTTGTAAAATAGAAGTTATAAAAAAAAAATACTTATATATTTTAGATGGCACAGTCAATGAGCCGGACATGTCTGCAAGTTTCTGTCCTGACCACAAAGCACCCATGGTGCTATTTCTGGACCGTGTCTATGGTATTAAGGACCAAAGTTTCCTCCTCCACCTGCTGGAGGTTGGATTTTTACCAGACTTAAGAGCATCTGCCTCCCTGGATACTGTAAGTATTATGTTAGTGACATTAGGTTCATTTATTTTGGATATTGGCTATATACATATTATAAAATATAATTCAAGGAGTAAACAAGTCTTTTCATGCTCACTAATACCAGCAAACATGAATCATTTATATTTATATATTTATAGCACATACATTTGACCAAGAGTGTTCAGTAAAAAAACTGAAGGGGAAGTATCAAACCAGTTTTGATGTAAAGATTTTACAGTATGACTGAAAAGCAAAAGTACCAGCGCTTAAATGCAAAAAAAAAAATGGCCATGATTTTTCCCTTCACTACCATATTATTTCTTTGTTCATGTTCTTGAACCTCCTTAAACCTCCCTTGTGTGTGTATCTTATTAGGTTGTTCCATTTTTCACTTTGAAAGTCTCGTTACCAGTCACCCAGTTCAACTGCTCATTCAGACTGTTGAAACATCTAAGGTTTTCAGTTCTAGCCTGGAAACATTATGAGAAGTGGCATTATAATAAGCTTTCCAGTATTTTCTTTTACCTTCATTCAAGAAATACAATTTCCTGACAGATTAAATGAAACACTTTAAATCTGTGAGGTCTTTGTCTGTTGAAATGGGCATCCTTTTCAAACAGTTTGAATCTAACAAAAAAGATCTACATGTTTTACATCTCCATGGAGATTTTGATTATTTATTCCTCTTTCTGTATTGCCTTGCTTAATATTAATTAAAAGTAATTATAGGCTAATCTATGTGGTTTCTCCTTTTTCAGGTAAATCATAATGCATCTAACTTTCTGCCACTTTATGTATTGCCACATACAGAGTACCTCATTCTCCACTACCTTGTACCTTGGTTACCTACATCAGTATAAAATAGATGTAAATATTAGCAGTGGTATGACTGGAGAATTCTGATTTGTTAGAAGATTAAACTTAAGTTACATGTTCAAGGGAGTGACGATTCATGCCAGCCTACAGAACAGAGTGCAGACTGAGGATGTATACAAGCATGACATTTCTACTGATGGAAACACAGTTTTTAACAGTACTTCTTAGCACTAGGGATGATTTCATCTGGCAGAAGAATTATATAATTTTTCCAAAACATAACATATTGTATTCCCCTGCCATAGGAAATCATACCAGGGCTAAGAGGCACTGTTAAAAATGACACTAAATTCATACATATATATATATATCTATATATAATATGTGTACACACACACCCCTTTTCAGATATGAGTGAAGTGTGTTGCCTGCTTCAATTTAGAAAAAAAATGTCCCCCAGTAATAAAAGGTTGGAAAACACTGCCCTAGCTGTACAAGTATTCAGACAGTTTGTATCAAATCAAAAATAGCAACTCCAGTAAAAACTTGTACCATATCCAATGAGGTAGAAGTGGCCTCTGATAGAGTTTCTGCCCAAGAAATGGATTCTGTATACTTTCCTCTCCAAAAGAAGTTGGTACACCACCCACTAGCATCCCAGTATTCATTGTTTTGCCCACCCACACCCCCTTCCAGGGTGACAGTCTGTGATTCAGCCAGACACCACTGTTCTGGCCGAGCACAGAGCCAAAACCCTCTCTGTCTCAGCCTCAGGGCAGAGAAAGTCCACTCCCTCTCAACAGTCCCAAGGCTGTGCACCTGTTAACCCCCCTCCCCTCCCCTTCCCTGCCCTCACCCTCAGCAAGCAGGGAAAAATTACCCAACAGTACCCTACCAGACATGCCAGCATTGACCAAAACCTGCCAGCACCAACCCTCACCACCCCCTACCCCTGGATCTGGAATGGCCTGAACCCCACCTCCACCATTCCCTGAGCCCTTACATCGTGCACCATTCTCAAACCAGAACCCACCAGACCCCACCCCCACACACACACACACACCCCGTTCCTGGAGTGCTCCGGCCACCCCTTCTCCTGCCCGCCCCCCATCCCTCAACTACACAAACCCTGCAGACCCTACCCTGCTGTTCCCTGAACCTCCTGACTCACCCTCACCCCAGACTTGGACCCTACAGACCCCACCCTGCTGTTCCTCAAGCCCCCTGATTCACCCCCACCATGGACTTAGACCTGCACACCTCAGACCCCATGCCATTCTCCAAGGCCCCTGATTCACCTCTGCCATGAACCAGGACTCCACAGACCCCCATCATTCCCTAAGCCCCTTGACCAACCTTTGCTACTGACTCAGACTCCCCAGAGACCCCAGCTTCCACGTCATTCCCTGAGCTCCATGACTTACCCCAGCATTGATACAGATACTGCCCCTGCCATTTCCCAAGCCTCCTCACTGCCCCCAGGGACCCACAAACTGGAGAACCTAGCCCCTCTGTTCCCCTAACCCAGCACCCCAGGGACCAGGTCCCTGCAGACTCTGTGCCATTTTCCAAACCCCCTAATCCACCCCCTTCCAGGGACCCAGACATTGAAGACCCTGTTCTCACCACTCCCTGTATCCCCTTACCCCTGCCCTGGGAGACCCAGTCCCCTCAGAAACCAACCCCAGCATTCCTTGAGCCCCCCAAACCACCCCCACAGGGATGTGGTAGGATGGAGGGCTCTGGGAATGGTGGTGGTGGAGTGGACCAGTCTGCATCTATTCTATTTTTACTGTTCTTCCAATGAAACTGTGTTGTTAGAGTTGTGGTCTCAGTGGAGTTAGAGTTGGCCTGCTTTGCCCCAGGCAGTGGGGGCTCAGCAAAACCAGAAGTGCCACGGTGAGCACTTCCAGTTTCACTTTTACCTTACAAGCTGGCATGCTGGTTAATAGAGCATACTGGTTTGTAAGGTGCCGGATAACGCAGCTTTTACTGTACTTCATTTTTCCTAGTGTGCTTTTGAAATATTGCAGGAGGTTTAAACTCATCTAAAACAGCATGTATATTTAGACTCTTGGGGTGTGTGTGCGTGAGACAGGAGGCTGCTCCGACATTATGTAATTATAGCATGTCAGAGCAGACTTGATTAATTGAGTCGGCTGAAGCCTGGTAATTACTGCACTCCAGGCAGCCTCCATGTCTTGTGTATCAGCACCCCCACATTTCAAAATGGCGGTGGGGGTACTTTAACTAAAGCTTGTTTGACAAGCTTTAGATAAAGCACTTTTGCCACCATTTTGAAGCATGGAGATGCTGATAGATGAAACACTCTGGGCACTTTAATTAGATCGACTCAAGGAGCTGCTCTAATTTAAGCACCCTCCCCTGCTCCACTCCTGGAGCACATGTAAAAATGCCCTTGGAGTTTTCAATGTATTTACTACATTCTAAGGGGGAAGTGTTTAGTATCAAGATTTTACTTCTGAATTATTTTATTTTAATAATTATGCAGACTGCCAGAAATGCATATATGGTACCATATAAAAATGTTGCTAATGATTAAAAATGACATAAACTATAAATGTTTAGCACACAAGTTATTATGTTTGGACAAAATTATGAGCTACCCTGAGTACAGGCAGAAGAGTAAGTGTTCAAGACAAGAGCACAAGACAGCTTGCAAGTTTGATAGTCTCTTCTAATATATACATCCAATTTGCTGTAATAATGACAGTTTATAAAGTTCAATACTAAATCCAAATTCGTAGCTGCAAGCAATTATAGGATTACAGTAATTATTCTAGTAGCACTACTGACATGGTTGAATTTCTGATTTAGGCTATAATTTTATTTCATGTTCTAGTGACAGTGCCTGGACAACTGACTGTTTGGGGTAATTAGCTAATAGCAATTACATACATTCCACAGTTATATTGCTAGAAGTGTGATTTTGTGAACCATTACCTATACAAATAATACTTATATTTTGACTTCAGTGCGGATACTAATATACAAGTGATACATACATAAAGGTTAAAAGATTGACTTGCAAATAAGGCTCCAGACATGTCAACAGATCAAACTGGTACCTATATCAAAAAGTGATAAGAAAAATATTAAAGCTTAATACACAGGCGATAGAAGCTATCATATTAGACTGACATGTACTTTGCTCCCTAAGTATGTAGTTGTAGAAAGGTGAAATCCTGTTAATAAGGTTCTGCTTTGAAGCTTACATGTGTCTATACCATATATAGACTGCTCAGAAAATAATTAATTTTCTAAGTTAAAACATTGTAACCATGGACACATTTCATTATGATATATTATTTTAGTTTTAAAAACTTTCATAGTGTTAGACTAGAAAGAAGGCTAATAGGAATCTAAATTTAGAGCTGTGCTCTGAGTCAGATCATTGACAAGGTAGAAGGGTTTTTTTATTAGTTTCACAATCATTATTTTAACTGTACTTGCACATATTATTAGGGAAGGTAAAAATATATATTTTGGAGTTAAATTCTAGCATAGACAACTGCTGGAAAATCCTCCAACATCACAGGGAATGAAAAGTGACATTTTAATGGCATAGAATGTAAGCATTAAGGCTAAGTACAGACATTCAAAAAGTCCAAAGCAGCAGTGGTCTAAGTGTTGTACTTTACTGAAAGTGCTCTAAATTAGGTTGGGACCCAACAGAACAGATGTGCACTGTTCAGTTGAGGGTGGGGGGCAGGAGTAGTGCTCAGAGCCTGCCTGCAATGGCCAAGGCCAGCAGCTTGGGGGAGCTCTTGCACACATTCCAGTATGCCCCAGGGGCTCCCCAGGCTGCTGGAGACTCCTGAGCGCAACCAAATAGGCAAGCCATCCCTGTTGGGCTGCCTATCATGGGGAAGCAGTTCTCCCCACCTGCTGCTCTGTCAGCAACAGAAATCACAGAGAATCCCAGAGAAGCACAGCTGGAAACAACCTCCAGGTTAGGCTGGGGACACCACGAGGCCAGGATCCAGGCAGGGGAGCCCATCTGCTGAGTGCCGACAGGGGCAGGCTAGGCACTGGCATCTCCCCAGAGCCTCAATGTGGGCTGGGGGCACCTGCCTGCCTGGATTTACTGCAGATAAGTGCTGGGTAGTGGAGGGGTGCAGGGCAGAAGTGCTTGGGGACAGGCTGGCTATGGGTCGTTCATTCTGCCTGCCCTGCCCTGCTGCTACTGCTGTCTTCCAAGGGACTCAATCCTTCTGTCTATGGAATTCCCTTGCCCTTCTTAGGGACATGGTATAATGATAGAAAAATACAGAGATACAGACACTCCTTCCCTTGCCCCCTTCCCATTCCCCGCCCTGCTGTGGCTGACAGCTTGGAGTAGCAGAGTAAACCAAGTTCCAGCATGATTCCATGCAAGGGGGAAGCCCACTAAGTTGTCTGGGATGCCGGTGGAATGCAACCTACCTTGATTCATAATGGGATCTTGTACAGACGTTCAAAGCAGTGCTCTAACCTAAAGTGCTTTAGTCTGACACCACATTAATTCAGGGTTAACTTAGAGTGGAATTCACCATATTTAAAGCACTCTGTGCCATGGACGTCTGGCCAGTCATGGCTATAGGGCACTTTCTGCATACTTAATGCATGATAAGTGTAACTTTTGTACCTAACTTAAAAGCTGCACTTCAGGCCTTCCACAATAGGGAACACAGTGGTATTCTAAAATATATTTCATTGATATGGAGTGATTGCTATTACACCCAGTTCTGACCAAGAAATAACCAACACCTCGATATGTTCACAGATCATTTTTATTTTCATTAGGTATTGCCTGTGCTGGGAACCACCACATTAATAAACACACACTAATAGTGCTTTTCAGCACAAGTGTATACCTATTAAGAGGCAATTGAGACCTATATCTTTTTCCTGGTTTTTAGTATTTCAGAAACATTCTGAATGAGAATATGGAGAAACAATGTAAGCTGAAGAACATTTTCGTCCCCAAATTACCCAATATATTTCTTTAACTTGATAGATTTGCAGTTTAGACACTATTAAATCTTTAAGAAATATTTCATCTTTTATATTGCAGCGTTCTTATTTAATGTGGTTCGGCTAAATAGTTGCATATTCTTTTTGTACAGGTTTCTCTGAGTACCACAGAGGCAGCTCTTGCACTAAATAGATACATTTGCTCAGCTGTATTTCCATTACTGAAAAGGTGTGCTCCCCTCTTTTCTGGAACAGAGCATTATGCCTCTCTAATTGATTCCACACTTCATACAATATATAGACTCTCCAAAGGACGCTCCCTTACTAAAGCCCAAAGAGATACTATTGAAGAATGTCTACTTGCTGTCTGTCAGTAAGTATGAGACCTGTAAGCAAGCTGATTATTTTTGCAATGTATATCAAATGACCATGCACAACTTATTTCTTTTTGGATCATATAGATTGGGAAGACCTTACTGTGATATGAAACATATAACTTAAAGTAACATGCAAAGTATTTTTTTAAAAGAAAATATTTAGTCTCTATTTTATATTACATAGGATCTTTATACTACATAGAATTTCAAGCATCTTATAATTGCTGTTGCTTTGCTGTGGGTGACAGAGATACACCATAACTAAGGACTTACTCAAATCATGATTTTGCAGAAATTGCGAAATTGGGCAATCTCTTCAAAACCTGCAGAAAAAAAAAACTTACTAAAAATAAAATGCTGCCTCCCCAGTAGGAGCCAGCAATTCTCCCAGCTGTCTAGCCTGGTATGAATGGGGCTGCCAGCATGAAAATGAGGAGGCAAGATGATGGCTGCTGCCACCCCTCACTGCTGATTGGCTGAGAGGGCCATAGTATGGATAGCCCTTTCCACCAACAGCAGCAGGGGGCAGGGCCTCCAGGATCCTTGGCCAGTCAGAGCAATGGGGCAGTGGGGTCCACATGATAAGGCCATGAAAATGACTGTAGGGCCTTCAATCTGCCCACATAAATGTCCAGCCCCTATCTTGAGTTGGGTAGACCCCTAACCATAACTTTTCATTTTTATAAACACGATGTGGCAGTAATGGTTCTGTTTAGACGTTTGTGTGAAGGGAGTTGGGGGAGGGGGAAAAAGAATTAGCTCTGATACTCATTTATTTCTAGAGTACCTAATATACATTTAATTTCTACATAGTTCATACCTTTGAGGTCAGTCCTCAAAGCTTAATCTGGGCACATTTAAGGCTCCATTTCCACAACGGAATGATGAAATTTCTCAAACTAACTTGACTTGCATATATTTTGTTTTGTCTATTATAGCCTGAAAGTCTCCTTGAATTAGTGGCAGCATGTTTGTTGTGACAGACACTAATTTTTCTGTTGTTGTGGTCTGTAACAAAAAATGCAAGTCTCCCAATATCAAACTTCATAGATTTCATAGACATTAAGGCTGGAAGGGACCTCACAAGATCATTGGATCCAGCCCCAGGCTCAAGGGGCAGGCAATCAGCTGGGGTCAAAGGATCCCAGCAAGATAGGCACCCAGATGTCTCTTGAAAGTGTCCACAGTAGGTGCTTGCACCACCTCTGGAGGGAATCTGTTCCAGGCCCTGGGGACTCGGACAGTAAAGAAGTTTTGTCCTTATGTCCAGCCTAAAATGGCCTTCCAGGAGTTTATGACCATTAGACCTTGCTTTCCTTTGGGGTGCCCTGGAGGGCAGATGTTCTCCCAGTTCCTGATGCATACCTTTTATGTACTTATAGGCTGCCACCAAGTCACCCCTGAGCCTACACTTCTCCAGGCTGATGAGTCCCGTGGCTCTCAGCCTCTCTTCATAAGGCCTGCTCTCTTGCCCTCTGATCATGTGCATGGCTTTCCTCTGGACTCTCTGAAGCTTCTCCACATCCTTTCTGAATTGCAGAGCCCAGACCTGGATGTAGTACTCCAGCTGCAGCCTCACCAAGGCCAAGTACAGTGGGAGGATGACTCCCTGGGTCTTGCTTGAGATGCATCGGTAGATGCAAGCCAGAGTATTGTTTGCTTTGCCAGCTGTGGTACCACATTGGTGGCTCATGTTCATCTTGTGCTCAATCATGACCCCCAAGTCTCTTTCAGCCATGGTGCTAGCAAGTATAGCACTGCTGAGCCTATAAGTGTGATGTGGGTTTTTCTCCAGAGGTGGAGCCCCTTGCATTTCTCTGTATTGAGTGCCATCAGGTTTTCTGAAAAGTATGGGAAATAAATGTGTGCTTGGATGTTTATTATTATTATTATTTATTTTTAATTGTTTCTAATCTCTATCCTGGAAGGTTGAAGCATGAGTTATGTGCATATGTGAGCCTTGGCAGCAAATGCACAGAGCACATAGATCTACAAAGTTTAAAAGACTGAGGAACAGTGAGATTGATCAGGCCGTGTTTCTTTTTCTCATGCACTACAGTACAGATATTCTGCATGCTGTATGAAGAAAAGTTTGTCCCTTGGCCCCTTGTTTTTTATGTACATTTTCATGAGTTCACAGCCTGTTTCTTTGGAGACCCCAGGAGATGTGCTTCCTGCCTGGAGCCTGACTTCAAGATGTCACAGAGAGACTGCTAAATCTCATGCATCCTTTGGACAACTACCCCTTCCTGTTTGTCCATATATGCACCAATGACACTACCAGGAATGACACTGAGCAGATCAAAGGTGACTATGAAGCTCGTGGTAGGGGGATTAAGGAGCTTGGAATACAAGTTGTGTTCTCATCAATTCTTCCCTTGGAAGGCAAGGTTCCAGGCAGAGACCATTGTATCCTGGAAGTGGAAACGTGGCTGAGATGGTGGTGTCAATGGGCAGATGTTCTTAGGAGGAGGACTCCTATGAAGAGATGGGATCTATCTGATGAGAATGGAGAGAAGCATCTTTGGGTGTTGTCTGGTTAACCTAGTAAGGAGGGCTTTAAACTAGGTTACACATGTGGTGATGATCAAAACCCTCCAGCAACAGAGTACACAGTCCAGAAGGGAAAAGACACAAAGAAACAACTTAACTCTGGGAAAATGTCAGAGAGTTACAGGATTGCAGCAAATGGTGCAAAAGGGAGGTCAAAGTGCAAAGTATGTCTGATGCACATTTACAAACCTGAAGTATGGGGAATAAACAAGATAAACTGGAAATTGCACCCTGTGAAAAGAACAGCAATCTGGTTGGCATCACCGAGACATGGTGGGACTGCTGTTATGACTGGAAGGTCAACATTGAGGGTTACACTCTGTTTCAGGACAGGATTGGGAGAAGGTGGTGGTGTTGCTTTGTATGTCAAGAACACATGCACTCATTTCCTAGTTCAGGAGGAAGACAGCAAAGCAGAATGCATTTGGGTGAAGATGAAAAGTGAAAGATGCAGCACCAATATAATGATGGGGCTTTATTGTAGACTGCCAAATCAGGAAGGGAGGTGGATGAGGAAGGCTTCAAATAGGTGACAAATCTATCCAAAAGCTATGGAAGACTTCAATTTTCCAGACATCTGGTAGAAGGACAATGCCAAGCTAGTTCCTAACTTGTGTGGAGGACAGAACTAGGGAAAGTGGAAGATACAACTAAGGTCATCTATCTGGGATCTTGTCTTGACCAACAGGGAAGAATTGGTGGAGGATGTGAAGGTGATGGATAACTTCAGAGGAAGCAATTACAATATGATAGAATGCCAGATCCTGAGGCAGGGAGGTCATAAGCTCAACAAAATTAGAACACTAGAGTTCAAAAAGGTGGATTTCATCCAACTCAAGGAGTTTATAGGCATGGTGTCATGAGAAGCTAGATTGAAAGGCAAAGGCATCCAGGAGGTCTGGGAGCTTCTAAATGGCACAGTATTGGAAGCCCAACAAAAAACTGTCCCAACACGATGGAAGCACAAGAAGAATGGCAGGAGACCAATGTGACTGCACAAGGAGCTTTTAAAATGCCTCAGGTACAAAAGGAAAATATATAGGCAATAGAAGAATGGACTGCATTTCCTGGTCTGCTGCAAGGGAGCATACAAGGAAATAGAATCTGCAGACACAAAATCAGGAAGGCAAAGATAAAGAATGAGCTGCACCTGGCAAAGAAGGGTAAGGACAACAAGAAGAGGTTCTATAAGTATGTTTGCCAGAAAAGAAGGACCAAAGAATCTGTGGGTCTTTTAACAAGCCATGGGGAACTCCTAACAGAAGATACAAAGAAGGCAGATCTACTTAACAGCTGCTTTGCCTCAGTCTTCACAAAAAAGCTGCAGCCAGACACCTTACAAAGATTATCTGGACAAGGAAAAGGGCAAGCTGAGGGAGGAAATAATAGATGGTTGGAAAGCTTTTGTTGGGTCTGAATGAATTCAAGTCAGCAAGTTGCATGAACTTCATTCCAGGATACTGAAGGAACTGTTAAGAGGAGATTTTGGAGCCCTTGGCAATGATCTTCATGAAGTCATTGGTCCAGGACCAGGTGCCCCTCTTTTAAAATGGCAAAAAATAAATGGGTCCAGGGAACTACAGATGGGATAACCTTACCTCAATACCTGGAGCATATCCTATGGAGAGCCATTTGCAAGCATCTGGAAGAGGAAAGGCTGATCTCAAGCAGCCAGCATGGATTTATGAAAAACAAATCGTGTCACTGTAGCAAACTTGATCTTCTCCTTCAACAAAGTAGCTACTTGAGTAGATGAAGGGAATGCTGTGAATGTTGTGTACCTGGACTTCAGCAAGGCTTTTGACAAAGTCCCACATTACCTTATTATAATTGGAGAAATATGGGCTAGATAAAACTACCTTAAGGTGGAAAGATAACTAGCTTAATAGCAGCAAGCAAAGGGTAATTAGTAATGGGTCCATGTCACAATGGCATGCAGTTTCGATTGGCGTCCCAGAGGGGCCTGTCATGGGCTCGATGCTGTACAAGTTGTTTCTTAATGATTAGAATGCTGGCATAGAAAGCTTCTTGACCAATTTTGAAGAGGACACAAAACCAGGAAGGATTGTGAACGTGTTGGAGGATGTGAGTGTCATGACCCAAAGGGTATGATTTTGTGTGTGCTTCGGCACTGCAGAATTATTTCCCACCACGAGGAGCTTTCTTTGCACAGTGCAATTCTCAGTTGCATATAGAAAACCCCGGTGCAAAGGAGTTCCCGCCACCCGTATGTAAATTTGTGTCCCACTATTGGCTGTTTCTAAATTATTCCCACGTGGCGGCTAGCGATTGGCTTGCTAGCCGTATAAGAGACTTGAGCGGTTTCCGCCCAAGTTGGAGGAGGAGAAGGAGGACTTCACATCTCGTGAAGAACTCTAAGCGCGCTGTGGAGCTTAACGAACCCAGCGTGTGCCTTAAGAAGGATGCAGGGGCCTGATCAACCTCTAGCCTCTCCCCGTCGCCGCCTGATCCCTCAACGTACCCTTCCCTGCGCACTCGTGGAGAGTCACCTTTTGGACTCTCATCGTGGTATCCAGAGCTCTGTCCGGGTTTAAGAGGCTCGAGTTTTCTACGGGTCTTGTTCGTGCAAGTTTTCTTTTCGTTTGTAACTGCAACTTAAGCGAAGTTTTTCCTGCCTGCACCGTGACCATCTACGGTGTAAGTAAAATAATCTCTAATCAACCGCTATAAGTCCGTCCCTAATTCTAGTCCGCCATGCCGAATTTCCTGACCCACGTGCCAGGGCTGCTGGCCACAGCCCACCGCGCACCCCCGAAAGCCTCGGACCGCTCCCGGCCCGCACAGTGAGCACAATTCAGTTGGATCTCAACAGATTGGAAAGTTGAGCTAACCAGATGATGTTCAGTGCTGACAAATATAAGGTGCTACATCTTGTGAGAAATTGGAGAGGGGCCAGAGGCAGGCAGCAAAGATGATAAAGGGCTTGGAAAGCATTTGTGGAGAGGCTGAAGGAACTAGGCATGTTCAGTTTGTGGAAAAGGCACTTAAAAGAGGACATGTTAGAATAGTGAGGCAATAGAATAGACTGCCTAGTGAAGTTGTGGACTGTCCATCATTGAAGGTGTTCAAGATGAGGTTGAACAGTCACTGGTCAGGGATGATCTAGCTGTCGCTATGCCTATGTGCTACCCTGGGTATTTCTGATGCTTCTGGGCATTTCTAGTTGCCTCTGCCCCCCACCCCACTCAACTTCCCTTCCCTTCCCTTCCCTTCCCTTCCCTTCCCTTCCCTTCCCTTCCCTTCCCTTCCCTTTCTGTTTCATGTGTCAGGGTGCTTTTAAGCCTCCCTCAAATGCATTGGTTGTTGGCTACAGCCAAGGCTGGGGACTTTGACTGGGCTATGCCAATACTCCTGTTGAGACCAAAGCTGGAGGTTCTGGCTAGAGGGTCTTTCCCCTCCACTCAGGTTCAGACTGATTGCCATATTTGGGGCCAGGAAGGAATTTTACCTGTGGCCAGAGTGGTACACACTGGGGAGCAGGGGTTGCCTTCCTATGTACTGGGGGCCCTCTACCTGAAATTTCTTGAACATATATTGACATTTAATTGAAGCAGAATATTGGCTGCCATGGTTCTCCTGATTTACGTGTGACAGATTAGCATGTAAGGTCTTCGTTGGGTAGGGTTAAGAGTAGTCTTATTCAGAACTTAGATTATGGTTTCTGTAAGATGATTTGGATAAGGGTGATCCTGCCTCAGGCAGGAGGTTGGACTAGATGACTTTTGGAGGTCCCTTCCAGCTCTATGTCTCTATGACTGAGCTATGGCTAACTGATTTCTAGGATTTGGCACTTTGAAATTTATGATGGAAAAATGTTAGGATGTTAGGATGTGGGGCTTGTAGTGGTTTCAAAAGGGGAGATGCATTTGTTCCTTCACAGCACTAATTCACCTTTGTCTCAGGATAATATTCTGTCTTTTTTGCTTAGATTTTTCTACTGTAATTAGCTGTTTTCCCATAAAGATCCTCTTCCTTTGTGCTACATTATGATAAGGTGCTGTATGGGTGTATGGAAGAAAAAGAGTGACAAGGTGCTGCATGGATGTATGAGAAACAGAACTAGCCTACCTGTTCATTGCATCCTCCTATGCACAGGCCAGATACAGGAAGATCCTTCTGCTCCTGTTTTATCACACACCTAAATAATCTTAATTTTCTCACAGAGGGTTTCCATTCTACATGACTGAATTGATTTTACACGCTGCCTGTTTTCTGTACACAGATGAATTGTTGTTTTGCAGAACCCCTTCAATGAGTGACTTGAATTCCAAAAGAGATTATAATTGTTTTGCAATTACATTGAAATGTGCATGTTACTAAATGAGTAATTTTTTTTTTTTAATTACAGCCACTTACGTCCTTCTATGCTACAGCAACTATTGCGACGGCTAGTTTTTGATGTACCCTTACTTAATGAATACTGTAAAATGCCACTCAAGGTAAACATTGCTATAATTCTTATATGTGCATTCAGCAGAAAGTATATTCTAAAAAGCAATGTCAGCAGCACCTTTTAGAAGAGGTGAAGGCAGGCAACATGAAACAACGTTAAATGGACCCTAACCAATGTGGATTTATTTGTATTTTTTAATAGTTGAAATAAAAAATGAAGAATAAATGCATTGTCAGATGTCTCCCTTGTGAAAAGAGTATGTTGAATGTTGATCATGTGAATTTTCTTGATGAACAGTTACCTTTTCCATTTCTCCTATTGAAATGAAAATAGCAGATTATATCCCAGTTTCCCCAAGAACTCTAAGCAGAATACATATGCCAATAATGTGTCTGTTGGTTAAGGTGTGCACATGTGATACAGGCAATAAGGGTGATTTAGGACAAAGTGTTTGGGGTGAAGGAAACTTTTGAGTAATGCATTACCACAGGCCTAATATTCTGCCCCATCACATGAAACTGACAACTACAGAGCTAGTAGGACATTTTCTTCTTGGTTGCCCACCAGCTTGCATGCCTGTTGCATGCCTGTTTATTTTTACAGAGATAGGAGTATGCAGTACCTAAAGCCTTGGTTTTAACCCAGGGTGGGTCTCCTAAATTATCTGGTTCTCTGCTGCAGAAAGCCAAATCTCCTAGGGTTCTCTCATCCGCACAAAAATGGAGCAAGTATTGATGAAGGCAGTGGAGCTACCTTAGTTCTCTTTCAGAAAGTCACAAAGAAATATCAAGTTAACTTTTCAAAATGAAATGTCAGAATTTTCATTCCACAGGGAAATTCATAATTTCATGGTTTTATTTTGATGATAAAGTTTGTTGGTGTGTTTTGAGAGAGTAAGATGAGGGTTGTTTGATTTTGCTTTTGTTGTTTTTTGAGATTTAGAACTGTCTATGAAACAGAAGTTCTGGGTTCTAATTAATATGTTCTACTAGTAAGCCCATGAGATGGAGTTATAGCCCATCACATAGATGGTTATAATCATTTAAGCCCTTGCCAGTATGTTATATATTTTCTTTATAACTTCTGTGCCATGCCTGTTCATGGACTCTGTATAGTATAGCTAATCAAACATAGCTAGTCCTAGAAAATAGTGAAGCATGAATTGTTTTATCATATTTCTCATCTCTTTTAGGTAAGATGGAGAACACCTCAATGTACTTTGCAGTTGCTCAATTTAGTTAAGAATTTCTAAATAATGAGAAGTCAGAGCAAAATAAATTTAGGTGAAAGGAAGACCCTCTTTCCCAAAAGCTATACAATTGTTTTATGCAATTCTTTTTTTTCCCCACCAAACTTAAATTTCATTTACCCAATACAACATTTTATTATTTGGGCTAATTTGCATATACTGTCACAAATTTGTGGTCATCTAGAAATTTTGTTGCCATTCTTCTCCCTATGACTCATTAGAACTTGAAAGCAACAGCAAGGGTATAACTCCTGTACTTCTAAGGAGCACAGGCCCTGGTTGCTGTAACTAAAAAGAAGACTCTCTGTTAGCTGGAAGGATTGTAAGCATACAGTTGGTTCTCATCATTTCCAGTAGATGGTAGTGGTTCTGATCCTATCTGACCAATTTGTGAATAGCGTTCAGAAGAAATAGATGGGTTTTATAACTATATTTTCTTGTGAACTGTACAGCTTCTAACGAATCACTATGAACAATGCTGGAAATATTACTGCCTCCCTTCAGGAATGGGAAGTTATGGAATTGCAGCAGAAGAAGAGTTGCATTTGACTGAGAAACTTTTCTGGGGAATTTTTGATTCCCTCTCTCATAAGGTAAAGATTGTAATTCCTGTTAAAATTGAGATAAACATTGAAAACATTACTATAATAATGGCTGATACAAACCACAGAAAGTACCTATTTTAACTCTGCTTTTACTTAATACAGTAGATACTGGCAGTGAATGTTTCTAACCAAAGTAATAATTGACTGAATGCTTGATAAATCCACTATTATAAATCCACTATTATAAATTCTCTTCAGATAAACATAGGCATAGTGATCTTTTGTTTTATGTACAGCAATATCTTCCTGCAATATTTGGCCAGATGATTTGTTCTTGTCACAAACCAATGCTGCCTTTTTCTCCAACTTACCTCTACTAAACATTTTAAAAAATATTTTTGCAATTTTACAATAAAGTTCTCTCTAAAACATTAATACATTATGTCGTCATTGATATGGTATAAAATGGTTTGTTAACATTAAATATGAAAGGGGACATGTTGCAATATATATGTCAGTGGTCAAAAATGTATGCATCAGTCATAACGTAAATGGAATTTAATAGGATGCAACTGAACTTTGCAAAGCATGGAAGCAAATAATGACAGCCATGGCAACCTTTTATCATTATCTACATCTTTTCAGACAAAAAGGATGTATCTTTATACCATGCTAGTTATAATGTCTCAGATGCTACAAAGCCCCTTTTTGGAAAGCAAACATTTTTCTTCTCTGCTATTTTACAGTATCATTTGGTGTTCAGGATTGCGGTGAGGACAGAAAAAGAAAGGGTATTTTCTTGATATGCCAACAGCCACCCTCACTGGTTGAAGTGGGTTGGACTCAGAAATCCAGCAGAAGCCACTGACCATGAAATCTCATGAAAGAGAAATCAAAGTTGGCATTCTACCCATACTCTAAGGATGGGTGCCAGCAGTACAGCCTACTTCTGTAATAGTGCTAAGACATCCTGAGTTGGTGATGTCTCAGTGCTGTGGTTCAGAGCATACAATCTAAAAAGGGGTGATTCTTTTACAACCTAATCAAACTTACAGTGTTCTAAATTCCAGTCCAGCAAACTAGCATTCAGAGGTCTGGTTTGCTGTTCACTCAGCCTCCATTTTACTGTTTAAGGGAACATGTTCAGAAAGCACTAGTCTCAGTATGGTAGGGAATTCTCCAACACTTGTTCACAATATTGATCTTTGTGATATTTCTTTCCATTGCCTTAGCACCAGTACAGCTTCACAATGCTAACAATGCTAGAAGAATCTAATTAGATCATCTGTCAACAACTTTATCACTGTGTTATCTTAACCTTGTTTCAAATAAGTGCTGTTGACATACATGCCAGCTCAAACACTGGTGTCCAGGTTTTATTAGCAGTCCAACCATTACTGTCATTCATGATAGTGTAGTGTACGAAGGCTTCTCTAAAGTCACTGGCATCTTCCTTCATTCTACTCTGAAAACAGGTATTTATGGGTTTGAAATATTTCATGCTCTCCATATATTTGGCTGCTCTCTATTTGACTGATCTTTCTTCCATTATACCACAAATTTTTCACACCAAGCAAGCATAGAAAAATCTTTAACACTTCCACTTATAGATTTCTCAGAGTGCCTGTTTACAATATATCTGTCATTGTCATACCAGCAACAAAAATTGTCCATGAATTTCAAAACTGTACTTCTCAGCTTCATCTTAGCACTTATTAACACAGGGGCAGGCAAAATAGGACCCGTGGGCCAGATGCGGCCCACCAAGCCATTCTATCCAGCCCACGGGGCCCCTAAAAAATTTAGTAAATTAATATTTATTTGCTCCTGGCTGCCTGTCAAAGATGACAGGAGCCAGGGGCAGTTGGACCCAGGGGGAGCTGGCAGGACTGAGCAGCCCAGTCCCACTCAACTCCCACCCATTTCCCGGCCTTCCTACCCTCGCACTGCTCCAGCACCACATGGCCCTGGGTTGCACCGCCAGACTGGGGAGCCCAGGCTGCACCGGTACCCAGGGCCAGAAGCAGAAGCAGGGGCTGTAAACAGGGGCAGAGTGTGTGTGTGTGTGTGTGTAGGCAGGGACGGGGGGGTATGTTCGTAGGATGATTCCCACACACACACCCCATCATACACATGCACCCACACCCCCCTTCACACTGCCATAAATGCAGATCCCCATACCCACACCCCCTCACACACCCCAGCAAACTACCTCCCACACACATCTCCCACAAACCCCATACCAACCTACACCCCACATATCCACCCACATGCTCCCTCACCTCATGCTCCCACACCAGTCTCACCCCTCACAGACACACCCACATCCTTGCCAACATCCCACATACCCACACACCCTAGGCCCCCCACAAACCTATACCAACCCCCCACAACATATAAGAGTAAGACTTCATTTTAAGCTATTGTTCAATCATCTCTATGTACTCTACACAAATACATGTAAATCGGGACAAAAATCTTTTTTAAATAAAATTTATGAGTATTGTAGATGTTTTCTTTTAGAATATAATTTGGTAATTTTCTGGTTCCAAAATGGCAAAACCACTTGCTGAAAAGAGTACTTCTAGAGGCAAGGGGAGAGACTTCTGGTGGCAAAGGTCAGGGGTTAGGGGAGGGATTTCCAGTCACAAGATGATGACCAGGGGGCAGGGTATCAAGGGCTGGGGCTACCCATGCAGCCCTCAACATCTTGCCCAAACTTGGTAAGAAGCCCTCTGCCCAAAGTAATTTCCCGCCCCTGTGTTAACAGTACTAATCACCAATTTTCACAAGAGACACAAAGAAAAGACTTCTTGCTGCAGATAATTTGCCTGTAAGTTGGCCACATAAATTCCAAGCTCATTTGATGCCTAATAGCAAGAAGGTAGTCTATAGGGCTGTGCGCAGTTTTGGCAATCATTTCATTTTGGTAGTGTTTTGGCCCATTTCAGTGCCTGAAACACCAAATCTGAAATGAAATGGAAGGCTCTAAAACATCTCCAAAACTAAACAAAACCATCCAAAACATTTCGGAAATGTTTTAGAATGCTTCAGAGGTGCCCCTGGGAAGAGTCCGGCAGCCCTCCTTTTAAAGTGCCAGGAGCCTGGGGATGGGCAGGGGATGGGACTGGGCAGGGCATCCATGAGGGCTTCTCCCATGGCTCCCCCTGCTCAGGCAAAGGCAGGCACAGCTACAGGAGCCACAGGAGAAGCCCCCATGGCTGCCTTGCCTGTCCCCATCCCCCACCTGGCCCCAGCCTCCTGGCACTTTAAAAGAAAAAAAAAAGAGCCCCGCACTCACTGGATGCATCAGCAGCAATCAAGGCCTCTAAGGGCTCATGGCAGAGACCCCCTGTGCTGTGCAGGGTAGTGGGGGGCAGCGGGGATCACCCCTCCCCACAATTGGCACTCATGTGGCAGCTGTCACATCACACGGCACAGTGTGGCTTGGCAGGGTGCTGCACACTGTCTGGGAGCTGGGGCAACTGGGGTTGAGCAGTGCCGGGCTCCAGCTGACTGCTGGAGCTGCCCCAGCTCCCAGACAGTCGTGGCGCCCTGCCAAGCTGTGCTGTACCCACGCAATGTGACAGCTGCTGTGTGGATGCCAAGCAAGGGGGATGATCCCTGCTGCCCCTCACTGCCCCGCACTGCCCCGCACTGCATGAAGGGGCTCTGTCATGAGCCCCCAAGGGCCCCACTGCTGCTGCAGCCGGTGACTGCACCGCCTTTTTTTTTGGTTTTTGTTTGCTTTTTTTAAGTGCCAGGAGGCTGGGGCTGTGGTTGGGGCTGGGCAGGGCAGCCATGGGGGCTTCTCCTGTGGCTCCTCTGGTTGTACCTGCCTCTCCCCAGGCAGGGGGAGCTGCAAGAGAAGCCCCCAGGTTGTCCTGCCTGGTCCCAGTCTCCCAGCATTTAAAAAAAAGCTGTGCACTCACCAGCTGCAGCAGCAGTAATCAGGGCCTCTGGGGGCTTATGGCAGAGCTTCCCCATGCAGCATGGGGCAGTGGGGGCAACTGGGATTGCCCCCCCCCACACTTGGCACCCATTCCACAGCTGTCGCGTTGCACAGGTGCAGCACAGCTCAGAAGAGCACTGCACTCTGGGAGCTGGTGCAGCTGCTGGAGCCTGGCACCACTCCGTCCCAGTGGCGCCAGCTCCCAGACAGCATGCAGCATTACATCTGCACCATGGGGTAGCTGCCATGTGGGTGCCAGGAGTGGGGGGGTAATCTCCGCTGCCCCCAACTACCATGCACTGCGTTGGGGGGAGGGTGCTCTGCCATGAGCCCTCAGAGGCCCCAGTTGCCGCTGCTGCAGCTGGTGAGTGCTTTCTTTTTCTTTTTTTAAAGTGCTGGGAGGCTGGGGCCAGGCAGGGCAGCCACAGGGACTTCTTCCGTGTCTCCCCCTGTCCAGGGAGAGGCAGGCACAGCCAGAGGAGTCCTGGGAGAACCTGCAGCCACCTGGCTGTGCCTGCCTCTCCCTGGCCAATCTGAATCTCCAAGTCAGTGTCAAAACTCTGAAACAGATTTGACCAAATTGAAATGAAACAGTGATCCAAAACACCAAAACGAATCCCTGTCCTCCGAAATGGCCAAATCCAAAAGCAAAATGAAAAATTGGTGTTTCACAAAGCCCTATACAAGTAGATGCCATGCTTATACTACCGAACACCAAAAGTTGTTAACAACAATACTCATATGGCAACTGATGAAACTGATGAAAACATCAGTCGATTTCACAGGAGTTTACAAAGGAAGATCAGAATCATTATTCCCACTTTACAACTAAGGAAACAATCTCATAGATGTATAAAGTAATTTCCATAAGATCATCCAGAAGCCAATGGTGATGCTAGGCATAGACACTGATCTACAAAATACCAATCAAGTTCTCTTTCCATTAGAGCCAACTGCCTTAGAGTAGGTAACCACAAGACTCTGAGTGTACTGCATGTCACATTGCTAGGGATAGAATTATTATATGGAAGTAGGAAAGGGCTCTATTCTTGAAGCTGAAATGACTTAAAGAGGGGATGTGCTAATTCAGTTCTTGACTGGTACAAATTTGAAAATTTATGACTTGCCTCTATTATTTCAGAAGGCAATTTCCTTTGACCTATGTGATTTTAAGCAGAACTATGTTTAAAGGGAAGAAGGAGAAGAGTTAATGCTGCATTCTGCAATACATATAGGTTTTGGAAATTCTGTAAGGTCTAAAGCAAGTTTTATAGATAAAGTTTTATCGGAATAAACACATAGAAAATCTTTGACTTTGCCGGTACTTATCTCTCTTTGGTCCAGAGATGACTTAAGGTAAAATAAATACTTGTGGAAGAATTACATACATTAACTCTGTTTTAAATACAGCCTTAGAAATATAGCAGTTTCTGCAATGAAGAATGTTTTGTAAAACTATACCTTTGTTCTGGAATGAGTTTCTGTTTTGTGCTTGCTTTTTTGAAGTGTTTCCTTGTCTTCTAATACTGCTACTATATGGCTGCTTTATCTTCACTAACATTTTGCATGTTTTTCTATTGGACTTTCCAACCAGTTCCTATCTCTCCTGCAGAAGTATGATCCAGAACTCTTCCGAATGGCCTTGCCTTGTCTAAGTGCTATAGCTGGGGCTTTACCACCAGATTATTTGGACACCAGAATTAGAGCAACTTTGGAAAAGCAGACTTCACTAGACCCAGAGGGAAACTTTGATCCCAAACCTATCAACACAGTCAAGTGAGTCCTAGTAACACTAGAAACTTTGCCAAATATTTGCTAATACCCATATCTCTATTTTTGGTGAAGAGAATAGACTGGCAATGGACTTCTTAATGATATTAGAATTCTTCATAACTAATGTGGGAAATCTTGCTCCTTCCTACCAATACTGCAACATACCAGTACCTAATATGCCAATATTGTAACACTTTGGCATTTATATTCTCAAACATTAAGTACAATAAACACAATACATCTCTGAGGTGGGTAACTGAGTGTTATCAATACACAACGGCTGAATTAAATTCCATTGATTATGTATTCCAATAATACCCCCATTTTTTTCCATTACTTAGAGAGATAAACTATGTTTGTAGATAAGAAATGGCTCAAGGCCACCAAACTCTCATCAATAAATGGTGTAATTAGCCTTTTGCCTGGTTTTGACAAAATCTTTATTCAGTGTGTAACTATCACCACTTCATATATCAAAGTAAATCAGCATATAGTATATGATGATTTAATAGACAGCTATGGTAATGATGTTTCATTTTGATAAATATGTGTTTCTAATATTTTTATACATAAACTGAGCATCATTAGTAAGTCATTGTGTCCCATAACAAGGAAAATGAATTCATTTTTCAGTCAATCATCCTAGCTGTATCCTGTATTGACAACCGCCAAGGAAAAAAACCCTTAAAAAGCAGTTCTCTATGATTGCAGTTCTGTAACATTCCAGCATTCATGTATTTAAAGATACTCTTTAATGTCACTATTCACTGGTTTTAGCTTGAGCAATTCCTGGTAAATGGAAATCTAATTATAAAGCATGACTTTTTGTTGAGATTTTGAGATGAAATATTTTCACTACTAGTTTCTCTTACTGCCTTTCATTCATACATCTGGTTGGAATAAATAATGGTAAAATGACCATTTTGTTTTTGTTTGTTTTTGCAGCCTCGCTCTCCCTGAGAAGTTAGAGTATATTGTTAGCAAGTATGCTGAACATTCACATGACAAATGGGCCTTTGACAAGGTAGGGATTATTATAAAAGGTAGGGATTTTCTGTCAGAAACAGAAAACTAAAGAGCACTGAGGGTTGAATACTGGAAATCTGTCCAATTTATCTAAGTGATAGACTTGGATCATCCTAGGACAGGAGAGGCATCACAAGCTTGTTCAGTTCCCAGGGTGGTGAGGAGAGGGAGAAGAGCCTTACCTGCCTGGGCTCTTTTTACTTGAGCAGCAGATGCTACTGCTGTTGCTTTAATGGGACAGGCAGCAATGCAGACTCCCTAGGGGCCCCTCTTGGTGTCCTGTTCACACACCACCCACTGGGACAGGTCTGAGCCACCCATGGCAAAGTCCCCTGGGGGGGAAGGGTTTCATTCCCCTTCATTCACACTGTGGGGTGTGGTGCTGCCCTTGCCTGACTGCACCTGCCCATCTCCCTATGGCCAACCTATATAGGACACTGCATGATCCCCTCTTCAAGGGAGGGGGCAATATTTGCACTCCTTCTAAATGAGCTCCTGGGGTTGGTGCTCCACTTACCCTTCCTTCGTTATCCTACTGAAGGGCATTTTCCAGAGGAGTCTTTGGAAGTTCAAGAAAGAAGCTTTTTCATCTTAAATTTGAGAAATATCACTTTTAAACAGTTTTATTCATTTAAAGATTTACTTTGTTTAATGTCCATACTGGAAATATAATGCAAAGTTTGCTCTCTCTTGCTTTCTTTGCTCAAAGTATGGAGGCTGCTAAAAGGGATATGTCTTCCATACCACAGCATTCTGTGCCTGCAGTTATTTTTTTCTCTCTGCTTAAATATGATCCAGATCCAATATACCTCCTTTAATTAATCAGACCAAAACCTTTCTGCCAGCATACCTTAGTACACATCCCTTAGTACGCCTAGTGAGACTTCTCAGTGAAATTGTGAGAGAAATTTATGCTTGTCATTCAAACAGCTTTCTTTTACTCTGGATTTCACAAATACTGGAGTCTGCTAGCCTTGCAGAGCATTATTCAGTGTGAGTACATAACAATTGTGTCCAAAGGCTTCCAACTGAATGCTTCTGGATGCAAAGGGACTGTTTTTAGATGATATATTTAAGTTGCATTGGTATAGCAGAATTGCTTTAAAAAAAAAAAAGAAAGAAAGAAAGAAAAAGAAGTTACCTAAAAATGGTGAGATAGCTCCCACTTATTTGGAAAATAGACAGCTGGTAGGAGAAAATGTTTTGGCTTTGAATTGGGAACAACAGATTGTTTGAAAGGAGACTGAAATCTGGTAAATCTGAAAATTGCATTTACTACCTAAGTTTTGATTCATGTGCTTGTCACTCTTTTGAGAGAACTAAAGCTTACAAAGCTACATACAATGATGCTTGGGATTTGTGAATTCAGATAGTACTCCATCAATTCAGAACGGTGCCTGAAAAGCAAGGCAGACCTGATGGAATAAATGGACTTACATCCACTACCATGTGGCCTAGCACTTTTTAAATGTTGTTGTCAGTTTGTAGTCCATTTGATATTTCAACACTCTTATTCAGTTTAAAACTTTATCTTAAAGCTGAGTGTTGTTGGGTTATTTTGTTTGTTTATTTCTTTTTGTCAATATCAAGGGAGAATTAAAAAGCAAAGTAGGATGGAGTTAAACTTTGTTGCCAGTCTTAATACTTTCAAAATGTGCTTTGATTTGTATTTATCAACTCTGCACTTGCTACAGTGGGTATATTCCATTTAAATATTCAATCTGTAGCTAATTTTTCAATAGATATTCCATCCATTGCTTGCAGCAGATAATCTGAGGATCATGAACTCTCCCATTTAAAAACTAATTAACTGGCAATTGAAATATTGGTAGTAGTCTGAACTTGGAATACAAAAATATCAGGAGTAACACCAACATCTATACAATTTATTTTTCAAAACACATGAAGAAATTACATAAAAATATTTCACTATTGTCTGCTTATTAAATACAAATACTTGGTAAAAGGGTGGCCTATATTTAGGACATGCACATCTTGTAAGTTTTATGGTTAGACGGAGGGAATTAAGAATTAAAATAACTATGGACACAAAGAAAAGGAAATGGAGAATGTTATTTAAGGCTTAAACCTGCAAAATGTTAGAAAGACAATGTGTTGGAAATCTT
This sequence comes from Alligator mississippiensis, assembly GCF_030867095.1. Lineage (NCBI taxonomy): Eukaryota > Metazoa > Chordata > Crocodylia > Alligatoridae > Alligator > Alligator mississippiensis. The sequence continues at coordinate 243,857,443 of NC_081825.1, read as the reverse complement.
TGGGTAGAGATATTTTCCAGATGTAATACACAACTGTGTTTGGCTAGGTCTACAATCTTGTATCTTGCTTGTTGAAATGACCGGTTGATTTGCAGCTGTTCATCTGCAAATGCAGATTTCTGACATGAATAAAGTGTGCTTTATGTCTTCAGACTAACAGTGGATGGAAATATGGTGTTTCACTGGATGAAAACATGAAAACGCACCCATTAATAAGGCCTTTCAAAACATTAACTGAAAAGGTAATGGAAGAAAGCTTGAACTGTATTCTAATGTAAAGCAGTGTGGTTCATATGCATCATTTTTTTAATCCTTACAGAGAGAAGAGAGACAAAAGTTATGTATTTTATTTTAGGTAATAACAAGAATTATAGGTCAAACTATTTGTTTAAAGGTCTATGCAGGAAGTTTAGATTTGATTTCCATGCTCAGTCTCTTCTCTACTTCTGTGAGTAATCTGATGCTGGGAATACCACAGATACAATGCTCTTGGTGCTCTGTGAAACTAAGAATGTTTGATAGTAACTTCTGTAAGTAATACTGCAGATCTCTGAAAATAAATCAGTTCTCACTTAAGACAAGTGTCTGTCTACAAAACTGTGGAGGGAATAAGGGGAAACTCCTCTGCTAAATTGATTTTTTTTTATTTGTAGGTAAATTTTTTTGTGAGTTGCTTGACTAGGAACATCACTTAGTGGTCAGGGAAATGGGCTGAGAAAGGATTCTGTTGCCTGTTCTTTCAGCAAGTACCCTTGTGACCCAGATAACATGTCTGTTATCAGGGGTCTCCTATATTTGTTATTTTCATTATTCAAAAAGTGGCAATTACAACTTTCATTGGTGGAAAACGACTTGAGGTTTGTAAAGCAATTTCCTGTAAAAGAATTTTAATACCCAAAAGCTTGTCTATGTCTATCATGGCCAGGCAGTTGGTCCACAAGAATGCTTGCCTTGCATATTTCCTGAACCATCATGGCAACAGAATCATTTCAACATGACCAGGGAATTCTAGCACATTATTATTATTATTGCATTATAGAAACACAGAACTGGAATGGCCCTCCTGGGCTATTGAGTTTAGTCTCCTGTATCAAACTGTGTTATGAATTAAGCAGTTTAACCATTATTCCATCTAATCCAGATTATATATCCATTATTCCATCTAATCCAGATTATTATATTATATTTTGGTATTGATACAAATGTTACATCTGTCTGTACCCTTAGAGTATATACAGATGTTACACCTAAGTGCTGACCTGTATACAAGTTCAGGAGGTTAAATTGGGCAAAAAAATGGCTGCCTGATCTAATTTAATTCACTCATGTGTGGATCCTTCACTAAGTGCTGAACTGTACAGATATTCAGGAAAGTTAGATCAAGTAAAAAATGGCCAGCCCAATCTAATTTTAATTCACCTAAGAGGTGAACTGCATAACTTGGTCCAACCTGTGTCTGATCTAACCCAAAGATATATACAGGCGCAACCCTGAGCCACTATCTGTGGTACCAGATCTACAATCATGCATCTTAAAGTGAGCCATGTTATTGTAGATCAGGTTCTGGGAATGTGTATACATGTTTGCAGTACATCTTTGGAGCTGGGAAAGCCCAGCCACTTACCCCAGCCCTGGGGCTGTGCTTTTCCTTCCTTCCCCTGCTCCCTGACAGCACTATCTTTAAGCCTTCAGCCCCCCACCCCAGGACAGACACTGTCCCCTCTGATCCCACCAATCCACCCCTGAGGAACCACAACCGCCCCCTGTCTCCACAAACCTACTAAACCCCCCTGATCCTGCCTACACCCCTTGCAGACTGGCTAGCCTCTCTGATCCCACCAGCACTCCCCAGACCCTGCCAACCCTCCCTTGGTCCTGCTAACCCTTCCCCCATGGACCAACTAGTCTCTACAATCTTGTTAACTCTCCCCCAGACCCCTACCAGTTTCTCCCCCCTGATTCTGACAACTCCCACTTCCCCAGGCACCTGTAAGACCCCATGGATCCACTAGCACCCCCTGCCCCAATCTCAGCCCCTCTCCCCTGCCCCAGCTGAGTCCAATTGGGCTCCCAGCACCAGTGGACATTTGTATATTTTATAGCTGACACCTGATCTACAATCACATCACTTAAAATAGGCCATCTGATTGTAGATCAGATCCCGGGAACATCGGTACATGGCCTTAGTTATTTATGACTACTATTTCTAAGAGCTGCGGTACACTAATAGCAATAATTTGAAAATTCTTAATGTAAAATTATCTATTTTTCCTTGTTATAACATTTCTTTTATGCAGTGCCTTTATTTTTAATAAAAATGGAAGAATATAATTCCTGGCAATTACAACTAATTATGTTGTATTTACATCAGTGGAAGAATAGCCCATTTTCTCATATTTTACATCTGTGACTGTTTTGCATTTGACTCAAAATTTGGTGAAAAAAGCGGCACTCCTGCTGACAATTTCAAATGTTCCTGTTCTCATGTTTGCTGATGTATAGGAAAAATAGCACCTTGGACTTGTGGACTGGAATTATTGCACTATGCTTTTTCCAAATTGTTCAGAAAGATCAAGAAATTTTCAAACCACTGCAAAATATCTATGATCTATTGCTTTAGAGTTCATTTCCATGCTGCACTTTGTTTATAATGCAGGGTTACAAGTTCTAGCAGTGAGGAAAAAAATGTAACCAACATTACTATTTTAAAAACAACTTGTAACAAAGAGATAAAAAAATTCTTATCTTCAGTCATGTCTTTGCTATGCTTATTGACTTTAATAAGGCTTGCCTACATCTAACTGAATGAAGAATGTTTCCTCATAATGTTTCACAAGCAACTGTAAAAAAGCCTGTATCATTCATTCATTCATTTTTCCTTAAAGGAAAAGGAAATTTATCGTTGGCCTGCAAGAGAATCTCTTAAAACTATGTTGGCTATGGGATGGAGGCTGGAAAGGACCAAGGAAGGAGAAGCAATGGTACAGCAGCGTGAAAATGAAAAGCTTCGCAGCATATCTCAGTCTAGCCAAGTAAGGGAGAACTGCTTACACACAGATCAGTCAGTTCCTTTGCTTATAGAGCACTGATACTAAAATGCGTTTCAGATTGTTTTTAAAGAAACTTGCTACAAATAGATTCCAAAATTGGGAGGTGACTCAAAAATAATAAATATTCTGCATTACTAATGGGGAACTTGTAAAGAAAAGTAGAGCTGTGCGAAGCTTTGGTCCCTGATTCAATTCAGCAGACATTCAGTCTGATTCAGTGGCTGAATCTCCCAATCTGAATCAAATCAGAAGACTCTTTAATCTCTCTGAATCAAATTGGAACCCTTTGAATCGATTTGGAGAGATTCAGAAAGATTGGGCGATTCAGACATAGACCCAGCTTTAAATGTTTTTTCTACATACGTCTAGGTATCAGGTGGCTCATGAACACTGTGATGCTGGGGCGCATGGAGTGTCCCACAGAAGTGCAGGGGGCTCCCCAGTGTGCTCAGCAGCAGACCCGGAAGTGGACCAGAAGCATTTCCAGTCTACTTCTGGGTCTCCTGGGGAGCACACTGGACTCCCCCCCCCCCCCCGGCTTGGTGACTGGTGCCTCTTGGGTCAGGGGGGGCACCCGGGGTCCCCGTGTGGCTGATTGCTAAGCCAAGGTGGGGAGCGCACTCCCCGGCAGACCTGTAACTGGACCAGAAATACTTTGGTCCACTTCTGGGTTTGCCGCTGAGCACATAGAGGGCCCCCCCCCCACTCCTGTCAGATGCTCCATGTGCCCCAGCATCACAGCATTCACAAGCCGTGCTGGTACCTCAAGGTATTTAGAAAAAACATTTAAAGCGGTGTCTATGTCCGAATCAGCATCAACGAATCGAATCACTATCCCTGATTCAGGTCGAATCCAAATCAAATAGAGCCCTCTTCTCACAAAAGAAAAGGAAAGTCTCTAACAGAAGCCTATTGGAACCAACCTCTCCCCATTTTCCTAGATTCTATATGGGCAGACTTGGGAATCAAGCCTTTTTGCATAACCAACCTAGAAGTGCTTGCCAGAGTATTTGCAAACTTTTGTTTCATGTTAAATGACCCTAATAGTGGAGGCATCTCTGAGAGGGTTTTTTGTTTTGTTTTGTTTTGTTTTGTTTTGTTTTGTTTTGTTTGAACCAAAAGGCCTTTAATGGTTTTTGGTGAAGAACTATAATGGGGCTGTGACTGCACTAAATATATTACTAAGAAAAAGAAAGCTTGGCCTTTTAAAAGTCTTTTGTTCTTTACAGTGGAAGGCAAGTTGCAGGTATTTAAAATGTTCCTGAAATGTGATTACATGAATATATAATGTATTTTTTGTCATACATCACACCCCCATATATAATATGCACCTTGTTTCTTAAAGGAGGCTTGAAGAAAAAAAATCTTCATATCAGGAGTGGCACAAGGATTTTTACCACCCTAGGCAAATGAAATTTTGCCACCCTCCCTTGTAATGTTTTTGGGTGCTGGTGAGGGCAAGTACCAGACGGGGCTCTGGAATGGTGGCTCAGCAATGCTGGAGCTGCCCTGCTTGCTTCTGCCCATGCCCAGACTCCTGAGGTAGCCTCCAATGAGCATGTGTGAGGTGTGTGCACACCATTTTCGCTGCCCCTTCAATTTGCCACCCAGGCAGCTGCCTGTGCTACCTAGCCAGCTACATTGGCCCTGCTTCATGGTACAAATTGAACAGCAACATCTAGAGAGCCAAGCCTATTTCTGAACTGTCTGCTGGCTCCATGTGAGGCCATGTCATCCAGTCAGGAGACTTGCAAAGCTGTGGTAATTAACACTGCCTCATCCTATTAATATCTTCCTTTTCCTTGTTGCCCAGTCAATCAAAGTCTTCCTTCCTTTCTTAGGGAATTCTGATAAACTGGAGCACTTGCCACTGGGATGTATTCATAGTGGCTAGGTATTCACTGTCACCCCCAATAGAAATTTAATGGCACTGCAGTTCCTGAAAGGTGACTGTTCCACCCAAAATGCATGTGGACACCTCTAAACCAAGGCAGTTCTGAACCAGTTCTCAATCGGTAACATTGTTGGAATGGTCCTAGTGTTCGTCTGTCTGCATCCTCACATGCTCAACTTTAATCACATTGTTTAACGTGTTGGACTTGGATGAATAAAATAAGTGTGCCAAGAATAAATAAGCTTATTGTGGCCTGTATCACACATTTAATGTACCAGATGTTTTCATTCCTATATAAGGCATAACAGTCAATACAAGTCCTATTGAAGGGTTTAAATATGTTCATTCCAGTTGCAAGGGTAACTGGATAATAAATAGTAGAAAAGTAGCAGTCAATAATGCTTCCTTTTATTTTCCAGGGAAATGGATACAGTCCAGCACCACTTGATCTTTCTAATGTTGTCCTTTCTAGGGAACTCCAGGTTTGTATTCTTATTTCCAATATTTGCTGTAGAAAAATGTGAAGTGTCTTTTTGTAGGGCTAAAGGTGTTCAAAGTTTTTTATGGGTACAAGAACATTTCTGTGCCTGTTGGAGCCTCGTAGTCAATTTTGGAAAATGACATTTACTATGTAGGCTACTGGCAGTGTTTCAACTATTAATTCAGGGGTCGGCAACCCCTAGTGCATGTGCCTGAGCATGACACGTAAAACCATTTTGTTTGGCATACCACAGCCAGCCCGGGCTCTGGAAAGGCCCGTGGTGCAAGCCACAGAGCCTGGGCTGCTCACAGCAGGCAGTGGGGAAGCTACAAGTAGCTGCATCATGGTTCATGGAGCCCCAGCCCTGCTCATTGCTGGTGACAGTACTAGTTGGTATCACCTGGCCCATGAGGAGTTGCAAGCAGAATATTTTCAGTACCTGATCTTCAGAAACTGCTTCCTACTTTAGTTCTAAAGAGTATGAGTTTGTCAATCTTCCAGATATTTTTCAAAGCCCATCTGTATTGCCAGACTTTTCTTAAGATAGAGTAAAATAATTTATAGCTGTGGCATCATTAATTGAGGTAAATTTACTGAAGAAAATAAGCTATTGTCACGGCGGGGTCCTCACGGAGGGCCGTGATCTCCTTGAGGCCCTCTCACCGCGCTACTCCAGCCCGAGGGCACCCTCCATTCTCGCCCGCCACATCTTGATGGAATATATGTAATAGGGAGGCTGCCTTGTGTTACCTCGGGCCTGTCAGCTCCTGGACCCCTCATGGGTCTCCCCGTACAATGGGCGCTACCCAAGCGCCCTAGCCTTATGGGCTATGCGTGGCTCCTACCTCCCCTGATACCACGCCCCAAGCCTCGCAGATGTAATGGACGTTGTTTGGTCTATACGCCCGCTTGGCGGGCCTCCTCTCTCATGTGGCCCACTCTGGGCTCTCTCTCTTGTGCCCAGCCTCTTGCTGGGACTCCCGTCTAGCCCACTCTGGGCCTCCTCTGCCGGTGTGGTTCCACTCCGGGACTCTCCAGCGGGCCTCCGGTCCTATGGGCCAACCGCACGGATACCCTCCCTGAGTCTGGCTCCCCACGCTGCTACTCCCTGTCTTCTCAGGGGCAACCGCAGCGCCCTGCCTTGGTCTGAGGGGGATTGCCGCACTAGCCTGCGGCCGGGCTCGCTATGCCCGTGCGCCCACACTAGTCTACTCAATAGTACACAAGGGCGTTCCCCCTCTCTGGGGCTCGCCGTGCCCACACTGGGCTACTCAATAACGTGCAAGGGCGTTCCCCCTCTCTGGGGGGGCTCGCCGCGCCCACACTGGGCTACTCAATAAAACACAATGGCGTTCCCCCTCTCTGGGGGGCTCGCCGCGCCCACACTGGGCTACTCAATAATGTACAAGGGCGTTCCCCCTCTCTGGGGGCTCGCCACGCCCACACTGGGCTCCTCAGTAATACCGCCCCTTTCCTGGGGCCGGGGGACTATGTTCCCCCACACGCAATCCGGGGTCTCGGTTGCGCCCGCGACCCACTGGCCGCGCTCCTCGCCGCCAGCTGCTCGTGCAGTGGCGTGCGAGCTGCGCCTTTGAGGTCTATGTTCCCCCACACGCAATCCGGGGTCTAGGTCCCCGTCTGCAACCTACGGGTTGCGCCCGCGACCCACTGGCCGTGCTCCTCACCGCCAGCTGCTCGCGCAGTGGCGTGCGAGCTGCGCCTTCGGGATCTATGCTCCCCCACACGCAATCCGGGGTCTAGGTCCCCGTCTGCAACCTACAGGTTGCGCCCGCGACCTACTGGCCGCGCTCCTCGCCGCCAGTTGCTCACGCACTGGCGTGCGAGTAATTGAGGCCTCCTCCAACCCCTACAGCCTCGCCCAAGCCTCCAGGTGTAATAACACAAACACAAAGCAAAACCACAAGCCCCTAGGCTGTAACACAAATGCAAGCCGCCTGGCCATAACTCCTCATCATAGCTCAAGCCTCCAGGGCTATCCTGAGCTGTACTTGCAACTTAGGCTCCTTCCCATATCTCAGCCGAGGGAGCTCCTGCCTCTCCGGCTGCTGGCAGAGAACTGCCAGCCTGGCCTCAGCCCTGAGCTTTATAAGGGCCAGGCCCTGCCCCCTACCGGCAGCTGGCTCCCCTTAGTTGCTCCGGCAACCCACAGCTGTACTCACTTGGTTCTGCCAGGGCTCTCTCCCTGGCAGTTTCTCCTCTCTTAGGAGCAGGCACTAAGGTGCCCTGCGACAGCTATAAACAGCACTGCTGTTCTGTATGTTTTGTTGTTAAACATACCTGTTCCCTGACTATTGAATGGGTCATTTTACAAATATAAAATAATTAATTTTTGAGTCAGAACAAAAATATCTTCTCTTATGGAGAGCTTAGCTTGTGCTTCCTGCCATCTATCAGGCTGTGGGGGGACAGATAGAAAGCTGCATTGCTCCCTTACTTCTGTAGCTTCCAGTCCCCCACTCCAACCCTTTTCCATTGTTAATCCTCTTTTGTACAACACTACAGCCAGGTCTTCTTTCTCTTCTACCTCCATGTTATTGGCATTTACCATCTTCCAAAATCCATGTATCAGTCTTCTTCTTTGACAGATATTGTGCCATTACTGTCTCATACCTGCCTCCCCCCTTCATGTACTACCTATTTCTTCTCTCTTACCTTATAATTAAAATTATCGTCTCCTTAAGGCAGGACCCATCTTTTTCTTCTTTGTACAGTGCCTTGCAAAATGCCATTCATGACTAGGATGCCTTAGTACCAATAAAAATACAATAATTTGTTTTGGTAAATATTGATTTTAAGCACGCTGATTCAGAGGCATCGCTGAATTTTGTGCCATGGGCAGAGATGGTCGGTACAGTTGTGCAGAAAGGGGAGACTGATCACTGCAGGGTCTTACCTTGCTCCAACTGCAGAGGCAGATCTTGGGGCCAACTTCACACACCTTGCCCAGCTGCTGAGATGGCAACATGCTCCACTAAATTGGTGCTTGTGTGTTGTCTTTGCTCGTCCTCCCCTTCCCTCCACAGTTACACAGCTGCTCTACCACACACTGAAAAATATCTCTGGACCTGGATTTGCCCTTACTCACGTTGTTTCACATTAGACACAAAAATACCTCAAGTTAATTACTGTGAAGAAATACTGGCTATCTTATAATGTTTTTGTACAGCAACTCAAGTTTCAAAGTATATTTGCATGGAATTGTTTTTTAAATGTTCATTAAATTTACTTTTTATATTGAACTGTCTTTTTTCTTTTCTTGATCATGATATAGGGAATGGTTGAGGTAATGGCAGAAAACTATCACAACATTTGGGCCAAGAAGAAGAAAATGGAATTGGAGAGCAAAGGTAAGACTGAAATCCTCCAAAGAAAACCAAAGAAAATGGGACTGGGAAAATGAGACCTAGTGCTCAAAAGACAGCAGGACAACGTAAATTGAGTACTTCCCATTTCATTTGGAAAAGAATGTTGTAATAAAAAAACTAACACGTCTTTCAACTTACCAAAGGTGGAGGTAGTCATCCCTTATTGGTACCTTACGACACCTTGACAGCCAAAGAGAAATCTCGGGACCGGGAGAAAGCACAAGAGCTGTTTAAATTCCTTCAAGTGAATGGTATTGTCATATCTAGGTAAGCCATGTATTTATTTAAAATATTTTCTCACTTATAACTTCATCCTTGCGGACTTCCTTATCTCTTAGTCTTTTATGTTAATCATTAACAGCTTAATTACCACTTAGCATAGCATCTGTAAATAATTTTATTTTCTCATCTTTTCTGAACTTAGAAAATGATAATTTATTATAATTTTGGATATGGCATTGACAAATAAGATGTATAGTTACATGCGTATTCTTGATATATTCAAAATACAACAAGATCAAAATAAAAGTAGCCACACAGCTCAAAACTTTATAATCTAACGATCAGCAGTTGTCAATAAAGATGTTAGGGAAAACAGACTTGGTGGTCTAATACACTAGGAATGCATATGCACAACCAAGTTTTTTAATTGGATTTTGTGACAACTAGTCTTTAGGGCAATGTTGAACCAATAAGACAAAGAGACTCTTTGGTGTGTATCCCAGTATAGCTTGTTCATACAGAGTAGCTGAATTATGAGAAACACTATGCCATGCATCATGATATCTGAGGGCTAGACAGAGTGTAAGTGATGATTTATTTTGTGGTTAAAAAGGCAGTTCATTTCTCTATGTGTTGGCCTCATGCTATTGAATCATGAATTATTAGGCCAGAAGGGAAGAATCATCTAAGTAGTATACTTTTGTAAAAATTAAATGAGAAATTACCTAAGATATACTTCTTAAGGCCCTGTATGTTTTCTAGTATCGAACATCATTTCTTTCGAACTAAAATGAGGCTGTAAATAATGGGATTCTTCTGTATTTTCCGAGAGGGAGTTAGCTAGAATTTTGGGGTTTTTGTAAAAGCAGTGCCTATAGGGAAAATATAGCCTTGAGTTCATAGGAATCAATTCAAGTTAACATTTAAAACCTACAGACACACACACAGGTGGTCTAACTTGACTCAGTAGTATGGCTGTGGCTCCAGTGGAACTATTCATTGCAGTAAAGTTGACCATACAGCTAAAGATATAACAGGATAGGGTTCCAAAAATACATTGCTTTATTACTGGCAAGTGAAATCTACTTCATTCACTTATTTACATTCTCTGTAGGTAGAGATCAGAGCAGTGAGGGTTATAAATACATCACAGCCACAAGCCAAAGTGCAGGTATATTAACCAGCAGCCTTGTTCTTTGTAGCCTGTACATGGAAATAGCCAGCTCCTCTGAGTTAATTGCATAGAATACTTGGGTATACCATTAGATCTACTGAAATGTTTGTCTTCACTCTTTCCCATAAGCTGCCCATGATGGGCCTAACATGGAAACTAGTTTCAAATACACATAGAAGAGTTGGCAGTTATCCAGAAGAGCCCTGTGCAGCTCTCTCATGAGCCTTGACTGGTGCAGTGGGCCTTGCAGCTGTCATCTGCATCTACATAAATTTCATTCCTATAGAACAACCTCTTCCTGATTTTTTTTTTATGTATGTGGGTGTGTAAATTATAGACAGAGATATAATGATTGCAAGCAGTGATTTAAAAATGTGTTACCTTGATATATCACTAGCTAATTCTCTACATGTAAGGATATTTAGATGTAAATAGATAGATATATCAAGATAGCATGTTTTGAAACCTATGAATACAAATACTGCATCTCTAGAAATTCATTCAAATACATGTTAAATTAAATCATATACACTGGTATGTAATTGGAAGTGCACTGTATGTACTCTAGATAGGTTTTTCCAGGCTTTACTCAGGTATAGATTAGAAACGGTCTGAAGTCCCTTCAAGATGCTTTCGTTCCTTGTAAATGGGCTTGTAAATTGAGCAAGAAGAGAGCTGCTCTTGTTGCCTCCAATAAAGGATTCTTTGCTGTTTAATGGAGCTAACAATTCCTTTTGATGTTTCTGGAAATTACATGCAATCATTTAGCAATCATGACATAATATAAACTGAAGAAGAGTATGTTCACTGTATCCTCAGTAAAAGTAAGCAGCATATTTTGTTGCATTACACACTGTGAAATCAGGCAGCAGGAGATGGCTGTCAGGCATACATAGCTGCCAGACACTTGCTGTTACTGTAATTGTACACCGCATGCCAGGATAAATGCATAAAGAGTCATTACGTTGCACAAAAGGTGGTGAATCTTTAAAAACAGAACACTGAAATGTATAAACTGTCATCTACATAACACTAGAGGGAAGAAGCACAAGAATGGAGTGACCATGAACAAATAGCAAGCAAAGTAAATGTCAAACAAACATTGAGGTAAGAGAGTGGAAGAGATAAGAACATAAAAAGAAGTCTTTTTTGAGAATAGAACAAAAAATTAAAATATATATGGTCATGAGACTTGAAGGTGGCAAAACAAAACAAACAAAATAAATGATGTAGACAATGCCAAGAGAATTTCACTGAGATCAAGTTCACCTATAATTCATAAATTCATAGATTGTAGTTGGAAGGGACCCAATGGATCATCGTGTCTGACCCCCTGCCCCTGGCAGGAAAGACGACCAAGGTCAGACGACCCCAGCCAGGTGATTGTCAAGCCTCCTCTTGAAGACCTCCAAGTTAGGTGATAGCACCATCTCTCTTGGAAGCCCAATCCAGACTCTGGCCACCCTTATTGTAAAAAAATTCTTCCTACTATCTAACCTGAATCTACTCTCCACTAGTTTGCACCCATTATTCCTAGTTATTCCCTGAGGCGCTCTGGTAAACAGCGCGTCCCCAATTCCCTGCTGTCCTTCCCTGATAAATTTATAGGCGGCCACAAGGTCACCCCTCAGCCATCTTTTGTATAGGCTGAAGAGATCCAGATCTCTCAACCTCTCCCCATAGGGTCTTTTGCGGAGACCACTAATCATGTGGGTGTCCCTCCTCTGAACCCTTTCCAGATCCTCCGTGTCCCTCTTGAAGTGCGGCGCCCAAAACTGGACACCGTACTCCAACTGTGGCCTGACTAGTGCTGCATAGAGGGGGAGCATCACCTCCCTCGATCTATTGGTCATGCATCTGCTAATTCATGATAAAGGTGTGATTGGCTTTGTTGATGGCCTTGTTGCACTGCCAACTCATGTTCACCTCTGGAGTCAACTATGACTCCAAGATCTCTCTCAGCCTCTGACCTGCTGAGAAGGACATCCCCCAACCTGTAGGTGTGCTGGGTATTCCTCCTTCCTAGGTGGAGTACCTTACATTTATCTTTGTTGAATTGCATCCTATTATGTTCTGCCCATTGATCTAACCTGTCTAGGTCGGCCTGTAACTGCTCCCGGCCCTCTGGTGTAATTAAGATGGTGTAACATTTTTCTTAAATCAGTTGTTTTCCTTTTTTAATAAATGATGTCTCACCACTAGGATGTCTCACCATTATTGTCAATTAATTTGAATTATGCCTCAAGGAAATGGCTTGAAGACTATGCACCTCAAAAAATGATTACGTATCTAAGGTTGCACAGAAATGTTACATTTCTACTGGTAGAATCACAGTTCTTCTGATAGAAGAACTTGGTGTACAAACATTCAAGGAGTTTATACCAGATCAAAAATGGCAGGTCTGGTAGAAACTTCTGCCTTATCCAGTGAGGTAGAAGACACCTCTGATAGTGCTTCTACCAGTTGAATGAATCCTTGTACATTTACCCTATCAATAGAAGTCTCCACACTGTTCTCCAGCATCCCAGTGGTCATTGGTCTTCCCACCCCTGCCCCTCAACAGCCTTCAATGAGACAGTCTGTTACTTGGGTTACACTCTACCACTGGAACCTAAGACATGGCAAACCACTCCCCCTGACAGCTGAGGGGCCAAGAAAGTCCATCCCTTCTCCACACCCCAAGCTGTGAAGTTGTATCACCCTGAGCAGGCAGGAGAATCCTACCCACCAGCACCCTAGCCTGCCTCTCCCCCACACCAACTGCCCTCCTCCACCCCTTGACCTGGACCCCCAAAAGGGTCATGTGTGTGTGTATGACTGCATCACCACAGCCAGAGCTCTGGGGCCCTGGCAGTGATGACAGGGTTTCTCATGGCAGTATCCTTTGCCAAATTGAGAGCTAGGGTGCTGGCACCTCCAGCAGCACAAGCCCTAGCTCCAGCAAAGCCCTAGTTCTGGCTATGGAGGCAGGCCTTCCCATAGCAACAGTCCATGCTCCAATGAGAGACAGGATGCTGGAAGGTGCATCAGCACTGTGAGCAAAGCCCTTCCATTGACCCTTCCCACTCCTGGCCAAACCTGCCCCCTCCCAGAAACAGAACCCCCAGCATGTGACCTGTAAGCATCAGAACCACCAGTACCCAACCCCAATCTTGACCAGAACCACCCAACCTGCACTGGAAGTGGGTCTGCTGATTGGTGCCAGAGGGGTAGGGATCCAGTGTGGGCTCCTAGAGGAGAAATTGAGAGACTCTTCTACTGGAAAGCCTGACAGTTGAAGGGGAGGAAGGGGGTATTATAAGGAAGAGGAAATGTGGTACTCTGTGGCATCCACCCAGTCAGTCCTGACCCATGCAGTCAGGGCGGCTAGGATCTGGAACCAACTTCCAAGGAAAGTGGTGTTCGCTCCTACCCTAGGGGTTCTTTAAAAGGAGGCTAGATAGATACCTTGCCAGGGTTGTTTGACCCCAGCATTCTTTCCTACCCATGATAGGGGGTTGGACTTGATGATCTGCTTAGGTCCCTTCTGACCCTAGCCAACTATGAAACTATGCCCTGGGGTGCTGTCAGCTGTCTCTGGGTACACTGGGGAGCCTTCAAAGCATGCTGGGATGACACTGTGGGGCCTATCGACTAGGTGCTCTTGGCAGCACAGTCTGTTTGCAGAGCATGCAGCCACCCCTGGACACTTGTACAGTATTGTACTGATAGGGTTTGCAACCACTTAAACTAAACTGCTGAACTTCCACTGATTTATTTGAACACTTGCACATACTCTGCAAGACTTAGTAACCTAAGTCCTATTGACTTTCCAGTTATTCTTTTTATAGCCCAAAGTGAGATAACTGGTATTAAAAAAAATTTAGGGATAGCTAATGAGATCCAATCCTGCTAGGCTCTATTTAACCACAGCCTATAAAGCATTCAACCCCCTCAACTTTCACTGAAGTCAGTGGAAATGGAGTGGTCAGCACTCAACAGGATGAGACTCAAAATTAGCTCATTCTTACTTTTATAAAGAGCTTGTAATTCTTTAAGGTTGTAATACTGAATGATTAACTGTAAACAAAAATGTTTCTCTAAAAGTGTGAGCTTTTATGAAGTCAGTACATTATAATATATGGAAAGAGAATTGCTATGATAGATATATTTTGATTTATGAAAACTTGCCTTGATAAATTAATAAAAAAAATTCTGGACCTTTTCACAGGGGTGTACTATGTACGACTTCTTCATAATATTTTTCGTTGTAACCTTCTTTAAAATAGGGGTCTTAATGATATGGAGCTGGATGCTTCATCCATGGAAAAAAGGTTTGCATTTAAGTTTCTGAAGAAGATTTTAAAATATGTTGACTCTGCTCAAGAGTTCATTGCACATTTAGGTAAGTTTCTGAAGTGTTTCTATATTAAAATGTAAAAGTAGTTAATATCAAAGCTTTACCACAAAAAAGAAAGTGTATTATATTAAAATTTCTACTTCACATTTGATGACTTACTGGTATTGAGAAAATACATGGGAAGCTTCTGATAATTAGTTATTTGTTTTTAAATTGCGAATTGAGTCTTTGGTGCCACCATATTAATTATAATTTTTACTCCTTCACAAATAAGTTTGTAAGGCTGTTTTAAAGGATTAAAGAGTTCTTTAACATTTGATTTTTCCTCATCTGTATTCATATCTGCCTTGATTTTATCCTTTCAGAAGCCATCGTTACCAGTGGAAAAACAGAGAAATCCCCACATGATCAAGAAATTAAATTTTTCGCTAAAGTGAGTAACTTAATACTTTAAGGAATGCACCAAAACTGCTGCTATTATGCAGAACACAGTGTGTGTTAATATTACAGAGTTATGCATGTAAGGAAATGTCTGTTTTCCCATCTCCATGGGTATTGAATCTAACACTGATAAATAATATTTGCAGAAGTATTGCTTTGAGGCACTATTTCTAGGAATGATTTTTATATGCAGTAAGGGTATCGGGCTAAAAGGCTACCTATTTATAATAGGTAAAATGTAATACTCTTTTGTGGGACTGTGACGGGGCAAACTCGTGGCCAGATCGCAAGTTGGCCTGCCCACCTGCCTAAGGCAGTCTGCCCTGACTCACCTGCCATGACTTAAATGTTAACATTATTTATTAAGCAGGAGGCTGCTCTTACACTACCCCAATGCCAGGTGGTGCTGTCCACAGCTCCAAACCTTCCCTAAGCCTTGCAGATGGCATCCAGATAGATGCTGCTCCCCAGTCTAAGGCTAGGGATAGCTCAGTCCTTTGTTAGCCTCATTGACACACTCATTCACGCTGCCTTCCCTCTCACAGCAGGCCTCTTGCACTCCACCCCGCTTTCACAGGGGCCTCTTGCATACTGCCCATCACTGGGCCACTCTCTACTGCCCTTGCTCCCCTCAAGCAATCTTTTTGGGCCTTTGAGTTTAGCTACTCTCTCTCTGGCACTACCACACAGCAACTTTGGCTTCCTCAAGGTCACCTACTCTGTGTGGTGTAACCTTGTGCCAGCACTGAGCTGCTCCCATCCTAAGCCCCTCACCAGGCAACTGATTTCCCACACACACTTGGGGTTGGCCCATGTACCTCCCTTCAAGCCACTTGAGCAGCCCTACTTGGTACATGCCTGGTGCAGCCCTTCAGGCCACCCTCAGCAGCTCTACTCTGCACCCCCCTATATGCTCAATCCTTCAGGTGCCCCTTATTGCACCCTACTCTGAGTGGGCCCTCATACTACATCCAACAAGCTACCCGCTTGGGCTTCTGGGATCTCACATCTCTGCTGGGCTCAGGTGTCTCACTATTAATGCTCCTGGGCCACCTTGCTCCCACTACTCACACAATTACCCACCAGATGGTGGGGGCAAGGATTAAGGCACTCCTACCCGCCTTTCACCAGGGTGGTTAGCAGTCCTAGTATTTAATTGAGACTGCCCCACCACAAGCAGTCCCACCAGGCCTCCCTACCCTGGCAGGATGCAGTTTTAGGTCATGCCCAGGACCAAGAGCCTCTAGACCATCCCCATAGCTCCTGCCCTTACCTTCAAGATGTTTCTGAGCTGTAGCTCAGCCAGGTGATGTGTCTCTCTCGGCTGCAAACTGCTACCTCACCCTATAAGAACTAGGTCCTAAAATAGCCACTCAGGCACCTGCTGGTTGCCTGCCTCCTGCCCTTAAAGTGGAAAGCACCCAAAGTTGTGCTGCCACAGGAACATACAAGTAATTTTTGAGTTTTGCTATCTAAGGATATTACTGTGGCATATGTACCTTAGTATTATTTAATAACAGGATTCAGTATTTATATGCATAAGAATGGCATATGTACTTGCATTTACAGGATACAATTACAATTCTCAAGCTTCAGAGAATAAATGAATAACTATTTAAGTTCAGATTTTTTTTCTCGGAGACAGTATTGGTTAGTGATACAGAAAGATGAAGGGCACATCCTGTTGGATGCCAGTTGCTGCTGAGAGCAAAATACGAAAGTAGAGGGCCCCAAGATGGTAGTTCTAAGAGTGCAGACAGACAAAACTTTTGGAGGAAACCACAACAGGCTTGGAAACATTAATAAATTTAAGGCGTCTATATATGTGCTCCGGGGCGTGGTGGACAAGGGGTGGCACTTTAATTAGAGTAGTTCTGAGAGCCACTGTAATTAAAGCACTGACAGTGTCAGGTGTATTCAGTGTCCCATGTTTGAAAATAGCAATGGGTGCACTTTAACTAAAGCTCATTCAGCAAGGTTTAGTTAAAGCACCCCTGCCACCATTTTGAAATGCAGGGATGTTGAATACATGTGACACGGAGGCTGCTGGAGTGTGCTAATTACCATGCTCCAGCAGACTCACAGCAGACTCAGATAATCATGTCTGCTTCAATGTGTGCTAATTAGCATGTGTTGGATCAGGCATCCATCATGTGTATAAGTGCCCATAGTGTTTCAGCTGCTGGATAGACATACAGCTCATGTTGACCCCAATTCCTCCCCACCCAGCTAGATCACTTCAAAATCACTGCCACTACATACAGCAAAATGCTCTTTGGCCAGGGATCCAATAGGAGGCTGCAGTCTTTTCCCTTCCCCAACAGGTTTATCTCCAATCCCCTTTGTCCCCTCCATGATGGGGGCAGTGAAGTCAGGGGGCATGACAGGGGCTGTGGAGCCAGTGTTAGTGAGGGGAATCCTACCTCTCTTCCCTTTCTTTCCTAAAGCCCCTTGCCTCTCACTTAAGTGGAAGGCAGAAAACCAAGAGCTATGCAGGGATTGGAGACTAGATGTGTGGGGAAGGGATGGGGAGGGGGAGGTGGGGAACTGTAGGGCTCTCTTGGTTATAACAGTGGCAGGACAGTGTAGGTCCTCCCAATTCTAGAAGTAGCTAGCAGTAGTGGTGGGGGAAGGGGGAGTACAGGGCTCTCCTGGCTTAGTTTCATCAGTGGTGGGGAGTGGAATGGTGGGGACTGTCCTGGCCAGGAAAGCCACCCCAGGAATTATTTTTTTTTATTTTTTATTTTTTTTACTGACAAACTTTTTTACTGGCATATGTTTTACTGACACGTATTTTACATACTGTAAATGTAACCTTCTGTGAGGCTCTGGACAGCAATAACAAGGACCAAATTTAGGGGTTTAACACCAATTTTCTACATCTGGTTTGAACCCTTGCCCAGAAACCTGTCAAAATAAATCTTAACTGGGTGTTCTAAAGTGAACAAACTTCCCCACACACAAACAATGTTCAACTAAACCAGGGTTTATTACACAGAAAAATGGGATAGACATGCCACCATAGGTAGGGTGGGAAATTATTTGGGTTGGAGGACCATTTAAGAAGTTTCAGTGAGGTGTAGTGGGCCAGGGAAGGAGGGGAGTTGATATGGCCCAGTGCAGCAGGGACTCATTCAATTTTATCCAGTACCAGCCCATCTACCCCACACCTACCACCGGGGGCACTGGACAAGGTGGGGTCTCCATGGAGATCGACCTGGGACCTCCATGAGCAGGGTACACTCAGCCAGGCTGATGGGGTGGATATGCAGGCAGGTGGGGAGCAACACTTGGGAGTGGGACACGCAGGCAGGTCTAAGGCCAGATCATGGGACAGTGACAGCACAGGGCCAGGGCCTGGGCAGAGCCATGATCCATTCCATGCATGTCCCTGTGATTGGCACCAGTTCCACAGGCAGGGACACGTGGGGAGCAGATCACAGGTCTGCCCTGTGCCCCAGCCCCCAACCCCATGTTGTCACCACCTCAAGATTCTGGCCCTGGCCTTGCCTTCCCATTCCAGTCCCAAACACCACTTGCTGCCCACCTGTGGCTCTGTCTCATCTGCCCAGTTGAGCACATCCTGCTCAGGGGGGTCCCGTGGTCTGGCAGAGGCAGCTAGGCAGAGTGAGCTGCAACAATAAAGGCTGCCATAAAGCTGAGCCCAGCTGCTGTGCTGCCTTTGCTCCATAACATATCAAGGGGTATAAAAACACACACACACACTACTTGTCCTCTGAAGCACTTTTAAGGCATTTGAAATGTGTAAACATCTATCCATATCCTAATACTTTCACTCAATAGATAACTGATAAGAGAATAACCCAAGATCTCCTATATCCTTAATATTCTACTATTCCAGTCTTCATTTTCATGAGGAATCGCAACACCTCAAAGTATACTATTTGTTGTGTTGTATATCATTTTTTTAGTTTGAATTTGACAGTCCGGAGATTTTTATTTCTCTTTCTCAATGATTCTAACTATAAAATGCAATTGTAATATAACATCTAAAAGTAATAAGAGGCATAAAGGTATTATGGCTTGTTGAGATCCTGCAGGATATACTTACTGATATCTTGTATAAATACCAAAAGTACATTTTATATTCATATCTTTTAGGTTCTACTACCATTAGTTGACCAGTACTTTACCAATCATTGCCTGTACTTCCTGTCATCTCCCATTAAGTCCCTCAGTAGCAGTGGATATGCTTCAAATAAAGAAAAAGAAATGGTAGCAAGGTAAGATAAATATTGTGGGATTAAAATGAAGCATACACAATTTTTTTTTTAATGATTGAAAATGGCAGTAGTTTCTTCCAATCACTAAAATAGTTGATGAATCAAGATTTTACTTTTTTAGTAAAATGGTAATGAATACCATTTCCATCTTTATTCTTAATTGAAAATATTTCATGGTGTGGCAGTGATAATTTTTAATCAATCATTTCATTAAGAAAATGAAGTAAAAACTGCGAATAATTGCAATAATAGTTTTTTTAAAAGGTAAAATCTTTTAACATGTTTGGTTTTGAGTGAAAAATTAGTATCACAGTATGTTGGTTTAGCAACTTATGTTAAGAGTTTAGTAGTATTGCACCCTTGCTTTCACAGGCTGCCACCTTTTGTTAGCAGTCACAACAGGAAGGACAAGCTACTTTATGGCTGCTAAGAAGCTCTGGCTGCCCTTAACACAACTCTGGAATAAGTACAGTCATCACCTCTCAGTGTCAAGCTATGAATATCCCTGGGTACAGACTAGTTTCTCATTCCTAGAGTTTCACACTCTGAAAAAGGATGCAGAAAAATAAGAGAGAAGCTAGCATATCTGCTACTAACTACTGTGTCAGTTTTATTACTAAATAGATAACATCAGGCTCCAGGACTCAAATAACTTTCTTTAGAACTAAAACAAAATGTAAAAATAATAGTGTGGTGCAAGCCAGACAAAAATTATTAAACATCCCAAAAGTCCAATTATAGCTAATGGCTGTACCTGAATATCCTTAACAATGGAATGATAGACCTTCCCTTCACACCCCTCCCCTTCCTACCCCATCCCCCAATTTCTGCTTACCCTATCATAAGAAACTCTGGCTGCCAGCATCAGAAAATAGGTCAATACTGATCAAGGCTTTCAGTGTTGTTAGCAAATAGGTTCCTGGCAAGGTTTACTCTAAGGGAAAATTAAAGCAACTTATTAGATTTATTGGAGATAAACAGTTTGACAAGGGTACCCATTTTCAGTTTGTTTAATTCATAAATGAAAACCAATTTACATTTATGTTCTCGGAAACATAGGCGACATATAGGGGAGGCACGGTGTGGGGCATGTTCCCCCCCTGAGA
Organism: Alligator mississippiensis; assembly: GCF_030867095.1. Classification (NCBI taxonomy): domain Eukaryota; kingdom Metazoa; phylum Chordata; order Crocodylia; family Alligatoridae; genus Alligator; species Alligator mississippiensis. Next base: position 243,837,106 of record NC_081825.1, on the reverse strand, counting down.
TTGCCCCTTGCTGGCCGCGGAGGGAGGGGTGATGGCCAGTGTCCCCAACCTGAGAATGTGGGTGCACCAAGAGAAGCACCAGCAGCACTTCCAGGTTTACCACCGGCATTTCCGTTTTGCTGCCAGTGGTGATCGGATGCTGGTGCCCTCTCCCCCCCCCTCCCGGATCAGGACGCACCAGTCACCCATGCTCATAAATGTTATTTGTGTTCAGAATGGGTGTATTTACATATGCCATTAGGGGGCAGCTTATTGCTCCACAGTTTACTGCTCCTGGGAACACGTCTGTATATGTGCCCAGACTTTACATTGGCCCAGGTCGCAGCAGTACCAGCTGATGGGGGACCCCTGCCAGCCTGAGGCTGCTCTGACTGGGATCAATGTGCTGCAGAGGGGCTGACTGGGACACAATGGTGTTTCAGTGAAGGACTAGCCAGCAGGCAAGACCCACCACAGATGAAACCTCGTGTCCCTGCCAGCCGGGTCAGTAGCTGCACAGGTGCTGCTGCACACAAAAATACTCTGCAGCTGGATAGTACTAGTAAATATTTACAAGTACTACCCTGCTTTACAACCCTGCTGTGAAGCTTATTCATTTTGTGTGCCCTAATAGGGGTGCATGTGTAAATGCTGAGATGGTTACTGGGCAGTTAATTAGTCAACTGCACAGTAAACAGCTCATGTAGATTCATCCAGTGAGCAGTATATTTTAGGAGGATAAACTGTATATGCATACATACCAAATTGTTAAAATCCTGCTTGCACAGCAAAACTTAACATTGTCTGAGGAACTGACAATGGTAGCTTCATAATTAGTTAAAACTGAAGAAAATTAAGAAATTTGCAGATGAATGTCCTTTTCTGTTCTTATAAAAAAAACTGCAAATGGGGATGACAGTCATATGTGAAAAAAAAATGTAGAAAATGCAAAATATCAACCCATTCATTTAACATTATTCCTTGATTCTGGCCTGTAGGCTTGCTTTGTTTTTGTCCTTTATGACCAAACCCTGAGACACAGCAATGTCTGAATTTAAACGCACAGCAAGGACATAATTCTTTGTACCTCTTTGCATGAGGCTTCAACTGCAAAAGTAAAATATTGATTAAAATGTTATGTATTGTGGGGATAAGAGCCCTGCCTTGCAATGTGGAGTATTTTTGTAAGAGAGAATGAGGCATGGCAGAAAGCTGCTGTCATAGACAGACTGAAGCAGAGGTGGTGTTAGGAATATAAGAAGCTGAATTGAAAATACTGTTGTTTGATATGAACATTTCCTCAGTACAGACATGATATGAATCAAACTTTAGAAACAGAAAGACCTAAAACATGGCTGTTCAACTTCTAAGTGGCCACATGCCATGGTGGGTGTGCTCCCACCCCTCTAAAGGCATGCTTCTTCTGCCCCATCCCCAACACATCCACTGTGGGCACCGCTCTCCTTCTATCATCTCTGCTGAATTTCAAAGGTCTGCTGAGCACAATGGAGATGTTAGGATTTCACAAATGTCACTTGAATTATATGTAAAATAATTTGGACATGGACTGGAAGAAAGCCAATGTGGTGCCTATCTTCAAGAAAGGGAGGAAAGTGGATCCAGCTAACTGTAGGCCCATCAGTCTGACTTCTATCCTGGGGAAGATCTTAGAAAAGTTTATTAAAGAGGCCATCCTTAATGGACTGGCCGACGCCAACATCTTAAGGGATAGCCAGCATGGGTTTGTCGTGGGTAGGTCTTGCTTGACCAATCTCAATTCCTTCTACAACCAGGTGACCTATCACCTGGACAAGGGAGAAGAGATTGATGTCATATATCTTGACTTCAAAAAAGCCTTCGATCTGGTATCCCATGATCACCTCTTGGTGAAACTGGCCAATTGTCGCCTTGGGTCCATCACGATCCACTGGCTGGAAAATTGGCTCTGTGGTTGGACCCAGAGGGTAGTAATTGATGGAAGTCACTCATCATGGTGTCCTGTGACCAGTGGGGTCCCCCAAGGCTCTGTCCTTCGACCCATATTGTTCAACATCTTCATTAATGATGTGGACACTGGAGTCAGAAGCGGACTGGCCAAGTTTGCCGATGACACCAAACTTTGGGAAAAGCATCCACACCAGAAGACAGGTGGGTGATCCAGGCTGACCTGGAAAGGCTCAGCAAGTGGGCGGATGAGAATCTGATGGTGTTCAACACCAATAAATTCAAGGTTCTCCACCTTGGGAAGAAAAAACCGCAGCATCCTTATAGGCTCGGCAGTGCTACACTGGCTAGCACTAAGGAAGAAAGAGACTTGGGAGTCATCATTGACCACAAGATGAACATGAGACTGCAATGCGATGCTGCGGCTAGTAAAGTGACCAAAACGCTGGCTTGCATCCATAGATGCTTCTCAAGCAAATCCCGGGATGTCATTCTCCCCTTGTACTCAGCCTTGGTGAGGCCGCAGCTGGAGTACTGCGTCCAGTTTTGGGCTCCACAATTCAAAAAGGATGTGGAGAAGCTTGAGAGAGTCCAGAGAAGAGCCACGCACATGATCAGAGGTCAGGGAAGCAGACCCTACGATGACAGGCTGAGAGCCCTGGGGCTCTTAAGCCTGCGCCCCAAGGGATGACGACTAGGTCAAACGGTCATAAACTACTACAAGACCGTTTCAGGCTGGACATAAGGAAGAATTTCTTTACTGTCCGAGCCCCCAAGGTCTGGAACAGCCTGCCACCGGAGGTGGTTCAAGCGCCTACATTGAACACCTTCAAGAGAAATTTGGATGCTTATCTTGCTGGGATCCTATGACCCCAGCTGACTTCCTGCCCTTTGGGCAGGGGGCTGGACTCAATGATCTTCTGAGGTCCCTTCCAGCCCTAATGTCTATGAAATCTATGAGATGTTTTCCATAATTATAGTAGGTTTAGCACAATGTGTTTCTATGAAATGCATAAGCCTGGGTCATAGAGGAGCAAATATAAAAGCCTCAGCATCTTGGAAGGAAGTTGTTTGGATACACTGGAAATTAACAGGGGCGTAGGTTATAGCCATGTCGGTCTAAGGACATACGCAGACAAGGTTGTTTGGGTAAATCCAATATCTTTTATTAGACCCACTGAAATAGTTCAAAAAACTTCTTTGCAAGCTTTCGGATACAAATGCCCTTTATCAGGCTGAGGGAAGCGTCTGCAGGTAGTGTCTGGTCTTCCTGGGTAGAATGAATAGTAAAGAAGTCAGAGGCTGATATGCATGCAAGAAAGCCAGTCACTGACTACAGACACACATTCAAATCATCCAGGACAACTCTCCCAGGTTTGCTTTTGTGAGAGAAAAACTGACCTGTGCAGAACTTCAGATAGAGAAGCAAAGAGCTTGCAGTATGAATGCTAGACTGCCAGGGGTCCCTAGAGCACACAGACCAGAGAGATTTGCAAGCTTTTTTTGTTTTTAAGTGAATGTGGGCAGGTATCAGGAAAGGTGGGGGCACTGTCTGTGCCACGCACAAAGTAGTCCTCCAGCCTTTCCCCTCTCATATGCTATATTGGAGGATAGCTAGATCTGGGCAGGGTGTGTGCTTCTGTGCTTCCCTGCACCCAAGTGGTGCAGCGTGATTTAAGCAGGGAACAAGCCAGGAGCAGAACACACCAACTAAGTACTGGGTTTTTCCAGCCAAAAGCACTCTGGCGGCATGTTCTGCTCACTGCTTTGCTAAGACTGAAACACTGTCCCTCCCCAGTGGGAGGGCACATGAAAGAGAAACAAAGGACACTAGGATTGTGGAGGTCAGCTCTGTGTCTGCTGCCTGTACAGAAGTTTTGCCTCCTGAGAGATATTCCCTGGGGAGCCACTTCACTCAGGGTGTTCCCAAGTTATTTTTTCCCTGAGTGGCCACTTCTACTCTGGGAGAAAAATTATGAACTTCTGTATGCTTGTGGTTTCTCCAGAGAAAGCAGGGACTCTCCCTGGAGATTCTGAATGTCTGTCTAAGTCCACTATTTCTAATATTTTGCTTCATAGTCAGAACAGAAATATATTGAATTTCTTCCTATGTAGTTGAAGCTGAAAATGTATATTTAATTTGCTCTTGCTTGTGGCCTGAAGATTTCTGTCTGCATTATTGATTCCCCATTGTTTCTTGCTCATTGGGAAGGCATTGCAGATTATTTTCTCCACAATATTTGGACTGTATTTTTTCAAGCTGTATCTGATGTCCTTGTTTTCCAAGTTTCCAGTTTCTCTAGATTGATTTCTTTTATTCCATTGTCCTGACTAGTTTTTGCAACTTTCCTCCAGTTTAGTGTCAGCTACAAATATTATTGGTGTACTATTACCCCCTTGCTAAGACAAGTAATTAAGATATTACAATATAAGATAGGATGGACAAAGCTGAGCTCTTAAACCATTTCTTCATTCCTGGTCATGGATACTAACACATCTCCCAACCAGACTTTAATCTGGCTTGAGACAGATACCAATCCACTAATGGTTAGCGCTGACCTGGTGAAGGGGCACTTGGAGGGGTTGGACATATTTAAGTTGGAAGGCCCCGCTAATCTTTACGGAAGGGTACTAAAGGAATTGGCTAGTGTCATAGCAAAATCTCTGGTGCAACTGTTTCAGTGCTCATGGCACTCGGGACAGGTCCCAGAAGATTGGAAAAGGGCCAACATGGTCCCTATTTTCAAGAAAGGGAGGAAGGAGCACCCAGGTAATTATAGGCTGGTTAGCCTCACCTCTTTTCTTGGCAAGACCTTATAAAAAATCATTAAAGATCACATGGGGGGGGAGGGGCAGTGGATAATACAATGTTAAGGGGCAACCAGCATGGGCTTATAGCAGGTAGATCCTGCCTGACCAGCCTGGTCTCTCTTTATGACCATGTCACAAAGTGCTTAGATGGAGGAGTAGAGGTAGATGTTATTTACTTGGGTTTTAAAAAGCCTTCCTGTCACGCCCAATTCTTACAACTAAACTAAGTAGCTGTGACATGGATTTTTTCACAGTCAGGTGGGTGGAAAACTGGCTTATGGGACACACCCAGAGAGTGGTGGTGGATGTGTCGGTTTCTACCTGGAGAGATGTGAGCAGGGTGTCCCCCAAGGCTTTGTCCTTGGACCAGTACTGTTCAATATCTTCATCAGTGATTTGGATGATAGTGTAGAAAACACTCTGTCCAAATTCACAGATGACACCAAACTATGGGGTATAGTAAACACACTAGAGGGTACAGAGCAAATTCAGGTGGATTTGGACAGACTGGGGAAGTGGGCAGATCAGAATAGGACGCAATTTAACAAAGATAAGTGCAGAGTGCTGCATCTGGGGAGAAAGAATCACCAAATACACCTATAGACTAGGAAGCACCATTCTAAGTAACACAGCAGTGGAAAGGGATCTCCGAGTCATAGTCAATGCAATAATGAACATGAGTCACCAATGTGACCAGATAATAAGTAAGGCTAACTGCACTCTGTCTTGCATTAGTAGGTGCATCACGAGCAGGTCTAGGGAGGTGATACTTCCCCTCTATGCAGCATTGGTGAGGCTGCAACTGGAGTACTGCATCCAGTTTTGGGCACCACACTTCAAGAGGGACGTGGATACCCTGGAAAGGGTTGAGAGGAGGGCTGCTCGTATGGTTGAGGGTCTGCGGGTAAGATCCTATGCAGACAAGATTGAGGGACCTGAATCTCTTCAGCCTCCACAAGAAAAGGCTGAGAGGTGATCTTGTGGCTGTCTACAAGCTCTCTGGGGGGAGGGAGGGTCAACAGAGAATAGGGGATACTCTGTTTACCAGGGCGCCCCTCAGGTTTACTAGAAAGAATGGTCATAAACTGAAGGGGAGTAGATTTAGCTTGGACAGCAGGAAGAAATACTTTACAGTGAGGGTTGCCAAAATATGGAATGGGCTTCCAAAGGAGGTGGTGCTTTCCCCTACCTTGGAGGTGTTCAAAAGATTAAGAAGGGGAAGAAGGAGGACCCAGGGAACTATAGACCAGTAAGCCTTACCTCTATCCCTGGGAAAATCCTAGAAAAAATTATCAAGAAGCACTTTTGCAGGAGCCCGCTGGCTATTGTGATGCGGAGGGGTAACCAACATGGGGTTTTAGCAGGCCTGACTAACCTAGTTTCCTTTTATGGCAAGGCCACCAAATGTTTAGATGCAGGAGTCGAGGTGGATGTTATCTATCTAGACTTCAAGAAAGCCTTTGACAAGGTATCCTATGCCATCCTTATAAGTAAACTGAGGGGATTTGCCTTGGATTATTACAGGGTAGAATGGGTAGCAAATTGGCTCAGGGGTCACACTCAGTGGGTGGTAGTGGATGGGTCAGTGTCAACCTGGAAAGATGTGGGCAGTGGAGTCCCTCAGGGCTCAGTTCTGGGGCCAGTGCTGTTCAACATCTTCATCAGTGATCTGGATGAGGGGGTGGGAAGCACCCTGTCCAAATCACAGACGACACAAAATTATGGGGTGCAGCTAAAACCCTGGAGAGGAGGAACCAGATCCAGGCTGACCTAGACAGGCTGGGGAAGTGGGCAGAGAGCAACAGGATGCAATTCAATAGGTGCTGCATCTAGGGAGGAAGAACTGCCATCATACCTACATGCTGGGGGTCAATCTTCTTAGCTCCACTGAGGCAGAAGAAGAAGTTGGAGTCACTGTTGACTCCAGGATAAACATGAGTCGCCAATGTGATGAAGCATTTGGCAGAGCCAATTGCACCTTGTCGTGCATCCGTAGGTGCTTCACAAACAGGTCCAAGGAAGTGATTCTCCCCCTCTATGCGGCACTGGTGAGACCACAGCTGGAATACTGTGTCCAGTTCTGGACACCGCAGTTCAAGGGGGATGTGGGCAACCTGGAGAGGGTCCAAAGAAGCGACACTCGCCTGATTAGAGGCCTGCAGTGAAGGCCCTATAAGAAAAGGCTAAGGGACCTTAATCTCTTCAGCCTCTCCAAGACAAGGCTGAGAAGGGACCTTGTGGAAGTGTACAAATTCATAAGGGGAGAACAACATGAAGTAGGCAACGATCTGTTCACCAGGGCACCCCCTGGAAAGACAAGGAACAATGGCCATAAGCTACTAGAGAGAAGGTTTAGGCTAGACATTAGGAGAAAGTTCTTCACAGTCAGGGTTGCCAGAATCTGGAATGGGCTTCCAAGGGAGGTGGTGCTCGCCCCATCCTTGGGGGTCTTCAAGAGGAGACTGGACAGGCACCTGGCTGGGATCACATGACCCCAGGGTTGGTGACTCTTTTCTTGCCTGCCAGGGGCAGGGGGTCAGACTAGATGGCCCACTGAGGTCCCTTCCAACTGTATAAATGTATTAGACAAGCACCTGCCTGGGGTTACTTGACCACAGCACTCTTTCCTGCCCAGAGCAGGGTGTCGAACTCGATGATCTAATAGGTCCCTTCTGACCCTAGTAATCTATGAAATATTAATATTAAATAAAATTGGACCCCTCATTGACCCAACTCATAACCTTCCTCCAATTTATCCAATTTGTCTTTACTTCCTTCTAATTTGCTACTGTTAATTAGTGAATGTGAATTAATTTACCTTAATTGATCAATTAATTACATTCCTTGCTTTAATTAATATCCATTAATTATAAAGTACAATTAAATGCCTCTCTCTGCTCTTAATATATTATATAGGAATATAATGGTAGGATGCTTCAGTCATTAGATTGCTAGTCTGATATTTAGGAGACTAGAATTCTGTTCTGTGCTTTATGACAAACTTCCCATGTCAGTTTAAAGACACTCGGGGTGAGATTTTTCAGAGGTAGTTCAGGGCCTAAACATGGAAATTGGTGCTAAAACATGTAAGTCAAGAATGTTTGTAAATCCCAGTAGGCATTTATTGTGTATCTTTAAGCACCTCTGTGCCTTTGAAAGCCTGGTCTTTATTTTCTATCTCTTTTGTTTGCCAAGCATAAAATGGTAATGATAGCATATCCCATGTCAGGATGAACGTGTTAAGGATAGTGAGATATTTAAGTATATTAATGGGAAACTATATAAATGCCTTCTCCACACATACTGCATTTCCTCTAGTCACTTCTAGTTTATAAATCTAAAACAAATGGAAGGCAACCCTGCCTAGCAAGATTTGTCTTTAGAAAACTATGGTAACTGTTACCATTACCTTTAGATGTATGTTTGACTCCCCTCCCCTCACCCTGCATATTTGTTTAATTATTTTTCTATGGATATGTTTGATTTATGAGGCAGTAGATGCCAAAAACACTCTTCTTTCCTGATAACATTTCCAGGTTAATTTTGCCTTTCAGGGAGGATTAGATGCAAAAAAAAAAAAAAATTATATAAGTAATACATTCTTGAAACATTTTCAGTTACCTTAAGGTTGTAAACGTGTTTATCTCTGAACATCAAAAAACAGTAAAATGTTATTCAGCTTTGAAAAAATATTATAAGCAATAGAGAATGAGTCAACCCTATAAAATAACAATTGCTGCAAAGTATTGAAATCAGAGGAAATGTCATCTTTTAGTCATTTATAGATGCTTTCAGAATGTGAAAATATTCAAGATTTCACTGCTCAGTACACTTATCTAATGGTTTGTTCTTATGATTCAGAATATACCTTGAGGGAACTATTGTGCATCTTTCTTTCATATCTTGCATTCTCACTGTTCTTTCTCTCTGATACCCTAAATAAATCTTTAATCTCCTTGTCTCTTCCTGCCCTTTTACATTTTTTTTTCTGCTTTAGCCTATTCTGCAAACTTGCTGCCCTTGTTAGACATAGGATTTCACTTTTTGGTAAGTTATTAAGAAAGACATTGATAATGTTATGAATACAGAGGACATTATACATTTTTAGATTTTTTTTTGCCCTACGTAGATTACAGTCATGAGAAAAATGGTCTGTGGTAGAAAATAAGTGTGATTTATGAGTTCATTGTTTTAAACTTTTCACAGTATGTGTATGCTACATGTGTACAAAAGTCTACACTCTGATACATGTTCTATGTTTGGTAAAGTCAATGGGAACAATAAATATGCACCTGAAATTAAAATTTGAAAAAATATATGAACTGTTATACTATAGCAGGTAATTAGCAACTCAGTGAGGGGTTGACTTCCAGATTCTATTTGAATCTCCTTTTTTCAGATATCCAGGACTTTCGCTAAAAAAAATTGCCTAAAACGGTAATGTGTAGCGTCACCCAAAGTTTAAACTGAATCAGTCCAAGTAAGAACATGTATAGAAATGGGCCTGAGACACAAAATGTATATATAAATCATGCTCTAAGTTCTCCACAAAGTGACTAGAATTTTTAATACCATCTCACCTTTGTTTAACACCTATGGAAACATCATCTCCAATGATTGCTGTCCTCTTTTTTTATTATTTTTAGCGTCCTTTTTACTACTCTCTGCATCCATAAAGTTTTAAACAAAAAGAATGGGAACTGAAAAAGACCAAACAAAATGAAGGAGAAAAAAATGGTACATTGTGGAACAGTGGATGCTTCCTGTTCATTTTATGCAATCTGAAAGAGACGCATGGAGATAAAGTGGGGGAAAATATAACCCTTAACTTCTAAAAGATCTTCAGAGCAGGGGACATTTCAGACATTTCCAATTACACATCAGTTTCATAGATATACAATTATAACATAATGTGAATGTTTCTATATTTTTATTTTAAATGTTTTCTGTCACAATATATCCTTTTTTTTTTAATAACAGGAAGTGATGCAACAACGGTGGTTAGCTGCCTGCATATATTAGCTCAGTCACTGGATACACGGTAAGTTTAGGAAATTTTTACTTTATTTCAGTGCTAGTTACAATATATACAGTTGTCATGGATCTCTTCAAAGAACACTTTTGCAGTTGGATTGATATTTCTGAAAACTTACCTTTTTCATCCACCCTAATAATGTTGATTCTAAAGAGTAATTATTATGGCCTATGAATTCTAAGGTCCATATTTGCTAGTGTAGTTGGGAGCACCACTTAAAAATCTAAGTGAAGAAGCTGTAACTTCAGACTTCCAATTACTCATACCCATAAAAGCTTAGGCAGGTTTAAAAGAATTCTAGATATGTATTAAGATTTCAAACTGTCTATTAGCATACTAAAGTAGGTAAAATGTAAGTCCTATCTGTTATCATAAACCACATCACACTCAGCACTATACATATTTTTTAGACTACAAGTCACCCATGAAGGCATAGATGAGGGTCTGAAATATGTTTTATATAAGCTAATACATGATAATGTAATTTAGGATTCACACACTACTGTTGCTTTTTTTTATAGGTCTCCTGTTAGTTCTAGCATGCCTTGCATCATTTTCATGCTATCTATATTTCCAGGGCCCCTGGGAGACATTACACTTAAGACATGATTAACCAGTTAATCACATTTTAAGTAGTAAATTGGTCACACATTAATGCAATTAGTTGCATGATAACTTTGTGGCTTTTTTCTTGTTTTATTAAAGAAAATGTGTGTGATAACTTTGTGGCTGGTTCCCATAACACCTTAAATTGTACATGTGACCAGGCTGATCAGGGCTCCCAGCCTTGGGAACGCATGTGAGCCCTTGACTCAGATATACTCCCATCATTGGAAACCCCATCAACAGACTGGCTTCCCACTTGCTGGTGTGGGGAGAGCCCAGGATCTTAACAAATCTTAATCCTGGGCTCTCCCAGTACCAGCAATATGGTGTGATGGGGATCTGATCCCTGCCATGCATGTGTAGCATGACATGAAGCATGGTTGTTGGGAGTGTGCATCAGATCCCATGGTGCCTTTAACTGAACATCTGCCAGGGGTCCAGGACTTTTCACTCCAAAGGCAACAAACCTGTTAAAAAGTGTAATTAACTGTACCGTTTGTGGCATTGAAAATATAGGGAATCTAAGTCCAACCATAATGTAGGGGAAACACTTATTTCTGGAGATATCCTTTTTTAGATGAAGCATAAAAAGAACAACCTGGATACTTTATTTAAAAAGGATTTAATTAGTTACCATTGTTCTTGTTTTGCCTTACTCCCATACTTCAGGCTGAACATTAGGAAAAACTTCTTTACAACTAGGGTGTCCAGACTATGGAACAAGCTGCCCCCAGAGGTGGTGCAATTATCTACCCTAGAGGTCTTCAAGAGAAGACTAGACAGTCACCTGGCTGGGGTCATCTGACCCCAGATGTCTTTCCTGCTCATGCAGGGGGCAATGATCCTTTGGGGTCCCTTCCAGCCCTATGATTCTATGATCCATGTTATTTACTGTTAAATGACTGTCATTGCATGATGAAAGAGACTGAGTACATTTCTTACTTACCATGCCAGCATATAGCAAAGCTTAATTAGTAAAACACTTTGATCCAAAAATAAAAATGTTATAGAAATTCAGAATGTTATAGCAACAACATTGAAAAATGCTATTTAAAGAAGGTGTTCGTTAACTTTAGAAACCCTGACTGAAAATTATCTACAGAATATCTTTTCTTAAACTATTTTTTGTTACATTTTTATGGTTTTTATTCTCCCCCTAATTTCAAGTGGTTTAAATTATGATTGATGAGAGAGAGTGTGGTCTAGTGGAAAGAGCACTGGGTTAGAAAGGTAACATTACCAGCTCTGTGACTCATCTACTGTGTTAATTTAATTGATGTCTGCTGTAATTGGCTTGCATCATGGAAAACAGCATGCAAAATAGATCAGCAGTGACTTGAAGACAGAGGCCATGGACTAATACAGTGCTGACTTTGTGGTCTGTCCCTTTTAGTTGAGGACATTTTGATTAGAGGCACAAATGGAATCCTAACTAAATGCTTAATTGTTTCATAATTGTCTACTGCTGCAAAATCATGTAAGTTGTTGACATGCCCAATATACTAATTCAAGTAATTGTCCTTCAGTTCACAATTTAGAAGTTCTTCAGTATATTTTTTGGGAAATCCAAAGTCTAATTAGAGATAGATAAAAGTAGCCAACAAGTCAGGGCCAGATTGTATCCCAACAATTAGGTGTGTAAGTGGATTTATACGCCTCACTGCAATTCTATTCCATTCTGCTCGAGTCCCTGAAAAACTGTTAATACAAAAAGTGGGTGGATCCTCCTCCTCCTCCTTACATCTTTTTTGTGACTCACTTTTAAGGGTAGGTGCTAGCATGCTACCAAAGTACATGCATTAATAGATTTTTCAGGGACTTTAACAAAATGAAATAGAATAGCAGTTAAGCATCTTAGTCCACTTATGCACCTAATAGGTAGAATAGAATCTGTCCTCTAAATATCTCTGTTTATAAAATATATATTGGCAATTGATGGAGTATTGAATTAAAGCTTTTTTGTTTTGGTTTTCTTCCTCATATATTATTTTGTAGAACTGTCATGAAATCAGGCTCTGAGCTGGTTAAAGCTGGACTACGGGCATTCTTTGAAAATGCAGCTGAAGATTTGGAAAAGACTTCAGAAAACCTTAAACTTGGAAAATTTACTCATTCTCGAACACAAATTAAAGGTGTCTCACAGAATATCAACTATACTACAGTAGCACTGTTACCAATATTGACATCCATGTTTGAGCATATTGCTCAGCATCATTTTGGTGTTGATTTACTTTGTAAGTCCTCTCTTCTTTCATTTACTTTCAGTAGTTAATTCTGTTATAACAACATGTACTGTTTTATTAGTGAATGCATGAATGCATTAAGCCAAATTTGCTTCTTAGTTTTCTGGTACAGAGGTAGAATAACTATGGCCTATGGAACCTATTTATCTGGCCTGTGGAGACAGGGGGCTTGACTCAGACGGGCCAAAAAGTGGCACTGCAGGGAGGAGCAGTAGCTTTGGCTCTGGTTCCGGCTCCAGTAAGGGTGGCAGAGGCCCAGGTGGAAGAAACCCATGCTCAGAGCTGAGCCTATTAAAGTGCCCCCTTCCACTCCAGAATCTTGCTGATCCCAATCTAGTATGTTTCTGGCATCAAACCTGGAATTAATTCTATAGGATTTCTTTCTTTCTATTGACTTTTCTTTCATTTTAAAAAGTTTACCTTGGATGTGTACAGTGTTGCAGAACTCAGTAAACACCGTGTCCATTTGGCTTTCTGAGCATAGCATTTATTAATCTAGAGCGTGAGAATTTGCTTTATGCCTTATATAAAATTAAGAGGGATAGAAATTTTCATTGCATTCTTTTATGTTGTTGGAATAAAGTGTCTCAAAGCTCTTTGGCCAAAAATATGGTGCTGTTTTACCCTTTCAGGGGGGAGGAGGGGAAATCTAGAAAATGAAACTTCAGTGGCTTACATTTTTAAAAATGAAAATGTTTTGAAGATGAAAATAGGAATTTTCATCTGTATTTTAAAAGTGCTGTTAGCAAGAAAAAGTAATTCTGTTTATTGTAAAGGATCAATTTGAGGTTCAGTAATGGCATATTTACTCAAATATAAGTCCAGGTTTACCCCCACCCCAGTCAGCATGGGGCAAAAATCTTTCACCTTACATTCACATACAAGGAAACCTTATCAAATAAATTGTCTGTCATTAAACTGCTGCCAAAAGCAGCTTTTGCTCAGTAATGGAAACCAACTATTAAGTTGATTAAATGCCACTAACATTGAGCATGACTACAGAACACTTTTTTTCAATATTGGGCAAGCAAGAATAGGTTATTACAGCCTATTTTAATAAGATATATAGTAGTTCCCACTGCACTCAGCCCCCCTTACCACTGACTCTTTTCCAAGTCATGGTGAGCCACTACACTGAATATATTTGGACTTCCTCTTCACTCCCACAGCTAAGCTGTGCCTTTTTTCCCTATTTCCAATGATTTCTGTTTCTCCACCAGCCTCAAATGCCTTGTAAATGTCACCAAATGGGGACCCAAACAGTTCATCCAGAGTCCCTCAGCCACCCCCTCTCTCTGCCTGTCACATATGATTAATGTAGCTCCATTCTCCATGAAAACCTGGTTCCAGTCATGGGGTGGGGTCAAATTAGCAGTTTGATCCATTGTCGACAGTATCTGGAGTACACACTCTGGGCAGGCTAACTGCTGTGTATTTCCCCCATGTACGAAACTCAACTGCACATTTGTTTTGATAATGGGGGACTGCATATGTGCTTACCCCTGGCTTTCTTCTTGGCCTTTTGGTTAGAAGAAAGCAAGACTAGGAGGCAAGTGAACACCAGGGCCACTGGACCTGGGGCTTAAACATAGGATCCCTGCCATGGATTTGGGGAGTATCCGAAACCCCAGACTGATGGGTCTGGGAGGGAGGGATACTTGCCCAGTGGTAGAGCCACACAGATTTGAAAAATTGAGCTCTTCTTGGTTGGAAATTGGAACTTGACTATTGGGCTTTATGTTACAGAATTTGTAATTTATTTGGACCTTGATACAGAATAAAAACAAAATGCTATATATGTGGATAGAAAATACAAAAGTGATCCTTAAAACGGTGTTTATGGATTACCTATGCAAAAACTTGCATCAGTTTTAAAAAAGGTAAAAAGCCTCAGTTCTGAATGAACTAAGTCTATGGGTATCCATAATAATTTGCAAATTACTATGGGCATGTTTATTTCAGTGTCAGGTTTTCAAATTTGCTCTTCACTTCCATGTGCTCAGGGGGAACAGGGTCTAACAATAACGAGGGGCAGGAGGGGCTGCAGGGGGATGAAGTTGGAGGGGCAGAGGACAAAGGGGCCATCTGACTTGCTCAGATTTATTTTACCTGTTGTAGCAGTAGGAGGGTTCAAAATCAAAGCAACTGTCCAATAATTATATTCTATACCTGGAAAATGTTAACAAATTCCATATATAGATACTAAGTATCGGGGGGGGGTTATCTTACATTCCAGGCCATCTCTCCCTAAATCCACAAGGCTTTGAGTTAGTATCCTACAATTGATGCAGGTGGACTGCTGTGGTTTAACTTAAAATTGATAATCAAAATTTTGATTAATTGAAATATTGTGATAAATGCTAATGTTTAATCATCTTTTTAAGTTTTGGTGTCTGCAAAGAATGCTAGATATGCATCAGAGAAATTAAAATAAATATATAATATATGCTCCCAATATTGCCAGGCCAGAAATTAGGGCTGTGTGAAGCTTTGGTTGCTGATACAATTCAGTGGAAATTTGGCCCAATTCAGTGGCCGAATCTCCAAATCCAAATCAAATCAGGAAACCCTTTAATCTCTCTGAATTGAATCAGAACCCTCTGAATTGATTTTTAAACATTCAGTGATTGAGACATAGAAACGGCTTTTAATGTTTTTTCTACATACGTCTAGGTACCAGGTGGCTTGTCAATGTTGTGATGCTGGAGTGGATGGAGCATCCCACAGGAGTACAGCGGGGACTCCCCAGTGTGCATGGCAGCAGACCTGAAAGTGGACCAGAAGGACTCCCAGGTCTGCCAGGGTCCCCCCGCAGGGTCCCACACAGGGTCTCCCCGCAGCTGATCGCCGAGCCGGGGATGGGTGCGGGGGCCCCCCATGCGCTCCCCAGTGGAAGTACTTCCAGTCTGCTTCCAGGTTCACTGCTGAGCATGTGGGGGGCCCCCCTGCACTCCTGTGGGATGCTTCATCTGCCCCAGCATCACAGCATTCATGAGCTGTGCCTGGTACCTCGAGGTATGTAGAAAAAACATTTAAAGCTGTGTCTATTGCTGAATCACTGATTCTCTGAGTCAGCATCCGATCTTCACTTTCAGATTCAGATGAATCGAATCGGTAACAGTGATCCAAATCCACGAATCAAATAGCTCTCCCTTTATTTGGGCCAAATCTGAATAGAATATGGCCCATTTCGCATACCCCTATCAAAAATATTTTGTAGCACACATGAGAAAATTTCATTCATCATTTGATCAGTCATTGTTTGGTCGGATCGTATAAATGAACAAAAATATATACTGTTTTTCTTTTTTAAAAGTAGATTTTGTATGAATGTTTCATAGCATTATGCAAACTTTTTTTTTTCTTCCTTTCAGTGGGTGATGTTCAAGTTTCATGCTACAGAATTCTTTGTAGTCTATATTCCCTTGGGACTGGAAAGAACATCTATGTAGAAAGGTATTGAATGAAAGGATATGTTGTATTTCAGAGACTGTAAAATATATTACTTACTGTATATCTATCCAAATGGAGGTGTTTCAATTTAAATCTTATTTGATTTAAGTTTAATCTTATTTCATTTAAGTTTAATAGTGATTTTAGCAGAAGTGGCAAAATGTTTTGAAAAATAATAGGTGTACAGAGATGTGATATGAGTTTTCCTTTCAAGAATGTATAACCTCTTCTTCATCAGCTTATTACCATTGTAACTCAGACATAACAGGAGTTTGGCTTTCAAGAATTTGGGGTACAGTTCCCCCCAAACCCCTGCACTGATCTTCTTGAAACTTGGCAGGTTTTATGCTCTCAGCAGAGGCTACGAATCCTGCAAATTTCATCCAAATCAGACAAAAAACAACATGGACGTAGTCTTTCTAGACTTTAAGAAGGCCTTTTCACACTGTCTCTCACCCCATTCTCATCAATAAATTAGGTGACTGTGACATCGATGCCTGCACAGTTGGATGGGTAAAAAAACTGGATGACGGGGCGCACCCAGAGAGTAGTGGTGGACAGGTCATACTCAACCTGGTGAGATGTGAGCAGTGGGGTCCCCCAGGGCTCAGTCCTCAGGCCCGCAGTGTTTAACATCTTCATCAGTGACTTGGACGAGGGGGTTGAAAGCACGTTGTCCAAGTTTGCTGATGACACCAAGAAGTAGGTGAGGTGGACAAACTTGAAGGGAGAGAGAGGCTGCAACTAGATTTAGACAGACTACAAAAGTGGGCAGATGAGAATAGGATGGGGTTCAACACAGATATATGCAGGGTGCTGCACCTTGGGAGAAGGAATCCACAGCATACATACAGGCTGGGGAGTTCCCTTCTTGAAAGCACAGAGGCAGAAAGGGATCTTAGAGTCATTATTGACTCCAAGATGAACATGAACTGCCAATGCCAGACTGCAGCCAGCAAGGCCAGCCATACCTTGTCATGCATCCAAACATGCATCTCAAGCCGGTCCAGAGAGGTGATACTCCCCCTCTATGCGACATTGGTCAGGCCGCATTGGAGTACTGCGTCCACTACTGGGTGCTGCACTTAAAAAAGGATGTGGCCAGCCTGGAGAGATTTCAAAGGAGGGCCACCCATTTGGTGAGAGGGCAGTAGGACAGGCCCTATGAGGAGAGACTGAGGGACCTGAACCTGTTCAGCCTCAGCAAGAGGAGGCTGAGGGGGGACCTGGTGGCTGCCTACAAACTCATCAGGGGAGATCAACAGCAAATAGGCAGACCCTTTTTCTCCCCAGCACCACCTGGGGTGATGAGAAACAATGGTAATAAGCTGATGGAGAAGAGGTTTAGGTTAGAGATCAGAAGGCAATATTTTACAGTTAGGGTAGCCAAAATCTGGAACCAACTTCCCAGGGAAGTGGTCCTCGCCCTACCTTGGGTAAATTCAAAAAGAGGTTAGATGATCAGCTGTCTGGGGTCTTGTGAGCCCAGCATTCATTCCCTCCTGTGGCAGGGGGTCAGGCTAGATGATCTGTTCAGGTCCCTCCTGATCCTAGCTACTATGAAACAAAGTTATAGATATTTCATTGATTCCCCATTGTACCCTATGGCCAGATCTCCAAGGTGACTCCGAAGCTTTGGAGTGGCTTCGGCCAGATCAAGGCGGAAACCTGGTCCGGAGCTCTGGATCAGGTCACTGCCATCCGAAGCAGCCAGATCTGAAGCCAGATCAGATCGCTGCCAACATCTAAGGCAGATAAAACTAGAAACCGATTTCTAACAGATATTAGCCTCCAAAAGAGGAGGAGAGGAGGTTAGGGTACTTGAGATATGAGAGACCTGAGTCCTAGTCACCCCTCACTTAGAGGAGGTTTGAACCTACAATTGTTTCCAGCACAGTTCTCTAACCACCATGCAGCAGATTAGGCATTAGCTACACTTCCTCTCTGGAGCAACTTTTGACATTGGCTCCCTGAGCATTCAAGGAGGAAAGAAAGACTAGGAAAAAGAGTCAGAGAAATTAATGGGCCAGAAACTTCAACTTGGCTCTGTCCATTTTACCCAAAGGCTATTAAATGCAAGTGGTTCAGTTTCAAAAGGAGCACCAGAGATTGGTTTCAATAATGCCTGACTTGTAGTGTGGTGGTTGGACCACAATGCTAGGAAGTGAGGCAGATGCAGTTCCAGATCACCTTTAGGCACAAGGGTCTAGAACTGATGTCTCCTGCTTCTGTGCAAGCCCCCTAACCCCTTGTCTCTGAGCTAAAGGATGGGAGGGCTCTCTTCCCCTACCCTGCAATATTTTTTCTGGAACTTGCATGCATATGTAGGCACCTACATGCATAGTTTAAATGTGCAGGCTTATGTATCCAGAGCACAAAGTGGAAACCAATAACAGGCAGGTAAATAGCCAGAAAACAACCACTTGGAATCTGAAAGGGAAACAAAATTCTCTCTCAGGTGACTGTGGACCTACTGGTTCTGATTAGTTATCTCCTCAGTAGCCTTTATTCAAATAAATCTCTTAGAAATTGCTCCTTTTGCTTCTTAGTAATCTGGTTCTTTCATGGGTCTTCAGACAAATCTATTGGTTCTTATGGGCCAAAATAATAGTTTTTGTTTGTTTTTCCTAACCTTGGCTATTTGCTCTTAAATTCTTTCTTATCTTATTTTGGGGAGGGAGGGGGGTGTTTCCTGAATAATTTATGCAGGGGTGTAACAGGGCATTTCTACGTCTTGGGCAGTTTGGTGAATGGGCAGAGCTGCCAGCAACAGCAGTATGGCCAGCTGCAGCAGCAGCCATTTTTGGTTCCCTACCAGAGGCAGTGCTCAGCAGTGCAACCTCAGTCACCCCCACTCAGTTACAGTACTGAATTTCTGCACTGCTTTTCTTTTGCTTCAGTTGGGTTAGATTTCTCTTTACCAGAGTTTATCTGTTAGCCTGGTATAATATTTTCATCTTTATGATAGAGCTGTATTAGTATTTACTCACTTGGCTTACTGCTTTCTTCCTTATTCAAGTTTATGCAAAACTCTAGAATGCTAGTTTCAGAGATGATACCTTTTATTAGACCAACTAAGAAATCCAAAAAAAAAAAATATCATATTTAAAGGTATGCATTAGGGCGCTACAAAACCACTGTTTCATTTTGGTTTCATATTTGGCTATTTCAGAGGACAGTGATTCATTTCAGTGTTCTGGATCACTGTTCTGTTTCAATTTGGCCAAATTTGTTTTGGAGTTTTAACAGTTTCAGTTCTGATTCTGAAATTCAGATCGGCCAGGGAGAGACAGGCACAGCTGGGTGGCTGCAGGTTCTCTCCAGGTTGAGGGAGCTGTGGGAGAAGCCCCCATGGCTGCCCTACCTGGCTCCATCCCCCACCTGGTCCTAGTCTTCTGGCACTTAAAAAAAAAAAATAAATAAATAAATAAAAAAGCCCCGCACTCACAGGCTGCAGAAGTGGTAATCAGGACCTCTGAGTGCTCATAACAGAGCCCCCCCATGCACCACAGGGCAGCGCAGATCACCCCCCCACCCAGCATCCACAAGGCAGCTGCTCTGTGGCTTGGGTGCAGTGCAAGGCTGAGTGCTGTCTGGGAGTTGGGGCCACTGGGGCTGAGCAGTGCTGGGCTGCAGCTGACTGCTAGAGCCATCCAAGCTCCCAGACAGCACACAGTGCCCTGCTGAGCCACACTACACCTGCACGATGTGACAGCTGTGGCATGGGTGCCATGCAAGAGGGGCGATCCCTGCTGCCCCCCACTGCCCTGCACTGTATGGGGGGGCTCTGCCATGAGCCCCTAGATGCCCTGATCACTGTTGCTACAACCTGTGAGTGCAGGGCTTTTTTTGTTTTTGTTTTAAAGTGCCAGGAGGCTGGGGCTGGGCAGGGCAGTCATGGGGGCTTCTCCAGCAGCTCCCCCAACCTGGGAAGAGTCAGGCACAGCCAGAGGAGTAGAGGTGGCAGAGCCCCGTGGGGCAGTGGGGAGCAGCAGGGATCGCCCTCACCCCCACACTTGGCACCCATGCTGCAACTGTTGCATTGCACAGGTGCAGCACACCTCAGCAGAGTGCCACATGCTGTCTGGGAGCTGGGGTGGCTCCAGCAGTCAAGCAGAGTTCAGCAGCACTCAGCCCCAGTGGCTCCAGCTCCCAGATAGCAAGCAGAACCCTGCCAAGCCACACTGCACCCATGCTATGGGGCAGCTGCCACGTGGGTGCTAAGTGGGGACAGCAATCCCTGCTGGCCCCCACTGCCCCGTGCAGCATGGTGGGGGGGGGAGGGGGTCTCTGCCATGAGACCTCAAAGGCCCTGATTGCTGCTGCTGCAGATGGTGAGTGCTTGGCTTTTTTTTTTTTCTTTTAAATGCCAGGAGGCTGGGGCCAGGTGCGGAATGGGGCTGGGCAGGGCAACTATGGGGGCTTCTCCTCCAGCTCCTCCAGCTGTACCTGCCTCTGCCCCAGTTGGGGGAGACTCAGGAGAAGCCCCTATGGTTGCCCTGCCTGGCCCCATCCCCTTCCTGGCCCCAGCCTCCCGGCACTTTAAAAGGAGGGCTGCAGGGCTGTGCTGGACTCTTCCCAGGGTCACATCCAAAACATTCCAAAACATTTAAAGCATTTCTGAAATGTTTTGGATAGTTTTGTTTTGTTTTGGAGTCTTCTGTTTCATTTTGGATTTGGTGTTTCGGGCTCCAAAACAGGCCAAGCACCTCCAAAACAAAACAGCTGCCAAAATTTTGCACAGCCCTAGTATGCATGCCTTCTGGCAGTCTCCTAGGGTGCAATTTAATAGCCTCCATGATAACTGCAAGGGTATTTCCCAACTCTTGACAGTAGTGGGTTTTTTTATTAAGTTACCTCTTTTTGTAAATGTGCCCTGTTTTTCTTCCAAAGTAAAGCAAAAGCATAATAGCTTTTTAAAAATCTTTTATCTATATGGCACTCATTCTTTAATTAAACTTTTCCTTTTTAAATTAGAAGAAAGCATTGATAATAAAATATGGTTGGAATTCTGACTTTATCTGAATCTTACATCAAACTTTTTATTATAAATATTCTCTGAATGATAATTCTGATATTTATATATTATGTCTGCCATCACAAGGACAGTCTAATTTGAACGGACAGGATATAAGCACAACTATTAACAATATACAGCTGGAATGCTTTTTTACAGTTATGTGTGTTCTGTTTCTGCCCTATCCATTTCTACCCTGGCAGTAAAACTACCATAAACTTTTACTTTACAAAATGATTTTATGTTAACATTATCCTCATTTTCCCTTTCTTTTTGTATTGTCACATTTCTGTATAATTTTTATATAAAGCATTCAGCAGGAAAGAAAACTGATAAAAAGAAGTGATACAAAGCTTCTCAATGAAATATAAGGTATTATGGGCAGTGACCTCAGTTGATAGACAGGGTTTTTTATTGCATTCTGTGACAAATCAATAGAAAAATATCAAGGATACTTTAAAAAGAAAGGCCAGTTGCTCTTATACAACCCATTACACTAGAGTTTCTGAAGTAATTCTCAAGGATGAATCACCATTAATTCTTGAAGTAGAATGTTCTCTCATGCAACTTGTTATATAAATACTCAGCAAAGCATAAATACCTTTCCTAACATTTTACAGTTACCTAAGAATTTTTATTACAAATAACATTTAAAAATACCTACCTGTCTTTAGTTCTAAAAAATAAAACAAAGACAGGAGTTACATTTGTATAAATTGCTATGCAAATGGCACTTGAATCCAGATACAGTGCAACTGATCTGTATTTGAAGATCAGAAACAATGTTAACATCTTTGACTTTAGATCACAAAACTAGCAAAACTGTGATCATATTGCACTGGCCTTAATTTTTTTTTTTTTATATAGCTGTTACTGTTCAGTGAAATGAAACAGCATTGTTTTATTCAGCCATTGTCTGTATATATTTAAAAAGGAAATTCTTTGCACCATTTCCTCTTAAATTCTGTTTTATTAATATCTGCTACCAATTTTGTCACTACCATTTTAAGTCAATAAACAGTTTAGTAAGGATGCAAGAAATCTTCCTATTTGCAGAGGCAACAAGAAGCTCCTTTCTTGAATGTTTGTCCATATTCATATTTCACTGTCAATAAGTGCGCGCACACAGTTGGTTGAGCCAGTGGTTCTTCTAGACAGAAATGTCTATTGAAGTGGCACATGTGCCCTTCAGATCCTCACACTTCCAGCCACAAACACAAAGGGGCAGGATTGCACCAGGCTGCAGTTCCTACTCAATGCCTGTGTCACAGGTTTGAGCATCTTTCTGTTCCTGATTGGTTGCAAGTCAGCAGAATACTAATGCAGCTATACTGCTGCTAATTTTATTAATTGTTAAAGTTCTATATGCCACTCTCCCTTAAAGAGGCTCATGTGGCTTGTAATAAGAAATGTAAATCATAGACAAATAAAAATAAAAAATAAAATAATATAGAATGGGCAATTATTTCAAGTAGAGGGCCACTTACTGAGTTTTAGCAAGCTGTCAAGGGCCACAAGGGTAGCCCCACACCTTGACAAGTGCCCCCTGATAACCATCTTGGGACTGGAAGTCCCGCCTCCTAACAACTGACCTTTGCCACCAGAAGTCCCTCCCCTTGACCCTGGAAGTACTCCTTTCAGCAAGGGGTTTGCCATCTGGGAACCAGAAAAATACCAAATTTATATTCTAAAATTGAATATCTATTACAACATTCATTAATTTGATTTCAAAAAATATTTTTGTCCTCATTTACATGTGTTCACATAGTGTACATAGAGGTGATTGTATAATAGCTTAAAATGAAGAGGAGATTGTATAATAGTTTAAAATGAAGTCTTACTCTTGTATATTGTGGGGAGTATGGGTGGGTGGGTATAGATTTGTTGGGGGCTGTAGGTGTGTGGGTATGTTGGGTTTGGGGGAGGGTGTGGGTATGGGTGTAAATGTAGGGTTTGTGGGGGGGTGAATAGGCATGGGGAGTATGGGTGTGTGTGTATGTGGGGTGGGGGACATACCCCTACCAGTGCTCCTCCAAGCCTGGGCTCCGTGTTCCTGGCCCAGGGGCACTGGTATGGGCCCCATGCTCCGACTTGCCACCACTTCCCCCTCCTGTCTGCCACCGCTGACCTTTCCTGCCACTCCTGCCCAGTGCTCGCTGCTTCAGCACCACGTCCCAGCTCCATGGCTGAGACCACAGGATGCATTAGAAGCCGAACCGGCCCCACTGGCACTGCACAGAGCCAGCCAAGCATCACGGGGGGCCAAGCTGGTTCCTGCTGAGTCCTGTGACCTGGTGCTGCAGCTGGGAATTATGTGGTGCTGAAGCGATGGGCAGAGGGGTGGAGAGGAATGACAGCAGCAGTGGGTAGAAAGCAGGGAGATGGTGGCGGCAGGCAGGAGGGAGTGGCAGCAGGTGCGCAGGAGCACAGCAGCAGCTGGGTGGGAGCATGGCTCCTGCATCAGTGCACTGGGTCCAGCACCAGTGGGGGCCCAGAGTGCAGCTGCAGGAGTATGGGGTCCAGGCCAGCAGGAGCTGTGCTAGCTCCCCTCTCTCCCTGTTGGCACAGCCCAGCCTGGATTCAGAGAGAGCTCCTGCTGCCCTACTCTGGGCCCCCACCAGTGCTAGCCCCAGTGCACCAGTTCGGACCCTGCAGTCCCACCCAGCTGTCACCATATGCTTGCTCGCTGCCACTCTGCTGCTGCCTGCCACCACTATTTTGCCACTTTCCTGCCCACCGCCATTCCTCTCCATCACCACCCCACCCATCCACTGCTGTGGCACCACATGTTTCCCAGATGCAGCACTGGCACCACAGGAGCTGGCTCAACCTGGCCCTGAGGACTGGAACAATTGTACGATGTCCTCCCCTGCCTCCCCCCACTCCTTATCTGAATTTCCTTCTCCAGCGGAGTGAGGCAGGAAAAGCCCCAGGGTACCAGGCCACAAGCCTCTGCTAGGCAGAGGCTTCCAGATGGGGGTGGGGTGGAACCAGGCAGGTTTTGCTGCTGTAGCTGCTGGGTCCTGCTGCTGGCTCCCCCTGGGTCCTACTGCCCCTGGTGCCTTGTCATCTTTGACAAGCAGCCAGGGGCAGATAAATATTAATTTTCTAAATTTTTTAGGGGCCCCATGGGCCAGATGCAGGCCATGTGCTATATTTTGCCTGCCCCTGTAATAAACCAAATTTCCCAGACAATGCCCCCAAACTTAGCCAGCCTGCTCAGATAAAAAGATCTTATAACACTTCCAAAAGAAGTTAGTTCATGCAGAACTAGCTTGGATATCTCTGCCTGGTGTTAAGTTTTCCCCAGCAGATTCCAGTATCTCAGCAAACACATTCATAGGGGTGTATCTGGTATGCTTCTGCCACGTTGACATACTTTTTATTGTTTATAAGTGGTCTGTTAACAGTTTTTAGTGAAATTAGCAGTACTTTAATTAAAACTTTTTCCACTTCTTCCTACAGGATCCTTTTACATTTTAGTTTTGTGTTTATTTTCTTCCAAATATGTTTTCAGTACTGGACAGTTGAATGTCTGACAACAAATCTCTGGACTTCAAGTATTGCTTATCTTTTATGGCCTTCCTTCTCCTAAACAGCAACTGCACAAAGTATTTATTTTGTCTCAAGGAGGGTGCATCCTTCATCATTGTGATATTTGCAGGTCCTTACCAAAAAAAGGACTCAGATGGTATCAGGTGCAGCCTACCAAGTTTCTGCAGCTACTTTCACCTGTTATTGAGATTAGCTAGTTACAACAGAATTTGATAAAGCTAGTAGAGATGTTCTTCCAAGGACATGGAGCTGAAGCATCTTGATCTCTTCAGCATAAGGTCATAGTCAACATCAAGCCTTCAGATGAAAATTTCAAATCATCAAGCAGTGCTGTAAATTATGATTGTATAAACTAATGTGCCACACTGTGTTTGATTGATAAATTGCCAACAAAGCACAAAGATGAACTTAAGTTCTTTTTAGCAGAAGGTCAATAAGCCTTGAAGACTTGTCTGCAGATTGCTCTGGATACAGATGATACAGCCTCTGGGGCAATGACAAGTGCTGTCACTATGCATTTCTCTTGATATCTTCCTCTGCCCTCTCTAAGAAATAACAAGCAATAGAGAATTTACTATTTGAAGGGCTGCAATTAATATTACAATAAAACACCTCAGAGACACAAGAGGGGCGCTAACATCCTGTACCCAGCCCAAAATATACCAAAGGCAACCTGCAAGATGCCAGTTCAGTCACCACCACCTTCAAGGAAAAGGCAAATACTCTCTCAGGAAAGCTACCATTTCTTTTCACCAGATTCACCTTCCTTCACTGAACAGTATGGGTTTTTTTCTGCCCAAAACTATAACCTCCTTATCTACCTTTCATTTCAGATCCACCTGATTTTTCTCCTTTGGTGTTTGACCATCACGTAGCTCATTCTACCATCCCTGCTTCACCATAGTTTCAGACTAATAAATGTTAGGCATCTTTTGAGACAGGGTAATTCCTTTCTATAGTCTTTCCTTTCCCTCTCTCCTAATTCCTGTCCAGGCACCCCTTCCTCTGAGAGCATATTACACCAAGATGTGCAGTCTTTTTCTCTCTGTGTGGTAGTGATGGTACCACATCAAAAGAGCAAAATATTTACTCATCCCAAAGAGTTTTGTCCCTTTTTAAATCACAAAGACGAACTGCAGCATGATACCTCTGCAGCTATCCTTCCCACTTTCAATCTGAAAGACGAGTATGCTGCTTTTAACCAACTAAATGCAGCCTCCCACATCGCTATTTTCTCCTGGCCCTTCGGTGCTCAGGAAGATCTTGGAGAGAATCATCAAGGAGCACATCTGTGGGGGGTCAGCAGGGGAGATCATGCTCAGGGGCAATTAGCATGGGTTCATCAAAGGCAGGTCCTGCCTGACCAACCCGATTGCCTTTTATGACAAAGTAACTAAATCCTTGGATGATGATGTCGCCGTGGACATAGTCTTTCTAGACTTTAAGAAGGCCTTTGAC
The DNA here is from genome assembly GCF_030867095.1 of Alligator mississippiensis. Classification (NCBI taxonomy): domain Eukaryota; kingdom Metazoa; phylum Chordata; order Crocodylia; family Alligatoridae; genus Alligator; species Alligator mississippiensis. Next base: position 243,811,005 of record NC_081825.1, on the reverse strand, counting down.
ACTGGTCTCTCACCCCATCCTCATCAATAAATTAAGTGACTGCGGCATTGATGTCTACACAGTTGGATGGGTAAAAAATTGGCTGATGGGGTGCACCCAGAGAGTAGTGGTGGACAGGTTGTACTCAACCTGGTGAGATGTGAGCAGTGGGGTCCCCCAGGACTCAGTCCTCAGGCCCGCACTGTTTAACATCTTCATCAGCGACTTGGACGAGGGGGTGGAAAGCATACAGTCCAAGTTTGCTGATGACACTAAGATGTAGGGTGAGGTAGACACACTTGAAGGGAGAGAGAGGCTGCAACTAGATTTAGACAGACTACAAAAGTGGGCAGATGAGAATAGGATGGGGTTCAACGTAGACAAATGCAGGGTGCTGCACCTTGGGAGAAGGAATCCACAGCATACATACAGGCTGGGGAGTTCCCTTCTCGAAAGCACAGAGGTGGAAAGGGATCTTGGAGTCATTATTGACTCCAAGATGAACATGAGCCGCCAATGTCAGACTGCAGCCAGCAAGGCCAGCCATACCTTGTCATGCATCCAAAGGTGCATCTCAAGCCGATCCAGAGAGGTGATACTCCCTCTCTATGCGACTTTGGTCAGACCACATTTGGAGTACTGCATCCAGTACTGGGTGCTGCACTTTAAAAGGGATGTAGCCAGCCTGGAGAGGGTTCAGAGGAGGGCCACCCGCTTGGTGAGAGGACAGCAGGACAGGCCCTACGAGGAGAGACTGAGGGACCTGAATCTGTTCAGCCACAGCAAGAGGATGCTGAGGGGGGACCTGGTGGCTGTGTACAAACTCATCGGGGCGATCAAAAGCAAATAGGCAGAGCCCTTTTCTCCCCAGCACCACCTGGAGTGACAAGGAACAATGGTAATAAGCTGATGGAGAATAGGTTTAGGTTAGAGATCAGAAGGCAATATTTTACAGTTCGGGCGGCCAAAATCTGGAACCAACTTCCCAGGGAAGTGGTCCTCGCCCCTACCTTGGGCAAATTCAAGAGGAGGTTGGACGATCAGCTGTCTGGGGTCTTGTGAACCCAGCATTCATTCCTATCTGTGGCAGGGGGTCAGGCTAGATGATCTGTTCAGGTCGCTCCTGACCCTAGCTACTATGAAACTATCACCTGGATGCATCGTCTGGTGCAGAGAGCTGGAATTTGGTGGAGGCAGATTTAATCAGTGCAGTTCCCAGAGAGTATAGATAGACATAACCTGTAGACCATTTTAAATGTTGTTTAAACTTCAAGTGTCCAGACGTACAAGGCAATTTAGAATGGTTTCAACTTCCTGGACTATTTCAGAAATATACCAAGATAATCAGGTATTATTTTGAACCAGCCCTCCTTCAACCAGTTCAGTGTTATATTTGAACACCAAACTTTCCATGACTAGGGTCTGGTCATTCCTTCAGACAACCCACAGTGCACTGTTCTCCACTGCTTCTGCCCCAACCTCTTATGGCACCTGTCTACTTTGGCATGCGTCCAGAACTCTACTGCCCTAACCTAAATGACTGAGTCCAAGCAGTCCAGTTTACTGGCCAAGAGGCCATCGTATAATCATGCTTGTGTGCATCCCATGGAAGGTTCTCAAATCTCTAATTAGAAGGAAAGATCCAAGGAGCCATACTCCTCAACCCCATTCTACCAGTGAAGATTGCATTTAAAGGCCTCCACTCTAAGCAGAATCATATGGAAAGGTGATACCCTCAAAGACTATGGTCTGTTTTAGAGCAGGCCCTCTCAAACAGATCAGTATATACTGGAATTATGGGTCAACCCAAATGACCTATTGCAAGGAGACATGCAAGTTTGAATCATTCAAATGATGTCAGACAACACAAGATCCATTTTTTATCAGGACAAGCAAAGAGGATCTAGATCATCACAGTTGTGCTGGGAAGCCATTTGTCAATAGAACTCCACAATAAAACTTGGAATTATATTTTCAGCAACCTAACTTCCAGGTTCAGACAATGTGGTAGCAGGAAGATTAAGTGAATGATTGAACAGTCATTCACAACTGGTAAGTTAAACAGGCTGTACTTTACAACCTAATTTTAAAAATTAAGGTTCTTTATTATAGATGTATTGGAACATTTTTTTAAAGAAAAAAAATCAGCACTGGTGCTCGAAAGGACCTCAGTGCTGGATCACTGATAATTTCTTCTTTGGACCTATTTCTGCATTTAAACCTATGCCCTCCTAACACTTTTTTCATGGCAAGATGACACAACCACATTCATATAACTATCCCTATCTTGGCCAAGGCAAATCTATACTATCTTTCTATAAAATTGCCAGTAACCTGACTATTCATTCCAAATATCCTGGCTCAATATTAAAAGTAAAGTTTATACCTGAATCTACAAGTACTCTGTCTACCAGTGTGGATGTTCATTGTTTGACACATACAGAGAACGTGTTAACAAGTTTAAGCCTTATTCATAAATATCAGAAAAGGTTCAATATCCACTTTCCTTTTAAAGTGAAAATGGTTCTTTATCTGTTGTCACCAACATTACATAACTTAGTTAATTTCCAAAATACAGGACATTTTAAATTACTTCTATTAACTTTATCTCTTAAGTCCTCTGCAAGTATATTTGTCTGTTATTATATCCACAATGCACTGGCCATTCTAAGGTGTCTCAATACTTTCTCAACAGTGTGACAAGTTTTGTAAGGAGAATCTCTGGATTTTACTCTCCTTTTAGGAAATTTATCTCTTCCCAGGATTGGCACCTTGATGGATGCCTAACACAGGCCTATGCTTATCTCCATGATTCTGTCCAAGATGGCTTTCCTCTGGAAAACTGCTTCAGTTAGAAGAGCTGATGAATTCCATGTTCTGATAACAGTGTCTTCTTACAATATTTTTTAGAAAGATAAAGATGTGTTGCCCCTATATATATTTAGATTAAAGATCCTTTTCAGGGCACTACATGAGAAAATAAGGTTTACTGTGGGTAAAACTGACTCGCTACAGTAGGTTTTGCTGTCTTTGTAGCAAAGATAAAAGGTTTTGCTTTATGTCGGAGGTAGTCAGAGAAACGTTCCATTTCTAAATTTTTTATAATAACTTGTTTTTAATAATTTCTCTTTGTTCCTGTAAAATGCAGTAAGAGTTTTGCCTTCCTTACTTCTTGGTCTAGGTTACTGCTGATGACAGATTCTTCTCTGGTTTGGAGATTGAAATAAGTAGCTGCTTTCTAGCTACCAGTTACACAAGATGGTATAACAGTTCAAGGAGGGCAATTCCTTGAGCTGTTACTTTTGATTATCCACAAGAAGAGGTTTGACATGACAGTACCTTGGGGGCTGAAAGAAGTCTACAACCCTAGCTATCATATCTTTTAGAATTATGTCATGCTGTGTGGCAAGAGTTTCAGATTGAGGAAATGGATGTGTCAAGAAACGATAAAATACAGGTGGTACCTATGAATTTGATTAACAAAATTTATTGTGACAAATAAGACATGATTTTTTTTTACAAGTTATGTGCCAAGAAAGACAAGAGCCTGTTCATATATTCCTGTACCTGGATTTTTTTCCTCTCTCTTTTTGGTTGGCATAAAAGCATTAAACTTCAGTATGCATTAGGCTTGCGTATTGATTCAGGCCCCAAGGTTGACTGTGATGCCCTCTGGTGGCCATGCAAGCCTTACCCAGCTCTAACTCTAAGATGCCCTTCCCTTCTTACTTTCCTTCCACGCCTTTATATAATTGATTGGAAGTGGGGCTGCCTAATGGGTCCTTGAGCAAGCCCCAGTTCTTCTAGATGACAGCTAGTTTTCCAGGCTCCTGCTGGTCTCCATCTGGCTCTCATTCAGTGGACCCTGCTGGCCCATCAGGGCCCTTCCCCAGAGCATCTAGTAGCCTTAAAGGCTAATCATGGCCTCTGACCTCCCCTACAGCCATGTCCATGCCTTGTAGGTGTTACCAGTTAATGACACTTGGCCCCAACCTGATGCCAGGCCAACTCAAACCTCTCTATACCTTTGCTGGGGCCTCAGCCTTCCTGGCCTCTTGCCCCTTTCCTCTGGGTGTGCCCTTTGCTTAGGCCCACTTCCCCAGACGTAGCTTCTGGGCTTCAACCCTTAACTGACTAACCTGGCTCTGTCTTTGCCCTACCCTGGGCAATACACTCACTGAACCTGTTTAGGGTCCTGGACTCCCTGGCCTTAGTCTTTCTCCTTCCCTCTGGCCCTCGCAACACCCTTCCTGGGCAATGGCCCCACTAGCCCTTGGCTGGATGCTGCCTCAGCTAGGTTTCAGCTTTTCTCTCTCTAGGCTTTAAACTCCCCCTCAGGCCTAATCCTACTGTATGCCCTGAATCGGGGCCCCTAGGAGAGTTCTAAACACTGGCATGCATCTCGTGCCCTGTTGTAGGTTAAACCACAATGCACCCCTCAGGCACCCACCATGCCCTCCACACACTCCGCTTTCAGCCACTTCCAAACCACAGGTAGAAATTGTAACCAAGGAGTAAGCCTTCTGGCTATAACACAGGTGATTCTCTGAGCTGCCACACGTGTTTCCTGATTGACCTTGCTGGCTCAACCCCATAGTGGTGTACTGCTCCTGGCCTTTGCTCTAATGGTATCTTGTCTTCCATACAGTGCTCTAGCCCCTTGTGCTACTTCTGCACAGCTAGTTCTGCAATAAGTACTTGTAGCAGGTACATCCCTGGGTACCTATTCCCTGGCAGCTCATAATGGGTAGCTTTCCCCGCCTGAAGCTCTCCCTGCTGCTCTTTCACCCTTAAAGTAACAGGAGCCTTTGGCACTCTGTTGTAGCCTGTAGTGGTAGAAACAGGCAAGCTTTTTAAATAAAATAAAATTCTACTTAAACAATTATCTTAATTAGTGGTTCTTCATGGCTCTCTGAACAGGATGGTTTTGACTGAGAAACAGAAATATATAACACAATATAAACGCAGGCAGAAGGTAGGTTGAGGTGACCCCTTACTAGTTCAAAGAGGCATGAGCTTTTGTAGGCAACAACCAACTATATCAGATACTATGAAAGGACAGGGGAAGAAAGGGTTCTCTATAAAGGGTAAGGGATAGGATTGCTGAGAGTGGGTTGATAGGATGTATTTTGATGAACAAGGCAAGTAACACCTTGTAGGACACTGGACTTAGCAACTAGTTCTGATAATGGGATAAGAATCTATAGTCCTTGGTGAGACCATGGATAGCATAATCTAATCTGTGGATGATTTTTTGTTTTGCAATTTCACATTCAAGTTGGCTTCTAAAGTTCTTTTGTTTAAGGAAAATTAGTCAGTGATGGAATGTCCAAAGTGGTTAAAGTATTCTACCATAGGCTTGTTTGTATGTTTCTGGAACTGATGATATGCAGGGATTGCCCCATTTGGCCAATACAGGCAGCAGAAGAGAACTACATAAAACCAGATTTTGTATATTCTCATGTTGCCCAAACTAGATTTTTTTTTCTATCACAAGTGTCTTCTGAGACTTCCCACCAGTTTCTTTTTTCCATCCAGAGATTTTGAGGTCATTTCTGATACTAAGACTCAAAATTTATGGAAACTTAAGCTATCTCAATCTCTAGCCCTTTTAAGAGTTACTCATCCTTACTTGCTAGTTATTTCACAATAAAAAATGTCCACCTGACTCAATGGTGGTGTAATAGAGCTGCATACAGATTTCCTTTGACCACACTTATCAAAATAGCATTTAATTGCATGTAAACTTCCATGTAAAGGGGTCATAAAACTAGATACTCTTTTCATAGCTAAACCATTGAAAAGAGAACTTTTCTCAAGGACATGCATTTAGTGTAGCAAAAGACTGATGGTTTAAGACAAGTTGTAATGGGGTTGAATTTTTATGGCATTTTTATGTTGTTTATTTTTATTAATAAGTAACAAATGCTAACAAGCACTGTTGGATGCTATTTCACTTTTTTTGGAGTAATAAGTATAATCTTCTCTTTAAGTGCAGATCATTTTATTGGTTTTGTACTTTTGAAAGGCTTGTGTACATGAATCATATTACCAGTGAGCTGCCCTTTATAGTTATAGTAAGAAAAGGCATAAACTGCAGCTAAACATTCGCTATCAATTTTGTTACAGCCCATTTGAGGTAAGGCAGTGACCTTCATAAAATAGTATGGTTTATGAGAAAAAAAAATATTTCCAGGAGATTACTCAGTAGCTTAAAGGAATTCACTATTGCATGGAAATAGAAAATGTAAAGGAGTATGAAAAGGTTAACATACTCGTTCATTTTGCTTATGAAAAGAATGGGTTTATTAATAGCCAGTCATCAATCCTCTGGATCATGGTGTACATATAAAAGATCTAGTCAGGTGCCTGATGAATCTGCTTGTGACTGACAAGCCCAATTCAAGAGTGACATGACTTGGTACAAGTTTCAGTGATCCATATGGTATCTGAGTTGGAGCCCAAGTTTACAGCAAGCTGCTTCCTTCTTTCTCACTTTGGGCACCTATGCCTGTGCTGGATGTCTGCTCCAATGCATGCTAATTGGCACATGTCAGAACCGACTCAATTAATTGAATCTGCTGGAGCATGTTAATTAATGCACTCCAGCAGCCTCCATGTCACATCTATTCAGTGTCCCCACACTTCAAAATGATGGTGGAGGCACTTCAACTGAAGCTTGTTGAGCAAGCTTTAGTTCAAGCGCCCCAGCTGCCATTTTGAAGCATTGGACGCTGAATACATGTAACACTGTGGGTGCTTTAATTAAAGTTTCTCTAATTAAAGCGCCCCACCCTCCACCCCAGAGCATGTGTATAGATGCCCTTCGCTTCCATCCTCCAGGTCAAAGCAACTTCATGTTGAACCTGCACCTAGTGCCAGATGTTCCCTCTAGGTTGGACAGGATTCTGTGCACTCCTTCCAGCTTTCTATGTTGATGTTGAGTGACTACATATCATTTTTGCACACAATGTGGTACTGCCATAAAGGGCAACCCTGCTTTCTAGAGCCATCTCAAATCTCACTGTACAGAATATTCTTGGGGATACAGTCTCCTCCCATTTTTCTGACACAGCTGAGCCATCACAACCTCTTCCTCTTGATAGCGGTTTCTAAGTGTGTCAATTCTATGTGCTCCAGTACCACTGTGTTCAGCATTTTGTCTTTCCACTTTATTTGTAGGATCTTGAACAGGCATTTTATGTGGAAACGCTTCAGTCTTCTGTTGTGCCTAGCATATACAGTCCATGTTTCTGAACAGTAAAGCAGGGATGACAGCATGCAAGTCTCGTAGATTCCCATCTTCACTTTAGTTGATAATTTGTTGTTATTCCATGCACATTTCTGTAATAGCCCAAAATTCTTAGCTGCTTTTCAGATTCTGTTAGTCAGTTCAGTCTGAAGGTCAAGATTCCTGCTAATCATAGAAGCCAAGTAGCAAAATATGTCAATAATGCCATGAGATTTATCCTCCGGAGTAATGTCAGGCATTGGTTCTTCCACCCTTTGGTAAATGATGCATCTAAAACAAGATGTGGCTATTATCGAGATTCATAAAGATCAGATTTCTCAGCACCCAGTATTAATGGAAGGATCAAGATGCTTCAATCAGTCATTCTATGAAAAATATATTAATCCCAGAGGGCTTTTGATTTTGAGCTACTGATAAGGGATTTAAGAGTAATCTACAAGATTATGTCAGAATATGTATTCCAAACCATGGATGGTATAATTTAATCTGAATACAGGTGATCTTTCCCCCCATATATAAAGTTTAGAATTCATGAGAGGTACAAGATTTACTTCATCTAAAAATTAAGTCAACTGTGGCCAAAAACACAAAGCAGATAATTACTTGTCAGGTTGCCCTGTAAAGCACTGTGGCATTAAATTAAATCTGTGACCTTCTGAGCTTGAAAAAACCTGTTACCTTGCTAAGACATCTCGGATACATGTGGGGTGTTTATCAAAATCTTACCTGAAATATTTGAAGCACCATCTTAATGGTACACTACAGTCCCCAGCTTGTGATGCTGAGAGGGAGGCCTCAGCAACAGGCTAATTAAATCGCTGCTAACTCTTCATTTCTCTTAGGACATGAAGTAGCAAACATATTAAAGATATTTACAACTCTCCCTTTTCTTTTTGGCTAGATGCAAGGATGCTTTCTTCTTCTGTTGTAGCAAAAGAAAAGGTTGATGATAAAAGCTGAGAACCAGTCACAGAGGATTGCTTCTCCCATTTGGTTGTCATCAGTCTCTGTGAGGTCTAATTTTTCTAAAATTATATCTATGCATTGAGGATCATAGAATCATAGGAAAGTAGGGCTGTGAGGGCTCTCACAAGGTCATCTAGTTCAGTTCCCTGCTTAAGACAAGATTGTCTCTGACTGAACAATCCCAGCCAAGTGTCTGTCTAACCTGCTCTTGAAAATTTCCAGGCATGGAGATTCTACAACTTCTATGATTAGCCTGTTCCAGTGCTTGACCACCCTCATAGTCAGAAAATTCCTCCTAGGCTTCAACTTAAATTTCCTCTGTGCAGTTTAAAGCCATTTCTCCTAATCCTGTGCTCTACAGCCACAGAAAAAGCTAATCTCCATCCTTGCTAGAATTGCCTTTCAGGTATTTGAAGTCTTCTCTTCTTCAGAATAAATAACCCTATTTCTTTCAGCCTTTCTTTGTAAGTCTGCCTCCCACCCACTAATCATTTTTGTTGCTCTACGATGAGCTACTTCCAAAATGTCCACATCCTTCTTGAAGTGTGGGGCCCAAAATTAGACACATTATTTCAGCTGAGGCCTCACTAGTGATAAACAGAGTGGAAAAATTATTTCAGTTGATTTACAAGTGACGCTGCCATTGATACAACCCAGTATGCAGTTGGCTTTTTTGCAGAAAGAGCACACTGTTGGCTCATATTCAGCTTATGGTCCACTGTAACCCCCAGGTTCCTCTCTGCAGTAGCCTAGCTAGTCACACTCCAGTCTGTATTTGGGCTTAGATTTATTCTGTCGCAAGTGAACGACTTTGCACTTGTCCATTTTGTATCTCTTCTAATTTATTAGAGACCATTTTTTTTCAGTCTATCCATGCCATTCTGGATCCTGACCTACCCTCCAGAATGTCTGTGGCTACATGCAATTTAGTGACATCTGTGAATTTGCTAAGCATGCACTCAATCCCATCATCCAAATAATTAATGAAGATGTTGAACAAGACTGGACCCAGGACAGACCCCTGGGTGTAACCCCTTCTGTTACCTCATCCCAGCTAGACATTGAACCATTGATGAATATTTGTTGGGCACAATGATCCAACTAGTTAATATGCATCCACATTATAGTAGTTTTGTCTAGTTTGTATTTCATTAGCTTGTAATTGAGAAGGTTATGGGAGATAGTGTCAAAAGCCTTGTTAAAGTCAAGGTATATCCTCCTTCTTCCCTTTTTTTTTTAAGATGCACACTTTATTTCACCTTTTCTAGTCATTCAGGACCTCATCTGACCTCCATGAGTTCTCAAATAGGTTAGCCAATGGCTCTGAAATTACTTTAGCCAAAGCCTTCATTACCCTAGAGTGCATCCCATCTGCTTCTCCTGACTTAAAACCATCTAGCTCCTTTTAAGTTATTCCTAACCTGTTCTTCTACACCTCAAAGATGTTTGTTTCCTTCCCTATCTTGGCTGCCAACTGCACTCATCATCTCATAACTTTCCTTATTTGTGAAGACTGAAATCAAGAAGTCATTAAATATTCAGCTTTCTCATCATCCGTAATGCCTTCTACATTCTGTAAGGGACTTATGATTTCTATGGTCTTCCTCTTACTTTTGACATACTTGTAGAATCCCTTTTTCTTGCCTTTTATGACCCTTGCCAGTTGCACCTCAAGTCATGCCTTGGCTTTTCTAATTTTCTCCCTGCATGCCCATGTGATGCTCATACTTTTCCCTAGTACTATGATCAAGTTCCCACTTTTTATGGGATGCCTTTTTGAGTCTCAGCTCATTAAAGGATAGCTGTCTAACCAGGCTGGCCTCCTCTTTTCACATGCCTTTCTTTCATTGCATTGGGATAGCTTGTTCCTGTACCCTTATGAGGACGCCCTTAAAGTACAGATATATCCCTTGAATTCCTTTATCCCTCAGACTTGCTTCCCAGGGAATTCTGTCTACCAGTTCTAAGCCCTACACACACACACACGCACGCGCTCGTGCGTGCACGTGTAGATGTGTGCGTACATATATATGTATATGTATGTGTGTATGCATGTATAGGTATATATATGTACCCACTTCATTGGATGTAGTCCACAAATTGTCCCTGTTAGGAAACTTTTCTATTATTTATGGCTTTTAAGATTCATGGAAACCTAAATCCTAATTTCATATTTCTTATTCTTATAATAATCTTATTTTATATAAAAAGAAACTGTTAAACTGCAACACGGGAAATTAAGAAATATTAAGAAGAATTTCTAACTATGAGGATGAATTACCTGCAGTGGAATTCCCATCTTTGACGTTTTTAAGAATAGTTTTTAAAAACTCTTGATTGAAATGGTTTTAAATAGGGATAATACTGCCTTGTGCAGGGTGTTGGATTAAATGACCTCTTCCAGCCCTATTTTTCTATAATTCTTTGTTGAAACAGTATGATTCTAATTTACAGAGTGAGTTATTGCTGAGTTTTTTTAATTTTATTTCATTATTAATCTGAACATTTGTGCACCAAGAGATCATGATGAAAGACATAATAGCATTTAGTAAAATGGAGGGAGAGTGGATGTCTTCAAGATAAGCAACAACTGCATTCACAATAAAAAAGCAAACATAATATATAAAATCTGCTGAAAACTGGAAAAAAACTGCCTCATTTATGATCCCACATATAATTAAATGGATCATTCTACACACTTCTAAAGCAGTGTTGGCTTTCTACAGAGTATCTAGCAGAAAGAAAGTGGCAAGTGTTTTGTGCCACCTCTGCATCTTTTCTGCCATATTTATTGCGCAGGTACTTTTCAGCTGACTCTGGCATGGACTCTGGAATGAATTTAGATATGGGTAGCTAAAATTGCAGCCACAGTGCAATTGATGGTCCATATGCAACTAGAAGGTGAATCTGAAAAATGAGATGAGCTGGGCTCCTTGTGTTACAGACATTTGCACCATGTATCAGAAGAGCAAATCAAAATAAGAACATCTAACTAATGAAAGAACATCAATCATTAAAGTGTTCTAGTATAAATTCTAAATAGACTTTTCATGCTCTATAATTAAACACATCACAAATTCATTTTGACTCTGGATAGTTTCCATGAAAGATTATTGTTCACCTTTTAAGCTTGATTTTACATGGCTCTCTTGGAAACCAGATTCTTGGCCTTGGTACAAAAAGAGCCATATGCCTGGTCATTTCAAATAACTGTCATGTTACTTATAATTAATTTTATTCTTGCACCACCAGCTCACTATTAATTTAATTGTATTTATAAATTATTTATTCAAGCACCAAGATCTCAGTAAAAATATGTTAATACTAAGTGTATTTTCTTCCCCCAGTATTTGCCATTGTTCAAGAAGCTGCATCTTTGGTTTACTTGTATTAAATGTGATAGGGTTTCATTTGTTAAATTTGACAGTCACCAAACTTATGCATTGAATGATACTATGTAATCTATTTCATCCAATATCGATTTAATATCTGTAATATCAACCTACAAAAGGCTAGTGGCTTTCCCAGGAAAAAATATGTCAAGTGAACCTCAGGATTCCTTTTCTCTAACCTGATTAAGCCAAAATATTACATTTCTAAATGTAGAGTTTTCCTGATACTTATATATCATGTAATTCATACGAATATTAGTTTATTCTTTAAGATTTTTTGTAATGAGTCCCTTTCATAGTTTCATAGTAGGTAGGGTCAAAAGGGACCTGAGCACATCATCAAGTCTGACCCCCTGCCATGTCAGGAAAGAGTACTGGGGTCAAATGACCCCAGCAAGATGTTCGTCTCACCTCCTCTTAAAGACCCCCAGGGTAGAAGCCAGCACCACTTCTCTTGGAAGTTGGTTCCAGATCCTAGCCACCCTGACAGTGAAGTAGCACCTCCTGATGTCTAATCTGAATCTACCCTCTGCCAGCTTGTGACCCTTATTTCTAGTCACTCCTGGTAGTGCTTGGGGGAACAGGGACTCCCCCAATGCCTGCTGGTCCCCTCTGACTAGTTTGTAACAGGCCACTAGATCCCCCCTCAGCCTTCTCTTGTGGAGGCTGAACAGGTTCAGGTCCCTTAGCCTCTCCTCATAGGGCCTGCCCTGCTGCCTCCTGATCATGTGAGTGGCCCTCCTCTGGACCCTCTCCATGTTGTTCACATCCCTCCTGAAGTGCGGCGCCCAGAACTGGACGCAGTACTCCAACTGCAGCCTGACCAGTGTCGCATAGAGGAGGAGGATCACCTCCTTCGACCTGTTTGAGATGCATCTGTGGACGCATGACAAGGTACGGTGTCGGCCACACTGTCGGCCACATTTTCGGCCCATGTTCATTTTGGCATCAGTAATAACTCCAAGATCCTTTTCTGCCTCTGCACTGACGAGAAGGGAGTTCCCCAGCCTGTAGGTATGCTGCTGGTTTTTCCCCCCCAGGTGCAGCACCTTGCACTTGTCAGTGTTGAAACCCATCCTGTTCTCATCCGCCCACCCCTGTAACCTGTCTAGGTCCAATTGCAGCCTATTCCTCCCTTCTAGCATGCCCACTTCCCCCCACAACTTAGTGTCGCCTGCGAATTTGAACAGGTGCTTTTTATCCCCTTGTCCAGTCACTGATAAAGATGTTGATCAGTGCGGGCCCAAGGACCGAGCCCTGTGGAACCCCACTACCCACATAAGACCTGTCTACCACCACCTGTATTGGCAATTTTTGCTTTTTTGGGTGCAGGGCGGGGAGTTTCTTCCAAGCAGATGTACTCCCCGCAGCTGGATTCTATACATGACCATGTCTCATCATTGCTATATAAACGTGTCAAGGCTTGGTGCCACTCAGCAAATTTGCTGTTCCTACCACAGTACCATTCTGGAATCTTTCAGAAACCTTGTTTGCAATCTAACTTGTTAAGATAAAACTTTGTGATTGTCAAATATCCTTTCATCAGGACAACAGGCTCTTTAACAATAAATTATTTGTGCCTCTATTGTGAAGGATCATATTTACTGAGTTTTTATACAATTGTAAATTCCAGTTGCTCTTTATAGTACATTATCATATAGGGTAGACTTGTTGTTGTGAGAATCCCAACCCACTTCCCCAAAGGAGCAAGTAGTTCATAAATTCATAAATGAAATCCAATATAAGATTGCTAGTGTTGTTTAATGGGTGCTGCACTTCATGGAGATTTTTTTTCTGATGTCCCCTTAATTTTCCATCATTTACAGACAGTGCCCAGCACTTGGTGAATGTTTAGCATCTCTTGCAGCAGCCATTCCAGTGGCATTCCTTGAACCTTCTCTCAACCGTTACAACCCACTCTCGGTCTTCAACACGAAAACTGCGAGAGAGCGAGCCAGTAAGTACAGTATTTCTGAATTTAAAAAAAATGTTTCCTGCTCTTCAGAAGAAAAAATCCTAACAATAAGAACAATAACTGTGGTTCATTAAATTACACTAACTCCTACTTCCATGTTGTCTCCCTTTTGGCTTGTCTGTGTTGTAACTGAACCTGCGCTACACCCTTCCCTTTCACCTTATATTTGTAATTGTTCAAACCACATTATGTTTTGATTCTTTTATTAATTTTGTCCTATTATATGTAGGGATCACTCTAAGGGCACACCTATAGTACAAAATAATTTGTGTAAGTACACAATTATCTGTCGCTAGTAGGGGCATGCAGAAGTTGTTTGTTTGTTTTCTACTTATCTGTTTGAACAAAAATAAGAGTTTTGTTTAAGAATCAGCATAAGGAATGATCTAGTTGTCTTGATTAGGAGTCTATGGCCTTCATAGGCTGCAAAACTGTGATGGACTGTGAGCCCCACGGTGTGAATCTTTAGTCAGATTGACAGAATAGGAGCCTTTCCGTATGGTGTCTAGCACCCCTTTGTCCCTAGCATCGTGACTGGCTCACATATCTTATGGCATGTTAACTCATTTTCCTCTGTTGGTAACTCCCTGTTACATGTAGTAACCCCTGTTTCACCATGAAGTCTTTAGGTGTCTAAAGCCTAAATATGTATATGTCAGTTTGTGCCACTTACACAGACTTTAAAATGCATTTCTACTTGCATTAGACTTGTCCTTCTGAAACATAACCAGCTCTAGTCATGTCTTTTCATAGGGTGGTATTGCTTATCCAGTAAAGGGGCTCTTGAGACCTCAAGTTAGAAACATTTCCATTCTGTATGTGAGAATATTTCACTGGGCATCTCTCTAACACTTCATTTCCTGATTTGTGAAATGGACAACATGGCTCACAGGAGAGTTGAGCAATCATTAATGTCTGCCCAGTGTTTTGAAAATATACCATGCTAGATGAGTAGTATGGCCCAAATTCTCCATCTTGCACCTAGCCTAAATAGCTGTACTGTGGATCAAGTAGCAACTTGACTTCAGGAGCCCATGGAAGGAGGGAATTGTCCTATCTAGATTTCAAAGATGCCCTTGAGCATCGCAAATGCTGCTAATGTAGTACCTCAATAAGGCCTGCCATAAGGGAAGGTCATATTCACAACTCCTAAATCCAGCTATAGTTACAGAAAAGAGGGACCAAGACTTGATCCTAAGAGATATTGTTACTACTGAATATTCAGATATCTTTACTTATTTTTAAATTCCCTTAATTCTTTCTTTTCAGAACACTTAGTTCTTGAACTCACATGCCTGCAAGCACAGATATACCCTCTTTATTTTATTAATTAGGCTTGTTCACTTTCTACTCTCCTATGAAGTTTTAGGTATGCCAGATACAGTAGAAGAGATGTGTCCAGAAATCCCTCACCTGGATGGATTAATGAGAGAAATTAATGGTTTAGCAGAGTCTGGAGCAAGATACACTGAAATGCCCCATGTGATTGAAGTCATTTTACCTATGCTATGCAACTATTTGTCCTACTGGTGGGAAAAAGGGCCTGAAAGTATGCCTATAAGTGCTGGGCCCTGCTGTACAATGATAACCTCTGAGCACCTCAGCATCATTTTGGGAAACATTTTGAAAATCATCAACAACAATCTGGGAATTGATGAAGCATCTTGGATGAAAAGAATTGCAGGTATACTAAGTATTTGTATAGAGCGTAGCGAATTTTTGCTGTCATGATAGGAGTAATATTTAATGCATTTACTTTACCATAGTAAAGTATACATAATATAAGGGAAATAATGTTAGTTAAAAACAAGAAAAGAAAATCAAAAGAGTAGGTGATGATTAGCCAAATAAATATCAATGAAGAAGCAATTTAGATTTTCGTACTGTTTTTATTTATCTACATTGTGTTGCCACCAAAAATGTGAGAGTCATGTTGTAGCCATGGTGGTTCAGAAATTATGTGAGAGGCAAGAATTTCCTAGGGTGATGTCTTCTATTGGGCTAAAAATGTGAGGACACGCATAGATAGAAGAATAATTGGTCTCTAGGTTTTGGTCATATGATTAACAACCTAGCAAGCCAGAAAAGCTTAGAG
This sequence comes from Alligator mississippiensis, assembly GCF_030867095.1. Classification (NCBI taxonomy): domain Eukaryota; kingdom Metazoa; phylum Chordata; order Crocodylia; family Alligatoridae; genus Alligator; species Alligator mississippiensis. The sequence goes on along the minus strand of NC_081825.1, from coordinate 243,795,346 downwards.
GACTAGATTTTAGTATATTTTTTAAGCTCCCCAATCTAAAATTTAAATTCTCAGAACCTGAGGCACCTAAATCCCATAGTCACTTAAGTTGTATGTACACAGCAATATGATGAAGTATAATGAATAGATATGCAAACTAGTTTAGTTACTGAAAGCACTATGGTCAGGTGGGATGCTCTATCTGCCAAATTTAGGCACAGAGCACTATCAGAACAGTGTGGTGGTGGTTCCTTTGAATTCGAGAGTATTGGTTAAAGCAGTCAGTTTACAATGTTTGATTTCTGGGTCAAAATCTCTCCTGTTTTTGAGTCAATTTGAACCTATTTACCTCTCCACTAGCTGGAAGAGTCCTTTGATGAACAATAATGTGGTTAAATAACCCTATACAAAGGTAAAATTCCTGTTAATTTTAATAGGAAATTATTATTATACAATTAGACAGGTGTATTTTACTCAGGGTCATAACTGGCTTGACTGCCAAACTTTGCATTGGAAGTAACATATTTCCATTGGGTTAAACTAGGGTGAGGCAAACAGGGCAAAAGCAAATAGCAATGTCTTGGTTGCAGGAAAAAGGGAAGGGGGGTGACAAAAAGGGGCTGCTGCCAGTAGCCACATGATTGCTATCACACTGGAAGATGTTACTGCCCTTGTGCCCTGGGCACCTAGCTGTCTCCCTATGCAACTGTGTATCTTAGACCATGAAGCCACATTCCTTTTATAGGGCATTATGCATGCTTTTAGCTGTATGAAAAGCAAGTGAGCACATATGCAGGCAGCTTGTATGCTGCAAGATGGTGGACCCAGTTCTAGAGCCTGTCCTCTTCCCTGCCAAGGGCCAATGGACACTGTCAAGTGCAGCCCATATGGGGTGGCAAGGGTGAGGAAAGTATGCCTTCCTGTGGTTACCCAGGGTCTGCCTCTCTACAACCACTGCCTCCAGCTGATTTCAGCAGTGCCATCAGCTGGAGGCAGTCTTTCTGCTGTGGTTTTCTCAGTTCATGTCACCATGGGCTTTAGCTGGGGAGAAACAGAGAAGCCCTCTATCACCCTCTCTCATCTTTGGCTGGAGAGTGCACTTTTGATGCAACTTTGTCACACTCCAGCCAGGGGCCGATGCCCAAATGAACAAAGCCTCATATTGCCAGTTACAAAGTAACATCGAGTCACAATGATGTTGTGAGTCTGTTTGCAAGTTTTATGTGCTCTAAGGACATTGATCTTAAAAAGTCTAATGGATTGGTATTAATAAGTTTAAAACAATTAGTTGAACATTAACTATAGCCACACTTTTTTGTTTGTTTAATGTGTAGTTTATGCTCAGCCCATCATCAGCAAAGCTAGACCTGATTTACTGAAAACTCACTTTATTCCAACACTGGAGAAACTGAAGAAGAAAGCCATAAAGATAGTGATAGAGGAGGAACAACTGAGAGCAGACAGTAAAACTGACACCCAGGAAGCAGAGCTTCTTATTCTAGATGAGTTTGCAGTTCTTTGCCGAGATCTCTATGCCTTCTATCCAATGCTCATACGTTATGTAGACAACAACAGGTGAGAAGCCTAATTATTAGACAATTTAATAGATTTGCTTTGAATTTATGTTTAAATAATATGGTTCACAAAGAGTGCATGAACTTAACAGAATTTTGAGAAGGAAGTCATGGCTATTCTGTGGCCTTTAACTTAAAGAAAGGTGAACTGTTTTTTTTTACATATTTCTTTGTATTCTAACAGCAATGCTGGCTAGTGAGGAGGCATATGTTGGGCTTTCAGAACAAATGAAGTTTAGCAGCCCATAATTGATAAACAGTGATGTGCCTCTCCAAAATGATGGGAGGGACTGAGTAATTATCATACCTTTGTTGGACTCGGTCTCTTTGCAGGTACTATCACGCATCCCTGCCCACATGTCCTTGGGACACTTAGTTAAGGAGGGAGGAATAAAGAAAATAAAAACATTATTTGTGTAGAAACAGCCAATATTTAATCAATAACCATATTTACTCAAATCTCAGATGAGGGGGAGAAGCCCCTCATCTTAGATTTGAGTACAAGGGGGCATGGGCAGGCAGCTACTGCACCTCAGTTGGGACCAAAGCCACAGCTGTTTCTTGCCCTCTCACTGCCTCTGCCCTTCTTATCAGTGTTCCGTCCACACTGCTTCTTCCCCCACCACTTCTGCCCTCCAGCGACTACAATCCCCCACCACTTAACCTCTGGCTCTGGCCGCACTCCAGACTGGAGCACAGAACACATGGTTGCTGTGGGCCCAGCCCAGCCCAGCCCAGTAAGAGATGTTGTAGCAGAGGCACTTCTGTCTAGGCCCTGGAGCTAACAAGGATGAGCTGGAGTGTATGGGTAAGTATAGGAGAGGAGCATGGTGCAAGGGCAGATGGTGCAGGAGGGAGATGGCTGGGGGGACTGGACAGATGGAGGGCAAAGACAAAGGGCAGACAGGCATCAGGGAGCAGGCACTGGAGGGGAAGTCAGGTGCCAGGGGTACTGGCATGGTGGGGGGGAAGTAACAGGGGTAAAAAGGACAAGTGCCAAAGTGCCAAGCAGGCAGGCATTGCAGGGGTGGGGGGAAGGAGGAGCATACAGCAGGGTCAAGATTTGAGGGGAGCCAAGTGGCAGAGGTCAAGCTGTTTGATTCCAGCTACTGCCTCCCCACCACCTGCCCCCCTCCAGCTGTCTGCTCCCCACTGCCTGCCACCTTACTACCTCCCCTACTACCTGCCCTCACCACCCACAACTGCTTTCCCCGCTGGAGTTGTGATGCGGGGCAGGGGGGGCGGGAAAGTGAATTTATGATGCCCCTCCAATAATTAGATTCTATAAATGGAAAAGTATAACAAATTTATAAATTTTCCATTTATAAAATATAATTATTGGGGGGTTGTCTGAAATTCAGAGACATCTTGGGATTTGGGTAAATAGTATGTGAAGTATATTTCTAAATAATTTACTGAGGGATAATGCTCCTTCCAGGCATTGCCAAAAATATTTTAATTCTGTTCCCAAGGCTATCATGTTGTACATTATCAGGAATCACTGTAGTTTTCAGGAACTTAATATAAATGTGGCTAGTAAACACCCTTGTCTGTGCAACCTTAATTCAGCAGACCTGATCATATGGCCACAAATCAGCTTCCTTGAAACCAGGTATGTTTTCCCTTATAGTTAGGGACCTACTAAAATTGTGACTAAAGTGCGCTGTGTGGCGGCTCCTTTAATTTTAAACTTTTTCCCCACATGCTCCACCCCCCCCCCCCACACACACACACACGCTGATTAGCAAAGGGGCCCTGACACTCGCTGCTTGCACCTAATCGGCAGGGAAGTAAAAACTGCTGTTTTAAATATAGCATGGTTTTGCTTCCCACCACTGATGGGCCAAGGGCACCTCCCTGCTGATCAGCAGCAAGCAGCAGGGCCCCTCTACCAATCAGTAACAGGGGGTGCATGGGGAAAAATTCCAAGACTAAAGCAATTGCCACACAGTGCACTTCCGCTGCAATTTCGGTAGATTCGGTAAGGCTTTACACTGATAGCTTTTCTACAAGAGGAAGGATGAAAAAGATTCCCCTAACAGTATGGAATCAATATAATCAATGTACATAAATTAAAGTATATTAAGCTACAGAGAACTGAATAAGAGCTTCTGCACAGGGTTTTAATACGTTTTGATGTATACAGATTGATGTTATGTGTTTAGTTGATTCATCTTATGGTTCTTGAATGTCCCTATGTAGACAAGCCCAGTGAGAAACCACATTACTTCTTAGAAAGTATATGAGTGGTCCTCATTTACATTCAGAATTTGGTCAAACAAATATAACCAGCCTGCCAAATAATGTAGTAGTAATTCTGTTCACGTACTTCTTATTCTAAACTTTTGTTGTTTTTATATTCAGAGCTAATTGGCTGAAGAAACCAGATGCTGATTCTGTTGAACTCTTCCGAATGGTAGCTGAAGTCTTTATCCTGTGGTGTAAATCACATGTAAGATGGCATTTTCCAGTCTTTCCCTGCAGTGTACTCTATTTGTGTATGATGCATTTATTCCTACAGTCTTCTCAAGCTCAACTTTTTAGTGATTTTTGTTTTAGAACTTCAAGAGAGAAGAACAAAATTTTGTGATTCAGAATGAAATCAACAATTTGGCATTTTTAACAGGAGACAGCAAGAGCAAGATGTCTAAAGTAAGTTAAGAATCATTGTAAGATCCATCAAACCTCAATAATGTGATTAACTTTTTATATATAAATTGTCAAAATAGCTCTGAAAATGTCACCAGGTTGCTGCTTTAAGATAAACATACTTTTGTACATTTTACCTTTTCAGTGCAGATTCTGTATCTTAAGTTATACTCATATGATTAAATGTTTGCTAAATAAGGGAATAACTTATTTCCACACAGTAAGTTTCTTCATGCTTATCTTCAAAAAGCAACAGCACTTTTTGTTTGCCCTATCAGCAGAAAAGCAGAAATATGGCTTTTTAAATATTGCAAGTACAATATTGTGTGAAAAATATGCCCAAGGAAACTTTATGCCTGATCTTTCTTCACTGAAGTCAGGCAGTATTTTGCCTTTGACCTTAATGGAGCAGGATAGACCAATGCTCTGCATACACCCATTTTTCTTTTTATACAATATGTTATATATGCATTATTTGCCTTATAGAGAGCATTCATTGTTTTATTTGTTTTTATAACATGCCCAAGGCGATGCCTTCAAAATACATTTTGGCAGACACACGGAGAAATTACACGCTTATGAAGTAAAAAAGTTTCATTAGCATGAATTGGGTAAGGTTTCTGAACTCAGCAGCAAACTGAAAAGTTAACTGCACATTTTAATTCAAGAGTACTATTGATAAAACCTACATACCTAAAGTCCTGTATTCTCTATAAATCATATTTTTACAAAAAGTCTTCTTTAAAATGTTCTAGAGAGATAGGGGTTTTGTATCCTTTCATCAGTAAATTAGATGTACTTTGAATATAATTTTTGATGACAGAAAGAAACAAAACGTTTATACCAATGCATTTTTTTAAATCTCTGAAAAATATATGCAACTTCTTTCCTAATGTAAACATATCATGACTTCAAAGTTAAATATTTTGGACCTTTCCAGGATTAGAAACAATTTCAGTGTGTCCCATGCGAATATTTAGAACATCAATATATCAGGTTTTATATTTGCCACTGGTTTGTGTCTATATAGTGCCCACTTTGGTCCTCAGCCTGGTGTCATTTTAGAAAGGATATTCTACATTTGGAGCAAAGGAGGAAATGTTTTTATGGAAAACTGTTTCTTTTTTTATTTTTAATAGGCAGCTGTTTGAATTTGCTTGAGAGCTTTTGATATATTAGTATAATTCCAGATGGGGAGATGTATTGGGTGGCACAATGTGGATGAAGTGAAGATAAATTGCTTACAAAATTCAGTTTATCACATGACAATCACCATGCATACATGAGGTGTATGCAAGCATGCATGTAAGTGTTTACATGTACACACACAAACACACACACACTATACTATATACATAAAAATATAAATAATTTTATATATAAAACATACATATTAGAAATGGGCTAGAGAGGCAGTAATTTTTTTCTGAATTCTTTATAAATCGGGTGTAGATTAGGGTCTTTGGTTTCACTTCAAGACCAAATGTGAAGGTTTTGGTTTACTTGTGTATTTCTCAAATAAAGAAAGTTATCCCCATCTTGAATGGTAGAAAAAGTAACAAGACCCACTTTTCTCAGGACAATTGATCCACACCTGAATCACAAAATAAAAAAGGCACCACCTATTGTTTGTTCCAACCCTGGATCAAATTTATAGGGATTCAGACCCAAATTAAAATTGGATTTGAGAGTATTTTATTGGCCCATCTCTTGTGTGTATCTAAAATGTGTGTATGTATATATGCATATACATATATTTATAATTATATATAAATCTGTACCAATGTACTTACACATATACATACTCAGATGTGCATGTTTATATGTATACAATATAGAGAGAGAATAATTCTTTCTGTATGTATGCAGTGCTTATATGGGCATAAATAATATCAGGTGGTTATGTGGATTTTGCATGGTTGTTACCAATGTGTGAACATAAATAATAAATTATACTGTTCATTGATAAATATTGTATTCATGTGACACCATATCTGCAGGAGTGATTGCAGAGAAACTCATTGATTTAAGTAGGCATTTGTTTCATGATGACTTAAATATCTTATAATAATGAAGTATCTGATAAAGTGTACATCATTCCTCACCAGTGGCAGTTATTTGCTTTTCCTAATATACGTTATATTTACAATTTATGCAGTGCAATTGCTAAAACACAAGTAAAGATTTTCTCTGTAAAATGATTCAAATGCTTTCAATTAAAATTCTAAGTTCCCTCAATATTTGAATTTGATTGTAAGGTTTGACACACACTTGTAGTTTAGCAAGTAAAAAGTGATATCACTGGACTTCCTTTTCTCTAGTCCTTTCATTCTAATATTAACTTTAATGTCACTTACCTCTTCATTACTATTTCATCTGCCATCACATTATGTTTAGTGGTATAATTTAGATACAGTTTTTTATTATCATAGTATATAAATAAATGTATATACTGCATGAATATATATTGTAAATAAACAATACAAGTGTCAGATATGTTAGCGCAAATACTCTCCTATAATTTTTCTGTTTTGTGTCATGTGGCTGGTAGAAGTTGGTCTTAATGTTATCTTAGATAATAAGTAGCCTGGACTTTAAAAAGCTTCTGTGCTACCTTATATTTTGACTTGGGGTACAAGGAAATTATTGGGATAAAAATGTTTGTAGCCAAGGATTCTCTATGCCCCAGATAATCCACTGTCTGATGCATTGGCACCTTAAAAGTATTAGCAACCAGTGCAAGGAGGAGCAGCCCTTGCTCTGTTTTATGCCATGGCCTGGTCTGATGCATCCTGAGGGTCTTTTAGTATCTTCTGTCTAGTCCATTTGTGAACTTTGTCTGTGCTCTTTATCAGTCATCAAGTTTCTGGGCCATCATCAGTAATGTATATGATAAAACTTATTTATAAATTATATTATATATGAATTAAGGAGGATATGTATCTTTGCATGATTTGAAGAAAGAATAGGGACTCCGTTGTAGGTAAAGTGTTATTTATCAGATTTATCTATAGTTGCTAACAGACAACGTTACATTGTAATCCAAAAATTGATAGATTGCTCACTGTGTATTTTCTGATATAATTCTAGTTTGTTCATTTGTATTAAGATAAATGTATTATAAGCTGAGCAAGTTTTTTTTAATTTTTCTTTTCTGATAAAATGGCAGCAGATTGCTCGGAGGGGAATGGTAAGTTAGAGAACATTCAGTCTAAGAAAGACTGGTTACTTGGACTGCATTTAATAACAGATTTGTGATAGTGAAAGTGTTGGAATATATTATTTAAGCACATTCAACTCCACTAATCTGTTATTTTTTAACCCTTCTTAGGTTTGGTGATAAAGGGCACATAATTTATAAAAATGCATTTTGTCCATAATGGATTTTTCACATGACCTATATAAAAGCCCCCACATACACAAACACATGGATGTAATTATATATGTCTATACCAATTATATGTGCACATAGTTTTCAAACTAAGGTACCTACATTTTGATACCTAAATCCATATATAGGTCCTCAAGTAGCCTGATTCTCAGAGTTGCTGAGTATCTGCAGCCTCTACAGAAGTTCTATCTGATTGACTCACATTCTTAAATTTGTACTGTGATTTTTAAAGAAGTATTTGGATAGAGATGAAAGATACAGAAACGTGAGGCAGTAATGAAATCAGGTTTGAATTGTTTACAACCAAGACCTACATTACATGAGTGGGTGGATGCAGGGTTTTGGTTTAGGCCTATTTCTGATGACATAAGAGTTGTAAGAAAGTGATTTTTATCCTACAATTTCATGCTATTGTTAGCATTTTCTGAACAACTTTTTAGAACTCAACTCATTGAATCTATTCCATTTCTTAGAATGTATTTCAATGAACTGGGATGATGCCTGGCAGTAGAAAATGGAGCATAAGTGGTTTACTTTCACAGTCATTCCTAATAGGCCTGTGCAAAGTGGCTACTATTCGCTTCAGATTCGGATTTGGCTGATTCAGGGGACAGTGATGTGATTTGAATCACTGTCCCAAATCGATTTGACCAAATCTCTGAATGATCCAGGCCAGGACCATCCCCCACCTGCTCTCCCAGCCCTGCCTGCCCCAGCTCCCAGTACTTCTTAAAAAAAAAAGCCCCGACTTATTGGGTGCTGCCGGGAGGGGGGGAGCAATCCCTGCTGCCCCCCACTGCCCCACATTGCATGGAGGGCTCTGCACGAGCCGCCTGCCCCCGCTTGCTCCCCCAGCCCCCCATGGGTGCCCCGCCCAGGCCAGCTTCAGCCCTTTAAGAAAAAAACCTGAGAAAACCCCGCACTCACTACTCCTGCTAGTGGGGGGGGGCGATCCCTGCTGTCCCCTGCTGCCCTGCTCCACATTGGAGGCTCTGCATGAGAGCCCTGAGACTGCTATAGGAGCAGTGAGTCCTGGGGCTTTTCTGTTTTTTTTTCTTAAAGGGCCAGATCTGGACCGGTGGAGCAGCTGTGGGGGAGCAAGGGGGGTGGGGGGGGCTCATGCAGCACCCCCCATGCAGCGTGGGGCAGTGGGGGACAGCAGGGATCGCCCTCCCCACTCAGCAGCACCCAGTAAGCACCAGGGCTTTTTTTTAAAGTACAGAGCTGGGTCAGGCAGGGCAGCCAGGGGGGGTCTGGGGGGCTGGCAGGGTCCCCTCCCCCGCCCTTAGTATTTACCAGCTCGGAGTTGGCTGCAGCTCCCTGCTGCAGTGGGTGGGGCCTGCCCGAATCATCAATGCTCTCTGAATCCTTTCCAAAGATTCAGAGAGCTTTGAATCAATTCAGACCTTTTTCTTGGTCCCCTGATTCAATTCGGATTCAGAGATTCAGCCACTGAATCGGGCTGAATCTCCTCCAAGTCGAATCACCACCTAAAGCTTCGCACAGCCCTAATTCCTAATAAATAGAATAGGATTATCCTTACTGGTTTACTTATCAATACTATATTTCTGTTCTGTCACAGTGCACATCGTCTAAACATTTTACTCAAGTACAATTCCCAGTAAATGTTTTCCTATTTGCCAGAGTAAGGTCAAACATTTAATTAACTTTTAAGAGTTCATATTTTTAGCTGAATGGTAGAAAAATTAATATTCTGGGTAGCACTTGTTTCTGACATTACATGTACATATATAAGGGGAAAAACATACAATTAGAGCTATATCTGAATCTTCTAGAAACCAAAATGAGACAAGGACACACAATGAGACAAGGGCACTTTCTCTTTCAATTATTTTTTATTAATTGGAGGCACTTTTCTTCAGTCTGTTCCAAGTTTTCTATACCTTTATTTTCTGATCCTGAGTGAACCACAACTGTTGATGGAATTTGCTTGCTGAAAGATTTTTATAATATTAGGAATAATATATATTGATTTTATCTTCCTAATTTTACATGGTACACTGATACCATGGCTTTGGACAACAAATAAATCATTATATAAATGGAATATATATTCCCTGTGTCAGTGTGGTAGGCTTAAAGAAAGACAAAAAAGCTGTGTTTATGAGTTAAATTTGAGTCTAAAATGTACAACACTTTTCAAAATTAGGTACCATTGTAGGGCATTAGTCAGGACTCATACTTTCTTAGACACTGCCTCTACACTTGGACTGTTACAGAAGCAATATTCTAATTTTATAAATACATTCTATAAATAGTTGCATCTTAACTGCAGAGGCTTGTGTTTCATTTTTATGCTAGGCATAAGTTTATAGTAAATTTGGGAAATAAAATGAAAGTACTCCTGCTATTTTAAATATTCTTTACTGTTTAAGTATTCAGAGTTCCATGCCATTTCCTCATTTTTATTAAACTGGGGAAACCTGTGAAATTAGTGTGTGGATAGTGTGACTTATTGTACATGTCTGAATTTGATACAGCAACCACTTTTTGGTATGACACATTTGAGAAATAAGAGATACGTATAAAAGACTGATTATTTAGTAGGAATTAAACTGACTAATAAATCATTAGTTCAGTAAGATTTCATTCAACTAAACACTCATGGGCTCTTTTTGTTCTGTTTACAAATGTATATTTTGTTTTAGTAACTTTTCTGATAAAGTAGACTAAATTTATTACTGACTTGTAAAACTTTCATCTTCTCATCTGTTATACTTACTTTTTCCCCCTTTATTTTTCTTTCATACAGGGCATTCAAGTAAAGGTACAGGTCAAAGTGCATGATGTGTCTTTATGTTTTAGTTTTAGAGATGAGCAGGCTCTAAACATTCTTACCATTGATCATAGCAGTGGCGTCACAAAATGAAGGTCCCAGGTCTACTTGGTACAGCAAAACTGACCACATTTGATCAGAGCAGCTCTATTCCCTTTTAACGAGCCAGGTGCTGCTTTGATTCATAGATGTTAGGGTCGGAAGGGACCTCAATAGATCATTGAGTCCAACCCCCTCGATGATGTAAAAGTGTAGGACGTAACACTACTTGTTCATTTTGTAAGGTCCACATTCCACCTCTGCTGCCCTTCTGCCTTCTGTAATTTTTGATGTAGCCATCTTTACAGCACAGCTTAAGTACAGCCATAGGGAGCATACAGTGTTTAGTTTGTGACTTCCAAATCAAAAATAAGTATGAAATTCTGGTACCCCTTTCCACCTCCCTGCCTTCCCTCCTGCCTACAAATAGATAGAAGGACTACCTTAGATTATGTAAGCTCAACTTTTACACATGCAGCCCTCAAAAATAAATAAAAACCTTCCCAGGCAACTGGGGCTTGGAGCGTTTTTGGACAATTTCCACATTTTCTATTGAGTCTGTTTAAAGATCCTCCAGTGAGCTTCAGTCATCTCCCTGCAACTGTCTCTCTAAAGCGAAGTTGTAGTTGGTATCACCATCCCATTTCAGGCTCTACTTTTGTTGGTCTTCACCAGGTAAATAGGCTTGGCCTTCATCAGCACTGAGATGAGGGAGCTCCAATAGAACAGAGTGACAGGTTTTTTAAAAAAATTCTGATCGTGTTTGGCCAAAATAGTCTACATGAATTCCCCTTGAATGGCAATTGAGTATGAAGTCCATTTGGTTCTATTGCTCAGTGCTGTCTTCATATCAGTCATTAGGCACATTTCCATTTACATCATTGAGAACAAACTACAGGCCTTAAGCTGTTAACAGTATAGTATTCTTGTGTGCTGTTATTCAACACTGGTGTATTTCAACACAGCTGTGTCTATGCAAAACTCTTTATCATTGCAATAGTTTGGACATTTTATCATTTCTTGCACATCTAGTGAAGGCGTATTTATTGATAATAGATCAGCACAGAGGGAAGCAATGTTTTGTTATCACCAATGGCATAAATTTCTCTGCATGCCTCTACCTGCATGTATACCAGGAGGAAATGCTGTTTCCTGGAGTTGCAGTTTAAGAAGGCAGAAGTCTGGTGGCAAAGGCAGAATGATTTATTTTTTCACCCTTTTAACGTGTATTGATTTTAAGTTTATGTTGTTCTTACACATCTGCCATTCCTAATTTCAACTGAAAGTAAAGGAAATTTGATGGTCAAAATATCCCTCTGAAGAACAGTGAGAAGAAAGTAGGGCTACCTCATCTTGCTGGTATGCCTACCTCGTAAATGCCTTCCAGTATTGAAAAGGAAGAGTGACGCCACTGGGTCCCAGTGATACATTGTGGCATTTGTTTGTCCGCTATCAATGTAGAGTACAAATGATGTCATTATAAATGTATAGCCATTACATCACTGCTACTGTAGAAACTTTTTCTAAGGCACTTCCAAAAGCAAAGCTTTGAGACAAAGTATTCTCTTGCAATTGTTAGTTCCTTAAGAAAGGCAACCACATCCAGTGTGTGTTCCCTCTGAATCATGAAGCAGCCTAAGTAACACTGGCTTACATATACTTTGGTCACCATTTAAAAGACAACATTTGCCTAACTTTACCACACAACAGAATATCCATTTATACTATTTTATTCTATTCATCAGCTAAGTCATATTTGTGGTAACACTGTGATAATAACTGGCAAATGATGGATTTTAATGGTTTCTATCATATTCCCACATCTGCCAAGCATAATGTACACAAAATAGACAACAGCATCCCATTTACAGAGGGAAAAGGATGTGGAGGGTTAATTGCAAGCATCTGCTCTTTGTAGTGTTTTATGCCTTAAGCCCAGTCCTGAATTTTTGTCTTGGGCAAAATTCCCATTGAGTTCAATGAGAGTTTAGTTCACGTATGGAATTCAGGATTGGGCTATTTTTGTTGTTGTTTACCATAAATTCATTAATTGTATGGGTCTGTTTTACAATAAGCTGTGCTATTGCTAAGGATTTGATTTGCTATGTTAAATCCAAAGAAGAAATTATTTGGGGCTGATTTTTTAAAGCAAAATGTTTATTTAATAACACTGCATATCATCTATTATAGCTAGGTAGAGCAAATGTTGTTATTTGTGCCACCTGTTCAGTTCTCATCTCCTCAGCTTCCTTTATCTAGTTTCATCTGTGACCAAAGCTTTTAATAGATTAATTTATTGTTATTACAGAATTGTTTTAACTATAACCCACCCAAAGGAAACTACATTTTCACCTTTAGTGGTCTATTGTATTGAATCAATTCCTTCTAGATTTTGATCAACAGCAAAGCAAATTCATTTCATCCATTCACTTAGGACTCAGACCCTGGACAATCTTGTCTGATACAATTCTTAACAACACTCAGTAGGAATTAAACTATTTCAAAATGCAAACAGATAGTCCATTAAAACTGTGGTTCAGTTTTCAATTTTATATAAATTGAAATATATATATGTCTGATTTATAAGTTATATGTGATTCAGAATTTATGTTTGCAAAAAAAATTGATCAAACAAAATTAGGTTACTACTGTCAAAAGAATGAGTACTAATATTCATATTATTTGAAAACAAGAAATATTTTTACATTTTCTACTCAAACTGTACAGTTCATTTTTATTTTACCACTTTTAACTATGCAAAATTAAACTATGTCAACAACTATAGTCTGCTTGGACAAGTAGAAGTGAGGAATCATTTTATATGTCAGAAAAACTGTATTATTTGGAGTATTCACAAGATGTCTTTTACTTCTAGTCTGGAGGACAAGACCAAGAACGAAAGAAATCAAAGCGTAGAGGGGATTTGTACTCAATACAAACTTCCTTGATTGTAGCTGCACTTAAAAAGATGCTTCCTATTGGTTTGAATATGTGCACACCTGGAGATCAAGAGCTGATTTCTTTGGCTAAGATTAGATACAGCCATGTAAGTCTCTTTTATAATGATTTTCAAAATAGTAAAACAGAACCTCAGAAACCAGACTGTGAAACATAGATTCATAGATGTAGGTTCAGAAGAGATCTTGCAGATCTTCTAGTCCGACCCTCTGCCCTGAGCTGGAGAGAAAACCGGACTCAAATGATCCCAGTTAGGTAATCATCAAGCCTTCTCTTAAAGACCCCAAGGTAGGAGCCAGCACCATTTCCCTTGGAAGTTGGCTCCAGATCCTAGCCGCCCTGACTGTGAAGTAGTGCCTTCTAATGTCTAGTCTGAACCTACTCTGTAACAACTTATGGCCATTATTCCTTGTTACTCCGGGAGGTGCTCGGGGGAACAAGGTCTCTCCCATTCCCCGCTGTTCCCCCTAGTAAGTTTATAGATGGCCACCAGGTCCCCTCTCAGCCTTCTCTTGTGAAGGCTGAACAGGTTCAGGTCCTGTAGCCTCTCCTCATAGGGTCTACCTTGCTGTCCCTGGATCATGCGAGTGGCCCTTCTTTGGACCCTCTCAATGTTGTCCACATCCCTCCTGAAGTGCGGTGCCCAGAACTGGATGCAGTACTCCAACTGTGGCCTGACCAGTTTTGCATAGAAGAGGGGGATCACCTCCTTGGCCCTGCTTGTGATGCATCTGTGGATGCACGACAAGGTGCGGTTAGCCCTACTGACCGTGTCCTCTTATTGGTGGCCCATGTTCATCTTGGAATTGATAATGACTCCAAGATCTCTTTCTGCCACTGTGCTTTTGAGAAGAGAGTTCCCTAGCCTATAGGTATGCTGCTGGTTCTTACTGCCCAAGTGCAGCACCCTGCATTTGTCAGTATTGAATCCCATCCTATTCTCATTTACCCACCCCTGTAACTGTCCAGGTCCAGCTGTATCATGTCCCTCCCTTCTAGCATGCCAACTTCACCCCAAATCTTGGTGTCATCTGCGAATTTAAACAGGGTGCTTTTCACCCCCTCGTCCAAGTCGCTAATAAAGAAATTTAACAGTGTGGGCCCAAGGACTGAGCCCTGGGGGACTCCACTGCTCACATCTCTCCAAGTCGAATAAGACCCATCCACCACCACTCTCTGAGTGCGGCCTCTCAGTCGATTTGCTATCCATCTGACTGTGTAGGCATCAGTGCCATAGTTGCCTAGCTTTTTAATGAGAATGGGGTGGGAGACAGTGTCTAAGGCCTTCCTGAAGTCCAGAAAGACTACATCCACCGCAACACCTGCGTCCAGTGATTTTGTGACTTGATCATAGAAGGCAATCAGGTTGGACCTGCCCCTTGAAACCATGCTGGTTGCCCCTGAGCATTATCTCCACTGCTGGTCTTTCACAGATGTGCTCCTTGATAATCTTCTCAAAGAGCTTCCCCAGGATCGAAGTAAGACTAACGGGCCTATAGTTGCCTAGGTCCTCCCTCCTCCCTTTTTTGAAGATGGGGACCACATTGGCCCTCTTCCAGTTGTCCGGCACCTGGCCAGAGCACCATGAGTGCTCATAAAGCCATCTCAGGGGCCCTGCAATTAGCCCTCAACGCCCTGGGGTGGAGAGCATCTGGGGCAGGCTGAAGTGCTCTGGGTCAGAATACAGGGTGTTCGTGGGGAAAGGGACTTAACCCCTGCCAATTCCTTCAACACCCTGGGGTGGAGAGCATCTGGACCTGCTGATCTGAACACGTCCAGCCCCTCCAGAAGTTCTCTAACTCGGTCCTCCCTGACCCTAGGGCTGGCGGAGTCTCTCGTGAGTCCGTCCCGAATCTCGGTGGGGGACTCCCAGTCCCTGCACAAGAAAATGGAGGCAAAGAAATTGTTAAAAAGGTCTGCTTTTTTGTCTGGTGCAACCACCAGATTGCCTAACATATCCTGCAGTGCCCCACATTACCCGGTGCCTTCTTCATACTCCCTGTGTATTTAAAAAAGGACTTTTTGTTGTCCTTGATCCTTGATGCTAGCCCTAATTCCATATCTGCCTTAACTTTCCTAACAGCCCCTCTACAGACCTGAGTGATGAAGGTATACTCCTCTTTGGCCCCTCCCTTCCACTGGGTGTACACCTCCTTTTTGGCAATTAGGCATTCCCAAATGCCCTTGGTGAGCCAGGGGGGCTTTTGAGCACTCTTGCCCCCTTTGATTCTCATTGGGATTGTCACCCCTTGGGCTCTGAGTATTCTCTCCTTAAGGAACAACCACTCATCTTGGGCACCCAGTTCCCCTACTTTCCAGGACCCCAGTGCCTCTCCTACCAACCTCCTCAACTCATTGAAGTTGGCCCTCTTGAAGTCAAGGGCTACTGCCTTGCTGCAGGCCCTTGACACCTTGCGCTGGATGGTGAATTCCAACAGGCAATGATCACTGTCGCCCAGGTGGTCAAGAACCTGGAGTCCCCTCACCAGGTCATCGCCTGTGGCCAGGACCAGGTCCAGCAGGGTATTTCCCCTGGTGGGACTGTGCACCTCCAGGGTTAAGAGGAGGTCCTGTATCTTGACAAGGAACCTTTGTGAGCATTCCAACCTGACTGACTGCTCCTCCCAGCAGATGTCCAGGTAATTTAGATCACCCCCCTGACAACTACATCCGTTGCCTTATGTGCCTCCACAAGCTGACACGAGAATTCTTGGTTGGGACGTCTGTAGTAGACCCCCACTGTTAAGTCCCTTTCCCCATGGTCCCCCTGTATTCTGACCCAGAGCACTTCAGCCTGCCCATCCTCTGAACCCATCCTGCTAGTTGAGGATGTGTATTGCTTTTTGACGTAGAGCGCCACACCCCCGTGTTTCCTCCCCGCTCTATCCCAGCTGTATAGTCTATAGCCCCTAATGTTAACTGCCCAGTCATGGGATGAATCCCACCGGGTTTCTGTGAGCCCTACTATGTCCAGGTTTAAACTAGCTATCTGGAGGGCAAGTTCCACCTGCTTATTCCCCATACTATGAGCATTGGTGTAGAGGCATTTAAGGCTATGAATTGGTGCATGTGCCACCCCCGATTCCCAGGGTTATCTGGGAATCCTGTCATGTACCTGGGTATTCCTTGTGCACATCACCTGTCTTGGTTGGGAGGTGTCCTCAAGTCCTCCTGTGGCCCCGTCCCCCGGCGAAGCTAGTTTAAAGCGTGCCACACGAGATCAACCAACCTGGAAGAGAAGACAAGCTTGCCTTTAGGGGAGAGGTGTAGCCCATCCCACCCAAGCAAGCCCCCTGCGCAAAAGTCCTGGTCGTTATCCAGGAACCCGAGGCCTGCCTGGTGGCACCAACTCCATAACCATTGGTTGACCTCGCCAATGCAGGCCTCATGTTGCCATCTCTGTCTACTCACCGGGAGACTAGAGGAGAATACGACCTGTGCACCCGTCTCCTTGAGCTTGGCCCCCTGGGCCTCGAAGTCCTTCATGATGCAGTCTGGGTTGCCTCTGGCCGTGTCATTTGTTCCCACATGGATAAGAACCAGGGGGTACTGGTCTGAGGGTCGAATGTAGGCTGGGATTCTCTCTGTGATATCATGAACCCTAGCCCCTGGCATGTAGCAGACCTCTCGTGCCATGTTCTCAGGCTGACAGATGGGACCCTCCGTTCCCCTTAGGATGGAATCCCTGATGACAAGGACCTGGAGTTTCTTCCTTGTGGTGCACCCCCTCGGTGCCATCTGTGTCGTGTGTGGAGTGGCACCATCCCTACTGGAGGCATCCCCTTTGTCCTTCTCCACCAGCGCTGCCAAGGCCTCGTATCTGTTCCCCAGTTGTAGCCATAGATGCCTAAGTTGTTAGTACATATTAAATATTGCAATATGTCATATGGGAAATACACCTACAGGATATGAGTGGAAATGTGCAAACAATTGTGTGTGTATATAAACTTATATGGGAAAAATGGCAATCTGTTTTTATGTGGTTGTCACAGAACCAAATCCCAAGAAATCTTTTGTTAGCATTTAATTCTCCTTAGATTTTGGCCAGTATTTTATGGCTACAACCTAAGCGCTTTCTAAACACTTCCCCACCCCCCACCCCCAAATTGTATGTACTTAACATAATGTTCCAGTACTTTGAATTAAATGTAGAATATAAAAAAACTATGTTTTTATTAGATGAATGTCAGGCAGAAAGTAAAGGTTTTTATCTCTTTCTGCAGCGAGACACAGATGAAGAAGTCAAAGAACATTTACTTAACAACTTGCATTTGCAGGAAAAGGTAATATATAAAAAATGAATCTGAGGTTAGATGAAACTCAAAATGAAAATATAGAAAAACCTCAGAAATTTGAAATTGTACTATTCCATTTATCAAATCAGTTTTTTTTTCTAGTTTCCTAGATTTTTAGGTTTCAATAATCCCTATAGAACTGTGCAAGTTAGAAAATAATAATTTTGTAGATTTGAATCTAGTACACTCTTCTAAAAATACGGTTCCCATACTTATTTTTATATTAGCCTCCATATTTTTAATTTATTTGAAGACATCACAGAATTTCCAGACTACTTTACCGGGATCCATGAAACCACACAGAGCACTTGCTGTAGAGTCTGGGTCCAGCTGTTCAAGTAGAACAAATGCCATGCTTATGAACAGTAGAGACAGATAGGAGGTTTACCAGAAGGGGAAAAATAAGATATTGTTTCTAAACTTCCTTAGCCACGTGACTAATAACAGTAGCAGTAGTAGTGGTAGTCATTATTTTAAATCAGTCAGGTTTTCTCACCTTAAGGGATATAAAAAGCCCAATTCTTGAAAACATTTTTAATAAGATAGGAAATGTTTATTTTTAGTCTGAAGATCCAGCTGTGAAATGGCAGTTAAACCTGTATAAGGACATTATGAAAAGTGATGAGCCCCCTGATCCTGAGAAGACTGTGGAACGTGTGCAGAGGATTTCAGCAGCTCTCTTTCACCTTGAACAGGTGATAAGGATCCATCTATCTTGTAGTTAATTTAACTTAGATCAAGAGGTGAAGTTCTCTGGCAGTCCAGATGATCACTTGGTTGCTTTAGCAAATGTAATCATTGAACATCAGTTTCTAGTTAAAGCTAAAATGTATGTCTTATACATTTTTAATTAATTTCATCTCCCAAAGTATCAAAGTTCTGCTTAATCCATTGCTGTGGCAATTGTGCTTACCCCTGCTGAATTCTGTAAACAGTTTCCCAGCCCCAGTATTGGAATTCAGCACTTTGTAGTGAACAGGTTTGCATTTTTTAAAGATGTGTGAGTATGGTTTTAATATCTTTTTTCCAAAGAGATGTCAATCTGTCCTTCATTTCTCTATGTGAAAATAATTGCATTAGCAATTTTGACACCTTTAGTACATTCAAATGATATAAGTTAAATACAAGAAGGCCTTTGTGTCTGACTTGCATTCTGTCCATTTAAAAAGATCTTATTTTCATGCACAACTGATAGTGGAAAAATTGTTCATAGAGGGACTATACATGCAGAGTTGCACATAAATATGGAAATTGTACCTTGAGTCCCATGTATGAGATTTGCTGACAGCAAAGGGTGGTCTTTATGCAAATTTGGGAGCTATTTTCTATGACCCTAAGTTTTTTAAAGAGTGATTTTTCATTTAAAACAACATTTCTCAGAAGATAGGAAGCTTTGTAATAGCAATTAGTTCATTTATCTTGCAGGCATACTAGTCAAATATATTAACTGTAACAAACTTTGAAGTATTCATGCTGCACATTTTGAAAGAAGTGTTTTCTCATAGGTTGAACAACCACTAAGATCGAAGAAAGCTGTCTGGCACAAACTCCTGTCAAAACAACGCAAAAGGGCTGTTGTCGCTTGTTTTAGGATGGCACCATTGTACAATCTGCCAAGGTAGATGCTTTAAAGGTTCATTTATTCATGAGCTTTACTGGGGAGCAAGCACTTCAAGGAAGAGCAGGAATTTCTTAACACTCACTGCATCTAAATTTATTATCAAAATTTGTTGATTTGGCAGAGCTTCTATAATTGGACATTGCTGTGACTTTCTGAATTTAATAAGAATAACAAAACCTAAGGGCATTTACATGTATTTACATTACTTTTGACCAAACTAATCTTTGGTGCTTTGGCATGCTTAGAAAGCTGTTTACACACATTTGAAATGTCCACTGAATACTTGTCATAGAGTTTCTTATTTAATTCATTCCTCTGGGTAAGAAAATAGGTTTTTATGTCAAATAATTAAATTGAAGAAGCCAGTGTAGGAAATACACTACTTCACAAAGGCATACTTCAGTTTTTTGGGGGTGGGGTTTGTTTGTTTTTTACCAATT
The DNA here is from genome assembly GCF_030867095.1 of Alligator mississippiensis. Classification (NCBI taxonomy): domain Eukaryota; kingdom Metazoa; phylum Chordata; order Crocodylia; family Alligatoridae; genus Alligator; species Alligator mississippiensis. Next base: position 243,775,603 of record NC_081825.1, on the reverse strand, counting down.
TTTATCTCCTATGGCCGCTGGTATACTCCAGGCAGCTGTGCCTAGGCATTTCTGTCCATTTTCTCCTTTCTGTCCTTTTCTGTCCATCATTCTCCTGATTCTCACCCCCATAGTATTTTTTCCCTTTATTTTTAGCTTTCTTTTTTGTGGATGTCCCTCTCTGTTCTCACCCCTATGAAAGCTTTTACTGCTTAGCTTGGGAGACTCAATTTTTAGCTACGTTGGGGTGGGCCTCTGAAATTCATGCAAACTATTATGTGTGCTGTGGGGGCAGAGCATAGCAATTTGGAATTCTGGACTTGTGTTTTCAGGCTTTAGCCTTGCTCATTTAACTTAGACTCATAAAGCTGGAAAAAAAGTCATCTAGTCAATCCCATTCTCAGACAGAACAGGTTTTACCTGACACATGCCTGTCTAGTTTCTTCTTATAAGTCACCTGTGAAAGAGTCTACAATTTTGCCAGGTAATTTGTTCTAATATCTAGCTGCTCTGATATTTTGGAAGTTTTTCCTAAGCTTTAAACTGAATCTGCCTTCCTGTTGTTTAAATCCATTGCTTCTTGGCTTACCCGCAGCAGGTAGGGAGAATGATTGTTCATCATACTTTTTATGGCAAATTTCAAATATCTAAAATTACTATCATATCACCCCGTAAAATTTGTTTTTTCTCCAGACTTAGCATCCCCAGCTCCTTCAAGCTTTCTTCATATCACCTGCTTTTCAGTCCTCTGATCATCTTCATTGCTCTCCTTTGGTTCTTGTCTAATTGTCAACATTCTTCTTAAAATGTGGTATCCAAAACTGTACACAATATTTTATTTGAGATTTAACTAGTACTGAGAGGAAAGGCATTGTTATTTAATGCATCTTGGATATGATGCTTCTGTTAAAACAACCCAAGACAGCATTTGCCTTTCTTGCAACAGCATCATATTGCTGTTTCATGTTTAATTTGTGATCCACTATAGCCAACAGATCCATCTCAACAATGTAGTGTCCAGCTAGCTATCCCCCCATTTTCTTGTTTTATTTTCCTTCTTTCGTGAAGTACCTTACATTTGCTCATATTAAATTTCATTTTATTACTCATTGCCCAGATCTTCAATTTATCATGATCTTTTTTGGATTTGAAGTCTATCCTCCAAATTTCTTCTAACCCCATCCAGTTTTGCATAATCTGCAAATTTGATATGCATCCTCTCCACTCATTCATCTGAGTAATTAATAAAAATATTAAACAGCAATGGACCTAGAACCTTGCAGAACTCCTCTCAAAACCTCTTCCTAGTTTAATATCAACGTACTCATTGTCTGCAGTCTTTCAGCTATAGCACATCCTCCGTTATCCAAACAGTAACTTTTTTTTAACTAACTCTTGGTATTGTGTAATAAACTATTCTGTTTTAAAACTTTATTTAATATAGTTCTGTATATTTAAAGTGTGATACAGTACTATAATTTGTAACTGTTGGGACTGTATAGTATTCTGTTTCACTTAATACAATATTGTATTTCTACTCTCAGACTTGTAACTTGCCTTAAACTTTGCTGTATTTAATATACCTTATTTACCTGAATATAAGATGACCATGACTATAAGGCGACCCCCAAATAATTAGATTATATATATGGAAAATATTTACATTTTTATAATTTTTCAGGTATGGAAACTTATTATTGACCGTTTGCCTTGAATTTGTCCCCCTCCCACTGCCACAGCAGGGAAAGTAAATCTGGATGGTCAGGTAGCCCCCTTAACTTCTGTTCCCCCCACCTTCTTCCCTCTTCATCCCTTAACCCACCTCAGACCCTGCTCTCCATGAGCACATGGAAATAATGGGGGGGGGGGGGGAATTACTACAGCTATCCATAGACTTAGTTCATCCAGAATTGATACATTTTACCTTTTCTAAAACTGCTGCAAGTTTTAGCACAGGTACTCCATAAATATACTTTTAAGCAGCACTTCTGAACCTACTTATATATAGCACAACCTATGCATAATATTAAGCTAAGGCCAAAAAGCTTATGGCTTACCAAGCCACTGGGCTGGGCCCCAGCAGAGTCAACAGTGTTTCAAGCCATGGTGACCCCATAGCTCAGCACTGTTCAGTGTATATATATGTACTCCAGATATCCCCACAAAGGATCCATTGGCTAATTAGGCCACCACCTATGACTGGAACCAGATAGTCTTGTCATGAGTCCTGAGATCCTCCAAAAAATTAGATGCAGATGAGGCACAAGGCAACCTGGTCCAGCTTCACCCATGAAGGGTGGGACCACACTAGTCCAGGGGTGGGGTGGTGTCCATAGGTGGGAGGCGTGACAGTGGGATTCTGGGTGAATTTTTGGGGACCCTATTTGATTATGTTTGCCAGACGTTTAAGGCTGGTGATGAAACAGGAATCACTGGAAATGGGAAGGAAAGGCACAACTTGGCTTTCAGAGTGAAGAGGAAATCAAAATATATTCAGTGCAGTGGCTCGCCATGACTTGAAAGAGAGCACTGAGGGGGACTGTGCACAATGGGCAGTACCATGGATCTTATTACAGTGGGCTGCACTAACCTGTCCTTACCTGGCAGGGCAAATACTGTGACCACTAAGGCAGTCTTTCTAGCTGCTGGGCATAACCACTTTTCTGCCACAGGGTAGTACCTATGGAGATAATGTATAGTTAACCTCCCATTTGCTCTCACGTGGGAAGATCTTGGCTTTAAGACTACTTTATATACTACTCGCTTGTTCCTGTGGCCTTACAGCTGAGGGCAAGCGAAAGGCAGGGGCATCTGAACCCCAAGCTTCCAGGCTTGGGCCTTTAAGTAGGATGTCTGCCAAATGATATGGAAACATCTGAAGCCCCAGGTGGAGATGGAGAATGTTTGCCGGTAGTAGGGCCACTTATGGTTCTGGGCAGACTAACGGATTTGGAATTGATTTGGCTGATATGGCTTGGAACACGAAAACATTTCCATTTGAAAAAAAAAGGTTCTCATCAGTACATTTGCCCAATGTGGTTCACAAGTTTTATAGGTATGCTCAGTGTTCACTGCTTAAAGGTTGGTTTCTATTACTGAGCGCTTGTTTCTTTTGGCAGCTGTTTTATCATAGATAATGTATTTAATGTAGTTTCCTTGTATGCGAATGTAAGACAAGGAGTTTTTTCCCCATGCGTGGGGGAGGGGAGAGACTTTGTCTTGTATTCAAGTAAATATGGTATCTATTCTTAAGTCTGATATGGATTTCTGTTATATATCATGTGTTGGTATATAATATCCTCATAAGATGCCACAGTGTCACTTACCCAAAGGAATTCAGCTCTCCAAATAGCTTTTCAGCATGGGTTTTCCAGAGGGTTTGGATAACTAAGGATCTGCTGTGATTGTATATCCATCAAATGATTGTTCCTTCTAGTCCATATTTGTCCAGCTTGTTTGTGAAGATGCCACGTGGCACATGTCAAAAGCTTACTGTATTAAAAATATGTTACATCTACAATATTCCTTTTATCCACCAATCCAAATATCCTATCAAAGAAGAAAATTAGTTTGGTTTGGCATAATTTGTTCTTAACAAATCCTTGTTATTGCAAATAATCCTTTTTGTTGTCTAAATGCTTCTAAATTGATTATTTTAGAATATTTTTAAATAACTTCATATACTGAAGCCAGGCTGACTGAACTATAATTCTCTGGATTATCCTCCCTACCCACCACCTTTTTAATGATGTGCACTCTGTTTGTTTTTCTTCTGACTTATGGGACTACACCTGTTTTCCCAGTAATAATTGCTAAGGGATACAAATATCTTCATATACCCATGACTTGAATTCATTCAAAAAGTCAAATATTACTTGATGTTCTCATCTTCATCTGCATCCTTTCCCCCTTTTTTATATTTGTTTTGCTAACCATCAATTAACAGTTACATTTTTGTAAAGACAGAAGCAAAACAAGTACTGAGCAGCTTGACCTTCTTAGTGTCTTCCATTATTAATCATTCACCTTCACCATGAAACAACAGACCTACACTTTTTATCGTTCTTTTATTCTGATGTACTTAGAGCAACTTCTTGTTGCTTTTAACATCCTCTTACAAGTGTAAGTGGCTGCATCTCTCTTCCTTATTTTGTGCCTACATTCTTATGCTGTAACTTTCTATATATCTTTAATGACTGTCTATCTTTTGATATTCAGGTTATTTAAAATATTCCTTGTGCAGCTGTGTCAGTCTCTTGTAATTTCTCCTGTTTCTTATTCTTTGGACAGTTTTGCAATTGTGCTTCTGATATATCTTTTGGAAACAAACAGTCCTCCACTTCTTTTTTTCTTTTAAATTATCCATCAGTGTATCAGACCTCACCTACTATTTTGTGCATTTGTTAAAATCTGTTTTTCTGAAGGTCATCTTCCTTATTTTTTAACCAGCCTTGCTCTTAGGGCCATGAACTCTATAAATTCAGCATCATTTCCACCCAGGTTGCTGGCTACCTAACTAGCCAATTCTTACTTATTGGTTAAAATTGAATGTAAAATAATTCATCTCCCTACTACCCAGTCAATGCCTCAACTTCCTTGACCATAAATTTGCCAACCACACATCAGAAACTTGATGGACATTTTACGTTTGGCTGTATTCTTCTTCCAGCTTGTATTGAGTTAGTTAAAGTCTATTACTACTTTTTCATATGTTCTGGATGATCCTGATAATCAATTCATAGACTCTGTCATTGGCTTCCTTCTCTTGTTGTGGGGGTGCATATCAAAATATCAAATGACTTCCACAATAATATCCCTATTTTTACTCCTTTTATTCCTTTACCTGGATACTCCTGACATCTAACACACCCCTCATTTTAGACCAAAAAGCAAATGTGTATGCCAGTGGTTCTCAACTTTTTAGATTCAAAGCACCCTCCACCAATTTTCTGAATTTAGCAGCACCTTCTGTGAATGTGGGTACACAAGGTTAACATGCCCCCCTGACTTTGCCTTGATGCATAAAGCCCAGAGGGCACTCACCCTCCACGCGGAAGTGTAAGGGCAGGTGCAGCACTTACTATAACTTACTATATCCTGTACGTGGCCAGTCTGAGCTCTCAGGCAGGCCAGCAGTAGAAGCCTCATGGCAGCCCTTTCCATCAGGCTGGTCTACAGCAAAATGCTCCCTCCCGTCACTGCTGTTGCCTTGTCTCACTCCACACAGTGTCTCCTGAAAACAGGTGTGGCAAGCAATGTAGCAGCACCTGGCAATGGAGCAGCGCTGTCATTGAGAATCACTGGTATATGCTTTTGACATACAATTCAATGCCTCCTCCCTTTTTCCCTTAGAAAAAGTTACTCCCGGTAATAGAAATAGTATTTGTAATGCCAAAAAAGTCATAGTTTTCCTTACATGCCATGACTTCCAGTTTATCTTTATTGTTTTCTCCTCTTGTACAGTGTACCTGGCATTAGCACAGGTATAGAAGACAACTTATTTCTTTGACTAGTGGTTCATGCATTTACCTTCATCTACTAAGGGTCATAACTAGCAGCATTGTCGGCTGTTACATGTTACCAAATGGATAAGCGGGAAGGGGAAGTGGTTAGAGGATCTCCTACCTCTTCATCATGCCATGCAACACATCTCTCAGATAGGAGGGGCATGCCATCAATTGGATGCCTCTGTCCTTCATAGGAGTCAGTCCCTGACCACCACCAATATCATTCTTCTCATATTCTTGGGTATTCTACACATGGGCCCTTGATCCCTAAAGATATGTACATCTTATTTTTTAAGTAATGGGTCTGCTAGTCTCCCCTTCTGCCACATGTATCATGTAAGATTCATTATGTAGTAGCTGTGTTGAGAACCTGAAAGTAATCTCTTGCTTCTAGCTGTACTGAATATTCTAGTTTGCCTTCTCCTGGTATTCATAAACTGCCAGCTGTCTTCTTCATTCTCAGCTTTGCCGAGTTCCACTTTGATTTCTCTCTTTATTGGGTCTGTTGTAGGGATGCATGATTTCCATCCAGGATATCTTCACTTTCATTAATGCCTTAATAGCCAGATAATTGTGCCTCCAAACCATGCACCTTTCCTTCCAGTATGGTCAACAACTCGTTGACGGTATGGTCAACAACTGTTTCAGAATCCTGTTCCATTTGGGTAAGGGACAGATCTATTGTCATGCCATTTGTTTAATTCCCACCATGTTTGTCCTTTGCACTGTGCTCTCCCAAATTTGTTTAGGGTCTCTCAGGAGACCTCTTATTGAAAGTTGGAAAACATTCATTTTCTAACAGAATGCATTTCCTCCAATGAGCATGTGTGTGTTAGATGAATTTGGTTTCTTCCACACAGAGAAAGGAAACTATTCATGTTTAATGAACTTTGGCTGTTTGGAAATGTTTAAAAAAAATGCTTTGTACTTTACCAGAAGAAACAGCAGTATAGATCTATATAGATCGGGCACTTCAGCAGGGCTTTTTGGAGCTTTTATCTAAAGCTGATTCAATCAGCTATTAGGTAAAAGCACTAAAAAGCCCCACTAAAGCACCCAGTCTATACACACATCAGGCAAGCCGGGTCCAGCTAAGGCGCTGACTCTCCTGGGAATGCACTCCAGGGCTTGGCATGGGAATGCCCTGAGTTTAAACTAAAACACCATTTTGGGGGGTGGGGTTTACATCTGCAAGCAGCCACAGTTTACAGAGTGTTTTTAAAGTGTTTAACAAAATGCATTCCATCTGCATCTTAAAAAATTAATATCAATTAAATTATTAAAATGTTTTTGTATGTCTGAAGTTGGATGAGTGTCCTGGCAGCTATAAATCTTGAGAAGAAATTTAGGTTTACCACTTTAGGACCAATTGAAAATTGCTTGTACTATGAGGAGGAAGTTCATAAGGTCATCAAGTCCAGCCCCCTGCTCAAGGCAGGATCATTCCTGAGTAAACCCTCTCAGTCAAGCATGTCTAACCTGCTCTAGAAAGCTTCCAAAAATGGAGTTTCTGTAGGTAGCCTGTTCTAATGCTTTAACCACCTTCATAATCAGAAAGTTTCTCCTAGTCTTTGACCTAAATTTCTACTGCTGAAGCTTGAGACCATGGCTCCTAGTCCTGTCCCCTATAGACATAGAGAAAAGTCCATCTCCATCTTCTCTTTAATCACCCTTCAGGTATTTTAAGATTTATCACATCCTGTCTTAAGTCTTTTCTTCTCCAGACTAAATAACCTTCAATCTTTCAGCCTTTACTCATAAGTCTTGCTTCGCAGTCCCCTAACCATTTTTGTTGCTCTGATTCCCTCCAAACCATCACATTCTGCTTGAAATATAGGCCCCAGAATTTGGACGCAATACTCCCTGTGAAGCCTCACCACTGCTGAATAGAGCAGAAAAATCACTTCCCTTGATTTGCAAGTGACATTCCTGTTAATACAAAACAAGATGCTGTTGGGTTTTTTTGCAACAAGAGTACACTTTGGGCTCATATTCAGCTTATAGTCTATTTTAACTCCCAGGTCCTTCTCTGCAGTACTGTAGCCTACCCAGTCGTTCTGTCATCTGTATTTGTGCATGCAGTCATTTTGTCCCAAGTGCAGGACTTTGTAGTTGTCCTTGTTGAATCTCACCTCCTGATTGAAGACCATTTATCCACTCTATCTGGGTCATTCTGGATCCTAGCTCTATCCTCCAATGTATCTGCAGCCAACTCGTCATCTTTCTAGATCTACCGTGGATAGGCTACTTGGTAGAAAAGTGTTTACCATATTATTCTGAGAAGAATGTAAAGAAGGGAAAAGGGAAGACTTAAATAAAATGTAACAACATACCAGGTTTTTGTTGTAACAAATGAGTAGAACAGAAAGGAGCAAAACATTGGGAGAATTGAGGGGACATTTCAGTATATCAGCGATTTGTGGGTACTTCTTGATAAGCACATTCTCTATTAAAAACTATTCAGAGTTTACTTAGGCCAGGATATACTTATAACCTCCAAAACTAATAGCCAAATGATACAAAGAATAAGCTGTCTTATATTTTCTGTTTAAAAAAACACATTTCCCTGAAATTGGCAAGTGCCTGTCTAGAGGATGGGAGATCAGAGAATCAGAAAAATAGAGCATGGAGGGCACTCAGGAAGTCATCTATTCCAACCCTTGTTCTAGGGAGGATTATCCCTGTATAAACTTATCCTAGGCATGTTTGTGTGACCCTCACTTAAATGCAGATGAAGAGAACTATTACTGCATTCTGCATTTTCAACAAAATATGAAGTAATACTCTTTGAAGTAGAAAGCTGGCTAATCTGCTGAATCTGTTCCATGTTAGAAATATTAGGCCCAGTTCTTCTTAGACTTACAGGTTCTATGACTAAGTTTCTTCTGATTTTCACTAATATTGCTGAGAAATGAATAGCTAAGTATTTCTGTGTTCAGTGTTTGTGTGACCTTTTATTAAACTGTGCTATTATGAGCAAGTATTTGATACCTACTACCTTCTCAACATACCTAAGCAAAGTCCCAAGAAAAAAATTGTTGAGATTGTAGGCTTATTTCCTGATTGCTATGTGCAAAATGATTTTTAAATGTTCTACAGACAGCTATTTTGTAGACAATTCATAGCATTTTGACAGCAAGATAAAGCTATTATGCCATGATGCACATAATTACATACATAACTATCAATCCATCATTTATGTTGATTGTGGCATTAAGACATCTCTGAACACCAGGGAGTTTATTTCAAAGTTTATTTCAATTATTAATTATGAAAGCTGTGCAAGTGAATGCCTATATCAATATGGGTTTTTTTCTAATTTTTGTTTTGTTGTTATATTGGGGTGTAAGGGTCAATGCCAAATTTAACAATAAGAGAGTGAGTTTAAAAGATACCCCTGCAAATTAGTAAAAACAATTTTTCGTCCTAGAAAGTGCTATGCCTTTCAGTGTTTGCAAACCCCTTCTTCTGATCCATTCTTGAGATGTGATTTTCATGTTAATCTCCCATTTGAATATGATATTCTCCAACAAAATATTTGTCTTTCTTTAAGGTTTTCCAGTGCATTGACCATTTTAATGTCTGATGCATTGTTTTGCAGCTCTCTGTTAAAGCAGTGCATCCAAAAATTATAGATTATTTAATATTTCCCTGCAAACCAATTCCAAGTGCTTCTTTTTCTAAGAGGAGGCTCAAGATGCAAAGTAAATACTTATTGTAACTTTACAAATTTTATTTCTCAAAGAGTGAACATTGCCAGTGCTTGGAAATACTAATTCTTTCTGTTTATTTATTAATTAGTTAATATTGCTTTGAAGAGGAAAATTATTATCTGAGTCATAAGTATATTTTCTCTGAGGTATATGTGAGAAATATTGAGATGCTTTACAGGAATGCACTTTACTATTCTGTTTTTTGTTCATTATATACATGTGCATTGAGAGATACAGCAGATAGTACACAAGACAGTTATTCATAAATAGCTTGCAAATACAGGCTTCTTTATCTTTTACTAGTTTACTGAATTTAACTTGTGCCTTTGTTGTTAGTTCTTCAATGAAAACCTATATGCTTTTCTTCAGACACAAAATTAGCAATTTCTTCCTGAGCACCTTTCAACGTGTTTGGCTGGAAAAAGTACATGAAAAAACTCAGTATGACAGGCTTATACTCATGTTAACGGTAATGTAACCTATGGAGAGCCTCTTCCTTATGCGCGCACTTATTCCTTTCCCAGCCATGATTTGATGTTATCATAAAAACATGAATTTGTACAATTTTTAGAAGGGATTCTGATTGGTCAGTCTTTAGGAACCATTGATAAAATGCTGCAGTAAAGTATAGTTTAGTTTCAAAAGCACAGCATGAATAATGTGTGTAAAATATTCTCACTAGGTGAATATTTTATTTCTGTATGTCAGATATGGCCTGTAATTTTACCTTGTATACACCCCACTTAATAACTTTTAACATCCAGTTTGCTTAGGGTAGTGTCATTATGATACAAAAAACCAACACAAAAGTGATGAATTAAGCAATCTCTGCTTCACAGGGTGTGCAGAGTGCATCTAAAAACAAATGTCTTTTTAAATAAAACATATGCATGTGTTGTATAGGCGGTATCCTGAAAAATCTTACCACTGGGAACAGAATTCCATGTAATTTTTTCCCAAACATCTCACTTCTCAGCCTCTTGCAGGCTCATGTCAAGTGATAGTACCCACCATGCCCAGTACTGTGTGTTCCTTGGGCCAGATTCTAGGTTTTTGTAAAATGTATACTTTTCCATTTATGAATTCCTGTGGGCAGTTCAGACCAAAACATTTGACAAAACATTATTTTCTTAATTTGGGATTGAGATTTGCATTTGAAATAAAAGGCTGTGGTTATATGTCAGTAAAAGTTATGCCAGTGATATTTATGGTAGCAACTTCACCAAATGAATTTTGCCATCTCAGTGCACCAATGCAGCCAATGCTAATTTAATAAAAAAAATATTCATCAGTTTGTAGACATATATTGCATCCCCTCAGCATGGTAAAATTTTAGGTTTAGTTTTATGCTTATAATAAAAGTCCAGCCCTGTTTCAATTAAAAACCAATTTTTACTTAACCATTTATTTTCTGGAAGAAATCGACTTCTGAGTTGAAATTTTCCTGGTTATAGTCTCAGTTGAAAAGTGATGTTCTTTTGTAAAGACTGAAATCCCTATGCAGAGGATAATGAGTTATAGCAAGGATAAAAAATTACATCTTTTCCACTTTAAAAAAAAATGTACTGCCAATCACTTTTGTTTCATGGAAATAATTCAGAAAAAAGCAACATTTGAAATTTGGTCTACAAAAAGTGTTTATGGTACACAGTTTACTTTGAGCATATTAGAATAAAAAGGTTACAACAGATAAAAAATAGACGTATCACTTCTAAACATGATCAATAGGCATCTACTAAGATTTCTAGCCAAGCCTGCCCTTTCTGTCACTGCAATGCACATTGTCTGGGTGACTTGTGTGTCGTCATCGTCCCCGCACCCTCTTCGCCCTCCCCGCCTAGGCATAAATATGAGTTAGCTTGGAAATACCTCCGTGAATACATGCACAAAAAATTGTTTCCCGCACTATGTTAATGTGAGGAATAAGGAAAAATTGTGGGTGTGTGTGCAGCTATCTCTGTAGTAGGAGCTGACTACAATTTACATTGCATTTTAAATGTTTGAAGCTAAACTTTCCTTTGCAGATAGCTTATTTCATATGCCAACTTACAAATGTCACAATATTACATTATTTGAAGCTTTGTTTGTTACTTCAGCTTGTAAAACATTGTCTCGGTTCAAACAATAGCAGCACTAAAGGTGTGAAACTGATCCTCTCCCTATTGCACTGAGAGAGAAACACAGAGAATAACAGGGTGCATCCAAACGCTAACATTTGTAAGCATGGAGAATTTCTTATTGTCGTCGCTCATCTGCTCAGAACCCACCTTTTAAAAAGTTGGGAAATGTAAAATGAAACTTTATCTACCTATTTTATACAGCCAGAAGGCAGGGCAGGGTGGCATCTTCTGCCCGCCGCCCCTCCCTACACATTACAGGCATGCAATTAACTGTTTAATTGCACAGTTACCTTGAGACCACCTACATGTGCAAAATAGCTATCATGCCATAAAAAGCTCCAACCATCTATGAAGCTAGACCTTAAAAATGTGTATTAACTTTATAGCTGGTTGCTTTTGTGTTTTAATTTTCATGTGCAACAGGGTCTCCCTTGTGGATGAGAGCCCTGTAAGCTGTGGGCTCCCAGCCACACAGCGTTCCGCCTTGCCAGCTGGAGCTGTAAGTGCTACCACTGCTGGAGAGTCTCAGCCCCTGTAGCTGAGGACTCTGGCTCCCAGCAGCATCCCGCAGCTACCTGGACCCAGAGTCCCACAGCTGCAGATGCAGCATACCTCTTGGTGCTACACCCCAGCTGGGTCCTGGCAGCTGCAGGGCACAACTACAGTCTCCCAGCCCTAGGGGTTCACGCATCTCCAAGGCTGGGAGATTGCGGCAGCCGCATCTCCCATCTGTGGAGGTAAATGGGGTGCCCCATGGCTGGGAGCCCCTCAGTTAAGGGGGAATCCAGCCATAAGATCTTGCTTCTTGCTGGTACAGGAAGAGCCCAGGATCAGGCTTCCCCGGCACCAGCAATAAGGCACAATGAGATGTAAAGTTCAATCCCACAATTGCGCTTTCTGCCATAAATGTGTGGCATGTCAGGTGGTGTGATTTTGTGAATCGCACTTTAGAGCCCATCGTACCTTTACCTGCACATGTAGATAGGGCTTTAGAGACAATATCTGACGAAGTAAGCTTCATCTCATGAGAGTTTGTTCTATATATGGTACATGTTTTGTTTTTTATTAACTTGGTTTGTAAGGGTCAGATTTATCCTGCCTTTTGCTTGACTTCAGACTAACACAGCTAACTACATCTGACCATTGAGACTCACTGGTTCTGAGAAGCGCTTCAGTCGATCTCTAAGTGCCACAATGCCCTGCCTTCTAATTAGCACAGCTAACTACCTCTCTCTATTCTAAACAAGTCACATTGTATTTCCTGTGTGTTTTTTTTTATCGTATAATTGAAACTTCTTTGACTAAAGACTATGCCTGTACAACACATGACACGATGGTATCTCAATCCAGATAGAGGCTTTTGATGCTATCACAATACAAGTAAGGCACAGTGCCAGTATAAACAGACAGCTGCAGAGAACTATAATGAAATTAGGAGGTATTTGATGTGCATTCTAAGTGTACCCCAAGTATTCTCAGAAGTCTGATGAATGTACCACTGAACATCTCCATTAGTTTGGGTTTTATTTCACTGACCAATCAGAGGATCAAAATTGTACAAAATGCATATCCTTACTAATCATTAACCACCTAAGCTATTATACTATGTTCCTTTTACCCCTCTTGATCTCACTTTCACCCCCCCTCCCAGGCACCGTTCTATTAACCTCTTCCTCCATGGTTATCAGAACTATTGGATAGAAACAGAGGAATATTCATTTGAGGAGAAACTAGTTCAGGATTTGGCTGTAAGTACTGACATAACTGGGCTTTAGGTATCAGTGCCCATTTTAATATATATTTTTATACATATTTTAACTGTGTTTAATTTTCTGTATCATACTTTTTATCTACATTTATAAAAACTACAATCCTCATACTTCAGGGCATAAGCTGATTGCTTCCTATGGATGGGAAGAAATTTACCTCTTATCTTAATAATGCATATTTAAGTGCATTAAAGGTGGTTTATGACCTTGATTGAAGTATATGGTATTGTTCACTTTTGAAAACAGGACTGGATTAGATGGACTGCTTTTGTCTATACGGTAATTCCTATGTTCCTATGTGTTAATTATTATTTGTTTGGAAGCTTAACACAATTGATGCTTTTCCCTCCTTTTGATTTTTTTGTTGATGCATAATACTTTCTTTATTTTAACATTTTAAGCTTTAATGCAAGTTAAGTTTTGCCATTTTCTTGTTGGTACTCTGTAATGAATTGTAAATATGTTGTAGCCATATTCAGCAGAAATTCAGTCATTACATATAATGGATGTGGAGAATTGGTGACCTTCTGCATTTTGTTATCTAAACCTGAGTCTAATTCTCATTCAGAAAGATCACCATATCTCTCTTCCTTCTTCATGATGCGTCTTTGGCATCTTAGAAATGTTTAAAATACAATATCCTTGCTGTGTACGCCCTATGGAAAAGGAAGATATCAGTTACAAACCAGAAAAAATATGTTAAGGTCTAAACTCAACATGAGCTGCTGTGGGTTTTCACAGAAAACATATAACACCTTTTAAGAGGCACTGGTATATTGGAAAAGCATTTGCATTTTTGAGAGATTATGGGTGATGTTATTCTTCTACTTGTGACAGCTATAGTAAGGCCTTTATTTCACTTATTAAAAATATCAGCACCCTCCACCCCTTCCCTGATGAGACAAGGATTATCATTTAAGATTAGACCATATGTCATGGGACTTGTTCAGTCTTTGGTCTTCATTGTGTTGTATTGTTTTTCTTCCCATTAACACACTTTCTGCCATACTTTTTCCTTCTCACCAGTTTGTTTGGGAAAAGAAAGGCAGATTCAACAATGACATTATTCCTTTCCCTTCATAAGCTTTCAATTTTTAATTAAAGAACCACAAATAAAGAAAAAATATTAAAATCATGAATTGTTTACAAAGTTATCATTTTCTTAAGTGAGAGAAAACTAGGACCCAGATGAGTTGAATATTATAAGGTCATAACAATGCCAGGATCAAGAAGTCCACTCTTTGGACTTCAGAGGAGGTCAGCCCCATACAGATTCTGACCATCTTTAGAAGACTGCAAAACATTCCCATTAAAATATTACTTGCAAAAATGCAAAATTGATATCCCACGCACTCTTAAACCTCTAACAACCCCAGAAAGCATTTTCCTAAAGCCTTATTTCAAACAAATTTTACCTTGGAATGGGAGAAGCACCAGAGACTCCAAGAAATCCACTTGATACTTCACTATTGCTGCTCATTTTATATAGAAAGCATTCATATGTTGTGATGATGGGTGGCAGTATGAAATCCAGAATAGACAGATGAGCATTTGTAGTTAACACCACCAGTTGTTGTTGATTTTAATACTTTTTTTACTGTAACCCTTTGCAAATAACTTTCTAAAAATATCTTTCCTAATACTTTGTATACTAGGTTTCTCCTTGGATGTGGTTTTATTTTGAAAGTTTGAGCAAAAATGGTTCAGTCAGTTGTGAGTAAAAGGAAAAAGAGAGAACTTCTTTCCTTATTTAAAAGGAAACAGAGCAAAACATCTCTTAAAATTTCCAACCAGCTTCAATGTTAAAAGGGCTTGTGATGGGACGAAAACATTCAAAACAGTAATAGCACTCAGTAAAGAGAACAATTTTTTCTAGTGAAAAAAGAAAGTTTGGGTTTGACTAATTAAGAGCCTTAGAAAATTGGACTGTGGGTATTATTAAAAAATGCTTTCCCAGCTGACATTCCGACTGAGCAACTCTGCTAGGCCTTTTCTTTAGCTTTGGTGGCACAGAAGTTTAAAGATTAATTTCTGCTGAATAAGGTTTATAACTTTCATTTGCAACATATTGACTTGGATAAACTTCAACTTTCCTTTCAAACAAGAGTAACAGAATGAGATACTGTAAATGCTTCATAGCCATACAAGCAGAACGTTTCAAATGTTCCAAACTGCTGAATATCATCAATTTTGGAAAAAGAACATAAATTGAACAGAATGAAACTATAATTATTTTTGCTGCATTCAGATTTCTCTGGATCAGTTTGTTGTTTGTGTTGTTTCCACTTATGAAATGTTACAATGTAAATCTTTGTGTAGACACCACCAAGGAAAGAGGAAGAGGAAGAAGAAGAGACTGAAAAAAAACATCCTGATCCACTTCATCAGATTATCCTTTATTTCAGTCACAATGCTCTCACTGAGAGAAGGTAAATAGAGAGACATTCTAAATTACATAAGACTGATTTCTGTAGCCTTATTTTCTCTTCATTGATCATAGAATTACACCATAAAGGTAAATTTAGTGTGACAACAGAAGTAAAAATATTACCACATTTTCTTGTGTTCAGCACGCCCCCAAATAAAACATGCATTATGTTTTTAGAAAGTAGAATGTAGAGTTATAGCTGACTGTGTGACGTCGAGTAAGTGTTCCTGGGAGTATAGAGCATCCAGGAAGGTTGGCATCCAAGGAAACAGGCTGGTGAAGCAGCAGGCAGCAGGAATTTCCTGTTGTGCCA
The DNA here is from genome assembly GCF_030867095.1 of Alligator mississippiensis. Taxonomy (NCBI): domain Eukaryota; kingdom Metazoa; phylum Chordata; order Crocodylia; family Alligatoridae; genus Alligator; species Alligator mississippiensis. The sequence goes on along the minus strand of NC_081825.1, from coordinate 243,759,774 downwards.
TGTTTCCTGGACACCCTGTTTCCAGGAGGACCTAGTCAGTGTCACACATGGTTAGTAGGCCTGTGTGAATAGGGAAGTATTCAATTCAGATTTGGCCAGTTTGGAGGACAGTGCTTCGAATCACCGTCCCCATTTGATTTGGCCTAATCAGAATTGGAGATTCGGCACTAATTCGGAGATTCGGATCAGCTGGGGAGAGGCAGGCACAGCTGGGTGGCAGCAGGTTCTCCTGTGGCTCCTCCGGCTGTGGCTGCCTATCTCCAGTGGGGGAGCTGCAGGAGAAGCCCCCGTGACTGCCCTGCCCGGGCCCCATTCCCCACACAGCCCCAGCCTCCTTGCACTTCAAAAAAAAAAAATTTTTTTAAGCGCTTTGCACTCATTGGCTGCAGCAGCAGGGATCAGGGCCCCTGAGGGCTCGTGGCAGAGCCCACCCATGCCATGCGGGGCAGTGAGGGGCCGCGGGGATTTCCCCCACTGCCTGGAACCCGCACAGCAGTTGCCCCATGGTGCAGTGCAGCGCAGCTCAGCAGGGTGCTGCACACACTCTGGGAGCTGGGGCTGAGCAATGGTCAGCTCCGGCTGACTGCTGGAGCTGTCCCAGCTCCCAGACAGTGCATGGTGCCCTGCTGAGCTGCGCTACACCTGTGCAATGCAACAGGTGCCATGCAGGTACCAGGCGGTGGTGGGGCAATCCCTGCTGCTCCTCACTGCTCTACGCTGCATGGGGGGGCTCTGCCACGAGCCTTCAGAGGCCCTGATCCCCACTGCTACAGCCAGTGAGTGCCAGATTTTTTTTGTTATTTTTTAAGTGCTGGGAGGCTGGGGCTAGGTGTGGGATGGGGCCGGGCGGGCAGCCATGGGGGTTTCTCCCGCGGCTCCTCCGCCGAACTGTGCCTGCTTGTCCCCGGCCGATCTGAATCTGAATCTCTCAGAATCTTTCCCAGATTGATTTGGAGGCTTCAGATTCAATTCAGACCTTTTAATGGGTCTCCCAATTCAATTCCGATTTGGAGATTCGGCTGCCAAATCTCCTCCAAATCGAATCGGAGACTGAAGCTTCGCATAGCCCCTAATGGTTAGGCCCCAAACCCTTGCAAGAGCAGCAGCAAGACTAATGTTTCTTTACTGTAACTAGTTCTTTATATAATTTGCTGTAGATAAAGTGTAATTTCTACATCCCAAGCCTCATCATGACACTACCAGCTGCTTTCTTCCTGCTTCAGGTACATGCACAGCCAACAGCTGTGGCTGTGAGAGAGTTAACATAGGATTCCACCATCTTGACAGCCACCTTGGCAGCTGCATGGCATTCACAGTGTCTCCAGGTGTCCTTCTTTCCAGTGGAGAAAACAGCTTTCCTGCTTAAAACAGACACCCCAGTTTTGGGGGTCTGATTTTGAAGGAAAGGTGTATGTTATATGTGAGGAAATATGGTTTTTGAATCGGAATGTGATTGTAAAAATGATTTAGCACAACTACAGTTCAGTACTGCTAATACATTTTTGGCAGGTGGAAGTGGGATTTAGAGACTATATAACCCCATGATTGCCAAGCTCAATTTCTTATAGATATGGGGCCAAATCAGTTACTGTTGTTACAGACAAGATGATTCCTCCAATCTATGGTACTAGGAGAAGCGGTGGCACAAACGGTCAAGGATGCCTGTTCAGGCCGCTCAATTAACCTGCATTTTTTGTTATCTGGCATCCCCCATTCCCAAGGGATGCTAGATAACAGAGCTTTTACTGTAGTAGTTAACTGTTCTTATTGTTAGCAGGTATTCATAATCTTTTTATATGCTATGTTATAAAAGGGTCAGAAAATCATGGCAAATAGTCTGAATTCCTATTAATGCCAGTTTCTGCCTTGTTCACACTTAGAAGACAAAGGCAAAGTATTCTTACATAGTCTTCCATGTGATTATTGATTTACTTAATTAGATAGTCCCTTAAAAACTGGAACAGCTTTAACTGAAGTTAGTTCTGGGCCCAGTTCTGGGCACGTGCGTAGAACTGCCATGATCATCCTATAGAGTTGAATTCTGCTATCTTTTATTCAATGAAGTGGCTCTGTTTCAGCCAGGTAACTGACCTTTCCATTCACCTTTCTAGTGCTCTGTCAGACATTGCACCTATTTATCAATAGTAAAATACGTTATTGACCTTACTCACCTGTATATACATATGAATTTTAACAAGGAATTCACAAGGAAATGAGGTGGATAAGGCATATCTCTCTCTTTGAGGAAAATGGGACCTGCATTCTGACAGTACTGCAAGAGATTTTAAACCTTCATAATAATCACTGTGAATGACATTTTTCTTCCTCCAGCAAACTAGAAGATGATGCTTTGTATATTTCCTATTCAGCCATGATGGCAAAGGTAAGTATGTAATTTCAAACCCCATTCCCACCCCCAGATACTTCTCCAATTTATTCAGACATATTCTGTAAGCTTTCCTCTACTGTCTCTTTTGTGTTCTTTTTGACAATAGCAGTTCCTCTCATATTCTCTAGCTATTTTTATGGCATCACTGGACCTAAGTCTGCTAAACTACACAACCCTATGGAACTGAATTTGAACTCTTTACACAGGTCCTAAGGAAGGACTTTTCCTACTCCAAAAAATGTAGTTCTGCCATTTCTGCTGCACTGTTGTAAACATTAAAGGCTAGATCCAAAAAGGACTTATACACTTAGGTTGCACTTTTAAGCACTGAAATCCCAGTGGATGATTCATAAAATCCCTGATAACTGCTCAGGTACCTGTGAAGGCATAGATGCATAAGTTTCCTCCAGGAAACTTACTTAGGTGCCTGAAGTTCTTCATATGCAGAACTACCATCATCATTTAAAGTTGACTTCTATTACTCTTTAGTCACCAAAATAACACTTTTCCATAACTGGCCTTTTTGACATTGATTCTGTTACTCTTGCATTGTAGACATGTAAGTTTTCATGTGCAAACAGAGCATGTACTGGTCAGGGAGGTATGTGGCTGTATATGCTCGCTATGTGTAAACACAGACATCACAAAAATGTAGCATGCCAAAAATGCCTGATTAATGGGTGTTAAATGCCAGAAGAGGAGGAGGATGGCCCTCCCATGTTTTCATTGCCTAAGGCTGAGTGGTTAGGGCACTTGCCCAGGAAGCAGGAGACCCAGGTCAAGGCCCCCTTCCTCCAGACAGTTTTAAATCTGTCTCTCTGACTTCCCAGCACTATCCACCATAACACAAGTTAGGTATTACCCAGCCTCTTCTTATGCTGTTCTTTCAAATGCCCCTAGGGCAGCCAGGGAGATATATGAGTTGGGAGAATATGAGTTGGGAGGAAGAGAACAAGCTACTTAGGAAGAAAGGCTGAAAGAGTTAGAGTTATTTAGTCTGGAGAAGTGAAGGCAGAGGTAGGATTTAATAATAGCCTTCAAATACCGGAAGAGTGATTATAGGAAGAATGAAAATGGGCTTTTTTCTGTGGCAGTTGGGGACAAGACTAGGAGCAGTGGCCTCAAGCTGCAGCAGGGGAAATTTAGGTTGGAGATGAGAGGAACTTTCTGACTATAAGGCTGGTCAGACATTGGAACAGGCTACCCTAGAAACTCTGGACTCTCCATCCCTGGAATTTTCAAGAGTAGGTTGGACAACACATGGCTGGGATTGTTTAATCAGGGATAAACCTGCCTTGAGCAGGGGGCTGGGCAGATGACCTTGTGAGGTCCCTTCCATCCCAATTTTCCTATAATCCTAGAGGATATGCTTCTCAGTGAGAGGCCTTCAGTTCTGGGAGGGGGCAGGCCTTCAGTTCTAGTCTGATCCCTTGCTCCCAATGGGAGAAACACTTCATTTAATCCATTGTATTAAATTGCTATTAAATGCAAGGTATAATAGCTCAGCTTCAAAAAGAGCACTAAAGAGGTGTTTTGATGATGTCAGATTTGTGGCATGCTAGCTTAGGCACTGTGTTGCAAAATTCAAGAAAATTAGGTTGAAATCCCCTCTGGGTGAAGCAAGTCTAGAACTCAGGTCTCCTGCTTCTTGAAGTTGTTATACTCCTGGTTTTTTTTCTGGTTCTTAGGCACATTCATCATTATATACTTTTCCTACCAGTGTGTAGCCTACTGCTGATGTTCATTATGCATGTGCATGCACATCCAAACTGCGGAGGTAATAGAATTGCAAACTACGCCTAAGTGGCCAAAAAGGCCACGTATGAGCTTGCAAAACTGTCATTTCAGTGCACAGAGAGTAATAGAATTCCACCCTTAGGCACCTAAATCTTTCTTGAGTCTACTCAGGATTCACACGCTAAGAGAAGCAGTGCCCAAGTCCCTGGAGAGGCCTGATTCAACAGCTGTGTTTAATACATGCTTAATTTCAATTGATATCATTGAGTTTATTGACACATTTCATTATCATTGATATCTCTCCCAACTCTACAAAAAGTTATCACAAAAAATTCCTTGCTTCTTGCATTGAGTTGATCACCTATGGTGCTCAAAAAATTGACATGTATGGGAAGGCTACTGATATTCTGGCTTCCCATCCCTGAGAAATGCATTTTATCTCATAACCACATAATGCAAAAATGCATGTGTACATGAAGGAGTTGGAAGTAGAACCTAGGACTCCCTCATTCATCCTTCAATGCCCTCTTGACTGGCTTCTACTTCTTTGTTCTCTCTCTGGACACAGGCTTTTCTGTTCTTATTTGTATGAATGCATGTGTGAGGACAAATATTTAAAGAACTCAGATACTTTTGAAGCACTCACATACTTAAGGAATATTACTTTATTATCATTTTTAGCACTAGTGTTCAAAATTAGATTTGAAATGCACCAATATCTAATGGCTTCCCTTTTCTAAATCTCTTTCCTAGCTGCTTTATCAATTGTAAAGACAGGTCCAGTATTTGCATAGATTTGATTTTAGAAATGCTAACTTTTCACATTACTGTAATTATTTTATTAAAAAGTGTGATTTTGTTTTGCCTGTCAGCACAAACTGTAATAGAAATAATCACTGTTTGTTTCAAACTGAGCATTATTTTGCAATTTTTCTTTCTAATGTAAAAAGAGCTGCCAGACTGAAGAAGAAGAAGAGGATGAAGAGAAAGAGAAAACTTTTGAGGTGAGAGTCCAAACAAGGTGGAACAAAACTGTAATATGAAAACTAGAGGACAAATGCAGTTATAATAGCTATGTGGAAAGCATTTTACTAGATTATTCAGAGAAAAGCAAATCAACTCTGCAATCAGTCAAAAAATAGAACATTGTGGCACACTGTCTGCTTTAAATTGAAACCTCTCAGCATTCCCTTAAAAGCTCTGCCTGACTGTTCTCGTCTTTGTTGTGTTCTCATTTCTTTTTACTGTTCTTCACAATCTCTGTTCCACCTCTCACTTTGCCTCTCTCTCTCTCATCTTTTTGCTTCCTTCCATTCTGACCCTTATGTGTTTATGCATTTTCATCTCTTGAAGCATCCATTTTCATTAACCTCTCTATCAGACGCATTTATTCTACATAAGTAATCAATTAACCTAACAGCTACAAGGAGAAAATGTACTTACCTGTAGTAAATGGAGTTCTTTGTGTTCTCCAGCAACAAATTCAATTCCGATTATGGACAACAATTTGACTGAGAAAGCTACATTTGTTATTTAAAGTAACTGGAGTTCTTCAAGATGGGTTATCCAACTACACATTCTAAATTAAACCCTCCATCCCTCTTGCAATACCATCCTAAGATTCTGTGGTTGATAAAAAACGTAGAGTTAGGGGGTGGTATGTACTTCCCTTTATCACACTGGGGCAGGCTATGATGTATTACACTATTCTCTAATAGTATTTCTTCTCTGAAATACTGTTTATATATACTTTATTCTGGGTGTGCACATGCCTCATGCAGTCAAGCACAGAGCCCTTTTGTCTTGGCAATACTTGAATATTGCTCTTCAAGCTCTAGCCCAGGGGTTCCCAAACTGTGGTACACGTACTCCTGGGGATATGCAAGATATCTGTGGGGAGGTATGTGGATGAAATTGTATAATGGCAGATTTAATTTTCATTATAACAATAATTGGCATTTAAGGGATTAAAATATAAATTGTATGCTGGTAGGGGTACGCAGGCAGCTGGTAAATCTGGAAGGGGGTTTACAATACCCCCTGGCTAGTGGTGGGCCAGCCCACAGGCCCCATCCAGAATGCAGGACCAGCCCCGCACACCCACCCCCAGCTGTGGTCCTGACCCTACACACTAACCCATCATGATGGATCCCATTGTGGACTGACCCTGTGGACACTGCACACCAGATCTGGCTGCAGACTGATAGAGCATGCAAGGCCATGTCATCTGGTGCACGGGACTCCCCCTGGGTCTAGAAATTTGGCAGCGAGAGAGTGGTAGCACTGATTTGGTACTGTCAAATTTCCAGACTCAGGAAGAACCCCACAGATCAGATGACACAGCTTCACAGACTAGATCTGGCCCGGAGCAGGCTCAGCACCAGTGCTCTACACTAAGGACAGTGGCGTGTACTCTCCACTCCCCAGTTTCTCTTATTCATCATATCACTGTGCGGGCTGGGAGCGGTCCAAGGCTTTCGGGGGCGCGCGGCAGGCTGTGGCCGGGAGCCCGCAACGGTAGGGTGGGTACTTTTGCATGACGGACTAGAATTAGGCACGGACTAGTAGCGGTTAATTAAAGATTGTTTTACTTACACCGTAGGTGGTCGTGGTGCAGGCAGGAAAAACTTTCTTGAGTTGCAGTTACAGACAAACACAAGTGGAGTTTGCTAGGCTCCACCGAAGACACGCGCACGGAGTTTGCTAGGCTCTGCAAAACGAACACGACAGAGCTCTGGATACCCTTGACGAGCGCGCAAAACCATAGATACATCTTAAGAATTTAACGAACGAGACGGGAAGAGGCTGGTGGTTGATCAGGCCGCCGAACTCCTCTGAGACACACACAAAGTTTCTATTATTCTGCTGCGTGCTCAGAATCCCCACAAGATGGTTGTGGAGTCCTCTACAACTTGGGCGGAAACTGCTCAAAACTCTTATACGACTAGCCGCCACGTGGGAATAATTTAGAAACAGCCAATAGTGGGAAACAAATATACATACGGGTGGCGGGAACTCCTTTGCACCGGGGTTTTCTCTCTGTAGCTGAGAATTGCACCGTGCAAAGAAAGCTTCATGTGGCGGGAAATAATTCTGCAGTGCCGAAGTGCACACACAATCATTGGGTCATGACATCCCCCCTTGCTGAAGGCACAGCTGAATTATACTACATGCTCATCACTCGGGTCACCAGTAGCTCTTACAACGCGTTGTTGAACTAAACGGGTAAACACAAAATCAGACAACATAATAAGTTTGTCCTCCAGGGATCGAATCAAATAATAGCCAGCACAAACACATACACACGCAATTATATTCATAATAAAGAATTGAACTATCAGGGCTTCAGTGGGCGTCATGGCAAAGTCGCACGTCAGGCCCTCACTTCTTCGATGATGTTGTTCTTCTTGGGGCTTCTCTCCGCCATGCACTCTGAATTCCGGATCTGTGAAAAGAATTCTCTTGAAACAGTTATTTCACTAATATTACAAAATTCACATGAAACCGCACAACAAGGCGGTCAATTAAACTCACTATCACTCCCCAAAACATATAATACAGGTGTTTGAACACAACTCTACTCTGGACAACCCCCTCGTACACTCAGCAAGATGAAAGCGTTGAGGATTCGTCATCCAGTTCTTCTACATAATGAAAACCTAACTCATATGCCAGTTGCCATTGGCCTGCGTCCCCTAAAATCCGAAGTTGCCGCTTATTGAGTCCAGAACGCTGTAGGAGAAATCCAAACATGAATCGCTCCTCTGGTGTTCTCTGTGGCAACGGTGGGAGATCGGATTCGCGATGTCTTGCGCCTTGAGCCTCGGTCAGGTATCGATGTTCCCGATCACTGGATATTCTTGGCTCCATCAGGATACGCAGTCGTGACAACTGACGAAGAAGATTACTCAAACTCCATGGACATGAGTCCTAGCCATGAGGCTAGAGCCTCGTCGGATTTCATCCCAGATTTTCCGTAAAGCTCTTGTAGCTCCACCCAAACATGAGTGCGACAGGTGGCAGCGCAAAATGCACCCTGTGCATCAGTCACTGGGTTGATCGTGGCTACAGGATGAGCTGTTACTTCGGGAGTCAGTGCTGTTATCATTTCAGGCAGGAGGGGTGGATGCACTCCTCCACTCGATTCTCCCTTCTGTCAGCAAGAAGGCGTGGTCACCGGAAGCGACACTGTGTCGGTGGGCGGGGTCGCCAGCCAAACTCTCGCGTGTTCCTCCGAAGCTCCACCCTTCTCTTCCACTTCTTCCACGCGGTCTCCCTCTTGCTCAGTGCCATCTTGGAGTGGCGTCTCAAGATTTTCCTTCGCAGCCGTCTCTTTGACCGCTTGAACGGCCATACGCAGCTGGGCTCTTAAACTTGCATTTTGCTGAATTAGATCAGTTACAGTACGGAAAGTTGCAACCAACATTTTCCCCTTGTCATACCTCGGGGCTACCCTCTCATCTGCGGCGCGTTCCTCCGTCTCCAGATCTTTGCGGAGCTCGGATAGACGCTCACAACCCCTCAATTTAGACGCCACCATAAAGGGGGCGAACCAGTCGATCGGCACCGGTTCTTCACTCTCCTGAGCACATCGCAAGCAACGGGCACGCTCCTGGGTGAGGGTCGGGTTTACTGCGCCTGCCGAGTTGACTCTGGCAAGGGACACAGTCTCGAGGGGCCTAAACAGGACCCGCTCATCATTCATTATACAGCCGAATGCCGCGGGGTGAAGATACACTTCCCTCTCTCTTGGGGCTCCGTCTTCGGAAGCTCCCTCTTCTCCCTTCAGCGAAAGATGTCCGTTGATAAACCTTTCACCCGTTCCGCCCTCCTGGTGGTAAGCGATATGCACCTCCAGTTCCATGATGTTTTCTACTTGGCGTTTTCCACTGCGCCAAGGGCAGTTCTTAACTAATTCTAGTTCCATCGTGCTTTCCCCGGATCCCATCCTCATCGCCATGTGCAGGCCGGGAGCAATCCGAGGCTTTCGGGGGCGCGCGGCGGGCTGTGGCCGGGAGCCCGCAATGGTAGGGCGGGTACTTTTGCACGACGGACTAGAATTAGGCACGGACTCATAGCGGTTAATTAAAGATTGTTTTACGTACACCGTAGGTGGTCGCAGTGCAGGCAGGAAAAACTTTCTTGAGTTGCAGTTACAGACAAACACAAGCGGAGTTTGCTAGGCTTCACCGAAGACACACGCACGGAGTTTGCTAGGCTCCGCAAAACAAACACGACAGAGCTCTGGATACCCTTGACGAGCACGCAAAACTTTAGATACGTCTTAAGAATTTAACGAACTAGACGGGAAGAGGCTGGTGGTTGATCAGGCCGCCGAACTCCTCTGAGATGCACACAAAGTTTCTATTACTCTGCCGCATGCTCAGAGTCCCCACGAGATGGTTGTGGAGTCCTCTACAACTTGGGCGGAAACTGCTCAAACCTCTTATATGACTAGTGAGCCAATTGCTAGCCGCCACGTGGGAATAATTTAGAAACAGCCAATAGTGGGAAACAAATTTACATACGGGTGGCGGGAACTCCTTTGCACCGGGGTTTTCTCTCTGCAGCTGAGAATTGCACCGTGCAAAGAAAGCTTCATGTGGCGGGAAATAATTCTGCAGTGCCGAAGTGCACACACAATCATTGGGTCATGACAATCACCACTGACTGTTGAATCTTAAACTCCCTCTCAGCTGCCTATACTAGCCAGCTGAGCTGGCTGCCTATTTCCAGCCCTCCTTTCCCATTCCCTTACATCATTGTTCTCAAACTTTTTTACGCTCAAGGACCACTACATAACTTTTCTGAATTTGGTGGCACCCTGGTTACAAACCACAGTTTCAGCAGTGTAGTTATTTATTTCTGTGCTCTGGGCACTGGGAGGGTGGTGGGCAAGGAAGGGCAGGCAGTCTTACCTGCCATGACATGAACTCACCCTTGGGGGGAACTGTGGCAGTCTTCTCATCAGTCTCACTCACGCTCTCTTCTGTTAACCCTCTCACAGGTGCCCAGCAACCTGCATATATATCGTGGCTGTAAAAGCTTTAATTGGCTTGCAGTTTTGAAAGGGTTGATAGAGTAGCAGTTGCTGCGCAGCAGCAAGGGAGAAGGAGCCATATTGCAAGGACAATCCTTACATAGACTATCTACCCAGCAGGTGCTAACAGCTTCTGGGTGACCCAAGGATGGAGATTCCACAACCTCTCTGAGTAGCCTGTTCCAGTGTTTTTCTACCCTCTTGTGAGAGGTTTTTTTTCCCAATATCTAACCTAAACTTTCCTTGCTGCAACTTGAGACCATTGCTGCTTGTTCTGTCATCTGCCACCACTGAGAACAGGCTACCTCCATCCTCTTTGGAACCACTCGTCAGGTAGTTGAAGACTGCTATTAAATCTCCTCTCAGTCTTTTCTTCTCCAGACTAAATAAACCCAGTTCCCTCAGCCTCTCCTCAGAAGTCATGTGCCCCAGCCCCCTCCACATTTTTGTTGCCCTCTGCTAGACTCTCTCCAATTTGTTCATATCTTTTCTGTAGTAGGGGTCCCAAAACTGGACACAGAACTCCAGATGTGGCCTCACCAGTACCAAACAAAGGAGAAGAATTACTTCCCTCGATCTGCTGGCAACGCTCCTACTAATGCAGTCCAGTACGCCGTTAACCTTCTTGGCAACAAGGGCACACTGCTGGCTCATATTCAGCTTATTGTCCACTGTAACCCCAGGTTCTTTTCTGTAGAGCTGCTGCTTAGCCATTCAGTCCCCAGCCTGTAGCCATGTATGGAATTGTTTCATCCTATGTGCAGGACTTTGCAATTGTCCCTATTCAACCTCATGAGATTTCTTCTGGTCCCATCCTGCAATTTGTCTAGGTCTTTTAATTACACTTTTAATTTCTGTTACAATGTTCAATATGATCACTCAGATCCATTGTCAACTAAATCCTTCCTCCAGACTCTAACAAAGTAGCTTCTTTTAGGTGTCCTTGTTAATGAATGTTGTGCACTCCTCCCCCTTACCCACACCCTTTGCACAGAAGATGCAGGGGAAGAGATGAATGCATGAACTAAAGACTTAGGCTTTAGATCACCCTAACTGAGCTTAGGGCACTCTAAATGCTGGAGCATGGAAGTGTTCACAGGGCTTAGGTCACCCTAAAAATGGTGCACCCAATCTAAAGTTAGTTCTTGTTACACAAAAATAAACTTTAGATTGGCATGGGTTAACCTGACCTAAAATGGGTTAACTCAACTTAATGAATGCATGCACATGTCCCAGCACACCTCTGGGACTGCAGAAGCCCAGCCACTCTCCACAACCCTGGGACTGCTGTTTTTACCACTCCACTGACCCTGATTAGGCTGTTTTCCCCCCGACCAGCATACCCCTGGAAGAGGCAGTCCCTCCCTCAAATACTGAACCCCCACCCCAGTCATACTAGCCGTTCCCCCACGTGGCCCCCTAGGCCCACCCTGATCCTGCCAGCCCCTCCCAGTCCTGCTAGCTCTCCCCCCAACTTAGTTGCCTCTAGATACCCATGCGCCTTCTCACAAACAGTAAACATTTGCATGCAGTGATCCCGACTCTGGTTTAGGTGGCTTAAATTAAACCACCTAAACCTGAGTTGGGCCCTGTGAATGCTTGTTTTCACCCTTAAAGAATACAAATGCTCCATATAACTATTAAAAGTTGGGCCACTTTGTTGAAAGGACTCTCTTTGGCCACCTGGTATTTTATGCATCAATTTCTTGAGTCCAGCCAAGAGACGCTAGAGTGCATCTCATCTATCTCTTTAGTTGTACAGGTCATGCTGCATATGAAAGAAAATAGCATGTTTAGTGTGGTGGTAACTAAATTTTGTGTTCCCAAACTCAGGAGAAGGAAATGGAAAAGCAGAAGACTCTATATCAGCAGGCTCGTCTACATGACCGTGGAGCTGCTGAGATGGTCCTTCAGATGATCAGTGCAAGCAAAGGTAATGTTCTCTGACATTAAAATTGTAAGTAGTCTATACACAATTATGTGGATAAGTCCCTGTACAAACTGTGCATAATAAATAAAAAAAATAATGCATATGAGCTACAGTAGATAGCATTTCTGGTTTGTTTTTTAGATTATTTAAACAATATAAGATCACTTCAATTATTAACTCTTTCTTTGACAGGTAAAATGGGACTCATGGTCATTGAAACATTAAAGCTTGGCATTGCTATTCTAAATGGCGGGAACACCATTGTTCAGCAGGTAATAATTTACAGCTTCTCCAACCCTTGCTTTTGAAAAGGAATCATGCAATTTGGTGAATTTTAGTGCTTTGCTATTACAATTGTCATGTTGACTAATTTTAACCTAGATGACAACAAGTTGTGGTTGATTCTGGTTGGTTGGTTCAATATCACAAGTACAGTGAAGTACAGCAAACTGCACTTTTACTTGAAGAAAGATTGTTTCTGGGCACTTGTGTCAATACAAAAAGTGTTGATTTGACAAATGGTCTAATAATGATTTTTATATTTTTTCCCCCTGAATCTCCTTGTTCTAGAAAATGTTAGACTACCTGAAGGAGAAAAAGGATGCTGGATTTTTTCAGAGTCTCTCTGGCTTGATGCAGTCTTGCAGGTAAAAATACAAATCAGGTTGTTACAGGTTTGGTTGCAGCTAGTATAGTGGCCAATTGCTTGGTTTGCTGCATGTGCAAGGTATGGATTGTAAGAGTTGCTAAATGGGTTGGGAAATAATATAAAAAGAAATGTTGTTTGTGAATCTTAGTCACTTTAGAAGGATAGGTGAGTTTTTAGAATATTCTTCCAAAAGAGAAAGAAATGCTGGAGAGCAGCCAGAATAATGCCTGATCAGTAGTGTGATGGCTAGTGCACTGTGTTGGGAAATCAGAAGCATACAGGTTCAAATACTCTTTGAGGCTAGGGACAGCCATTACACATAAACTGATGTAAGTGACCAGAAACCAATTCAAATCTGTAATGCGACAGAAGTTCAGTGCGCATAAACTGCTTTCAAAATAGCAGAAACTAGTTTAAGATAAACCTGGATAGATGTAGTATTAGACTGAACTGATTTAGGTTAAATTGGTTAATTGAACTTCTGTCCCAGATCCTGTACAGATTTGATTTAACTCACAGTGCCCTAGCATCCCTTGCAAACCCCACCTTGCAGGGTGGGCGGGCTAGCCTTTGCCCAGGCTGTCTTCCCCAGCCAAACAGGGAGTTGTACTCTAGTACCCCCTGGCTTCTGGTGTTACACAAATTGCCAATTGCTCAAATCATGCACGAGACTTTATAAAAGGGGATAAGGCAAGGTGCTGTGTTTATTGATTACGTGAGTTAGTCATAGAGGTTCAGGCACACTGTTCATACAAACACACACAAATCATCATACACATCATTACACACAGGCATACACATACACAAAACAACCATTTAATCTACACATACATCAGATATAATTACCATTAATAGTTGCTCAATATCAGCCCAGGGTGGCCAACCCGGGCTTATTGAGTAGATGATGATGATTTGAAGATAGCAGATTTAAAGATAACAGCTGGAGCGGGGTGAACAGATGCATCTGTGCTCTGATGAAACAGCAATAGAGAAAGAGACTCGCCCAACTTGGCATTTTCAAAGTGTTCTTTTATAGGGATTGGCATCCTTGGTTTCAGTGCTTTGGAGTTTTTCCACACCCAGCTTCTGTTTTTGCGGTTGTTCTTCTTTTGTCTTCAGCTTATCTTAGCCTTGGAGTGTTTTTATTGCCCATCTGGCAGAATTTCTTCTTCTGTTATCTCCTTTGTGCCCTCAAGCTTCAAAGGGATTCTTCAGCCATTTGTTAGTTAGTTAGTGGTTGGTAACTTACATTTGGTGCCTTGTTGCTTACATAAACAGTTGAATCTTCTTCTGCCTCTATGCCATTCTCTCACCATTCATCCTTTTACACACACTCATACATAAAGGCTATGCAAAGTTCATTCACTTATGTCAAGTAGAAGGATACAAAATGGAGTTTTCAAGTTGCTTACAGGGCAAGACTAACATGGTTACATTTCACTATTATTACACTCTATGTTAACAACTACATTAGTTCAGTTCATGCTACACTGGCTTAGGGTATATTGTTGCATTTCTGGAATCAAAAGTGAATGCCTGTTCACTTGCTTATCAGTCCAATCTACACAGCTTAGACTAACCTGTGAAGATTGAACTGATTTAGCCTTGGGCTTTTTAACGGACTGTACTTAGCCTGAGTGAATTAGGTCTAGAACCTGGATTTCTTGATTCCTGTGCAAGTTCCCTAACCAGTCAGGCACCATTAGTTGCAGCTTAATTAAACCACAGCCTCTACATTCTTTGTTTATTCCTATATATCTGGGCAAATACAGCAGGCCCTGTTGCATATGTGTGTCTTTCTGGACTGCAGTGAAAACAAATTTGTATAAGTTGACCTGAAGATAGACAACAGAATATAAATGATACTTCAAATACAATAATCCTTTGGTTTGGAAATGTAATTGTCTCACAGAAATGGAAAATATGTATGTGTCATCATGCAACTGAATAAATTGCATTGGCTAACAACATAAAATGTGTTTGGATTGTATAAATAAAAACATCACACCTATGTTTTCAGAGGGATTACTCTCCTGTGTTCAGAGAAAGGAGTAATGTCTTAAGAACAGAAAATGGTTTTTCAGTAGATTTTGGCCTTGGAAAGGAATTAGACTTTCAACATATTTTTTCTGAGTGATAACAACTTGATTCAGAAAACATCATAAATGAGAAATAAAGTGAACTCCAATAATGACCTTTTAGCAGGAAGTAGGTTTGAAACAAGAAATAGAAAACTGTTTCAGTTTCCCTTTTCTGCTTTTCATAGATCTACATCACTTCTATTGATGTTAACGATAGCGTTGGGCATGTACCAAAAGGAGATTTAGACCTGAATCTTTTCGAAAAAGTCATTTTTTCCCCCAAACCTTTTTTAATGTAAGACATTGTTCATTTAATATATACATCAGAGTGGGTAAGGTCAGTTATTCAAGGCCTTCCATGTTTTCATGGGAGAAATTCATTTTGCCATTACCTACATCAGTATTTTTTCAATATTTTCTTCTTTGTTACAAGTGTTCTTGACCTGAATGCATTTGAGAGACAAAATAAAGCAGAAGGCCTTGGAATGGTTACTGAAGAAGGAACTCGTAAGTATAATGAATTCAGTTCAAATAAAGATTAAAACAGTGTATTTCCTTCTTAAGCTGGAAGTCAGCTCTGTTAGCGCATGGCACTCTCTGTTAATAGTTTTATTAAAATAACTTAGGATTAGACTTTTATATATGGTCAATGTTTATTAAAATACTAGCAATAAACATTTTAACAGAAATTATCTTGCAACTTCCAATTTTCTTATCCTATATTCTTATTATTTTTCTTTGATCCACAGTCATCGTTCGTGAGCGTGGTATGTTTGGGTTTACAGCTTTTGATACTATTGTGTGTTGCAAATACAGAAAGAAATCTTCTTTAATTGCATCTTCTCTGACATCCTTTAGGTTTAGTTTTATGGTCTGCAGCAGGTTGCGTGTTGAGCTTGGATATAAGCAGTTTGATGCTTAATTAAAGAAGTGTCTTTCATACTTAAGGCATGGTTTTATTGACAACTAACCATTTACTTATTAGATATTTAGTCCAGTAGTTTTTACCATGAATGCATTGGAGTGCTAAATATTTTGGCTTTGCTTTTTCTGTCTCATAATTTGTTTTATTATCATTATTATCAATACATTTATTTAAAATTACTTTAAAGCAGCTTATAGTATTTGCTTTTTATTAAAAATCACTTATGTTAGAGGATGCTGTTTGAAGAGTATATGTTGTGCATGTGTAATAACAAACAATGGTCACATAATTCATTGTACTATGTATTTTCAAGGTGAGAAAGTGCTACAGTATGATGAGTTTACTCGAGATCTGTTTAGATTTTTGCAACTGCTCTGTGAAGGTCATAACAATGGTAAGTAAATTGGAATGAGTTTGGGGGTAAGATTGCTTGCATTTATTTTTTTAAGTGGATGGATGGTAATAGACATTACTAGAAGTATCACAGGACATTTCCAAAAAAGATTTTGTTGTGTACATAAATTGATTTAAAATATAATCATAATGTCCATCATATTTAATAATCATCAGTACTTTAAGTAGTGGGAATGATACTGTGCACTCCATTTATATCCTTAAATGAATATTTTGCATTTATATACTTATTGTACAGTTACATCCATAAAGGCAGATTTTGCTTAACTGATGATTTGGTCAACTGCATAAAAATACACCAGTCCCAGTTGTTTTGGTTTTGTTTGGGGTTTTGTTTTTTGTGTGTTTGTTTGGGGGGTGGGGGGGGGTTGCCTATTGCTTACATTGTAACAACCTTCAGTTTTATGTGTACTGCATAAGTACCGCAACCCTTCTGCCAGGCACTGGATGTCAGTAATAAGGGCCAGGATCAACTTTAGGGGTTTTATACCATTTCTCAGATTTAGCTTGAGCCCCCAGAAACCTGAGAGAACTAAAATTGAATTGGGTGTTCTAATGTGAACAAACTTCCCTGCTCATAAGGAAATGTTAAACTAAAGCAGGGTTTATTACAGGAGAAAGAGGAAAGCATATACCTTAAGGAAAAATGTAACTCCTAACCCTTAACTGTAGCTCAGACCAGATCCTGGTTGCAGTTAGCTTAACCTAGATCAGTCACAGTCACTGGCAAAGCAACTCAGGGAGCTACCACCTACCTCAGTCATTTGGGAAGGCCGCCTCACCCAGGGCTGCCATCTCTGGACTCTACCACCTATGCCAGCCACAATAGCAAGTGCTGGGTAGTCAGGGCAACTGCAGAGATGCTGTTGCTCCCTACTTCCAGAGGTTGCCATTCTGCTTATCCCAGCCAAAGTAGTAAGTGCTGGGTGGGAAGGTCTGCACTGGAGTTACTGCCACCCTGATGCTGGGGAGTACTGTTCTGGCCCCTGGGGAGCACTGGCGGGTGTAATGCTAGGCAGCTGTTGCCTCCAAGAGTCTCCGCCACTCCTCTGCACTGCTGCTGCAGTTATCTGCTGTTTCTCCACACCACTGCCACTGTGGGTTTCCTCCATGCCACCAGTGGAGATCTCCGTCATTCCTCTGGCAAGTCCTCTTCAGGTTGCTATGCAACTTCAGCTCTCTTAGACCCTGCCCTATATATCAGTGGTAGGCTTGGGGATTTTTTCAGCTTTCTACTATAATGAATCACCAGGACCTACCACAGAGCCCTGTGCTCAGAAGCACTTTTATTTGGAGGAGTTGATTGAGTTATTTGGAAGAGTTGATTCCTGTTTGGAATCTCTCCATTCATCATACACTCACTAAATTGGCATTAAAACAGAGGGCTATCCCACTGCTGACTTTGAGGGCTGACCTTATAGTGACCTTTGTATACCTTGGCATCACCAACATTTAGGTGCCCACAAACTTCACAATTCGGAAGGAAGGGCCTGTGGACACAATCTTACTCATCTGCCCTTTGCAACTGCACTTTCACTCAAACAGTATAACCCCAGATAGGGGCAGATCTGGGAGGTGGGGAGGGGTACACCAGTGCAGTTGCACCTACCTTTGATTCCTGCTTCACCTCAAGTTTGAAAACCAACACCCTGGTAGCAGCATTTTCTTTTTGGGCAGCAGTTAGAGCCTTAATGGAATTCAGGGCTCATTAAATTCTACCTGATTCCTTCTCAACTCTTCATTCTACAGGTGTTAATGACCCTCTCTCCTTTTTAATAGTCTTGATGTTCCACTAATCAACCTAGCCTTTCTTCTGCAATTCTGCTGCCTGTTAGCTGCTCCTGGTAATGTAGCTCCTATTTCACAGCCCTATAGATGGTTTTAACTAATTCCAATCAAGTTATATTTGTTTTTGCTTCAATGTTAAACTGCATAATATAGCCCTAGGTCCCTAGCATATTAGTGTAGCTCCTGCTTTCTTTTTATCTGGATAAAAAATACATGCTGCATTGTATGGGACAGAGCGTGACACCGTCTGTACTTCCCGTTTCCACCCATGACCCCAGACCACAAACAGTGAAAACAGGTGCAAGCAGCCCCTCAAACCTATATACTAATGAGGGTATGCAGATGAGAAATATTCTAAGCTACCATTATAGAACAGAATCACAGGCAAACATGCAGAATATAATAAGGGTTACAATACAAAAACAGCTTTAGTGCACAGGAGCTCTTTGTCCCCAGTATCTATTTTATAATTTAATTTTTCTCCAGGAAACTGACTAGGAACTGTCAGTTTCAAGGCTGCTATAAAGTCATGAGGTACTCTGAGACACAAAGTGCCAAGCATTAAAAAGGTACAACATGTTTAGCACAGGCTGTTCCTATAGGTAAACCCAATGAAAATGATTATGCTAATTATCTAACTGCGTAGCTTTTTTTTAGTCTATGCTATGCAGTTACATAAAGTGTAGTGAGATCATCTTGTATTTTTTTTCTGTCCTATGTAAATGTTTATCAAATACAAATTATTTACTGTTACAGATTTTCAGAATTACCTACGTACTCAGATGGGCAACACTACAACAGTGAATATTATTATCAGCACTGTAGACTATCTCTTGCGTCTCCAGGTGAGAAAAGATAAAAAGGGCACACCATGAGAGCCAGATGTTCCAACTGGCACATTCCCAAGCACAGGCTGCTCATCTGCTTCTGCTCCCATGCTCCAAATCTTGAAATACGTCAGTGAAGACTCTACTGGGCATCCCACTGCAACCACTCTGAAGACCTTGGTTTCCAGGGTTTTTGAGATCAGCCACTGAGGGACATTCCTGGAGTGTCTTTCCCAGCATATTGTAGGGTTTGTAGCATGCCAATGGGAGCAGGTAGGAAGACCATGCTCAGAGCCAACACTGCGGTACAAACATGCCCAAAGAAAAGAATCAAAATATCTCCTTTTCTCTCCTGCTTTTGTGAAGCTAACATCATCAGCTGCCTGAGCTAGTAGTGTCCCTGCACTGAAGACATCACAAAGATCACTCTATGCCCAGCTTCTGTGCAGGAAAATGAAGAAGTTACTTTTGCACCCTTAATCCTGCCCCCACCCCTGCCCTTGCACATCTGCTTATCACACAACATGGGTGTCCAACATGATGTGCTTAAATTCTCAGTAAACACCAGTGTCTATAAGGGGACCCAGTAACTATGATGCTTAATATCAAAATGTTACCTTGTTTATTAATCTTTAAAAAGCTCTTGCCTATCAAGTTTGTATACAAGACATCTGTTTGTTAGTGTATTTCAGTACTGACTACAAAATACATAATACAAAAAAAGTAAAATATGATTGTGGTTAAAAATAAAAGAACACAAAAATTAAATCACACCTGCTCTTTCAAATTTTGCTGATGGGAAGATGTGGAAGAAGTGCTGTGCATTTCCACTCAAGTTATAACATTCTGTCATTTGTTCATAGGAATCGATTAGTGATTTCTATTGGTACTATTCAGGAAAAGACGTGATTGATGACTCTGGACAGCGTAACTTCTCTAAAGCTTTGGCCGTGACTAAACAGATTTTTAATTCACTTACAGAATATATCCAGGTAAACAGAAGCCTAACACATAACTGTCTAAATTTGCAGTCATAAATGGTTTGATACTTGGTTAGTATAAATTGGCAAATAATGTGGCTTCATCCTTGTTGATTTCAATAAAACTACAAAGAACTATTGGCCCATAATTTAAAACTATGTAGGTGTTTTCTAAATGTCTGTCTGTTGAATATAAGATGCTTTATGATAAACAAAGTTTGGATGGCATCAGTTGTATTTATTTCTTGGATTGCTCAAATCAGAAACTGTAAACTGAAAGAGTTATTCTTTAAATGTAAATCAGGTTAAGAAATAATATGTTTTTCTTAATTTTTAGGGTCCTTGCATAGGTAATCAGCAGAGCCTGGCTCATAGTAGGCTCTGGGATGCTGTTGTTGGCTTCCTTCATGTTTTTGCTAATATGCAGATGAAACTCTCACAGGTATTTCCAGTTGACCACGAATTTTCTTGTATGCATATTAGAAGTAAATTGCAATCAAATGTATATTGAAAGCTATAAGTAAGTGAGAAATGTTGTCTCTGTTCTGTTGTATGTGGCTTTTTTATTTTCATTTAATGGCAGAGCTCTCAGAAAGACCCACTGGACATTGTGTTGTACAGATTACCATTCTCCTTTTGTCAGAAAGTTCTTCCTAATCTTCAATCTAAATTTCCTCTGCTGAAGCCTGAGACTATGGCTCCTAGTCTTGTCCCTTATGGCCCATCTCCTTCTTTTCCATAAATCACCCTTCAGGTATTTGAAGATAAGTCTTCCCTCAGTCTTCTCTTCCTTAAGCTAAATAACCCTAATTCTTTAGCCTTTCCTTATAAGTCTTGCTTTCCAGGCCCTTAATCATTTTTGTTGCTCTGGGCTGGACTCTTTCCAATCAGTCCGTATCCTTCTTGAAGTGTGAGGCCCAAAACTGGACACAGTACTCCAAATAAGGCCTCGCCAGTGTTGAAGAGAGCAAAAGATTCACTACCCTTGATTTGCAAGCAACATGCCTGATAATACACCCCAGTATTCTCTTGACTTTTTGGAAAAGAAGGGTACACTTTGGGCTCATATTTAGCTTATGGTCCACTACCCCAGGTCCTTCTCTGCAGTACTGCAGCCTAGCCAATCATTCCCCAATCTGTATTTGTACATTCAGTTATTCCATCCTCAGGGCAGAACTTTGCATTTGTCCTTGTTTAACCTAATCGGATTGATTGCAGACAATTTTTCTGGTCTCTCTAGGTCATTTTGGATCTCAGTCCTCCCCTCCAGAGTGCCTACAACTCCATCTAACTTGGTGTCTTCCACAGAGTTGCTAAGCATGCACTCAGTTCCATCATCAAAATCATTAATGGAGATATTAAACAGTACAGGACCCAGCACAGACCCCTGAAGAACCCCACTTGATACTTCTCCCCACCTATCACAATCCACAGAGGTGTTCAGCCTGGCGGTTAGACCCAGGGAGATTACTAGTGTCTATAGTCAGGGGGCAATCCAAAGTCAGGCCTGGGTTCCAAATTTTAGGGACTGGGTACACGGGCAGGAATACAGAAACAGGGAAGTCACACAGAAGAGAGATAGACACACACTGAGGCCAGTTTGTTGCACAGCAGTGGCCAGGTGCTACAAAAACCCCTAAGAGCAGCCCTGGAACCAAACAGCAGGCTTAGGGAGTTGAGTGTTGCTGATCTAGTTGCCTAGCTGCAGTTCAGAGGTCTTACACCAGCTAGATATTGAGCTGTTGATTACTACTTGTTGAGCATGATGATCCAATGAGTTATTAAAGTACTTTTGTCTAGTCTTTCTTTCCTTAGCTTGTTAATGAGAACATTGTGGGAGACAGTGTCAAAACCCTAGCTAAATTCAAGGTATATCACATCCACTTCTCTTCCACCAGTCCACCAACCCTGTCACCTTATAGAAGGAAATCAGGTTGGTTAAGGTGAATCCATGCTAGCTTGTCCTAATCACCTTGTTCTTCTCAAAATGTTTCCTTGAGGACCTGCTCCAGGTGTCTTCAATATCTTTTAGTTTAAAGCACCTCACCGCAATTATAATGTGCAGGGATGCTAATAGACATGATGCCAGAATTTATTCCTATGCTCCAGCAGAGGTCAGAGCTGGATCCCTGCATGTGTATAGGAGCCCATATATGCCATCTTTACATATAGGGCAACAACATGTGTACAACACCTTTATATAGAGCAATGACAGGGAGGGGCATATAAGCACATAGGGAGCAAGAGGCATTTAAAAAACCTGGCAAGTTTAAATAGGTGGGGGAAGTGGGAAATGAATGGAGTGTGATGTCCAGTCAGATAATTGGTAAACCAGATCCCAGGCAGTTGTAAAGTGGAGAACTAGGTCCAATTTTTGACTTACTGCACACATCCTCTTTGCATCTTTATCCCATTCTATCCCTCTGGGGTCCATAGGTATGCAGGTGCTATGTGCCATGTCATGTTACTTCTGAACAATCTAGGTTAGGTACCAGAAACAGTCTAACTGCATAAGTGCAATGTTCAGCCTGGGCTAATTAGTCCTGCTGAAAAACATACTATGCTAATAGAAAACTTACTCAGAGCTAGCTTGGGTACTTTTACATGGCAACTGCATTGTGTCGCTGAGGATGATCCCTGTGTAACGTTCCTTCTTTTCCTTCCAGGTCTAACACTTTCAATCAGCATTCCTTTCACTTCTGTCTCTGTCTGTCTGTCTGTCTGTCTGTCTGTCTGTCTGTCTGTCTGTCTCTCTCTCTCTCATTTGGCCTGCATGTAAACTTCCTCCCTACTCCATGAAAAATATTTCAGAAATGTTGACCAGAGTTTCAAGTCTGTGTGTTTACTGTTAGGCATCCAGATCCATATTAGTGTTGTTGTATTAAGTAGTCTTAGCACATTCTATAAAGGTATTGACATTTTAGTGACATGACACCTAATGTATTGTGCTACTACATCTTATAGTGACAAGGGATGGATTTTTTCATAGATCTGAGGGTTAGTCAAATCAGTGAAATTCTGCTTTCCCCTGCCTGCCTTTCAGAGATCCTGGATTTGTTATTAAAACACAATCTAATGATAATACCAAATCTGCTATGGTTTGGCACATGGTATTGTATAAGATTGGTAATGATAAGATCATTAACCATAATCAAATGATACTGAGAAATTCCGATTAATATCTTTTCACTAAACCAGCATGGTCTCAGGTGATCATCCTATATGTTTTTTCCAAATAAATTTAATTAATAAAGGAGGAAAAAAGAAAAGAAAAAACCACATGCACTCAATTTGTGTTACAGGACTCCAGTCAGATTG
The DNA here is from genome assembly GCF_030867095.1 of Alligator mississippiensis. Lineage (NCBI taxonomy): Eukaryota > Metazoa > Chordata > Crocodylia > Alligatoridae > Alligator > Alligator mississippiensis. The sequence continues at coordinate 243,736,696 of NC_081825.1, read as the reverse complement.
AACTGCTTAAGGAACTGTTGGATCTTCTACAGGACATGGTTGTGATGCTGTTATCGCTGCTTGAAGGTCAGATGTAATTTTTATAAATTATGTATTATTATTTTCTGTGCTGCAAAGCTGAGCTGTTACAATCACATTAATCTTGCAGATTTTCTTTTCATCACAATTATATTATGCCAATGAAAAAAGCTTTTCAGGACTTACTTAAAAAAATTCAAGGAGAAATATATAATGTGAAGTGTACATAGGGTTGAAAGGACAAAGACACGCCAGAAAAATACATTCAGAAAATGTTGAAGAGTTAAGAATGAAATAAGAAAACAGTGAGGTGGGAAGGGGGGTTTTTTGTATCTTAATATGAAAGTGAAATCAATTTACTGCTAAATACAGCATAGTTGGTGTACACCCAGTAACTTGTTGTTCTGACTTACACAACAGGTAATGTTGTAAATGGGACTATTGGCAAACAGATGGTGGACACACTGGTAGAATCATCTAGCAATGTAGAAATGATTTTGAAGTTCTTCGACATGTTCCTCAAGTTGAAAGATCTAACCAATTCAGATGCTTTCAAAGAATATGATCCAGATGGTAAAGGCATCATCTCAAAAAAAGAATTTCAGAAATCAATGGAAGCTCAGAAACAATACACACAGTCAGAAATTGAATTCCTGCTGTCCTGTGCAGAAGCTGATGAAAATGATATGTTTAACTATGTTGATTTTGTGGAACGATTCCATGAGCCAGCCAAAGATATCGGATTTAATGTGGCAGTATTATTAACAAACCTTTCAGAGCACATGCCAAATGATTCACGCCTTCAGAGCTTACTAGAGCCAGCAGAGAGTGTCCTTAATTATTTTGAACCTTACCTTGGCCGCATTGAGATAATGGGTGGAGCCAAGAAAATAGAGCGAGTTTACTTTGAAATCAGTGAGTCCAGTAGAACACAGTGGGAGAAGCCACAAGTGAAAGAATCCAAGAGGCAATTTATATTTGATGTTGTAAATGAAGGTGGCGAACAAGAAAAAATGGAACTGTTTGTGAACTTCTGCGAGGACACAATCTTTGAAATGCAGTTGGCATCTCAGATCTCTGAATCTGATTCAGCTGAAAGACCTGAGGAAGAGGAGGAGGAGGAACCATATTATGTAATGGAAGCTGGAGATGATGAAGAGGAAAAGTCCCTGGAATCAGCCTCAGCTTTTGCAATGGCCTGTGTTGCACTTAAGAAGAATGTTGCCAACTTTTTAAAAATGGTCACTTTTAAGAACTTAAGGAAACAGTACAGAAAAGTTAGAAAAATGACTATAAAGGAATTGGTTAAAGTATTTTTTTCTTTTTTCTGGATGCTATTTGTAGGGTTATTCCAGCTGTTCTTCACTATTGTATGGGGGATTTTCCAGATTCTTTGGAGTACTGTGTTTGGAGGTGGCTTGGTTGAAGGAGCCAAAAACATAAAAGTTACCAAAATATTAGGGGACATGCCTGACCCAACGCAGTTTGGAATCCATGATGATGTCATGGAAACAGAGAAAGCTGAAGGTGTTGAACATGGCATTAGAGCTGAACTTGTGCAGTTTGTGAAGGGTGAAAAGGGAGAAACTGACATCATGTCAGATATTTTTGGTATTCGTACAAAGAAAGAAGGTGGCTCAAAATACAGTCACGATGCTGGACTTGGAGATATTAAGGAAATAATTGGTTCAGATAGCCCTTCATCTTTGGAAAATGCTGTTCGGAAGAAAAAAAGAGCACAGGTAGGTGACATGAATTTATATCACCCACACAGTGAAAGCTAATTACGTTCCTCAAAATTCTAGAAGTAACTAAATTTATTTGCTTACACTTTGCATTGATTCTCAGGATGATTTGCTAAGTGGGAGAACCCCTGTATAGCCCAGTGTATCTGCCTAGCTTTGACTTTAAAATTGTTTTGGTTGTAGTAAAGCTGAAAGTGCAACAGAGGCTTTCCAGACACTCTCCAGCTCTTTTTTGTTATTCCGTTTTTTGGTCTAAATAACTTAGTCTTGGTTACCTTAGTCTTTGCTGTACTATATCCTTCACCCTACTGTCCAGTACTCCTCTTCTCCGTATTAATGCTTGATTATCTCCCTAACTTGTTTATTATGTTTGCTTCATTGATCACAAAGGACAAACGGTCCTTTACATTTCCTCCTCTTTGAAGTAGTTTTGCCCAATTTTACTGATTTACTGTTAATTTAACAGTTAGTTAATGATAATTGCCCTTCCCATATAAGAACAATTTGTTTTGTTCCACTCCACTAATCCTAACATAATTAAGCACTTTTACATTTAAAAGCAGTACTGGATGATACCTCTGGATCCACGCACCCCTTTTCATATCTTTAACTCCTCAGCTTAAATTAATTTTATTTGTATTAGGCTATTTCAAATACTTCTCTTCTGTTATCAGTATTAATACAACTCCTTAGGATTTCCAGTAGCTTTCTATATAAAAATGAACTACATAACCCTTTGCTATTTGCTTTCTGTTCATTCTTTTGGACAACTAAGATATGTCTGTTACCATTTCCCTCTGCTCATTAAGCTAAATTTGCTATTTATCAACCTATTTATTTATTTATTTACAATGATAATAAAAATCCAAATTTGCTCATGACTGTTTTTCAAATCTAGTTTTTTTGTACACCTTTTTGATAAAAGTAGCATTTCCATCTGTGAAAGTCTGTTGTATGTACATTAGTAGAAAAGTATGTGATATATTTAGTATGTAGAATTAATTTACCTTGAAATTAATGTTCTTAGTATCCCTCAGTGAGCACTTAATATTTTTTAGCAAATATTGTTTTTCTTTCTATTCACATGTAGCTCTTGCAATTATTTTTTTTCTAATTGATCAGACGTGTTCAGAAATAGACATAAATTATTTATCATTAATTGTAACTTTAGCTCTACAGTTTATTGTTCAATCTGTAGCTCTGTTTTAACTAATTCAGGAGTGTTTATTTCTAATTTCACATTATAAAATTTACTGTTCAAGCATCGTGTGAATTATTTAAATTATCCACTTGGAACAGAAATGATACTATATGATAACCAATTAATGGAGCTCAAAGTATAAATTTTACAATTTAATAGACAGCTCAAAATTTGCTTTCAGTGAATAATTTGGCATTTAATCTGAAAGAGCTTTTCATGGGAACTCATTTGAATTCCCTTCAGCATTTGCAGAAAAAAATAAAATCTACTTTTTACTCAGCTATCTCCTACAGTTCAGGAGGAGAGCCCTCGAAAAGCAATCATACTGTGTATAATTCTATCCTAGAGAGTGTTAATTAACTTTTTAAAAGCTGTCTTTTTTTTTTTAAATATTAAGTGGTAATAATCCTTTTACAAAGTGCGGGTGATTTAGATGGCAAAGTCATTTTCAAATGCACCATAAGGTTATGTGTATAAAATGCTCCAGTACAGTGTCAGGGGCTGCATCTGCATGAGATGCTGACTGCACAGTCATTACTGTGCAGTCATTTAGTACTTGTATAAACCGGAGTTACTATGCAGTAGCATCACCAAACGGCTTTTTCGTGACACTGGCTGTGTTGTAGCTCATTACTGCTGAGCAGTAGTAACAAGCTACTGGGCAGTCAGCATCTCATGTAGATGAGGCCAGGGAATACCAAACTGAGCCACACTGCACTTGTTCCAAGCCTGCATAACCTTACACATTGGAAGTTACGCAGAGGCTGTAGAGAAACACTATGATTTTGCCATAAGAGCAGTTGAGAGGCAGAGCCAGTTGGTCTCTATACAGCATTGTGTTAAGGTAGTTACACTATTTGTGGTCCAGGAGCTGTACATGCATGGAGTGTCTCTGGCACTCCCTAACCTAGCATCATGTTGAGAAAGATAGTCATTGTAACTTCAGGCATGAAGATTAGATTCACAAGTTGAACTTTGCCACTGTAGTGCCAAGTTGCTTTGCCTAATTTTTAGATGCTCTACTGCCTCATGGAATTTATAATCCCAAATTGGGTGCCCACGCTTGACTGTTCAAGATAGAGGTTAAGCAGCTCAGAATGAGTTTCAGTGTAGGCAGCCAGGTGAGTTAAGAGCTCCCTAAGCTAGGCTGTAGGACATGCCAACCAGAGGCAAAGGGCCTAAACCCTTAGAAAGTACCCTTTCTAAGAATCAGGTACTTAACACCAGGCTGCAGAGACGTAGTTTCTTTCACTAGATATTTATAGCCATAAACCCTTTCTTGGAACTAGAGGCCTAACCACTTTCTTTTAAAACATCCAGCAGTTTCAATCCTTTCTAAAGCTAGATGAACGACATGGTGCTGCTGGGGCTGCCATTCCTTTTGCTCAGTAGCTTATTATTTAGAGTTCTCACTGGCTAAGTACAGACAGTCAAAAAGCTTGAGGTTGAATTGATTCTGTCTTTGTAGGTTAATCTAAATTGCACAGATTAAATCGAAACAGAAGTGAACAGACCATTGGTGATGCATAGGGGGTGCATGCAGGTATATGTGCACTCCTTGAGATTAGCCGTGCACCCCCTGGAAGCGCCAACTGCAAAGTGGTTTGGCCGGTTTCACTGCTGGCTTTGCAATTGGCTGCTGGGGGACCCCCTGTTAGCGATCTGGTACTCCCCCCAGACTCAGGAAGCACCAGTCACCCATGGAACAGGAAATACAGCCACATGTCTGCAGTGGCTCAGGCCAGAAGCCAGGGGGCACTAAAGAATGGCTCTCTGGCTGTGTGTTCACCTGCTCTTCTTGTTGCCCCTGAGGTGTCTGGGATTTGGAGTTCAGAATTACAGCAGCAGGACTCTGCAGGGTTGCTCATCACTTCTTCTTCCTGCTTCCAGGTGCCTCTGGGATTTGTAGTCCACTGTTGCAGTCAGCAGTAAGTTTAACCCCCCCCCCCCCTTCCCTGGCTCCAGACCCAAGCTGGGGAGCGATGAGCAACCCTGCCGAGTCCTGCTATCATGTCCTTCAAGACTGGGCTGCATCCCCAGCCAGGCTTGTCCCCCTCCCCTCGCCCTTGTCAGCCAGCCCTCACTGCTCCAGCTATGGAGCAGAGGACCAGCCCTGCTCTCTGAAGCAGGCAACACAGCCCAGCCTAGCCCATGGCTGCAGAGCATGCTGGGATGCTGGGGGATTATAATTTATCTTGAACCAGGAAGGGGTCTGGGACAGAAGTTTCATAAATCGGTTTGACCCAAATCAGTTAAGTCTGATACTACACTCAACCAGGTTTATTTTAAACCAGTTTCAGCCATTCAACTGTATCACCAAATAAAGTTCAGTAATTAGGACACTCACCCAGCAGGATAGAGCTTTGTTCCATTCACCTTAGAGGGAAGGTGGAGAGAGCCCTACCCTGGAATACCCTGAAGTCTGTTGGTTTTAGGGCATTCTTGTGGGACATGGGAGACTTCAGTCCCTTCTTTGAATCAGGATTTGTAATGGAGTTTCCTGCTTCCTGAGTGAATACTGTAACCACTGAGCCATTATGTAAAAAGGGAGATAGCAGCACCAACTTGTGCTGTACTGTGTGAGTGGGTTAGCCATTCTCAGAATAAAGTTTTTGACTGGGTTCTGGAACTGGACTGGAGAATTTTATTATAAATCCTGTCATGGCTTAGGCATCCTGGGCAGAATCTTTTTCTCTTTGTGTGCCTAAATGGCAGCATTCTAGCTATGCAAGTAACATTTCTGGCAACTTGCCATCTGCAACTTGCAGTTGTCTTCCCCTGTACTGTGGTCACATAAGTGTGCATGTGTAGTAGACACATGGGGAAATACATGGCTGCTTACACAGTCACAGCAGAGAGGCAGGGCCCAAAATGTACAGGTACATGGTTAAGAAACTGCTATTTAGGCACATAAAGGGAAATAGAATTGCACCCTTATTTCTTGACCCTATTTAGATAAGCTGGGCCTGCTCTCCCTGCAGCTACCCTCAGAGCAGGGACAGCTCCCCTTACCTCCCTGGGGTTTGGGGCTGGCTCCAATCTCTCTGCAGCTGTGAGGGAGCAACTCTGGAGCAGAAACAGCCCTCCCCATCCCTGGGGACTTGGGGCTGGCACTAATCTCCCTGCAACTGCGAGGGAGCTGCCCCAAGGGGAGGGACAGCTCCCTCCATACCCAGGGCTGGCTCCAGTCTTCCTATACCTTTGATGGAGCTGCCCCTAGAGCACAGACAACTCCTCCTGCCCTCCTATCCCAGGCCTGACCCCTGCGCCACCTGCCAGCATGGTGCTGGAACCTGGGGAAGCCTGGACCTCCCCCCTGGCTGCTGCAGGGGGGCAGAAGCAGCCCTGGATTGAACTGCTCCCATCAGGAGCAAATTTGCTCCCAGTGGGCACATATTTCCAACCAAAGCTTAATGCACCTGAATATACTGCACAGTAACAGTCAGGTGCATTAATTGCATTAGTAAATGCACCCATTGTGCATGTAATAATTTAAAATTACCATTACTATGATTAATACCCTATCCACATTGGAAAAACTATTGGGGCTCACCTTCAGTCTGACTTAATCACTTCATCTATCTCAATACATAGACTATGCTTTACTTATGCCCAAATTCTTATATTGATAATGTATCTTAAAAATGTGTCAGAGGAAGAATTGCTATAAAAGTTTCATTGTTGAAATATTGTCCGAGGGGCTTGTTCAAAGAGCATAGCAATTTAAAAGTGGCAAAATAAGAAAGAGGTATGGTTTACCTGTTTTATTTATTTAGATTTTATTTGCTTATACTTTGCAAAACCCTTAATTAGAAATATTGGAATTAATTAGAATTACTTTTTTTTAAGTATGCATTTTTGACAATTTAAAATTTTTTTGCAGACCTCTGAAATAGCCAAAGAAGTTGAAATGGAAATAAAAACGGAATCAGAGAAGGCTGAGTAAGTGTCTCATACTTTATTGCTTGTTGTTTCCTTGATGTTCTGAGATGAGCTGGCCAAGAATAGCCCTAAATATAGCCCACGTGTTCAAACTCTTCATCTCAGTAGTACCTCAGGCAGGCAGTACTACTCCTCTGAGGCAACAAGTATGCACAGTGAGCATCAGAGCAATAACTATCAAAGATGTCTCACATAACAGTTCTTGTCTAGAGTATGTCTGCACTGCTTCTAAGCATGGCAAATTTGCTCACACTGAGCTCTTGCACAATAGTTAGATTGCTATACTGGTCCCTGAGCCAGCTGATTCAAAAACATTTGGATATCCCTACATTATGCTGCATCTGCAGTGTAGACATAAACAACCATCTGTCCAAACCTTTACAAAGGAACCCAAAATTATGAAAAACTTTTGCAGCATTCATTACTGCAATATATACTTCTGGGGTTCCTAATCAACAGGTTGTTAGAGTATGAAGTACTTGTTAAAGTGTCTTGTGTTAAAGTATGAAGATGGATAGCTCTGCCAATATTGGGTGCCTGTAGACGTGCAGGACGCTTGCTCCAACACACTGTAATTACAGCGTGTTGGAGCAGATTCAATTAATCAAGTCTGCTGAAGCATGCTAATTGGTACACTCCAGCAGCCTCCATGTTCACTATATTCAACATCTCTGCACTTCAAAATAGTGGTGGGGGTACTTTAACTAAAGGATGTTGAATGAGCTTTAGTTAGAGTGCTCTGCCACCATTTTGAACCATGGGACACTGCATACACGAGATGCTTTAATTAGAGTGCTTTTAATTAGAGTAGCTCCTGAGAGCGGCTCCTGAGAGCTGATCTAATTAAAGTGCACCGGTACCCCTCTCCCCCTTGAGCACATGTAAAGATACCCATTTATTTTATTTTACCCCCCTTCCCCCCCCCCCCCCCCCCCGTGGTCTAAGCAATGGCAGTGGCAATCCCCAGCTTTTTTGTTTCTGAAATACCGCGAGAATGTATTATACTACTCCTTTTATATTGGGGCCCTGTTTCAAATTTTCATGTTAGCCCATTAGTCTATCTCCTCTCTCTTACCTGCTAACAGTTTCCTTCTGATATGTTTGAATTACTGCGTCAGAATTATAATTTTAAAGGATTATTAGGGGGCCCAAATAAATCTGTGTCACTTGTCTGCCACTTTACTGTTTTTTTTCTCAGCATGTCTTCTGTGACTTTAATAAGGTATATGCTAACAAGTTCCATGATGGTTCAATGAATTCTTGTTTCCTAACTATTCCCTTTTAGGCTGTTTCTAACAAACTTCCTAAATTAAAAAAAAAAAAAATCTGTTTCTTGAATTTTACTTTCACAAAATTATTTGTATGTAATTTGTCTCCCCCTCACTCCCTTCCACCTTCTCCAAGGTTATTAAGCATATTATTTTCATTGTTCAAGTACTTCTGGTAATTGCCAAGTGCACTTAAACTCTTTTGTGTTTCTCCGTACTGAGAACCCATTGATGAGTGTTTCTCAGCGTGTAAACAATAGCGTCTCCTCTTGTGTGCTCCAAAACAAGCAGTTTCAGAAGCTACTATTTATCCAGGTCGTGTTCTGACCTGATATTGAATTGGTTTATATTTAGTTTGTTCAACTCACCCTTTATGAACCTTTTGTTAGACTGTATTCCTTTTACCTGATTTCTCTGAGACTCCAAACTGAAAGGCCAGTAGCACAGCTCACGGTTTCACTAATTCTGTTTATAATATATCTAGGAATTCTCCCAGCACTAGATGTGCCACCCACTCTTGTTTTTGGCTTTTCACATTAGTTTGTAGGCTTGTGTAGTTTTTATTTTTTAATGAAGATGACCTCTTTCTGCTGACAGCGTATTACCTTATTGAATTTTCTTCTCCCTGCTCCCCTCCTGCACTTCCTTCCAATTAAAACATAATTGCTGACTTCTCTCTTGCTATTTGATATACTGATTCTCTTGTACTTCTGTTGTTTCCCACAATAATTAATTGTCTAATAAGTACTTTAGTAGGGCCTGCCAGCCACTGCTGATTTAAAAATTCTAATTTAAATATCTATCCCCAAAAATCTTAATTTTTCTAGGCAACAGATTTTTGCTTTTCCAAAAGTTTACCTGTGTTTAATATACTTAAACCTTTCTTCTCTGTATAACTTGTTTCCTATGCATGCCACTGGAACATTTCAGAGGAAGGGAATGTAGGGTCCTTGTAATGATAAGTTGTTTGTAAAAACATAAATGTAGACCTTCAGACTTCTTTCACGTGGTTTCTTATTTCACTGGCACTGCTCTATATCAAGCCACATACTGCTCTCCATTTCCTAATAAAAGAAATGCCTCAATATTTTAAACCTCTTACACCTTCCTAGTCGCACATTTATCACCTAGTCAGGTACTTCCGTATCTGAGAACCGAATCCCCTTGTCACTATGTTTAGTCTTGATCTGTGCTTCTCAAAAAGGGCAATCCTTTGTGGAAAGAAATGATTGTCATCTTCTACATCTTTTGTCAGGTGGTGTCTTCTAAAGGAAATTTTCTCTTCATTACTCATTCTTCCCCTACTTTAATAACAGTGACTCCCTAACTGAAATGAACCCACTCTTCTATGACTCTGTGCAGTACCTTGATAAATCTTTCTTTTTTTTGTTCGATCCTGGCCTTGAACACATGAACTGATAATTTTGAGTTACTTGCACTGGGTACATATATATATATATTGCTTGTTTATGTGACAAGTAGCTGCACATTTTGTATTGCTTTTGGCCTTTACCTTCACTGATCTCCTTTTAGGTCATTCAGTGACCCATTATCACGCTTGCACCTCATCTAGTGCTAAGATAACTTTTTGGTTGTATTTTCTAACTCACTTCTTATAGTCACTCACATCTAGTCAACCTCTTCATATTAACTCAAACATAAAACCAGCCTCTTTCAATTAGGACTCACTAGGCACGTCTATACAAGGCGCTTACTGCACATTAGCCTAATAACACTGTGCAATAGCATGTCACAGCAAAAACCATGCTAATAGCCTACTGTGCAGTGTTATTAGGCTAATGTACAGTAAGCATCACTAAATAACCATATGTCGGTGCTCCTGCATAGTAACTCTAGGTACTGCCCATTTAGTTAGTACTTTATTAAGGAAGTACTAAACTAAATGTGCAGTATCTAAGGTGCATTAATGAACGTGTAGATGCATCCTCCGTCTACACTTGCTAAATCGTAGCATGCACAATACTGGAGCTTACTTATATAATTTGCTTTATATCATCTCTTCTAGTATGGAAGATGGGGAGAAACAAGATAAAGCAAAGGAAATACAGTCAGAGCATTTGGAAGAAGGGAAAATGAAGAAAAAGAAACGAAGGCGTGGACAAAAAATAGAGAAACCTGAGGCAGTTATGGCTAACTTTGTTAAAGCCCTGGAAGTTTATCAAACAAAAATGTTGGTAAGTTTTATTCCCATTCTTTTCACATTACAAGGCAATTAACACAAATATTTCCATGCAGTTATACATGAAATACAAAAAAGCAATACCAGTAAAAAGAAATAGTGGCACAAATTCTAGGAGAAATACTACTCATTCTACAGAAGTATTTTAGTGGTTTTGTCTAACAGTATAAACACTAAAGTCCAGATTTGTGTCTCTTAGATGACTCCTAGGTATTTCCTCATTTCTGATATTTGCTACATGATTATTACTGTTGTTGTTTCTTGTATTTTCAGCATTGCCTGGCTAGAAATTTCTACAACTTAAGGTTTCTTGCTCTATTTGTTGCATTTGCCATCAACTTTATTCTGCTATTTTACAAGGTAAGTAATAGTTCTCATTTTTCTTTGTAAAAATTGTATTTATTTCCAGAGTTGTGGGTTTGCTAAGCAAAGATTACTTAAACCAGACAGGCATTACAGTAAGCACTACATGGACTAGTCTCAAGTCAAAACAACTCTGCTAACTCAACTCAGCTTGAGTTAATTACAGTTTGAGTAGCTAAATCTATTTATTTTTGCATTTTATTCAAACAGCACAGTGAAAATAAACAAATCAATTTAATTATTATTTATAGTCATTTTGACCTTGTGTCTTTGATGAACTGATACAATCCTCTCATATTTGGATAGCAAACCTTGCCAAAGGAATATTTAAAAGAAATCTTCTTCCTCCACCAAAAAACCATTCTCACAGTTACAAGAATAATTAGAGACCTAGAAAACACTTTATTTTTAAGATGATTTTTGTTGATTTTTTTTGTCTTAAACCTATATTGGGGACCTCAGCTTACGTGTCTGTTTCTTTAGAACAACTGCTCTTTAAGTGAATAGTACTGATAACATTTTCAACATGGAAAACCTTTGTAAGTCATTTAGAAATCACATTAAAGCTCCTCATCCTCTAACTAGCAGAGCTAACAGCCTTTACTTATGTGATGGTTTATATACTAGTGTCTGCTCAAATATTTTTTCTTAGTTTTTTAGATTAACTTAATTAAAAAAAAAAAAAGTAAATGCAATTCTCCATTTTTCTAGGGGGGGGGTCCTCAAAAAAAAATTGTTTGTCAAGTTACTAATCATAAGTGGTAGCCTAAGAAAATATAATAACATATCTGTCAACCAAACAAACACAGCAAGCGTGCATGGTTTTCCCCATGTTTTGCACCATTTCTACATGAGAAGGAATAATTCATCTCTTTATAACCATTCAGTCTATTCTCTTTCTGTTGCAACTGCCAACAAGGTTGTTAATTAGTGTCTATTGTGATGTTATATTTTGCAATGAAGACACTTCTCCATTGGGACCAGGATTTTAATTGATCAGGACTGGCAGGAAGGTGAATGACAGACACAAGGCATGGATTTAAGCAGCAGCCTGCAATTTGATTTATTTAACGCTATGGAAGAGTGTTAAGTACTCAAAACCTCTTTTCATATACCAAGCTCTTACTGGGGTTAAGTGCAAGGCTTCTACTTTCTAGGCAGAAAGCATGGAAAAATTTGTACCTTATAGATTAACTAAATAAAAGTTGCATAAGCTTTTGTAAGCAGCAGTTTACTTCATCAGATACTGGAAGGGACTTTCTATTTTCTAACCAATGACTCAAGCAGGTCACCTTCAACCTACCTCTGCAAATCATCTCTCTTCTGAGTCGTCAAATCCCCAAATGGAGAAATACGAAGAGGCCATTAAGGGGGGACAGTAGTCCACAAAGACTTCAGGTCTCCTTTTCCCCTAAAAAAAACAATGACCACTAAAATCTCAGGTCTCATTTGCCTTTAGGAACCAGACTTTTTAACCTTTCTCCACATTGGACACAAGGTACAAGTTGCAACAAACCAACCAGCCTCATATTTTTTAATATCTAAGTTAAATCCTGTTGCTTTCAACCTAAATACACTTCAGTGACAATGTAAGGAAGGTGTGAAAACCCACTTGCTCGTGGACAGTTTAGCCCAACAGGAAAAAATCCTTTCTGATCCCCAAAATGGCCACCGTAGTAAGTGGCATAACTAGGGTGGAGTGACATGGACAACTGCCCAAGGTGCCAAGTTGGAGAAGGGGAGGTGAAAAAAAGCAGCTGCTGCTGGCAGCCCCAGAATCACATTGGTGGCATGACAGCAACAGGAAGTTGGCACTGCCCCTGTGCCCCAACTACATTGCTATGCCATGGACCAGAGCATTCTGGAACCCACAGCTCTGTAGTGCAACAAAGGAGGAAATAACATGACACCTAGATGGGCAACAAACCTGTGAAAAGACTGGGCAGAGTTTAAATGTACCTGGGGATAGTATAGACCAGTAAGCCTTGCCTGCCTGTCCCCCAGCCTGACTAGTGGAAGGTGAAAGAAAAGGAGGAGGGAGCATAGCTCATCATACACTGTCTTCTTCATCCTTTCTTCTCAGCGCTGTATCACATCCCTATTGGTCCTGAGATCTGTCCCAAAACAGATGAGATCTCATCTGTTTTGGGACAGATACGGTGTTAAATAATTTTCCGTAGGCCATCAAATATAGCATTGGAACGTAATAATATGTGTGCAACTTTTGCTTTGTTTTCTTTCATTTTATGTCATAACCTATAAGGGGAATATTTGTAAAATATGCTACCCAGTAGAGTTTCAGCACCTAAATCCAGTTTAAGGTACTTTGACAAACTAGTGTAGGACATCACTGATTGCTGTATCTGTGCTTCTCTTTTTGGGGGATGAAAGACTTCTCTCCAGGGCTCCCTGTCTAGAACCTTTCCTGAAAACTAAGTTATTTAAAATTTAAAAAAAAAAAAAAAAACCCCAAAAAAACACCCAGAAGTGAGAGAAGAAAAGCTGAAATATGTCTTGGTTTTTGTCCATGTATTTCTTCATCCCAGGTGACAGAAGAGCCTCTTGATGAAGTAGAGGAAGACTCTAATCTGTGGAACTCTTTTGATGAAGATGAGGAGGAAGAAGGAATGGTGTTTTTTGTTTTAGAGGAGAGTACAGGTTACATGGCACCAACTCTCAGGGGTCTGGCCATAATTCATACTGTGATTTCCTTTGTCTGTGTGATTGGATATTATTGCCTAAAGGTGAGTTGCATGTATGTCCCAAGCTAAATTACTTATTGATCTTTGAGAATTAGCTCCGTGTCACTGTTCTCAGCCTTTCACCCTTCAATTCAAATGTATATAGATTAATACAATTTTCTATACTCATAACATGAATATTAGAGTTGAGATTTTTATAGTATTTTTTATCTAGACTCTTATAAGTTTCCATTAACTTGGTGTCTGAATGCCTTGCACAAATTCTGGTAGGTATCTTATAGTAAGAAAGGGAGCATTATACTGCAGAAAAGGATCTGGAGGTTTTAGTGTTTCACAAGCTGGGAATATAAGTAAACAATGATGGAAAGTCACATGCAAGTCAGAGACTTTTATTCCATTCAACATTAGTAATACCTCATCTGGAGTACTGTGTTCAACTTTGGGCACTGGACTTCAAGAAAGATAAGGGCTAATTGGAAAAAATCCAGAGTAGAGCAACAAAAATTATTTAAAAAATATGACAGATGAGGGACAGTGGGAAAAATTTTTGTTATTTAACGTAAGGAGGAGAAGACCATGTGCAGAGATGTGATAAGTCTTCAAATGCACACAAAAAGATTGTTATAAAAAGAATGGCAATTAATTATTCCCCATGTTTGTGGAGGACAGAAAAAGAGGTAATGGGCTTAAATTGAAACAAGGGGTATTTGAACCAGATATTGGGAAGAACTTTCTAACTTTGAGGATGGTTAAGCATTGGAAGAGATCACCTAGAGAGGTTGTAGAATTTCCATCATTGAGAGCTTTTAAATGCAGGTCAGAGAGATATTTGTCAGGGATAGCTTAGGTCTAAGTAAAGACAGTCAAAACACCCAAGGCTGAATTGATTCCATCTTTGCAGGTTAGTCTAAGTTAAATAGATTGAACCAATAAGCAAATGAACAGACGTTCACTTTTGATTCCAGAAATGAAGCCACATGTCTGCAGTGGCCTAAGCCAGAAACCAGGGGGTGCTAGAGCATACCTCCGTGCTGGGCTGGAGCAGATAGCTTGGTCCAAGGGTAGCACACCCATCCAGTATGGAGGGTGGTTTGCAGGGGAGGTGCAAAGCATCCTAGGATGCCTAAGGACTGTGAGTTAACTTGAATCTGGAGGGGATCTGGGACAGAAGTTCAATGAACTGATTTAACCTCAATCAGTGAAGTCTGATTACTAGAATCATCCAGATTCATCTTAAATTGGTTTTGGTCATTTTGAAAGCGGTTTAGGTGCACTAAACTTCTGTTGTGTTACAGATTTGAACTGGTCCCTAGCCTAGATGGGTCCAGATCAAATCTGTAACACAACAGAATTGGGAATGATCCTGCTTTCATTGCAGTCGGTACATTTTTTACTACTCTAGTCATCCACACTTCACCTGCTTTTTGGAGTTTGCAGACAAATTGCATCAACACAAACATGTCTTCTGGTTACAGGAGCTTTCCACCAAAATTTGATAGTCAGAATAAGTGTAATGTCCTTTACTTGATTTTTGTTTCATGTTAGAAGTTCGGCTTCATTTAACTACTAACCTGAATGGGCATTTTTACATGTGCTCTGGGGGTGAAGGGACCGCTCTAATTAAAGCACCCTCAGTGTCTCCTCAGCATCCCCACAGTTCAAAATGGTGATATAGGCACTTTAAGTAGAGCTTGTTGAGCAAGCTTCAGTTAAAACGCCACCACCACCATTTTGAAACACAGGAATGGTGATACACAAGACATGGAGGCTGCTGGAGGTGCACTAATTAGCTATAATTAAAGCTTGTCAGAGCAGCTTCCCTGCAGATCTACAGACACCCATTGTGTTTGCATTAATCAAACAGCTTTAAGTTCCTAAAGATACTACTTCTGAAGCCAAACATGGTCAGCCACAGCTATAACCTCTGTAGATCCATTTTTTCTATCCCTGAAATGACCAACCCTACCCTCCTAACCCCATCTCTGTCTAGAGTATCCAATTCCTTAATGTTAGATAGTACTTTATCGGTTTCTCAGCCACGGTGCCACCCTGGTGTGTCTTGAGATCCTTTCAAGGTTACCATGCAGTGTTAGCACTGTTAGATGTACAAACTTGATTCAGAAGAGATTTGAAATGGGAATCCATACTCTTAAAAACATTCTGACCTGCTGGGGTGTTTCTGAGTTCTGTGCAGGGGAAAAATTGCTCTGTAGTCAAAAAATGAGTAAAAACTAAGAGCTGCCATTTCCAAAGGTGCCTTGAGTCTAGGGAGAGATGCCTTAAGACTAAAAAGGTTGAGACCCACTTTGAAAAATATGTGAAATATTACAAACAACTCAAATATCTTCTCCAAAGGTTCCTCTAGTAGTATTCAAGAGAGAGAAGGAAGTTGCCAGGAAGTTGGAATTTGATGGCCTGTACATTACAGAACAACCATCAGAGGATGACATTAAAGGACAATGGGATCGTCTGGTCATAAACACTCCGTAAGCAAAACAAGTTGATCATTTTTTAATGTGTTAAGATCCCCAAATATTTTCATCAGAATCTCACTAATCCACACCACCTATTCTGTACAAAGAGTGGTTCTCTTTCTGTACTTCCTAGCAACAACTTAATAACAGAGGCTATTATGAAGTTTCATATTACTAAAGATACGTCTGCGTAATAAATACCACAACTGGGAATGTATTTTTTCCTTACTCTGTGTGCTTCCGTTTGATCACCTTAATTTACAATTTCTAGGCTTCTGAGAGTCCATCCTCTCAGCCAAGACATTTCACAAATATATCAGTGTTTGAGAATATATTTTTAGCACTTCCCCTGGCTTTTTTATACACTGTCTTCTTTTTTATCTTTATATTTTTCCACCAGACAAAAGTTTTATGTGATGAGAAGTAAGCCTGCTATAAAATTAACAGTATGTCTGAGTCAGTCTGACTTTTCTGTCAAAGTTGTAAATAGTAGCACATGGTGTAGGATTCCCATAGCGATCTATAGGAATCTCACCTGCTGTTCTGTGCATGAATTATGCAAATATAGGCAAGAGAGAGAAAGCATATCAGTATGTTCTTCCTGCTGATCTGACAGATGCATCAGTCCATTCAAGAAGCCACCTTATGTCCTTTCCTCAGTGTTCAAGGTGTTAAAGTGCTGGAGGAGATTGATATGAGGAACTTTAAAATCCCTGAGATTCAAATGGCCATTCATGTGTTAAATACAGTCAAACTGATGATTTCTCACTTTCACAGAGTGAACACAGAACAGTGCTTATTCTGAAGAGACTGATTTAGAGCCTTTACTAATGATCACTTTTATAGGCAATATACACTGGGTACATTACAAATTAAATGGGTTTTGACATATATGTTTTCCAGTGGTCTTTCCTGTTCAGGTGTGCTGTTCAGGATACACAGCAGGACCACATTTTTGCAATGAGCTTGAATTCTGCTTTAAAAAAATCATTTAGGAATTTTCGCCTTTTTATAAAAATAATATATTGCTTTTATCCTAGGATGTTATTTTTATTGGGATAAGCTTTTGTTTTCTATGTAGACACAAACATTAGAAATTGTAATGAGAATCAAAAAACTGAATAATGCTTAGCTTTGATTAATGTACACAGGAAAATTCAAAAGCAATATATTTTGATGCAATTTTAGGAAAATATGAGTCAGCAATAATGCAGTACTATCTGCAGGTATAGGCTGTTTCTTTCTCTGATAACAAACCTGGTTTGTATAGGAGTTGAATTATTTTCCTTATATTAAGTTTTTTTAATGACAAAGGGTTATCATTACTTTTTGATTACTTTAGGTAATGATATTGTAGCACAAGCTTAGCAGGATTGCTGCTACATTTTGATTTTCAAGGCACAGTACTACTGTGTAAAATGTATTCTTCCTTGCTCTCAGTATGTGGTTGAATGTTTGAAAATTTTAATAGCTTTGTAGTATTAGTTTCTTTGACTATATACAGACTTGATGAGCTATGAGAAATGATAAGTGCAGTTCTAAAAGATATCTAAATACTGTATTTAGTTGATTCCAAGATTACTTTCTTTCTTCTTTTAGCATGGAGGAAAAAGCCCTTCATCTTGGAATTGTGTATGGGGCAGCAGGAGGCAGGCAGCTGGTGGAGCTAGAGCTCTGGCCCCCAGGCTGCGAGCAGAGGGTGCAAAAGATATGGGAAGAAGAAATGGGGAAGGGGGAACCAAGGCTGCAGGGAAGGATAAGTCTGGTGGGGCCAGGTGGCAGGGGGCAAGGCATGGGGGACAAGGGGCAGGAGTTGAGCCTCACCACCTGCCCCCTCCACCCCCCACTGCCTGTTTACTATGTCCCCTACTGATTGCTTCCCTACTGCCTGCCCCCTTGTCACTGTTTTCCTCACTACGACACTGTGAAGGGATAAATTTAAGAGGACCATCCAATAATTGGATTGCATACATGGAAAATTATTTTTAAAGTACACATTTTCCATGTATACAATCTAATTATTGGGGGGGGGGGTCATCATAAATTCAAATTGTCTTGGATTTGGGTAAATACGGTATTTAAAAGCATCAGTTGTGGCCATGAATGCCGTGTGCCCCCAGAGGCTGGGGGTGCACAACGAGCTCCCACAGGCAGCTAGAGCATGGCAGCAGTAAGCGGCGAGCTCCCGCAGGTGGCTGCAGCGCTGTCGGTGGCACGGGGGGAGGTGGCGAGCACTGACTGGCAGTTGGCGACCACCCGCAGATGCCACTGGCAGCATCGGTGGCACCCAGTGGCGATCGGGGTCCGTTCATAGTGGTCTTGGCAGTGAGGAGGGAAGGGTGGGAAGTGGTGACCACCTGCTGGCACCGCTGGCAGTGTTGGCCCTGCTTTTTGCAGGGGGTGCACCAGCAATCTCAGGGGATGCACGTGCACCCGCATGCCCCCCCTACACATTGCCAATGCTTGTGGCTCATTCTGTGCCAGCACAAACACTAGGGGTTTTGCCTCATTCACTTTGGCTGACAGTGATACACCAACTGCTACTAGTTGCTTGAGCAGAAAAGCCTAAAGTAAGAACCATACTACCTCCTGTGTGCTTTATGCATTAGCCCTTTCCCATTCAAAGACCTAGTAACATGAGATGGCAAATCAATTGACTTCTGAGCCTGTCCAGACAAAGCTAGTGTGCTCAGCATCCCTGTAGGAAGGAAGGAATCATGTCAGCAGGAACTGAGGCTCTTCTTGGAGTAGCAGTGGAGGGATGAAGTGACTAAGATTGTTCATGGGGAAAATCTCAGCCATGGGAAAAAGGAGCTGTTCCTAAGGCAGCCTCAACCCTTCAGGAAAAAGTGCTTTAAGTGCTTAAAATGAGGTCTCTAATTGAACCAGTTCTGCATATCTGCATAGCATGCTGGTTAAACCAATCCAGTGTCCCTGAGAATTGGGGAATCTCTACTGTAGATCTTTTCATTGACCTTTGCAAGCCCAGGCAGCAACAGGAGGCTGCTCTCCTACTTACCAAGATAGATAAAACTAATCAATTTCTGTCAATTAGGAAGGTATTGATTTGGAAAATTAGAGGAAAGAATCCAACACAGAGAAATTCTGAATAGTGATTGCTCATCTTACAAGTTGGTAAGCAAGGAGGAACCTAGAAACTGAACCAGCTAAACCAAGTTACAGTTTTCCTGCTGAAAAGTAAGGAAATGCCCCTGTTTCTGTGCACTCATCTGTAGCAAGATTTGGATGAGAGAGACTTAGCCACTGTCATCCCTAAATGGATGAAATGGTATATTTTGGAGGTATATTATGAAGTTTGTGAAATCATGGAACTTTTTTCTTGTTTAGCACTAGAGATAATGGTAGGGTTGGAGTGTTGGTGTAGCTACAATGGTTCAGGAAATATGCAAGTAACAAGGTTTGGGTTGAGGTTTTTTTGTTATATCTTTTATTGGACCAACAGTATAGCCTGTGGAGAAGTCAGACAGGTTTTCAGACACAAAGATCTGCGCTCAGAGCTGAGGAAGGGCACTTTGTGCCTGAAAGCTTACATCTGTTCCAGTTAAATAGTTGGTCTAATAAAATATATCACCTAAAGAATTCTTTCTTCTCAATAGAGATAATGAAAGAAAAGGCATTGCTTTGAAGGTCTTATTATCTGTTACAGATCAAGTTTCTAATATTTTCCCATGCCTGTTACAGTCTCTCTCATTGTTAAAATTCTGTAATTTCAAGGAGGTAGCAGGGGAACTAAAAGAGTCAAGATTCTATGTCAGAGGAGATTTTAGGAGAATTATCTAGGGACTTAACTGGGGTTTTTTGAGTTTTCTGTAACATAACAGTTATAGCTCTGTATTTTTGCAAATTGTTTTTTGTTCGTTTTTACTTGAAAGGAACCAACCTTTGGAGACAGCAAGCAATGGCATGTGGAGTTACTAAAGGGTAGTGTAAAGACTTATCTGGTGGAGAGTGGCCCGTGCCATTAGTGCTGCAAGTACACCTACGTGATCCAAGTCTACTATATGCTGAAGGTTAACATGCTGAAAGAATACTGAAAGAATGATCTTCACTGAGAAATTTCTTTAGCTGCAGAATGCAAAATTCATGTGTGTTGCATGTTGGACTTGGAGCTAAAAAGAATTTGTGATTTATGGCTGGATTTGCATAATGTTGTATGGGTTTATTATTACAGCCTTACCAATATTGTGCAATGATGAGCATTACCTGCAAACGATTAGCAATGGGTTCTTTATCTTTCAATCACGGATACTTCTGGATAGGATAATGGGAAAAATTGATGTTGGTCTTATAGTGAATCATAGTTCATGTGGGCCAGACTCTTCTTGCAATGACACTGACCAGAAAAAGAGTTGTGCTCAAAGCTTAAGCAGTGCCTTAAAAAATCGGGTCACAATATATTACAGTGATCATGAATTTACAGTAATTTTTTTGTCTCCATTAATGGATTAATTAACTTAGGAAAACCTTCTCCTTGTCTTTGCAGGTCCTTTCCTAACAATTATTGGGATAAATTTGTAAAACGGAAGGTAGGCTTCCTAGAAAATAATTATAGCTAATGTAAGACCAATATACTGTTTAGTTAATTTGAATAGTTGTATTTGTAAATCTATAAGTATACAAACATTTGAAAGTTGCATTTTGTTTCATGGTTCTCATTGTTATGGTAAATCCTGCTGGGAACAGTCAATTGTGATATGGGTGGGGGAGGAGGGAGAAAGGAGAACGCTTTGGCTTAATTCCTAGACTCATACATTCTAAATAACTCTATGCTGTCAATCAGCCATGAAGTTCCAATTTACAGCCATTGTCATCTTTAGGATACAAAGCCCCCTCATCCTCCTAAAAAAAGAAAAACATGCCAGCTTAAATGACTTTAAATTATACAGAAGCTTTCAGATAATAGCCTTTTATGCTTCTAGTTTTCATTTTTTTAATGCTTTTTCTCTCTTCCTCTGAATTCTCATTGTTCTGTCTGTGCTAACCTGGAAGACAGGTTTTAAATTTCTGCCAAATGTTGGTTTAAAGTGAAATGGATGACACCAGTGTCCTACCCTGATCAGAAGTGTCTAATTTCCCCTTGTAGGTTATTAACAAGTATGGTGACTTATATGGAGCAGACCGTATTGCAGAGCTCTTGGGTTTGGACAAAAATGCCCTGGACTTTAGTCCAGTGGAAGAAACTGAACCGGATGAGGCATCTCTTGTGTCATGGTACGATATTTGGAGAGCTGAAAAAAAAGAGCCATTCTTAGAACACTTTAGATAATTGGTTGTGTTAACTGTATTATCAAAGACATGAACAATTTGGATATGCTGAGTGTATAGTTTTACTTTTCACAATATGGAAAAGCCCCATAGAAAAGGCTTCTTTCTAGAGAGGAAGTAAACTAAAAGCAGGTTTTTATATGTTGTAAAATTACTATGAAAGTATCAAATATTAGGAACTGAAATAACCAGAAGCCTATTTTTGCAGCAGTACATTTTTGACTGAGCAACTCTTGTTATTATCTAGTTAATATCTAATACCAAATGGCAAGGAAAAGTGCTTTGTTGACCATAGTATGTGACTGGAAAGAATTCTCAGAATAGTCTCTAAAGTAGATCCCTCTCCCCAAGGAACAGGCATAAAATAAGTCTAATACATATGATCACCTAAGGAAAATACATACAAATAGAATTCCAGAAGCCTAACTCAGCAGTTACTTTTTCTGAAGAAAATTGTTAAATTAGCTATACATATGCAGGTGCGTTTAGATGGCTAAACATAAGGAAGGAAGTCATTAAATACTTAATTAACCCTGACATTTATGTTTCAAAAAATTCTGCTTCATAGGTTAAGCTCTATTGATACAAAGTACCATATTTGGAAGCTTGGTGTTGTTTTCACTGACAATGTAAGTATGGAAGCCTGGAAAAAAGACATTTTCATTTATTTTAAGTTCAAAGATACATTCTGTGCCCAGAGCTCTGGATGCCTTTTTAACAAATAGAAATAGAACAAATAGAAATAAGAGTAAATGACATTGTAGAAAACTGAGGCAGCCATTATATTTTGGTGAAATAAACATAGATAACAAAAGAAACTGCAAAAATTAACATTTGTCAATAATTTACTAGCAATGTACTAATGCAGTTAATATAAAAATGCTTGATCTGTCTTTATACTTAGTTCAACACCTTTAAGTTAAATTTTGTGATAGACTATTTACCATTAATGCCATAGGCTAATATGGAGAAGGTATTACAATTATAATATCAAATCGTGTAATTTAATTAACAGTAATTGTTGAAATGTATAATAGTTGAAATCTATTACAAGGAATCAGGCACTTAAAATATTTGTAATCTGTTCTGGGTTTTGGATTAAAGTTGTTATTGGGGTTGTAAAAATTGTCCATGTGATAGCCTTAGAGACCTAAGTCCTGCATTTTTGAGCAGCTACAGCATAAGTAGCATCTGTGAAAACTTGTTCCATCTTAAAACTGCAAAGTCTACCTGTAGGGGTCAGTATTTAGTGCAGCCTCCTTTAGGACCTTTTCTTAACCCTCACAGTCCCCTCTAAAGGTGAAAAACTGCTTTAAAATTCCCACTGGTAAATGAGGGTTTACTGAAGAAAGTTAAGGTGAATCAACTACAGGTGTAAAGTCAATGTACACAAGTTAAAACACATTAAAACCCCTGTACGGATGCTCTCATTGAGGAGTAAAGTGGCCTTACTTTACCGTACATAATATACATTGATTTCACATCTTTAGTCAGTTCATCTTGACTTGTCAGAGTGCCCCCATGGACCCGGTCTGAGTAAAACAGAAGTGGTTTAAGAGCAACACAGTGCATTCTCTTTCCTTGAGACCTGCGTGTTGCACTTGCATGTGTGAACTACTATTCACATATTACAACTGAGATTCAGATTACTACATAGCAGGCTCTCCAGCTCTAGATAAACAGGATAGTTTTAAATGATGGACTTCTGATATCAGCAAATCTGTTGTGGAAATCATAATCAGATGAAAGATTTAAAATAAATATTGAAGACCTCATGTACATGACTGATGAAACATTGAAATAATATGAGTGATGTGTGTGCTAGAGAAAGAGAATATGACTGAAAAGTCCTTTTGTGTAAATAATATATAGATGCTAAATTCAGATTGTGATTCAAAAGCTCAAACCATTAAATTACTGCCTACAGTTCACAGCGTCAGTCAGTGAAGTATTCAGCTAGGTGAATTAGCATCTGATAATGTTCTGTAATTTTTCATATTCTCTGCAGTCCTTCTTATATTTAGCATGGTACACAACAATGTCAATCCTCGGCCATTACAACAACTTCTTCTTTGCTGCTCACTTGTTGGATATTGCTATGGGTTTCAAGACACTGCGAACCATTCTGTCTTCTGTAACTCATAATGGCAAACAGGTGGGTACTGTATACAAAATCTGAGAGCCTGGACACGTGACACATTTTTATAATCCACCTTCATGCACAAACAAAAAAGAGTGATCACTTGGTATATAGCCCTACACTGAAATAATTTTCTCAAATCCAGTGTACAAATATTCTAGGAAAAAATAGGGCTAAAACACTGGTGTAAGTTAATGTCATATATGTATTTATGGTCGAAATTGGGGCTGTCCTACTTCTAATCTCCTGGGGCCATGAACCACAGGCTGTGCCACCCCCAAAGGCACCAGCAAGAAGCAGAAGCTAGAGGAAGCTGCAGCAGCATAGGGAGGATGCTAGGAGCAGGCAATGGAAGGAGCTGTCAATGGTTGGTGGGAACAGCATCCAAAGTGGGGGGGCAAGTGTGGGGGGCCCAGGAGATAAAGGCAGACATAGAATACTATCTATTTGGGCAGCCCTGGTCTAAATGGATAGCAGTGCCATGAGTAATAGTGCTATCACTGTAAAGAAATTGTGTTTACAAATTACCACTGCAGCAGTACAGGTGCCATCGTTGTATTTTCAAACTTATTGCTGCCCTTTAAAAAAATACTGGTGTGTCTAACTACCACAAGTCATTTGGGTCCACATAAAGGTGCAACAAATGACATCGATGTTTTAAGACCAAGCTTGTAAATGAAAGAAAACTAACACCATTATCTTTGTTGCTACAAAATGTCAAATTGTATAAAACAAACTGAAACCAGCCTGACAGCATAGGAGTATAGGATTTGACTGGGCCTCCTGACCATCAGATCCAGTCCCCAGTATTTGCAGACAGTCATGAACCAAAAGAATCCTTCAAATCACCACTTTAAACCCACAGCCAAACCTGCATGTCAAGCTTCAGAAAATGAGATTTTTAAGCAGCAACTGGAGCACATGTAGCTCCTTCCTCATGTCTTGGATTTGCATTTAGGCTGTGACAGATTCTAACATGTATGCCAAGGAATAGTCCTACAGTAGAAGGCTACTTTTGTGATTCTTTCAGGGGAGGAGTCTAAGAGAGAACTTTCATACTGATGCTTACTCTGCTCTCCAAATGTCCCCTAACATCATGTATTTTTTTTCCAATAGGTATCAGGAATGTTGCATAGTAAGCTGCTCGCCTTCCAAAGGAACTCTTATATCAGTACCCTATAATTCCAGCCTCCTTTTATCTTTCTCCCAGGAAGACTCTACAGTCACGTGATCCATTTTCTCAGTAAAAGACAGCTAGTTGTGGCCTCTTTGCAAAGCAAAGGAGGTTGCTAATGCATGACACTTAGTGCTATCTTGGTACTTTGGGCCCAAAGATGATCCTCTCAATTTTTTGTCAGGCTGGCTACACTTGGTTGTTTTACTTATTTAATATTTTAATTTCATGATTTATACTTTTTCCCACTGTGGAAACTCAAAGGCTGAATGTACTGATGAAGCCACTTCAATTCAAGGTTGCAATTTTTCAATAAACCTGCCAGGACTAGCTTTCCTGACAAGCAAAGATTAATACCACTAATGTTATCACTGTTCTTATCAACACAGATGTGAACACTGGAAGACAATTGCAGGTTTTCAACTACAGACATACACTTTAAAAGTATACACATTGACCCATATGAATTGCTAACTTAGCCACTAAAATGTTTATATGTTTCTTTTTAATATGAAAATCCATTCTACCATGATTTCTAATTTTTCTAATTTTATATATGCACGCATGTAGATTCCCTTCAGTAACAGCATTACTGAATGACAGCTCCTAAAATCCAAGGCCAATGAGTAACGTATGACTGATTCATTATGTACTGAGTTTTCATGAAAAACAAGGAAGGTTTGCTTAAGAGCAAAAATTTGAAACCTGGAATGCTGTTCTTCTAAAGAGTTCTATAACAAAAGAGAGAAACTCTTACAGAAGAGAGAACTTATTACATCTCTATGGTACAAAGAAATTGCCTTTGTGTCAGCATAAAATATTTTATGGCAGCACCAAGGCTAATTAAACACAGATCAATACTCTTGTCATGCCACAAAAGCCTAAAATTTGGGGCCATGACATAGCTGGTATCAATTTATGCCACTTTATTGAAGCAGAGATGAATTAGGTTTATGGTGGGAGAGTGTAGTTAGCCCAGCTAGCGAAGTCCCAGGGAAGCCTGCATGAGCTTTCCCCTTTGGGATTCCCCAGGTGTCCATTGACACTTCAGTGTGGTCCTGGGGCTGGCAATCACACCACTGTCAAGCTTACTCTGTTGCAGTCTCAGGGTAGCCGATCTCCAATCAGGTATCAAAGTATAGATTTAAACTGTTTTATTCTGTTGTGGAATCTGAACCTCTGAAGCACCGAATTGATCTGAGCAGCAGAATGAAAAAGCAGTATCACAACTGCCACCTTTAATCCTTATTGAAAAAGAAAAGGAATATCATCATCCACTTCCAGTATTTTGGGGAATGCAAAGCATTTCATGATTTTATGTAGTTCATCAGTACTCAGTGACTGACACTGAAACATGTCACACTTTCAGATTTTGATTAAAATTTCTTTTTCTTGTTTTGTTTTGTTTTTATACATAGCTGGTGCTGACTGTAGGGCTCTTGGCTGTAGTAGTGTACCTTTATACGGTTGTGGCATTCAACTTCTTTCGCAAGTTCTACAACAAAAGTGAAGATGAAGATGAGCCAGACATGAAGTGTGATGACATGATGACGGTAACTAAATTATCACTGGCACTTTTATAACCTGAGTTTTCAAGCCCAATGCGAATAGTATACAAAAAAGCACTAAATAAAGCCAGAACAGAAGTTTATTTTTAAGAATTCTAGTTTGCGTCTGCCTCAGCTTGGCCAAGCCAAAAACTCTGGGTCTTTATTTGTTTTCTGGTGGCCACTTTCTGACTGAGCAGGTCCCAGCTTCAAAATGCTTGTGACTTACAGTTTAGTTATGACAGAACAAGCAAGGTGGATATCTGAGGCTGGGGAAGACAAACATTTGTTGGTAATGAGCAGACGTTACTGCTGCTTTCCTACTCTTCACCTATCAGCCTATAAATATACAGGCTGTATGAGATACATGTGGTATGTACCCCAAAAATATCTACTCTGGTGCGAAGGCACCTTGATTTCTTCATTGCACAAGGAAAATTCCACAATTAATTTTTTATACAGTATATAACTTAAAAAAAACAATGAATTAAAATTAGGCCACTATAGTAGTAGTGAATGGCATAGGCATAGGGGAAATGCACCAATCATATTCACCCTGCATCACCCCTGCCATCTATTGTCTGCAGAACAAAAGACCCCCAAACTGAGATGCAGTGTATGTATTCTTGAATGTATTCTTCTTTTTCATGACCTCCGTATAAAATATTCAGAGCAAGTCAGATATGTGACAGGACGTATGAATGCTATTCCATACAACAGTTTTAATCGGTCCCTTTGTGGGCTGAATATAAAGGTCTCACCTGACATAAAGCTCACTTACCAGTCATACATATAGAAGTAGCTGGGATAATTAAGTTAGTAAAGCATATTACATTTTAAATAGTTCTGCCCAATGAGCTAAAATAATTCAGAATGAACATTTTTATCTGTAGCTGCATCTTTCCTGAGCAGTAGAAACCTGTATTTGATGTTCTCTTATGCAAGATCAGATTTTTCACAATGCTTATTTATTTTTATTAAAGTATTTGTCATGAAGAACAAATATTTAGACTGAAATGCTGTTTTGTGATTAAACAACAGGGCCAGGGCTTTCTTGAGTATATCTTTGACATCGATTGTGTGGCTGAAGAGACTTAAAATGTAAGAAAACTGATTTACAGAGGTGAATAAGGCAGCACAGTGGAACTGAATCATGGGACTGTTCATTGTAACATGACAATGATGGCTTGTAGTTCTTGATATACCACTTGAATTTTCTATAAAGACTCCTGTGTTTAAGAATTGGGCACAGTGAGCTTTATTGTAAAGTGGGAACTTCTGCAGCCTTCATCAAATCACACAATGAAGTAAGAAAAAAGGCCTTATGTTACCTATAGTAAAAAAAGAAATGACATAGGCATGTGGATGTTGAAAATATTCCAAGACCTACAAGTCATCAAAACACAATGGGAACACCCATGTGAGTGCATACATGTGTCTTACAGCATCTCAAAGCCCTTTGAGAAGCTGCGAGGGGCATGTGCGGGAACGAAAAAACGTTCCCCGCACTGCAAATTTTCAGTGCAGTGGCAAAATTAGACCCCTGGATATCCAGGGGTCAAGAAAAAATGTGGGGAGAAAAAGCAGGACAGGACACAGTCCCAGTCCATGCCCTGAGGTAGTCAGAGGCTCAGTCCTCCACTGAGATACTCTGGTAGCCAGCCAAAGTGTCTCTATGGCTGGCCCTCACCCCAGTGATGAAGCGCACACTGCCTACCCATGAAGGGAGCTGGACCTGGGCTCCTGCCGGTAAGTGGGGGGACCACTGCAGGGCTCGGGAGGAGAACCATGGGGGGGACCTCCGCTCGCCCCACCTGCTCCCCCAGATCCTCGATCACTGCCTCGTCTGGCTCCATCCTCCACCTGCTCCCAGAGCCCCCCTGATGGCTGCCCCACCCAGCCCCATCTGCTGCCTGCTCCACTCCAATCGCTTCCCTGCCCAGCCCAGCTCCATCCCCTGCCTGCCATTGGGAGGCCTGGGGGAGCAGGCAGTGGGTGGGGCTGGGTGGGGCAGCCAGTGGGATCTGGGGGAACGGGCAGGGGGTGGGGCAGGGCAGGGCAGCCATCGAGGGTCTGGGGATGCAGGTGGGGGTGGGGCTGCATGGGGCAGCCATTGAGGGGGCTGAAGAAGCCAGAAGGGCATGGGGCCAGGTGGGGCAGCAATCTAGGGCCTGGGGGAGCAAGCAGGGTTGAGACATGTGGGCCCTGCAAGGGGAAGGCAGTAGTCCCTGCAGGGGCCATGTGGCCCCTTTTGGGTAGGCTGAAGCCCCTGTGGTGGGGCTGTAGCCCTGTGGGGGGAAGTCCATGAGCTGTGCAGGGGGGCTGCACCTTGCAGGGGGCAGGGGACCCACCTCTCCTGAGCAGCCCCCCCACAATCCACCCACACCTAGCCACACACCCCACAGCCCACCACCCTCCTTCCCACCCCCCCTCCTGCAAACCCCACATCCCCCCAGCACACATCCTACATGCCCAGCTGCCAGACGGGATGAGACCTGCTGGCAGGAGCTGTGGCTGCAGGGGCAGCTGTCCCCACATCCTGGTTAGTGAAGGGGTCAGGGGGAGCTCTAACTACTCTATGGTAAGAAAACCAAAGGCAAAGAGCAAAACATATAGGTATTTAGAATTCATTTTATTATGAAGATATAGACACTGATAGGCTTCCAAATTGCTTTAACACTGTAGATATATCAATAAAACATTGCCCAACTGATAGCTGTCTCACTGTCTCTCACTCTCTCTATATATAGTGGTCTTTTTTTTTTTTTTAACTGCAGAGGAAAATGGATTTTAGGGTATTTTACAGAGTGACTTTGGGATTGTTTTATGAGGTATTTGTTAGTTTTCAAATAGAGAACACCAGAATTCGTGTTAGGGAGGCAAGTGGCAGGACCCAGGCAGAGGAGCCTGCTCAGAGCTAGTACCTTGGACCCAGCTGGAGGTGGCTGACCTCCTGGCCAGTTGGGGCCAGGAGGACATGCTTTGGCAGTTCAAAGCAGGCCACCACACTGGGAACATCTTCTGGGCAAGAGCTGCCCAGATGGTCAGGCAGGGGCACATGGGGTGATAGTACCGCACAAAGACCGACCCTGCAGCCACAGTCCACTGGCAGCTGGCCCAGAGGGGCAGATGCCTCTACTGGCCATGCAGTCCCCAATCGCGTCTGGCAGGTGCGCAGCAGGTCACAGCCAGGCAGCAGCCCCCACTGCCAGACTGCTGCAGTGGGTAAAGGGTGCAGGGAACTCTCAGGGCTGCTTCAGCAGTCCAGCTGGCACAAGGGGTAGTGTCCCCAGATACAATTGGCTGGGCCCCAGAAGCTCCTGAGAGCTAGTAGTCCTGAGCTACTTGCCAGGACAGCTTTTTATACTGCTGGGGACAGCACAGGTGCTGGCCCCGGGCTCTAGCTCCCCCTGGCTGCAGATCGACGAGGAGCTAGGCAGGGTTATTTTGCCCCGAGTGGCACAATTTGCCTCACACCAAAGTACGTCTGTGCTGAGGCAAAAAGCCCCAGCTCAAATTTGCTCTGCTTCTATTTGAGCTGCTTCAAGCGCACATGCTTGCATGTGTGGATGAGCCCCATGGGATTAAACTGTTTTCTGTGATTAGTTCATACTCTGGTATAATCTAATAATGTCTCCTTTATTTTTGTGTTTCTTGCTAATCTTGCCTAGATGCAAATAAAAGGTAAAGGAAACAGATACAAACAATGTTATCTAATGGCTCAGAAAATTAGAAAGTTCTTAAACAGTAATGATTTGCAGACTGGCAGCTTACAGTGAGTTTAGCACTAGAACACTAGTAAATGACATGTACACAAATGGGTCTAAGACAAATGCACTTTAAATGGTCTTATGTTTGTGGAACACACTGAGCTGGAAAACAAATGTGCTTAATTAAATTTGATACAATTCTCCAATAAGCCATTTTATTTCTGTATGAATTTCCCTAAAAATTAACTCTAAATATGAATGTGACTATGTCATTCAAGATACCCAAGTGTATTTTTCTTTGTAACATTGTCTTTCACATGCTGTTCTTCTGTTCTGAGGTGGGATCAAATTATTTTAGAAATAGAGGGCGTTTATACACGTGTGCTGGGAGTGTGTATGGGGAGGTGCTTTAAATAAAGCTCATTGGACAAGCTTTAGTTAAAGCACCCTTGCCGCCATTTTTCAGCATGTGTATGCTGGTACACATGATGCTGGAGTCTGTTAGAGTGCAGTAATTACCATGCTCCAGCAACTCGATAAATCAATAATGGAGCATACTTACACTGCAGAGCAGCCTCACTGGACATGTATAGGCACCCATAGAACATAAAATAAATATAGAAACACCATTATAATTCACAGATCCATAGACTGTAAAGCTGGAAGGGACCTCTGAAGATCATTGGGTCCATCCTCCTGCACCAAGCAGGAAAGATAACTGGGGGTCAGGTGACCCCAGCAAGGTGACTGTCTAGTCTCCTCTTGAAGATTTCCAGGGTGGGTGATTGCACCACCTCTGGAGGGAGCTTATTCCACAGTCTGGACACCTGGAGTGTGAATAGTTTATTTCCTAATGTTGAGTCTGAAATGGTCTTCCAGGAATGTGACCATTTCAATGAGCCTTTGATGTACTTCTCTAATGTAGCGGTAAGCTGCTACCAAGTCCCCTCTCAGCCTTCTCTTTTTCAGGCTGAAAAGTCCCAGGTCCCTCAGCCTTTGCTCATATGGCTTGCCACGCAAGTCTCTTGAGTATACAGGTGGCTCTTCTTCGGACTCTTTCAAACTTGTCCACGTCCTTGTTGAAGTGTGGTGCCCAGAACTGGGTGCGGTACTTCAGCTGCGGTCTCACCAGTACTGAGTAGACCAGAAGCATCACTTCCTTGGTTTTGCTGGAGATGCATCAATTGATGCATGCCAGTGTATTATTTTTCCTACTGGCTACAGCGTCGCACTGCTGGCTCACGTTCATACCATAGTCTATTATTACCCCCAGGTCCCTTTCATTTGTGGTGCTGGTCAGTTTGGCACCACCAAGCCTGTAGGTGTGCAGGGGGTTGTTCATTCCCAGGTGGAGCACTTTACATTTTTCAATGTTGAATTCCATCAGGTTCCGATCTGCCCAACTTACTAGCCTGTCTAGGTCTGCCTGTATCTGTAGCCCACCTTCAAGCGTGACCACGCTCCCTAATAACTTGGTGTTGTCCGTGAACTTGGCCAGTGAGCTCTTCACTCCCACACCCAAATCACTGATGAACATGTTGAAAAGTACTGAACCAAGCACCGATCCCTGTGGGAAACTGCTTCCTACTTCTTGCCAGAATGACACAGATCCATTCACTAGGACACTCTGGGTCCTACCTCAATGCCAGTTTCCCACCCACCTGACTATCTCAGAGTTAAGACTATAATCCTCCAATTTTCTTGTGAAGACATCGTTGGGTACCAGATCAAAGGCTTTTTGGAAGTCTAGGTATACCATGTCAACCTCCTCTCTCTTGTCCAGGTGGCGAGTTACCTGTTCATAAAAGGAGATGAGGTTGGTAAAGCAAGACCTGACCATGATGAAGCCATGCTGGCTGTCGTTCAGAATCCTACCACCTGCAAGCTTGTCGCAGAAAGACTCCTTGATGAATTTTTCCAGGATTTTCCCTGTGATAAAAGTTAGGCTAATTGGCCTATAGTTACCTGGGTCCTCCCTCCTTCCCTTCTTGTGGATGGGCACAACACTGGCCCTCTTCCAGTCCTCAGGGACCTCTCTAGAGCACCGCAAGTTGTGGAAGAGTTTTGTCAGGGGTTCCACAATGACTTCAGCCAGCTCCTTCAGCACTCTTGGATGAAGTTCATCTGGTCCTGTTGACTTATATATGTCTAAGTTTTTACACTGATCAGACACCAAGTCTACGGTAATAGTAGGAAGGTGGTCATTCTTACCCTGCTCATTCTGTACCCTGCCTAGCATGATTTTCCCCTTGGCCCGGTGAAATACCAAGGCAAAGTAGTCATTTAGAAGTTCAGTTTTTTCCTGAGTGCTGGTAACCATCTGTCCTGAATTGTTGAGCAATGGCCCCACACTCCCATTTGTTTTCCTCCTGTTCCCTATTTACCTAAAGAAGGACTTCTTGTTGTCCTTGATTCCTATTGCTAATCTAAAGTCACTCACTGCTTTAGTCTTTCTAATCTGCTCCCTACAAGTGTGGGCAGCCATGGAATAGTCCTCCTTGGGGCCTGCCCCGAGCTTTCTTTGTTTATAAGCCTCATTCTTCCTTCTTAAGAGGACCGTGATTTCCCTCTTTAGCCAAGAGAGCTTCCCAGCCCTTTTGCTACCTTTTGTCCGCATGGGAATGGACTTCCTTTGTGCTTCAAGGATCGTATCCTTAAGGAACTCCTCATGCACACCTTTCACCTTCGGTCCCTGGTCTCGCAGCATTTCCCTTACTAGTGACCTGAGCTTGTTGAAATTGGCATTTTTGAAGTCTAAGTCTTTAACCCTACTATCAGATTTGTCTGCCTTGCAACAGACACTGAACATGATGGTTTCATGGTAGCTGTCGCCCAGACTGCCCTCTATATTTAAGTCAGTCGCCAGGTCGTCTCCTTTGGTCAGGACCAAGTCCAACAGAGCATCACCTCTGGTTGGCCCATGTACCTCCTGAGCCGGGAAGAGCTCTTTGACACAGGTCAGGAAGGAACACAACCAATCGGACCTGGCCGAGTGTTCCTCCCAGATGTCTGGATAATTGAAGATGACCATGTCTTGTGCATGTGTGGTCTGCCTGTCAGTTCTTGGGCAAACTCTAGATCGATTTCCTCCCCCTGGTTTGTTGTTCTGTAGTATACACCTACTTAAGTATGCATCTAATTACATGGGTAAAACATAGACAAAAATATGTTATTCAGGACTGGTTATTTCAAATACTGTTTCTTTTAACACAGCTTTCACTCCTTTTCACATTATTATAGCTAAGTACTTCTCTCTCCTTTTCAGTGTTACTTGTTCCATATGTACGTGGGTGTGAGAGCTGGTGGTGGCATTGGGGATGAAATTGAAGATCCTGCTGGTGATCCTTATGAAATGTATCGAATTGTCTTTGACATCACGTTTTTCTTCTTTGTTATTGTCATCCTACTGGCCATCATTCAAGGTATTTCCACTTCCAGGAGTAAAAAGATCTTGGTCTCTCATGAGCCTGTCTAGTTGTATATGGCATTTCAGCTGCTTATAACAGATTTCTTTAAATGGTTTAAGCCAGGGGTGGCCAGCCTGCAGCAGAAGTGCCACAAGCAGCACGGGCAGCCTCTCTATGTGGCACCCAGCAGCTCAGGGAAGGAACAGGCAGCACAGCAGTAGATAGGGCAAGAATTAGAAGGCAGAGCAGGCGATTGGGCAGAAAGCACAGCCTAGGGAGCAGAAAGCAGAACAGCAGACTGAGTAGAGGAAAGGTATCAATGTGGCACTTGGGGAAGGTGCAGAGCTAATTTGTGGCATACCTGCCAAAAAGACTGGCTCCTACTAGTTTAAGCACTGTTGTATTAGCAGTCCACCAAACATGATATGATTCATTCTGAAAGTAATAACTATCCATGGGTGGATATAGGATTTTGAAAAGAGGGGTGCAGATGGTGTGGCACATCATCACATACAAAACCACACATATATTTTCCACTTAAAGAGAAACTCGAAGCTTTCCTAATATGCTAAGGGGCTAGCATAGTATTACTTATATATTTTTTTGCTTTGATCTTAAACTAACTATTGGAATGTGCCCTGATTTGCTAGGTTATATATAAAGTTTAAAAAAAAAAAACACAACAAACTTGGCAAAAAAGGTCAAAATAGTCAAAAGATACGGTGTGTCATTATTCCCTTAGTCATTATAATGAAATGTCTGTCTCTTATACATGGTTTAACTAAGCAGCAATTATTACCACATCTTGCAACTATTCAATTATAACTCATGCAGTTCAGGTTGTTCTTCCTTTTATAACCCATTCCAGTGGGAACAGGTGGAGAGAAATGCTGTACTCAGCCCCCTTTCCATGCCATTAACCTAGTCCCAGTACCATTTCTAGGATCCCAAGTGCCTTCCCCTTATACCTTGGTTAAAGTTAAGCAGTTGGAGGAGGTGTCTCCTTATTGTGCCAGCCACTAACAGCCTCATTCCTACCCCTCATCTTCTTTAGAAGATGCCTTCCCCTAGTCTACCAGTGGAAAATCAGATTCTCTGTTACAGGGGTTTTCAACCTTTTTTTAAAAATGTACCTCCGGTGGCCAGACATGGAGTGGGGTGGTGGATGGCAGTGGTGGCCGCACGCAAGCTTCCTCCCTACCGCCCCATGTCTGACTTGCTGGGTGGCACCTGCGTGGCCCGCAGAAGGGCACCACTGCCCTCGCCCCACCCTGGCCCTGCTCTTGGGAGGCAGCAGTGCAGGGTGGTGGAGCTCCATCCCCGCCCACCTGCACATACCCTCTAGGGCCTTCTCAAGTACCCCGGGGGGGTATGTGTACCCCCAGTTGACAACCCCTGCTCTATTAAATGATCACTTACACTAGACACCTACCAATCACTAGTTTTACAGCCTGCCCTACCCAATCATTCCCTGGGTGCTAAGGGAAAAAAATGCCACACTGCTCAAGCCATTCTGGCACTGAGTAGATAACTTATTCACAGCCCTTAAAAAGGTGACTAGCATGAGCCGAAATGAAAATCTCCCAGAAAAGGTCCAGAGCTTTTACTTTGAGTGCAAAATGTTATCCTTGGGAATAAAGGCTACAAAGCTTCTGATTATTTCCTTCTGTTCAGCCAAGATCCCTCTTCCTCAAGATCTTGGTCCAGAAAAGCCTTCCCAGTGAAGGATTATATTAAGGACTGTAAACTCCCATTGCAAGTGCAGCACAAATAAATGTTAGATCCAATGCCATTTGGAAAGTGACAGTTTCATAACTTGGCTTGTTCTACCTACAGACATCAGCATGCTAAAGAGTGCAAATGGAGCCTATGCTATTTGGGATACTGGCCTTTTGATGAAGCCTTGGAATAGTTGCTTCTTTCCCACTCCATTGCTTGGGATATTAATAATGAAAAACCAAGTTATTGTCTTCTTTTCACTTAAAACAGGTCTGATTATTGATGCCTTTGGAGAGCTAAGAGACCAGCAAGAGCAAGTGAGAGAAGATATGGAGGTATGAACAAAGATGATATATTTTGCAGTATTTTATATTGTTACTTAAATTAATCTATTTTATGTATTTAGCTAACATCTTTTATTTCTAGACCAAATGTTTCATTTGTGGAATTGGCAATGACTATTTTGACACAACCCCTCATGGCTTTGAAACACATACTTTACAAGAGCACAACTTGGCAAATTATCTGTGAGTATATTTTGTTATAGTTTATTACAGGCTCATTTTAACTGGAGACCATAATAATTATTTATT
Organism: Alligator mississippiensis; assembly: GCF_030867095.1. Lineage (NCBI taxonomy): Eukaryota > Metazoa > Chordata > Crocodylia > Alligatoridae > Alligator > Alligator mississippiensis. The sequence goes on along the minus strand of NC_081825.1, from coordinate 243,701,207 downwards.
TCAGCACTCAAATGCATGCTTTGGAACGGGGGGTGTTGGTTGTAGCTGTGTTGGTCTAAGGACATAGGCAGACAAGTTTTTTAGGCAGATCTTTGGAACAGTTCTGCTCTGGAATTCTACACAATTTACAGATACCTCAAATGTGTCTTTTAAAAACACCAAACATATTTGGACCCCTTGTTCATTTAAAATGGCTTTTCTTATTGTCGGAGTATTACAGGAACTATAGAGGACACTGGCAAGAATAGGACTACTAGTTAGCCAAGGAAAACTCTCTCACAGTATTTATTGAGTTGTGGCATGCTGAATCCATTCTATAGTTGAATAGCTGGTAAAGCAGCAAAAGAGAAACCTTTTAATGATAGTTACAGAATTATACAGAGTGTGTGGAAACATGTAACAATTTAAACATCTCAGATCACCTTTGAAACTTTTCTAAGGATAAGGTGCCCTCACATACATAAGCCCTTTGAAACACTCCATGGTGGTTCTTCTTGAAATGAAGTATTACTCTGGAGTGTGTCACTTTATTTCATCTGGACAGGGGAATGAGGGAGAGCAGGTAGACAACCTGCCTTCTGTTTAAATGCTGGTCCTGCTCCAGGTCCTGGTGTGCTACCAAGTCCATATTGGGACCAACCTTTCTCTGCCAGAACCCGAGCCAGGTTTACTCCCCCAATTCCCCTTACACTGCCAGAACCCTTTCACCTGGAGTCTCTAGTGCCATCAGAGCCAGGCCCTTTAGCTCCAGGCCTCTCTACTTCTCTGCTGGACTGAGGGGTAAAAGGATAAGTAAGGAGAACATTGGCCAGAAACAAAGGGCAGGCATGTCCCTTGGCTGAAACATTTCCTTTCTGAAACATTTCAGTTGTTAGTTCCATTTGCGCCCTATAGAAAAACCATTGCTATCGCTGCACCCACAACTTAGGAAATGTATATAGATTTGATCCTGCCATCATTCATTGAAGCTACAGCTTCTAGGTAAGGACAGTAGTCTGCCTAGACTCACAAATAACTGCATCTTTCCAAAATTAGCCCTCAGCAGGTACAAACAGCTTAAGCCAGTGCTGCTCAAACTTCCGACACCACGTGCCACATGAATGGTGCAGGGCTAGTCTATGGGCTGGACCCAGCGCATGGTTGGTCTATGGGTGCAACCTAATGTGTTTGCCAACCTGACACCATATGCTCACCCAATCTAGCACACAGAGCCATGTCATCCAGCCCACGGGCTTCCTCACAGGTCAGGAAATTTGGCAGCAGAGTAGCTGGAATTAATGCTGCCACTGCTCTCCTGCTGCCAAATTTCTGAACCTCTGGGGAGAGCCACAGGCTAGATGACATGGGCTTGTGGGCTAGCCTGCAGGCCAAAGGTTGAGCTCCCCTGTTTTAAGCAAATCATCTCAAACTTCCAAAGAGAGTGCTGCCTAGTGCCTTCATCAGCAAGTACCTACAGCACAAAGAAAGTAATGCAAATCATTGGTTAGCATTACTACTGTTTTATGACCAAGTGACACTAGGACATTTAGTTTGGTATTAGTTAGACAACGTATTAAAACCCATTAGAAAACACAAACACAATTCCACTGGTCATAATGGAAGAGGGAATCACCAAAAGAAAGAGAAGAACTGCATAGTATGACATGCCTGTTTCCTTATATACGTCTGGATTTGGGTGCTGCATGTGAATTTAAAATGCAGATGTTCCCTAATGTCTGTTCTGCACTGGAGCATTCCGAACACTTGCCTGGCAGCAGACCCCCCGGAATCACTGCAATTTAGAGAATTCCCCTTAAGGGCAAGTAATCATACATCTCCGGTTTGGCAAATGCTCATTAGCTTCAGTAATTCTGGCAGTCTACTGAATGCAAGCTTGCATTAGAGTTCTAGACTTGGCATGAAAATTGCTTACCCATTTCCAGGTCATAGCAAAATAAGAATTTCAGTCTCTTTAGCAATATAGGGAATGGTATGTTGGGTGTATGTGGCAAGGAAGAGACAATCTTTTTAGACGGAAAGCTTTTCCACTGCTGCAAAACTTGCTTGCATTTTTGCAGTTTGTTCAGGTGATGGTAAATGTAGCTCCTGGCTGCTAAAGGCAAGAACCAGATTATTTCATCAAAAAGCAGATGCTGTAACACTAACTTATATTTCCTGATAAGCTGTCATAAGATAATTGCTCAACTTTAATTCCAAGTCCACCATTATTAACAAAGTAATAAATCAGCAGCCACACATGATTTCAATCAGCAATTGTCTCTCACAGATCAACCATCAGCCTGTTGCAGTCTTCCTTATTAAACTGTTGATGGTAAATGAAGACTTCCATTAAACTTAGACAAAGCCAAGTGTATTGTGCATCATAATGAAGCATGGACTTACACTGGCAATAGATGGTAAATGTTTTTTTCCATGTGGTTCTTTCTGCAAGAAACAGTATGATCATGCAGACTTCCTGCTAAATCTGTTAGCACATTTAAAAAATTGTGACTGAATAATGAGACCAAAATTTTCCAGTTTGGATGTGTAAAAACAAATCTCTGAATGATTTTAAAGTACACAGCTAATATCCTTCTGTGAAACTTGTCCCATAGTTTGAGGGTTTTCATTACATGAATCATATGGTGCCTTCACATAAAGACCTGAGATGGCTGGTAGCCTGAGTGTTCTTGATACTGGGAGTCAGCAGCTCTCAATGCAAAAAGTAATGCATCACTGGTATAAATACTTGAGTTTCTCAACTAGCAACAAAGCCTTTAACAAAACTAAAATTTAAGGAAGGTAAAACTGGGTACAACATAACCACTTCAAATCTCATGTCGAAGCAGTATGATAGGTTTGAAGAACAAGACATTTCCTACTAGTGGGAACAAACACTGATGCGTGAACAACTGTAAACCAGATGTGGTATTTTCTCATATACAGCACTCCCTGGAACATAATATGCATTTTGTTTTTGAATAGCAGAATTAAAAGAAAAAGATTTTTCCAGCATTATAGCTGCATAGACCAGGGACGGATCCTAATCTTTAGTTTCCTCACCCTTTTCCTACTTAACTCCAGCTCAATCTCTGGCTGCTGTGGAAGACTGGCCTCCATGAATGGATCTATTATTATGAAAAGTTAAAGAGTTTGAACTAAAAGGGCTGTGAAATGGGAAGTGATAGACCAGAGGCAGCAAGCAAACAACAAAATTGTACAAAGAAAGATTAACTTGATTTGTGCAATATCAAGACCATTAAGAAGGAGAGATGAATGTTAACACCCATAGAGAAGAAAGAGCCATAAAGTCAACTGACTCTGTCAGCTGCCTGAATAATAAGACCAGAGCTGCTACACTGTGGGAACATCTACACATGCAATTAATGCACCTGAATTTTTACTGCAGAAAATTCAGACAAGCGCTTCCAGGTACATGTCTATACATGTGCCTGTGTTAGGAGCAAACTGGGTACAACAGGAGCAGCCCAGTCCAAGGCTGCTTCTGCTCTGCTCCCTGCAGCATCCTGGGGGAGCTCCAGGCTCTCTTGGATGCCAGCCCCTAGCACCCCAGGCTCTGGGAACAGCCCTGATCTGTGCAGGGAACTGTTCCAGCTTGGCACACAGCTCCTTGCCGGCTGGGGGAAAGATTGGGGCAGGCCCTGAGCCTAGCCCTAGAGGGTGAGGGGGAGCTGTCCCTGCTCAGCAAGCACCTGCCTGCCACCCCCGAGCATATCAGATATGTCCCAATACGCACAGGGCAGGGAGAGCTGTTCTAGCTGCCAGACAGCTGCCTCCCAGCCATGAGGAGATTGGGACAGTCCCAATCTCCACATGACTGGGAGGCAGCATCTTGCTGAGACAGGGCAGCTTTACCTGCCCCCTGTGGCTCCCTGCTGCCTAGGTTGATGGGGAGCAAATTGCTTCAGCATGTTAGTTTAATGCACTGATTTCTAGTACCTGTATATACAGTTACTACGAAGTGGCACATTAGACTAATCTACTGTGCAGTAATTGCTGCACACATGTAGGCAATGATGCTTTACTGTGCATTAGATTAATTTAATGCACAGTAAAGCATCTTGTGTAGATGTACCTTGTGAAGCAGGAATCAAAGCAGGGTGCTTCTATTCTGGGCATTAAATCAGCTTCCTTGCTTAATACACTCACCCAATTTTGGGGGACTGATTTTGGGGGGAAGGTATGTGTTGTATGGGAGAAAATATGGTAACTGTTGTTTTTTTTCTTTTTACTTGCATTACTTAGCTCAACTGGTAGAGAAGACTTAGAATAAAAACAAGAACCCTAAGAAAGGAGAAGGAAATAACCATAATTTCAATAAGCAGGCATCATGAAGATAAGACACACTTTATTAGCTGAAATGCAGGGCATTTAGAGAAGTACCACAACTCTCTGCATGCAAGCTCAGAAATGGGTTCTTCAACTTTCCTGAAGCTACTGTGTACATTTTGTAGCCTACTGTTATGCAGCCAGTAAGTTGCAGTATGAATGTGGGCTCTCTATCCAACCTTCCTGCCTCCAAAATAGATTGTATAGACACAAAAGTGCACTAACAGAACAGACGTGGTAATTGAAGAAACTCATGTTGGTAGCTTGTGGACAGAGAAAAGTTTCTGCAACTCTGAAGTTGGGAAAATGTGGCTCTAACAAAATACTCACAAAGTGAGTTGTGCTGTAATTTAGCAGTTCAGCTGTTCTCGTTAATTTCCCTGCCATATGAGCTGCTAAGATATAGCCCTGGTATTTTTTTTTCAGTCCATCTTCAGAGTGAGCTATCATCATCTTTCTTTTCTCTCCATAAATATGAAGATGAGATAAGCAGAAACTACCATTATTTCTTTGTATGATTACAATTATAATATAGCCAAGATAGGTTTGCCTCTAAAAACCTTTTCTCTTAAAGTACAACAATTAGAATATTGACACACACATTGCAAATGCTGCATTACTAAGTCTATGCCTATCTTATATGCCTGGGAGTCTTGGTCTTATACTTAGTATTTGCAATCCAAAAATGAACATAAAAGTAAAGTATGAAGACTCTTAGATGCACAAAAGCAAAATATAGATCCACAATTGCCACTAACATTAGAAATCTGTACCTCTGACAGTTTTGTTTCTGGGTCCCATCTTACCTCACACCTACTCCAGTTGGGATTCACATATTAGGTGGTCATCCCATCCTTTGACCCAATCTATCATAATTCTAGGGCTGGATCTGGTAGGCACTCACAGAGGATACCCAATGGACACTCCATAGTTCTCCATCTCTAACTCAGTGCTATTTAAGTAGAGACCTGGCAAGATGCAACAGGAGAAGCTATGTTGTACCATCATTTCCAGAATACTCTGTAGCTATCTGGTTAGAGCACTGCTAGGAGTGTGGGATTGGAATTTAGGTCTCTACCTGTTTCAGTGAGCATTGTAACAGTTGGGCGAGAGGAAGGCACTGCCCTCTCTGCTCATATTTGCAAGAAAAAAATTCCAAATACCTAATTCTAGGAGGTGTTTCCATGTTGTGAATCTTGAATGGACTCTGCTCTGTAAAGTGCCTAAGTCCTGCAGAGGGGAGGAATTTTAAATATAGCTCTCTCCTCAGCATTTCCTATTTCCAACCTTAGGCAGCTCTCCACATGGTTCTGTTTTTTATGAATCCCATTTTTAGGCTAACTCACTTTATGTAGGAAGCCTAACTTCATGGTGTGGGGAACCTAACTTGGATGTTGTTCCACTAGGTTCTTAAAAGTTAGGTGTTGCAATGCTCAGTGTTATGATGCTTATATCCCCTTAGTGAAGTTAGCCTGAATGTTTGCTTAGAAACAAACAGCACAAAACAGCATACAACTTCCCTTTTACCTATCTATGAACTGCTTGACATAACTGTGGTTGCTTTTTTCTGAACTATATGTGAAACGTGCAAAAAAACCCCAACAGAATCACCACCAAGGGATTTGTGGTATATCACATTTAACCAACCCAGACTGACTAATGAGCAGGCCAAACGAACTGTTTGATGCAGTGTGCAGAGCTAAAACTTTTTAAGTCATCTGAACAGATTATGATCAGCTCACTGATATTTTGACTGTACAGAGGGATTATATTTGTTGGATACATTACCTGTTAAAGTATAAAATCTTTTCCAGAGCTGCATTCAAAATACCAGGCACTGAATAACCTATTTTTGAAACCTTCTGTTATGGTCTGATGTTGAAAACCAGTTAGAATAGGCAGTGGCAGAAACCATAATTACTCACAGAAATGACTGATTGGTGCAGCATTCTTCCAGTAAGCCATGGATTTAAAATGTATAAGTGAGTCTTAAATTGTTGTTCCAAGAGATTTGAAACCATCAAGTTAAGTGGCAGAAAGTAGAGTACTGTTATTGTATCCATCAAGGGTTCCTGTGAAGCAGATTCTTTAGGGGAGATACTGTGATGAGAGCTGAAAAAGAAAAGCTGTTTCTCTTCCCTTTCTTTCTTGTCACTAATTATGCTAGTTTCTACAAGGATGCTCACATTCTCTCCTACTGTAGCGTGCCTTTTTTTTTAGCCTCTAATGATCTTTATATCACAAGGAAACTTTAATTCATTAACACTTTTAGAGAAGTCCAGGCTATAATTTTCAGAGCCTTAATTCAATGGGATTTGGGAGCCTAAAGCTACCTACCCTTAGGTTCCTTTGAAAAAGGGAGAAACTAAACCTGGCCATGTGAAAATGCATAGTAATGTAAAGGGAAAAGATCAAATACAGATCTTGAGTTACTTCTCTCTCTACTATCTCACAAGTCAAGGTCTCTATATGGCTGTTCTACCCTAGAGCCTCAAGGTCAATGACTTAACTTTTATCGTAGTGCAAGCGTGATGTTGTAGCTGTGCGATGGTCCAGAAATTAACTTGTATTCACATGGGCATTTTTGGTACTTAGCCAAGCAGCACTTATGCTTCAAATTACATCCACTGATGGGCCAAGTGTATATGTGTGGAAGCCAGGTTAGGAGCAACACTTGAATTACACCTTTTGCTAACACTGCAGTGAAAAGAATTCCAAAGTAAGTGCAAATTACATCACTATTTATTTTGTAAACCTGGCAACTTGGATTTCACATCAGTGTCTGTGTACTAAACTCTATTGTAGAAGGTAATATCTGTTTTGGAAACTTAAAGAGCAGAATCTGACCTAAAAACAGGCTTCTATCTTTATACTTCAGTACTTAACACTACTTTTTTAGCAGCTCTCATCCGTGGCTCACATTAAGGACTATGCTATTTGCACATTAATGGATATTTCGTATGATTGTTCCAGGTTCTTTTTAATGTATCTCATTAACAAGGATGAAACTGAGCACACTGGTCAGGTAAGTAGGAAACAAATTTTTCAAAACAGTACAAAATGGACATCCATTTATATGTTCTGTATGTAATTTTAATCTTGTCTTTATCACATTATAAACCATCTCCTCCCTGTACTCTGAGATACTAGTGCTAGGAAGCTGCCACCAATAGATGATTCAGAATTGAGGTTACAGTCTATAACACTGGTGATCTTACAGTCCCATGGGATAGATGGGTGGCATGGGGTCAGTCCATGGGATGGATCCCACAGGGGTCAGTCCATGGGATGGATCCCACAGGGGTCACATGTGGGGCCAATCTTTGTGCAACCCAACATGTCCAGATCTGGCCATGTGTTATCCCTACCCCACATGCTGGGAACTGGCAACATGCTACTGCAATCTGGTGCACAGGGCCATGTTCTCTGGCTTGCAGGGCTCCCCACAAGTCCAGACATTTGAAAGCAGAGAAGCAGCAGTTAACACTGCCACTGCTCCCCACACATCAATTTTTTGGACCCTGGGCAGCCTTGTGGACCAAGCAACATAGGCCACATCTAGCCTATGGGCCAAGGGTTGAACACCTGGTCTGTGGTATATAGCAGCTGTAGTGCTAAAGTAAGTGGCTGTGGTAGCAGAGAATATATGACAGATGTTCATGCCATTACTTTCAAAGGAAATTGGAATTTTGCCAAGTTCATATAACGGGGCACTAATACTTTAATTTAATCTTAAAACCCAAAGCTAAAGTTGTATATTATTATGCTTTCATCTAAAACAAAATTTAAAAGAGTTTGAAAGTAGAAGAAACCTTAACAGTAATAAAATAGCTGAGCTCTATATTAAAGAGTAGTTACTAAACTGTTATATGTCTATTTCATACTACATGGTGTCGGTCTTCAAGTTTTTAAAAAAAATTTATATACATATACCAACTAACTGCCCATCAAGAATGACAGATTTCAGGAAGTGTTTACATGGTCCCCTCTTGCCCTTTGGGGCTGGATATGTAAAGACTCCCTCTGCTGCCACCTCCTCTTCCAGGCTTGGGTGCGGGGGCTCCCTCCCCTGCCCACCTCTGCCTTGCAGAGGGGCTTCCCTCTACCTCCCCTCCCTCATCCTGTCAGCTGTTGTCAGGGCCAGGCAGCAGGGGGGAGCACTGCCACCATGACCCCCCTCCCCTCCCCGCTTCCCTCCCTTCCTTCCTTCCTTCCTTCCTTCCCTGCAACCTGGCCCCAACAGCTGCCACCATGATCCCCCCCACTTTGCCTCCCTGCCCACTGCCTGGGCCTAACAATGGCTGCCACCATGACCCCCCCTTCACCTCCCCCTGCCCCACTCCCCTCCCTCCCTCCCTTCCTGCCCACCACCTCCCCCTCCCTGCCAGCTGTTCTGGGGAGTGTTGTGGATAGGCAGTGGGGGGGGGGAGGGCACCGCCACCATGACCCCCCACTTTCACCCTCAGGCAGGGAGGCATGGGGAAGCCCTGCTGCTTGGACCACCACAAACTTCCCTGGCAGTGGCTCAAACTTGGGCCCATGCGGCCAATCGCTGCCTGCCCTCTTGGCAGCACATGTGCAGTGGTCAAAAGCGTTATGGACAGACAGATGCACAAAATGACTAACCCCTTTATTGTATTAGGATAGGTAGATAGATATTCTTTTATGTGGGTTGAACATTTTAAAGTTTTAGTGTATAAAACAGACCAGGAAACAGTTCTTTCATTTAAACTGGTTTGAGTCTAAAACTTACTTTTGAATGAAAACCAGTTTAAGTATACCTGGCCACATCTACATGAGATGCAGTAGCTTGTTAAGTAGCATTGTGTGGCATGAAGCATGACACAATGTTACTGTGCAGTAGTAACAAGCTACTGTGCAGTCAGCATCAACAAAAAGCTACTCGGGGACACTACTGCACAGTAACTCCAGTTACTGCACAGTCATTTAGTACTTGAGTTTGCAAGTACTAAATGACTCCACAGTAACAACTGTGCAGTCTGCATCTCATGTAGATGTGACCTCTATGTTGCAATGGTAAAACTGGACACATTTTGATGCAAATTTTCTTTGACCGGGCTTACGATGTATTTCTTTCAGTATGACAGAACAGTAATTCAGTTATCTTAACTCAAAGAACATTTTCAACTTTCAAGAATTTAGGCACAGAAAACAGCACAGTAAAGACTTGAAATTTAATTCAGATGTCAAAAAATGACCAATTTAATCTCAAGATGATATCAGTGAGAATAAGGAGCATAAATAAAGATAATTACTGGTTACTATTATATTTTGAATTGCATAAAATGAACGAGAAAGTTTCCCTGTTTCAGGAGTCGTTTGTGTGGAAGATGTACCAAGAAAGATGCTGGGATTTCTTCCCAGCTGGAGACTGCTTTCGTAAACAATATGAGGATCAACTTGGATAAGATTATCATCAGAGAAGAGGCTGCATTTTTGAACTGTAAAATCAAGTCAACATGAAAAAACTCTTACTTTATATTTTTATGGTGTAAATTCAAAGGTCACATTTGCTTAATCTCTCTTTACTGTGAACTTTTTGTTTAAAAACCTACATAAAAGCTTGACAATATCTAGATAGGCTTTTTGTGCCTAGCACATAAGAAACACAGAAGAGAGAGAAATCTACACTGAAGACTCTGTTACTCTAATCTTTCCAATCCCAACAAGGACTGAAATGATTTTAATTGTTTTTACTCCCACTCCTTACCCAATGTTTGGTAGAAGAGCTGAAAGGGCTAAAAGATGCATCATTTCTTACATGCACAACATCTAAAACTTTAGAACTTGAATGTCAGGTGACATGCCTCAGATTGTGAAAAAAATATATTTTAACTGCAATCTAACGTTTTCCATGGTATTTGCTAGTGAATGTATAAAACAAAACAGCTTGAAAAGCTTTAAGCAGTTAAAATAAAGAACATTTTCAAACACTTTATCGACCCTGAAATATCGATTAAGTGCCTTAAAAACCTCTGTAGCCATAGCTATGCAAGATTTTTATGTTAGTGTTTTAGACTGACAGTTCTATTAACTATGTTGCTTTTCTGTCTTACTGTATGAAACTGCACTTGAAGGTTATTCTTTCAGTAACAGCTTATTAGATGCTGCTGTTAAAAGAAGTATACTGTACTACACATTCTTTACATTTAAATCTTAGGCCAAAATAAAATAATGCTTTATGATCATCTGTAAGTAGAAGCTGCTACCTTTATGCATTTATTTTTCTTCAAATAAAATAAAGTGCCCACTGCAATAAAATACTACAAACCAAGTAAGTGTCTTGATTTTTGCTGAGTTCCCAATATAAGGAATGTACATCGCAGAATGCATAATTAAAAACACAGCTGCATTTACCAGCATTGCTTTTATTTTGTGAACTACAGATAGCAAGTACAAGCTTAAGCAATCAGTCTGCTCTTTGCATATTTTGCAGCCTAAACTTACAGCACAGGTTTTTGAAAACATACAAAAAAACCTGGAATTAATTAATTACCTGAGCCTCCTTTAATGAACCCTAAATGCTAAGGTTAGTCATTTTAGTTTAGATGATAACATTCATCTATAATTTGTTGTTTTAAATATTGGCCGAAATAAAATTAGGCAAGCAGAATTGTTAATGTTTGAAATGAAACAACTGAATTTTTGTAAACTAATCTTATGTACTTAACTTCTGCCACATTCATTTCTTTTTTAATTAATTGCAAGACAACAAAGTGTAGGCATCAGGAAGTTATTATTCCTTAAGAAATCATATTGTCCAACCAGTCTTCAAGCTCTTCCTCAGTAATGGTTTTAGATGTATTTTCTGATGCTGGACATTTTTCTTCAGTTGCATCCAGTTTTAGAGGGACTGGCAAAATGAAAAGAACAAAAGTGAAATACAAAAAACAATTCTATGCAGAAATCTGTCCCCATCCTCTTCACACAGTAATGTCTCAAAAAGTTTACACAATCTAACACAAAATACTATTTTTACAAAGCACAGCAGATTAAAGAGAGAAGATGGTATTTAAATACAGTACAACTCTAACTGGAAAAAAATCACAAAAAGCAGGCACGTGAATAAAATGGCAAGTTTCTAGGGGTTGTCTCTTGACTAATCTGCTGGATTGTTTTAAGATGATCACATAGGAGTTTACAGCTCCTAGGAGGTAGGGCCAGTTCTCCGGTCCATTGGATTCCTAATGGATTCCCCCTTCAAGAGCCATCCTCAAATTCTACCAAAAGCAGAATTTTCTCTTATGTAAAAGAACAGTAGGGGAACATGACAGCAAAGCTCTTGTCATGATTATTTGGACTCTGCCACATGTTCAAATGAAAGCTGGACAGGAATCATCAACATAGCTGTTACACATTTTCAAGCACTGACTTTGTAGCTGGTTGGCTCTTTTTATAGCTGGATATAGACCTTTTCATGGTGTGATAATTGCTTTGCAGATGTGGCTGATCTAAGCCAGGTAACTGCACCATATATGTAACGTGTGGCAGGGGCTTTTGCGTGGCTTCACAGTGACTCCATGTTTACATTTGTGTTTGTTTTCTACTGAAAGCACACTACATGTCTCTAGCTTCTAATGAAGTAGGTTGCTCCCTATGAATAGTTACCTCTCTCCACACCAGTTAGTTTCTAAGGTGCCACCCTACCCTACCTCCTTAAGAATGCAAGCTCTGTTACAGAAATCAGACATGAAACATTTCAGGATCATTTTCACTGCCAGGTTAAGATTCATGTCTCTGGTTATAGTGGTGGTTCTCAACCTTTTCAGAGTCAAAGCACCCCTCCATAACTTTTGTAAACTGAATGGCACCCTGTTTCAAAAACTATTTTATTTACTATAGGGATTACAGCCTTGCCAGCGGTGCTAGGGGAGCAACCAGGCAGGGAGTGCCTGAGCCCGTCCTTATCCATGCTTATCGTCTCACTCTTCCTGCACCACCCTTCAAAGGGCCTGGCACCGTGGTTGAGAATCACTGGCCTACAGTGAATCTCTCATGAACAACTAACTCTGACCTTGGAACGTTTCACAATATATAATTGCATTATAAAAGGAAAACTGCAAGAAAATACCAATATAGTTTCACAAATGGAGAAAAGCATGAAAATGAACAGGTAAACATTACTTCACCAAACTCATTCCTATCTTATAAATGCCACAACCTCATCATTATTCACGGTCCTGCCTGCTGCATGCATTTTAAAAGTAGTCAATAGTCACACAAATATCACTGTATATGTGAATCTGAAGTTAACGTGAATAAATTAAGAGCCAAAATTTGTCCAAGACCACTGCTCTCCATTAGGAATGAAAAGGGACTCAGAAATAAAAGCACCCAAAAATACATCCATCTTCTATGTTCTTGAGAAAAAGTAAAAGTTAGAAAAGTTTAAAACCAATAACCAGAAATGAGCCCCCTTAATTCATCCTCAGACATATCACCAAGAAGAAACTGGGGATGATACTACTACTAAAAACTGAATTTAAGTCCTCCACTGACGGCTGATTCCCTAGTATGTCCTTTTTATTTAAATTGTGGTAACTAAGAAGCAGAGCTTTGTTTTGCAGAGGAAAAACTCCACTCCTTTCTTAATGCTCAAAATGAACTTGCTGATGACAGTCGATTTTTACCAACACATCAGAGAAGTTCTTCACTGACACTCTACAAGCTGTCCTTGAAAAGGAAAATGCCATTAAACTCTTCAGTGTAACAACACTTCAGGGTGAAAACCTTTCATCGATTATTTATACCAGTTTTCTGCATGGTGATTTTTTCTAAAAAACATAATGTATTATAGCAGCTACCATCACTGTGATTGTGTTGCAGCTTGGTAGCTACTGCTGAGGACCATACACTGTTGACAGAACATTTTCCAACCCAGATAATAAGAAAACTAAGAGTATCTAGCAACTAACAGGATCTCTTGGTCCTCCAGGTTATTTCCACTCTATAGCTGAGGGTGTTCCATTCTATATAAATCAATAGCCTAAGAAATCCACAGTTAGCATCTAAACTAGAGATTATGGATTTTAGTAAGAGTCCTAGGGAGTAGGGGTGTGCGAAATGGGCCCTATTTGATTCAGATTTGGATTCAGCCCGAATCAGGGACAGTGATTCTCTTAGTTGATTCAGATGACTGTCCCCAATTCAATTCAGACGAATCTGAAGATTCAATGCTGATTTGGAGAATCAGCGATTCAGACATAGACACAGCTTTAAATGTTTTTTCTACATACCTCGAGGTACCAGGCAGGGCTGGTGAACGCTGCGATGGTGAGGTGGATGAAGTGTCCCACAGCAGTGCAGGGAGGGCCACCCACATACTTCCAGTCCACTTCCAGGTCTGCCGGTGAGCATACAGGGGAGCCCCCCCGGTGTCCCTCCCCGGCTCAGAGATCGGCCACGGGGGGACCTTGGATGCCCCCGCCCCAGACCTCCCCAGTGAACCTGGAAGTAGATCGGAAGTGCTTCTGGTCTGCTGCTGAGCACATTGGCGAGCCCCCCCCCACAAGCTCCTGTGGGACACTTCAGCTGCCCCAGCATCACAGTATTCACCAGCTGCCTGGTACCTTGAGGCATGTAGAAAAAACATTTAAAGCTGTGTCTATGTCCAAATTACTGAATCTTTCTGAATCTCTCTGAATCAATTTGGAGGGTTCTGATTCGATTCGGAGAGATTAAAGGGTCCTCTGATTCAATTTGGAGATTTGGCCACTAAATCGAGCCAATTCTCGGCCGAATCAAATCAGGCACCGAAGCTTTGCATAGCCCTACTAGGGAGCTAACAGCAATAAGGAGGAGGAGTCTGTAGTCACTGTGAGATAGGTTAATTTTAAAGGAACTGCCCCTTGTTCCATGAAGTTCATAACTGAACCTCTTGTCATCTTGCTGTGAGCTGCATCTCAAAGATGCCAGGGTCCTGCTTTTTTATTTACACAGGGGTCTTAATACATCTGCAACATGGCAGCATAGCAGGTGGCTGGCACAAAGCCCAGAAACAGGTCTGTGAATGAAGGCCAACAGTTGAATACAAGCTCTTCTACACGAGAGAGGGAGGTGCACCACTTTGTGAAAAAAAGAAAAAGAATACGAGTTGTCACACTGCCCTATCCCTTCAGGGTCTTAAAGAGTTAAAAACAAGGCTTTTTTTTTTAGTTTGCCTTATTAAAATCCCCAAATACTTATCTATCAAGATACGTGCATGGAGCTCTAGGCTGTATCTGCTATAGCAGAAGCAATTGCCATGAGAGAGCACAGAAGTCTGACAGGCTGTTTTGTGTCACACCAGTAATAACTTGCTCACTCCAAAAGAAAAGTGGAGTGTATAAAGAGCACCTAGTGTTTACTGTAAAGGAAATGATGCTCTCTGGTGGTGGACGGGTACCTCTGAGGAAGTCCAAAGTAAAAATTTGCCCCCAAAAGTTGAGCTAAGATGCACCTTGTGTGTTCACCCTGAGGTAGATGGCTCAATGTAAGTGGGCTTCCCAACCCTGGGAGCAAGGTGATTTAATATTCATGTTCCTAGAAGCTTTAATATCACCTACTTTGGGTAGCCATATTAGGAGAGCTGGCCATGTGCCTGACCCTTTCTACAGAGTAAATTACCCTGTACTCCACAGTAAAATTACTCTGTAATAATTGCATCAGGTATCCATACCCATCATCAGTTATTATTGGGGAAACAAAGAAGTTAGATCATCAAATATTTTGTGCTTTCATCCACCTAAGAAATGATCTCTGTTCTACACAGATCAATTTCCACAAGTCAAAAAATGCACAAATTATGGGGAATTCACTCTGTAAGTAGCATCTAAACCATGTTATGAGCAAGGGATGTTAGAGAAGGCAAAGTCAAAATGCCAAAGAGAATTATATACTGCTATGTCACAAAGAAGTTGGTATGTACTCATGTTGCTGTATCTGAAAACCATAAATTAAACTTGTGTTTATACCAATAAGGTTTAACCATACTGGTATATGCAGCAAGTTTCAGAATTTCAACGTACCAAATAAAAGGACTGCTTTGAAGGGACTTCTCATGGGAAGATTAAAAATGAAAGAACAAATGGGTTAGTACACACCAGATCAATGCCACAAATTGTCAGGGGCATAGAGATGATTACAGCAGCACTGCTGAGGTACTTCCCAGGAGTTTAACTAAAGAAGAAAAAAAGAAGAATACAGACTACATAGAAGTAAAAAATATAAATCTCACCAGCTGCTTTGTGATTGGTTTTCAAATCTGCCTCATCAGTCACGTCATAGGACAATGCACCTGACACAGAGCTGTTTTCTGAATTAACAGGAGCATCTAAATTTAGTAGTAAATCTAGCTCTTCATCCAAATGATCCGTCTCTTGCTTTGGTACAGAAGAGCCTCTCTGAATGGGTAGAAAAGAAGTTCCGCCAAGTCCATCTCTACTTTGAGAACAGGTAACAGAATCACTGATAGGGTCAGAGATTGGCATTATTCCACTTTGAGCCAAAGGTTGTTGTAAGTGAGTCTTGCTGCTTTTGCTGATTTCAATACTTTTAGATTTCATCTGAGGCAGTTCTACAGGTGTGGATGCCTAAAGAGTACAAGAAAAGACTTGGGTCTTTATAATGGTGAACTCAATTGTTACAGTTCAAATTAAAAAGATAGCACAGTAATTCAGACTCCCACGCACAGTCACTTAAGGCAGAATTAAATTCAATGGAACAGATTTTAAAACGACAAGAAAGTAAACCTAGTACAAAAATTAAATTGAAAGCATTTGTACAGTTACAGATATACACAGATGTGACTGTACAGTATTCTAAAATGAATCACGAGGCTATGTGCTGAATACAGCAAACAGCAACTTGAAACAAAGAAGCAAATTACTGCCTGCAGAGCTACCCACGTTCACTCACTGAAATCAGGCTCAGATTAGAGAATTTGCTTGGGTATGACCAAGGGCAGAATTTGGCCTAGTATCCATTTCCTATTTTAGGCTTTCCTGTCAAAATACCAACCACTGAGTCCGTCATTCTCTCATGTGACCTCTGGCATATAATCTGGGTTTGGAAGAGTTTAAATATTTCATTTTTCAAGCTGTAACAACAACATTAAATATAAAATTTGCAAAAATACTTTCATATAGTGAACCAAGAAATACCAGTTCTCAGCCACTTAAATGCAGTTTTTATGCTCCATCTGGGTTTCTTGGCAATTATCAAATTCCTAGCACAGTGCAAGTGGAGCAACATGATTTGCCCAGGGGCAAGAGTAAGCTAGAAAAATGTATATCCTAGCATACTCTGAATCAGTTGATGCAGTAAACTCAATGTTCCTAGTAGTGGTGTCCTCAAGTACACTCTGCTGCTCCAGGTGGGCTGCATCCTACACCAGAAGCAATGTTGCCATCTCCATGCAGTGCTTGGCATGAGCTAATTGCTGATGCTGAGTGACAATGCCAATTAGCTCTCACCAATATAACTTGTACATCCATGCAAACAAGGTTTTGCTGCTTCCAATTTAAGAAGTAGCCTACACACAGAAGCTCAGCATACTTGAGGGTATGCAGAACCTGTGCGTGCACACGTGCGTGTGTGCGTGCACACACACAGAGTAGGAATTCCTGCCCTGGGCCTAATTACAGTAGTCTTGTTTGTTTGTTTGCTTGATAAAACAAGAAAAATACAGTAAACTAATAAAATCAGCCCCTTGGAATAATTAAGAATGGGAAAAGCAAGCAGCAAGCTCTAGCCATGGTATTTTGCTTGCAAGCAAAAAAGAACTGCATAGCATAGATTTCCTTATAAACTCTACATCTGCAGACATCCCTTTCAGCTAAACTAAGAAACAAATTAGTTATGTCCTTAGCTGATTCACTTCAAGCAACTGCACTGGAAAGTAAAGATGCTCTTACTTTCATGCATGCAGTTTTTCCTTTCCAGGACAGATTGATTTTTTTTTATTGTTTTTTCTTCAGCTGTTGATCAACTGCAATCTGACTGTAATCTTAACTGACAGCTGTTTGTAACTCAAGAGTCTTATTAGAACTCTTCCCTCTATCTGAATATTTTCTTTTTCATTGCCCAAAGACAGGGCTTACCTGACATGCTGTTAACTAATTTTCTATCTCCTGAATAGAAATAACTTTTTATTCAGTTATCTGATTGATGGCTCACATTTTGACACAGACCCAAATCTGTTTCATGCCATAAGTATGAATGCTGTGTCCTGCATATATACAGGTCAGTAAACTAAAATAAAGGTAACTATGTATCAACTTGGCTTAATTTTTTTAAGAGCTTATAATTTCAGTTTTCCAACCTTCAGGGAGTTGCAGAGAAAGAAAAAATGAAATGGTGCAGTTACTGCATGCCAAACATTGAGGAGCTTGGCTTCCTACTCAATCCACTGCACATGGAAATGCTCTGTTTATTCAAAAGGTCCCAGTGGAGCATAAAAAATGCTGATGCAAATATCTCTACTTCACAGACCTGCAACCCTCTGAATTTCATGCAGTGTTTGTTTAATACAACACCCACCAATTGCATTTAAAGACCAGGAGGTCATGCAGGTTTTAAATCCTATTTCTAGCCCAGATCATTATCATTGCCTATGTATTACACTATTTAAATTGTTCCATAATTTTTTGCACAGCGGGGGTGTTACCTGCACAAGTTCAGGAGCCACATTCAGCCTGAGATGTAGAGGCAGTTCCTGAAGAGCTTGGACTAAAGACTGGCAGTCAACATAAAGAGCAGATAACTGAAATATAATCAAAACAGACAGAAAACTTGGGTAAAGAAACTGAAACGAACAACTCCAGTGTGTTATGTTACAAATTTACACAGATGAAGACAATGCAAGCAAGAAAAATATCCACACGTCTACAAATAATATTCCTCACACCATTAGGAGGAACTGCAAATATACAGACTGAACATTGTATGTGCATAGAATAACTTGGTTTAAACAATACTTAAGAGGATAAACAAGTAGTGGAATCATTCAAGTAGTATGAAAACGAGTAACCAGACTTGGAGGCCAAGATTTCCAAAAAGGTAGGTTTGAGATGGCTCCCTAGCAATACATGGAAGAGCCACAATAGGAAATAACTGGTGTGCTAACAGTAGGTTTGTCCGAATATCCACAAAGCTTTTCCCCCTCAAACATTTTAAGCTGAAAAGTGTTCCACAGAAGGTGAATCATCACTGTCTAAGGAAGCACAAGCACATTAGAAAAGATCAATTTGCTGGCACTGGGAGTAACCCTCTCTATTTCTGATACTTAAACAACTGCCCTTTTAGTATTCATCTTCCCAGAGCTGTTAAAAACATTTATTTTAGGATCAACAAAATGCAAGTGGAACAAAGATTATCTAATGTTTTTGGACACTACTTCCATAAAACTGTCTTTGTTACCAGTCTACTACATTGCTACACAAAAATTTTATAATGCACGGCTTATTTTAACTATTAATGTGACAGGTTTTTGGATTAACGGCTTTCTTGTTCTTTTTAAGAAGAAAACATTGAAAAACAATTGTGTGCAGAATGGGCTGGCAATGTCACTTTGACATTTTTAGAGCAAACTACCCTAAGTAAATTATTTACCATATGTAAAGTAAACAGCTTGGCATCTGTTTAATTAGAACAAAACACATTCTAAGCACACACTCACTACAGATGATGGATAATGTTGATGCAATCAGATTTTTTTTTTTTATAATAGTTTCTCCATGGCCATGTCTACACAGTAAAACTTATAGCTCTGCCCTCAAATAAAAAGCAGGGCTCAGGGCAGGCTGCTTCCTAAATCAGAAGCACATCAGTGCAGTCATGAGTGGTCAAATTAGCCACTTTACACCACAGTGCTAATTAGCTAAGGGGCTAGCACAGCTATGCTGGTTCAAGGTTTAGAAAGAAGCATACCAGAGCACTGCTCCATGCTTGAGGGTGCTGCTTCCAGGAATAGGTGACTGGTAGGTGGGGGCATGTGCCCCCCCTGACAGTGCCACCCCACCACTAATGCTGCTGGCAGTGTCTGTGGGTGCTTGCCAGTTCCGTCCCCACCACCAACCACAGTGTCTGCGGGTGCTTGCCAGCCCCCTACTCGCCGCCTCAGGAGGCTGGAGATGAACAGGGGAACAAGCAGGAGGTTGAAGACAGCAGGGGAATGTCTCTAGCTTGTCTCCAGGGGCTCGTCTCCAGCCTCCTGCTTGTTCCCCTGCTCATCTCCAGGCTCCCGAGGCTGAAGACAAGCAGGAGAATGAGCAGGGGGCTGGAGACTATCAGGAGGCTAGAGACTTTGGAGATGAGCTGGAGATTTCCCCCGCTGTCTCCAGCCTCCTGCTCTTTTTCTGCTATTGCCGGTGAGTGGGGGGGGGGGGGGGGGGGGGGGGGAAGAGGGGGCTGGGAGAGCAAGCAAGGAGCTGGGGGAATGAATGGGGGATGGGGAGAATGAACAGGGAGTTGGGGAAAGGAACAGGGGCTGGGACTGGGCAGAGCCTCTCCCAAGGTCCCCTCCCCCCCCTCCTCCAGCCCCCCAAACCCCTACTTACCTGGCACAGAGCCGGTCTAGGTCCCTGCAGCTTGCACTGCTGCCTGCCCTGCAGAGGCAGGCAGCGTGCTTCAGCACCGGGGAAAGGGCCAACCACAGAGAAGCTCTGGCAGGCTACCAGAGTGTCTCAGTGGAGGACCAAGCCTCTGGCTGCCTTAGGGCATGGTCAGGGACTGTGCCCTGACCTGTTTTTTTCCCCTAGTGTATTGCTTGACCCCTGGACCAGGGGTCTAATTTTGCCCCCGGGCTGAAAATTTGCAGCACGGGAAATGTTTTTTTTTGTTCCCGCATGTGCCTCTTGCAGCATCTCA
Organism: Alligator mississippiensis; assembly: GCF_030867095.1. Classification (NCBI taxonomy): domain Eukaryota; kingdom Metazoa; phylum Chordata; order Crocodylia; family Alligatoridae; genus Alligator; species Alligator mississippiensis. Next base: position 243,681,011 of record NC_081825.1, on the reverse strand, counting down.
AAGAGGTTTGAGGCACTGCAAGAGGCACATGTGCGCTTGCCTGGACGTGCCCATAATTGGCTGTGTTAGCCTAAGGTCAGGCAGAAAGCAGGTTACAGGTGCCCCATACAGACCAACTAAATTAGTGATGTATCCGTCACATCTGGAGAAAAGGATGCTGCATTAGCGAGGGGCAAACTAAGAGCCTGGAGTAGAGTTTCATTTGTACAGATAGATGGAAAAACTTAGAAATGTGCTACAAAAAGATTTGCACAATTTTAGGGTAGCCTGGATAAGAGAATCAAGGAAGATCTGAGTGAATGAAGGCCAGGTTCCAAGCCAGCATGACAGGTGGGGTGGCAGTGTTGCCAAGAGCAAATGAAGAAAGGCATAGGGAAGATAAAGGACAGGTCATAATGAAACAATGGCTAAACACCTACAAGATGTCAAGCAAGCCAAGATTTTAAGCTTGGACAGAAAGGGAAGTTCTGGGAGACAGTGTTAGGGTAGCTTGTCACATTTAGCTTTAGTTGCATCTGCTTGAGTGGTGAATTACAGTATTATCTGAACTTTTCTTTTGCATTTTGTATCTGCACTGTCAGCTATTATCCTTGAGGTTGCTTTCATGTTATGTTTTCCTTTTATTTTTTATTAATGTAATAAGGCAACTTATGTTTTAGCATTATCAGCCCAGGTGTGTAGAATGTGGGCCTTGTAACTAGCTCAAATTAACTAACCTTGGCATGGACGACTGAATCAGTGGGATGAAATGATTGGATATGTTAATAAAAGATGCTAGCAGACCCTCCGCCTTTTATCAATGCTCCTGCCTAACCGGTGGTATCGTGCCCATCTAGGGAATGCTGTCACCATCTACTAAGTAACACCAGTGCTTGCACCAGCACTTTTTAATGTATACATAAGTGACCTTCCTATCACCACCATCTGGAAATTCGGCTATGACGATGACCTGGCACTTGCTACTCAAGGAAGGACCCAGGCTGAAGTCCAGACAGATCTCTGCAAAGACCTCAAGTTACTTGAAGAAGATTTTGTGTGTTGGAGAGTCTGCCCAAATCTGAGGAAAATTATCATCATGTCATTTCATCTAAACAATGTCCAGGCTGACCAGAAACTCGCCATCACTTTGTGTAGAAGAGGTTAGGCATGAGAAGTTCCCAAAATACCTCGGCATAACTCTCAATTGGAGCCTCACCTTTTGTGAATATCTACAGAATGTTGCTTAAAAAATGAAAGAATGAGTCAACCTTGTGCATAAACTGGCTGGAATGACATGGGGAGCAAATGCAACCATGCTTCAAATGGCCTTTCTAGCACTTATTTTCTCTGCAGCAGAATATTGCTCCCCAGTCTGGAAAAAAAGCACGCACAGAAAGATTGTTGATACACAGTTAAATGCAGCTATGTGGATTATATCAGCAGTGCTAAAAAGTATGCCACTATCATGGCTTCCAGTTCTAGTGAACATTGATTGCTCCCCCACAGCTCTGCCGCAATGTCACATGCGTGAGGAATACCATAATGCCACCAGTAACCGAAACCTCCCAATCAACAAGGACATCACTATGCCACCACCGGATAGGCTCAAATCTAGAAAACCCTTCTGGAAGTACGCCAAGAAACTCTATGACGATAGCAAGAGCACCGAAGAACAATGGAGGGAAGCCTGGGCAAATACTAACTTGCTGCAGAAATACATCGTCAGCAGCCTTACAGCTCCCCAGCCAGGATTTGACCAACCAAGAAAAATTTGGTCCTCCCTGAATTGCTTCAGGGAAAATGTGGACACCTACTCCATAAATGGAGAATCAAAGAGGGTCCGGGTTGCAATTATGGTGCAATTTTTCAGACTGTGCAACACATTGTGAACGACTGCCCAATTCGATCATTTAATGGCGATCTAAAATCAATCCATACAGCTACCCCTGGAGCAGTTGAACGATTATCAAATTTAGATATTAATGCATGAATGTCGTAACCCTAAAATGTCATATGAAAGAAAAATGAAAGGTGATAAGAGGAAACCAATTGGACAGTGTCCAACTGCAAAGCCCTTGGAATTTCCAGAGTTGATGGACAGACCAAATTTGGAGTCTGAAGCATGCCCAAATTAAGACACTAGTAAAAGACCAAACTAAGATGGCTTTGTTGGAACAAAGGAATATGCTAGCAGGATGAAAACATGAACAGTGTGATGATCACAGGGAAGTCAATCAATGGTACCCAGAAATGAAGAATCACTAGAGGAATGATGTTAAAGAAAAAGCATAAAAGGGTGGCAACAAGAAAGTTAAGTTTGTGACATCGAACAACAACATCTGGACTGAACAACAGCCAAAAAGAATACCCACAGATGATCACCCTCCACTTTCAGGAATACTGACTGGCCATCAGACCCTCTAGTGGAATAACATCTGGGATTGGGTGAGACCTTTGGACTAGGGGTTTTTCTCTCTATATGTACAGAATTTACATTTAATCTATTAATAAAGTTAGATTTTAGTTAAGTTAAACAGAGTGAGGAGCATTCTGTGTTCACTCTGGGTTGATTATCCTTTAGCAATCCTTTAGCACTATAGGTGCATAACAACAGCATCATAGAGAACTCCCAATAATGAACTGCTCATAGCCTGAAATCAAAGGGATTTTTTTCTTTTTCTTTCCTCACTCTTGAACCTTCTTTTCTCTTCTTGTCCCCCTTTAAAAACACAAATTTATAAAAGACTCATGTGGGCAGGAGGAACAATTTATAAGTAGGGGTGCACTGATAAAGATTTTTGAGGCTGATACCAATAGCTGATTTTAAAGAGGCATATCATCTGATAACAATCCAATTTGCAATACCAGCCCGGCAGCTTGAAGAGCTGCGTGCAGCTGGTAAATCTGGTGTGGTGGAAGGGGAGGGCGGAGGGAGGAGGGAAGGAGCGTGGGGGGGTGTAAATCAAGGCCCCTGCAGTGAGGAAAGAATGGGGCTAGGACAAGCGTTGCCCAGCCAGGCCAAAGCAGGTGCAGGATGGAGCTGCGGCTTGTTGGGGGTGTATGGGGGGAAGGGAAGTAGCTCCCGTTTCTGTGCACCGCTCGTCCAGGAGCTGCTGGTCCAGCACTCACCTGCTCATCTGGCGGCTCCTGCTGCTGCTTCCACCGCTCATCTGGGAAAGTATGTGCCCCTGGATCTGCACGGAGCGGGGTGGAATGGGCCAGGAAGAGCCCCATGCAACCCTGGCCCCAGCCTGCCCTGCCCCATGCAGATCTGGGGACACATGCTCCCACCCCATGCCCTCCCGGATGTCCTCTGGGAGGTGCTAGGTAAGTTGGACAGCACTGAATTAGAGGCTCCCGGACAAGTGGCGTGCAGCGACAGGAGCTGCCCCCCTCTCCCTGTGCCCCCTGCACAAGTCGCAAATCTGTCCTGCACTTGCCCGAGCCGGGCAGCGCTTGCCCCAGCCCCATTTCCCCCTCACCACAGAGGCCTTTATCTGCCCCCACACGCCCCTTCCACCACACCAGACTTACCAGCTGCATGCAGCTCTTCAAGCTGCCCGATGGTGCTCCTCGCTGCCTACGTGCTGCACTGCAGCTGCACACATACAAGGGATTTATCAGCCAAATTATTAGCCACATCAGGCCGATTTTCAATACGATCAATTTTCTTTATATTTCTTTATATTCTTTATATTTCTTTATATCCAGTATCAGACCAATCTACCTCTAATTTGTAAGGTTTAAGGAAAATCTTGTTTTCTTGTTTAAACATGACTACACACCAAAAAATTCTACAGTGCTTTTGTCTTTCAAGCACTATAAACACTTTCAAACTGTGACAAATATCAGCAATGTGGTGCTGTCTATAAATGAAAAAACAAAAGTACAGGTTAACTGTTTTGGCAAAGGTCTCTCAGTAAGTCAGTGACAAATCCAAAACTAGACATCAGTAGTTCTGGTATTCCACTTTTTTTTCTACACAAACTACCATACCTATGAGTAAATATGGATGACTGTGAGAACCTTGCAATTATGTCCATGATAAATATCCTAAGTTTTATCATGCATGTTCCCAGTATTACAACTTAGGAACACAGGACTGGGAGGGAATTACCAGCTGCATCTTGGGTGAACGAACGCCAAAGGTAAGCAAAGAAGACACTGCTGTAGTAATGAATTCTCCAAGGTTACACATCTCATCCAGTGTGCCAAATGCCCTGATTGAAAATACAAGGGAGAAACCAAACAACAACTGTGTACCAGAATGAATGCAAACTGAAAATCCACCAAATACAAAAATATCCAATTACCTGTGGACGCACACTTTTCACAAGACAATTACTCTGACCTCTCAGTTCCAAACCTCAAAGACAACTTACAAAACACCTTTCGTAGACGAGCCTACGAACTTCACTTCATAAATCTACTGGATATAAAAAATCATGAACTCAATATAGAAACTGGATTTATGACACATTACAACCTGCCCGACATCTGATTTACCAGGTACCTGCCTGGACTTACCATTTACATTTCCCCTCCCCTTCCTCCCCTCTCCTTCTTGTCTACCCTTTGTTTTCCTAATTTCTAGCCACAGTGGATTCCATTTTATAGAATCACTGGTTAATAGAATCAGCCGCTTATTGGAATCAATATGGGAAAACCAAAACTATCTGTATATTATTACATGTAAAAATCGCTCATATTAGAAACACAATTTTTGGTTTTTGGAATAATTTAACCAAAGAAGCCCATGGATTTTGCAGTTTCGTGAAGAGCCCTATGCAGCCTGGCAATAAGTGTGTGGGGGGGGGAATTGAGCCCCTGTACGGAGAGAGTTGGGCAGTGCTGGGGCCCCAGCGGGGAGTGCGACGAAGCCATGGGCAGCTCCTTCAGGGGGCAGGGGGTGGGAACCAGACTCCCTAGCAATGCATCCCTGTGTGTGTGGTAGCTTTGCAGAGCACAACCCCACACTGCTGCCCTCACTTCCTGTGCCCGCCCCCACCTCCACCTCCGCCCTGCACACAGATCTGGGGGGCATGGGTCTCCCCGTCCCTCCAGGAGTGCGCACTGTGCCAGGGAGCTGACCACACCCCCTGCACCCAAGCCTGCAGCAGGCAGCAGCAGGTGGGGATCTGGGCTCCACTCTGCTTCAGCAGCTGCTGCCTCCTGCCAGAGGAAGGGGGCTGCAGACCCGGGTCCTGGCCCTGTAGCCCTGGCAGCTGAGGGTCCCCTCTGGCAGGGCTGGGGGAACAGAGGCCTGTGGGTGGGGGGCAAGAGGTACCAGTAGGGCTGGGGGGCTATAGGAGGGAGTGAGAGGCACAAGCAGGGACAGGGGACTGTGGCGGAGGAGTGAATATCTGTGTTTTTTAAAAACCACATCTCCTTTTAACAGAATCAGCCAGTTAGACTCAAATCAGCATTTCCCAAAGTGATTCCAATAAGAGGATTCCACTGTATTTTACTTTTTCACAGACTACCTCTTTTCTACCTTGAAGAACTCATTACTACAGCAGAGTCTCCCTTGCTTACCATTTCTGCACCTCTAGAAACGTAATACATTTCATCCAATGCACCAAATGCCTTGATGGAAAATATGTAGGAGAGACCAAACAACAACTGCGCACCAGAATGAATGCACACCGGAAATCTATCAAAGACAGGAATACCCAATTACCGGTGGGAGCACATTTCTCACATGAAAGCCACTCTCTCTCCAATCTCTCAGTTCTAATCCTCAAAGGAAACTTACAAAACACTTCCCAGAGACGAGCCTATGAACTCCACTTCATCAACCTCCTGGATACTAAAAATCATGGACTAAATATAGATTTATGACACATCATAACCTGCCTGACATCTGACTCCCCAGGTACCTCTCCACTATTCATACCCCTTCCCTCCCCCACAACCCAACCTCTCTCTCACCCATTGACTCCTCAATCTACATCTTCACTGACTGCCTATCTTGTATGCATACTAGTCCAGCCTCTGGCTTCTTTACTTTTCATTCCATCCAGGAAGAGCACACACCAATTACTGAAACTTCCTCAGCCTGACGAAGGGTTTTTGAACCTGAAAGCTTGCTTAAAAGCTTGCTTAAAATTATTTTTTCCAACTATTTAAGTTGGTCTAATAAAAGATATCAGATTCACCCAAAGAACCTTGTTTGCTTACCTTTGGCGTTCCTTTACCCATTTTCCGCCTCCTCCTTCCTCCCCTCCCTTCTCTACCCATTGTTTTCCTAATTTCTACCTATTTACATTCTCCCTGACCTCCTATCACACTTTTAGCTTCTTTCATTTCTTGGAGATGTCAAAACAACAACAGAGTCTCCCTATGCCTGAAGAAGAGTACTTGTCCCCAAAAGCTTGCAAAAAACTTTGTTCCAACTACTCAGTTGATCTAATAAAACATATCCCATCTACCCAAAGAACCTTGCCTGTAACTGTCTATATGCAGTTGGTGGTTTGTTATAGTATAGCCTATGATAAGTTTTATTTGAGATTTATTGAGTTTTAAGCACATTTGTCACTTCCTTTTACTAAAAGCTGAATGGCAGAGAGAGCTCTGGTTGGTATCAAAGGTTATGGGTTTTAATCATTAATAAGTATAGCAATACAAAAAATGGCTAGATACAACTGCTTTAAAAGCTTCTTGAACTTTAAAAGCTACTTCTTCTGGGTCAGGTCCCTAATATTGGGAGCAAGAGATGACCAAGCAAGCTCATTGATGCCTAAATGATAATTCAAACTTCATTAATGCTCATCACTGAGGAAAATGCATTAGTACAAACAGCTTTAAATATCCTTGACCTTAAGTAAGTACTAAGCCAGCTCACAGACATCACTGCATTAACACAGCAATGAACTAGCACTTTGTAAAATCTAGCACTTGTCAGACAATTGCTACAGTGCAAGGAGACTAGGGGGAAATGTTTGAGCCCTGTAACATAAATTAAGACAACTCCACAATTTAAAAACTGCAGAGTAGAAAGTAAATATATTTGGAAAAAAAAATCTTTTATATGTACATGATGCATCTCAAACGAGTGGGGAGTTAGAATAAGTGACAGAAATTCAAAGACTGAGATGTAAGTGGATCTAAGCAGAAGAAAAAAGATGAAAAAAAAACCGTGGTGGTACAGAGAAGTAAAATAGTGAAAAAAAGAGGATTCAAAATTTTTAAATGGACGCTTTATTAAAAATGGTGTTGTATGTAGAAACAAGAAAGGGACTTATGGAGTGATTTGTCACAGAATACAAAGACCAGACAAGCAAAAACATGTGCTTGTTCAAGACAGCAGAAAGCAGCAATGCAGTTTGCTGCCGAAATTACCCTTTTTACTGGCAAAAAGGAAAAATACAAGCGACTCTACTACATACCCTTGATTTTAAAATCATACATTAACAGAGACGGCAGCCATTTCTCCTGCAATGTGTCCATGTAAAAAAAACAACACAAAAACAAATCCAACACAACTTGGACAAACTCCGTGCAGTTTTCTAACAATCAGTTATTTCAGTGTAATGAACTGAGAATTCATGTGTGTTAATTTCATTGTCGCATTTCATTCCACCATTTTCAGGACTGATCTTTGCTTTTTTCCACTATAACTGCCAGGCAACAGAAGGCAACAAATTCTTTTGTAGCTATTTTTATACGTTTCCTCACTTGTTTTGTCCCATAGCGATGGCTTCTCTCCAGTTCATTCCTTCACATACTGCACAGAGAAAAAGCTCTGACAAGCAACAGGGATGTGGAAAAATAAGGGACTAGCGAGGCAAAGAAGCTGGGGGCTGGTCTACACTAGAAAATCCCCTACCAGTTTAGCTATGGCAGGATAATTCTGCTAGCGGACCCAAACACAAGGAGTTTTTCTGCTGACATAGCTGTACTGCTTTCCAAAACAATAAAAGCTCACCTGACAAAAATACTCTTATGCCAGGGGTTTGTTAATGTACCAATGTAGCATACCTGCTAACCATTTTCTCATGCCTAACCATCACAGCTAAGTCCACAAAATTCTAGACACCGCCTGGGACAAGAAACTAAGGAGGAGATGGAACTTCAGTTAGGGAAGGCGTCTTAAAACTGTGGTCAGACAGAGGGAGACAGAATAGATCTGAGGCCAGAGGTGAGGAAAAATAAATAGGTTGGATATGAAGCCAAGAGGGAAAAGAAAACTGAGTCAAACTAGGCAAGGAGGTTGAAATGAAAAACCTAAGCAATGGAAATTAGTTTAACTATACAAGGAAATGAAGACTTAGCTGAGAAGCCAGGGGTAGAGAAGGACTGAAATAAGGACAAGTTAGATAGAATAGGGCAAAAGTGTTCAGACTTCAAAGGGACAGGCAGAAAAGTCTGCTCACTAAAGCACTAGTCCTGCTTCACGCCCTGGAACAGAACCCAGTATTCTAGAATCCCATTGTTCCGCTGTAAACAAATATTTGTGAAACCTATGGGCAAAGTGCTGCTTTACACTTATTACCACAATCTTTTACCCCACTAATTCAACAGGTCTATGTTAAGTCGATAACCCACGCATGTCACATTCCAAATGTCTTCAGTTGTTTTTTTGTTTTCAAAAGTGTACCAAAAAAGTTCAAGACTCTAAAATGAAATACATAAGTATATTTTAAAGAGCAATTGGCAAGCAATCACTAATTCCAAATGTTTTCTATTTGTCCAACTTGAATCACTTTGTAGAATGGGGGTGCTGCAACTGTGCTGAGTGTTAAGTAAGATCTTACAAAGAAAAGTGATCATTATTAACCCATTTTGTGGCTGGAAAAATTTGATGCAGCAAGATGGTGCCTTTCTTTATAGCTACAGCTTCACTGGACAACTCATTAATCACATCTTAAGTAGTGACCTGGCCACTGTAATGGATACCACCTCCAGGAGTACGGATGAAGTCCCTGGAGTCCCTTCAGCCCTGGCTCCCTCTGCTTGCTTTGGGCAGCTGACCCTTCATCTCATCTCGATTTGGGGCACAGTGTTACAGAGCCCCAATCAAATGATGGAGCTCCCAGCCACGGGAGTTCAGGGTCCTGTCCCCCTCACCCCCACTGTGTCTAGGGGCTCCCAGCGGTGTAAGCACATGGTGGGCCCCATGGCTGGGATCCTCATCAGCATTTGGGGCTCCCAGCCAGGAGAGGCAAACCTGTGCCACCACAGCTGGGAGTCCCATCAGCTGACCAGAGCTCTCAGTGTACTGCACATGAGGAATGGCCGAAGGCATGATTGTTGGGATCACATATCAGATCCCATCATGCCTTCTTTTTAAGATCTGTCAGAAGCCTTAGTTATCCTGGTAACTTCTGGTACAGTTACTAAGCATTTATCCCACTAGAGTTGCCTGCAAAGCCAATCCACAATCCTCTCTCTATTTCTGGGTAGATTTCTCTTGGAGCTCGTTTTTTTCATTTAACCTCCATTTAAAAAAAAGCAACCAAACATTACTGCTGGGACTGTCCATCAGCAGTAGAGAAGAAACCCAAGAGGGTGCAGCAGAACAGAAAAGCATATAAGAATGTCTACAGAATGGGCAGTGTATTTTTACACTGGTGGTAAGATCAACAACTGCATCAGCAATATATACTCACTATGAATCAATGATCATGAACATAAAGTAAAAAGATAAATCCAGTCTGGAATTATATTTTGCATTTACAAAAATACAATGCTTTCTTGTGTTACCTGTTTAGGGCATATGTTTTCTGTGTCCCATTCCTTTTCTTCAGCAAATCGGAACTGTGTGTAGGAATCTCCTGCAGAAGGAAAGTTAAATGCATCTATATTATAAATAAGTAACAGGCCTTCCAAAAAAATCCCATACAAGAATTTCCTGATTAATAAAAGCTGAAATTTGTGCAACTTTGCATTAAACTTTTTAACATAGCTTTCATTCAAGCCCCTATAACACTGTTTATTTCTGGTATGCAGAAGAGTTCCAAGTTCTTGTGAAACTGCATAGAGATATCAGTAGGTATTATCTTCTGCCTTATCAAAAGACACTATCAATTTTAGGTCAGATTTCAATTCAAAACTGCAGAAGGAAAAAGAAACAAGTCTAAGAACTCTTCATTACCCAGGGAATTATGAAATAAATAGTAAACATATCAAGAGTATAATATACAACACAGCATAGCATTATAAGCAGAACTGGAAGTGCCACTAATAGTTAAGCATACCTAACAGCTTCCATTAGTTGTTTATTACTTTGTCACATTAACCATTTTGGCTGAAATTTTTTATATTTTAGATGTCTTAGGCTGGAGATTTAAAAAACAAAATCAGCAGAAGTAGTCCTGAAGTGCCTAAAAACAAGCTTAGGAAAGAATGCTCTTACAACAATTTTCTTAAGAAGCTCTAGCCCCAGCTAGCTTAGAAGCAAGGACCTTCAATCTGTCTGTGTATGTGCCTTCCACCATCCATATGAAAATTTCCCCAAATCACATATAAGCCTCCTAAAAAATTAAGTTTGCTTGCTTTATAGATGCTGGTTACAGTCTGTCAGCTATATTCTTTAAAGATTATGTTTGCCCTGAGGGCAGTGGAGGAAAAAATAGTCTGCGGTCACATAAGTAAAAACACTTACAATACTATATACAAATGGGATGAAAAATTAAGGTTGCATGAACAACTTTAATTCCGACATTTCATAACCTGGTTCTTGATTCTCAAGTGTAAAAAAGCCTTTTAAAATAGATGTTTTTGTATTTTTTTTTGTATGCAGTTAAAATGTTTATATTGCTGTAGGGCTGTCAGGTGGTGATCAGAAGCTCCAGATAAGAGTCCCATTAGTTGAGCTGTTGCCAAAGCATGCAAGATCCTGGGCCCCCAAAAACCTTAGAATATATGACAAACAGTAAATGCAAGATCAGAAGACAGGAATACAATCAGATACATACAGATATTGTATGGCAGAGGTACCATAATGGTTTCATAGTTAAGTGTGTATACTTAACAGAAGGGATTCAACTTCTTTTTACAAAACATCATAAGTCCACCTAGAATTTACACTATTTTAGTGCACTGAATTAAAAATATTAAAAAATAAATATATTTAACAAATATAAATTTAATAATTTATATAAATAATACAGATACTGTATTTACCCAAATTCAAAATGACTCTGAATTTAAGATGACCCCCTAATAATCAGAATCTATACACAGAAAATTTATAAACCTGTTATAATTATTCCTGCATAAATGCTAATTATTGGAGGGCCATCTTAAATGTGTACTCTCCCCCACTTTGCCACTACTACAGTTGGGCTAGCAGCAGTAGGGAAGAAGTGACAGTGGAGACACTGAGAAGTCAGTGGCCTGACCTCTGCCCCTTGTCTTCCCCACACCTTGTTCCCTGCCTCACACCCCACATCATCTCCCCCTTGCTGCCTACTCATCCCCCCTACTGCCTCCCTGCCTACCTATCACTTGCCCCCCCATGACTACTCCCCACCACCACCTGCCCTCCCTGCCTCACTCCCCTTCCAGCCCCACCCACCTCCTCCTGCCTGCATCCCTTCCACCACCAGATATCCTCCAACTCTGGCCTCACTAACCCCCATTTCGGCTAGGGGCACGGAGCACATGAAGCTCCGTGAAGCTTGCCACGTGAAGTTTGCTATAGTTGCAGCAACACCAGCTCTGGCTGCAGCACCAGAGCTGGGGACAGAGTTGTGGCTACTGCCATGGTCAGGTGGGGGCCAGAGCAGCCATGTTATCCATACCCCAGGTTGAAGTGAAGCCAGAGCCAGGGCCAAACCAGAGCTGGAGGGCAAGCAGTGGTGGCAAGGGAGAGGACGACACAGAGGAGGCAGCAGAGGGTGGAGGGTAGCGCTGCAGCTCCCACCTTGAGTCCAGGTCAGTACTGGAGTCAGAGCCACAGCAGCCACCTACACCTTCCTCCCCCTGCCACCTTGTACTTGAATCCAAGACAAGGGACTTTTTTTCCACCATGTGAAATGGGGGGAGGTGGGAAAATCTTGTGTTGGATTCAAGTAAAAAAAATTAAGTCACTGTTTGAGATCCTTCAAGCAAATGTTACTGATTTGGGGGAATCTGAAAACAAAGTAGATTTTGGAAACATTTGAAAAAATGGCTACTTTGTTTAAAAAAGAAGCACCCCAGTCTGCACAATTGTGAAGGAAACTTTGCAGATGTGAACTGAATATAACCAAGGTAGTTCTGCCAGAGTCCATCAGCTATCATGATTTAGCTGAAATAAATGTACTAATTACTATTTATAAAGAAAACCAAAGTCAAATTTACAAATGCAGGTATTTACAATTAGGCACTTAAATGCACTTATTAGGAAGCCTTATTTTTAAAGGCATTTACTGCTTCTTCTTGGCTTCAATGGCAGCCATGGAAGTTCAGTACAATTGAAAATTAAAACCCTTTATTCATTCATTAAGTATGGACTTTAGTATGTAACTTCAAGCTTCCTCCTCAGAATACAGAATTCATACAAGTCCTTTACTCTTAACTGCATACAAGAAGAATAAACAATTCCTCTTAATGTGTGTCTCCAAACCAATTTAGACTGCTACTAATAAATTACAGTTAATGCTGTTCATTTAGAAAGTACACAGAAAGAGCCTCAAATATTTTTTAAAATCTCCTAATTTCAAAGCCAGTCCCATGATTTTCAGTATCTTATTTATGATTTATGAATGCCTGCGATTGGCAATGCTCAATTAAACCATGTGCCATGGCTGAATTTCTGAACAGGAAATTAATTAAACCAAGGGGCTCTCAGGCTTTTATACTGTGACAAAACAAGCATTCACTGATGATTCCACTTTCCACCATTTCCTGTGGTGTGGCTGGTCTTCAACAAAATTGTCAGGGATGTCTTAGAAATCTGAGAAGGGTTAGAAGAAAAGTGGGTAAACAAATCCACTTCAATGGAAACATCTACTGGGATCAGGAAATGGCTTCTGGTTCCTCATTCTCAAACAACTGCTTCTAGGGGAAGTTACTGACCCACAAATTGAGAAGTTTCTGAATTAGACTGCAGATTAACCGATATCCTTTAACTGGGCTTTTAAATACAGTAACAAAGCATGCCTTTCAAATGAAAAAGCAATAACTACAATTCACAGCAGCACATTTAATGCAAATTAAGTTAATGAGAATGTTGGCTTAACCAATTATTTTTTATAGATTCCTTTAGTCTGTATTTAACTTCCTTTTACATGATGAATACTAATAAAACATCTTACAGCGACTGAGTTTCTGTCAGATACAAAGGCATTTTTTATGTTAGACTCTAATCTTTACAAAATAGTATTTGGTCTTCAAAATAATGCAGTTTAATTAAATATATTTAAGTGCGTTTATAAACAACAAACTTTACCTTTTATATCTTTTACTTTATTTAATAGCAATTGTTATTCAATATACTTTTTATTGTGAAAGCAGAGAGGATCTAAGACAGCAGATTCTTCTAGGACTAAAATATGTAACTAAATAGAATGACTGCACATTCCATAGCTTATTTCAATTGACAGAATTAGCCTACTGATTTTTGCATTAAGTTGGAAAAGACAAACAGTAAATTACTATCAACATTCTTTGATAAATATTTTAAAATGTTGGATAATATACAAAGATTAAAGGTTAAAAGGTGAAGCTAACCGGAGGACAGAACAAATATACAGGGGGAAAAACAATAACTTGATACCAAATATTGTGCATGATGCATCTGAAACACTCTGTGTACTACTATATTAAAAACAAGAGAAAAAAGGTTACAAAGAATGATGTAAAACATATTTTATATGTTTGCTTTCATACTGGATAATATCTGAACTATTTCAGTTTTCTGTACACAATGCTATAAGCAAAAACAATTGAACATATTATCTTATTCATGCAAGACTGTGAGATGGCTCTGTCTGGAAGCATTATGAGAACAACAGCAGACATTAGGAGAAATCAAGATGGACTTCTTGGAAAACTTTTATTTTGGAGAAGATAAAACTGGGTACCTTCTTCCTTGTAAGTCCCATACTGTGTTTTCCATCCTTTACTGCTTATATACTGGATATATAGAGTTTCTCTTTTTTTTTTTTCTTTTTAACACAAGCATTGTCTGCTACTCATTTTGGATATGTGTAATTTTAACCACAGGCATACCCCCAAAACTGAAGAGAGACAGAAAGCTAAGAGCTACATTAGAAAAATTAATATTGAGATCCAAAGATCTCAAGCAGAAACTGAAGAACCTCTCAACTGGTGGAACTAGAAAAACAGGGATGTAATATGCTATTCACTTCTGCCTGTTCTTGGATACTGAAGTAGAAACTCATGAATTTCTATGTAACCAACTAAACTAATTATGGTAAAAATGCACCTTTCTAATGTGGTGTCATTTCTGCAGGCAGAAGGTTTCCATAGAAGGCAGGACTACATTGTTTAGAAGATAAACTCTTAAAGACCTAACTCACTGGTTACTGCTTAGGAAGAATATTGGCTTGAATGCACTAAAAATACTAGTGATACTGGTACTGATTGAAGAGGCAATTGCAAATAAAGAACTCTCCAGTTCCTGGAAAAGGATTTTTAATTACACCTAGGAGCCCTGAGTAAGATTGCTCACCCCCAGAGTATTCTTGCTTGACCAAAGTGATTTGTTATACAGGGTTAGGGCATTGCTGAGGACAGATGTAGAGATGTGGCCATAAACCAGATATTCTTGAGCTACTTCTCAGAACCTCACTTTGAACTTCAGCAGGTTTATAAAGGAACTAAAACAACAGAGGGGCACAGAAGCAGTAACTGCAGAGACCAAAACTGGTCACCAGATAAAGCAGGAAGAATCAAACTTCTCTTTTAGGTAATTCACATTCTTCTAACCTACAAAAAAACCTAACTCGTTCTCCCCAATCCAGCAGGATCACAGTTTTCCTGTGTAAAGATTGGTCTGGCCTGAGGTGAAGTATTCCATCATGGGAAGTGGGAGAACTTGACTGGCTTGTCCAGCTGATATTTGAATAGTTTCATATAGTGGCAACACTTTCAGTTCTTCTCCTTTCTGGACTGGACCATTCTAAGCCCATGGCCTTTTTGTAGGAGTCTAGTATCACACAACCCCATTTGTCTTTCTTACCACATTTCAACTTGAGGATGTTGGCTGGAATGGGCTTTGATGGAAGGTCTGCTGTTTTTAAGGTGAAATAAATCAGGTCCACCAGCCTTCTAATATTGTCCTTCAGGGAAAAGCAGCCTTAACCACTGGACTTGGACTTGTCTGAGACTGATAGTTCAGGCTCCTCTGAGGACTTAGGTAACCAATTAAAGAAAGAGACCCCTACGTTTGAAGATGAAGCTGACTTGGGTTTCCTTTACATAGTGGTTCATTGTTTCTTCATCTCTCTTGCTGGGTTTACATTTTGGTTGTGAAGAGCCAAGAAAAGAAACAAACTTTCAATATTAAGTCAAAAGGGGTCC
This sequence comes from Alligator mississippiensis, assembly GCF_030867095.1. Taxonomy (NCBI): domain Eukaryota; kingdom Metazoa; phylum Chordata; order Crocodylia; family Alligatoridae; genus Alligator; species Alligator mississippiensis. The sequence goes on along the minus strand of NC_081825.1, from coordinate 243,665,558 downwards.
ATTAGCACCCATGACGGAGATTAATGCATCCCCTAACATATAAAGGAAAAAAGTTATCTGTGTACAATGTATGAAGCAGCTGGTAACCACAGGGAGAAGAAAAGAGGAACTGAAGAGAAAAGGAGAAAGTACCCATGCCAGTAGCTTCCAAGGTTAGCCAAACATAGATTCTGAAGGCATCATGGTAACTGCAAAAATAAAGTCAGGTCCTTTGTGATGTCAGAGCCCTGAGACAGTTTACCCTTGTTTTCCCATACTGTATTTCTTGGAGCACTTTATCCACAACCATAGTTTGTTTTATATATAGGTAAAAAATTGTAACACTTCCCTTAGTCAAAATATGGTGCAAGGGGTCTTGGGTTTTCCTTACTTTATAATTCATTCTAAAAAGTCATTTACATAATTACATTGACAATAAATAGCTCTCCATGAGATACCTCAACCAATAGTATGGTCCTAAGATTTTTCTGTATATGTGATATATACAAAACAATGTCCAAATACAAAGACCTGCACAAAGCAAGCTAATATATAACTATGTATGTTTCAAAAAGTGTTCTATTCTCTCATAGCTCATGGGGAAAGCAGCCAAAGAGAGTTAACGAATGAAAAAAGTCAAAATAAATAATAGGAAGAAGAGGAGATATGAAATAATATGGTAGAATTAAAAAGAAAGGAATAAGAGAATCAGGAAAGATTAAATAATATGCATATGAAAACGAATGGTGAAAAAATAGTTGAATGAAGTGTTGGAAGGTGATTCCTTCAGTTTCACACACAAACTGAAGGTCCCCATTGAACCTCCAGTGACAATCTTACCACCTTCTTACTTAAAGAAAGTATGCATGCACTCACAAAAACTCCTTCAAGAGGACAAAGAATTTCAAATTTCTCAGCGACCAGAAATGAAAAAACAACAATCAAGTGAAGTAGTGTAGCCTCAGTCTCATTTTGACTGACTAACTCACCTCTGCTACCATCAACAGAAGAGAAAGGACAGCTCAAATCCACAGGTTTTGAGAAGTACATACTAAAAATTATTTATGAGTATTTGCAGGGAAAATTAAAAATTATGGGACAGTCTATATGCAGATAAAGAATCTTTGGGTAAATCTGATACCTTTTATTAGACCAACTCAAATAGCTGGAAAAATTCTTCTTTGCAAGCTTTCAGGTATAAATACATTTTGTCAGGCTGAGGAAGCATCTGCAGGTCGTGTGTGCTCTTCCTGGATGGAATGAATAGTAAAGAAGCCAAAGGCTGGTATGCATGCAAGAAAGCTAGTCAATGAAGATGTAAATTGAGGAATCAGTGGGTGAGAGACAGGTTGTGGGTGGGGTATAAATGTAGCTGGTAAATAGTGGAGAGGTATCTGAGGAGTCAGATGTTAGGCAGATATAAATCTGCCATAATAAATAAATAAATAAAGATATAAGTGTGTCATAAATCCAATGTCTATATTTAGTCCATGATTTTTTATATCCAGTAGGTTGATGAAGTGAAGTTTGTAGGCTTGTCTGTGGAAGGTGTTTTGTAAATTCCCTTTGAGGATTAGAAATGACAGCGACTGCACTGTAGCTAATGTGATCTCTCTATTCAGAAAGAGAGATCTCTCTATATGCATTGCTAAGCTGGTAGAGTTATTCCACCCATGAGACCAGTAAAGCCACAAATTAAGCAAATGTGGACATACAGTGTGATTGTATCATAAGAAGAGCCTGAAAGAACTTTGCATCCACTGATTTTAGTCAGATACTATTAAACCAGTACGCTGAAATAAAACTAAGCCAGTGTGTTATCAAGAACCTGACAGGTACCCCTAAACAGTATAATACCACAAATGGTACCTTTAGTACTCTTTCATTTTCCTTAATTCTGTTATTCATCAAAGGTTTGTGCAGTGATATAGTGCAAATTCCAAAAGGTTTATGCAACAGCTTGACACACAATTTCTAACTTCCAGGAGACAATGGACTTCCTTGAACAATATTTTAACTGGTAGTTTTTAAAAAAGATTTGTAGATGTGGAGCTTGAAAATCCCGAGTTAAAATGCAATTGATAAATGCTGATCTGGGATAATGTTATGTGCTTGGAGTTATAAAATAGTTATGTATAAAATTTAATTGTGTTATTAGATATTCATAAAACATTTAGCTCTACCTTAACCAAGATGGAGTCTCTCACCTTTTCATCTAGGAAAAGTCTAGAGAACATTTAGGTTTGTTAAAGGGGGTCCCTTTTTTGCAATCTGTTAATGTCCTTTGACAGTTTACACATGTGCATGGGCACGAGCACACACACATGCACACAGTGGAGAATCTATTTAACCTCAGTCAATGAAACTTTAATATCCTTATATGTCACTGCTTTTGATACAGTAAAGTACTTCTACTGAGAACAAGCTTAGGAGCAAGAGTTCTTAGACCTTGTCTACACAAATATAATATCAAGGATCTTGTACTATACAATAAACTAAAAATATGTTTTTCTAACCAGATTAAGAAAAAAACATTCTGAAAATGGATTCCCTGATGCGACTGCATAGCGCTAGTAAAAATGCTACTAGCATTTTCAGTACCATCTAGACTTGCTCTGGGTTGCTGAATGACCCATTATACCTTAAGTGACTTTGCTTTCCCATCAGTGATAAGGGAATTTAAAAAAAACTGCAGTACCAATGCAACTCTACGGACTGTCTGTATTCCATCAAGTCAGGGAACAACCATGAGGTTAAAATGGCACTGTTCTCTGGTTATAAATACGTATCTAAGTTATAGCACTGAATACCAGAACTTTGATATAGCTATGCTTGTAATTTAAATGGAGTCTTAAGAACTATCACCACTTCCAAAATTCCAAGTATAGAACTAAAAGGTAACATTTGAATTACATACACCTCAACTTGTAATCAGACTTGAAGATTAGAAATAGAAACCCAGTTCATTTTTAGAAGCTTTTCTTCAGGGTGAATGTCTCACTTGTCAGTATAAAAGCCTTTAAAATATATAATAATTCCAACAGTGAGACAGTGAATATTACCCCATTATTTTTAAATTTTGTGGCCCATGAGGCAGGAAATATAGCACCATTAACAGCATTACAAAATACTGTACAACTAAATGCCTATGGCTTATTTGCTAACTGATTTCTTGCAGTGGTAAGCGACCTCTCTAGGTTCTTTCCCCTCTACGCTGTACATCAGCTGCATGGATAAACACTGCAAAAGCTAAACACGACATACAGTTCACATGCCATGGAAAAACGCACACCACTTCCTTTAAATTCCTGTCTTGCTGTTTTACTTCTTTTACTGTTTTAGCTACAAAGAGCTAGTAAGGACATCCAGAGGAAAACCACAACATTTTTAATAATTTGCTCTGCAATTTATAGATAGGCACTATTATTTACAATGATCCACTGAAAGAGGAAAAGAAAAAAAACAACATACAAGTCTGCTCCCTCTCCCCTGCTGCAAGGCCAAATTATAAACCAGGGGCTCCAGTAGCAGCTCTGGAAATTGCAGGAGCCTGCCCTGGGGTCTCAGTTGGAGGTGAGCCCACCAGGCCTGGGCATGGCTGTATTAGAAGGGCAGTAGGCCATCCCAACCAAGGTAATCAGGATCCAACAGAAAAAAGTTCCTGATCAAGGTTGAGGTCCCTACCTGATACAGAAAAGCTAAGGCCAGCTGTTGCCAGGGGAACTATCCCAGCCACATGTTCCTAGCAAAGAGTAGGTGCCAAAAAACTTGCAGGCAGAAGGCAGCCATCAGGTCAATTAGCCCCTGACTTCCTCCATTGGTGGGCAGGTATAGGACGGCTCGCTGGAGCCACTGGTGTCTATTCCAGAAGATCTCCAACAAGGAGCTTCTGGAGCCCTTCAAGCAGGATCATTTGGGCTGTCCAGTATGGAGTACCACCTGTGCCACATAGTACCAGCTGCCAGGCTGTTGATGACCAGGACTGGTCTGTGGCAGGAGAGGGTGGACAGGCACCAGAGCCAGTACCACTGCTGTAATCTTGCCATAACCTCTTCATCAAGGCCCTCCCAATTATTAACGAGATAGGCTGGTGGGTCTAGGAAAATACCTAGGGCTTTGAAAACATTGCAGCACTCAGACTGGCCTCCAGGTGGGTCTCGGGGCTGAGCGTCAGCCCAGGTGCTCCGTAGAAACGCATCACTTTTGCCTCAGTTGACGCTGGCTGAGGTGGCATGCTCTTAGATCGGCTGACAGTCAATTGGGGACTGGATGACACCCTCATAAAAATAGTCACATTGTTGGCATATGTTGCCACCTTAACTGGGGGGCCAGAGGCTGGGGCTGCGGCCAACGGGAAAGCCAGGGCCATCAGACACTGCTGCAGCATGTGGAACAGCGATTCAATGGTTAGGGCACAGAGCATTCCAGAGGGAGGGCAGCTCTGCCCGATGTCCCTATGTTCCCAGGACGTGCCTGGGAACAGGCACGTAGCTCTCTGTTCACCTTCAGGAGGCAGCTAGAAATCTCCCAGGTACAGAAGCTCAATGGTTGAAGGGAAGATAGGCCCAAAACAAAAGGCTTCCAAAATCTGAGTAAGAAGTCATAGTTAACACAATTAAAAGCTTAGAAAGGATGCAACAACGAATATTAAGCTGCACTACTTTATGCTATATAAACAATATCCAGCAGGCTATTTCCTCCTTGTGCTCTTCCCTTTTTCATACTGGATAATATTTACACACACAATTTTTATTAGTTTCTTTCTTATGGCTCCTGGAATGCTTCACAAATGCATAACACTGGAGGAAAATGTGGTGAACAAACTCTAAAGTGTATATTGAACTTTACTTGAAGCCAGCTGGAGTGATGGCTACACAGAAGTGGCTACCTGTCCCATAATACGCAGAGTAAATCTTCTCCATTATTTTCTTTACTGAACAAATAATGAAACATGATATTTCAGTGTGAAATTATTGGTTTTCCTGTGGGTCAAGTTTAAAACTTTATTTAAGCTAGTCACTTTCAATATTTGCATTTTTCCTCAAGAAAAGCCACATGACCATTTCCAGCACTGAATTTTTTTAGAGTTATTAGTTTGCTGTTTATATTAATTTATTTACTGGTATGTGTTTTTAAATATAAATGTAATCAGGTTCACTAGTCACTGGCTTTTGAATTACACATTCCTAGGTCACTGGCTTTTGAATATCATCCATGTGAGAAGGGCTGAAGAAATAGCAGAGGACTTTCAGTGGAAATTCATAAATGAAGCACTTTGCACAGATGTTACAATTTCTTGTAAGGCACCAATAGCATGACAGATGCTGTAAAGGCAGTTTTAAAGGTAGTATGTTCCCAAAATCTTAAAATCTAGTCGGTCCACATACAGACAAGGGATAAAGACAAATATGGAGCAAAAACAGTAGGCTAGATCATACAATTTTGTTTGCTGCAAAGTGTCTCAGGAGAGAGAGGGAGACATGAGGGGAAAAAGTATTCTACAGATGCATGCAAAGTTTAACAGAAAGTAGGGCAAGGTGTAATCTTAGGGCAGGGGCGGGCAATTATTTTCGGCAGAGGGCTGCTTACTGAGTTTTGGCAAGCCATCGAGGGCCACATGACAGGCAGCCCAGGGCAGATAAATATTAATTTTCTAAATTTTTTAGGGGCCCCGCCGGCCAGACAGAATGGCCTGGTGGGCCGCATCCGGCCCCCGGGCTGCATTTTGCCCACCCCTGCCTTAGGGTGCAAACACACTTACTAACTTTCTGACAGCTAAGCCAACTTAACCTTTTAAAGTCAACTTAACTGTCAGAACATACACCCAGATGTGGAACACAGTCAACTTAAATGCAGCACAAGATAATACACCTCTAACGTGTATTAAGTGCACAGTGAATTGCATTAAGTCGACTTAGTTCACAATGTCAAGGATCTGTACGAGTGTATGCTCTAACACGGAGCAAGGCAACAATCTACTTCATCAGATGCTGTGAAGTTGCAGGCTTTGTAGCGGGTCTGCCTCTCTGTCTTCTTCCCCTCAAGAGAAGTTCAGGCAATGAAGTTCACCTCTATCTCAAGCAATGCAGTTGGGCACAGGCTGAAGGCTGGGCCAACAAAGGTCCTGAGCAATGCACCAGAAGAAAATACAGAACCATCTCCATGCCACCATTCACCACATACCGCTGAATAACTCTACTATGCTAGTACGAATGGTGAGTGTTACTTGTCAGAGACTTCAAAAAAAATGATCAAACACACTTCACTTCTCAGGCATTTTATTACAAATATCATGCCAAAACTTGAAAAAGGTTTGAATTAAACTACTTTCAGAGACCGTTCTGATGTGTATTAACCATGGAAAGGGCTTAAGAGACTGCACTGCAAACATATCTACAACAAATATCTTGCAAGACTACAGAAGGAAAATTACCCATCACTGAAAACAGATGTCAGTAAGGGGCACAGTCAAATCAATACTGAACACAGTCTAACCCAGGCTTGTCCAACATACGGCCCGCGGGCCACCATGCAGCCCGCCAAGCCATTTTATTTGGCCCGCGGCAGCGGCAGCGCTGCTGCCACGGAATGCAGAGCCGCGGCAGTGGTGGGGCTGTGGTGAGGCGGGGCCTGGGGAAATGGCAGCCACTGGCACTGCCGGCCCACACCTGCCTCCTCAACCGCCTGCTTCAAGCCACCCCGCTGCCCTGCCCCACAGCAAGGCAGCGCCTGCTCCCCCGGTCAGTCTCCCCCCGGGTGCTGTGGCTCTCCGGGCCCGGCCACTTGCGTGCGAGGCCCTCAGGGGGCTGCTTCTCATGTGCTGCTGGGGATGGCAGGAGCCCGGCCAGGTCTGCACCAGCCAGCAGAAGCGGCGGCGCAGTGGGGTGCTGCTCAGGACAGAACGAGCCTGCACTGGTCAGTCCCGAGCGGCACGCGGCTCTGCCACCGCTTCTCCTGGCCCGTGCAGACCTGGCCAGCCTCCTCCCGTTCCCAACAGCATATAGGTAGATGGCTTCAGCTGCATGCTGCTTTTCCTGCCCAGTGCTGACCCAGTTCTGCCCAGGCGGGTCCTGCAGCACCATGTCAACCCAGGCACGGCACCAGCAGGCCAGGTGGGCCCCAGGTTAACCCCGGCCTGGCCCCGAGGCTTCTCCAGCACCAGGTCAACCCGGTTGCAGCCAAGCAGCTCCTGCAGCACCATGTCAACTTGGGCATGCATGCCATGTCAACCAGCACCATGTCAACCCCTGCAACTTCAATGGTGTCAAAGGTCACGTGACATCACTTCCTGATATGATACCACTTCCTATAACATCTTTGAATATGGCTTGCTGGCCCATTGGGTGATAAAAAGTTCGTGATCCAGCCCCACATTCAAAAAGGTAGGACACCTCTGGTCTAACCACAAATGTTCTCAGAGGCAAACTGTATTGAGTACCATTTTAGGCACAGTTATTAAAACCCTCCTTATACTGAAGGGTCAGGTTTTGCTTAGTCTTTAAAATTTTCCATAAAGCACATATTTTATTAGGGCCTCCTCTACAGGTATGGCACAATTAACAGGTTAATTGCGCAGTTACCTGGAGACTAGCTACATGTGCAAAGCAGCTATTACACCATAAAAAGCTCCAACCTGCTATAGTTAGACCTCAAAAACACGTACTAACTTTACAGCTGGTTGCTTTACAGCTTTACTTTGTATGTATAGCAGGGTTTCCCCTGTGGCTGGGAGCCACATCAGCTGACAGGGCTACCAGCCACAGGGGTGTGCTATGCCCAGTGGGTCCCAGGGATCATGGCAGCTGCAGTCCCCAGGGTCCAGGGCTTTCACACACACCCAAACCCTAAAGATTCTCACAGCCATGATCTTCAGGGTTCATGAACCCCTGGGCCCTGGGGACTGTGACTACCATAATCCCTAGGGGTCAAGGGTGCATAAAACCCCTGGACCCTGGGGATCATGGCTGCCACAATCCCTAGGGTTCCAGGGTGCAGGAAACCCCCACTGTGGGAGGATCAACAAAGAGGTGATCCTGGGATCAGGCTCCCCTTGCACCGGCAATGAGGCGCAATGGGATCTAATGCGTGACCCCACAACCACGCCTCCTGCCAGGCACGTGTGGCAAGGCAGGAGGCACAATTGTGTGAATTGTGCATTAGATCCTACTGCACCTTTACCTGCATGTGTAGAGGGGATATGGGCCAGATTTACTCCTATACCTCCAAGCCAAGCGATACTACTGCATATAGGAGGTATATTTACAGAAAAGAACAATGTTGGTTTTGTTATCTATTGTTTACTTGTGACAGATCTCACTTAAATCACATTCTTTACAGAAACAGGCACATTGTCAGGATTCAAGAAATTGTTGTGAACTACTGTATTACAGTGTTAGTATTTAGAACACTTATATGACACTGAGGATAACACCGTGGCCTTAGTTCTACTTAACTCCATTCTTAAAGTTTCCAAGGATTGCTGCCACAAGTGCAGCAGCACGTGTGGTAGCAACCATGGGGGATCTAATTCAAATAGGCAATCAATATTTACCATGTTTCCAAATCTACTCAAGAAAGAGTTTTTATCAGTAAATATTTTATTGGCTTTAAAAATAAAAATTATCTGAAGTTGCTGCTTTATTACTCAACGTTCAGAGTTCTTCATATGATGAAATGACTCCGCTAACTTACTTGCCACCCCTCTGCAAATACAACTCCCTTCAATGGCATCAACATTCATATTAACATTTCAATTACTAGAAAAATATTAAAATACACTATTCTTCGGAACATCTGAAGAAACGTGCAGTGCAAGTCATCTAAAACTTGAGAACAAGGCCTTTAGACTTTTAGACTTTCATTAAATAGATTTGCATTGACAGTGTAAGCATGTAGTGGTCATCCTTTATCATTTTAATTGTTGGCTAATTTCTTTCCCCACTCCAAAAAGCTGTACTAGTTTTCAAACTAATGTAAAAGTATTCTTAGAGCAAAACAGATGAATAAACTTAAATAATGCTTAGATTTAAGTAACCTGTTATTTTCCTCCAATACCATTTCTCAACCCAGTAAAAACAGGAACAAAACAAATTGTTTGCTGTACCTCACAAATGCCACTAACACACAAATGGGGAATTCTTATGCATCATGTCTCTCTCTCTGTCCCCTCAAACATTTAAAAGGCAAACAAGTTGTGAAAGCTCGCAATGATTTTTAATCAAAAGCTTATTTTTCAATCTTAGCCATTTCCATCGAATTATAGAAAAGTAGAGCTGGATGGAACCTCAGAGGGTCATCTAGCTAGCCCCATGCTCCAGGTAGGATCATCCCTGACTAAATTATGCCAGCCAAATCTCTGCTCTTGAAAATTTCCAGCCATGAAGATTCCACAACATCTCTAGGTAGCCTGTTCCAATGCTTGACTACCCTTATAGTCAGAAAGTTCTTCCTAATCTCCAATTTAGGTATCTTCTGTTGCGGTTGAGGCTCTTGTCCCTGGTCTTGTGCCCTACAGCCACAGAGAAAAAACTGTCTTGATCTTTTACTAGGAACCCCAATTGATACCTCCCCCCACAAATAGACATTGACTCACTCATGACTATTCGCTGGGCATGATGATCCAATCAGTTATGTTTTCACCCTACAGAACTTTAATCTAAGACCAGTGGCTCGCAACTTTTTTAGACTCCAGGCATGCCCCAGAAAATACCATCTCTTAGCTTTTACCGTCTTTTTGACTATGGAAAAAACAATAAAGCAATTCTTCTGTTGTAATGAACTCAGAAAGACTACAGCAGTTTTTTAACATGATAGATTTCTAATTGAAATCTCTGGCATTATCTTGTGAATCATGTGTAAGTTTCTGCACAGACAACAGTGCTATTATTCACCAGCATTCACAGCAGCCTGGTTGATAACCTCCAATCTAGATTGCATTTTCTTAAGCTTACTTAGGAGTACGATCCATTACCTTTGCATGCTTCTTTAATGGTACAAGCTTACTAAATGACCTTAACATTGACCCTGAATAAAGCGAAGTTAAAAATGGAGTAGCTTTGATACACTTATATCAACATAGAATCATACAGATGTAACAGTTGTATCATAACAGCTCATATGGGTATCCTTTCATATCAGTACAAGTATGTACATTTTTACCGAGTCTCATATTCAGAGGATAGTGGGTACAGCGGAGGGCAGGATTTGGCCATTAGAATCTTTTACTGGTGATGTTGTACAGGTTGCCTTTTGGAGGATTAACTTGCTAAGTTAGCAGATTTGTACAATAAATGATCAAGGCACAATGAATGTGGAGCTCCATTAGTATAACTTTTACAAAATAAAATCACATTACACAGTACATCTACACTGTAGATAAGCTTTACAAGAACTCGTAAAAACTAATTTTAAACAGTCATTGAAAAAATATACACTGGTTTTAATATAAAGAATTTTGAGTTTTAGAATTTGTTCTATACGGTATAGGAAAACACACACAAGTCTGTCATCTTACATTCTAGTGATAAATTCTGTTAGTTTTATATTGTCAATCCAAGTTCTTGCTTTCAATTTAAGTTTATTTTTTTAGGGGTATATTCGAATATGAACTGGCTACAGGTTTCTGCTCTTACAGTTTAAACCCAATGTGTTTTCCATTACCATTTGAATGTTTTAAGCACATTAATGAGCGGTTTTGGGTGTTACCCTCCACTTATACATACATTCTCTTCAGGCTAACTTCCATACAGCCTTCAATTTATTCTTTGCCACAATTCTAGCGTTAACGTTTTAGAGATGATACCTCTTTGTCTAAGCAGACAGAAAAGGTAATGGGTGTGCTCTACTCAAATGTCTTTCTATAACTATTGCAGTGCCCATCCCTTATTGTCCTGTTTGTTCTCTCTTTCTCTTGTACCCTCAAGATTTACTGGAACAGGACCAGGCTAGGAAGTTCTCTCAGAGGCAGGCAGACTCATACAGCTAAGTCTCTGAGACTGGCAGCACAGAAGGAACCATAGGACCCTCTGTTTGGAGACAGTAATGCACACTAAATTTCATATAATAAATATAGAAGTAAAAGCAATAGAACTGAATTAAGGACTTCTAAAGGACCTTGCAAAGAAACTCCCAAATTTCTACATTTTTTTTAAATGGAATCTTTCAAGATTTGTCTGTTATTAATTTAAACTTTGGTTTTGCTGTACAAAAATAGTTCTCTGAGTTTTTTTACATTTATTGTCTTCTGCTGTTTCCCTCCATTTTAAAATTGGAATTCCTAATAGGCTGGTATTATGTAGCCAGAGATGCTCATGTTGCTCTATACCTCAAATGCAATGCAGAGAAACAAAAACTGCAAAACATCATATCCAGAATATGAAACTACGCAGATATTTTTAGACTAAACTTTCATTTATAATTGATGAGCATTTTTGGTTTGTGGTTCTATAGGTGCTGCAATACTGTATCGCTTATATGAAAAAATGTGAGAAAAAAGCAAAAGATGTTAATACAAATGTGATGTTGAATATTTTAGGTGTATTTAAGATCAATAGCAAGGGGTGGATCCAAAGGGGTGCAGTGGTGTGGATGCACCCCCCCCCCTTTCAGTTCATGGCATGGAAGTAGCAGTCAGGGTCTTTTCTTTAAGTCCTAAAACATGAAAGAAATTCTGTTCCTCCCCATCCCTCCAACCCACTGGTGCTGCTGTCCTCAGCTGCCCAGGGGGCAGGGCAGCTCCATAGCTGCTCCTGCCCTGCTCCAACCAGGCTCTATGGGAAGCCAGCTTAGGAAAGAAGAATGGCAGCAGCCAGGTTTCTCCTCCCTGCCCAGACAGCCATGATGTTTGTCAGCCCCAGAGCAGGCTCAGGAAGACTGATCTGCTGTCTTTGGCTGAACTGGGCTCTCTGTGCAGCCCAGCTGGATCAAGGCAGGAGTGGCTCTTTAGCCAAGGTCAGCAGTGGTGTGAAAGTCCACCCTCCAGCCTGCTCCTGCACCCACCTTTACAAAATTCTAGATCCACCTCTGTCAACAGCATAAAGCTCCACAGGACCAACCTTAGGGTACTTCAAACTTTGTCTCTGAAGTGGACATTTTGAAGTGGACAGGGCTCCTGCTAGCCAGAATCGTTTATAGCTTTATTACCTTGCCTGAAAGCCAGAATCTTTACTTGGGCATTCTGCATTACTAATGTTACATTAAGTCATGAAGAGATATGGTATGATCAGGGGTTGGAATTATAGAAATGAGTAAGCTCCTTTAAGAAAATTAAGCATCCAAATGAATGTCTTTGCTCACTGTACATGCACCTAGGCCAGAACTTGGCTCATTTTTTAAAATCCTTTTGACTTATTTTAATCAGAATTTCCTGCTAGTCTTCCCAGAACTGTTTTGGGTGACAAGATAAGTATTTTAACTACTTAAAATATGTACTGTCCCTGAGTGATTCAATTTGTTTAAATTCAGAAACAGAGGACCTAATTCCTCAAATTTCTTGCACTGTTTCAGCTGAATACATGCTGAATGAAATACAAAAAGAAATAACTGAAAATTATTAGCAATGTATCAATTCCATAATAAGCTTAATCGTATACTTGTAGGTCAGACTCTAAACAAGTTACAGTAAGTTAGTTGTGAAATTCTAGTAATTTGATGACTATCAGCAAAGAATTAACACACATGTAAAATGCATTTAAGGGACTACTTAGGGAAGAAACATATGGCCTGAACATTGCATTTCTGCTGCAATAATTTTTTTTATGGGGGCACAAATGGCAAGCAAATAGAAGCCGCTGCCCTTTGTTATGCCACATCAGTAGCTGTGACAAAAGGTAGTGTTAAATAGTGCCACTTTATTGTGGCAGACATTTATTTGCTCTGTGGCAGGAGAACGTGGGCAGCCTAGAGCTGCCCAAACTCTCCAAGCTACCTCTCGCAAAGAAGATGGTAAGCAGTGGAACATAGAGGGTGTGGGATCTCCATCCTTGGAAGTTTTTAAGAATAGGTTAGAGAAGCACTTAACTGACATGGTGTAATCTGGGACAGTATTCCCCTGAGCAGGGGTCAAATTAAATGACCTCCCAAGGTCCCTTTCAGCCCTACTTTTCAGTGATTCAAAGAAGCAACTTCTCCCAAAAACACACAACCTTTACACTTAAAGCAATTAAAATGTAAGTTTACTCATACCCTAAATAATATCTGTAAACACCATCCCTTTTCTTAAAATTATTACAGGTCTAAACCAGGAGCAGGCAGTTAAAATACCAACCAATTCCCCTTGCTTATGAACAATCCTGAAAATAATTTATTTTATTTTCTTAGCTAGACTGGCTCTGCATAGCTTACAATACTAACAATAATCAAATCTTATGTTTCTTCAGGGAAGTAAACAACTGACTAAATATTTATAATTATATTCAGTTAGAAAAGGATACATTTGCATAACCCCCTGCCTTTTTTTGATAGAGAGAGTAGAACCACACTTCACACCTTGAGTTTCCCAACAACATACTTCACTTGAACCAGAAGAACCCTTATTTTGGGACCAAACCAGAGGGAAGGAACTCATTTCCCCTCATCAGCAGGGATCCTGGTTTGCTCTGATAAAAAAATCCCCAATTTTCAGATTTAAAAAAAAAATACAAAATCCACATTTTTCTATGATTAAAATGAAACACCACTAATATATTTATATACATATAGTGGTGTTTCATGTTGATTATGAAAAAATGTGGATTTTGGTTTACTTTTTTAAAATAAAAAAATGGGGGAGGGGGGTGTTATCAGAGAAAACCAGGATCCCTGCTCATCAGCCTCTCCATGTAAATGTGCTGCTATCAGTACCATAGCAACGAAGTTTGGTGCCTGGGGGCAAAGCCCACAGGAGCAGTCTGCCCTCACCCCACACACAGACTGGGGAACAGACTGGGGAGCACATCCCCCCCCCCATGCTTGCCCGGGAATGTACACAGTGACCTGCCCTTCCCTCATCCCCGTACCATCCCAAATGAGCTGTTTGCAGCTCTGTCCCACACCCCACCCTGGTTGGGCGGTGCCTGTTGGCATCCCTTCACTTCAGCACCCTGCTCTGACCTCTCTCTGCCCCCTTGCTACAGCACTGACTGCTATACACTTTAATAAATGTGCAGGATAGTCTCTCTCTCTCTCATGTTTCTTGATACACTGTTTGGAGCTTCAACAACCTTTTAGGCAGAGAAGTAATAAAATCACAGAATTACAGTTAATGAGGGTCCAGGTTAAGAAAAAAAGGTGATCATTCCTTTTCAGACCTATGGGAAGATAAATCTCTGTTACTCCACCCTTCCAGCAGTCTCCATTCTGGGGATAGTCTCCCCAGGAACATTTTCCAGATTCTTACTCCCATCTTGTTCATAATTTCCTAAAGACTTCTCTATGTTTGTCTGTTTCACAGCTAACCACAGAACTGCAAAAAGAGCAGCTAAGAAAAGATTCGTACACATTTTCACTCTGCTTCAGCACAGGAAAAGTATGACACGATGATAAATTCTGGATTCTCTCTCCACTACACATTTTCACATTTGGAAGACTGGAACCATAAGGACTAGAAGACTTCTTTTAAAACATTTCATTCTTGAACAGTTACTAAGTACACCAGAAAGTGCACTCAACTGCTTGCCACAGAGGGGGAATTGTGCAAGGGGAATTTTCCAGGAGTGTATTAATAAAAGCTAACAGTTGCTGAAATTGACAGTTGTTACATTACCTAAAATTCTGTGTGTCAGATACAACAGCAAGTTGCAACCACAGATGAGCTTCTATTTATATCTTATTCATGATATGCCTGTGTGTGGTGATGTATTAGAAAAAGTTTATTTCAGGTGCCTTGAGGGTCCTCTGACACAAAGACCACAATAAACCCAATTTATTTTTATATATTCTTAAAACAGCAGTCACTCTTTATTATTGATAAAATAATTTGCTCTCTTCTACTGAAGGCAACAGAAGCTTCCACATACACATGGTACGTCTTGCCTTTAGCTCTCGTTGTATTCATGTTTCCCTTGTTCCTTAGTAACGGGAAGAAAGAGGTGGAATACAATATAAAGGAATAAGTAATGCATCTATATGAAGAGATGATGCAAAAAAGGAGGGGTTTCTGGTTTAGCGGATCACCGCAACATCTGCTCTACATTATTGCTACTCATATATAACTATTTTTAGTTTTTGAACAATGCATTAATATATTTTAATCATTTGGCATACTCATATAATACAGCCTTAAATTTTAATATTATTTTTAATATTACATATCACTGTCGTGTAGCTCGTTATTAATAGCAGTAACAGACCTACCAAAAGTCACTTTTTAAGAACTAAAGACAATGATACATTATTTGATAAGATAAAATTAGATTGCATCTGTTTCTTAGCCACACAGCTATATGCAAATGTTAATTTTATGATGTTCTTTGTAATATAATTCATTTGAAAAGTTACTTATTACAATTTTCATATATTTGAGTATGTGTTAACTGAATAAAATCTTGCCCATTTTACAGGCTTTTTAACAACATCTCTCAATTTTTTATATCTTAGAAGTATAGCAGTTAGAGGGAAAAATTTATTAGGTTCAACCCCTCTTCCTTTCAGTACAGGATCATTTTCCTGTAGCACAATCTTTTAGCATTTTGTCTAGTGTAGAGGTCAGCAATCTTTTAAGGCTACAGGCCAGATTGATCCAGTTTGGGTCAGAATTGGGACTCCATGGGCCAGACCCAGCCAAAGGGCTGCAAGTTACCAATCCCTGGTCTATCCTAAATCCTGAAAGAGGGGTGTTACATCAATTCTTCTCACAAGCTTTTCCACAATATATTTTAATATGGCATTTTCCTAGTTTTCATTTCATTTGCCTTAGTTATACCTGTTGAATGCTTTTCCACCACCCTTCCTGATTTTGCTCTTCAAATAATTATGGGTTTATATTCTGTAACCCACTCTCTTTCTTAGGCTGATATTCTTTGCCAAGGAAGATTTCAAACTTGTTACCTTGTACAAAGCTGTTCTAATCTCTGACAATTACTATTTTATCCTGCTCTTTCCAGTTTACCTCAAAGGCAACATGCTCCCCAGAACTGGATTCACTATTCCAGATGGGATACCTCAGACACACGCACACCAACTTCCCTCCCACTATGGTTCAGGTAAGAAAAGGAGAACAGAAGCTTCATAAGCGTTCTGGGACACAGTATGGGGGATGTATTCCAAACTCTTAGCAATTATTTGTTGGGTTATTATACCCAAGCACTCCCCTTCCCTGTGCATTAGTTTCCCCTTCTCCGGGCTAAGCCTAAAATTGCCATTTTTAAGGCCTGTTGAGGGCGCTTGTCTACATGTGCCTAAAATTGCCTTAATGCACCTTAAGCAAAGGTAAATTAAGTTTAGGTGCATGTAAATACATGTCTAGACAAGCCCTCTGTGACTTAGTTTCCTACTAAAATGAGATAATACAGCATTTCTCAAACCTTGTGGGCTTACACCCCACTGTAGTAAAGTCACAAACTCTTACACCACACCCCCCCTCAACATCAGCCACCACATCCCTAACCACTAAAAGAACTGGCAACAATCAGTAGTAAGAGGAAGAGGTGGCTAAGGCAGGAATATGTGAAAGTGGCTGAAGTCGGGGGTTGCTGCCAACTGCTGTTCTTAGTAGCATACCAGGAAATTTGTGTGCTCCTCCAGGGTGGGAGCAGGCAGGCACATTTTATAGGTTGAGAAACATTGGGGAAATGATATTTCTCCTTTCTAAAATGCTTTGATAGAGCATTTTACTGATGTACTGATAAACACGTAGAAAGAATTTTCAAATCATTTCAGAATTAATTACATGAATTTCTAAGGACACGTGATGCTCAAATGAGTGCTAGTCTTGTCATAATAACGCAACCCCAACATTGCTCCAATTCACGTTCCCAAAGGGAGGAAAGATAACATCAAGGTTTGTAACACCAGAGAGATTACTAACTAATAGAAGACACAAGCATCTTCATAAAGCTTTCCAATTCTCCCAAAGGTGCTTGCTCCATAAGATTAAAACAAGATTTGCAACATATTCTGTTGAAGACTAGAAAATGACCGGCAGTTGTTAAATGACCAAATCCTTACATAAAACCCTCGAAGGCATTTAAGTACATCTCACAGGGATTTTTAGACTGGTTCCCATAAATTGTTTGTGTTACTTAGGTAGGATTTGTCCCTCTAGTAATTTATGGACAAATTTCAAACTATTCAGAGAATCAATCTGCAAGCTAATTATGCAAATGTTTGGAGGTGACCTGACCTTTTGATATCTTTTCCTCTATATTCCATTATCTCAACTTTTCCTTCTCTCTGGTTGCAACCGAAGTGTTATTGAAGAAACTTTGAAGCCCTTTACACTCACAAAAGCAATATGGTATTAACTTTTTTTCCTTCTGAAGTTGGTATCTACAAATTTTCGAGGACATGCAAGCTCAAATGCATAAAATATTCCCAGTGAGTCCTAAGGTGTGATACTTGAAACCTCAAAAAAAATTATGAGCACTTCGTAGCATCACCATTAACAGGAAATCTTCAGGATGGTGGACTTGGCCAGATTCTAGTATCAAAAGGTAAAGGAAAAGAGGTCAGATAGTGAAACCTGATGTCATCTGGGCTCCTGGTAAATAAGGTGCTATTAAGGTGATTTAATTTAATTTAATTTAATTTTAGTTTTATTAAGGGAAGTGGAGAAAGTTCAGGTCATTTATTTAAAATAAGTATGTTTCTGTCCATTCCTCAATTCTTATAGAGTACTGATATGCTCTCGACAAATAAAGTAAAACTCTGCAATGACTGATATTTATAGAAACATTTGAGGAGCTTTTGAAAGACAAATTAAAAATATACTAGAATGGTCTAAACTCACTTAGGCTTTCTCCATGTGTGTGTTTTAAGCCAACATTCCAAACCTGTCAACTGCATCTTCCTTACCTTCATCTGATCCTTCATGACTCACTGCAGAAGCTAAATATAGTGCAAGGCCAGTGTTGATGAGTGACTCAGAACTGTGCGTTAAAGATCCAAAGAAAAGGAAAGAAAGAGCTCTGGGAATTAAAAAGATCAGATCTTGCCAGTAAAACAAAAGTTTTAAACCATGCCCTAACCGCCCCCATGACTGTAAAGGGAAAAAAGGTTGTATTAGACTTACGGCAAATGGAAACTAGGAAGAATAAACTGGTTCTATTGTTGTTTTCTGTTATCAAAAGCAATGCATGGATGTACTTCTGAAAAAACTTATGGAAGGACTAACTAAGATGAGATAACTTATTGATATCTTATTGAAGATAAGTATCTATCTGATGCAGATGTCTACTAATGCATAGTATATGGAAAAGGTATGAACAGAGCCCCATGTTCCTACCCTACTACTAGCACCAGTGATAGTGACATATTTAATTGGGATTACTGAAGCAGCCTGCACCTAATTGAATGAATTTTAATTGGAACTGGAAAGGTCATAATTGGAAAGATCTTCAACACAATCCAAGATCCATTTTGAGAGTTTGTAAGGGACTCTCATATCAACCTCTCAATCTCTCACTAGAGGAGATAGATAAACTAGCAGTTCACCTGACGAGTTCAGTTATGCGTAAAAAAAAAAAATGTCCCTTGGACATAAAAAAGTGAAGAGCAACATATCAGCATGAGACTTTACGAAGAAAAGAACTGACTAGTAATTTGCTGAACGTGAAATTTGAAAACTTTGGATAAAAATTCTATGGATTTTCCCCTTTCCTGGAGGAAAACACGGATTTCTCATTTTCCTGGAGAAACCCGTGGATTTTGAAGTTTTGCAAAGAGCTTTCTGCAAGCTGGCAGAGCTCCAGCCTGCAAGGGGCTGGGAGGGAGTGGGATACGGGCAGTCAGGCAGGGAATGTCAGGTACACGTGGCCATCAGGCAGCCTGGAGAGCAGCTCCTGCAGATAAGTCAGGGGAGAGAAGGGAGGAATTGAGACCTTGGTAAGGAGGGAGGGAGTTGGGCAGGGCAGTGTGTGGGGCTTGGGGCCCAGGTTCACAATACATGGATGCAAAGCCATGGTGGGAAATGGTACAGAGCTACAGGCAGCTCTTCCAAGGGGCAGGGAGGGTGGGCCAGCTCTCTGCCACTGTGTACACTCCTGGGAGGGACAGGGGAGCCCATGCCCCCCAGATTTGTGCATGGGGCACGGCAGGGAGCAAGTGCAGGTTGCCCACTATTGTTACGCTTCAGCTCTGTATTCTTGGGCAACCCTGGCACAGGATGCAGTCTGTCTGACTCACAAAGGACTCAACCCCCCCCCCCCCTACATAAACGAAACTGATTAAGATGCAGTGAGAGACGCACCTAAAACTCTCCAGATAAGGGTGATAAGAGTGAACAACTGCCCTCGGTCTCACTTGCATCTGAGATGGAACCAGATGACCATTCATTTACATGAGAGATGGAAAACAGAAAGCCTGAAGCAGAGACTGCAGTGAATTCTGGGACCAGAGAAGCAGGAGAGCACTGCATGATGGGGAATCTGTGCTTCCAATGTTAATTAACCCATGTTCACACACACCCAGCTCAGCATTTATCAGACCAGTTCTAATCTGGATTTGCTAAGGACTCCCCCCCCCCGACACACACATACACACACAGCTCTAAATTTAATAGGCATCTCGGGCCATACATTCCCCGGTCCCACTATGGGAGGCCTATTTAAACTTGATTGACTAAAACTCGGTTGCCGGGTTAGGGAATGCTGAGGCAAGAGACCGAGTCAGAGGGGGTATGGGCAACATTTGAACAATGGTTAAGGGTTCATCACAGCATCCAGCCTGCTGGAGCCCTAATCCCAGGTGTTGTCGTATCTTTCCCGAGATGACTGGTGGAAGTCCTCTCCACAAAAGGTTATGAGCACCCCAATAATTGCTTTAATCTGGAAAAATCATGGTAAACTGAGGCTTGTGCACAAGTAAAAATCCCAAATCCTGATGCTGCAAGCTATCTGTTGTTCCTGAAGAAACCATGAGATATCCCATCAGTATATCTGCCATCCATAGGAATTTCAACCTGGCTCCCAAGTATTTGGGTTACTCCCTAATCTTAAGTGTTTCCTGATTATCAATCAGTTTCCTGAGATGGTCCAAACCAGATAACCCCTTGTCGATAGAAAAGACAATGATTTACACTACTGAGGGTGCTTCAAAGCAGCTGAACTGAGGGTATAAAAATCTGTAAGTGTGTGTGCTTAAGAGGAGAAAGAAAGAAGAAGAAGAAGCAGGAAGAAAGAAGGAAAAGGAAAGAAGAAGAAAACTCCTGTGCTGACACCATCCCCTGTCGTTCTTGGGACGCTGGAAGAACAGATCGTCTCGCTCTTCAAGGATTGTGCTATGGACTGTGCCTGTCAGCTTTGCAACCTGAGTACCGTGGACTAGGTGAGATTCCCGCGTTCTCTCTTCTTTCTAGGCATAAACTTCTGAACCTGAACTGTATCAGTTAAGCTTGAGCTAAGTTTCCCCAAATACTTAGTGAAACCAGGGTAGTATTGTCATTGTTTGTGTTTGTTTTTCTTTTGCATGTCTATTACTACTAGTACTATTATATATTTCATATGCTTAGCAATAAATAACTTTTATAGGCAAACTGGTAGTAATTGGGTATATTTTTCCTTCTCTGCTTCTTTTTCCTCCTGTGCTCTGCAGCAACGCTTCTTTTACCTATGCTAAAGATCCCTGTGAAGTCTAAATTATTGTGGGGTTTGCTCATCAAGAGGCCAAAGATTGGGACGTGCTGAGTTTGAAACACATAAGGGGATCAACTTGTACAGGCTGATTGACCCAGTTTGACTCAGACGTGCCCTTATGAACTGAATGCTGGCCCATGAGGGTGTCAGCTGGACACCCAGCCGGATTCAGAGGGATTCTGTTTACCTGTGTGCTTGTGTTTGACTGCATGTTATTGTTGCTCTTATGAACTGATTCTTGGCATATAAGGGTGTCAGCCTGTCCATGTTGATCAGCCCGGCCAGGTCAGGCGTGTGTTTGTGTGTATGACTGATTTGGTGACTGGAGGAACCCAGTCCCATTGAGATTGAGTCCTGCAAGATAGCTCCACTGGGGGTGAGGGCTTGCAGAAGGGAGAAATACAGCTCCATATACTAACACAAGCAGCACATTGACAGAATCACCAAGACCCTAGAAACTATCCCTAATAAATGAGCACACCCCAAAGTAATGGGCAAATTTGGTAACACTATGGGCTCAGGCTCCCACCCTGCTGCCCTGCCCCAGGACCTTGGTAGCCTGGCGGGTGCAACCCAGTGCTGCAGGGCACAGCGGGGCTGTGTGGGGAAACTGCTCGCTGCTACAAGCTCCATGCTGCCCTGGCACTGCATCCCCTCTACATGTGGCTGCAGCAAGAGGCACAACCCTGCACTGCTGCTGCCACGCAGGCAGGGGACACCTCACCAGGGCAGCACGGAGCTCACAGTAGCAAGCAGCTTTCCTGGATGACCCTGCTGTGCCCTGCCCTGCAGCGCCGGGTCACACTCACCAGGCTGTTGGGGGTGAGTGAGGGGCATAAGCAGGGGCTGGGAGGGGGGAGGGGGACAGGGGGGCGGGGAGTGAGGGGCACAAGCAGGGCCACGGTGCTGTGGTGTGGGGGAAGAAGGGGAGTGAGCGGCATCATCAGGGCCAGGAGGGGCTTTCATTTTAAACATACATTTTGGAGGTTCTATCAGATGATTTGCATTTTTTTTAATCAGAGAATTTGTGATATTTATCAAGGAAAACCAGGATCCCTGGTGATTACATTGTCTGACATAGTACTTATGGACTGATCTGACTAAGAAAAGGCTCTGAGCAATGTTCACAGGCTCTGAGCACTGTTACTGGCTCTAGTAAACTGATATTTGGTTCTAGTATCCTGAATCAGTGAATGTGGGAGGCTCATCCAATTAAAGGCCTGTGCATCACTATTGTTTCTGTTGACATTATTGGAGAAAGGGATATTCCTGTGCAAAGCAGTTCTTCTATGACCCCAGAGACAGTCGAACTCCTGAAGGAATCATAACCAGCATGCCTAGATTGGGCCTGCCTGGACTATAAATTGATCTGAGCTAAGCTCACAGGCTACAAACATGAAGCCTCCTGTAAGATGTTACATTACAAGAGGCCATGTGATCAAGAAGGGAAAGGTAAAATCATACTACAGATTGAGAGCTTGATTTCAGTTGTTCTATCAAAGCAGACATTATCTAGCATCTGTCATAGGATAGAACTGTTTTTACCTTTGTTGAGTTCAGAACAGCTAAAACAAATTCTATAATGCAGGTTGCTGTGAAAATAGACTTTTTTGTGTTTGATAGAAGACCTAATGTTTATAGTATGTTTGGGGCTGTATTCAGCAGTCATTGGAACAGCGTACTGGAGTTCATTCTTGCGAGAGAATCTCACAGGGGAGAACTTCCAGGCATCAACCTGTAAGATCTTTCTCCTGGAAGGGGCATGACTCTTCTCAGAGAAACTTAATAAACATTTGTACACTCCTAGTTTCTACAGGGAAAGTGGCAGTTTTCCCAGTAGAAATGTAATGTCTGTACATGGCCTGAACGTGGTCACTGAAGTCGCCTTTTACAAGCTAGTCGTCTAAGCATGCGAACATTTTTCTATCTAGTCACCTGGGTAGACTGATACTGCTGTCATGGCCTGTGTAAACATTCTGTTGAATGTTGCTGTTGAAAGGAAGAAGACATTATCCTGTACTGGAAATGCTGATCAGGAATCAGAAAACTTGTGCATTGGATGGATGTCTATACAAAGGCAGGCACCTTTTTCTGTTGAGAGCTGCAAAACACTTCTCTTGATGCAATGAAGTGTTTATGGAGAGTCAAGTAATCATGATACAGCAAATGAAAACATCAAACTTTCTGAGATTTGAAGGGTTTTCATTCATCTTTATTCTTGAGAACCAGGAAGTACTTACAAAGATGTGTTCCTTAGAGATCAGGTGGTATAAATTCTCTGGTTCTAAGTGTCAGAAAGAGTTTACTTCCTCTATAAGCAGTCTCACATGAGAGCGACAGGGCAGGTGTCTAGAACTAAGCATTGTGGGCATCTAACTGTGCATGAGGTGGAAATAATTCCCCAGAGTCTATCTGTCCATCTTCAAAGCTATCTATGATATTAAAAATTGACAGAGATACCCTCCATGTAGTGTAGAAAAATGGGAAAGATGGAATAAATGAGGAACTAAAGACTGCATATGCTGTCCTCAAAAGTCCTGTCAAATATGTGTTTAGTTGTTGGCTAAGGTTCCACACAATGAAAGGCTTCTTACTTTTTTTCTGTACATTTTGAAGTTTGCATGGAGGCTGATATGAACTTTGGTGGTGAAAACTTTGGAGAAGAAAATTAACTAGCTTGGTGCAAAAGAAAATACAGTGACAATTTCAGCCCCTGCTGTGAAAGTGTACCCATTTTTAATAATCATACTTGTAGAGGGCAGTCTAATTCTTAGTTGAGAAAATTTGCCAAGAAGTTCAGAAGAGCTATAACAAAATAAGCTGTAACGTAGCTAACTTTTGTATTGAAGGCTTTTTAAATCATTTGCACTTCTGCACTGTAAGTCCTAGTTACCAGGACAGCCAATGCTCAGTTTAATTTGTGGTAAGGAGAACGAAAATTTGGTAGAAACCTATAAATCTGCCTGGCAAATATCTCCAATGATATTACCAGGTAGAATGAGACTACTATCCTTACAGAACAGATAGGTAAAGCAAGCAGAAATGATAGTGAGATATACAAAAACTTCTTTAAGCATTTATCAGTCAACTGAAATGAGTTCATTTAATCTGATACTAGTTGGCTTCATGTTGTTGGAGTATTATTGCAAATGATTGTTAAATAAGTCCTTCCAGAACCCAATTTTTAATAGTCTCTACTTTCTGAAGCAAATAATATCTTAACTGTAGGATATATTTTTTCTTTCAAATTGAGACAGAGTATAGGTACCATAGCAGCATGGGTAAAACATTATTTACAAGTAAAACGTAACAAAATATTGAGCTTTGGTCTCAGTATACGTGTCCTTACAGACCTGCGTGAGAAATGAGAATGATTAAGTTAGCTTCCACAGTGTTGCGGATGAAGTGATAAACAAAATGGAAGCTAATTTGTAGGGCAGAAATCTGTATTTAGTAGAATGCATATGTTCCAAACAGATTAAAATTTACTAAAAAATATTAAATTATGATTCCTTAATGAAAGAAGTCTGAGAATAAGGCTATGGTACATGCAAGTGGTTTACTTACATTTTGCATGATTTTTAAGAGGTATTTCATTTTACCAGGTAGATTCAATAGTGTCATCTTGAAAATGAATAGTACCTTCTTAATATGACAGAGTAGGTTTAAGTTTGCCTGTTAAGTAAATAATGTGCCCCGGTAAAGTAGCTATCTTCTCCCTGGGCAAAACAGAAAAAAAACAAAGGGGACAACTGCCCCCCCACCCCTTCCACCACTGGTCTTACTAGTGACAGTTCTTTTGAATGGTTTTAACAACTTTTCAAGCTACAAGAAAATAGCATAAGAACAATACCCTTTTATTTGCTTGTAAAATTCAGAAAATGAAGTAACCAAATTAATGTTAAGGTGCAAGGTAAAACTGTCAAAATAACTGGAAGAAAACTACTGGGAACATTTAATTATGTTAACAGCCTACTGCAGTGAGTCCTACCATTTTCAAGTTGTATATGTAGGTACATTATTTCTCTCAGATCTGCTTCTTTGGCAATCACTCACAGTCAAGGATGACTTTCTTCCACGATTGTCTTATCTGTGGGTCCTAACCTGGCTAATAAGGATGATCCAGGATCAACGGATTCATCAAGCATGTGTTTCTGTGCAGGGTGGGTAGCTCCAGATTCTTGATTTGGTCTGTGACACGCTGTTTCTGCCACTCCCACTTTTCTGTCCCCCGTTGTCATTGTAAGGGTTCAAAGTACTGAGATCCTTGCAACATACTCCTCCTCCATTTGAGGTGATCCTGGGCAATAGTTTCCCAGGAGCTGATGTTGATGAGCATTTTTTCCAGGCTGGTCTTTGGGACACCTTTCCAGTGCTTTTTCTTCTCTCCTCTTGACCATATGTCTTGACTGAGCTGGGATAATAAAACTTGCTTTAGAAGTCTGGAGTCAGACATCTATCTCGATGACGTGGCTGGCACAGTGAAGTTGATGTCTGATGATCACTGCATTGATGCTTGTGGTGTTTGCTTGTGAGAGGACGCTAATGTTGCTGCATCTATCTTCACACTGGATTTGAAAGATTTTCCACAGGCAGTGTGGACGGTACTTTTCCAACAACTTGAGGTGTCTCCTTCATGTTATCCTCATCTCAGCCTTGTACAGTAAGGTGGAGATCACAACTGCTTGATAAACCGTGAGCTTGGCTTCAGATCCGATGTCACAATCTTCAACTACCCATTTCCTCAGGCATCCGAAGATGTTCAGTTTCTCCAGGGAGAGTTCCTGCTCTTTCTGGAGAAACCACAAGTGTACAGAAGTTTGTAATTTTTCTCTTAGAGTAAATGTGGCCAATTTGGGAGAAAAATAACTCAAAAACAACCCAAGTGAAGTGGCTAACCACAGACTTTCTGTACAGGCAGCCAATGTACTTTGCTGCTTCTCTCCCTTTCCCACAGGAGGAGGAAGAACGTGCATTAGTCTCAGCCAAGCATAAAGCAGAACATGCCCTCTGAGTGCTTCGGGCTGGAAAAGCCCAGCGCTGAAGCAGTTAGGGAGTAAGTTCTCCTCCTGACTTGTTCCCTGCCCAAATCACACTACAGCACTTGGGAGCAGAGAAGCATACAACCATATGCCCTGCTCAACCTCAGCTGGGTTACAAGACAGCATGGGGGCAGGGGAAACGCTGGAGGAGACTTCTGCCCACAGCACAGACCCTGCCCCACATTCCCTGACCTTGATGATTCCTGCCTACAATCACTCACGAAAAAAAAAAAGGCCTGCAAAGTGTCATGACCCAAAGGTCTGATTTTTTTGTGTGTGCTTCAGCACTAAGAATTATCCCCGTGGGTTTACAGCTTCATTGCACGGAGGAGTTCTGCTGCGCAGAGAACCCGCGTGCAAAGGAGTGTTCCCGCCACTTTGCAGCGATCTTTGCAGGGTGCATTTCCCTTTGCAACACAGAAATGCACGGTGCAAAGATTTCCGGCTCGTCATATGCAAATTTGTGCCCCGCAATTGGCTAGTGCTAAATTATTCACACGTGGCGGCTAGCGATTGGCCTGCTAGCCGTATAAGAGGCTTGAGCAGTTTCCGCCCAAGCCGAAGATGACTCCGCATCCATCTCGTGGGGACTCTGGGTGTGCGCGGCAGGGTAATAGAAACCCTGTGTGTTGCTCAGAGGAGTTTGGCGGCCTGATCCACCGCCCACCTCTTCCCGTCTTCGAACGGAGCCTACTATAAGACGTAACGACGAGTTTAATACGCGCTTGTCCTGGACATCCGGAGTTCTGTCTGCGTGGAGCCTAACAACCTCCACGTGATTGTTCATGTTTTGTCTGCGTGGAGCCTAGCAAACTCCACGTGTGTTCGTGTTTTCTGTTGTAACCGCAACTCAAGCAAGTTCTCAGCCTACACCACGACCATCTCGGTGTAAGTAAAACAATCTTAAAATCAACCGTTACGTGTCTGTGCCTAATTCTAGCTCGTTGACCTCCCACTCTGATCCAGCCTGCCCGGGCTGCTGGCCACAGCCCGCGTGCAGAGCGACGAAAAGGGCCCGGGGTCAGACCCGGCCCGCACACAAAGCTCTCTATGCTGCATGCCCTAGGGACCCCTGGCAGCCCAACATCCACACTGCAGGACTGCAGCATTGCTTCTCTGTCTGAATTTCTGTATAGGTCAGTTTTTCTCTCAGAAAACCAACTTGGGAGAGTTGTCCTGGATGATTTGAATGTGTGTACACAGCAATGGACTCTAAAAAACCAGTGTTCAGCCAAGGCAGACAAAAGTCCATATCCACAAAGACAAGTTACATTTTCAGCAGTCAGTACCCTAATACCTGCATTTCATCGAATACTAGAAAATGAGGGTTGCAAGGGACCTCAGAAGATCATCTAGTCCAATCTCCTGCTCAAAGCAGGACCATTCTTAAGTAGATCATCCCAGCCAAGGCTTTG
Organism: Alligator mississippiensis; assembly: GCF_030867095.1. Classification (NCBI taxonomy): domain Eukaryota; kingdom Metazoa; phylum Chordata; order Crocodylia; family Alligatoridae; genus Alligator; species Alligator mississippiensis. The sequence continues at coordinate 243,638,357 of NC_081825.1, read as the reverse complement.
TCTAGTCAAGTCTTAAAAACCTCCAAGGATGGAGAGTCTACAACCTCTCTGGGTAACCTGTTCCAGTGGTGCACTACCCTCCTTGTGAGAAAGTTTCTCCTGATACCCATCCTGAACTTCCCTTTCTGCCACTTGAGATTATTGCTCCTTGTTATCTGCTACCACTTGTAACAGTCCAGCTCCATCCTCTTTGTAACCACCCTTCAGGTTGTTGAAGGCTGTTATTAAATCCCCCCTCAGTCTTCTCATTTGTCACTCTACTGCTAGACAAGGCTCTCAGAAAGTGCATTTTGGTGTAATGTAGTAATCAGATATATTGTTACTCACAAATTCTGGCATAAAGCTCCTATAACTGGATCATTTTCTTAAGAATTGCTTGGTAGCATATACAGATCTCCTATTCTAAAATTAAATCTCTGTTCACTGAGCAAGGAGCTGCCTAAGGTAGGAAACACAGGAAATACAAAAGACATGAATCCTACAACTGTGAGTACAACTACTGACTGGACCCCTCAGGAGAGAAGGAGACAGGGATGCACCTACCAGTAGCATGAGGATCCTGATTGTGCTAAGACAGGATGGTAAGCGCCAACATGCTCAGCCCTGATCAGATAAAAGTAGCACTGGCATTCACAGCAGCAGAATTTCAGGCACCCAGCAAACTTCACTGGTATGAACCTAGGCATCTATACACTTTAGCTGCCTATGGGGTAGGCAGGGTTTTGAGGATTAAATTTCTGGAGATAGGTGGAATTTAGACATCTGACTTCCAATTTAAGGTCAAAGCCCTTTTGTGGATCTGGACCTAAGGGTACTAGATATGGGCACTACAACTATTTATTTTTTCTTCAAATTTAAAAAATATAAACAAGCTTAATTATTTAACTTTTTGTATATTCTAAAAATAAAATGGAAACAACCAATTTGTAGGGATAATTTTTCTAAATTTAAAAAATAATTAACTTTGATAAAGACAATTTATATTCTTGTAGGTATGATTTTCCTTGTCCCTCTTACAGCCTAGCCCAATCTGGACACATGGGGGATAGTCTGGTGCTGATCCTGCTGTGCGAGCAATGGCCCAAGTAAGGCTAGGGCCAGGTGCATGGAGTTTCTAGCTCTCCCCGCTGCCAAGTTTCAACCTGTGGGTAAGCCCCACTGGCCCAAAGTGATGTTTCCAAGGGTCAGACTTGGCCAGTGGTTAAGTACTCCTATTCTAGAAGAACTCATTCAAAAAGCCAGAAAAGCTGCTTTTTAAATCTTCTTGGAAGTTAAATATGCCACCAGCAAAAGAACCAAAACTTCTGTAAAACAGAAAAGCGCTGGCTGTGCTCAGTTCAAAAAAGCTTTTAACAACAAGACTAGCTGTTGAGCTCAATGATTAAAGAAAACTATACAATTTTGCTCAGCATAGCATGGTAAGACTTAAATCTACCTTTCACTATAGATGAATGACATACAGTATTTGAAATACTTCTTTTTTAAATAAAAATGACCATATCAGTAGGGTGGCCACATATATTTCAAAGATGTTAAAAAACAATTATATGAGAAAATCTGGCTCATTTATTTTGAGAGAGGGATCTCATCTGGTTTTAGCCATAGGATACTTAATGAAAGTGAAGTTTTCTGACATTGGATAATTTTTTAAGGGCGCCCACGTCCTGTAAGTGTTAAAATTTAGCATATCTCTAACACTGGATTTTTTAGCAAATGTCCCCCTGGTTATAACAATTCAATTTGTTTGCTCTGAAGGATATGGACGGCAACATAAAGAAAAAAATACTTATCACCAGTTCTGTAGCTAAGAAGGTTCCTCCTGTGAGAGGAATTTTTGTGCCCTGCACTTGTAAAGTCATACCTTCCTTAATTTTCACAATTTTTTTCTCTAAAAAAAATACACAAAAAATATTGAGGAGACATGCTTCACTATTGCAAAGAAGTTAAGGCCATGTACAGGCCTTAAGTTTGTACCAGGAGAAATCACAGCTCTCCCAGTAGAAACTGTGAGTGTACATTCACACAGTTCCTCCTGGAACAAAAACAGCTGTTTCAGGATAAAAGTAACTCGCATCTGACCCAACAGAGGTTGCTCCAGAGAGAGTTTCTCCCAGAACAATATCTGTACATTTCCCCAACACTTGACTCCTCCCAGGAAGCAGGAGTTTAGTAGTTGGAAAATGCTCCGTGTGCCTTCTAAGACCAGGGTGACCCTGGTCTGGAGAAGGCAAGGGGAGCAGCAGCTGCTTGCCTCGTCCCAATGCTGGGAGGAGTCACGTGGTGGGAAAAGGTTCCTATGCCTTTCCCAGGCTGGATGTCACCCCTGTCTGGAGAAGGCATTGGGGGCAGCTGCTTCCACTCCTCCTGTAGACTGGGAAGGAAGGGGAAGAGAAACTTCTTCTTGCTCCCTGCCTCTTCCCCAGACTGGGGTCCTCAGTCTAGGGAGCAGGCTGGCGCTTTGTCTTGCTGCTCTTCTCCCTTCCTCAACTGATCTGGGAGGGGACAGAGTACTGCTGGTGTTCCCTGTTTCTTCCCCAAACCAGGAACTGCCCAGCTTGGAGAAGGGACAAGGAGTTTTGCCTCAGTGCTCCCCTCCATTCTGCTCCTGGAGACTGGATGTAGAGTAGAGGAGACTGCTCCTTACCTGTTCTCCAGACACCAGTCTCAGAAGGCAGGGGGAATCTTTTCCTGCTGCTCCACTCCTCTTAGGTCTCAGGAGGACGCCCAGGCAGGGTTCACTGGGAAGGTGAGGAAGGAAAGGGAGAGGGGATGCCTGAAGGCTCAATGCCTTTATGCTCTGTCTCCTGGAAAGACTTCTACTGAATGTCTGTTCATAGCTTTAGATATGGGCATAACTTTCATTTTCAGTGGCTGCCACATAAGGGCCAAAATAGGACTAATGCATACTATCTTTGTAAATCATTTTGCTTGCTCAGATTACATCCTTAGATACCTTTTTTCCAGTTATATTTGCTAGACATCTGGTATATTTTCTCCACACCTCACTTACAGTACTTAATGATTAAAAAATAGACTAACACATACACACACACTCCAAATTAATGTTTGTGACAAAATATCTCTTCATAGAAATAGTTTATCTAAATTAATTTCCTCATTTTGGAATAATTTTCTTCTTATCCTATTAAAATTAATGTTCCTACAGTAGTTCATATCCTCTGTCTTCAAAGTATATTCAATAAAAGAAAATGATTTCAAAACAACAGGTTGTGCTATGCACAGAGGAAGCTTGTGAGATCATCAATACACAACTTGGAGCTAAAGAACATGGAAAAAAGGACTTAATTCATATGATTAATATTTAACACAAAATAAGTAACATAAAAATGATACACTGCAAGTAAGAAAGACTTTAAACAACATTTGTTAGTCAAAACTTGTTGTTGCATAAGCTACTGTAACAAATTCTTTCAATAGTGATATTTCATCTTATTTATGCAAACATAATTTCCAGCTTAAGCCATGCTAATGATGTGTTAAATCATGCCAGGCTTCACTAGTCTGCAATGTAAAAAAACCTGCATAGGTGCTTTTTTGCATTCTAGGGTGTCACTTGATCCTTAAAATGGGGTATTCTCGAGCCCTGCCAGCGTGAATAAGGTTATTCACAGACATTAAAAAAACAAAAAACAAAACCACATTTTAAACTCCATGCACTCCTGTGCTGAGTCCAGCACATGCCCAGAAGAGGCAGTGTGGTAGCTGGACCCAGCTGGTCCAAAGTCTATATAGACAGGCACTTTAGTGGGGCTTTTTTGGTGCTTTTATCTAACAGGTGATTGAATCAGCTTTACCGAAAAGCACCAAAAAGCTCTGCTGAACCACTCAATCTATACAGACGCTGCCCAAGCCAGGTAGAAGTAACACACTGCTTCTTCTGGTAAAGGGCATTGTAGTTTTGGTTGGGGGGGGGGGGAGCTGGAGGGGGGGTGTTGTTTGTTTGTTTTTTAACTTCTGCAAGCAGCCTGAGACTTAAATTTAACTTGCATCTCTATATGGGCACAGGACACATGAGCTTTGTAAAATAATGGGAGTGATTAAGTATAAAATTAAGCAGTACTAGATGACTTAAACCACATATTCTACATGAATAAAGACTTATAAATCTGTCTAAGTTAGAAACTTCTCAACAGAATCAAAATGGTTAGGAGACATGACAGGCGTGGACCCTCTGCTTCAAAAACCAATCGCAGAGGCTTTCATTGTAATGTTTCAATCTCAGTACAAATGCTAGCAACCTGGCTTGTGAACACAGAAACATTGCCATATACATACATACATACACATACATATATCAGAATATGATTGAATATCTTAATGATTTGTAATACAGGCTTGCAGGTTGCTGTTTATACTAAGGATGTATTATCTGAGAAAGTGCTAGTTCACATTAGCAAGAATTTAAAACCCACAGTCCTTAAACACAATTTTCTTGTTGACAGCAGTGCCTAAGTGAAAAACAAAAATGAAACAAAAGAAAAAGAAATAAACAAAAGTATTTGGCAATTCCAAACATTAAAGTTGAGGAAATGAACCTAACCTGAGATGTACAAGTACAGGAAAGCTATATATAGCATCAAATCTTGAAAGCCTAGAATAAGTTATACTAGGCAGTAAATTCTGGACATCCCTCACTGAGTTGCATGTCATCAAAGGATTCTCTATGCTCCGGAAAGCACACACCAAAAATATAGGATAGATATCAAAAGTTTCATCAATATTGTCCTAAAGGTCCATATAGCAGGGCACTTTATTAACAGGAATTTTTAAATAAGGAGGGGGAGGGCACCTATATCAATAGAATGACTGGAAAAAAACCCTGCAAAACTAATCTACCTTTTACCTAATTCTTATTTAGCCAAAATAATTACAAGCAATTTTTGCAGATTTTCTAATAAACAAAAGCCAAACAAATTAGATAGTATTCAAAGCCCATGGCACAGAAAGCACACCTTCATTCTGAGGTTTATACCACCTCTCATGCTATTTGCTTTCTTAAAAATCTAAGGTTAGAGACAGTCAGTTGGAGAACTGTAAGGTGCCAAGGCACTGTGTCTTGAAGATGATAAAGACATCCGTTCCAAGTCTATCTTATAGATGTGCTAAGCCTTAAACTTGAAATCACTACAAACACAGAGTGGCTGAGGCCTCATACATTCAGTTTCTCCTGGGAGAGTTGATTTTGTTCACATTTTTTCTCCCATACTAAAAATGGCCTCTCCAGAATAACCTGGGAACAAACAGGGTTAGCTCACTCCCAGAAGGTTTTCTCCTGGACCATCTGTAAATGCTATGGCTTCTCTCAGAAGAGAATTTATTCCTCCAGCATCTCCTGCTGTCCAGGGAAAGACTGTGTCAACTTGCTAGACTCTCCTGCTGAAGCAGACACGACACAGTCCCCATATTGGGCTGCAAGGGAATACAGGCTGACCATAAAGAATTCTCCCAGGTTATTTAAATGTGTGTATGCAGCCTGAGGTACACGTTTCATATCACCAGGGTACCTTGTTCTTGAAGGAGCTATGCCTAAAGATGCCAAGATTCCAGGGCATCAAGCTTAGAGGCTCTGAGCCTATGGGCACAGTATTAAACTTCCAAGTTGTAAGCCAAAACACCATGTGCTGAAGTGACATGTGATGCAGTTCTGTTCTGAAGTGCCAGAGGTATCATACCTCACAGCATTATGTTAAAAAAAATTACCCTGCGGAGTTTCAAAATATTAAAATGTCAAGGTCTATGACCTGAAACACAGCAATTTCTGAATGCTGTGCACAAAGCACCCATCTGTCTTTCCATGTACTTAATGGGGATCATTACCGTTTCCTCTTCATAACGTTTTAAAGCAACTCAAAATCTGGCAACTCCACTGCAAACTGACAAAAAAAATACATTTCTGATAGAAATTTCTAAAATCCATCAACAAATGCATGTCCTGGTGCCCATTAACCAGCATGGGGGAAGCATCTCCAGACCACGTGGCAGCAAAATCCTTCGAATTCTGGGGCCTACCAACCAGAAGGCAACTAAGACTTGCAAGAGTCCCAATGTATACAAATAAAGCAAAAAATCTATCTGAAAAATAAAAATCAAACATGAAAATGACAAAAAACTGGCAAAACAAAGAGGTAATAGATGCCTCACTAAGCACCAATTCTATTGGGATTATTTAAATACACTTGTCATTTACCATATTTATTTAAATATAAGATGACCCTGATTATAAGATGATGCTCCAATAATTAGATTCTATATATGGAAAATCTATTAGTTATGATTTTCCAGGTATGCAATCTAATTACTGAAATTTTGTGTTAAATTTGTCCCCTTTCCACAGCTACAGTAGGGAAAATAAATCTGGGGAGTCAGGTAGACCCTTTTACCTCTGCCCCATCAACTTCTGCTTTCTGCAGCCCCTTCCCCACCTCCTTACTGTCAGACCCTGTCCTCCATGAGCACATGAAAGTGAAGCCAATCTGAAAAAACTGACCTTGAAATAAACATAGCTATATTAATTTGCATATAGTACAAATAGATTTAGTTAATCCAGAATTGATGCATTTACCTTTTTTGGAACTGCTGCAAATTGTAACAAAGGTACACCATAAACATACTTTTAAGTAGCACTTTGGCACCTACTTATACATAGTACAAACTATGCATATTAGTCCAAAGCCAAAAGGCTCAAGATTTACCAGATAGTTCACTGGGCTGGGCTCCAGCAGAATCAATAGTGTTTCACAGCACAGTGACCCCATAGTTCAGCACTGCTCATTATGCATGTATCCTCCAGATACTCCACAAAGGTTCCATGTGCTAATTAGCACCCCACTCATGACTGGAACTGGTGCTATTGTCACAAGTCCTGGAATCCTGCAAAAATTTAGATGCAGGTGAGGCACAGGACAACCAGGTCCAGCTCCACCTCATGAAAAGTAGAGCTACACTAATGGTATGCAATAGGTAGGGAGGGGCAACAGACGGACTCTGGGTGAACTGTTTGGGGCCCTGTTTGATGATGTTTTCCAGACATTTAAGGCTGGTGAAGAAATAGGAATCAGTGGAAATAGGAAAGAAAGGCACAGCTCAGCTGTGGGAATGAAGAAGAAATTGCAATGTAAGCTGTGTAGTAGCTCACCATGACTTGAAAGAGTCAATGCTGAGGGGGACTGCACTCAATGGGAACCACCACATATTTTATTAAGATGAGCTGTACTAACCTATCCTTGTTGTAGGTTACCATTAACATATTTACCCAATATGGGCCACGTTCTCAGTATTGACTCATCTTAAACAGCTTCATAGTTGGTTTCCATTACTGAGCACATACTGCTTTTAGCAGCTGTTTAAGGATAGACATTGTATTTAATGCAGTTTCCTTAAATGTGAATGTAAGACAAGGGTTTTTTTTCTCCATGCTAATTAGGGGAAAGGGTAGATGAAGAGGCTCATCTTGTACTCGAGTAAATACAGAATTTTATTTAAAATGTATTAAAAAACCAAGAGACTGAAACAATTAATCTCGGCATTATTAAATAGCTGGAACTCAACTCCACAATTGCTCACAGTCATAATGATGGAAGTATATGTCACTTTCACTAAAATGTCAACATTTTTCCCATGCCTGTGTCAGGGAGATACCACCATCCTAAAAACTCTTTAGCCTAAGGGATTCCTTCCCCTGGAAGCCCGAGAGCCAAAAATGAGAACATTTTGATGATGGACTCTTCAAAAGAAGTTGTCATCTATTTTGTTATTCCCTTTGTTTAAAACGGGAAATAATGCAGCTATGTATATGTTGACTGTTGTGGATATACTGGGAAAAACAATGGCAAGCATTCAGATCTAAGTCTTGTCCTATCCTACCTGCAGACTCAAAATCAAATATTATGAGTGTAAAAAAACCCCAACCCCTTAATAGTAAGGTTAATCATTATACCATGGTTTTCTATCATTTTTCATAACTTACAACACTCATAAAATTAAGCAGATATAATATGAAAAATACAAGTAATTACTATCAGGAAAAATGTGACAGAAATATATGCATTACACAGAACACAGGGATTCTACTAAGTAACTCCATATATTACATACCATGCTGTACCTTAAAACTGTTAAGGTTCTCATCAGACCATATCTTCAGGATACTCAAGATACATGACTAAGAGTTAAAAATAAAAATAACCCCCATTTATCTTATACTTCAAACAAACTAAAGGTTGGTATTTTCCCAGGACAAGTTCTGCAGTAACAGTTAACTAACAACCCTATTTGCACCAGTAACCTCACTGATGAAGAAGAAAATGCTTCATTTCAAGCTCCACCAGAAACAGGAACAAAAATCAATGTCTGTAAAATGGAAGAGAATGAAACTGGTAAGGTGAAATGTCGGTTTCAAGATCTTAAAAAGTACTTGCAAATTTAAAATATGCCCTAATTTTCAAACAGATTTTAACAAGAGTTTCATATGTATAGGATTACAATGCCAATGCAAAATGTTTTTAAAAAACATTAAAAATCATTGAATACCTGTCAATCAAAAATGTTTAGATTTCCCCTAGTTCATATTTACTCTGCAATCTATCCTTTCAAACCACCATCCATACTTAATACCATATTTATGCCTAGAGCACCTTCCTCCTATGCCTAGACCACCTACATTTTATGTGCCTACTGGAGCTTGATCTCTCTCCTCTGCCCAATAAGTACAACTGGCTCCGAAAGCTGTAGTACTCGCCCCTTCCCTAGCCTAGTGTTCTTCAACAGAAAGATGGTTAAAAAGGCATGCTGTGATTGTAACAGAAATGATTCAGACTCCATGGTGACTCAATACCATAACAAATGGCTCTCTAAAAATAGATGCATTAGGTGCACATGTTGAATACATAAGACAAAAGCGTGAAAGTGGGGGTGGGCTAGTAAATATCAGATTTCGAAATGCCTACAGAGAAGATGTCTATTTTGGAGGTTCTGACCACTCCGGCTGCAGTCAATAGGATCTATGGGTATCCATCAAGTGTCAAGTTGATAAAAAGCACCCAGAAGCCGCAAGGGCACAACAAACAGAAATGGAAGGTCCAAAATCCAAAATATAATGGCCTGAGCTTATTAATTAGCAATAGTTTGTAAATAGTTGAAATTCATGTTTACAGCTTATTCCAAAGTTGCAACTGTATCTTACGTTACTGTCTACTATTCTATGTACACTATGTGCCCATTCTTTCTGTTTATAAATAGATTTTCACCACTGATCCCTGTGAGGTTCCTTTTACATTTGCTACCAGATCCATATATTTTGTTCAACAAAACGCTGAGCGCTTAATAGCCCAGGCTCAAACTCTCTTAGCAACTACATCTTCTTTCAAAATTCTTCCAGAATACTCATAATCACATGGCACATTTGCTTACACGAGTTAAAATTTCCAAGAAACCTCGGCTCTCAAACATTCTCTCAAAGAAGATCAAAAACTGACAAAAAACTTATGATTTTCAGATTGTGCAATAACATAGTTCTTTTGCACAGTCTACACAAAGCCTAGGAATAAAGCAAGCTGCAAAAAGAACTGTTGTTCTCTTTATACGATTTAAGATATGCTGACTTGGATCCCATTGTAGGTATACATGTACCTCATTATTCCCACAAGACTGGATCTCTGTAATGACTATCCATTTGAAAGGCAGGATAGATATGCACCTTTACAGATTAACTAAATAAAATATATAGAGTGTCCATTGGAGTCATGTCTGCACCATTACAACTATCCTATTTGAAAGTATAAAGATTAGAATGACCTCAGCTGCGATGTGATTTCTTTATCAATAAGGATCCCATATAGACAGAATGTCAAATTAGCAGGGCAAATCACAAAACATGATTAGACGACATTTACTCAACCACACTCATAACAAGTGTCTAAATGTCTATTACTCTATAAGCTGAATTTCATAGATTCATAGATGTTAGGATCGGAAGGGGCCTCAATAGATCATCGAGTCCGACCCCCTGCATAAGCAGGAACGAATGCTGGGTCTAGATAACCCCAGCTAGGTGCTCATCTAACCTCCTCTTGAAGACCCCCAGGGTAGGAGAGAGTACCACCTCCCTTGGGAGCCCGTTCCAGAACCTGGCCACTCGAACTGTGAAGAAGTTCTTCCTAATGTCCAATCTAAATCTGCTCTCTGCTAGCTTGTGGCCATTGTTTCTTGTAACCCCCGGGGGAACCTTGGTGAATAAATACTCACCAATTCCCTTCTGTGCCCCTGTGATGAACTTATACACGGCCACAAGGTCGCCTCTCAACCTTCTCTTGTGGAGGCTGAAAAGGTCCAGTTTCTCTAGTCTCTCCTCGTAGGGCTTGGTCTGCAAGCCCTTAACCATACGAGCTGCCCTTCTCTGGACCCTCTCCAGGTTATCCGCATCCTTCTTGAAGTGTGGCGCCCAGAATTGCACGCAGTACTCCAACTGCGGTCTGACCAGCACCCGATAGAGGGGAAGTATCACCTCCTTGGACCTATTCGTCATGCATCTGCTGATGCACGATAAAGTGCCATTGGCTTTTTTGATGGCTTCGTCACACTGCCGACTCATGTTCATCTTGGAGTCCACTAGGACTCCAAGATCCCTTTCCACTTCCGTGCCACCCAGCAGGTCATTCCCTAGGCTGTAGGTGTGGTGGACATTTTTCCTCCCTAGGTGCAGCACTTTGCATTTCTCCTTGTTGAACTGCATTCTGTTGTTTTCTGCCCACTTGTCCAACCTGTCCAGATCTGCTTGCAGCTGTTCCCTGCCCTCCGGCGTGTCTACATCTCCCCATAGTTTTGTGTCATCTGCAAACTTGGACAGAGTACATTTCACTCCCTCGTCCAAGTCACTGATGAAGACATTAAAGAGTATCGGTCCAAGGACCGAACCCTGCGGGACCCCACTGCCCACACCCTTCCAGGTCGAAACCGATCCATCCACCACGACTCTCTGGGTGCGACCCTCCAGCCAATTCGCCACCCACCGGACTGTGTAGTCATCCAAGTCACAGCCTCTTAACTTGTTCACCAGTATGGCGTGGGATACCGTATCGAAAGCCTTCCTGAAGTCTAAGTATACGACATCCACCCCTCCTCCTGTGTCCAGGCGTTTCATAACCTGGTCATAAAAAGAAACTAGATTGGTCAGGCACGATCTGCCTGCCACGAACCCGTGCTGGTTTCCCCGCAGCATAATTTGTCCTGCCGGTCTCTCGCAAATATGAGCCTTGATAATTTTTTCAAAGACTTTGCCAAGGATGGAGGTGAGACTGACTGGCCTATAGTTGCCCGGGTCCTGCTTCCTCCCCTTTTTGAAAATGGGGACCACGTTGGCCCTTTTCCAGTCCTCCGGGACTTGGCCCGTGCACCACGAGCGTTCAAATATTCCCGCCAGTGGCTCTGCAATGATGTCGGCCAGTGCCTTCAGCACCCTTGGATGGAGCTCATCTGGGCCTGCCGACTTAAAGGCATCCAGTTCTTCCAAGTGACTCTGCACTGTCTCAGGGTCTACGCATGGAAGTCTGGCACCTTGCTGCTGCCTCTCTACAACCCCAGTGAGAGACTTGTCCTGCCCCTCACTTAGGAACACTGAGGCAAAGAACTCGTTGAGGAGTTCAGCCTTGTCCCCCCTGTCTGTCACCAATTGTTTCTGCCCATTTAGCAGGGGTCCTATTCCTCCCTGGGCCTTCCTTTTACTCCCTATATATCTAAAAAACAATTTCTTGTTGTCTTTTACTTGGGTTGCCATCCTCAGCTCCATGGTAGCTTTATTTATGAATTTATGCAGAATTTATGCTGATCTGGCAGCAGAGAAACAGCCAAACTTGCAGGATGTTTGGCTAATCCTGCAAGCCCAGTAACTGAGATACTTATCTTTTCCCAGTTACGTCTGCTGCAGCAGACATTACATGGACACAACTATATATCACTGACATACAAATAAGTGGCTTGATTGATCAACTGCATCTGCTAGAATTCTGAACAACCAAATAACAAGCCTTAATGAGGTATAAACTGGTAGGAATATGCTGAGCTAATAGTAACAAGATTCAATGAGGTGTAACCAGTACAGCCACATGTTCCTTCACAAATTTGCTCAATTCTGCTTATGTGGTATCTTTTGGAGGACTAGGCAATGGCTTCTGCTATTTGTACAATTCAGATAACTGTTTGTGTTGCCAATGAGCATCTTAAGTGTTACTTATTCTTTGAGTGAATGTCCATACAGATTCTATTCTACATGACAAGCAAGCAGTTCTCATGCCTAGAGGCAAGAAGAGTCGACTTAAAAACTGACTATAGGATAGATAGCCCTACCAGAGTTGACATTTGATTTGGAAGATGGTACCAAGGAATAATACAAAGTTAGGTATGAGCAAAACTCTAAGCAACAGCACCACATATTTTAGAGAATGGTACAGTGTGCACCGAGTAGCAAAGGCTGCCTGAACCCACTTGTGTAGGTTCAGATATAGATGATTATCACCTGTAGCATGAAGAAAGAATTTCAGGAATCAGGTAGATTATATTATGCTAGAAAGTCCAGTGCTCGGTCCTTCGTTCTAGGTGACCAGCCAGCTTACGAACGATTGTTCCCAAGCTTGTCTTTTAAAGGGGTTTTGTAAGTTTCCCTTGAGCATGAAGACAGCAAGGTCAGAAAGGGAGTGGTTGTTCTGTGAAAAATGTGCTCTCACTGGCATTTCTATTGTCTCTGTCTTTTATATTTTTTTTCTCTGTGAGTTTGTTCTGGTACATATTTTCTGTCAAGTTTCACCCACATAGTTACTATGAAGGCATTTGGTGCACTGGATCAAATCTATCACATTTTGGGAAAGGCATATGTAAGATCCATTGATACTGATGGATTCGTTGAGGATACTGCCGGTGATGCTGAGCATTCTCCAGTTTCATAGCCCTACGTGCTGTTTTTAATCATTGCTGTACCTGCTTCTTCCCTCAAACCTGATGACTTCAAGGTTACTTAAACCCTTGCTTTCAGCTATAGAAGAGACTCACTCTCAGAGGGTTTGCCGAAGAGTGACGGGGCCACGAGTGAGTGAACTGGAACAGTCTGAAACTGGATTACGCACACTTTATTTATTGTCTCAAAGATGCACTGTTCTGAGGTAATCTCACTCCTAGCAACCTGAACAATGCAAAGTCTGTTTCCAAATATAGTGTATGCATTATTGCATACAACAGAAAAAAAATAGTAGTCCAAGCAAGCTCTTGCTACTCAAATCAAAACTGTTTTTGGTAGATGGTCTAGATTGTGGGGTAGATAAGACGGAAGCAAAAGGTTGATGATCAAGTCAGCTTAGAAGGATGTTCTTGGAAGCTGACCTGTAACCACAAGGGCCTTTTGCTTATCTTAATTTTCTTTTGGTAATTTCATTCAAACTATTTGAAGAGCCTGTCTCCAAGAAGAAAGTCAAATGTAAAAGGCATTGTAACTGGTCATTTGCAGGTGGAGACTTACAGATGAGTACACAAGTTGACAAAATATGTCCAACTTACTATTTGATCACAGGATGATTGTGAGCTGCCATGTGATGTAGCCAGGAAAAGTATAAATCCAATCTTAGCACAGATCATGGGAAATATGTTCACCATACTTATGGAAATGTAAGTGCCATTGTACAAAGCCCTGATGAGAACTCATCTGGATTTCTAGGTACTATGCTCAAAAAGGTAAACTAAAATTGGAAATGTTACAAAGTAGGACTACCAGGAAAACTGGATGAACAGGGAGCCCATCTTAATTTACAAAATGAACCAGGAAGAGCTTGGCTGCTTAGCTTAGTAAAACAAAAACTGAGATGAGATATGGCATTAGTAAATCAGAGTAAACACTGGGGAATGAAAAGAACTATTTAAGCTAAAGGATGGTACAAGAATAAGTGGATGTAAACTGATTATGAATGAATTTAGGCTGAAAATTAAAAAGAAGGTTGTCACGAACCAGGGGTGTCTGGTGGCTCTTGAGTCAGCAGTCAGCAACCTAGGAGTGGAGGGCAAAGGTATCCTGATGGCCGATCCCACTGACCGGCAGGTCTCACTCACCATGTCCCACAACTACTTTTGCTGGCAGCCCCGCTCCCCGGCCGGCGCTTGCAGGGGGGGCACTGGTGCTCCTGCCTGCCCACCAGCTAAACAGGGAGCGCGGCCTGGCAGGGGGTGCACCCATGCACCCCCTACGCATCACCCTTGTCATAAACCATGTTATGCTTTGGGGGTTTGCAGCACTGGGGGTGTCATGAACATTTTCTGGTGTTTTAGTGTACTGATATGGGATGTGGTGGTCTTGCTGGAAACTCCATGTTATTCTGTATCCATTTACATTGCTTTGATCGCTGTATAGAGATTATGTTATGCTAGCTATGTATAACTTTATAATTTTGGACACGGTTCAGCCAAGAGACTAAAGCATAAACACTTAAAACAACTGCCACTCCCAGACACAGGCAGAAGGAGACACTATTGGGCTGAGCAACCCAGGGCATTGTCTGTCTACATGGGGAAATAACTTCTACAACAGAAAGGCAACTGAGAGAAATGGCCCTTTAGCCAGAGAGGCTCCAGGTGTCTCAGGGAGACAAGAAATTTCTAAAGGATTCTGGTGACTCATGAACAATTAAAATAATATTGAAAGGGGCTGGCCTTGGAGGCTTTTTAGAGTTTATCTATGATAGAATCACTGTCTTGGAATCTCAGGCTTTGGAGGCTTAAAATCCCCAGCAGTCAGGGCTGGCAGAATCAGCAGAAAGGCTAAACTCTGGAAATACTGGTTGGACTCTCAGGAAGGCTAGGGTGTAGCCCAGGGGTGGGCAAAATGGCAGATCTGGCCAGAAGACTCCATTTCCCAGCAGTCCCTGCCCACGTCACTGTGGGCCAGTTTCCATGGAGACCCCAGGAGTGGCAGAGCTGTGACAGCGTGGGGCCAGGGTTTCCTTGTAGACCGGCCCCAGCAGAGCTGGCACAGCATGAAGCTGGGCAGGATGCTGCTCCAGTGCCAGGGCTGGGATTTTGCAGCAGTGACAGAGTGGTCCAGAGCCGAGGCAGAGCCATGATCTGCTGCCCGCACACCCCTCCTGGGGCATGTGGGCAGCAGATTACAGCTGTACCCCAGCTCCAGACCATGTTGTCACTGCCATAGGATCACAGCCCAGGAGCAGCTCCCCACCCATCTGCGTGCCCTGCCAGTGCTGCTGGGGATGGTCTCCAGAGAAACCCTGGCCCGGTGCCGTCACAGCTCTACCACTCCTGCTGTCTCCATGGAAATTGGCCTGCAGCAAGGCAGGCAGGGTCTGCTGGGAAATGGAATCTGCTGCAGACCCTATCCGGCCCACAGGTTGGACTTTGCCCAGCCTGGTGTAGCCAGGTAAGAGGGTAAGAAATTGCACTTATTTTGTTTTTCTGTCTCCAAACCTATGGACACAGTTTTGTACAATTCATTTCTCCTTCATAATAAATCCTATTGTTATATTTGCTTCCTTATTGATTTCCTGTGGAAAGAGTGATTTTTGGACAAGTGATAATTCAGGCTAGCCCCTTCTACAGAAAGGGGGACCTAAATTTTCTTTCACAACCCTAAGGGGAAGCCCCTACGGGCTGGCAGAGATTCCCTTGCTACAGGTGTAGGATCCAATATAAGGGCAGTGAAGTGTAGGCTTGCAGTGGTAAGCATTTATCCCATAGCAGCCTTGATTTGTTCCTTGGTACATGCAGCAGCACAGTGGGGAACAACTCAGGGTGGTAGAGATCCACCACAAATGGGTCTGTGGCAAAGGTTTTCAACCCTTAGAGCAGCAATTCTCAACTGGGGTGATGTATGATCCTTTTAGGGTTGCCATGCTGCTGCTGCCACCAGGTGAAACTGCTGTGTCTCTGTGGGTATTTCTGTGTGAGGTTGGGCCTGGAAGCAACAGGAGGGATGCAACCTGGCCTCATATACAGGGCTGCCATTGAGCTGCTGCTGCTGTCCTGCTTAACATAAGCTTTACACTCTAGGTTTCTTAAGCAAACTAAGAACCATTGCTAAAATTTCAGATACAATAAATGCAGTATTACGCCCATTTGTTTTCAAATAGTGGAAAAACTCCTTGTTCCCCATTTTATTCTCTTCTTTTTGCAGCTGGATAATCTGTAGGCTGCTCTGATACTATATATTTGCTTCTGCTACACTTGGAGTCAGGGCTCTAATCTCAACTCCCTTTCAAGTACATACAATAAGACTATACAAAGCTGAAGCAGGGCTGCAGCAGAATAAACATCCAGCACTATGAGAAGTAAGGGATTAACAGTCAAACAGAATAAGCATGTGTGAAGGAGGGGGCTAAAGTTTACTTAAGATCTGAAATTCATTTGGGAAACTTGAGGATATGTCAGGAGTAATAAGGTAACAGAACTAGGAGTTTGCTGGCAGGAACAATGAATGAAATTCCAGCAAGGGAGCATTCATTACCCTTGCTCAGGAAAATGGTGGGGCTCCCTCTGCCCACATCAGCAGAGAGTGTTGCTAAATTTAGAAAAGTTATAGAGAGGTCACTCAAGTCAAAAAAGGTTGAGAATCACTGTATTAGAGCAATAAGGTTTTGGAACAACTTCCCAATGGGAATAGGGGAAGCTACTAAATTAACTGTTGTTAAGGGTATAGCTCAGCAAGTAAGTGAAAGGGATTATATGACAGGGTATCTGTGGGTGCATATACATGTGCTAAGATGACTTAAATAAGGTGATTTAACTAAGTTGACTTAAGCCACGTCAGAACATACATACCTGCAGCTCCTTGACATGGTGGCAGCCATCTTGTGAGCTAAGTCAACCTAACTAATGCAACTCAAGATAATACACCTCAGAGGTGTACTGCATTATCTTGCACCACATTTAAGTCAACTGTGCTCCATGTATGTGTGTATGCTCTGACAGTTAAGTCAACTTAAAAAAGTTAATTCAGCTTAACTGTCAGAAAGTTAGTACATGTGTAAGCACCCTGACATACCAGTGGCCTAGAGTCAGTGACCCAGCAATATGGCCTGTTTAGAGGTTATTTCAACTCAAGTTACTTGGGTCTTCTAAGAGCATAGTTAAAGTCTAGGTACTGCTTTCACACTTGGGCTGGTAACCTGCCTACTATACTGTAAGAAATCATGCTAAACCACTGAAAAGAAAGTCCCTCAGCACCATCCTGCTATTCCATCTATATACCTAAGCAGGGAAGGTATGCCCGATGCTTCCTCAGGAAAGTTTCACAGAAAAACCTGTGAACAACCACAGGTTGTGTCCTCAGTAGTCATAAGAAGTGATGGCAGAATCAATAAAGACACCAAAACTGTAGCATAGCTTTGCACTGTGGCTGCCTACACCTAAACTATGCTAACCCAGGTGCTGTCCAACCGAATTCATTCTAAAGTGAAGACATAGCCTCAGACATAATAGCATTGAGGCTCAGCCTCCATACAACCACAGAGACTGAAAAATGTTTTTTTCAGTAGGGTGCCTAGCATGCATGGCAACTGTTTATTTTTGTATTAAGAAGTTAATAAAACCTAAGAGAGATCTTGTCTGAAAGGCTTAGAGAGAGAGTTTTGAAGATGCTTCCAAGTATTTTCAAAGGATACAAAAATTGAAGGGATTTTATTCTCAATAGAAATTTTATGGATCAAATTTAAGATTCAAATCTGCATCTAGCTACAAGATGAAGGTGAATATTGTTATAATTTATATGTCAAGGAAAAACAGAGCATTTTATGCAATTTAATGAAGCGTGCAGTCTTCCTAGTCCATTAAATTACAGCAGTCTTTTTATAATTGAACATTTTTCTAAATAGCATGATACTAAACGATTAAAAGGAGTCTCTCATTTTAGTGAGAAATTAATCTATTTGTTTTAATGAGTGTTAGCAGCACTGACTTCCCATTTCAAAAATCTATGTGACTCATCCAGGAAAGCAATTATCACTAAACAGACTCTATGCATCTGTGTGTAGGTTTGGCAGAGATACTTGCTCTGAAAGAAAGGCACATTCTAAAACCCCTTACCTAAAGACTTCCATTCTCTTTAAACACCAAATTCCACACTGAAGAAAACCAAAGGCCATAGCTTTATTACAATAAAATTGCTCTTCATCTAGTATAGTGTTTGTGATAGCATACTATCAGCAGTAAAAAACAAGGATAAAAAAGGATTTATTTATATCCAACAAGGCCATATGGCAACTGTGCTGTCATTCAGTTGACCAATCCCATTAATTATAAGGATGCACTTTTAAACCTGGACCATGGCAGGGCTCTTCAGTACTTCACAGAATATCATTTCCAATCCAATACCAAAGTATTCATGTTGTTGGGAGAAATTACAACCATGTATATGACCAGCTGCTCCCTTAAAATAAACTTCTACCTGCACCTTGCAATAGTTTGTGGTCTCTTTTGTCCCCTATAAAGAGGAATCAGCATCGTTGATCCATAATGTAAGGTGTTTGCCTACTTAAATAACTAGAAGTGCTAACCTAGACACTGGTGTGCAGTTGCTTGCTTTTTCAACTTGTGTCTTGCCATAATGGTTCTTATTTTTCAGCCAGGGCTTAAGCACACAACTTAATGGAATACAGTCCATATGAATATGAAATAGCAGCATCTACTGTACTTCAGGAAAAGGAGAATTGATTATTATATATCTGGCAATACAATACGTTGCACTCATAATATAAAGTCTATGTACCTTATGTTGGGGAAAGGAGTTGTTTTTGGGTGCTGGAAACAATCTTTAAATGTAGATTGGAAAGTATATGAAGGTAGGATAAACAGGTCATGTCAAATGATGAAGTGGCGTTCTTCTGGTAAGAATAATTCCTTTTTCCACAGAAAGCAGGATAAAATATTTTAAGTCCATTGCTGTATGCCCATTGTTTTTTGGTCTCTGTTAGATTTACTTCTCTTTCAAAATCTTATTTTCTATATGCCTCTCTTCCTTAATGTAGGATAATAAGAATGTATTCAATGCTTTCCTTACCTCTCTCTGCTTCTCTAATTACCAATGCCTTCTGGAAAAGGGATGCTGAAGTCTGTGATACTCAAAAGAATGTGTACTGCCCAGCCTACGTCTATGCTTTCCATTATATCGCCAAGGTTTTCATTAAAATATGTATTCAGAGAAGTAGCCTTCTGTGTCCACTTCCTCCTCCTCTTCCCATGCAGCTCCCAAGAGATTAATGTGAGGCCCTTGAAGTCTTGGTCTGGGCACCACTCCCTATCCTTTGCTCTCCTGTTGCTGGGCTTCTCTCCCTCCTTCTGTTTCTGCTGTCTTCCCTGACCCTGGGGCTGGGGTGGAGCAGCATGGCTCACAGACCTGAGGGAACCCATGGCCAGAGGCAGGTGTCATCCACAACACATCAAAGAAATGCAGAGTGCATTGCAGTGTATCCATACATTGTGGAGAGGGGCCTGTGTGGGAGTAGGAAATTGGAGGGGTCTGTGTGGGGCGAGAGGGGCATGCGGGGTGGGGGGAGATTGTGGCATGGGGGACTTGCATGATTTGGCACATCAGCAGCCGCATTCAGCATGCATCATTCTAGGCTATGTGGGCAGCTCACCATGGCATGTGACTAGGGGACCTGCAACTCCCAACCACTCAGAAGTTGGACAGCTCTGAATTAAAAGCAAGTATTAACTGAGGATAATGGAACATACATATCAATTAAAGTTAAATGAGCATATCAACACCTGACAGTTAGCAGTGGTTTAAAGCCTGATGGTCTTGGAGACCTAGAATACTGATCTACACTCTATTTAGATGATATCCAAGACAAAACAAAAAGAGACAATAGGTATAGGAACATATACATATACCAGTTCTGGCAAAGAATAAGAATACAATAAGTGCATCATACACCAATAAATAACTTAAAAGGCTTTTTAATTGAACTACAGTTGAACCATTTCTCATCATTGAAGTGCAAATCTGTGCAGGAGAACAAAACTAACCCCCCAAGTACTTACAAAAACAATTCTAATGGTGTTTTTTTTATCTAGATGAAATCAACAGTTAAGGTGGCTGTTCTGAATATGTAACAAAATAAGGAATCTAAAGGAACAGAATTCCCTGGACTGCCCTGCTAGGCCCTGGATTCACTAGTGATTCTGTCTAAAAAGTGTGACTAGTAAGTCATCAGTCATCATCAGTAATTAAACATTTCCATTTAATGGCAAAGACTATGAAGACTGAAAGGGTAGCACAGCTAAGTAGCAAACTACATTTTAATTTGATAATATTATTTCAGTGGAAAAAATATCAGTGATCAGGACTGATCTGTCTTTTCATTCTGAGATGCCATACATCCCCATTAACATGCAGAGGCAGAATGCTCTCTCAGGACCTGAATGCTGGTGTACAATGGCAAACAAAAAAGATATTTTTGAATAGTGGAGTTCTTGCCTTCTCATTCCTTAACCTTTATAGTACTTCAAACCAGATTTCTAACTGTTGTAAAGCTAATTATCCCATTCTCGTGGTGCTTACTAACAGGCTTCCTGAGACTTTACAGCAGTATAGAATTGCAGCCAGCATGTATGTTACATTTTTATCAAATGTAATTTCAAAGATGTAGCTTGCTCCAATAATATGTTTTCCCTTTTACTTCACCTTCATAGTATATTAAGCTTATCCTCTCCCACACACCCAAGTCTAATTAGATGACTTGTTAAAAGTATGTTTGGTTTCTAAGATTCTCAATGTTGCCACCAGTTGAGAAAATAGATACATTAGTGTTGTATTGCCATGTTCTTCCATATGCAAAAGAATATAACATTCTCTTGTACAGTATAAAAAATATTCCAGTAAGCTATGAGGTGCTATTTCAGACTCTCACAGAAGTCCCCTTCAGAATATAAAATCCCACCACAGAGAAAACTTTGAGCTCTCCATTCTTTGCCCTTTTTTCTGTTTTTGCCTTCCCCAACAGCACCACTTTTAGTACACTATGGATGCTTGCAGATGTTGAAAAAAAAAAACCAAACCAAAAAAAACACATTTTACCAGAAGAGACAGCGCGTTATTTCAATCTGTCTCTGCAGCGTCTGCATAGATTGGGTGCGTCAGTGGGGCTTTTAGCTAAAGCTGATTCAATCAGCTATTAGATAAAAGCGCCAAAAAAGTCCCATTAAAGCATGTGATCTATACAGATGCTGCAGATCCAGGTCCAGCTAATGCGCTGCCTCTTCTGGGCATGCACTGGGCTCAGTGCAGGAGTGCACCAAATTTAAAGCACTGTTTTTTGGGTGGGGGTTTAAACACCTGCAAACAGCCTCAGTGAACTAGTACAGGTCAAAAAAGATAAAGAAGCTGTCAGATCTTATACGTTACCAAGCATACTATGAATTGACAAGTTTCTGATAATTTCTTGACACTGACGGTAGTTTTGCATGTGGACTGACATGCAGAGTTAAATGTGTCATAACATGCTTGTTTACAATGTAAATCTTTGCATGGAAAAATAACTGTAGTTGTTAACTGAAATCACTCCAGGACATGAATGTTCACGCTACAGGGAAATGAGGGATGTAAGAAAACAGAAGAGTAGGACTCATTTTATCAGAGTTTCTATGTGAAAAAATATGGACATAAATATTTTATTACTTGTTTACAAAAGGTGAATAAGCATCTCTCAAGGCATATCCATTGTTAAACATTAATAGCTGGTGATAAATGGGAAAAATAACTGTCCTTAAATACACTGAACATCTCATTAACCTACCCCATTTGGAAGAAAGGCAATAATTTAGAATATATGGATAGGTGCAAAAGGCATCATATTACTAGAGGACTGAAGAATGAATACTGCATTTGCTAATTTCTAGGGAGATAAAGATGCTTTTTATTGTTATTACTTGCATCTGTAGTTAGAATCATTTCATTCCTTTACTTTTAAAATGAAAACATTTATTATTATCTAGCAGGTTTTATGTGTATTGTCTGAGTCTTTCACATATTCCCTACTTTAAAGCACTTATCGGACAATTCTGAGCCTTTAATTTCATTTTCCAAAGTTTATGGACAGTAACTGCACAAACTACAAGCCATGCCAGCTTCCAATGGGAATAACCAAGTTATAGCAACAGTTTTACTTTACATCAGTAGTTTCCAACCTTTTTTCATTTGTGGATCCCTAAAAAGTTTAAAATGGAGGTGCAGCCCCCCTTGAATTGTAAGTGTAGGTATTCACATACTTTTGATTGATCATAGTCATCTTTCACAGACCCCTTAAACACAAGTCTGCAGACCCCCATGGATCTGTGGACCACAAGTTAAAAAACACTGCTTTAGATCACAGCTGTTCAACTTCTAATTGGCTGGGGGCTGCAGGCCCTCTGGCCACAAGGCACATGGGCTACACACAAAGCAGGTATGTGGCACATGCTGCACCACAAGACCCTTGCCCCAGCCATGCCATATGAGCTAACGACACACTGTGTGAGACTCCTGAACCACAATTCCTACCCATGTGAATGTAACATGCGGGTCTCCCCTGGCCAGGCAGACATGCTGCAATACACTGTGCAATGCTCTGCCTCCCCACCCCCCACAACCCCCCATCACCATGTGGAGATAAATCCTGTTGTGTCACACCAGCACCTCCATGCTGTGCAGGGTCTCTAGATCCTCTTGCCACAGATTCCTCAGCCCCATGGGCCATGAAGTGCCATCCTGACCCCACTGGTGGGGCAGGCAGCAAAAGTTGCAGGAGAGAGGAGGGGCCCAGGGAATCGAGCAGCAGCAACATGACAGTAATGCCCAGACTGGAAGTCCAGGGGCTGCATATTAGCCCCTTGGGGGCAGCAAATGGCCTGCCAGCCCCAAGTTAGACAGCCCTGCTTTAGATCAAGAATCATAGTCTGTGTTTATAAACAGAGAGCCCCATCTTGAGCTATGATGACAAAGGTGCATGTTTTGTTCCCTAATTTTGGTATCTTAGTTAGATGGGTAAATAAAGTAGCACATTTTAACTTATTTCATAACATTTAGAATATCTAGTTTGCAAGGTCTCTAGGAAAGAAAATCTCTCTTTTATGTGTGGGCAATGCACAGATGCTGCTCTAATACCAATAGCAAACAGGAATCTGGATGGAAACTGCATGCTTGTGGTGATGAATTCTACTGACTGATTTACAGTTCTGTACCACGCATTTCATTGTTTCATAATTATTTTTTGTCTTTTATGTTTTTTTCTCTCCACTGAAAAGTCTTACGATCCCTGAGTAACTTTCTTCACTTTCCACTCATTTGGGAAAAACAGCTATCGGGCATTTTCCAAGAACACCAGATTTACCAGATGATTCTGTATTTTCACAGTTACTTACAAAAGTCTGTACACAGTTATTTATATATGATTAAATATACAGTGTGAATAAAAGCTGTATACTACATACAAAAGTTGTAGTGAGCTAATAACACTGCCTTTCATAGTTCAGTCTAATTTAGGACCAGATTATTCCATGCTTATTAACAGTAATTAATATCCAAATCCAAGTATAGCCAGATTAAAATCAATGCAACTAATCACCAACTAGGGCACAACTCAATGTAATAAGGGTGGGAAAAATCTGACTTTAACGTTACTTAAAGGATTATTTGAATTAGTGTCTTTGATAGATTATTTTATAAAATATATTCTATAAAATAGATTAGCAAAGTATATTTTTCTTAAACTTGTACAGGAGAAAGTAGGAAGTTGTGCTGATTATTTCTGCTATTAGTATCATTAAAATAAAAATGATTACAGAAGAAAACATTTAATTTTAAACCTACTCTAATTTAGTCTTCAAAATATGCCATTCATAAATCAGTAAACCTGCAAATGGGAAACAAGATTTATTCCAGTTGAACATTACTAATCTCACAGCTAGAGACATATCAAAGGCTGAGTGCAGATTATAACAACTCATATTCAGCATAAAACCTTTTTAAAAAAATAACGGGGAAGCAAGGAGTGGGTATATTTGTGCAATATTATTAGGGTCATTTACAATAAAGTTCAAATAGCTCTTATTTCTATAAAAGTAAAACACCCTTTAGATTAAAATTTACACACATTTAAAAAATAAGAATTTTCAAGCATTAAAATTCACATTAAAATGCAGACAGCTTAATTCTAAAGCTTCATTAAAAAAAATTGATTGAGGCACTAATCTTGGGTGAACAGAGGTAACAATATTGCAGGTATACTAGAAAACTGAGTAAAAGAAACCTCATGTTCATTTAGCCTTACCACTACCTTCAGGTTGCCTGTTCCTCACTATGCTGAATCCACATTTCCAAAAGCAACACTTTGTCAGACACTACTGAAAATTACTGGAGGCAAAGTTTTGAGATATCTGAGAGTTGCCAAGTGAGCAGCTTTGAAGATGTTTAATTAATTTCAACCTCAGTTCTCAGGTTTCTTTTTTCGCTATTGCTCTTACAGAAGTAGGTTTAACTTCATTCATTTGGAGTTTTTGAATTGCTTCTTTCAGATAAGCTCCTCTTTGAAATACTGTGACTACCAACAAAAAGTGATACTAGCCCTAAAGAAAACAAAACATTTTCCAATTTTCCAAAACATTTTCCAACAGTAGAAGTTGAAGTGTACACAGATATTCACCTAAGATCAATCAGTGCCTCAATCAATTTTTTTAAATGAAGCTTTAGAATTAAGCAGTCTACATTTTAGTGTGAATTTTAATACTTGAAAAGTCTTATTTTTTAAATGTGCATACATTTGTATTTAAAGGGTGTTTATCTAAAGGTGAAAAAGTAGAGGAACTGGAAGAAGTCTGAGATGAATTTAAGATCTGGACAGAGGCCTGGAGAACCAGGGTACTGCTGAAAAGGGGGGCCCAGGAGGAGTACAATACCTCCCCCCAGTCCCACTGTCATCCTAGGTAACCAAAGCTCTGCTGCAAATGTGGAGAGCAGAGTCACCTTGTGGCACAATGCATGATCAAAATCTGTGCAAGGTGTGCCATGAATCCAGACACGAGGCCCAGGACTGCAAGCAGGACTGGTGCTGCAATTTATGTGGAAAAAAGGGGCATGTCTTCAAGGAGTACACCCAAACATATGCAAATATAACCAAGAAAAGCATAAAATGAGTGGATGTTGTACAAAAATGCCCCACCACTCCCCCCTAACCAACCTCCTGTCTCCACTCTCCAACAGTAACAGAGAAAGGGGGCAGGAAAGGGCAAAGAAGAGGAAGAAACAGAAAGAAAGGCCCTTGCCTCCCAAGAAAACATGAGAACTCTGAAAGAAATGGTGGAAGCCCTTGGAAAAGGGGTGGAGGACAAAGAACTGAGTGAGGAGATAGTAAGAATGGAGAAGGAGGAAGAAAGATAAGCTGAAAACCTGGGTCCCCCAGGAGAAAACAGGGAGGGGCTCAAGAAGGTAGAGAAAGCTCCAGTGATAAAATGGAGGCCCTGGGAGGACAGACAGCAGCCCCAGAGGGCCCTGGGGCATACTCACGAGGCTGGGAGACCCAATAACATGGAAAAGAGGCAGGGATTCCCCATGTAGCAGTCAGCCATTTAAGGGAGCCTCTCTCCCCAAGAGAGATCTGCAGATATGCAAAGAATCTGGGCTTGGGTTCAAGGAAAGACACCAAAAAGCTAAAGAAATGAACAAAGAAAAGCAGCAGAAACCCTCCCCCATCGCAGCTTTCCTCATGGGGATTCTAACAGCATCAGGAAATGTGAGAAGCCTGCTTAAGAAAGACAAATGGGAAATGAGAGCAAATGCTGAGTCACTTGCAGACAGACTTTTTTTTGTCTTAAGGAATTTGGTTTGTCTAGTGACAGGGACTACAACTGGTTCAAAAAACACTGGCAACATGGGGTCTACTTCTGCTGATAACAGATCAGCAGGTGTCATTATGCTCCTGAAAGGCGACAAAGTGCACTCCCTGCAGCTTAGAGAAATTATTGCAGGCAGCTACAACTCACCTGCAAAACAGAAGGGAGGAAAATCCAATATTGCAAATGCCTACGCAGCAGCAAACAGGATAATGAGGTGTACCTTCCTAGAGAAAATGACAATGGCACTATCCAGCACCCAGTCTGTAGTGATTACAGGAGATTTTAACTGCATCATCAGTGACAGAGACAGGATAAGCAGAGACCAACAGAAGGGCCTAGACAGATCATCCAAATTCATGCAGCAGCTCATCAGCAACCTCGGCCTGGTGGATGCAAGCAAAGAGGCACAGAGTCCCCAGAAAAGCTCAGGCCAGGCCAAATCACACAGACCACGTCCTCTCCTCCCCAAAGGAGGTACAGTAGCTAGAGTGGAATCCACGCCAGTCTGTTTCTTAGGCCACTGCCTCCTAACAGTGAAAGCAGAAATGCGAGTGGCAGCCTGAGAGGGGCAGAGTTGTATGGAAAATGAACCTCCTGGATAACAAAAGCAAGAGTTTCATAGTAGCCAGGGTCAGAAGGGACCTAAACAGATCATCTAGCCTGACTCCCTGACAAAGGCAGGAATGAATGCTGGGTTCACAAGACCCCAGACAGGTGATCGTCCAACCTTCTCTTGAATTTGCCCAAGGTAGGGGCGAGGACCACTTCCCTGGGAAGTTGGTTCCAGGTTTTGGCCACCCTAACTGTAAAATATTGCCCTCTGATCTCTAACCTAAACCTATTCTCCATCAGCTTACTACCATTGTTCCTCGTCACCCCAGGTGGTGCTGGGGAGAAAAGGGCTCTACCTATTTCTTGTTGATCTCCCCTGATGAGCTTGTAGACAGCCACCAGGTCCCCCCTCAGCCTCCTCTTGCTGAGGCTGAACAGGTTCAGGTCCTTCAGTCTCTCCTTGTAGGGCCTGTCCTGCTGCCCTCTCACCAAGCGGGTGGCCCTCCTCTGAACCCTCTCCAGGTTGGCCACATCCCTTTTGAAGTGCGGCGCCCAGTACTGGACACAGTACTCCAACTGCAGCCTGACCAAAGTCGCATAGAGGGGGAGTATCACCTCTCTGGACCAGCTTGAGATGCACCTTTGGATCCATGACAAGGTATGGCTGACCTTGCTGGCTGCGGTCTGGCATTGGCGGCTCATGTTCATCTTGGAGTCAGTAATGACTTCAAGATCCTGTTCCGCCTCTGTGCTTTCAAGAAGGGAACTCCCCAGCCTGTATGTATGCTGTGGATTCCTTCTCCCAAGGTGCAGCACCCTGCATTTGTCTACGTTGAACCCCATCCTATTCTCATCTGCCCACTTTTGTAGTCTGTCTAAATCTAGTTGCAGCCTCTCTCTCCCTTCAAGTGTGTCCACCTCACCCCACATCTTAGTATCATCAGCAAATCTGGACAGCGTGCTTTCCACCCCCTCGTCCAAGTCGCTGATGAAGATGTTAAACACTGCGGGCCTGAGGACCGAGCCCTGGGGTACCCCACTGCTCGCATCTCTCCAGGTTGAGTACAACCCGTCTACCACTACTCTCTGGGTGCACCCCATCAGCCAATTTTTTACCTGTCCAACTGTGCAGGCATCAATGCCAGAGTCGCTTAATTTATTGATGAGGATGGGGTGAGAGACAGTGTCAAAGGCCTTCTTAAAGTCTAGAAAGACTACGTCCATAGCGACACCATCATCCAAGGATTTAGTTACTTGGTCATAAAAGGAAATCAGGTTGGTCTGGCAGGACCTGCCTTTGATGAACCCATTCTGATTGCCCCTGAGCATGATCTCCCCTGCTGGCCCCCCACAGATGTGCTCCTTGATGATTCTCTCCAAGAGCTTCCCGAGCACTGAGGTGAGGCTTACAGGCTTATAGTTACTTGGGTTCTCCTTCCTCCCCTTCTTGAAAATTGGGACCACATTAGCCAGTTTCTAATCCCCTGGCACCTGGCCAGATGACCACGAATGTTCCTACAGCCGAGACAAGGACTCCACAATGACCCCTACCAGCTCCCTCAACACCCTTGGGTGGAGGGCATCTGGACCTGCAGATTTAAAAATGTCTAGCCCTTCAAGAAGATCCCTAACTACATCTGCGCTGACTGAAGGCCTGACAGAGCTATCCCCAAGATTGTCCCTACCTCTGGTAGGTGGGATATCCCGGTCCCTGTTCAAGAAAACAGAGTTCAGGCAGCGAGACTTCAGGCAGACCTATGCGGACGGGAAAGCCGTCAGACCATCATACAGAAACCACACGGCGGGGTGGACCAGTGTGAAAGAGAGGACAAGAACTTTCAGGAGACATGCCTGGTTCCAGAAAAAGAAGCACAAACACCTAAACTGCAAGCTTCAGAGTCTGCACAAGCAGGTGTGTTGGGGCTGGGATTTGAAGGAGGAAATATGGGAGGTGAAATCCCAGATAGGTACAGAGAACAAGCCAAGAAGAACATCTTCCTGGCCTGGGCCCCATAGGTGGAGTAGGGGGAGGAGTGGTAGGTTAAATAAATTCAAGAGAGGAACCGTGACCATGACTAGCCTGGTGGACAAAGTGGGTATTGTAAAGTGGGAGCATTGCAGGAAGTTGACAAAACCCTCCGCAGTTTCAAGAACAGTAAGACTCCTGGGGCAGACATGCTGCCCAAGGAGTTCTGTGTTATCTTCTGGGATCAAGTGGGGTGGGCCCCAACCTGCTGGAGGTTTTCAAAGACCGACTCCAGGAGGCCACCTGGGAACACGTATGGACCAGGGCCTTGTGAGCCTCTTATACAAGAATAGTCAGAGACAGGAGTTGAAGAACTGGAGGCTCATAACCCTGCTGAACTTTGACTATAAACTGCTGGCCAAGGTGTTGGCCCAACACCTTAAATCTGTTACAGGAATGTTGATCCATGAAAACCAGACATGCACAGTGCCAAGGAGACTGATCACTGGAGGCCTGTTGCAGCTACAGGATGCACTGCAGTATCAGCAGAAGATAACTTGGAAAATTGCCATGCTGAACCTCAACCTGGAGAAAATCTATGACTGAGTATCCCACCATTTCCTATCTGAGATGCTAAAGAAGATGGGGGTCCTATCAACCTTCATCACCTGGATAAAGATGCTGTACATGGATGTGAGCAGCCAGGTGCTGATGAATGGGATCTCCAGTTTTGTTCATCTGTGCGATGGAACCTCTAGCTCAGAGGCTTACACAAGACTCTAGAATTAATGGAGTTAAGGTCCCTGGTCATAACCTAGTGGAAGCAAGGGTGTTGGCCTACATGGACAACATAAACATCCTCTGCATGGACAAGCGGTCAATCGAAAAAGGACTGAAACACATACAGGTATAAAAAACGGCAGCAGGGGCCAAACTCAATGTGAGCAAAAATATCTGCCTAGTACTGGGCGATCTGGGGGGCCTGTTGTTCCTGAGGGTCTCCATCCACGAGGGGGTGAGGATCCTCAGGGTAGAATTCAACCCAGAGATGACCAGATGGAAGGTGTGGGATAAGACTGGGGCCAAGGTTAATAAGAAACTGGGACTGCGGCACATGCACTGCCTGTCAATGGGGAGGCGAGTGGCGCTCATGAGGGTGGCGTTGTTACCAGTGCTTCTGTACACCGCACTGGTCTTTCCTTCCCTTGGAGTAAATCATCTGCAGAATCCAGAGGGCATGTGGGAATTTTGGGAAACCCCAAAATTGCCACTCCAACCCCTTGCATACCACTGCAAAACACAAGACCCAAAGCACCAGGAACCTTATAACATGCCATAGATAAAAGCAGTGAAGATGAAGGTATGGTCAACACCCTGTTACCGCAATGACAAGGAAGTTGTTGGTTAATACGGGGTGTTTATAAAGTCCTTGTGCAACTTTAAACTTTAATACCTTTGGATGTACACATGATAAAAGCAAACTGTAAGTGGCGATTGAAAGTAATTCATGTAAGTTGTTTAACATAGCGTAAGCTATGCATAGGGTAAGGAACACAAATGAAATCACGGAATCACTCAGCAGCAACAGGAAAATGTTTTCTACGAGATGGAAAATCAGATTGAATGATGTACCACAAAAGATGGCAGTTATGTTGAAAGTCTAGAAATTTGAGCTGTATTGTGTTAAAACTTAATAAATTATGCTTTCAATTGCCATTTATAGATTGCTTCTATCATGTGTACATCCAAAGTTATTAAAGTTTAAAGTTGCACAGGGACTTTATAAACATCTTGTGTAGGCTCCAACGGTCCTAGGAAAAGGCCCATGCCCCACACTATAGAGAAAGGCAAAAACAAAACGAAATGAAAAAAACAACAACCCCAAAGTCCTTGCCAACCTGAACAAGGGAAAAAACCCAGCCTATTCCTGAATTTAGCAATCAGTATGACTCTGAGTGGAAGAACAAGAGGCTTTTGACAGAAACATCTGGCAAATCATGGGGGTTTCCTTTCCATAAACTTATCCAGGTGAATTTTAAATTTATTCAGGTTCTTTATTCCCACTAGTTGGCCTAAAAGACTCAATTCGCTAGGAAAACAAAACTTAATTTCTCTGAAAGTCAGAAAGCTTCTGCTTTTCAATGTAAAATTTATTTTTTAGCCAGTTTGGAGCCATTTGATCTTGTGTTGGTCATGCTTTTCACCCTAAAAACTTTTTTCTCCTTCCCTAATGCGTCACACCATAATTTTACTTTTACTGGATCCTATTTTCCTATTCTTTAATAACACTTGTGTATCCCCCTGTTGTCATACAGCACAACAAGGGATAGAAGGAGAAACTGATCAGTTTTTACTAGATCCCTCATTTGTACACACCATAAAAATCACTCAAAATAGTTCAAATAATGGACAGACTTTACTCAAGAGGGACCTAGTAGTGAAAAGAAAAGAAAGTTAAAGGTCAGAATTCAGATATATTAATAGAATTCTGCAGTGAAATCAAGCCAGGAAATTTTTGGACTGGAAGTCTAACAAATATCTTCTTTACCAAATGAGAGAGACAATAAGTTATAACGTACAAATTTATACATTTCAAGTAGACTTATTGAAACAAGGAGACTTAATTTATAGGCCTGTGTGAAGTGGCACGTATTCGTTTTGAATTCAGATTCGACCGATTTGGAGGAAGCGATTTGATTCAGAGATTCAAATCGTTGTTCCAATTCGATTCGGCCGAATCAGATCCAAAAGATTTGGCACCGCTTCAGAGATTCAGCCACAGACTGAACAGGCAGTTGACACAGCTGCCTCCAGCAAGTCAGTCTGTCAGGGTTGGGGGAGAGGGGATGGAAGGGCTACGGGGGAGGGAGGGATTGGGGCTGGGACAAGCTGCCCAGCCGGGGTGGGGAGACACATTACTCGGTGAGGGGGGTGGGAGGATGCGGGATGTGGGTGTGGCGCTTGGAGCGGGGGCTCTGCCCTGCTGCCCCTTGCCCAGACAGGGCAGGGGGGGAATGCAGGCACAACTCGCTCCGGGCAGAAAGAGGGCCAGCGGCAGCAAGGCACAGCTCCCACTCCCAGTGCTGGAAGCGGGGACTCTGTGCTTGCCAGCCGGCACAGAAAGGTGCGGGGGGCGGGCACGGCACTGCTGGGAGAGGGGACTCTGCGCTGCCACTGCTTGCCAGCCAGCACGGAAGCATGTGATGTGGGCACAGCAGCACTGGGAGCAGGGGCTAGGTCATGCTGCCACTTGCCCACTTCCACCAGGAGCAAGCCGCGCCCACAACTGTCCCCCTCCCCAGCAGCAGCAGGGAATACCCCGCTCCAAGCACTCCCATGGCTCCCCACCCTGGCTGGACAGCTTGTCCCAGCCTCAATCCCCTCCCTCCCCCCTCCCCAACCAACTTACCAGCTGCAGACAGCTGTGTCAGCTACCTGTTTAGTCTATGGCCAAATTGCCAAATCTTTTCCAAATCTTTTTCTGATTCGATTCAGATGCTTCCAATTCAGAGCTTTTAATTGGTCTCCCAATTCGATTCGGATTCGGAAATTCGGTCCTTGAATTGGGCTGAATCTCCTTCAAATCAAATTGGCTACTGAAGCTTTGCACAGCCCTATTAATTTAGTATCCGAAAACAGAAACTCTTCTGTGTAGTTTCTTTTATCAGAATGAGAATTTTTACTTTGTTTTTGCTGAATTAACTGTAAAACTTTATTTTAAAAACTGAGCCAAGAGACATGGGCTAGGGACAGACATTACATATAAACTGGCTTAAGTGATCAGCAGCTAGTTTAAACCTGTAACAGAACAAACATTCAGTGCATATAAACCAGTTTGAAAATGAGTGAAACCGGTTTGAGATAAACCTGGTTGAATACAGTATCAGACTTAACTGATTTGGGTCAAACCGATTTAGGCAATCTGTCCCAGACCCCTTCCTGGTTTAAGTTAAACCAGAGTCCCCCAGCATCCCAGATGTCTTGCAGCCCTGGGCAGGGATGTCTGCTCCAGAGAGGTGGGCTGGCCCTACCCCTCTACCCCCTAGCTGGAGCTTCAGCAGAAACAGCAGGTACAGCAGTGTCTGTCTGGCTTCCCCCTGCCCCCCCCCCGACCCGTCCCTGCTCAAGCAGGGATTCCCCCCTCCCCTCTCCCACAACACAGACTGTAGCCAGCATGTGGTCTGCTGAGAGGTGTCTGTGTAAGGCAGACAGGACAGAGGCAGACAGGACAGTGTCTGCTTATGCCTTTTTGGAGATAATCAATAGGTCAGCTGGTCCCTCCGTTCCTTCCTTTGGAAAAGCTGTTTAAGAAGAGCTTGAACTAATAAGAAAGACTTTTATTTTGTTTTGATGGGCTGAAAAATGCTCTGTTATTAACTCCCTGCTGGGGAGCAATGGAGGTGGGGGGGAATCCCTCCCTAATCAGAGCTTCCTGCCAGGGCCTGGCCATGCCCCCCCCCCCCCTTCTCAGCACTATAATAGGAAAGGGAGAGCTGTTCTAGCACTCCCCCCCACCCCCAGCTTTTAGCTTGAGCCAGTGCAGGCATGTATCTCCATTTCCTCAGTCCAGAGGGAATGTCTGTATGGTTACAAACAGGTTCAGCCTAGTTAGGTTAGACTAACCTGCAAAAATTGAATCAATTCAGGCTTAGGCTGTTTCAATGTCTGTCCTTAGCCAAGAAGCTTAACTTAAACTATCAGAAGAACTAAATGGATGGTACAGTCTAAGTGTTTTACAAGAAACTGCAAGAAAAGAGCTATCTGGGAAAAAGTTAGATGCATGGAGAAGTATTTAAGATGAATTTCAGTACATAGATACATCAATACTATGTTTTTTCAACACTGTTAACACCAAAATGAGCTGCTTCAGTGTCAAGACAGTAGAATATTTTTAATACAAAGTATCTCTAGTGTAATGCTAAAGAAATTCTATAGTAATTGCAAAAAAAGGACAGGGACACATGAAAAGCACCAGAAAAAAGCTACACCAACTAGAGATCCCTTGCAGAGTTTGCAAACTACAGCCCATGAGCCAGGAGCTTCTGTGACATTTTGGCAGCATTAGGGTAGGCACCTATATAGGAGGAAGAAACAGTGGCAGGGTACTGTGGCATGGGGAAGTGGCTGCAACAGCCTACCGTACTGTGTGCTAATCTCCATTAAAGCAACGCACCACTATAAAACACTGCTGACCCCTATTTGAATTTGGACCAGTATTTCCTATTTTCACTCTTATTCTGGAAACACTCTTCTATCTTGAAACAACATCTAGGAACTGATATGATGCCTTTTCATGTTAATCTTGTGATGGAGAGCAGGTTGACATTGTATACCTTGACTTGCAAAAGGCCTTTGATCTAGTATCCCACAGTGTTCTCACTAGAAAATTGGAGGATTGTGGACTTAACTCCAAGACAGTTAGGTGGGTGAGAAACTGGCTGCAGGATAGAACCCCGAGAGAGTTGTAGTGAACAGATGTGTCATCCTAGCGAGAAGTGGGCAGCGGTGTCCCGCATGGGTCAGTGCTCAGTCCAGTACTTTTCAATATCTTTATTAACCATTTGGATGTGCGGGTGAAGAGCTCACTGGCCAAGTTCACAGACGACACCAAGTTATGGGGGACAGTGGTCACGCTTGACGATAAGCTACAGATACAGGTGAACCTAGACAGGCTAGCAAGTTGGACGGATCGGAACCTGATGAAGTTCAAAGCCAAGAAATGTAAAGTGCTCCATCTCGGGATGAGCAACCCCCAACACGCCTACTGGCTTGGTGGCACCAAACTGACTAGCACCATGAATGAAAGGGACATGGGGGTAATAATAGACCACAGTATGAATGAGCTGGCAGTGCAATGCTATAGCCAGGAGGCCAATAATACTCTGGCATGCATCAGTTGATGCATCTCCAGCAAAACCAAGGAGGTGATTCTTCCACTCTACTCAACACTGGTGAGACCACAGCTGGAGTACTGCATCCAGGTCTGGGCACCACACTTTAACAAGGATGTGAACAAGCTTGAGAGAATCCAAAGAAGAGCCACCCTTATGATGAGTCTTAAAAGGCAAGCCACATGAGGAAAGGCTGAGGGATCTGGGACTCTTCAGCCTGAGGAAAAGAAGGCTGAGAGGGGACCTGGTAGCAGCTTACTGCTACACTAGGGGAGTACATCAAGGGCTTGGTGAGCAACTGTTCACCAGGGCACCCAAGGGGAAAACCAGGAGTAATGGCCACAAACTCCTGGAAGATCGATTCAGGCTCAACATTAGGAAAAACTTCTTTACAGTCAGGGTGTCCAGACTGTAGAATAAGCTCCCTCCAGAGGTGGTGCAATCACCTACCCTGGATATCCTCAAGAGGAGACTAGACAGTCACCTTGCTGGGATCACCTGACCCCCAGTTATCTTTCCTGCTTGGTGCAGGGGGCTGGACCCGATGATCTTCCAAGGTCCCTTCCAGCCTTACAGTCTATGAATCTGTGTGTATGTGCATACAGTTATGTTTTTGTTAAAAATCTGACGGGAGGTTTAAGATGTTTTGAACTGAATTCAGAATTCTTTTATCTACCCCTGATACATATTTGTTTTAGATCAGTACTGCTCAACCTTTCTGCCTCGTAAGCCAGATGGATGGTGTTCAATCTTTCTGATATGGCCAGTGGGCCTGATCTGGCACATGGGGTGGATGAGGTGGGGCCCAGTCCTGATCCAGTCGCACTGGGGGGAGACGAGGCATGGCCATGGTGACTGTGCAAGGAGGGAAAGGGGCATGGCGAGTCCTGAACTGGTCCCATGAGACTTGGCCAAAATACGCCAAAGCTACATTTCTGCTAGTATTTTAAATACTTCTGGTATTCTTTCAACAAAAAAAACTTATAAATTATAACTCATGAATTATAATAAACTTTATAAATGATACATATATCAGTATGGAACAGAATCACTTGCTACTTTCAATAAAATAAAAAAAAGTTGCATTTAATTGTGAAAGGCAACTATAACAAATCACAGTCATTTAACTATATTGGACATAGGTAATTACCATGTATAATTACCATATACATGAATGCTACATTTGAGACTTGTACAGATTTGTAGAAAACTGGGGAAACATTATTTCCTGTAAAACTGGATCATAAAAATAATAGATTACTTTTGATACGTATACCAGCATATCTAATCTCCTTCATTTTATTCTGACTTTGCATACTGATATGATCCACTGAAGCCATCACAATATCAATTTCAACAGCAAATTGAGATTAGACAATATCCAGTCATTCCCCTGGCATAACCTCTTCCATTACAGGGCTCACTCTTTGCAGAAGGCACATTTCCTTTTAATCCAATGGTGTCCCATGTTACCAAGGCAATAGTTATATCCTAAACAGAGCTTACTAAGGCACCTGAAAGTTTTTATGCAGTCCCCTGGTTATCCAAATCCATTTCAAGGAAACAGCATTACTTGAAATAGTTTTGTAATAATCAAGCCTGTCTTACCAAATAAAACTTAATTTTACACTCCATTGCTCCAGCCTGAAACTGTTGCTGGTTCTAAGAATATTTGCTATTTTTCCTATTAAATGATCAGGAGAAAGATAACAAAAAAATTAGTACACACTTTAGAGGCATTCCCTTTTATCTATGACAACTTTCCTTGAGCTTTACAAACCGTAATGATGGTTGCTTAGTTTTAGTACCCAGCACTAGATTTCTGATCAAGTGAAATAGAAAGGAGTGGTAGTATGTTGTTTATGCTAGCTATATTTATGTTACAGTCAGCTTGGCTCCTGAAGAAGTCTGATAACGCAGTTGCAGTTGAGAACAGAAACTAAAAAAAACCTTTAAAAAAAATACTAGCATTAAACCAGAGGGGATTTTTTTCTATCTTCTGTTTTCATCAGAAGAACTAAAGGACATCATCTATATGCATTTCACTAGTGCAAAATTTCTCCCTGCAGTACATTTCTAAATTGCAGCTAGATTTAGTTTTAAATGACTTATTGGAAATCAACATTAGTAACTGCCAACAGTACTGTATGGAATCTACGAACCTTGTAACACTATATGTACCTTGCAGAAAGACTTTTCTTTTGCACAAGGCCAGACATAATTGCAAATCAAGGAAGGCTTATCAACTAGATCTTCTAAAATTAGATGGCATTTAGATAAAGTACCCTTCAAAAAGGTACTCCATGAAGTTCAACAGTTACTACTATCCATGAAGTTTAACAATTTACTATATCAGGACAAAAAGATGGTTTTGCTCAAACTCTTCTCAACTGCCATTAATTATTTGGTATGCTTGTTATTTTTTAAACTAGGGCCCCAAACACAACATAAGCAAGTCCATTAACAGGCAACATGTTCTGAAAACCTCAAGATGGCCCTTATTTTTAAAACATCTACCCCATGTCATAACTACTTTTGAATTAAAGAAAAAAAAACCCAAATCATCTTGTATTAAACCACAAGGCTCTAAGTGTATTATTTGAAATACTGTAAATGCACAGTCTAAAAGCTATAGGCAGGAACGCTAATTTAATTACACCCATATGGATCCATGCTTATAAAAACAATAATCTAGCCACAATTCCTGCCACTAGTTTTTAGGCCTGTTCTAGATAAAGATATTTGAGTTTGCAAGGAACTAAGGATGAACCAATTAGGAATGTAGGTCAAAATGTTAAGATCTATTGATTACACACTCAAGTACTGACGTTTAAATATTAATTCCAAGTAGTTGTACTGCAAAAAGGCTTGTATAATCCTAAAGGAAAAAATCTGTCAGTAAAGCAGAGTACAGCCTTATTTTTCCATTATCTGAGATATAAAATTGGTCCCCTAAACCAAAGCATAAAATTTATAAACTAACATGACTAGTAGATTATTCCATTAATCAACAAGAAATTATAATTTGCCCCCAATATCAAGACAGATAGAAAAGGTTAAGTTACTGCTTCAGCTTAACCTTACTGTTTACTGAAGAAGAGGCATGATTCAGTATTCTGAAGACTAGTTTGACAATCAGGAAATCTCAAGTTGTAATTAGATAATAAAAATCCGGTCATTAAAGAATTTATATAATTTCTTTTTGCTTCAGGGTTTTCAATTGTGACATGGGAATACTACTGCTTACCTGCATCATGTATGTATGGAGGATTAACTTGTTTTCAAAATGCCTTGAGTATGGAAACATTATACCTGCTAATCATTACCACCATTATTTTATATTCTGTCATGGGGGGGGGGGGTTTAATATTTTAAAAAGTATATGCATTTATTCCCTCAAATACAGTCTTGTCATTTATTTTTCTGCCTCCAAGTTTACTATGACACAGACAGCCTTACCAATAAAATGAGCATAAAGGTTATTAATGGTTCATGTTTTTAAACACTCTTTTAACATGTAACTGTATAAAATTAATATAATTTACTTGTAAGCGCTTAGGTGTTGTGATAAGTATAGTATAAATCCCTAAAATACCATTATTATAGAATAATGCAACAACACTAATTTACTAACAATGTATGATATTATTTCACCTAATTCATTAACTTAACTTTGCAGATCGGATAGGGCAAATAGGACAGTCTATGGTCAATCAGTTTTTCCATTTTCAACTATTAAAATGGATCACTGGATATGAATGTATGTTTGTCAAATGGATGCATCTGAGAAAGTGAATTTCCTGGCAACTGCTGGAAACAGGATATGTAAATCCTTATGCAGATTAGAGCTTCCTAAACCAAAGTTTCTCCACATCTGGGTCTTGAAGCTGCTAACAGTGGGCATCCACCGTTCAACTTTCCACCAGCAACTAATAAAAGACAACTGATAAAAGCAGGTAGAGGAGTAAAGAAAAATAACATTCCTGTATATATATTTTACATACCATGGTGACACCAGTGCAACTGACTAAGGCCCCCTCTACACATTACATTTAAAGCGTGATTAACCAGGTAATCACACCTTAAGATGCGACCCAGCTACACATTCAGCCAATTAATGACACGATAAAAACAAGCAATAAGATACCAAGTTATTCCACAAAAAATATGTAATAACTTTGTAGCTTGTTCTAATCCCACCAGTAATTGAACATGTGGGCATGGCCTGTCGCAGGGAGCCCCATCAACTGAGGGGGACCACTACTCCCTCCCAGCCAACAGTTGACAAGATCTGCAGTGTCAGCTGTGGGGCCTGCAGTGAGGAAAACGCTGCCTCCCCTGGAAGCCTCCTTGGCTGTGGGGCTCACAGTGGGGGCAGAATCTTTTCTTCAGGAAGAACGCTGCCTCTGCTGTAAGCCTCATGAGATGCAGGGCTAGCAGCAGGGGCAGCACAGAAGAACACTGCCCCGGCAGCAGGACCCGCAGCATTCCCTTACACTGCTCCTGCTGCAAGCTCCACACTTCATGAGGTTTGCAGCGGTGGCAGTGTTCCCCCATGCTGCCATGTCATTGTAGGCCTTGCAGCACGGGCAGCAGGAAGACTGCTGCCACTGCTGCCAGTCTCTTGAGATGTGCTAATGCTGCTGTTGCGGGCTCCTCATCAGCTGCCAGTGGCAACGCATAGGGTGTGCACAGGGGTGCATATGCACCCCCTAAGAGCGCTGGTACACCCTCTGACAGCCCACACTCCCCACTTAGGCAACGGGTAGGGGGGCAGGCCCCCCCATGTCTCCCCAGTCAGCAAGATTGGCCACAAGGGGACCCTCCCCTGTTGCTGACTGGTCACTGGGGGGGAGAGGGAAGTGCCTCTCCTGACTAAGGTGGCACCAGCCGCCCATTTTGGCTGTGGAGCTCACTGCCCTCACTGCGATCCCCACCAGGCCTGGGGACTAGTGAAGGGGGAGCCTGGGATCATGATCCCAAGCTCCCTCTGCACCAGAGGTAGGGCACAATGGGACCTAATGCACAATCCCATAACTGTAGCTCCTGCCATGCACATGTGCCATGGCTGGAGGTGCGATTGTGTGGGTCATGCATTAGATCCTATTGTGCCTTTATGTGCACATGTGGGGGCGGCCAGGATAATATATACTAGTAAACCCCACAGTAGGAGCTATGATTAAACAATTTTATAGCTGGAAGAATAGTATTTTTCTGTAGCCACTCTGGGAACAGTATAGAGAAAAAAGGAAATGATAAACAGAAGTATCTATTTGTCTAACAAGATGGACATGTTCTAGGCTTAATATACATGTGTATTATTTCTTAAAAGGGAAAGCAAATACATTTTACATTACTGTCAAGTGAATAAAGCATATTTGATTAGCGTTTAACATATAGGCGCACTTTTGTCAGCAATGGAAGTGTGGCAGTTTTATTAATGAACAGCTAGAAAAAAGGTATTATTTCTCCAAGTTAGAAAAATCTCACTTAAAATATATTTGCCATGAGATTTTTCCTCAAAAATGATAAGGAACCACACACAGTTATAATGCTATCTGAGCTGAGAATGAGCAAGAACAAAGCTACCTTTTAGTGGGGACCCGTCCAAGACCTGAAAAATATTTTAATAATTGTAATAGATTCTTCTGACTGTACTTTTATCACCAATCCCAATAAACCAAACCTCTCTACCAAAGTAAATAAACAGCAGAAGTCAACGTGGTTAACATGGGGAAAAAATCTCTACAGGTTTCAGAGATGATATATTGCTGTAAGCCACCTGACTCTCCATAGATGAACAAAGATATAAAAAAAATGTATTTTAAATGCATATCTTTTCATTAACAACAGCTCAAAGCACAAGGGCAGAAAAAGTAGTTAACATCTTCTACCCTATGCATGGTAAATTAAAGGTTGCCAGGCAACCAACAGGCAATATGTTGGAAGGAAAAATAGACAAGTATGTTTACAGTTCTAGCAATTTCACTTTTACATATAAGCTGTGGATAGTGGCTGCAGAGAAGGAGGGTTCAGAAAACATTCACATGGACTGCCTTTTATTGTAGGTTGTACTACTGATCAATCAAAGGAAAATCAGAATGGTTTTTCTTTGATGGGAAATCTGTAACTATATAATATTTATCCTGACAAGCATCTTCAATGCCTAAAATGAGATGCTATATGAATACAGAAATGTAATATTTTCAACATGCAAGCGTCTGATCTGCTGTTATTCCAGGATGTATGTGCAGTAAATGTCAATTATTCATTTTTTTCCATAAGAGAAAATGCAAAGACTGGTTAAATTTTTTTTAATATTAATTCAGTAGAACTATTTATTCAAGTAGTTATTCATGTGCATCGGGGTGTTTGAAGCATTCAACTCCTAGAACGTACCTTTTTCGAGGGTAGAACATTCACATTAAACATAGAAGTGTAGTAAATATAATATTTACTAATATTAGTAGTGGCAATATTTTGAAATGGTTCCATTAAATGACAGTTAAATATTGCCTTGTTTCCATTCATTCTTTTTATTTGGATGCCTATAACTTTTTAAAAAATCAGACTCCACAAAATCCAGTCTTCACACATACATGTGGACAGAAATTCAGATACAGTAAAATCTGGTAAGAATGTGTTACTTACTCCAAGGTGATTGGTAATGACTAATAAACCATCAGTGACTAATTAATAGTAATTAGCTAATTTCAACTTTTTGTGAGCTGTATTTTGAATGCTATATATTAAGACACAGTCAAGAATGATTTTGATATTTATAAAAAGAGAAAAAATATACAGAAAAAGAAATGCCAATTGTATACACACTGGTTTATTACATAAGAATGGTATGATTATACATGTTTAATGCTCAGTTCCCTACCACAGAAATTCAGAGTATTACCTGGAAAAAATAACAAGTCAAAGGTTTTTGCTGTGCATGCTTACATTCACTCACTGCTATCCTTTAGATGGGACCCATCTTCCAGCTGATGTTATAGCGTTCTCTTGCACCAAGAATACCGTTTCAAGGGACAGAACCCAACAGGATAGGAGAAGGCAGGCAGTGATAGTGGGTAATTCGATTAGTAGACAAACAGATCGTTAGGTTTCTGACATCCAAGAGGACTGAATGGTGACTTCCCTACCAAGTGCAAAGGTAGCAGATGTCACAAGAGCTGGGGAGGAACTCATGGTCATGGTCCATGTGGATACCAATGACATGGGTAAGGGTAGCAGAGGAGTCCTGAAAGCTAAATTGAGGCTGCTAAGTAGGAGGTTGAAGTCCAAGACCACTATGGTAGCCAGTGCTGCATATAGGTCTAGGTAGGCAGGCAGAGCTCCAGAGTCTCAATGTGTGGCTGAGATTTCATAGATTTCATTTAATAGATTGTAAAGCTGGAAGGGACCTCACAAGATCATCTGATCCAGCCCCTCCCCCCTAGGCAGGAAAGACAACTGGAGTTAGGTGACCCCAGCTAGGCGATCATCCAGTCTCCTCTTGAAGATGTCCAGGGTAGGTGATTGCACCACCTCTGGTGGTGTGAGATAATGGTGTAGGGAGAAGGAGTTTAAGTTTATTAAGAACTAGGGGATCTTTTGGAATAGGGAGAGACTGTCCACAAGGGGTGGCCTCCACCGGAGACCAAACAATACTAAACTGCTAGCATGTAACATTAAAAAAAGGTGGTAGAGCAGCTCTTAAACTAAAAATGGGTGGAAAGCTGGCAGGTGCAGAACAGCACACAGTTCAGACTGACACATCAT
This sequence comes from Alligator mississippiensis, assembly GCF_030867095.1. Taxonomy (NCBI): domain Eukaryota; kingdom Metazoa; phylum Chordata; order Crocodylia; family Alligatoridae; genus Alligator; species Alligator mississippiensis. The sequence continues at coordinate 243,596,309 of NC_081825.1, read as the reverse complement.
ATATGAGTAAAATCATAAAAAATGGGGATTAGAAACAGGGTGAAGACAAGCACAAGCAAATACCTTTAATGAGTAAAAGGTCACAGAGAAGTAACCAACCAGACAAGAATAAAAAGCACACATGCTTTTATACCAATACTACAAGTCTAAGATCAAAGGTGGGAGAACTTGAATGCTTAGCAGTAAATCATGATATTGACATGATAGGTATCTTTGAAAGATGGTGGAATGCGAAAATCAGTGGGGAAAGCTGTAATACCAGGATAAAAAAAATATAGAGGAATGACAAAGTATGTTGTACTGGTGGGGGAGTGGCACTACATTAAAGACTGTATCAAATCAAATAGGTTAATCTTTTCAACTGATAAGAGAGAACCTCTGTGAATAGAAATACCAGGTTTCAATAGAAAAAAAAAGTATGGCTGGGAATACACTATTGAACCCCAGTCCAGGATGGTAGCAGTGAGCTAGAAATACTAAGGGAATTGAGAGAGGCAAAAACAATGACATTGAAATGGGGACTTCAGCTATCTACAAATAGATTGGGTCAATCTAACATCAGGCCAGAACCAAATTCTTGGTGTTATAAAGACTGCTTCCTGAAGCAGTTAGTCCTGAAACCTACAATAGGAAAGGCCATTCTTGACCTAGTTTTAAGTGGTACACAGGATTTGATGCAATTAGGTAAGTGTTACTGACCCGCTCAGCAATACCAACCACAACGCAATTGGATTGGCATATATATAGAAGGGGAGATAAAATCTTCCACAGTAGCCTTTAACTTTAAAAAGGGAAAGTACACCAAAATGAGGAAGCTAGTTAGAAGTTAAAAGGGGCCCCCTAAGGAGGTAAGGAACTTGCAGGCAACACAGGCACTGCTTAAGAATACCATGTTGGAGGTACAAAGCAAATGCATACTGCAAATTAAAAAAAAAAAAAAAAAAATGGAAAGCAGACCAAAAGAAAGCCAATATAATTTAATAGTAGATTTACAGAGACAATAATCAGGAAAAAGGCTTCTTTCAAAAAGTGGAAATCAAATCCCAATGAGGAAAATAAAAAAGAGGGTAAACACTAGCAAATCAAATGTAAAACTGTAATAAGACAAGCTAAGAGAGAATTTGAGAAGAAACTTGCTAGAAACATAAAAGGTAACAATGAAAATTTTCTTCAAGTACATTAGTAGCTAAAGACGTGCCAGCTGGGCCGCTGAATGACCAGGGGGCAAAAGGGGTGCTAAAGGATGATAGGCCATTGTCAAGAAACTAATTGCATTTAGTCTTTCTAAATGCATTTAACAGTATGGATGGGGCATCTGTCTTCACTGTGGAAGATGTCATGGCAATCCTGTCACTCCTCCCTAGGGACAAATCAATGGTGGTGACATACATGCATCTGTCACCAGCAACATGCCAGGCCAGGGCTCTGAGGACACCAGTGCAGGCACTTGCAGCCTTCTAGCTGCCTGCCAGAACCAGCCCAGGCTGTGAGCAGGCCCCTGCTACCTACCACTGATCCTGGGCTATTTGCAGCAGGAAGGCTGCAAGCACCTGCACTGGGGTCCACAGAGCCCCAGCCTGACTTGTTGCTGGTGGTGAGTGCACACGTACCTCTAGGCAGACAGTGGGGGAGCCACGAGGGGCCCGATCCTTGTTGTGGCAGTGCAGCTCTGGCCCCTTCCCTGCCATCTACCCCGAGTTGCACATGCCAAGCAAAAAGCCTTCATGTGCCAGGGGCTGCTGACTCTTGCTATAATGGATTTACTTGAGTCTTCCTAAATTCCTACCGAATATCACGTAAATGGAAAAACAGGCAAAAAAACAAGATACGATCATTTTTTCTCTCTCCCTTTTTCGAAATATTTAAAACTGTGCCACTTGTTTCAGAAAGACACATTCTAAACAATAAAGGGAATATGGACAACTTTACAATGTTAGTTTTAGTAATAAGCAGCTATGCTCTTGCCATCTGTTTTGGCTGGTTAAAACTGAGCTTTAGTACTGTTGACCCAAAGAATAAACCTGCAGATGGGAGGGGAAGCCATGCTATGCATGGCTGAAAAACACAAGTTCTCTTATCACCATGAACTTCAGCAATTTTTTTTAAATGAAAGTTTCCAAGAGATTAGACAGTAAGATATCTCAAGAATCGTATCAATAACGAAAAAATTGGAAGATATATCAATGGAACTATCCGAGAATCCTTCATATCATCTTTTCTCCCCATCCTGATAAAGTATATTGGATTAGATACAGAGTCTACATTTACAGCAATCTAATCTTCCAATTCCCTGATTTAATAATCTTTCTGAAATAATGTTTCTATGACTCAATAGCCAATTCTAACTCTGTCTTATAAGTACCAAAAATTCTAAGCAGGGAGTTTATTATCCTAGTTAATAAAGGATCAAGAACAAGTTAAAAGCAAAAACACTGTGGAAATTTGTCTAGAAAATGCCATACCAAATTCATCAATGTAAAATGCCTGCGCAAAATGCACATTGTGAGATTCCTAATGGCCTTGAGTCATGTAAAACAGCCCAAATAATGTGTTAAATATCCAAAGTTTTTATAAAAGTTAGAATTCTGCTAAGTAATAAATTCAACCTCTAGTGAAGTGATTCTCAACCTTTTGAGACTCCAGACACCCCTCATTAAATGGCAGGCACCCCTCAAAAAATATCAGCTCTTAGCTTTCATTCATTTTTTACTAAAGAAAAATAAAAGATCAATCTTTCTGATGCAAAGAGCTTGGAAAGACCAAAACAATATTTTCGACACAATGGATTTCTATTTGAAATCTTCAGATTTATTTTATGGACCATATGTAGATGTTTGTGCTCCTAATAGCGCCAACATTGCACAGCATCCTGCAGCCCCCTGAAAACATCTTATGGCAACCTTGGGTGCTGCAGCAACATGGTTGATAATCTCTACTGTAGTGCAAGTGGTTATTACTGAAACTGAAATGAAATGCAGCTGGTCACATGCAACAGACGAACCAGGACTATAGAAACTTTGGAGAGTATGCTTCATTCTTTATTTTTACTCCTACATACCCCCACACCTAAAATGAAGCCATGCTTCCCAAAATTTTATCTATGTTTTAGAAAGCCTACTCCTTATAATGCGAATACTGATATATGTGATGGCTAGAGAATAACATTTAGGAATTTGCTTTTAGAAACTGGTTTGCATTAGAGCAATGGTCCAGGGGAATGGCAAGGGTAAATTGGTTTGTAAAGTCTGTTTGTGGCAAAGATTCATGTTCTCAGCCAAAAGTCTGCAATTAGCAGACACATAGGCACAAACAGCCTAGGAAACGGAAAACATGCAGTAGCACAGTGCTCCCTTGAAACTCATAATATTGGAACATGCAAAATTAGCATCAGGTCACAGTGACCAGCTGTAACTGAGATCCTGGTTTTGGTGGGATGACCAAATTTGGAGACTAGGAATGACCAAATTAAGATGCATGGATGTGATGTGTTTAAGAAACAAAGGATTATTATGCTGGCAGGGAAGAATGTGAACAGCATGACAACCACAGAGAAACCAATCAACAGTATCCAGAGATGAAGAATCATCAGGAGAAAAGGAATACAACAGGTGGGATCCTGAGGCCACTGGGAACAAAGGGTGCACCACTGGCCCATCTTGCCCACCCTGTTGCGGGGGAGAGTGAGCATCGACCCCCAAGCTTCAAGTTTCCTGATGTTCTTCAAGCAAGAACCATGAGGTAGCACTTGCATACCAGCTGGACATACCATCTCCTTGTGAAACCCTAAGACTGGTAAATGAATAGAAGTATGTAGTCATTTTGCTTGCTTTGCTTGCATTAATCTTATTTTCCATCAGTGTATCAATAAAATTCACCTATTATTGAATGGAACAGGTCATGGTCAGTCTCATTCAGAAAAGTTATGCCTGTCCAGAACAAGGTATCAGGACTGGTTCATAAATCCATTGCCAACATTCTGAACGCTAGTGTTTTTCTACTGCAGGCTTTGATGGTACAAAGGTTACATAACCTAACTCATGACCTACAAATATATATATAGTTAGCAATACTACCCAGGCATAGCCTAAAGATTTTTTTAACAGACTCCTTTGAAATCAAATTAAATATTAAAGATTTAGTGTATTCCAAGCATACTTCTTGTGAGTAAAAGACTTCTTCAGAAACAAAAACAACCCCTCCCCCCACCCCCCCCCCAAAAAAAAGCTCTCTGGAGGTCCTGTAAACCATATCCATATTTAGCTTTACTATGGAGAAGTATATTTCCTCTTTACTGATTACCCCAAAGTATATGCCAATTATTGGTTCAGTGCTGATTAAATAGAAGTCCTCCCTTCCCTAGACAAGGTTAGATTTCTTGGAAAAAAATTTTTCCACATTATAAGATCACAGGAAAGTAGGCCCCCTTGCTCAAGTGAGGGTATTTCTCTTATTCCAGGAAAAATTTGAAAGTGAAAACTTCAAGCTGCTGAGTTTATGTAATACCATTAAGGGCTCCTTACCATTTTTGACTATACATCCCAGGGTGTCTCTCTGAAGTGTGTGTGGTAATATCAATAACTATTGGACTCCTGTCAGCTTGGTGTTTATCAGTGACTACAGGGCTGTGGGATACATATTTGAAACAAAGAAACTAAATCAACATTCCTAACAGGCTTTTCCATTATTTTCATTTCAATAATATAGTCCTACTACAGAATAGCTATCATACTTTTAGTTTTAGTAGCGAATCTCCCAAACAGAAACTTCTGCAGATCATAAAAGAATATATATTTACTATTGAATCTTCCTCACATGGAATGGCTTGAAAACAGACTATTTGCCACAGTATGTAGATAGATAACAATGCTTAGGCTCTAGGAGATTATTGTTGTCTTTAATTAGTGGGGTGGGGGGTGGGGTGGCAAGGGAGAGAACGGCCTCTATTTCCCTTAACAGAAAAGAATCCATTGGACACCTTCTTTTTCTTTAGATTGGAGAAGAGGGAAGCAAAGGATGAGAAGGAATATGATATTGTGGGTGTATATGTCAGACACAAACATACACATTTATAAAATAGTAGTCAAGTATCTCTTGACTATCTAACTTAATTCACCAGATATTTAAAGTATTTAATTAAACATTTAGAATGAATTTAATTCTTTTTGGTGGTATATGAAATGTACCAATCAAAAGTATGTAATAAATTACATTTAATGAAGACATACTGGTAAATAATGGACAGACACAGGGATGGATTTTGCATGTCAGCCAACAACTTGGGGAAAAGCAGTATACACCCCCTCTAATAATAGGAATTTAATAAGATTCATTGAAAGGCTAAGAAATCTCAAAACATAAATCCAATAATTTAAAATTGACCCTCTTCAGCCTAGCCCCTAGAACACAGTCTACCTCTCACCTTATGTCTTTCACTTTTTTTCTCAAGACAAGGTCTGCCAGCTAATTCAGGTTTCATTTATCTGTTAGAGGTGGCCCTTCCACCTCTTACCTGTACTGGACAGCAATGACAACAAGAGGCAAACTAATAATTCCAACATTAAATTTCCTTACTTCATGTAATCTGAACTGTGTCTCAATTAACCTGTAAAGGAAACTTTCTAGATGCCAGTCCAGCTAGTTTGTTTCTATCTCCAAAGCAGATGAGATTCTAGTATCTTGGAAATAGAGCTCAGTGATGCCTGAGCTGCACAGAAGCAGGTGTCGGGCAACGGTAGTGGCAAAATAGCTCCCAGATATCTGGGAGAAATTTAAGTTGAGAAGGAGTTCCCTATGGCTACGGACAGATATTCAAAAAAGCCGGAACCTGAACTGATTCAACCTTTGCAGGTTAGTCTAACCTGCCTAGGCTGAACTAGTTTGTAACAGGACAAACATGCTCTCTGGACTGAGACAATGCGGGCACATGCCTGCAGGTGCTCAGGCCAGGTGCAGGGGGCGCTAGAGCTGGCCCTTGCCTGCAGGGAAGCTGTGCTTCGGGGGTGTGGCCAACCCAGGCTAAACTGGCCAGAAAAGGGCCTAATTCTCCCTCCCTGTACCACCAGCAGGGACCCCAGTTGGGTCTGCCCACAGCAGGGGGGCACCATGGCCTCTGAGGCAGAGGGAGACAGGGGGCAGAGTTACTTTCCCCTCAACCCCACTGCCAGCTGGGATGCTCCCTGCCTGGAATAGGCCCCCAGCTGTCCCTTCCACCGAAGGCCAGGGGAATAATCATGCCCCTGCTTCTTCTACAGCCCCGCCTGGCTGTGGCACCTCCCCGTCACTGCAGCAGGAGGGGCAAAGCCCTTACTGGGAGCAGCAGCCCCTGTCACACTGGGGAGAGCGAGCCCCTTCCTAGCGAGGGGCTGTGCTGCAGGCTCAGGCTGCACACAGTAGCGCTGGGGTCCGGAGCCAGAGCCCTGCAAGCCCCCGCAGCACCGCTGCACTCCACAGCCACTCTGCTAGCCCCACAGTGCAGCCCAGCCAAGAAGCCATAACAGGCTCAGGCCCGTCGTGCACTCACCGATCACTGCTCCAGCTGCTGGCTGGGGCCGGCTCCCGCCGCTTGTTCTCTGCAGGGGTAAGCCACTGAGGGGCTTATTCAGCCACCATTATCTCCCCCCCCCCCCCCGAGCTTTAGCTGCCACCCAACTGGGCAGATCCTGTGGCCAACAGCTGAATAAGCCCCTTCTTGCTGCGAGGGGGCTTGCTCCAAGCACAGAGGAGCTGCTCACACCACAGCTGGGTCTGCCCAGCAGGGTCTGCCCACTGCTGCCCTGTGATTGGAGACAGCTCCCTGCTGACAAGGTGGTTGTCAGCTGCTGTCTCTGAACACAGAGCAACAGCAGTGGGGCAGACCCAGCGGTGCAGACCCAGCTGCCGTGCAAGCAGTGTGCTTGCAGCAAGCCCCATCCCGGCAGGAAGGGGCTTATTCAGCTGCTGGCTGTGGGATCTGCCCAGCCCAGACGCAGCTGAAGCTCAGGGGGAAATAATAGGGGATGAACCCCTCAGTGGCTTGCCCCCACCCAGAATGAGCAGCAGGGGCTGGCCCTGCCCGTCTGGCAACTGGAGCAGTGATCGGTGAGTGCACAATGACTTCCCAGCGGGGCTGCACTGTGGGCCCGTCAGAGTAGCTGTGGAGTGCAGTGGTGCTGTGGGGGCTTGCAAGCTTCATAGTATCATAGTAGGTAGGGTCAGAAGGGACCTGAGCAGATCATCAAGTCCGACCCCCTGCCATGACAAGAGAAAGTACTGGGGTCAAACGACCCCAGCAAGGTGTTCATCTAACCTCCTCTTAAAGATCCCCAGGGTAGGAGCCAGCACCACTTCTCTTGGAAGTTGGTTCCAGATCCTAGCCGCCCTGACAGTGAAGTAGCGCCTCCTGATGTCTAGTCCGACTCTACCCTCTGCCAGCTTGTGACCGTTATTTCTAGTCACTCCTGGTAGTGCTCGGGGGAACAGGGACTCCCCCAGTGCCTGCTGGTCCCCTCTGACTAGTTTGTAAACAGCCACTAGATCCCCCCTCAGCCTTCTCTTGTGGAGGCTGAACAGGTTCAGGTCCCTTAGCCTCCCTCGTAGGGCCTGCCCTGCTGCCTCTGATCATGCAGGTGGTCCTCCTCTGGACCCTCTCAATGCTGTCCACATCCCTCCTGAAGTGCAGCGCCCAGAACTGGATGCAGTACTCCAACTGCGGCCTGACCAGTGCCGCATAGAGGGGGAGGGGATCACCTCCTTGGACCTGCTCGAGATGCATCTGTGGATGCACGACAAGGCGTGGTTGGCCTTCCTGACTGCGTCCCTACACTGTCGGCCCATGTTCATTTTGGCATCAGTAATGACTTCAAGATCCTTTTCTGCCTCTGCACTGACGAGAAGGGAGTTCCCCAGCCTGTAGGTATGCTGCTGGTTCTTCCCCCCCAGGTGCAGCACCTTGCACTTGTCAGTGTTGAAACCCATCCTGTTCTCATCGGCCCACCCCTGTAACCTGTCTAGGTCTGATTGCAGCCTATTCCTCCCTTCTAGCATGCCCACTTCTCCCCACATCTTAAGTGTTGTCAGCAAATTTGAACAGGGTGCTTTTTACCCCCTCGTCCAAGTCACCGATGAAGATGTTGAAAAGCGCGGGTCTGAGAACCGAGCCCTGGGGGACCCCACTGCCCACATCCCTCCAGGTCAAATAAGACCCATCCACCACCACTCTCTGGGTGCTAGTTAGCGACCCATTTGACTGTGTAGGTGTCAACGCCACAGTCCCCTAGTTTTTTAATGAGAATGGGGTGAGAGACAATGTCAAAGGCCTTCCTGAAGTCCAGAAAGACTACATCCACTGCTACCCCTGCATCTAAGGATTTTGTGACCTGGTCATAGAAGGCCACCAGGTTGGTCTGACGGGACCTACCTCTAATGAACCCATGTTGGTTGCCCCCAAGTATAACCTTCCCTGCTAGCCCCTCGTGGACATGCGCCAGGATAATTCTCTCAAAAAGCTTACCCAGGATTGAGGTAAGACTAACTGGCCTGTAGTTTCCTGGGTCCTCCTTCCTCCCTTTTTTGAAAATGGGAACCAGCTCTGCCCCCAGACCCTGCTGCTGCTGCATGCAGCCCGAGACAGCAACACAGCCCCTCGCTGGGAAGGGGCTCGCTCTCCCCCACAGTGTGACAGGGCATACCACCCCTAGTAAGGTCTGGGACAGACAATGCATAAACTGGTTTGACCCAAATCAGTTAAGTCTGGTATTCCATTCAACCAGGTTTATCTCAAACCAGTTTCAGCCAATTTCAGATTGGTTTATGTGCACTGAATGTCTGTTCTGTTACAGGTTTAAACCAGTTTCTGATCATTTAAACTGGTTTATGTGTAATTTCTGTCCCTGGCCTATGAGAGCTAATCAGCTTCCTCAGCGTGACCCAGACAACCAGTGCAAAGCAGAGGGAGATAAATAGGTCTCAGCCCCTCTTCCTTTTGAAAACAAAGTCCCTCACATGCTATGAGGAACAAGGAGAGGTTAGGCTACAGCTGGTCTGAACGTAAGTTGCTTTCTCCCCCAAAAAGTTAATCAACCTCAATCTTGCCAAAACTACCTCCTTGAAGCCAGAGGCATTTCATTTGAGTGCATTTGGGGTAGATGATTTATATGCAAGTAAACATGCTGTTTGGTCTTATTTCAAAGAAATCTATCTACTGGATAGAATTTGTCAAGGGGGGAAGGGAAAATGAGAAAAATACTTTAAAAAAATACTAAGGTTGAGACAAAACATAAATAAACAACTCTAAGTAAAAATATGCTCCTTGAATTATAAAAATGAAACATCTTAATACCTAAACAAGATCAAAATATTTTCACAATTACCCCACTGAAAAAAGAAAACAAATGGTTGCACTTAGCTGTTGTTTGAAATAATTATCGAGTATTTTATCAGGTGTAGCACAGTACACCCCTGGTGATAGGACACCAACTGCTAATCAAGAAGTGTAAGTTCAGGATTCCTTTTTTCAATCAATGTTTTCTACCACAGGCAAAGAAAACAAAGAATGATTTTAAAAAAGAGAAAAAGCACTGGCTCAAATTAGACAGATAAGACATTGCTAATTTAGATTCAAATATACAGCATTGTATGCTGGCAGACTGACATTCTATTAAATTATTCCAGTTTACCCATTACTCACTGCTCAACAGGAGGCTCACAGTAACCGCAAAAATCTTTCTTGACATACGTTTCAAATATACAGTGCATATACAAATTATAAAAGGGTCAAGATAATTAAAACCCATGGCTTATTAAAAAAAGAAAGAGAGAAAAGGAAATCAATATTTATATTTAGGTCACCATCTTGCATCCATATATCCAGTCATTTTGCTTATTCATATTTTAACTGAAGACAGTTACTTGACTTAAGGCTGCACATAAGTATCCATTAAGATCCATTTTCACCTTTCCTAAATATACATTATACTAGAACTGTGATCAAGGAATATTTTTTCTTGAAATCTTGAATTGAGAGCAGTTTATTAGGAATTAAGAATTCTTAAACACAGATACAAATCTTCTAACTTCTCCACATGAAAACAACTTATGACATCCACTTTAATGGATTTCCTTAGTAGAGCTAGAACAACATCCAGAAAATGTAGTGTCAAATTATCACATTTCTTTGGTAATTTTATGCGTCAGCTCTGACGACCTTGGTAAAAAAAAAAAGATGAAAGGGTTTTTGGTTTTTTTTCCTTTTCTTCTTTAAAGTCAATTCTCTATTCCTTTTCAATGCAAAAACAATTGATTTTAAAGTTTAACCTGCTCACTAGGAATACAAGAGAGATTTTTCAAGCAGGAGTCTCACAGAAAGATCTGACAAGTTGATTAGTTGTGACTTTCTTAGGAGTTTCCCCTTCCACAGCGAAGAGGCAGGGAATGTCCTCATGATTTTGCCCTGCCCCATGTTCACACACAGGCATCCCTTGTTTCCAGGGGAAAAGGCAGTCTGCAGGAAAGCTACAAAGGCCCAGAGAAGAGGAAATTTACTGCATGCTACCCTACCTCCCCAAACAATGTAAGCCAAGACAACAAAACAACTCTTCTGTCCTCACAGGTCAGAGGCGGGCAATTATTTTGGGTGGAGGACCGCTTACTTAGTTTTGGCAAGCCATCAAGGGCCGTATGACAGGCAGCCAGGGGCAGATAAATATTAATTTTCTAAATTTTTTAGGGACGCTTGGGCCAGATAATGTGCTGGCGGGCCACATCTGGCCCGCGGGCCGCATTTTGCCCACCCCTATCATAGCTGCATCTCACAAGAGAAATTTTGCTTGTGTATCTGTGTTGGGGTAGGATGTGTGATTTTTTTTTTCCACATTCCTAGCTGACAGCTGAAACTAAAAGGTTTCAGTTTGCCTTAAAACCGACTAAGAAAATACCACCCTCTCAGATTAAGAAGGTTTATCCTGCAGAAGAAGAAATTTAGGTTGGATTTTAGGAAGAACTTTCTGACTATGAGGCACTGAAACTGGTTATCTAGGGAAATTGTGGAATCTTCATGCTTGGAAATTTTCAAGAGCAAGTTGGACACATACTCGGCTGGGATGGTTCAGAGATGTAGTTAGCCATGTTAGTCTGAAATCAAGAAGAAAGCAGAGCAGATTTGCAGTTGAGTCTATATAGTACAAATTCACCCTACCTTCTACTGGGATGGGCTAGTCAGGCCTTGAGGGGGTTGAACTAGATGACCATATGAGGTCCTTCCAGTCCTCCTTTCCTGTGGTCCTAGATTACTTTCACTATGTCTCACATCATCTTATTAAGGTCTGTTGCTAGACCTTAAGGATTCTGTCTCAGCTGGGGGAGAAGGAAGAGCATTTATATGGCTATGGGCTTGTTATTCTGAAGCTAAGAGTATGATTCCAATAAACCTATTCAGAATGCTAAGGGTTCCCCAATCCAGTTGACATCACAACATTCACAAGAAGAAATTTCTCCTAGGTTCACACGAAAAAATATCAGTTTTCATGTGACTAATATTTTAACTGCACCATAAATAGTAACAGTGCTACATGTTCAGCCATGTATGGTGCTATAAGTGGCAAACCAGCCACAAAGTTGTTTCACATTTTTTGTGGAATATATTTCTGGCTCATTTGTATAGTGCCATAAACTGAACGTATAGATAGTACCTCCATCCCAATGCTGACAGTTTCCTGACTGTCAAGTACTGGCATGGAGATAGGGAAGGGCTGGCATATCATGGCCAGTATTCTTCTAATTTGTCTATGTCTTCCTTAAAGTGTATTGTTGCTTTACAACCACTTTGTTTGAACATCCTAATGACAATTTTAGGAAATGGAATACTGGCCCTCGTGTCTACACCAAAATTATATTTTTTCTGTTGTCTCTTCTGGAACAAAGCAAAGACTGGTTATTTCAAAACAACTGTCAGTTTTGTGAAGGGCAACCTTAGCTCTGCTTTTTCTGGCTTTCTAATTTTTTTTTTTAACAATTCAAATGTTTTGAAAGATACTGTGCTCTCAAATCAGCAGTGTGCGTCTCCGTTCTTAACTTCAGCTTCAGAGGAGGGGGTCAGACAAGAGAAGGGGTCATAGGGCATAGGAAATTGTAGGATTTATTTATTCTTTTTTCTTTAAAAAGTTACCACACTATTGCAAGTTTGACCTTTCTGGAACAGCTTAGCCAAACAATAAAACCCTTCTTGTTAGTTCTATATTCCTGTTCCAAGAAGCAAGTAAACCTTTCCGTCCTTCACCCTACATCTTGTCTGGGGAGAAAAGAGAGCCCTTTCATCTACAGACTTTATAGCAAACCCATTTAACTAATGAAAGTTTAATAAGAGCAGAGAGTTACGTTACAGAAAGTTCAGACAAAATGTAGGCTTCTAACTATAGTTCGCTAACAACATGAAACATAAAACTACCCCATCCTAAATACACACTAATCTGCAATATGCTATAAATGCATGTGCTAAGTAACTTTACAAATATTGAACCACGATGGCATTCTATAAGATCTACAGCATCTACTCAAAATGCTTCCACATTTCTTATTGTTTTAGAAACTATAGGGACATCTTCACAGTAATAGCCTTAGATCTTTCCTAGTAAAAATATTTTCAAATATTATTGTAGTATTTTCTATGGTAACTTTAATAAAAATTTCCTGCATAAAATGTGCACCACTTACATGAAGCCTTAAAACATAATCCTATCACCATCACTATCCTATCACAACTTTGTCTCTATCCTGTGAATTTGTAGACTAAGTAGAAATTGACAAAAGACTAGATGACTAGTCTCTTTTTGAAAAGCGTGGACACCCAGAAGCTTGAAAATGCTTTATGAATGTGGCTTTTAATAAAAGGTTCTTGAAAGCATACAGGAGCTTTTTCTCCAGTATTTCAAGATTTAGATGGAAAAGTGCATCAAGAATTAGAACAAAAATCCAAATTAATTCTGAGAACAAAACATCAAAAACTGTTGTCTATTGTAGGGTTAGCAACAACTGTAGAGTAAGACACTAAAGAACACAAACATATTAGATTAGATACATAAATTAAACAGAGTTGAGAATAAAAAGAACTCCAAAAGCCAACAAAGAGCGGAGAGAGGTAACAGTTACAGCCTAGTACCACAGAAACTCAAGAAATGGGTTCAATTCCCCATAACACCACTCCCTTTTTAAGTGAAATTAGCCAAGCCATTTAAATGAACAATCCACTGATTTCAGTGAAAGGTGGTTTGCTTTACTTTCTAGGCCTTTACTATAAAGACATTAAAAACAAAAAAGGTAAAAGGTATACATGGGCACACAAAGGGCTGGCCATGAAAGCCTTCAATCAAATTTATTATACCATAATGAAAGAGAGAGACACTGGCAGCCCTCCTTCTCCAATGCCCTATAAATGGTCACACTTTTAGGGCTAGCCAGTTATCTTCCACAGTACAGAGTGCCTCATCAGTGGCCCACCATGACACAAATTTGCCTCCCGGAGAGATGTACCTGGCCCAGGAACTAAGAGGTAGAGGGCACTGTCAGAGCTGGACTCTGAGAGCCACTCTTACAGCTTCAGGATGGCCACTTTGTCCAGCAGGAAATTTGCCATTCAGATCACATTCTACCCAGTTGCTCGATGCAGGACAGAGTGAAAGTTTGGCACCTATATCCCTTCATGATTCTAAGCATTAACTTCCGCATGCTTCAGTTTCTGGCACCTCACAATTTTATTACAAGAATAGGATCATAGGAAAGTGGGTTGGAAGGGACCTCACAAGGTCATCTTATCCTCAAGGCAAGAACATCTTTGACTAAACCATCACAGCCAAGTGTTTGTCTATTCTGCTCTTGAAAACTTCCAAAGATGGAGATTCCACAATTTCTCTTAATAGCATCTTCCAATAATAGACTACCCTAATACTCAGAAAGTTCCTTCTCATCTGCAACCTAAATTTCCCCTGCTGAAACTTGAGATGTTTGTCAATATCTGGACCTAAACCCCCAACTGAGGAATAATACCCTGGCTATCCCAGCACAAGTCTTTAATGCAGTAGAAGTCACAGGAGTTAAGTTTTATCTCAGATTAATGCCCAAACCATTGTTGGAGGACCCAGGAACCCGCTGCTCAGAAGACCTCCCTCTGGACCCTTGATGTCAAGGGTTTAGCAGCCCTCCCAGATGGCAACAGGCCTTCTGCTCCAAGTACAGGGTATGCACAGATACCTTTCCCTCACAGTGGGACTACAATTGTTCTATTGATCACCATCCTGGGGCAAATATGCCCATAGGGCAAACATACACCATGTCCAAAAATGAACTAGCCACCCTATGCGAGTATCTCCAAGAGAACTTAGCCAAAGGATTTATTAGAAAGTTCACTTTACCTGCTGGGTCACCATTCCTGATTGTGGAAAAAAAAAGGATGGGCATCTACACCTCTGAGTAGATTACCAGGCATGCAGCCAAATTACCATTAGCAATAGATATCGCCTGACCTTGATCCCAGAACTACTGGACCAAATGGAAGTGCAAACTGTACCTCCCAAACTCCTCCATGGAGATTATAACCTAGTATGCATTTGGTCAGGTGATGAATGGAAAAAATTGCTTTTTGAACACAGTATGGCCACTTCAAATATCTGGTCATGTCATTCAGTCTAACAACTGCCCATTACAGCATCTGAGCAATGACATATTACAAGATCTCCTTGACCAATTCTTGGTGGCCTACCTCAACAAAACACTTATTTCCTTGGAACACCGCCCCAACATGTCCACACAGTCTTTGAAAGATTATAACAACATGGATTATAAACCAAATTGGAAAAATGCACAGTTCATCAAATCACCATCAAGTTTCTGGGATTTGTGCTATCTCCAGACACCATTGGGATGGACCCCAAGATAGTGAAGGCAATCTGGGGTTAGGCTCCATCATATTCAGTCTGGAAAATACAAAAATTACTGGGGTTTGCTAACTTCTACAGGAGATTCATCCCAAATTTTACACAGTTGGCAACATCTTTCACTACACTGCTAGTCAGAAGAGGCTCAAAGTGCTTTGAGCAGTTGGAAGAGGTCTTAGTATCAGCCCCCAAACACCTACTCCACCCAGACATTCAGTGTAGAAACAGATGTGTCCAACATAGGAATCGCAGCAGTGCTCTTGCAAAGGTGTGGCCCAGAGTAGGTTTTCCATCCCACTGCCTATATCTCCAGGAAGTTCACCAAAGAGGAACAAAACTATCAGATCCTGGACAAAAAGAGTCTTGCTATCAAAGCTGCCTTTAAAGATCAGCACTGCTATCAGGAGGGGGCATATCCTGTGCAGGTCTTCACAGACCACAAGAATTTTGAATCAAAGGTGACTACAATGGGCCTTTGCTGGCCTTATTCTTCTCCTGGTTTGACTTTATAATCTCCTACTGCCTGGGATCAAAAAATGGCAAAGTAGACATTCTATCCCACAAGAAATAGTATGAGGCAGACTGGGCAATCACCAGCCTGAGGCCAAAATACATCCTCAAGCAGTGGTGGGCAAAAGCTGGCCAGTGGGCCAGATTGGGCCCATAGCAGACTCCATTTCCCAGCAGCCCTGCCCATATCACTGTGGCTGGTTTCCATGGAGACCCCAGCAGTGGTGGAGCCATGACAGCACAAGGCCAGAGTTTCCATGGTGATCTACTGCCTGCACACCCCAGGCAGGGACACAAGATCCTAGTCCCCCCTGGAGCAGCTCCCTGCCCAGCTGTGTGTCCTACCGGTGCTTCTGGGGCCAGTCTTGATAGAAACCCTGGCCTCACGCTGTCATAGCCCGCCGCTGCTAGGGTCTCCATGGAAGCTGGCCACATCAACACAGACAGGGGCTGCTGGGAAATGGAGTCCGTCCGCCAGCTGGATCTGCCATTTTGCCCAACTCTGTCTGAAAGCCACATAGCTTTATAAGTGCAGTCTTAACAAAAGACTTGATGTCTGTGTTTTGCTCCACCCCTATTGCTGAACTACCATCATCTGAGAAAGGCCTCCTGGATGAAGAACAGCAAGAAACTTGAAAAGGAATTACCTTAATCTGGGAAGGGGCATAGGTTGTAGCCATGTTGGTCTAAGGACATAGGTAGACAAGGTTCTTTAGGTAAATCTGATATCTTCTATTAGACCAACTCAAATAGTTGGAAAATATTCTTCTTTGCAAGCTTTCAGGCACAAACACCCTTCGTTAGGCTGAGGAAGCACCTGCAGTTGGTCTGTGCTCTTCCTGGATGGAATGAATAGTAAAGAAGCCAGAAGCTGGTATGCATGCAAAAAAGCCAGTCAGTGACAATGTAAATTAAGAGTCAATGGGTGAGACAGGTTGGGGATAGGGAAATGAATGTAGTTGGTAAATAGTGGAGAAGTACTTGGGGAGCTGGATGTTAGGCAGTTTATATATTGTGTGTCATAATAAATCCAATGTCTATATTTAGTCCATGATTTTTTGTATCCAGTAGGTTGCTGAAGTGTAGTTCATAGGCTTGTCTGTAAAAGGTATTTTATAAATTCTCTTTGAGGATTAGAACAGAGATTGGAGAGAGAGTTGTTTTCTTGTGAGAAATGTGTACCCGCATGTAACTGGGTATTCTTGTCTTTGATAAATTTCCGGTGTGCATTCATTCTGGTATACAGTTGTTGTTTGATCTCTCCTACATAATTTCCATCAGGGCATTCAGTGCATTGGATGAGATAAATTACATTTCTGGAGGTGCAGCTGTAAGATCCAGGAATGCTAATGGTTCTGTTGTTGCAGGTAGTAATTGTGGGGGTAGTGGAGATATGTTGGCAGATTTTACATTTCTTGTCATGGCATGGTCTGCATCCATTCGGTATGTTTTGGGCTGCAGGAATTTTGCTTCTGGTGATGAGGTTAGTGCAGTCCGGTTCTTGTTTAAAGGCTAGGATGGGTGGTTCTGGGAAGATCTCTTTAAGAACTGTGTCTTTCTTTAGTATGGACTGCAATTCTTTGAGGATTTTCTGTATAGGTTCCAGGGAGAGGTGGTGTGTCATAACCAGTGGTGTGCAATTAATGGGGGTTTTCCTTGTGTATTACAGTAATTCTTCATGTGGTATCCAGGTGGCTCTTTCAAAAGTGCTCTCTCTGGAGGAGTGTCCTTGTTGAGTGAAAGCCTTTTTGAGATTTGTGAGGTGATGATCCCAGGTGTTCTCAGTGCAAATTTGGTGGTATTAGAGGGCTTGCCTGTACAGAAGGAGGACTGGGGCTGTGTACTGTTGCTGGTGGCAGGGGAGGAGCCACAGGGCTCACAGGCTCCAGGCTGTTGGGTTGGGGGAGCTGACTATTGTTTAACTGTGAAATCAAAATTGTTTAACTATACAAGCCAAGCCCTGTGATACCACCAAATTTGCACTGAGGAGAATTCCTGGGGCTCTGGACTGTTGGGTATGGGAAGGGTGCTGACTATTGTTTAACATGCAACCAACATTGCAATTAATTGGAACTACTTTTTCTAATCTTGCAATTAATTTCGATTAATTTTTGTAATAGTTTGTCAGCCCTACTTCCTGGATTGCCTGTGCACTGCTGTATTGCCCTCCCAGCAGAGTGACTGAAGTCCCTAACCCCAAAACCAGAGACTTTATATGGCAACTCCTTCAAGCACAACTCTTCCTCCTCTTTTCCCTTGCCTGCCTTTTCTGAACAGTTTATATTCATCCCTGACAGTGCTCTAGTCATGACAGCTATCCAAGTCTCTCTTATTCCAGTCATATCATAGTTCAGGGACTGTGTGAGGACTTCCAATCCCATCTGCTTATCTCCCAGGCTCTGTGCATTCCTAGATCTGACTACTTATTGCTTGTATTTCAACCTCTGCCTCATGACTTGGATTGTTTGGAACTCAGCTCCCCCAGGTACAGTACCTGACTCGGCTTGCTCCCTGACCTTGCTTTGACTCTGGTTTGGCTTTGATTTAGACTCTGATCCTCTGGCGTTGACCTAGCTACCCCTCAGACCTTCAGCATTTGTGCAGAACTAATCAGACAGCCTGCGTCTCAGCACGTGATACAATTGCTCCCTATGGTCATGGAGAAAAGCCTATCTCCATTGTCTCTGTAAGCGCCCTCCAGGTATTTGAAGACTATTATCAAATCCCTCCTTAGTCTTCTTTTCTCCTGACTAAATAACCTTAGTTCTTTTAGCTTTTCATCGTAAGTCATACCTCCCAGGCCCCTAATCATTTTTGTTCCTCTGTGTTTGACTCTTTCCAAACAAGAAATAGGTTAACACACCTGTATCTTTTTTACTTTTGCTGTATTTTTGTTGTCTTGCTCCAGTAATTCTATCCCTGTTCCCAAAAACTGGATTCATTTAGAGAGGAAGGGTTGCCTCTAAGAAATCTCCCCATTGCTCTAAGTCCCTCCCAAACCCCAGAACTGCATCTTTTCAGCTCATGTCTTACCTGTAACTCCATCCTCCACTCTCTTTTGTGCTCTCATCTATATAAGCCAATTCCCAAAACAAAAAGGGAATTAAAAAAGAACAAAAAGAAACACACCATTATGAGATCTAATGGTCTAAATCTAATCATCTAATACCTTTGAGATCCTGAGTACTCAGATATTGTGTTGGAGGGCCAACACAACAATTGGATTCCTCAGACAGAGAAGGAGAGTCAGGAAGTGTTAACACATTTCTATTATCCATTATCATTTTTCAGTGTTGAGCTATACAATCTAAAAACAACAATGTACGAATCTTCAGTTCAGTGTACATTACATTTTAAATTAACATGCTTGTTACTAAAAACTCATGAGAAAAAACTTAATAATCCAGGAAATAAGAAAAAAAATGTTCAGCATTCTAATATAATAAAATATATTTCATTATATGTTAATATAATTAAATGTAAATATTAAGTAATAAATATGCACTAATATATAAGCACTAATATAAATAAAGGTGTTTAAATATATACTGTATCATACTGGTTAGCCAACAAGAAACACCAAACCCATGAGAACCAAATTTCTTTAGGAAAATAACTAATAAATATAAATGCAAAACAAGATTAAAATCAATAAATTAAATAAAGGTTTCCTGCTTTCTGATTTGGTTTAAACCAATCTACCCTGTTTCTGAACAGCCAACTAAATAAAAAGTAATACTATGTGCATGACTGGCAGTATGACTCTCAAAGGTAAGACTCTATAAAACAATTTCCAATCTGCTTTATTAATAGGAAATACCATAAAACTTCAGTTGTATGATATAATTTTATAACAAGACTGTTGCCCTCAATCAGGGATTTTGGCAATGATATAATTAACACTTTTTAAAGATGACATTTCTTTGATTATTCAGTGCATCAAGGGTTTTTTGCCTTATGAAATTTACAATATTGTACTAAATAGGTAAAAAAAAAAAAAAAAAAAAAAATCAATTCTCATGGAATAATGCCATTTGAAAATCCCCATATAGTGTCTCTTAAAAAGGATCGCCCACTGCAGACCCTGGAATGGACAATGCTTCGTACCTTTTATTAACCGCACTTAACTTCTGTGAATTGTTTTCAATGTTGGAAAAAGTTCAGATTTCATTTAAACTGTGAAGTTTAAATCAAAATCTGAGCACCGCTTCTTGTTAAAACTTACACAACAATATATAGGCTCACTCATTAACTGACTTTTCAAATGCAAGCTAATTCTGCCCATAGTTTCTTCTTTATTTCTGTTGAAAAGCAGACTCCATTAAATACTGATGATACATAAAAATCTCTAGGATACAAACATTCACAAAGGCTTTTTAAAGCTCTGATTCAAAATGATGGTGTTTTCCCACTCCTCAAGAAGGTTTCCTGTCAGAGCCACAGCTCTTTGAGTTAACAAGAATAAACTGACTCTGGCCACCAAACAAAGGAGAAAATGATTTAAGCCAAAGCAACACAAGATGCTGTCTTTTAGGTCCTTGCTATGCTAGAAGTGGCCATTTTTTTTATTTTGAACCAAAATTTTTCCTATAGCCCCACAATAAGAAAAAAATAATAATCCAGAAAAGCTTATCCTATACTTCATAGTTACTCAAAGATTTAAAAAAGAATAAGCAGGCTTTGCAAAAATTTGTTCACAGAAAAATCAGTCATTTTATAGATACAACATTTATGCCATTTTTCAAATCCATGGATAAATTATAAATTCCTGCAAACAGCAGCTTATAATGGAAGTGCTGACACAACCTTAACTACAGCAAATGCACTGCTATAATCAAGTTGTTATGGCAACTAGAATTATCAGGTTGAGAATGAGAGAATGCGCAAGCAGAACTTCAAAAATCCTTCTGACACTCCCATAAGAGACCCTATAAAAATTTCTAGCAACAACCTCCCCACTCTCACCTCCGTAATGAACCACAATAGCCCAGATTTGTTCCTTTGACATTAGGGAAAGTACTGATTTATCTACTGGATGTTTTTTCATATAGTTTACTATAAAATCTAAGACAAATTAAGTTTAAGATAGCATTTTCTGCGGCTAAAACAGAATACTGAACAATAACTGCTGAATATAATTGTGTGAATTCTGCATTTAGTTTGATTTCACAAAGCATTAGTAAACTAGACATTTTCATACACTTTGCTAAAACTTGACAAAATCATGGAAACTAGTTTCAAAGATTCACAAATAGTAAGCTGCTCAAATAGGATCAGATTTTACTGAAGGTTAGGTATTTGTGAAACTTTATTTCTCCCCCTACAGATTCAAAAGATTATAACAAAGGCAAGATCCTTTTTTTTAAACACTTATCTTTAACATACCAATTGGAAAAAAGTCACATTTCTAACAAAATACACAGTTTAAGTGCAATAAACTAGATATACTATATAAATACTGTTGTTAACATTTTGTTGAGACATATTTTCATTATTTACAAAATAATACAATAAAAGTTCAAAAATTCTCTAAAGATATTTTAACGCTTAATAGCATAAATTCTCATTTTGAAGTTTTATTAGGAAAAAAAACTTTTACAGATATATGTAACATCAGCAATTCATAATCCTAAAAGTAATGTAAATCCATCATTATCACTGGTTTTTACAACAGCATTTTTCCAAGCATACATGCTAGTATAATTGCAGTCAGGAAAATGATTTTAAAAAAGTCTATATGTCTGAGTTCTCTAAGTGTTTCATATGAAAGATATTTATAAATTTGACTGCTATTGAAAGACTCCAAGGGGAACTCTGAAGACTGTCCTACTCAGTATTCTGACAATGTAGTTAGGTTCCCCCATGGTACTCACACACTTCACAATAAACAGTATCTCCCTTCCACTAAAAAACTATTTTACACCTGTTGCTTTTCTGAGGTATTCAGGTATTCTACCCTGTAGTCCTTTAAGAACAGAGAAGATCCATTTTATGGAGTTCATTCCTGTTCAATTATATAGGAGTATCACGTTCTCACTTTCCTTAAGAGTAGATTTTACTATTACAAATAATAAAACAAAGTTTTCAGACTCTACACAGAACAATCAAATCTAAAATAATGTAATGTTAATCATAGAATCATAGGGCTGGAAGGGACCCCGAAGGATCATTGAGTCCAGCCCCCCTGCATGAGCAGGAAAGACATCTGGGGTCAGGTGACCCCAGCCAGGTGACCGTCCAGTCTTCCATCATCCATTAATTATCCATTAATCATATGTCTAGTTGACAACAATGTTTTTAGCCTTTAAAAAGTTCTAAAGAAGTCTTTAAAATGAAAGAAGACAACAGTATAATTTACAGAACTCTACACTGATCACTGAAAATTACAGCTTTACAACAGGATTTAAATTAATTGAAAGATAACGACATAGTCACAATGTAGAAATATTTCAGTTGCAACAGTGAATAATTAATTCATGTGCAGTAGCAACAAAACCAAAAGACCAAACTTCTACTAAGAAGTGAAGAGCTGGAGAATTAAATGTTTTTTGTTCATAGAGGCAGCAACTATTCTCATACAATAAAAGGAACTTACACAACTCTCTCCAGAAAATAAGCATTCTAGGGCTATGTACATACATACATTTAAAAAAAAAACAACATGGGAGGAATTAATCTAAGTTATGCAGTTTTCTATAAGTGACGTAGTTTAGATAGGTAGCAAACAGAACATAAATTTGCCCTTGTGTGTGGGAGGAGGAGTAAGGGGGTGTGTGAGGGAGAGGGGAAAAGGCAGGGGGCAAATCTTAGACCAGGTTCCGCCATTTTTAAACCAGTCTATGTATACCAAACTTCTGTTCTGTTACAGGTATAAACCAGTTTCCAATCACTTCTACCAGTAAAAGTATAATGTCTATACCTGACCTGCCCCCAAGGTATAATGTCTGTACCTGACCTGCCTCAGGTCAGACATTTAAGTTCCTATAAATGTACTGTCCCCTCCAGCAATGTCACCATTAAAATATTAAACTGCTTTAAACATGCAATCAAAGAGAAATGCAGGAACTGAATGACAACATTTAGAAGTAGGATTTCTGTGTTTGTTGTTTTTTAATAGGATAAGGAAATGAATGATGGGGGAAAAAAAGGAGAGACAGGGAGTAATGATAGTCCTTACAAACCACTCCCAAGTACTTCCTTCTTTGAAATTATGGAGAATGACTATAACTTCAAGCAATACTCACCAAAAATTTTACAATTCTAACTTTTGGTAATTTTTAACCTTAGAATGGATTTACTGACATGTTCTACTGGAAAGACTGTTTGCCAGTACATTAGAAAACTGGCACATACAGTGAGTGCTAGGTTTAAATGGGAAGGCTCAAAGATGAAAACTCTTTAAGAACACACTACACTAACCATACATGGACTAGAAGTATTACATGAGAATGATTTTGACCTGTTTCACAACTTCTTCAGCAACATTTAGAGTTTTATAACTGTATTAATATAAAGAACTGCACTGCTTGTGCTTCATTTCTTTTTCAGGTAGGAGCATCAAATATTTCCACCTGAAGATAGCTTAGATGGAATATACCTGTGGAAATGCTCTGTAACTCTGGTCTATGAAGTTTTAGGTTTGGGAGAATACCAGAGGAAAGCAATATAAGATTTACTTTAAAAACCTCTCAATTTTTTTCAGATTGTCAATGCTTACCATTATTATTATTATTATTATTATTATTATAATACAGTCTATTAATTAGCTACAGATTTAACTAAAACAGTAACTGACATCATCTACCACTGCAAAGTATCTAAAGGTTTATCTCAATTTATGTGGGTTCTGTATATGCGAATTCACTCTTATGCAATGACTCTTTTTACAGCCAAAATTCCTTATACGTGAGGTAAATTCACTCTTATGCGATGGACATAGGCGCCCCTCCCAAGCAGGTAAGTCTGTGGGGAGAGGGAAAAGGGCCATGATGCCAGGGCCCCACTCACCTCAGCCCCTGCTGAAGCTGCTCTGGGAGCAGCCAACACCAGCTGCCTGCAGCCACTGGGCTGCAGTGTGCCCCGAATCCGCCAGGGCTCCGTTTGTCCCCACTCACCCCAGCTCCTGGGCTGCACCATGCCATGGTGCAGGCAGACGGTGCTGGCTGCTCCTGGGTCTGCCGCAGCAGAAGCTGAGGTGAGTGGGGACAAGCGGAGCCCCAGGAGGTTTGGGTAATGGTAAAGCCCAGCAACTGCAGGCAGCTGGCGTCGGCTGCTCCTGGGGCCGCTGCAGCAGGGGCTGGAGTGGGAAGAATCGGAGGCCCAGGGCTGCCTCATGGAGCAAAATGGAGGGAAATGTCAGTAGGTGTGGGGTATGGGATGGCGGGGTTTGGCTCTTGCTGCTATGTGAACCCCGGGAGGGTTGCAGCCAGGGGGGCTGTGTGAGGCTCTTTCCGGGGGGGGGGGGGGAGGGTGTGCCCCTGGATCTGTGTGCAAAATGAGAGCAGGCTGCTGCGGCACCGGGCTCTTCCTGGTGATTGGCGATGGCACTGGAAGGGCAGGTTGGGGGGGGGGGCTAAAGCAAATTTTAGGGTGGCAGCAGCCCCCCTCCCAGCACCGCCACCCACCCTGAGCGCAGCCTGCTCTCATCTCATGTGCAGATCTGGTGGCATGCGCCCCCCCATGGAAGAGACTGGCACAGCACCCCAGCTTGCAGCCCTCCTGGGATATGTGTAACAGCAAGAGCTGCACCCCCCCCCCCCCCAAGTCCCACACCCACTGACAGTTCCCTCCATTTTATTCCCTGCTGCAGCCCTGGGAACAGCTGACAGGCTGCACTGCACCCCTCCCCCCGCCCCTTCCCTAGTCCCAGCCTTACTCCCTCCCTTACCACCATGGAAACATATTCCTATTTCTTACATTGTAAAATGTGTTCCCTTTAAGCAAATTCAATTTATGCACAGTTTTTTGGGAACACATGTAGTGCAAAAATCAAGGGAAACCTGTACCAGATTTTCCTTTTACTCAAAGTTGGTATGACATGCAGATCTATGCAAGAATTCATCACCCATTCTGTATGGTCAGTGGTCAGATAATACATATCCAGTCACTAAAGATATAGCAGTTCCTAGAAGTTTAGAACTTGTTTACATTTGAAAGGGTTTCCCAGTATAAACCTGAATATTAAGTTTTTCGATAAGTATATTAGTGAAAGGCACTATTTTTGTCATTAACACTGGTAAGTGTAGGCCAAGTTAAAAGAACCGAATTTAATCCTCTCTTCTTGGTATATTTCAGGTGAAACCTTGGACAAAATTTTCACAAAAGATTCTTTATTCCTGCACTAAGTAACTGCTTATCTTAGGCTGCTTTGGTGCTTTTTATGAGGCAGCAGGTTTACCCTCACTTTATTTTGCAACAAGACATTGTGAATTGGTTTGCTGTTGCTCCAGTTCCAAGGTGGTGTGCCTTCTCTGAAGCGTACATAGTTTAATGCCTCTAGATTCTTGCAGCCAAAAGGTACTTATATAATATATGCATGTATGTGCCTAATTACTGCTCTAGTAAAAGGATGCAGCTCCAGACTCTCCACTGCGATGATCAAAGGACAGCCACAAACATGGTTTCTTTGTGCTTTGCCAGATTACATGACCACACAACCCCAGTATGAAGTTATCTTTATTGCCACAAGCAAAAAACAATTTCTTCTTGGGTTCCAGTATTATGAAATCTGATTCTCTTGAAGTCACCTCCAAAGCACTTAAAAGATTTTTTAACTTCAATTCCAGGTGAACATTCAAGGCTAGAGAACAATATAACACAGGACCTATGAAACAGCTATTGTCATATTTCAGAAAATAGTCTCATTTCAGAGACATTAATATGGATTTTACATCAAGATCCACTTTACCTTCAACAGCTCTGATTTCTTTCTATAGAGGGATTGGCTTATGTTTACATGTTATATGTAAACATGTTACATGTTTACCATGGCCATCATTTGTGAGGTGTGGATTTGAACAGTGACTAGGAAGCTTTGTTCTGGTCTTGGGGCACAGTGCATTCCAGCATCATTTGGGAATGAGGCCATAGAACTGAAACAAGTGCATCAATATTTTCTGACTGGATGAACCAATGATGTAGAGAGATGCTCTATCACATTTCTGCAGATAATTTATGAAGCAGGGTGAAGGTGAGTATGTCTTGATATAGAGAAAGCAAGATTGGGGTACATCATGAAAACAGCTTTCCATCCATAAGATGGGCTTACTATAAAAGTAGTTTGTTTTTTAAAAAAATACTTCATGTCCAACTTCTTCTCCCCATGCGATACAACCTATTTTTGCTCATCAAAAATGTCACACCTCTTCCCCATTCTGAATATACCAGGGGCAAGTGATGGAAAAATAAAAGCAGGTAAAACTTTTTCTAATGTTAAAAGAATTTAAAAATCAAAAATCTCCTAAGTTTTTAGGGAAGAAAAATGTTTAAAAATAATGTCTTACATTATCAAGTCTCTGATCATTTAAAGCTAGAATTAGATCTTCTCTTTAAACTAAGATTTTTTTCCCCCATTTCAAAAGTACTTTTCCTAATAGCATTAATGGAAATTATCTGAGCAAAATGTATGAAGGTTTTATTCTGTAATCTTTACAGACTGATTTTCAAGGGAGTGTTTGTGCTGTGTTAAATGATCTTTAATATATATAATTTTGTACATGTTAACCTCAAGAGAGAAGTTAACCTCAAGAGAACAACTGAATTAAAATAAGAGCAATTTGTTTTAAAATTCAATCCTAATTAAAAAAGATTTGAGAGCTGAAAAGCCAACAAATGATATGTAAGCAGTTTTCAACAGCATGTTTTTTACATGCAAGTGACTTTTCCAGTAATAAATGAAAAGTTAAGAAAAGAATTAGTTTTAAAAAAACCAAACAAAACTAACCACACAAGCCTGCTGAATCTACACAACAAAATTGTGAATGAAAGACAATAAGGCTATACCTAGGATCCTTAAATGAGAGGGAGTATGAAATAAAACCAAAATTTTTCATGACAATGACTTTTTGGATCATCTGATTGGTAACAGCTAGGAATGAAAAGGCCTTAATCTGAATCGAGTTTTTAACCCTATACATGTCACCTATATGTCAAAACAATTCCTGTCCATTCTACCTGATCACACCCAAAAGCAGCAATCTTTTCCTGGATTCATTTCTTGATGACAAGCTGTTCAAACAGAGAGCACCTATCAAACCTAATATTATCATCTGCTGCTTTTTTCTTCTAGCAGACACTGCTGTCCATCAGAAGAAATAATTAATGGGTTTATTATGTATGAAAGCGTCATCCTGTCAGTTCTGTGTCTGGTTTGAATAGCTCATATCTGCTACTCATTGGTGCCATGCATGCTCACTGTCCTGAGATATGACAAAACACTACACCCTTTGGGATTTTTTTCCCCTGTTCAAAAACAGCGTTTCACATCTGTGTCTGACAGAGGAATTAGAAGCAGAGGAGCAGACCCTTCATCATACCTTACAAAAATGAAATTGCATGGGTGAAAAGTTAAGCCAAAACCTGAAGTACACTGATCCTGCATTTTTGTTTTTCAAAGCAATACACAATGTGGAGGCTACTGAATTTATAGGGGGGGAAAAAAACAAACAAAACTTTTCACTGTTGGAATCGTCTACAGAAAACAGATGGGATTTACTGGATGCTAAAGCTTTTAATCAATTTTTAATAGGTGCTGAATGCTTGAGTTATCTAGGGTCAGTTCTTCTTTCTCTATTGTCTGAAGAGATGCAAAGTTCACAGCTCCTTTGCTGCAACCTTATTAGAACAGAATAATCTAAAATGCTGCATCTAGAAACAAACCAAGTATGTGGGATACCTTGGAATAAACTGGAAACACATCACTTCAAAACGAAGCAGCAGCAGCCGCCAACAAGACATTGTGGAAAACGAAATCACAAGACAAGGGTGCAGAATGCATGTCAAATAGAAAACCTTCCTACCTGGTGAGTGTCTTTTAGTATATTCTGATAGAGCACAGATAAATAAGCTTCAATCAAATACCTTGGAGGTAAGTTGTTTTTTTCTTTCATATCATGCTTTACACCTTTACGCATAAGAATATTCCTCTAATTTATAGACAGTGAGTGAATTTCAATTAAATGCATCCTCCTTTATACTAATACTCAAGTTAAAGCCTTCTAAGCTAAATGTTTTGTCTTGTCAGATTTCCTGCACTGTTCAAATAATTGATTTCTTTTTCATATTAAGGTATTTGGACACAAAAATACTAAATATTTCTCTCTAGTGACGTCCTAGAATTTTTTGCTAAGACTTAAAATCCTTCAAATTGCCAGGCTTAATAGCCAGGAAATTATATATAAGAAACTACCACTAATAAGCCTGCTTCTGTTACTCTTCGCAAAACACATCTGTACTTTATTCAGTCTACTAAAGCAAAGAGCATTTAGTCCAATGGAAATATCATACTTAAAAAGATGTATTTTATTCTATGTAAATACATCCCTATTTGCAAAAAACAGGATAGTAGCTAAAGCAAGG
The DNA here is from genome assembly GCF_030867095.1 of Alligator mississippiensis. Classification (NCBI taxonomy): domain Eukaryota; kingdom Metazoa; phylum Chordata; order Crocodylia; family Alligatoridae; genus Alligator; species Alligator mississippiensis. The sequence goes on along the minus strand of NC_081825.1, from coordinate 243,568,323 downwards.
AGTGCCAATTATAATAATTTATGAAAGGCACAATGAGATAATAGCACAGTGTTAATAAACCTTATAGATATAATGTATACAGTTTCAATTCAAAGGTTGAACACAGGGAATTTAATAAAACTGCAAAGAAAGGGTCTGGGTAAATGAATTACTTTAACATAATAGATCATAAATGTGCAAAAAAACCCAGCCAAAACACAGACTTTGGGAACCCAGAGTATAAAGTCTAAACAGAAGTTGGTTCTGTATAAAAATATCCTGTGAAACATTTTACAATGAGATTCTAATATCAAAAATATACTTAGTATCTACTAATCCAGAGATTAAGCTTGCTAACCATGAAGACAGACACCTGTGCTTTGCACACTGAAAAAGCCACACCCCCTACAACTGACAGTAATAAAACAGATGTGCACTGTTTAATGGACCAGTCAATATTCTATTCAATGTTTTTTTCAAAATTTAATTTACTATAGATCCCTTGTTTTTGTTATAATTCCAGTTTCCTGCTGATTTCTGCCCCCCTTTTTCCCCCCTCAACAAAAGATAAGGCATATTTTTCCTGCACTGCTATCAATTTCATTGTTTCTTCTATGCTTCCACTCTTGTATCTCCTTTCCTTTCTCATATTGCTCTCCAATTTCTCCTTTCTTCTCCTTGTTCTCTCTTTCCTAAATACTTTTCTAAATTATTCAGATAATCTCTCCCTCCCTCTTCCTTATTCTCCTCCCTGCCAAAAATATGCAAACATCTACCCACCTATTCACAGGTACATCCCTCCAATAATCCACTTAAAATGGCCTGTCAGCCCTACCAGTCCACTTAATATGGCTTGCAAACTCTACCAAATACCTAATAGGCAGGAGTCTAAATAAATAAGATGCTGGAGCCAAAGATATACATATACATATATACAGGTTCCATTATCCCAAGCCAATTCTCAAGGGAGAAGTCAACCTCATACTGCCAAATACTGGAATTCCTACCACGCAGCTGAGCCTGAAGCCTCTTTAGGAGAGTCATCTCATACATAACTCTCCAGGTACCAAGTAGCTCCTAAAACTGAAGCTCCTCCTACAAGCACCCTCTGCTACTGTGAGAAAAGCACTACTCAATCCACGTTTGTTTTTCCTCCCCACACTCCAGAGTCTCCTCTGCTAGAGGCATGACAGTTTCCATTATTCTATTCCTCTTGCACTGACTGCAGGATAGGTATGGGGTTGGGGAGAGGGACTCGTTTTTTCTTTTTGGTACTGAACTCCTCCCTCAGCCACCTTGTTGCTCATAGACATATTTAAACTACTTTACTCTCCTCACAACTTCTATCTTCTTCCACAGGGAATGGCACCGATCCTGTTAGGGCTGTTACTTGGTAAACCTCTTTGCAACAGAAATTAAATTGACATGACGTTAGTTTTCACTGTACCTATTTAGAAACATGCGAGCAGCATTAAAACCGACAGCCTACAGAAGCCTGGTAAAGCAATGAGCAGCAGCAGATATAATCTCCTGGTCAGCAGATTTTGGAAGACAGTATTGAATCTGTTATACTCAGCTCACATGTAAAAGATCATTTTCTTAGTAATAAGGGCTAAAACATTTTAATGAAAGCTTTGATTATGTAGAAAGGATGGTTTTCATCCATCAAAGTTTACTAATTATTAAGGACAAGTAGGTATGTAGACTTTAAGACAGGTTGCAAAGTATCTTTTTAAAAATAAAAAATAATGGCAGAGCACCTAGCCTTCCTCAACGAAAGAGAAGATAAAGCCGAAAACACTTTAAAAAAATGATTTCTATATTACTATGTGTAGCTTGCAATAATCTACTCAAAACTTTCAAAGATGCTTAAATGTACAATAACTTTTTTCAACTTCTTATACTCCCAAACTTAGGAAAGGTGGAAAATGCAAATACAGATTTTATGAAGTCATATGTAATATAAATGTATAGTCATTTTTAAAGAACAAGAATATGGTATGGAAATGGTTTATGAGAAAACATAAAACTGAGAACATTTTAACTTAATAGCAGTCATTTTTCATTTAATTTGAATGACCATATTTACCCAAATCCAAGACAACTTCACATTTAATACAACCCCCTAATAATTAGCTTCTATACATGGAAAATTATAAAGTTATTGTAATTTTACATGTATAGAAGCTAATTATTGGGAGTTGTATTAAATTTGTCCACTCCACCACTGCTGTGTCAGAGAAAGCAGTGGCAGCAGGATAGGAGGTGTCAGAGGCCAGCAGTGAGGGAGGAAGCAGGCGGTTTGACTCCCATCCCCTTGGTCCCCCTGCCTACTCCACTCCCACCTACTTCACCCTGCCATCATGTGCCATGCTGCCATATGCCTCTATACCAGTTTCCACTCCAGGTACCTCACTAGCCCATGCCTCCACACCAGGTCTGGCACTGGGTCCCTTGATGCCCCACACCTCTGTGCCAGCTCCCTCACTCTCCTGAGTTCTGCACCATCCCAGGCCTCACCAAGTGGATTCTCGCTGCCTTTTTTGACTGCAGGTACTTCATTTTCACTTGATACTCAATTCTACGACAAAGTTCCCCCCCCCCCCATCAAATAAATACAGTACTCCTCTGTAAAATGTTAAAATACAAAATTGCCAAAATTTCTCACTTGTCTTTAGGGAAGCCAGAAATAAACATGCTTGTCATTTGACTGATACATCTGAATTCTTAATGATCTACTATTAAGTTCAAGAAAGTAGAGAGCAGTGCAATGTAAAGTAGATCTTGGAAATATTTGTTTAGAGCTTTCAGAACACAATTACCACGAAAGGGATCTCTAAAATGAAAACAATGATTAATATTACACACATTTTATAACACCATTTATCCATAGATCTCAAAAAACAATTTTCAAAAAATTAAACCTTAAACATTTTCTGAGTAGTTGTTATTTTACCCATTTTACAGAGATTAGGAAATTAAGTCACTGTATTACAGCGTATAGTCCAAGGTCATTTATACCTGCACATCCAATAAAAATGAAGGTGTGATAGAAGCATAAGGCACCCCACTACTTGTTTTATTACAGCTAACATATGTAATAGTAGCAGATGAGATGTGGTGGGATGGTCTAACAACCTGTGTGCATCTCTCCAGAGACCTCAGAGATGCACTCTGGTTGCTACCACATGCTGTCATGTCTTCACTACTGCTATTGCTTCAACATGCAAGTAATTACACAAATACACTGTTAGCCAATCATCCATGCTACTGTTACTCATACTAATTACATTACAGGTAGGACAGGCAATACATTTATGCCTTCAGTTTGCTGTTTTGACATACCCCAAGTAGCTAATAGTAGAGCCAGGAATACAACCCACAAACATCAGTTTCCATAGCTGTGTTCTAAGTCGCTAGCCAGACACATCCATTTAACCTTAAGTTATAACCAAATATATGGCATTTTTCTTGACATTTTCCATTTTGCCCAGAGGTTCTTTATTTTATTTCTAAAAAGAGAGTTAACTGTAATGAGGTAATTGACACTTAGACCAATTGGTAACAACTTGCACCTTGCAATAAAAAAAAATACTAATGGAACTAACTGAAATAAGTGAAAAAGTTTTAAAAATTGTACATAAACTTTTACACTTTTTTCTTCTGATTTCACAATTCCAAATTTTCTGGAGAATGACCATCTCTTGAAAGGAATCATGCAAAAACTGGGGAAGGAGAATTAGGGGAGTATGAGATCATCTCTTAAGAGGCCACGACAGAAAAATGAACAGTGGTTGGGAAGTCTAAACTCTTGAATATATTCTCACCTCCGTAATTGCTTTTCTGAAATAAACCTACACTCCCACAGCATTCCATAAACACCGTTAGTCAAGCGGCACAAAACTCTTATAAAATAGTGAAATATTTTCTCCACTTTACAGACTAGGAAATTGAAGCAGTAAGAGGCTTAAGCAGAAAATCAGACTCAAGAATGGACCCCAGGTATTAGGCCTATGTCTCAACCAGAAGGCCACAATTACCCTATGCAGATCACTTCAACACTCCTCATCTACATACTTTTAGGGGATTTTTTTTTTTTTTTTTTTTTTAATTCTCAGTACTAGTATTTTACAGATAAGTCACAAGTGTTAGTGGCACTGTGGTCTATTGGATCAGGTACAAATTCAAAGCAAAAAAAAAGGGTTATAATCTTGAAGCCAGTTGTGCAATTTAGGATAAGACAAATTTGAAACACCAAGTTCCTTATCACAAAAACTCAATATTGCCTATTTCACAGGATTGCTATTAGGCATCGGGGTAGCGCGGTGATGCAGTCACCCCCCGTTTGACTATGTTGCACATGCCAGTGATCTCTCTGAGCTCACCACTGATCAGCACAGAGCTCCACATGAAGTAAACTCTTTGAGCTCACTAGTCAACCAGGACAGGTCTTAATGCACCCTACTGAATTAAAAAAAACTTAACAAAATCTAAGTCTATTACATCAACAAAACTTGTAGTCTCCTCAAAGAACGAAATCATATTCATTGTTGACGTCATATTTTCCATAAAGCCATACTGACTGACATTAATTATATTCCTATCCTTTACATTTTTACTAATAGAAAAGCTAATGTGGGATTCCATTATTTTTCTAAGGATTGTTGTCAGGCTAATCAGGCTCTATTCATCCAACTGTCCCTTTTGAATATTATCAAGACAATTGCAATCTTATTCCTCTGGAATTTCTCCATTGTTCTAAAATCTATTAAAAAGAACATCAGCAAGCCAGAGATGTCCTTAACTAAGCATAAGTAATAGTATTGATTTAAGTTTCTGACTTGCTTCCAAACCACATGTTATTAAGAAATCAGAAAACCACAAAAATCAACCACAAAATAAAAATCCTACATGTCCAATCATACTGAACATTTTTGGTCATACTCTATCTAAAATGTTTATCAATGATCTGGAAACAAAATCATTACTGAACAATTTTATAGCTATGTAAACATGAAAAAATTGAACAGAAGTACAATAAAAGATGAGTTATCCAGCACCTTACAAGCTGGCAAACTCTGTTACCAGTTTGTAAGGAAAAAGTGAAATCAGAAGTGCCCTCCATGGCACTTCTGGTTTCGCAGAGCCCCCACGGCCCGGGGGAAAGCAGCCTGCGCTGCCAAGCCCCCATGGCCCAGGGCATAGCAGCCTGCGCAGGTCCCCCCTGTCTGTCCCTCAGGGCCCACAGGAGGGGTGGCAATGCGGCGGGAGGGGCAGCGACCCAAACAGGCAAAGATGCCCGTTCAGGCCGCTCAGTTAACTGGCATATTTTGTTATCCAGCACCCTCCACTCCCCATGGGTGCCAGATAACAAAGCTTTTACTGTACAGAGATTAAACTGCTTCTGTGTTTTGCACTGGTGCAACCACTAGTAGTATACTGTATTCAGTTGGATGTCCAAAATCCATGGATATTAACATGCTGGAATGGATTCAGGAGAGCCACAAGAACATGCTTTATAGATGGACTAAAGGAATTAAATCTACTTTATCAAAAAAAGTTAAGAAATAGATTGATCATAGTATAAAAGAACTACTCGGGGAACTGATTTTTAATAACAGACAGCTCCTCAGTCTAGCAGAAGAAGCTATAACAAAATTAAATAGTTACAAATAGTTACAAACTAAACAACAACTTTAAGAGACATGCTCTTATTCATATGAGATTCAAATCTGGAAAACACTATGGTCTGTATCAGAGGTCATAACAAGGATTTTAGGGCTATTAGTGGCTCAGAGCCAGCCCAGGACATGGGGTGGTTCCAGCTTATGGCATGCAGCAGCGGCAGCAGCTCCAACTCCAGTCCAGGATATGCAGCAGCAGTGGCAGCTCCAGCACGGGAGCAGCTCTGGTTCCCACCACATGCCTCAGGCCAGAGCTGGAGCTGCCAGAACTGCACAGTAAACCACAGCTGCAACTACACAGAAAATGCAGCAGCAGCTTCAGCATGAAGAAGAAAAACCAGCAGACATGGAGGTAGGACACCGTGGTGGCAACAGGCAAAGCAGATAGAGGCCAACTGGGTCTCTAGCAGCCCTCATTCATACTCTTGCCACTGCCTGGCATGTCCACTGGGGCCCGAGGGTCCCAGATCTTGAGCAGGCCACTGCCCCTGGCCACACCCACAACATCCAGGAGCCCAGCAGCCTAAAGAGAGCAGCTGCAGGGGTGAGATCTACCCCCTGGGCTGTATGTTTGATACTCTTGGTCTATACTACGTAGGAGGTCAGATTAGGTCACAGTTGAGCCCTTCTGGAAGTACAATCTGTTGCTGCAATTAATTTCACTGGAGCTAGTCTGGATTTATACGTATGTATCCAAGAGGAAAACTTGGTCCACTGTTTGTTAAGTGCTATAATATGTCCAAAGTATTATAAAAGCTGAGACAAGGACAGAAAGCAAAAGTTCTGCACTCTCCATCTTGTCAGCTTCTTCGTCCTCAAATTCGCCCTAATTCTTCTGACTGAAATGTTGTACAAGTGCTCATTAAACTATCATAATTTCACAGAAGTTTGGATTAAACTTGCTGCATTTGAATTTGCAAAAACTGTTACGAATAGATCATCTCTAATCCTTAAAGGCAACTGATGAATACATTAATTATAATTAATTATGCCATATAGCATTAAAATATTTCTAAAACTTGTTAAAAAAAATAAAATACTGTTTCTGAATTTAGCTATGCCAAGCTGTCAAGATTCAAATACAGAAAAATATACTTTAGAAAAAAAAAGTCAAATTTTTTTTTATGCACCTATGCCAGGGGTTTTCAACTTTCTTGGATTAGTGTACCCCTGGCGGTCCCACGCAGAGCGGGGTGCGGGGCATGGTGCATGGGGCTGGTGTGTGTCCGAACACAGAGCGGCAGCAGCCACCATGTGTCACCTTCCCCTGCCCCCCACATCCGGGTAGGCAGGAGGCGCCTGTGTGGGATGGAGTATGACGGCGCTCCATCCCCACCTGCCCATGTGTGGCCTTCCCAAGTACGCCCAGGGGTACGCGTCTCCTCGGCTGACAACCCCTGACCTATGCATACTCCCCCTAATGTGTTCAACAATTGATTTAGTTATCATTACGTAAATTATATGTCATCCCTACTACTATTATGTGGATGCCATTTCTCCTGACTGACAATGTAGGAGGATACTATTGCTGTTACCAAAATTTATCTTGTCCAATTTAAATTCACCCTGGATTAACCTATTATGCTTCCTGTCCATGATTAAATAAATCCCTTTCACCAGAAAATGACATTTTCAGCAATAGCACTTCTGTGTCCCAGTAGTTTCCCAAAATGCATTACAGTATGTTTCTATCATGCACTGTTGTTTTGGGGTAGGGCAAATACTAATATCATTAGCTATTTTTTGGATGCATTCATTTTCAATTTAAAATCATATTCTTACAAACTGACAAGCCCAAAATTGACAGGCTTTAGGAAACCTGAATTTGGGATGAATTTATTTTAAGTGTTTAAAAATAAAATGTCTTCTGGAGCCTCCCTTTAACAATTAGGAACCAAAAATAATTGTGTCCCTCTACAGCTATGTGATTTATTTGATTCTCCTGGGGACATCTTGAATATATTTCTTTTGTGTTTAATTGCAAACAATCAAATCCTTGTATTTTCCACTAAGAAGCAAGTTTGTAAACACTGATTCTTTAATCTGTGCTTCATTTTTGCTTCCCAAAGGGGATTTGTAGTTCTTGCACACCACTGCACACAATTCTTACCATCACCATGGCAGAAGGGAGAGGTACATTAAAAATACTTTCAAGCAGAAAGGTTTAGGAAAAGGCAATCCCAAGAACTATTAAGAACTTCTCCATTATTAACAACATGAACAACTAAAAAGAACAAAGTCAAAATGAACACATACAGGTAAACTATTTAATACCACATACTTAACACACAAACAGCCACATACTTCTTTCAAAAACATAACCTAATTAAATGCTTCTAAGATTTTAAAATGTTCCCTCTTTAGCTAAGTTTCACTTTACAGAGACATATTTGAAGATCAATTTTCTTTGACAAGCCTGCTAGTTATAAATTCTGATGCTTTCAAATTACATTTATGCAAGCTAATTTAGCCATCTCATACTTGTAGATAATTTTCCTCTAAAACACTAGATTATTCTTTTTCTTGAAGATTTCTACTCCTCCTCTTTTTCTCCCTCCCCACTCTTTTCACATTCCCTGATACACAACACAGTGAATAAGGGTATCTATGGGATGAGGAGTTGAAGAGGAAATAGGAAAATGAGGGAGCAAAGTTGAAAATTAATATGAGAGTATGGAATGACGGATAGGAGAAAGCAGGTTAGGTAAATAAGGGGTGGATGGAGTAAGGTTAGTTAACGTAAGAGGATAAAAAAATAGAAGTGTGAGAAGCTGCACTTGCAAGCAATGTTGGCATTAGGAAAATTACTTGCTGTTAATAACTGTTGTCACCTAACAATTCAGCCATGTATGTGATAGTTAAACCTAAACCTAATGTTAAATTATGTCTTAAAAAGGGTTGAAAATGGTTTGTTCTACACAGTACATGAAGTTAAGCTGTGCTGACCACTGATTCAGCTGCACTTGTTTCTGACACTTGGATCACAAATGCATCGTTTTTCTAGTGTAAAAAGGACTACATCTTTTCAGCTTGAGCTCTGGCTGTTAGTTCCACAGAGCGAGGTGGTAGAGTAGAACCCCACTATACATACGCACAAAAAACATGGTCTTCATCCAAGAATCTCAGAAACTAACAAGGAAATAATAAAACACAAATCTATTTTGCATACCTAAGAAATTGCCCAGCATGGAAAATAAGAAAGAAAACTAATTATTATTTTTTCTTTGTTGGATATTTTACTCCTCTCTCCCAAAACTACATTTTTGACCTTGTCACAATGGTCCCCCTCTCCCCCTTGCACACACACAAGTGGGGATGCAGCTTAAACAAGTTTCATGAATGAAAGAAGTTACACTAGCAAAAGCATTTTTTGCAAATGTAAACTGCAACTATGGCAAGGATGTTGACAACAGAGCCATACCAGTTAGGGGTATAACTATTATACAGGTGATACCTAGCTGCCACAGCTATCATGGTGTATGCCAAGCCCATATCATTTTTAGTAGAATTAAAGAGCTTTAAAAACGCACAATAACATTTTTATTAGACATGTTCCTTACAAAACAATGCTTTGAAATAATACCTCAACAGTTACTTAGTCATAAAATCACTAACACCTTTACATAGATTTGCTCACTAGCTTTTACCTGAAACGGAATGTTGTACACATGTACAAGGGTGTATGGTATAGATTTTTCTCCAGAAAACCTCACGTTACATGCTGCCATACAAAACTAGATCAGCAAATCATACCTTGCCTTTGGACTGGAAAGCAATGAAGTGCAAGGTGGAAAACATTTTATCTCCTTTTACTGTTGAAATATATCATCATCATACAAGAAAAGCAGAATCTTTGATAACACGAGGTTTAAGAATATACAGAACTCTTTGGGTTGGTCTAATAAAAGATATCAAATTCACCCAAGGAACCTTGTCAGCACTCTCAGATATTCTGGACCCAGGTCACGTAACAATTTGAACATAAGATTCCTCCCAAATTTAAGCGTATTACATAGGAAACAAAAGTAACAGAGGGATGATGTACTCAAATTAAGCCACAATTGTTGGGGAAACAAAACTTCATTATTTGTCCTGAAGTTTTCCTGAGACTAATACTGTTTTTCAAAGCCCAGAGAGTCTGCACCATTATAGTCCAGACATGAAGGTCAAAGTACACATTAATGAGGTCAAAGTACCATTTGCAAAAATGGGATAGACATCTGGCCAGTCAGAAAGGGTAGGTATATTTTAGAGGTGCACCGATACATCGGTCTGATATCAGATCGGCATAGATAAAAAGAAAATTGACTGTATTGGAAATCGGCCTGATACGGCTGATAATCTAGCCGATAAATGCCTGTGCTTGCGTGCAGCTGCAGCACAGCATGTAGGCAGTGAGGAGCACAGCCCAACAGCTTGGAGAGCTGCAAGCAGCTGGTAAGTCTGCTGTGATGGAAGGGGAGCGGGGAAAGAAGGGACATGGTGGGGTAGATCAAGGCCCCCGCAGTGAGGGAGGGAATGGGGCTAGAGCTGGAGCATGCGCTGCCCAGCCATGGTGGGGCAAGGAGTAGGACAGAGCCGAGGATCATTGGGGGGGGATGGCTCTTGCTGCTATGCACACCCCAGGTAGGCACAGGGGTGGCATGTACCCCAGATCTGCACGGGGCGCAGGCGGGGTGGGCTGCCACTGCAGGCTGGGGCTATGCCAGGCTGTGCTCAGGGCAGGCGGTGGCAGCACTGGCAGGGGGACTAAGGGGGGGTACAGTGAATTTTGGGGTGGCTGCAGCCCCTCCCAGCGCTGCTGCCATCCACCCTGAATGCAGTCCAGCCTGGCACAGCCCTGGCCCCAGACCCAGCCCACAGCTGCACCCTGCCCTGCCCAGATCCAGGGGAACACTCCCCCCCCACCTCCATGCCCTCCCAGAGTGCGCACAGCAGCAGGAGCCAACCCCCCACCCCACGCCCTCTAGATGAGACATGATTCCATCCCATGCCCTGCCCTACCCAAGAAGGACAGCACTTGCCCCAGGCCCTACCCCAGCCCCGCTCCTTCCCTCATTGCAGGGACCTTGATCTGGCCCTCCCACGCCTCTTCCCTCCCCCTTGCACCACAACAGACTCACCAGCTGGACGCAGCTCTTCAAACTGCAGGGCTGTGTATCAAAAATCAGATCAGTATCAGCCAAAATGCCTCCTTAAAAATCGACTATCGGTATCAGCCTGCAAAATCTCTATCGATGCACCCTTAGCATTATGTTGCTGTATTAGGAAAGCAAATGAATTCGGAACTTCAGACTAACTTGTGAAGCTGTGGGTATGCTTCTTTCATCAGTTTTCCAGCACAGCTGAAAACTCTTGAATTTTTTTCTACCTATAAAGCATCATTTTGCTAGGGTTCAGCTTTGGCCAAGTCTTTCTTGTTTTTTAAGGAGTTCATTCAAGAACCAGACTGATTTAGTTCAGCAAAAGTAGTTTCATCCAATGTTACACAGATCAGAAAAAACATGTCTTCTGTGTACTGGATACACTTGAGTCTGTGAAACCAACCTATGTCTACTAGTGGCTGCACCTAAATGCTAACAATTACTAGAGAAAAAACTGAGCTTAGCAGGACTCCATAAAAGAAAAAGTGCAAATGGCAAGACTTCCAGTCACTATTTCTTTAGCTACCTGCCTCTAAGAAACTTTGCTAATATTTCTGTACTTTTTTCCCTTGGACCCCTGCATATTTCCTTAGATAGGAAACTGAGTTGTGAGGCAGCACCTGGGGAGTAGAGCGCACACTGACCATGCCAAACCTTGTCTTGAGATAAGCCAAAGACTTTGTCTCCAGGGTTAAGAACAGACAGTCAAGAAACCCAAGGCTGAATCAATTAAATCTTTGCAGGTTCGTCTAAGCCTCATAGATTGACCAAATAAGCAAGTGAACAGACATTCACTTTTGATTCCGGGACTGTAGCTGCATGCCTGCAGTGGCTACAGGAGAAGCCAAGAGGTGCTACAGCAGGCCTCCCTGCTGGACTGGTGCAGACAGCTTGTTCCAAGAGTAGCCCATCCACCCTGCAAGGAAGCGGGGGGAGTTGCAGGGGAGGTGCAAACCATCTTGGGATGTTGGGGGACTGTGAGTTAACTTGCATCTGGAGGGGATCTGGGACAGAAGTTCAATAAACTGATTTAACTTAAAACAGTTAAGTCTGATACTACTTTCATCTAGGTTTATCTTAAGCTGGTTACAGCCATTTTGAAAGTGGTTTATATACATTGAACTTCTGCTGTGTTATAGATTTGAACTGATGCAAGCGTAATTGCTGTCCCTAGCCCAAGACTGTTATTCTGGCACCTTTTCTGAGCAATAAATTTCTGTTGAAAATCAAATCAATTTTTTTTTTCTATTACCACCAGACTATCAACTTCCAGTAATGCCTAGCTTTCCGGTAGCTCATTTTGACCAGCATTTCCTGAACAGAACACTAACCAAGGTGTCTCAGGTTTGTTGCTACCAGTACCATCAATTATGACCTCTAGCTTCAAGACACAAAAATTTCAGAATTACATCATTTTAACAAATATCAAACAATTCCATTTTGAACTGGATATTTTTGTTCCTCACCCATCTATATATTTTAAAGCCGCTTTACCTTTTGGTAACCCTAACACTTATCTGCCGCATATTGAAGCACACATACTCAGCAATAAAAGACTACGTTACAAGGTCTTAGCTGAAAGCAGACCTTGACAAAGAAAGAGGGGACATTACTTAGATCATTTGGATTGTGAAGCTGATAGATTCAGAAATATCACACTCCTCATCAGCTGAGATGGTGAATGTACACTGTCAAAGGAAGGTCATCTGATTCACATTACAGTAAAGGTTGAAAATGAGTCAGAATCAAACAAATCATATTTCTTCCTCCCCACACACCTTCCTCTGCCCCTCACATCTGTTTTATTGTTATCATTATGATATTTTTTTAAGAAACATGTTAATTTCACATTTTTTCCACTTGGTCTTAACTCACAAGGGAATAAGCCAAACACAAGGAGAATTGAGGAAAGGGTGAGAGGGACAAAGCAGAAAAGAAGAGGGTGCCAGTAGTTAAGAACAGAGGGTGAAACTAGAGTGCAGCTGATAAGAAGAAAAAGCAAAGGAGGGATAAAAACAGCCAATCAGCAACTGAGGAGTCAAGGAACAAAGGAACCCTCTCTCTCTCTCTGTCTCTCCCTCCTAAAAACCTATGGGTAGGGCCAAGTCTAGGCAGAAGAGATACAGATCTAAGGAGTCTGGGGGTGGAGAGGGAGAACTGGGACTTGCTAGGAAAAGACTAAGATTGGGTGAGGAGTCTGAGAAGACAGACTGGAACCTCTTATGCAGAAACAGATTAAATATGGAGCTGGGAACAAGGACTGCTACACAGGAACACAGAGCAAAAGGAGAGGAACTGGGATTGGAAAGAGAGATTGGGGCTTAGGTGATTTGAGAGGGTGACAATAACCAGCTGAACAAGGAGAGCATGACTAAGGCAATGAGTTGAGGGTAATCAAGAGAAAGGAGAGAAACAGGTTACAGGGATCAAGGCAGACTGGTGCCCAACACACAGTCTGCCCTACACAATCTACCCTCCATTTCAAACCCAAGGCTCCTAAGTCTCACCATTCTTCTACTGTCAGCAAATGTGAAACCCAGAGCCAAACTTTGGGTTTCTTAATCTTTCCTGGTACTAGTGCAAAGGAAAACCTACCATTGCTAATAATTACTCTCTTAGCATAAGCAGTCTGTGGTAAATCTAAAACTCCAATACCAGTGATGACCCAGCCCATGTGTATAACAGCATGATGTCATGTAATTAATTTTCTATTTTTCTCACTTTGCTCTATAAAGTGTAAAAATAGGAAAATTGCACACAAAATGTATTAAAAACATTACGTTTGCGAAGTTCAGCATTCAGTGTAAGAAATGCCTGAACAACGTTTTTGGGTTCAACTTTAATTTGCATCCCTTGTGTATATTCATTATGATACAGCCTTATTACATGGTCAGGTACTATTATGTTCCTGATTCATTTAATGCATGAAACTGAACAAAGCAGCAAAAATAAAGTATTGAATCAATGTCTGGCACATTTATTTATGGTACACTATTCAAATCTTAATCAGAAGATAGAAATTCTTAATTTCCTCACCAGCTTTTTTATTATGCAAATAACTAACTATAACATCTAAGTGATGAATAAACATCAATTTTCTTCTACAACACCTCTTCCATTCAGGGAACCTTATAAGGCACAGAGAAATTTAAAAAGTTTCTACTAGTTCTGAGTACTTGAAGAGAAACTGGCAAACCAAATTTGGGTTGACATGGCTAGCATATGATTTTTCAGAGTAGTTCCATACTTTATTCATTCAAGCACAGATCCCACTGAGTGTAGTTGCACCTGTTAGTGCTCAGCACTTTTACATATCAGATCAGAAGAAATCAAATCTGTACCCAGAAAATGTGGAACACAGTCAGCCACCATCACGGCAAAGATCCATTTAAGAATATATACAGATACCCACTCTCCCAGGAGAACCTCTCTCAGAAGTGATTTAATCTGGGTTGTTCCCAGGTTTTTTTTTCCTCCTGGAGTGGCCATTTTTGCCCTGGAAGAAAAATTCTAAACCTCAGTACACTTGTGGTGAGAGCAGCAACTCTACCAGGAGAAACTGAATGTCTGCAAGTAGCCTAAGTGACTTGCCTAGTATCATACAAGGTAACCTGTGGGAGACAAGGATAGATTCCAGTTCATCAGCTGAGCTTCATCTGCCTTAACAATGAAGGCACCTTTTCTTTTCCTGAAATCCTCTGCTTCACCTGCTAACCACCTTCTAATTTTGGTGAAAGTCAAAATTGACATCTTAAAAGAAACAGCCTCTTTGATGCATTCCCTAAACAAGTCTCTCTTATTGCCTATGGCAGAGAAAACCTTAATTCTGCCATTTCCTAATCTTTAATGTTTGATTTACAACTCTAATATTGTTCTTTTAAAAGTTTTACCCCATTTGAAATAGAGTGCACACCAAGACAACTATATACATATGAAGTAATGCAGTGAACAGTCCCTAACTGATTCCATTTTCTAATAATCCAAACATGGAATGATTTGAAGCAGTTTTCAGAAATTAGTGTATGTAATTATTCTGAACATCATCCAGGTTCTCATTTCTGTAAGAATTTAGAGAAAAATACAGCCCTTGCACTAGAAACCAGGCAGATCAGTTCACACTGTTAATACATTGGGGGTACATCTCAATGTGAAATTAACATGATGCAATAAACTCCGGAGCTCTTTGACTCAGAGTACACAGCCCTGAGCTGGCAGGGGTGGGGGCGGGATCAGCCCTGGTGATGACATTAAATGGCAGAGGGGCTGGCTGGGGCATGAGAGTGCAGAACATGCAGAGCCATGTGGCTAGGCAGCAGGCAGCCTCCACACTTCAGCATCATCATGCCCCAGCTAGCCCCTGTCACTGACTACACGTGCTGTCTCCAACAGGCCCGCCCTTTGTCTAAAGGCCTGTCCCTTGTCTTTTGGAACTTCAGTCAGTTAACAAACTGATGCTGTATCACTGTTCTTCTCTTCAGAAAATGACATAGAGAAAAGCTGGTCACTTACTACTGTATTACACACACACACACATATATATATATACAGTAATTATATATATTGTGTGTGTATATATATAGTAATTACATATTGTGTACACACACACACACACACACACCTATCAATTTAAGAATTTCTGCTGTACATTTAAGCCAATCCCCTTGACTTGATGGTCTTCTAACTCCCACTCCATAAATAGTAGGAATGGCATTTTCTTTCATTTGGGCTACATACGAATGGTGAACTGATGGATTAGACTTCTTAACGGAAGAAAAATAAGCCTGACGTAAATGAAGTAGCATGTATTGTAGATATTAGATAAAAAGATTTTTCATTCAAACAGGGTACCAAAACCAGAGATCATGCCTATTTAATATTATTCAGGGAAAAGTTTTCTTGATGCAGGAGCTCTTTACAGGAAAACTTGAATTCTAATTCAAATAACTACAAAAGAATGGAGAAATGACTTGGTATCGGAACACTAAACAGAAGTAGTAGGTCTAAGAAAGGATTTGAAAGCAGAGAGGAAAATCAATTGAAACAAAAAGGATGTGTGATCCAAGGGCAAAAAGAAAATCAGTGTTAAGTTCAGAATAATAGAGAGGTCAAAGAAAAATTAATAGAAAGGGGAGAAAAAATAAGGGAAAATGAGAAAAGAAAGTGAGAAAAGTTATAGATTTGATGTTTATGTAGATTAAAAAATGAAGACTCATAACAAACTGGCTGCAAAAGGACAACAATTAATGGATGGATAAAATAAAAGCAAAGCAGTAAAGAGGAAAATGAGCGTGATGATTATTCAAACTGATCGACAGAAAGACCAGAGAGGAAAGGCTAGAATAGTTGACATACAAGACAACCAAGACATAGATCAGTTTTTTAACAGCTGAGAAAGGGATGGATAATATAAATATTGCAAGAAGCAAAGAGGGTATAAATTTAAAAGAAGTACAAAAATAAAGGAGTTACAGATTTTACCTAGATTTCAAGCTTTCATAAATAAGGATAGTGGAGCTGTCACCAGTATGAATGAACTGAGAAAGACAGGTCTGGGGAAAAAGTTGAACAGCTCCATTTTTAATTTTTTGGTTGTGATTTCATATCAATTTATATCAGAGTAATAAGCCAGAGACCAGAAGGAGTTTCCTGGGACATCGAGTTTGCATTTTCAGGCAGTTGATAAACAGAAGAATATCTAAAATATCTGAAATCGCCACTTCAAATTCTCAGTTTCAAGTAAATAATATCTGGAACACCCAGAACAAGCTATATAGCATGGGTGGGCAAAATACAGCGGCCAGGCTGGATCTGGCCCACCAGGCAATTTCATCCAGCCCACTGGCAGGTGCTTACTAAATCACTGTATCTGGCCTCACCTGGGACTGCCCCTTCTGTGCTCACATGAGGCCGAGCCCCGCTCACTCCCGCAGGGGCAACACACACTGTGCTCCTACCTTCGCCCACGAGATGGCTCTGACCTCAACCCCACAAGTAGAGAAGCAGCAGCACTGGATGGGGAGAAGGTGGCGGCAAGTGGGCAGGAAGGTAAGGAGTGGCAGTGCCAGCAGGCAGCCAGGGGAAGCAGCAGCGGGCAAGCAGACAGGTGGGAGGGAAGTGAAATGGCAGCTAGGTAGGAGTGCAGGGCCCATGCCGGTGCCCCAAGTCAAAAGGGGCCAAGGGCAGAGTGGCAGGAGCATGGAGCCTGGGCCAGCAGAGGCACGGGGGTCCACTTGACTCCACCATGTGGGGCTCCCCAGGATTCACATGCAATTCCCAGGGTCTCCACCCAAGCCACGGGCCTCCAGGGGGAGCCCCTCATGATGGAGCCAGTGGCCCGGCCATGCTCACTGCCACACGCAGGTCATGGGAAATGGTGGGAAGCTCGATGCTATAGAGCCAAGCCAACTCCACTCCTCCCCCTGCTGCCTCAGCCAAGCCTCATGACCTGCACTGCTGGCTTCATTGCATGGGGCCTCAGGTAGAGAATTTGGGAACTGCATCCAAGCCCTGAGCAATGGAGCCAGCATCCTGGCCACTTGCAGTCTTGGGGCTCACCGGGACCGTGCGCCACCAGGAGGCTTTGCCTACTGCAGGCCATGAGTGCCCCAAGAGGCCGCTGCCTGCTGCTGCCACTAGCAGTAGGGGCAGTGCACAATGGGTGGGCACATGAGGGAGCAGTATTTGTAGGAGTGGGCCCCACATTCACCCACACCCTCCCCCTCTACACATTCCACAACACCCCCCACACACCCCATACCCATCCAACCATACCCCCCAATGTACACAGGGAGGACTTCATTTTGAGGTATTACACAATCACCTCTATGCAAACACATACAAATCAAAACAAAAATATTTTTTGAAAAAAAATTAAAGTATGCTATAGTACATTTTTATTTTTAATACATATTTGGTTTTTTTCTGGTTCCAAGATGGCAAACCCCACACCCAAAAACAGTACTTCCTGGGGCAAAGGGGAGGGACTCCTGGTGGCAAAGGTCAGGGGTGGGACTTCTGGCCCCAAAATGGCAGCCAGGAGACAGGACACCTCTCAAGGGGCAGGGCTACCCTTGCAGCCCTCAACAGCTCATCAAAACTCGCTAAGCGCCTCTCTAGCCAAAATAATTGCCCACCCCTGCTATATAGCATGTCACAAGTAAAAATCAGGGGAGACCAGAGCAATGCCAATGCTCAGACACAGCAGTGCAGTGATTGAGCAAGTTGTTCCCACTTTACCCGAGCATAAGAGCACAAGGACACCAAAAATTTGAAATGGTGGTGCAACATTGACAGAAAGATGTTGGTGAGAGAATCTTGGAAAGGAAAACATTCAGGAAGTTTTAAGTACTTAGTAATAAAAGTCAGCATAATAAGGATATGAAGGATGAAACTAGAAAACTTACCACAGCTGACTTTAATAGGGCCACAATTCCACTCTGTTCATCTGTGATTTACTCTACTTGATAAGGGGAGCTCTTGCTCACAAAAGCCTACAGATCTTTAATTGAGTTAATCTAATGCATGTCTACCATGCCTTCAATTCAGCTGCTGGTATATAGAGAAAATTATCTGAAACTAAATATTTCAAGGATTTTTTTTCTTTTTACATTTATTTTATGATAATGCTGGGGGGGTGGGGAGGAAAAAGAGGTTTTTATATATATATGCCTATAGTAACACTTAGAGGTTGATCAAATCTTGGTCTCACTAAATACCTGCTTTCATTAAGCATCTGCCATACAGCACCAGGGACAAGTGAAAAAAACAGAGTAAGATCTGAATTCTGAAGTTATTTTACTGTCTTTTCTCCACTGTCATTCCCTCCCAACACCCACAAAAAGATGTGAAAATATACATCAATTGCATAATCATATAACAAGGTGGAACAAAAGGCTTTAAAGACCATATCCTTTCACAAACGGTAAGAATTTTACTTAGTTATTTGGAGAATTTGGTAAATGCTGTAGCATTGGTTTATTCCTTACCTATGAAATACCTTTGATTCAGATACTCCAACCTGACCTCATAAACATAGCTAAAATGTAATTATTAGACAGTGATTATTTTTGAGCATTTATGATTCTCACTGTTCAGACACCAGGGTCGCTATGTAAAAGAACACAATTTGCAGAAATGCAAGTGAGCTCACCTACTTTTTCTGGTGGAGGCAATACAATGAGAGTCCAGGCATGCAGCAAGCCTTTAACCTGTATTCCAATTCTGCCATCTCATAGTGTGATGGTGCTTTGGATCCAGGTAAAAATAAAGGTTATGAACATATGTGAACAACTTACTGTAATATTAAAAGGGGAAATTTTACAGCATATCAGTTTCTCTGCAGTAAGGAGAGCTAACTACCATAGTTTAGATTTCAGCTACCATGGAGTATAAATGTGCACACCAGCAATTATCATATGTAGCAGAGTCCCAAAACCTTTTGTCTCACAATAATTTGTTCATTTACCCGTACCCAAAGACGTGTGCATAAACATGGATGCACAGAGTTCCTTTCTGAATGCTGCAAATACACATTTTTAAGGAAAATCCAACAAACAATTTAAAAGCTGTCACTTCCTATTTTTAGTTTGTCACACTGTAATATGGAGAACAGCTTGCTTCAATAGGACAAAAAAGGATGAGTCTTGTGTGATATTAGGAAGAGCTAGGGAGGAAGTACTGAGCAGATGGAAAAAGCTTAAAGCAATGCCAAGTCTTGTGATTTTGTTGCAAGTCTTGAGGTTGCCTTTTTCTGTTGTTTAACAATTCTAATTAATTCCAGATCTCTCCCTTTATTTTGTAAGGTTCTGCCTTTATATAAATTACCCAGCATTGCTCGGGACTGTCAGTAAGATTGAAGACAAAAGCTGCTATCACCATGGTCATTTGACCTCAGCAAATCAGAGCTGGGAAATGTCCCTCAGAAGTCAGGCTTACTAGGAAAGATGGTGGCTTCTGACCAGAAAGGAAAATTTGGAGATGCAAGGAATGGAACAGTGGGAAAAACTGGGAGAGAGGATGTGTTAAGGAACGGGCTAGGAAAGTATGAGCAGATACTCCTTTGTATGTGGTAAATGTATGGGAAGAGCTACAGATACAGAGGGAGAATGTGAAGAAGAGGAGAGGTACGGGAAAAAAGGGAAATGTATGGGGTAGTCTCCTGAGGACAGGAGAATCTGGGGTTCATGCAAGGAAATGTTAAATGATGCAACTGCCTATGGTATCTAGCTGGGGGAACTGCAGATCCCTATACCCCAAATGGAGTGTGTTTGTGTGGCAACTGGTAAACAAGGGGGGCCCATATATTTTACATACACATTTAACAGAAGATGGGCCAAAATACAATTTTTTAAAAATCTGATTCATGATTTTTGAACCCTCATAATTAGAAACACTGTCCTCAGAGTTGATAAATAACAGTTTTTCAATAATTAAAGAATGTAATGATTGCAATGTATGGTTTGTGTTTAATTTTCATATTTTTACACTTTAAAGAGCAAGGTAAGAAAACAGAAAATCCATCATGAGACTTCACATTGACAAACACATGGGACAATAACAGGGTTGGAGCTTGTAGATCCCCCACAAAGACCATTTGAGCTACGGGAATAATTTCTTAAACGCTTCTTAAATGAGTTGGGGCTTTAATAGTGAAAAGGTATAAAGACGGGCATTTCAACAGAGCTTAAGGAAGGGCAGCATTTAGGGCTTCTTAGCTTTGTTTTTGTGTGGGGGCAGGTCGTGGTTTTTTTGTTTTATTTTGGTTTGAGGGAGGGAGGTTTTGGCAGTGGTATATTTTTTTCTTTCGGGGGTTTTTAAATGAAAGTAAAAAACCTTGCTGGATACTTGGGGTGAAGATTAATCTGGATATTGAGTCAGGGTAATACAGTCTTTTCACTAACACTCTCTCAATTAATATAAGAATTCCATGAGGTTCTCTAGGCTGCAACTGCACACTCTTAATGGTCTGGGTTTACTGACATTGAACAATTTAATTTTTCTTGTTACTCGTCTTAGATGAATTCTCCTAATGTGTCTCTAAGATGAAGTAGAAGAGAGACGCACTGAAATCCTAATGTCTTTATTTGTTTAGTTTTTTGGGAGAGGAGGAAGAGTGGGGGTGGAAATAACACAAAAAGTTGTTGGAAAAAGACTTGTTCTTTTATTTATTTTTTTAAATCATAGTTTTCCAATATAACTGTTCTTGCTGCTCTAAGACGCTTCTGATTTGTAGGAATATGTACACAAGTTAAAACTAAAATGGAAAAGATCTTGCAATTTTTGTATTTTGTAAAAATGAAAATGATACTGATTCTTAAAGACATACGCAATTTTGCAGGCATATAAACATGAAAATATCCATGGAACGTAAGAGTTGGGTACCTGAATGCCATTGAGAACTTAGATTTTAGTGTACAGTACCTTACAGGCAGCATTGCAAGAATAATTTGTACATGAAGATGAACAGATTTTGAACTACTCCCCAGAGTACTAGGAGCACATAGGCTTTTTTCCTTAGCATCAGAATGCATGTCTCACTACTTCCATTCTTTTTCACTTGAACAAAATTATTGTGGAAAACAAGGAAACAAAAACAAAAAAAACAAATCAGTCTCAGGTTACAATTTCTCTTACATCCTTTACAATACCCAAACCACAGAAAATATGTGAACTTCGTGTAAATGCAGGCTTCTAATTTTTCCCTTCATACCTGCAGAGATATGTAAAAATGCCAACTACAATATTAATACTCATTCTAATAATTGAACTTAACATTTCATCTGACAAATCTAAAAAATAAACTGGAATTTGCACAGATCAATTTGAACAGAAAGACCCAACACAAGGCAGACAACAGTACATCAGGTTGTGGATAAGAGATCGTCCTCCCACAGTACTCCTATCTCCCTGAAACCAATACATTCAGATAATGTCTTTATTCAGCTTAGAACGAATCACCCCATCATCAGAGTACTAAGTACCTATGGAAATTATATCCTTGTTACTAAAGACTGGGTAAATATTCTAGCAACATCAAGATTTATGCTGCTGCCTGACGGTTCCTCATGCCACAATGTTTTTGCCTGGATTATGCACAGTAAGAATGCTTGTCCCATCTTTAAGAAAAGTCACTGCAATACTCCAAACACACACGCACACACAAAAACATGAAGGAAAAACATTTCATTACCAAAACTTTGTTAATACCCACTACCTAGCAGTCTAGGAATAATGTTACTGAAGCATACCAAGCAGGTAAACTGGGTTTTGGTTGTTACGGTGATAGTAGCTGAAGTCATGAAAAGAAATTGCTCAGATCACAAAAAACAGAACATACCATTTTGGTTAGTTCAATAATCAGCCCCTTTACCACTTATCTCAAGCTAAAATATTTATTCACTCTCAAGAGCCCAGAAAGGATCAAAATCTATTTTGGGACACTTAAGACAGATCAATAAATGAATGAGGGCAAGTATTCAAACCTGGCAAGATTCGTCTAGCAAAGTAAGGTTATTCTGTCATTTCCACTTCTTTTGTTCTTTCTGCTTGAATTGCATTTTTACTAGATTGGTTCTAGACATATTCCCTTAAGGCTCCACAATGGACTTGCAGTTTAGCTCAACTGGGAGCCTATGTTAGAAGAAAAAATATTCTTGTCTTGGTATTTTAAAAAAGTTTAGTGTTAAACAATAAAACAGAAAATAAAAATAACTAAAAGCACTCTAACAATCATAAAATGCTAAAAATTATCCAAAACATGTTCACCTTGCTTCATGAGCCCGAGATTACTATAAAGACACTGTTTTCAGCTGCTCAAATTTACCTATGCAGGCCAGGTGTTTTTTTCAAGACTTTTGTTTTTTCCAGGCATCGTTGTTAAGCCATTTTCCAGTCCAGAGAAAAAATACACTTCACCCATGTTAAAAAGTTCTGGTAACTTACTTCTCATGCTGCGATGCTTCAAAATATGGGAGTAAATACCCGAAACGTGTCAGGGACATATTTTTTTTACCATTATTGTGAAAATCAGCCCAGAAATCGCCAAGTTATGAGCTTCTAAAACATAGCAGCTCACATATACTTAGTAGAGATTTGCCAGAGCTTAACAGCTAAAGTCTCCAAAGAACATATCCTCATTTCATATTCCATCCCCTCACAGATCATATATGTAGAGACATGGGGGGAGGCAGGGGATGCTGCCTGATTTAAATGCAGAATGGAAACAAGCCAGACCTAGGGGACTCAGAAGGTGAAATTGGGAAACAGAGAGAAAAAGGACCTAGAGACAGCTAGGGAAGGCAGGGACTGGTACTTAGAGAACAACAGATCAGAAAAGGAGCTGGGATGTAGCAAACAGATAAGGGAAGGTAGCTGGTTAGGCAAAGAGCTCACGACCAGAAATGAGGAAGCTGCAGACATTGGGAGTGGATGAGAAGAGACTGGCACAGGCTGTCTGTGAGGAAGAGGAATGTCAGCAAGGAGAAAAGCAACTGGAGGCCAGGGAGAGGGAAGCAGTTCTGACAGTGGTGAAGATAGCAGAGTCTAAGGAAAGGGATGGAAGCAGGAGGCTGGATAGCAACCTAAGGACTTACTGGGTAAAGACTGAGCATAGAATAAGAACCCACAGTAGAGACTGAAACTAACTAAGCACAGTGAAGGGGGATGGAACAAAGAGGCAGTGGAAGGGTTGAGACAGACACTGGACAAGGACAATGTAGAAGAAATGAGTCAAAAGGCATCAAGCTGGGGTAATAAGTAGAAGTCTGTGACTCCAAATTCTGGAGAGAAATCTAGAATCCTCAAGTCTTACCATTTCTCTTCTTTTAGCAAATATGTAAGAAACCCCCTAGCAAAGTCTCCCAGCCCCTTCAACCAGCGATTCACATAGAAGAAAACAACCTACTGCTGCTGTCAGTTACTCCATTAGATCAAGTCTAACTGGTCTAAAGGTTCCAACACGGCTGATTACCATCTAGCTCAGAGGTTCCTAGAATCATAGAAAATTAGGGTTGGAAGGGACCTCAAGAAATCACCTAGTCCAACACCCTGCTCGAAGCAGGACCATCCCCAACTAGATCATCCCAGCCAAACTTTTGTCTAGCCGGGTCTTAATAACCTCCAAGGATGGAGATTCCACAACCTCTCTGGGTAACCTAATTCCAGTGTTACTACCCTCCTACTGAGAAAATTCTTCCTAATATCTAACCTAAACTTCCCTTGCTGCAGGGTTTCTCCACCTTTTTATACTCAAGGCACCCCTCCTTAGACTCAAGGCACTTCTCCAAAAGTGCCTTCCTCTCAGTTTTCACTTTTTTTTTTTTTCCACTAAAAAAAAATTACAGAACAATTCTATAGAACAGTGGTTGTCAAACTTTTTTTTTCACAAACCACTTGAAAATTGCTGAGGGTCTCAGCACACCACTTCATAAACTGATTTTGTTCTACAAATGAAAGCACACAACTCATATTTTAATATCAGTATTCTTACCTTTCTAATGCGATGGATGTGCCTTGTTTTTGAGCAAAGTTCTGGGAAGTCAGGTGTAATGTTTGTCAGCTTTAGCCTTAGGTCACCTTTCTGCAGAGCACCTGAATGCAGTTTGCAGATCAGTGGTGGTCTGCAGACCAATTTGAGAGCCTCTGCTATAGAAGAATTGTTCTATTAATTCCTCCAGCAGGTCTGTCCTGCTCACTAGATGTAAGGTCCTTTAGAAAGAATAGAATATGATTATATAATTAAAGGCTATATCAAATGTGTAAAGCTAAATGCCTGTGGTTCTCATCCAGGGTGCTGTTGTACCCTGGGGTGCCTTGAGATCATTTCAAGGATGCTAGGGTGCTGCACAATATTAGCACTATTAGATGTACAAACATGATTTACAAGATAAACCACGAGGCTGCATCCAGACATGCGTGGAAAATTGGTTCCCTGGGGACAAGTACAGAGCCACACACTGTGTGCACATTCAGGCATTTCCCGTGCTGCTACTTTGTAGCACTGGGGGGATTGGCGGGGGTGGGGGGGTTTGACCCCAGGGTCAAAAAAACCATGTGGAAAAAAAGTGGTGGCGCATGCGGCAACAGTATGCGCCACCCAAAACCAGAGCCTGGCCCGCCACACACCGCCTGCTGGCCAGGCTCCCAGTTGTAGGAGCACCATGGCTGTAGCCTACCTGGCCCCCAGGACCCCAGGTAAGGTTGCTGGGACCAGCACAGTTGCTGGCCCCAGCCTCCTCTACCCCACCTGGGGTAACCTGTTGCATGGCCATAAGGGGTGTGGCACAGACATTCCCCAGGGACAAGTAGCAGTGGCACAAAGCGTACCGCTGCTTCTTGTCCCCAAGGAACCAAACGTCCGTGCTCCTCTGGATGTGGCCTCTGGGTTTATCTTGTAAATCATGTTTGCGCATCTAACAGTGTTAACATTATGCAGCACCCTAGCATCCTTGAAATGATCTCAGGGCACCCCAAGGTATGACAGCACCCTGGTTGAGAACCACTGATGATGAATATCACTTTAGACTTTTGCATTTAGCCTTACACATTTGATATAGCCTTTAATTATATAATCACATACTATCTTCTAGAGGCGCCTACATCATCTAGTGAGCAAGACAGACCTGCTGGAGGAATTAATTAAAAGTGTAACAGTGAGACCACATTTAATATAATACCAGCTTCATTTTTTCAGAAGTTGGAAGGTGTTTAGTAAATGGCACATGGAACTACAATGAGAGAAAAGATTATCTAATGGGTAAGCAAGCTGAATATTGTCTTAAAGAACTGGATTCTATTGTTGTCTTTGCCACAGGGTTCTTCTGTATCATGTCAGGCAAATCACTGAAATGGAACATTTTACTGTCAGTCAGTAACTATGTGGTCCTAACCACATTCTCAGAAAATCAGTATTGGGCACCTCAAGCTAGATACATCAAACGAATGGAAGTTTTTACCTTAATCTTTGTGCTTTAATCTCTATCTATACAATGGTTAATTGCAACTCTTTTAAAAAAGGTGTTGTGAAAATAAATTCATTCATGCTTGTATACACGTATTTACTATATAGTGATGACCATCACAGAATAGTCTAGGAGGAAATTAACAGTTTTTTCTTCAGAGCTGTGTTTAAATAGAGTGCAGTAAATTAGACCTATGGTTATATATTAAACAATCAGGAGAAAACGAAATATTAATTAACTGCTCATTAAGCGAGCACTACCTATTCTGTTCACTGAATGAGTCAGGGGTCCTATGAGTAAAAATTCAGTAAGTGATCATGAAATTAAAGATTAATACACACAGCACAAAGGGATATTAAAGTTGCACTGACCCAAGCAACCTTCATTTTGACATTTTCTAACTTTTTTGAGTGCTCAGTTTCGTTACCTTAATAATGTTTTTTCACCACTGTTTTATTCTATATAATATTAAATAATATGAATGATTCCTCCCTCAAAACTACTAACAGAAAATCAATATAAAAAGTCCACCAAAATATAGTGAACTATCTTAGCCAAAGCACAAAGAACAGGAAACAAACTATGAGACTGCATTCATTACATTGCAACTTATTTTTAAATAATAATTCTAAGATCTAGCCCTACAGTGATAAAACCATACCACTAGCCCTATCCCATTTTCTTCCTTCTCCAGTTATGCTGTAATATTTTATGACAGTCTCAGTTGAGTCCATTATGATACAATGAAATGCTAACCAGCAATATTTTTCAAAAGATTCAAAACTATCAAACAGAAATAAAAAAGGTTTTCCATTTCAGTACTAAAAATAATACTGTCCTATTAGAAGTGTAAAGATATCAAAAGTATACAAACAATAAACCAAAAAGATGGTGTATGATGGAGCAGAATCACACAAAATTTAACACAGAGCAGTCAAGCAATCAATAAAAGGAAATGCACAGCTAGACTATAAAAAGAAGGCTCTTTTACGTAGCAGTGCAATCGTGCCTTAGAGCCACAGCTGGAATGCCACTTAGGTTGAATGTAATTAATATAAGGCAAGAGGTTGTTAGAGCCTCAGACTGTTGACAGTAACACCACCAAAATAAAAACAAGGAATATATTACCAAATTATTGTTTTGCCATTAAAGCTAAAAGAATATTTTAAAAAAATCAAATGAATAAATAAAATAAAAATAAGCTTTTATGTAACCAATCAGAATGTTCTGGAAAGGTCTATATTACATTAATATATAGTTTATGAACATATAAAATAGCTTTCTTAATGTAGGTACCACATATCAAAATTTGAGACATTAAGGATATTGTACAAATAGGATAACTTATAAAAATCAGTTTTGTTAGTTCTAAATAAGAAAAGTTTGTTTCAAATTCATTAATTTCATCAATGTTCTTTAAAAAGTAGTAGTTTAACCACAGAATTTAACAAGTATTAAACCCCTATAAATCAACAAGGAATTTACTTCTCAAATGCTTATTTAATTAACTAGTAAATACTGCCATTTCACACTTTTGTTAAGTTATAGCAGGTCTAGAATGCCAGACTTCTGAAAGATGAAATTCTGATATCATCCTATTTTTCTTTTATAACAGCAACATTAAGTTTGAAATATATCTTGGCACCAATCTGTTGCACAAACTACTCCATAGTGTAAGACCAGATGTCCCTACTTTGTCAAAATGGTCTAATAACCCATCTTCTGATAAAAAACAAAGTTAGCTTTATTGGTATCTGAAAATAACAGACAGCCAATATATTGATTCCAAAACAATAATATTAAAAAATAATGTGCTCATTACATGCCAATATATACAATACCTTCAGAATAGTACAATAAGAAATATGTAAAGATACCATTTCTTGCCACATACTAATTAATGTCTGGCTACAAAAACAGCTAAATAAAAATAGAAAACATATGGACAACACTTCAATGCTACATTTCATGCTGTAGATATAACTATGCTGAGATGACATTTTCGTCTTTTCTAAAATGAAATGAGTCTTAGTCTGAAGTTGGTCTGATTAACAGCAAAGCAATAGGATTATTACACTGGCTCAGTGCAGAATTCTGATGTTGTGGTTGTGTGCAAGTCAAACTTAATCTACACTTTAAGCAAACTGTGCTTTGTTTTTCATCAGGTCAATTCTTTTACATCAGGGGTGTCAAACTCACCTCATACCCCAAGCCAGATCCAGATCATAGCTCCTCACAGGCCAGATCTGGCCTGGAACACATGGCAGCAGCCACTGTGTGGCATTGGTGGGGCAAGCAGTCTAAGGTCAGGCAGAGGTGAGCAAGCAGCACTGGGCCAGATGAAGACATGGCAATTGAGGGTTGTATTGCACAACCCTTGCTCATCCCCTGTCATGACAATCATGTGCACACCAGGCTCCAGAGCCCCAAATTCTGCTTCAAGCTATGCCCACCAGTACCCACACCCCAAATTCCCTGGCCACGTGTTAGACACCTCTGTTTTATATGATCCAAGTTGTTACTGAGCTACTGCAGAAAAAGTCAGACATCCTGAAACTGAACACTGCGTCTCTTCTTACCATCATTTCTTACTTACTATATATAAAAGCAAGACTGGAAGTGGCATTTCCTCTACTATACTTGTTTTTCAGTAACTAAACAAACCTCCCTTGCTCTTCACATGCAGAAAATCATTCTGTATGTAGCATTCTTCCTCAAGGCAACTCCAAACCAGCATCCCAAGAGAGTTGAAATAGTGCATGCTGAAGTTGCTCTTTTGCAGGAGACAAAAATCAAGGTCTCCTTAACTACTTATGCAAATTGTAGTATTTTTTGAAAGAGTACCTGCATTAAGCTTTTTATACTAGCTTAACTACTGTCAAATAGCTGCTGTCTTTCACCCTGAGATGGTTGTGCCTATCCTGATATACAGCCCTTTTGGAGCGTTTCGTTATACTACAAATGAAGCCCTCTGGGGATACATAAATATGTTTAACTAACCATGACAAACCCTACTAAGCTTTTTTTCTGAATGTATATTTCATAATATGGCACACATTTTTCTTCTACCTCAGCCACGTATAATTTAATTCGTCTACTAATACCCCACACAATGTTATCAGCGCTACAAAGTCAACATCTCATACTAGTCAGTAAATGTGAACAGAACTGCACTGCTAATTCTGAGAAAAGTAAAAGATTCAACATTTTAAAACAAATTTTCCACTCTCTTTATTGAACACATGTAATGATCTGTTCCTTTGCCAGGTATTATCTGCATTCTGGCATAATATTGCAGAACAAAGACTGATAGACTTGCCCATTTAATATTTTACACTGACTTCAGGCAGACCAAAATCATTCAGATGAGGTGCTATAATAGTCTCAAAGATAATCTCTCTCGCGCAGATATAAAAAAATAGGAAAAGATAACTAGTTGCTCTTTCAGTCAGTGTTCCAGATCAATTTACAAAAGCATATTAGAAACACACACACAAACAGATTTTGCTTTATAATGGTTTCTGCTGCTTTCCCCTCACCAACTTATTCTTCTACTTAAAACTCAGAGTTTACATCAATCGTTTTCATTGCCAATACACAGTGTCTGTTTTGAAAAAGGACTTTCACCCTTACTTTTGGCTTGAAGTGTAATTTTAAAAAGGAAGCTCATGTTTCTGGACAAATATTAGCAAGATTAAAAAGCAAGCCATTAGCAGTTTAGATGCCAGATTCACATGCATATAACATGGACTCCCTGCTCCCCACCATCAGCTGCAGGAAATCAAGGAGTGCATTTTAAACAAGGAAATTCTAATATTATAAAAGTCTCAACAGGAAACAACCAATCAGAGTGCTCCAAAAGTGTTTCGGACAGGGGGTGGCGGCAGAGCATCGCCAGGATAGCAGGAACAGAGCTGTGGGGGGGGGGGGGGGGGGGTGACATCAGTGCTGCTGGCCTCACCTCCCCCCGGCCCCACTCCCTGGAGGTGGCGGCAACAGCGGGCGGAGTGGGCCCAGACCCCAAGCAGCGGGGGGGGGGGGACGACCCTGGGCCCGATGTGGTGGGCAGGGGAAAGAAGTGAGCCCATGCCCAACCTGGTGGGAGGAGGAGCAATCCCAGGCCCAGTGTGGTGGGGGGGAAGGGAGGGGAGGAGTAGGCCCAGGTTTGACCCAGTAGGGGGTGGGGAGGGAGGAGCAGGCCTGGGCCTGACACGGCAGGGTGGGGAGGGGGGAGTGGGGCCAAATCCCAGATGACAAAGGTAGGGGGAGCGGACTCAGACAGGGGGAGGGACAGACGTGGCGCTCTGTCCCTCCCCGCCCCCGCATCATTCTCAATGGGCAATTTGCCAGTACAGTAATAACAGCTTCTGCCGCATAAGCCTCTGCCAGGGGGAAAGAGTAAATAACACTGTGAGTACTATCCAGGGGGCAGCACAAGGAGTGTGAGGAGTTCCCAAGCTGCTGGTTATGGATCAAAGGAACCCTGTATACTCACTGTGCTGCCCAGATGCAGCATTACCAGCCCTTGCCCCCAGGAAAGAGAGGTTGACACTGCTGAAGCTGACTGCAAGAGCCTCTGCCCCAGTACCCAGGGCCTAGCTCCACTGTATTTCTGAAGCAGAGCTGAGCCCCAGGCACCAAGGCAAGGATTCCTGCTGAATCAGAGGAGTTGGCCCTCAGCTAACCCCACAGGTGTTACTGGCTAAGATCAGGCACTGCTGGCCTACCCAGCTCAACTCGAGAAGAAAAGAGGGATCAGGCAGTTTGATCAAGCCAGCAGCACCTGATGTGTCCTAAAGCTAGGAGGTTAACAGAGCAGCCACAATTGCTCCCCACTACTGCAGCTGCCTGTGTTCTCCCTGGAAAAATACCATATTTACCAGCATTTTCAGTGAAAGATCTTTTTTTCTTCATTCTGCCTTTCAAAAATAAGGTGTGCATCTTATTTGAAGGTGTGATATACAAGAGAAAAATACGGTATTAGAGAAAGCTCTGCTGAGGTTAAAACTTAACTATGATTTTACTTCCATGTGCTCAAAGCTACCCTGTACTACTTAAAATGATTAGATTTTTTTCAAAGTTGCACTTCTGTTAAACATAAGACTCCTAACTTTATAGCATATCTTCACTAAGCTTCAAAGAAAGAAAATTATTTTCACACAAAGGACCAAAGTTCTAATTTAAACAAAGAATCATAAGAAAAATAATCTGATGGAAGGTAGTCTCTAAGGGCACTCTGACGCAGTCAGGTTAGATTAATCAAACCTGATCAAATTGATTAATTTGATTAGATGAATCGAGTCTGCTGGAGCTGCTGGTGCGTTCTAATCAGAATGCTGCAGTGTGCTGCAGCGTCTCGTGTATTCAGAGCCCCACATTTCAAAATGGCAACAGGGGCGCTTTACCTAAAGCTTGCTGAATGAGCTTTAGTTAAAGCGGCCCTGCCTCCATTATGACACACGGGACACTGAATACACAAGATGCTGTGGATGTTTTACACAGAGCAGCTCCAGAGAGACACTCTAATTAAAATGCCCCTCCCACCCCCCCACTCTGGAGCACATGTAAAAGTGCCCTAAGGTGCAGCCCTGCCCTAATTCATTTAAAGAGGCATGAACTTTTGTAGATACTTTGCAGATACTACTTTGTCAGATCCTCTGAATGGACTAACACAGCTAACTATCTCCCCATTATTGGGTAATTAAAAAACTGTTAATAATGCCACAAAACATTTGCTATACTAAAATTGGCTGAAATCCATATTAACATACTACCTCATACTCTCAAAGTGCTCTCTGTAAGCTGAGGACAGATAGATTAAAAAGAAATGAATACTTATCTTACATTAAATGTGGTTCTTTGAGATGAGTTGTTTATATGAATTCCACTCTATGGACCCTGTGCATGTTTCAGGTCAGCAATGTCCACTGGGGCTGCACCTATGCTATACACATCCTCACATCTGATAAAATGAGGGCACACATGGTGAAGCAAGCAAACTGTTTCTCAGCTCCTTTGCCCCTACAGACTCCAAAAGCTAAAATTTACACATTAGCAAAACAGGTCATATGGTCAGCTGGTGTTCAGAGTACAGGTCAACTCCCAACCAAATTAGAGTTATATCTAAGAACAGGTACCATTGAATAGCACTAAACTCTAGCTGATTACCTTGCAAATTTGAGATGTAAAGACATCCCTCCAGCATGACCAGTGAGGTTGCACGGGCCATGGCAGCATGCTTTAATATGAAAAGGTTTCTAATCAGTCCTCACTCCCTCTGTGCTTCAAGTTGTAAAAAATGAGTTACTGCAGGGCAAACAAACTACACCATAGTCCTAAACCAATGAGAATAAATAAGGAGTCAGCAAAGAAAAGAGTAAGACATAGATCAGCATTTATCTGCATAATAGGAAGAAACATTTATTGCCATATGGCAGATACTGGTAAACACACTATAAGAATACCACAATATTAAATAGTTTCTGCGATCTACAGGCACTTAATTTTATCTGAGTCACTCTGGTAATTTTTCCATATTTTATACTACAGTATAGGTCCTACCTCAGTAAGTCAGCTGAAATGCAAGAGAAAATGATAAGAGCTATCCTAGCTCTACTAAATAAAAATACAAAAAAATATACTGTAAGCATGATATGGATTAAAAGCCTATTCTGCATTTAAATCAGGAATAATTCTTAGTACGCATTCACAGAAAAGAACACATTGGGGTCAAATAATAATTCTTTTATACTTTTGTGACTAATGAAAATAATTATAGGGTTTGGTGAGCTTTTTCCTGACTTTAATACAAAATCAGTGAGCCCAATATTTGTCCCAGGCTACAGAGGCACTGTTTGTTTGACTAAATAAGAATGGAAAAAATATATAGAATGAAAATTCTTCACAGCATACTAAAGATAAATATATATATATTTGCTGATAACACAGCAGATACAAAGAAAATCAGGGTAGAAAAAGGTACAGGATATCAGACTAAGCTAGTTAAAACTAAGTTAGAAAAATTTTAAGGTAGTCCACAAAATCAAGCAACTTTCTACTGTTGTCAGTCTCTTAGTCTTTATGAACACAAATATAAAAGGCAATTAATGAACCCCTACACAAATCTGTAAATCCCAATGTTTTGTAATTCTCCAGGCACACTGAAATTGTAATTTTCAACCATGTTCAATTAGTTTGATAATAAAAAAGGTACTGTGATAAGAAAGCAATCCTATTCATTAATTATGTCAATGTGTTACTCTAATTTAAAAACTAGCTGAAGTAGGCCTCTGGCATTTTTCCTAAGCACTTCAGTATACAGTTAGATTGATAAGGCTAGGGCAGGCCCAAAGTGTGGCCTCTTTTTTCCCCATTTTGCATCTCTCTGAGAATATTTTTTCTCCTGTGAAAGCAAATGCTCCATTATTCTTTCTTGTCAAAAAAACTAAAGAAAAAATGCCAACAGAAGTCATATAGACATGTGAAACAGGAAGACAGTATTAAAGACTTCAAGGACAAAACATTTTCATTTCAACCACTGACAGATTTTACCAACAACAGAAACAAAATTACCACAAGATAATGTTAACAAATACAAGTGGTCAGAACCATACAGTTTTGTTTGTTTTGGTTTAGCAAATATGGCAACATCTTTAGAATCAGCAATGCACTACCAAGCAGGAGTAGACAACAACAATGAATTTGCACTTGGTTAAGCTAATTCTGAATTTAGTAATTAGATCGTTTCAAGGTCCACTTTTAGCACCCACGATCAGAGCAAGAACTATGCTGTAAAATACATCCTTACCTGCTGAGCTAAGCAGAACACTGAAGTCTGATCCTCTCTGAGATTCTCCACTTTCATTCTGTGCCTCTTTCTTAGCATCTTCATAGCGGTTCCAGTTGGAGACTATCTTTCTTCTTGAGTAGCTTCCCAGTTCTTCTTTCTTTTCTCCATGTGATTCAAGATCATCACCAACATCATCTTCATCTTCTGCCTATGATATTTAAATGAAAAGGTAAGTCAGTACAACTCATTTTTATAAAATGGCATTTGTACAAATAACTTTATCCAAATAATTACATGGCATAGTATTATATCCAGGCAAATCACAGCCATTGTGTCACAGTTCTGGATCAGGCAATGTAACCTCCCTTACTCACTCATCTATCTTTGAAAGTTTGGTAGTCAAGCTGTTCAGAGAATTTGACAACTATTCCATGTCTTCCTGCTACTTTTGAGGCCTGTATTGAAATGTCTGTTAGCCAAGAATAGTTCCCTCTGCCTTCTATATTTTGACAACAATGAATGGCAAATAGAAATATGAAACAGACACCATTATTAAATTCTGTTCCAATAGTAGAACTGCCATTTGCTCAGAACAGGATAGTAAAAAGCAAGTATTACAAACATGTTTGGAAAACATCAAATAAGAGTTGCTTGTATATGTTTTCTTTTTTAAATTATTACTTAGGCAATTCTATAACCTTATTTTAAAAAAATCTGAGGTCTGTAAGGCTAGGGGCAGACATTACACATAAACCAGTTTAAGTGATCAGAAACTGGTTTAAACCTGTAACAGAACAGATGTTTAGTGCACATAAACCAGTTTAAAAATGGCTGAAAACAGTTTAAGATAATCCTGGTTGAATGTAGTATCAGACTTAACTGATTTGGGTCAAACCGGTTTATACAGTGTCTGGCTCAGACCCTTTCCTGGCTTAAGTTAAACCACAGTCCCCCAGTATCCCAGATGCTTTGTAACCCTGGGCAGGCCTCTGCTCTCTGCTCCACAGCAGGGCTGGCCCCGCCCCTCTGCTCCCTGGCTGGAGCTCTAACAGTGACTGCAGGTACAGCAGCATCTGCCTGGATTCACCCTACCCCACACCAACACTTCCTGTTCAAGCAGGGATTCCCCCCTTCCCTCTGCCGTATACAGACACCTCTAGCATTAGCTAGCATACTGCATGCTAGCTACGGTCCGTGCCATGGGAAACAGGACAAAGGCAGGCAGGACAGTGTCCACTCAGGGCTTTTTTGAAGCTAAACACAGGTAGCTGGTAATGTCCCTCTGTCCCTTTCTTGGAAAAAGTTGTTTAAGAAGAGCTTGAACTAATCAGAGAGGCTTTTGTTTTGTTTGATGTCCTGATAAATTCTAACAACTCCCTGCGTAACTTCCTGAAGTGTAACTCAATGCTCTGTTATCAACAGCAAGGGCATAGGGGGTGAACCCTTCCTAATCAGAGCATCCTGCCAGGGCCTGGCCATGCTCCCCCTCAGCTCAACACTATGGAAGGGAAGAGAGGGCTTTTCTAGCACCCCCTGACTTCTATCCTGAGTCACAGCAGGCAAGTGCCTGAACTTCTTCAATCCAGTGGGGATGTCTGTTAGTTTACAAACCGGTTTGTCCTAGCCAGGTTAGACTGAAGTACAAAGATTAAATCAATTCAGGCTCAGGCTTTTTGAATGTCTGTCCCTAGCCTAAGTGCCACACAATGAAATCTGGCAAATTCCTGTCCCAGAACAGAAATCTGTTTATTGATAAACCCATGAGCAAATGAAACTGCTTGTTGATATTAAGCTAATTTTACACTTTGAGAGATAGCATGAGAGAGGGGTTGGAAAAAATACACAAATGACCCAGCTGTAAACCACTAGCCCATGCACTCTTCTCAACTGCCACATCATGTATATTTAAAAATATATTTAATCCCAGTGTGTTTAAATCAACTGTAACCCCAATTAAATGTTAATATATTTATTATTAACAAAAAAAAATTAATTATCTTGTAAGTGAAGGGCTGAATAGTTTGTTTAAGCCTAGATATTGGTGAAACACTTGAAGACCAGAAAAACCTATCCATCTAAGAAAAGTCTGATTAAACCAGGGGTTTCAAACATATAGTTGCCCATGGAGCCCCACTATCTAGCCCCTCCTGGTGCCCTGGGTATGATCAGACCCACACAGGGCATAGCATGCATCCATGGCACAGGGCTGGATCTGGCCCACAGACTCCTTCCCCCTCTCCCTTCGCATACCTGATCCAGCAGCTGCTCCAGCCAGTCTAGGACCCACACTGCATACAGTGTAGATCTCTAAGTGGTCAGAACAGCTGCTGCATAGAACATAGTCCAGCTGGACTTCACTGTGGTGGCCATCCCAGCCAGACCACGCCAGATGTAGCACCTGTTTTGGGGTGCTGCCGCACACAGTGCCCACTCCATCTGGCTCATAGGTGCCACATGCAGCGGAGGTCCCGGAACTGCTGGGGTGGATGCATCATGCAGCATAGTCCAGCCACAGCAGCTACCACATGCAACACAGCTGCCACTCTGGCAGAACTGTGCCATATATTTTACAAACAGTGCGGGCCCTAGACCTGTTGGAGCTGCTCCCCGAACAGGTGTGCTAGGAGAGAGCGTGCTGGAGGGGATCAGTGGCCTGATCCAGCCTGTGGACTGGCCCCATGCCACTCACCTGGCCCATGGGGCTGGATGAGTATGAAATCCCTGGTTTAAACAAGTCCATGAATATGGATGAATAATAACTATGCTGTCATCTGGTTCTTCAAGAAAGCAGATTAAGACAAGTCAGTTTCATGGCTTCGCAAGGGAGAACACAGCTAAGGACTATACAAGCATGGAATTTATTTTAGGACTTCCTCTTCCTGAAGGAGTAATGAAGAGTTAGTAAGTATGATGTGGTCCAACTGGACAACCTCAGCTGAGTTAGGAAGAGCGCCAAATGCAGCTTGTATCACACTTACATATTCAGCTAATGAAGCAACAGAATGAAAAAAAAAAGCTATATTAGTGTCAAAGGAGTGTGTGTTACTCCTCCTAACTATCCTGTCACCTGTGATGATAAAACCATAACAAAACTATTGCAGCTTAAAATGCAAGTATTAAGGGCATGGCCCATGAGGTTCAATGAGTTTTTCAATTCAGTTGGTCTTCACTTAGAAAAATAAAAGATTAAATCAAAAGCAGCAATAGTCTGATGTTGCCAATCACCATCCTTTGACTTTGAGCCTGATAGGGCATGACTTCTCAGCATCCAGACACTTTCCCACTAGTCTAAGATCAGCACTGTGAACTTTTTCAGTACTAACTGGAGGTGAACTGCTCAGTATATTATAAATATAGCAAGATCAGAACCAAAGCAATTGTGTTCTAATAGATAAATCATACAATCGTCATAAGTGAAACAACAGTAGTCTGTTCTGAGATGTCAGACTGTGAAGGTACACGCAGAAATAGTAAAACCGTGAAACTGAATCTGGTGGTAAAAATCATACTACAAAAATGCAAATACATTTACTGAAGCTATCAAAGATGGTTTTTTTCCCCTATGTAAGAAGGAACTGTTTTACAGAAGAGGCTAAGAAACACTGTGCACCATGCACAACCTTGCCAATAACAGAAAGGGCTCTTTTGTGTCATTAAGTAAATTATCTTTTTCATCCTCTTAATGACAAACCATCTGATAAATAGCACAGGGAAGAAGTCTTTTTTCCAGTGACAAGGTCCTAGCTTTACACTACTGGGAACTGGTACACTGTTATGATTTCCACAAAGAGAGGAAAATCCTCTACTCAATATAAAGATGACAAATAAACCAGTTTCTTCAAGTTTAAACAGTCTGCTCTGAGTGAAGTAAATCTTTTGAAATCTGACCCACAACATACAAAATGTCAAGACCAGGGGTGGGCAAAATGCCAGACCATTCTATCCAGCCCACAGGGCCCCTAAAAAAATGTAGAAAATTAATATATATCTGCCCCTGGCTGCCTGTCAAGTGGCTCTTGATGGCTTGCCAAAACTCAGTGAGTGGCCCTCCACCTGAAATAATTGCCTGCCCCTGGTCAAGACCACACATCAAAATGCAGCACACATGTCAAAGTGTCCAGCCCACATGAAGCTCACTCTGCATGTGGGGTATGAGCTGAACCCAGAGCTAGTTGCATACAGCACAGGGGGCTGGCCTGGGGCATAGGCTGCATGCGACACGCTGCTGGACCAGCCCTGCATGATGGCCCATCCAGATCAGCCTCAGGCCATCCATGTATGCCAGAGCACAGGGCCAGTCCAACGAGGTGCCATATGGGCTAGGGACATACATTCAAAAAGCCAGACCATGAATTGATTCAACCTTTGCAGGTTAGCCTGACCTGCCTAAGCTGAACCAGTTTGTAACAGGACAAACATTCGCTTTGGACTAAGGCAATGCAGGCACATGGCTGCAGTTGCTCAGGCCAGGTGTCAGGGGGGTGCTAGAGCACACCCTCAGCTGCAGGGAAGCTGTGCTGGGGTGTGGCCACCCCGGGCTGAACTGGCCAGAGAGGGTTTTAATTTCCCCCTCCCTGTGCTGCTGGCAGGGACCCGAGCTAGCTAGGTCTGCTTGGTGTTCCCCCCTTGCTGCTGCAGCACCAGGCACCATGGCCCCTGAGACAGAGTGGGGCATGGAAGAGAGTTAGTTTCCCCTGAATCCCCGCTGGCAGCCAGGTCTGCCCACTGTCACAGCAGCATGTGCTCCCTGCCTGGAATAGCCCCACACTGTCCCCTCGCTGGAGGCCAGAGGGAGGAAGAATAATCCCCGTCCGTGCTCCCCGCCCCTCCAGGGGCCCTGCCTGGCTGCACCCCCGCAGCACTGCCACGTTTCACAGCAGCTCTGCCGGCCCCACAGCAGAGGCCCCTGCCGGGAAGGGTCTCATGCTCTGGGAAGCCATGATGGGCTGCAGCCCATCACCTCACTCACCGCTTGCCGCTGCAGCTGCCGGGCAGGGGCAGGGGTGAGGCCCAGCCCCAGCTGCTCATTCTGTGTTGAGGCAAGCCCCTCCTGGCAAGAGGGGGCTTATTCCACTGCTGGCCCCGAGTACTTGCAGTCCTGGAGGGGTTAACTTGCAGCCCCTGGGCTCCCAGACAGTGGTTGCTACCCCCATTATTCCCCCGCACTCTCCCCCCTCTCCCCCCCACTGAGATTCACCTGCAGCCGGGCTGGGCAGACCCCGCTGCGGTGCCAGTGCCTGAATAAGCCTCCTCCTGCTGGGAGGAGGCTTGCCCAAAGCACAGAGAGGCCACTCACACCACAGCCGGGTCTGTCCCGCCTGGCTACTGCTGCTCTCTGCTCAGGGCCAGCGACTGATTAAGCCTCCTCCTGCTGGGAGGGAGCTTGCACTGCAGCAGGGTTTGCCTGGCCTGTACTGGGGCAAACACCCTCCTGGCAGGAAGGGACTTATTCAGCTGCCGGCCCCAAGCAGAGGCCAAGTGGCAGCTGCAGCCAGGCGCCGCTGCAGTGGAAGCAGCCTCTCTGTGCTAGGGGACCACAATGGGGTCTGCACGGCCCAGGCTGCAGGTGAAGTTCAGGGGAGGAGTAATAGGGGGGAGCAGCCACCAGCTGGGAGCCCTGGGGCTGCAAGTTAACCCCTCCAGGACTGCAAGTGCTCAGGGCCAGCAGATGAATAAGCCCCCTCGTGCTGGGAGGGGCTTGCCCCAGCACAGAATGAGCAGCAGAATGCATGGCAGTGCTGCGGAGGCACATCCAGGCAGGGCCTGTAGGAGAGGGGAGAGGGAAAGTAGGGATAGGGGTTATTACTCCTCTCTCTGGCCTCCAGTGAGGGGACAGCTGGGGGTGTATTCCAGGCAGGGAGCAAGTGCTGCAGCAACAGCAGGTAGACCCAGCTGCCAGTGGGGGTACAGGGGAAACTAACTCTCCTCCCTGTTCTCCTGTGCCTCTGGGGCCATGGTTCTTGGTGCTGCAGAAGGGGGGAATTAAACCCCTCTCTGGTCAGACCCCTGCCTCTGCCTGTCCCTGCTCAGGCTGGGGAGCAGAGGGACAGGGCCAGCCTGACTGGGCTGAAGCAGAGAGCCCCTCCCAGGCCAGAGAGCATTCCGGGATCATGGGGGTCTCTGGGTTATCTTATACTAGCAAGGGGTCTGGGGCAAACATTGCATAAGCCAAGCTGAGCCAAATCAATTAAGTCTGATACTACATTCAACCACGTTTATCTCAAACCAGTTTCAGCCATTTTGAAACTGGTTTGCGTGCATTGTCTGTTCTGTTACAGGTTTAAAACAGTTTCTGATCACTTAGACCAGTTTATGTGTAATGTCTATCCCTAGCCATGCTGCCCTCATTACGGATCCCCTGTAGCATGTGCAGTGCTGAGTGCAGCCCACACACCGCGTGCATAGCAAGCCCCAAGGCCAGTACATGCTGCACGTTCTGCACAGGCTGGATATGCCATGTGTGCTGCATATGCCTGGGGCCCATGCTGAATGCAGCTACCTGCCAGACCAGCCCTGCACAATGCCTCTGGCACAGCCCGATCCAGACTGGCCCCAGACCCAGCGTGCAGAGCCAGTCTGGCCTGGATGCCACATATAATGCATGTCCTGGACCAACCCTGTGCTGTATGGTACCCACATGATGCAAGCAGGTGCACGGGTGCCCTATGTGGTACATGGGGTCAGTCCACAGACATGTGGGTCAGAATCCCAATGTGCACAAAATTCTTCTGCTAAATGAACACATTCTTCCAAATTTCTGTGGAAGCTGTGTTACCTAAAGCAACTCAGGCACCAAAGCTCATCTACAGAGTTGTGTACCATTTATTCCTTCCAAACAGTTAAATAATCTAAGGAATCTACCTTCTTCTGAGTGCAGCTCAGTGCCAGCTTCTAGTAAATCAATATGGATATGCTGTTTACTCCTAAATATGAAAAAATATACATCTGATTGTAATGTTTAGATATTTTTTCACAGACCACATAATAAATGAGTGCTCAAATAAACAGTGTTCTGAGGGTTAAATATTCAATTGGAGCTCCAAAAAATGGCCCACCAAATTCCCACAAGTGTTAATAGGAGTTCTGCAGCCAAGTTCCCAGGTACAATACTGAGATTTACTATGGAGTGAGTAAATTTTTAAAACTATAAAGGTGATCCCAGCTTATAATTCTAAGTGTTTCACAGAAGCTTCAAATAATACATTGCTGTCATCTAAAAAGTTTCTGCAACTAGTTATACTTTAAAATTCAACTTTTAGAAAACCAAAAGCTATATTTTCTTCTTCAAAACTATTACTATCCAATCAAATGCAAATACTTTCAAACATCTCATCTTCTGCTCATACATAAGTAAATATATACCTGCCTTGATTCCCACTTTATACCTTGCTTTTATCTGTCCACTGAGACAGACTACATTTTGTTCCTATTAGCATAACAACTTACTGACATGAGGCATTAGTATTAAAATATTTAAGTCTGTATTAAATAGTAGAAACAGCCATAACTGTGCAAGATGAAACAGGATGAAAACACTATTTTAAAAGTAGTATTATCTAAGTCAACCACACAATATTTGCACTTTGCAGCATTTGCTATCAATCTCTACTTATTGGCTAAAGCTTGAAAGCAACACAGTCAATTTGAAATATGGTCATTTGATAAAAAAACTTAAAGTAGTTTTAGGTTACATACCTGCTTTCCTCACTATCCACAAATTCCCTACTAAGTCTGTGTGGGGTTTTGGGTTTTTTTGTTTTTTGGGGGGGGGGGGTGGGGGGGTTGTGGGTTTTTTTTTTAAGAACCTGTCTCAGTTATGTGAAAGCTTCATTAGACAACTAATGAACACAGCATACCTTATTAAGTGCATAGTCAGGACTGAAAAAGACTATACAATACCAAAAGTATGCACTCATGCAAAATGAATGTAAACAGTAAGTGCTCCTTAATGATACAGGCAGACAAGGTTCCTTGGGTGAATTTGATATCTTATTAGACCAACCCAAATGGTTGGAGAATAGTTATTAAGCAAGCTTTTGGGTTCAAAAACCCTTCGTTAGGCTGAGGAAGCTTCAGCAGTTGCTGTGTGCTCTTCCTGGATGGAATGAAAAGTAAACAAGCCAGGGGCTGGGCTGGGGAGTCAGTTGCCAGGCAGACTGTAATGTATCAAAAATCCAATGTCTATGTTTAGTCCCTGATCTCTAGTATCCAGCAGGTTGATGAAATGGAGCTCATAGGCTCCATTTCATCAACCATTTCTCTCTGGGAAGTGTTGTGTAAGTTTCCTTTGAGGATCAGGACTGAGAGATTGGAGAGAGAGTGGCCCTCCTGTGAGAAATGTGCCCCACAACCTAAACCCCTGCCTTAATGATACTGCACACCCAAACTGACATATATATGTCTGCAATTTTCAAAGATTCTAATACCGGACTTTAACTGACTACTGGAAGGCTTAAAACTAAAGGGAAAGGAACTAGTCAGTTTCAGAACTGCTATTAGAAGCCTTGAAAATGAGGGGAGATAGTAGCCTTGAAACTGACTAGCTCCCATCATTTCAAGGCTTCTAACTGCTATCCTATGACAGATACTTCTCCTCCACTGGGACAGTTAAAGGGAATAGAATGAGTTACAAAGCAAACAGTTACAGTTAGAATTAATATGCAATTAACAAGAATACAATAAAGATGCAAAACAAACAGTAATACTGTAAGATGTTATGCACTTAAACACATAACATTTAACCAATATGTAGATAATCAGAATGTGTTACAATATAAACAACAGGCAACAAATTGACACTGGTCAGTTAAGCCAGTGATTCTCAACCAGATCCTTTGACGGGTGCATCAAGGTGTAAGGATATAAGCAAGGAGTGAAGAAATAAGCAGATAAGCTAAGCAGATAAGTACTAGGGCTGTACGAAAGTTTGCCGGCTGTTTTGATTTGACATTGTTTTGACTCATTTCAAGCTCAAAACAGTGAAATTGAATCAAAATGAAGAGCTTCGAAACAGCTTTGAAACAAAACGAGGTTAGTTGAAATGTTTCAAAAGTTTCAAAACATTTCAAGTTTCAAAGCAGCCAACACTAGGGTGGTGAGAGGCAGGGGAGAACCAGGGTTGTACTCCCAGCAGCACCCGGGAGCGCAGTCCTGGCTCTCCCCATCTCCTGCCACCAGGCCACGGG
This sequence comes from Alligator mississippiensis, assembly GCF_030867095.1. NCBI lineage: Eukaryota > Metazoa > Chordata > Crocodylia > Alligatoridae > Alligator > Alligator mississippiensis. Next base: position 243,525,585 of record NC_081825.1, on the reverse strand, counting down.
AAGCCGATAACAGCGCAGGGGAAGGGGACTCAGCCCAGGCTCAGTTCCCCTCCCCAGCGCTGTGATCAAGCTAGGAGCAAGGAGTCCACCCAGCTGGGCAAACTCCCTGCCTCAGCCTGATCTACCAAAATGTCGAAATAGCATCAAACCAGCCTCACTGTTTTGACGAAGCAAAACTGAACAGCTGTTTCGAATCAAAATGAAATTTGAAACAGAACGCTGTTCCATCAAAACTCAAGGCAAAACAGAATGGTGCCATTTTACACATCCTTAAAGATTACAGGCTCAGTCTGTCCCTACCTGGCTGATCCCCCACCATTAATGTCCAGCCCCTCTGCAAGGAGATAAGCACTGCAATATATAAATTAGTTTTTGGAATCATGTGACTATTCACAAAGGTTATGGAGCCATGCCTTGAGTCCAGTGAGGGATGCCTCAAAACTAAAACCACTGAGTTACATGAACCACTGAGTTAAATGAATTATGCACTTCTCCAAAGCAATACTCTTCAGTGGTTATTGCCAATGAAGAAACAAACATAATATCCTGTCTCTTTAAAAGATGTGATGGGATGGGAATCCACTAGGTGAGCAAAATCCTCTTAACAACATGGGGATGAAAATAAGACAGGGTGTCTGAAGCTCATTGACAGTATGACAGCTTGCAACACTTCAGGGGCCCCTGACCCAGAGATCTCTCACTTCCCATCATTCTTTTAAAAAAGACTTATTTCCCATATATAACCTCAACAAACATTTTTCAGATCTGTATAAATGCAGGAAGTGGTGGTCCTTTTGTGGTAAAATCACGGTTAGTATAATTTCCTCCACAGATAGCTTTTGCAGAGTTGGGAATGGCAAGGCAGCCGAGAGGAAAGCAAGACCAGCACAAGCTTTCAGTTCAACTATTTCTTATTGCCAAATTCATGCTGATTTATTTGCTTTTCAAATGGCCACTTCCCTGGAACCTCACATCCTCTCCTTTTGCATGGACTAAAGCAATACAGGTTTTGGCTAACCCACAAGATTGGAAAAAGTGCAAGAGTATTCCATATTGTCCTGTCTGAATTACCCAACTACACACAATAGGGATGAGAACTTACTTCTGGCACACTATGCAAGCACAGACATGTGTCTGGGGGTTTTTAAGCTTTCCTCAAAGCAACTGGGTGTTCCTACAGCCAGGGCCAGGAAGTTTGACTAGGGTGTGTCAATAAACCTCTGAAACCCAGAGGTTCCTGGCTAGAGGGTCTTGTACCTCCTCTCAGGGTTAGACCAATTGTCATATTTGGGGTCAGGAATGAATTTTACCCCATGGTCAGATTGGCCTGGATTGGGGGGGGGGGGTTGCCTTCCTCCGCAGCAGAGGGGTAGCCCTCTCCCAGGGACCTCTCGAGCATATATTAACAACCTTTACAGCTACAGGACATTGACATCTGTGGTCCCCCTGCTTTACCTGTGCCAGGTTACGGTATCATGCCTTGTGTTGTGTCAGGATTGACTGTATAATTTTGTTAAGAGGTTAGACCAGGGGTTGGCAACCCCCAGTACATGTGCCAGAGCATAACACACAAAAGTATTTTGCTTGACACAAGGCCCGGGCTACGCTGTAACAGCAAGGATCGGGCCCCTCGTGGCTCCCCTATCTGCCCCAAGGCACACATGCACCTACTGCCAGCAACAAGCTGACCCCAGTACAGTCACTTGTAGCCTCCCAGCTGCCTACCACAGATGGCCCAGGCTCTGGGCAGGCCCCTTCCACCCAACATGGAGCCTGAGCTGCTCGTAGCAGGTGGCAGGGAGGCTGCAAGCAGCTGCACTGGGGTCTGCGGAGCCCTGACCCAACTTGCTGCCAGTGGCAGGTGCATGCATGCCTCCAGGCAGATGGCAGGGAAAGGCCAGGGCTGCACTGCCACAACAAGGATTGAGCCCCTCGTGGCTCCCAACTGTCCACCCCTGGCATGCCAACATCTTACAAGTCAACACTGCAGGTGTTTTTGGCACTCTGCCCAAAAATACTGCCAACCCCTGGGTTAAGACTGTGGATTTGTATAGGGTATTTTTGATAAGAATGATCCTGCCGCAGTTAGGGGGTTGGACTAGAACCCTATGGAGGTCCCTTCCAGCACTGTTTTTCTATGACTCTGTGACACTTAACAAATACTATTACGGTCATAGTCTTTTTAATACAACTTTAATTTTAAAATGAGATCTTAATGGGAGTGGGGGGCATTATTTGCAGGTTTTTCTTAATGTTTGAATCTGATAATCTATAGAAGTTTTTGTTGTCCCCATTACAATCAGATTCTCTTTTTTTGAAAAAAGGATGAAGCATTTTCCTGGTATCTCTAAATAGTCATGCATCTGCCAGTCCTCCTAGCCACTGTAGCATAATTAAATTTCTATCTTGTCTTTCTCTGGGCATTTTTGCTTTCCCTTGCAGGTACGTAACTGACATACATTGTCCTTGTCTTTCTTTTTACAATGAAGCACATTTACTTCATACCTTTTCCCAGCCATTGTACTACATCTACCTTATTTTGTGTCTTTCTGTTTCTAAATTTGTCCACCTCCCTCTTCCTCAATTTTGGATAAGTTCCTTTGCATTACACATTTTAAAACTCCTTGCAACCAGTTCTGCTATTTTTTCCCTTGCCACAACAACTTTATATACTATATTTACTTAAATATAAGACAACCCTGAATATCAGGTGACCCCCTCCAATTTTATATACCACAAAATTATACATTTTCCATAATTTTCTAGGTATAGAATCTAATTATTGGAGATTTGCCTTGAATTTGTCCCCCTCCTACTGCTACAGCAAGAAGGGTAAATTTGGGAGGGGTCAGGTGGCTCCCTGCCCTTCCAACTTCTTAGTCCTGCAGATCCTTCCCCGCTTTTGTATGAGACCCTGCCCTCCCTAAGCACATGGTAGTGAGGGGCCAATTTGGAACCACTGATTTTGAAATAAACATGCCTGTACTAACTTAGTTCATCAGAATTGATGAATTTTACCTTTTTTGAAAGTTTTAGCACAGGTACTCCATAAACACACTTTTAAGCAGCACTTTTGTACCTACTTACATATAGTACAATCTAGGCACAATATTATTCCAAAGCCAAAAGTTTCATGATTTACCACACAGTTCATCATGCTGAGCCCCAGCAGATTAAACATAGTGCCCCCATAGCTCAGCACAGCTCACTATATGTCTATGCTCCTGATACCTTCCTTCCCTGCACAAAGGATTAGTGTGCTAATTAGCCCCCACTCATGACTAGAACCAGGTGTTCTTGTCACAAATCCTAGGATCTCTAAAAATGTATATGCAGATGAGCCACAGGGCAACCTGGCCTAGCTCCACCTCATGGAGGACAGGGCTACACTAATCATATGCAACAGTCTGAGAGAGAAGGTGACAGAGGGATTCTGGTGATTCTGGTTAGGGGCCCATTCAATGATGTCTGTCAGACATTTAAGGCTGATGAAGAAACAGGAATCATTGGAAATGGGGAAGAAAGCCACAGCTCAGCTGTGGGACTGAAAAGGAAGTTGAAATGTATTCAGTGCAGTGGCTCACCATGACCTGAAAGAGAGTTAGCACATGGGCTTTGTGTTTTGTAGTCATGCTCAGTATTGACCGCATTTAATTAACTCTGTAGTTGGTTTCCATTACTGAGCACATGCTGCTTTTGGCAGCAGTTTAATGACAGACAAAGTCTCAAATGAAGTTTCCTTGTATGTGAATGCAAGACAGGGCAGGGGTTTTCCTCCATACTGACTGAGGAGGAAACCTCGTCTTATATTTGAGTAAATATAGTATTGTTCTTTGAATATTATGCCCTTCAGAACCTTACAGATTGATTTGATCCTTTTTTCCTTCTGTTAGAAAACACTTAGCATGTCAGGAATTACCAACGGTAACAATCCCCTTCCTCATATACTAAAGAATTAAGGCCTGAAAACCTTTACAAGGCACTATGCTATAGACTGTGTACTTATTTACTTATAAGAAGATATTACATAATATCTAATATCTGCTAAAGAACAAACACTCTATCAACTAAATTTTAAAATCTAAGATAATACCAGGTATAACAAAGTATTGTCTCCATGAGATATAGCAAATGTAAAACAGCACATTATTTTCTCATTCTTTACTCATACTCCCCCATTTGTCTGTCTGTACCCATCTGTCTCACTTCTTATACTTAATTGTAAATTCCTTAGGAAAGGGGACATCTTTTCATTTTTTGCTTATACAGTATGTATCACCATTGGGTCCTGGTCCATGGCTGGAGTTCTCAGGCCCTACGATGGTAGAAGTAAGAAAGTGTTTTGTGCTCTTTGTATACTATTTCATGGAATGAAGTGGGTGTTCACAAGCTTTTATGTGGGAAGATACACAAGGGGGTTGTTTTTTCTTAACAGAGTGGCTGCTCCTAGCATAAGTAGAAATATGAAAGAGTCACATTAATATCACAGCAATGTAAACTGCTCTTTGGAGAGGCTTCAATTAATGGGTCAAATTTATCCCCGTTTTAATAACACTGAGATCAATGGGAGTGAACCAGGAATCAATCTGCCCAATATGAGTAAAATACAGCCTCTTTTTTTAATTTCAGCAATAGTATTCATTAAGCATATTTTTTTAAACCAAAAAAATACAAGAGAGTACTTTGACAATTTTGCCATCACAAAGATTCAGGCATTATACAAGATACGCTTGTAACTCCTGAAGATAATATTATACAGAACAAAGCTTTACTCTCATCTTTTGCATTAACCTACTTATGTCCCCTGGATATACATTCTGCCTTTCTGCATTGTAAGCTATTGAAAGTTTATAAATTTTTAACCTAACCTAACCCAGGCAAAGGGGCACATTAATTTGCTCACTATGCTCAAAGGTTTACAGGACTATACAGAAGACACGCATCATACCACATGTCAGAACAAAACCGAATATGCACTCAGGATGATGACAGAACAAAGCAGAATTGTGTGTTTTTTGGTTTTGTTTGGGGCGTTTTTAGGTCTCTTTAACATTAGCTATTTTGATTAACGCTATTATTCCACAATAGACAGTATTTTGGAACAATTCGTATTCTTAATGTGCAACTTTTCAAGTAATTATATACCTACAAAGAGGTTAATCACATAGACCTCTGCATTTGGTAAATGTTTTCCAGACAATTTCACAACCGTGGTAACCCCACTTTTATGTACAAAAGCTGTCAGTTTGTACTGACTGACCACATCTGACAGTCTATGGTAGCAAGAATTTGGTTTTCTAGAATAAGAATAACATTTTTAGTCATTGATTACTTACTGATGTTATCAAATTGTGTATAATCAAACATTAGATTATATGCATATCATTTCCTTCTGGGAAAGCCCGATGGTTGTTAAAGCACACAAACGCACAGGTTTGTGCCAAGAAATCACTAAAAACGGTTTTGTGAACAAATGAACAATGATTTTAGCAGTGTAAAATGACAAAGTGAACTAAAAGTGAACTCTCAGTTAAACTGCACAAAAATAGAAGGCAAGCATCATGCTAAGGTAGAACACAACTGCAAAAAAGACCCACAGTTTTATCAATTTTGGTACAGATTTCTGAAACGTTAAAGAAAACTAGATTCACAAGTCCTTCTCTGGCTAAAATATTTTGTAATATAGTTTCTAAAGCATTTTTTTTTCGGAGATGGAATGTGTTTTATATTGGTACTTAGCAAAACATCTATAAATGTTTAAGAAGCCATTAGTTTACACATTTAAAATTACATTCTCACAAGACAACATTAGTCACAAAAATTACACCCACAAAAACAAATAATGACAAAAAAATGCCCTAGGAACATAGGATTAAAGAGAAAGCTTTATTTTCTTAGTTGCTGAGTCACTACTACATTTAGTATTTCAGAGAGGGGAGACACATAGGTATTAGTGCTGTGCAAAACACCATTGTTTCGTTTCAACATCCATTTCGCCATTTTGAAGGGACAGTGTTTCATTTTGTTGCTTCGTTTAATTTCAAAGCACTGTCCTATTTCATTTCGTCAAAACTGTTTTGCTGTTTCGACGTTTCGCCCATAGGCTATAATGGGAAATCATGAAAATGCCTAAAACATTGTCATTTGTTGCCTGATTCAGATGCAACTTGCAGGGAAAGCAGTCCCTTCTGAGGGCATGAAGCCTGCCAAGTTTCAAGGAGATAGGTGTAGAGGTTTTTCGGAAACTACACCTCAAAGTCTTGAAAGCAAAATTTGCCAGCAGCAGCAGCCTCCTGTCATCTGGGCGCAGTTTCAGGGGCCTGCATCCCCAGGAGGGCTGCATGGCTGTGCCAGACTCCTCCCAGAGGTGCGGGCCCTTGATCTACACCAGATGACAGGAGGCTGCTGCTGCTGCCTGGGACCAGGACTGGGCACAGCCCATACACAGCACCGGGGAAGACAGATGCTGCCACTGGCCCCAGGCAGCAGTGGCAGCCTCCTGTCACCCAGGAGCAGATCCAGGGGTCCGCACTCCTGGGAGGGCTGCAGGGCTGTACCAGACTCCTCCTGAGGGTGTGGGTCCCTGGATCTATGCCAGATGACAGGAGGCTGCCGCTGCCACCTGGGGCCAGTGCTGGGTGCAATCCACGCCCAGTACGGGCTCTACAGAGCTCAGCCTGGCAACGGGAGGTGAAGCACAGTCCCGGCTCTGCCCACCTCCTGCTGCTGGGCTGCACTCCAATTGGCTCCACCAGCCCCATGGAGCTCAGCCTGGCAGTGGGAGGCAGAGCGCAGCACCGGCTCTGCTCACCTCTCTCTGCTGGCCTGTGCTCCATGGGGCTGGCGGAGCCAATCGGAACGCAGCACCAGCTCTGCCCACTACCTGCCACGAGGGCTGCGTTCCAATTGGCTCTGCCAGCCCCACAGAGGACAGCGCCAACTCTACCCACCTCCTGCTGGGCTGAATTACATGGGGCTGCAGAGCCGCTCACAGTGCAGACCTGGCTCTCCCCTGCCTCCAACTACTGGGCTGCTTTGTAACTCAAAACGTTTCAAAACATTTTGAGTGCCCTCATTTGGTTTCAAAGCTGTTTTGATGCTTTTTGTTTTGGTTCAATTTCACTATTTCAAGCTCAAAACGTGTCAAAACAGCTTCGAAATGAAACACTCGGCAAGATTTCGCACAGCCCTAATAGGTATAGAGACTGATTTTAGCAAAGAGATAATTATAAATCAAAGGGTATAAACAGATGCTGCCAAATGAAGCAAATCAGTTGTGCTTGGATGCTTCCCAGCACAGCTGATCCACTTCATTGGACAAAACACACATTGCCTGTTGTCCCGCCTGTTGAACATGCAGGACAACGGGCAACACATTCCCATTTACAGAGATGAGCTTCCAGGAATCTCTGGGGCATATATCTATAGATGGGGAAATCCAGGCAGGCAATCCCAGGGTTTGAGGGGCCCAATCCTTCATGATAATTCTCAGGGCATGCAAAACCAGGCCCTTCAAGCCCCAGGAGTGCCTGCCCAGTGCAGCTGGAGAACACAAGCAGATCCAGGAAGCCTGCGCTCTCCCAGCATAAAGCAGATAGACATCCTCCTCAAAAAATGACACAAATAATTATTACCTTCTGTTGTGACCACAAAAAGGCATCTGTGGTACAACAAAGGGCATGGACATCTATTTGCTATCACTTTATGCTGCAGTAAAAATTGTTCTGGTGGCACAGAGTTGGTATCTGTTTCTAGTCAAATGTTACAATATTCTTTGGACCAAAAAAAGGAACATACGAAGTCAACATGTAGAAGCAGGTCAACTTTACAAAGTGTGGTTGACACTGGTATAGCATTTTAGCCTACTCAGATCATCTCTCCTGCGTTGCCTATGGAGAATTGCCAAATGATGATTAGGTGTTCCACACAAACTGTCTGCAGACAGCTCAACACAGGATTACAACACAATTGTGTATACTGTTAATCTATACAACCGTGATTCTATTTCTTTCCCCCTCAACTTCCATATATTCAACCCACTTGGTAAGTATGGTTTTAACACATCTGATCTTGGAAACACTCACAGAAATAAGTAATGCAACAAGCCTGAAAGATTCACACGTTGCTGCATAAAATCTACTATTGAAATTATATCAACATTTATGCTTATCACACATCCTGCATAATATATAATGGGTGGCAATGTTTTGCCACTCCGGTAGAATTTCTTAATTATTCCACATGATGATACTTTATCTCAAAAAGCACTCTTTAGGATTGGGAGAGATGTACAACCCTCAAGCCAGGAGACTGTGCGCCCTAGTTCCACCTTTTCTAAACACTGTTAATTTCTATATATTATTAATACATATTATTAATATCTTCACAATTCACAACCCTATTATTGAGCAAGACTAGAAGCCCTACCATAGTGCACAGCTTAGAATTTAACTGTGCAGGCCCAAGTCTCTTTGCCTTAATGTCACTGGCTTTCAGGAATTCAAGCTAAATCTATAGCTATGTTGCCTGTAAGCACTAGAAGATATTCCCCTTCCACAAATTTGAAAAGAACCATAAATACTGAATCCAACATTTCACCTGCCAGCAAATAATCAATCACATGAAATAGGGCTGCAAGCCCTCCATACCAAGGATAGGTCAATTGTGTTCTTCCTTTAAGTAAGTGGCAAGAAGTCTAGGCCCTGGCTTTGAAGATTCTGACAAGCCACATGGAGAATGAGTAGGATATAATTATGCAATTAAAGACACACACACACACACGCTTTCAAACATTCCTGAACCTAATATTTTCTAAATTGAGCTAAATGCAACCCCCCTTAAGTAATGATAGTCCTTCAGAGAGCCTGCTTCATGATACTGGTCACTGGATATAGAATTTTTCAAGCTGAATCACCAGTCCTAATCCAGCCTAGCTCAGTAAGGATTTAAAGCTGTTCCCAAGTAATGGATGGTCAGGGGTCTCTCAACTGCAAGAGGCATTTGCTGAGTATTCTTTCCATCACAACTTACCCCCATACTTTGCACTAATGGGAAAACTCAGAAGCAAGCCTAAGAATTACATAGGTCAGGAGCAATTAACTAGCTCTGGTACTCCTAAAGGAAATATTTTGCATGCTCCTGATCAGGGTTGACATAATGGCCAGGCAGGATTTGAGGGAGGTTTACGTAGCTGCTTTTTTGCAGATGAAGAAAACTTGTATTTCTAGGCTTGTCAATCTAATACCTTTCACTAACACAAAATAAAACATGAAGGATTTTACTATATCAAAATGTACTGTTATATGAAAATCATAATCAAATATGTAAACTCATTAAATAATCTGTATAAACTGTCACATGGAGCTGCACAAGACTTGACAGCTATGTTACTTCCATAATGACATGTAATTTATGAAAGCAGAATGTGCTTTTCTTGTGAAATATTAGACAAAAAACATAAGTGTAAATATAAAACAAGAGGCTTAATCTTATTAGAAACAACAGGTTTCAGAAATCCTTGCAATATGAGTGTACTGGCACAAGGGTTGCAGCACTTCAATTAAATTAGTGATTGTTGCTATGTACCGAATATATTTGTCCAAGATCAGTTTTAAAATATTTCTTATAACTAGATGTTGTATGTTTGAATTAGATATGTTCCAAAACAAATTATGAAAAGTGTTCTGGAGAGGCGTGCCAAAGTATGTGCAGAATTATATCTGCTTCTTGTGAAAGCTGCAGTACCTCTATGGGAGTGAAAATTTATTCTGAGGTGTACTGGAAATCCATGCTCAGAAACAGACTGTATAATTTTCTGCTACAAGTCTACCTGTTTAATGATTATTATTTTTATAGAAGTGGAACAGCTCCAACAGCAGGGATGGAGACCCACAGAAGAATACCCTATAGCAGGGATGACCAACCTGTGACATGAATGCCACAAGAGGCACAGGCTGCCTCTGTGTGACACACAGTAGATCAGGGGCAGGAAAGGAAGCACAACAAGTTAGGGTAGGAAGCAGAAAGTAAAGCAGGAGATCAAGCAGGGAGCGCAGGTCAGGAAGCAAAAAGCAGAGGAGGAGATTGGGCACGCTAAATCAGAATGGCACTTGGGGAAGGTGAAAGGATAATTTGTGGCACGTTTGCCAAAAAAGGTTGGCCCCTGCTGCCCTACAGTCTGATGACTAGGATACTTGCCGAAGAGGTGAGAGATCTTGATTCAAATGCAACCTCTGAATCAGGCAAAGTAAATTTAAATTAGAATCTTCCCCTCCAGATTCTTTCTACTCAATCCTTTACTTCCCCATTCTCCATCTCTTTTTTTTAAACCTTATTATCGTTCTCTCCATGCCTGGAATAGGCTCTTTGTTTCTATCCAGCTCTACCCAAGCCGTTCATTTTTCTGAAACAATAACAGCATGGCAATGGTTCTGTAAGCTAGAACACAGAGGAGCTGTTCCTAATAGGCTGGCAGACAACAAAACTCCTATCATACAATGTTGAGATATAAAAGGTGGAAATGGTGCATTATTTTATTGTTTGATTTTTTTCCCCTGCATCATAAATTATGTTATCTGCATTTTCAGCAATCTAATGGATGACAAAGAATACAAAGAGTGAGAAATCAAACAATCACTATTGGTGAAACTGTCAATCTAGTTTGCCGTCTCACTGACAATAATTAAACCACCTTTCATTATACTTCTTCCTTTCAGGGTTTCACATTGTATAGATAAGCTCATTCCTCTTCCAATTAATCATTAATTATTCATTAGAAACTAACCATTTGTAAAAGTCATTCAATTTTTATCAGACACTTCAGACAAGTTAACTAGGTATTTACACCTCCTCTTGCACTTGCATGCTTTATTCTTTTCAGGCTTTGCCTGAAGAAGTCTACTAGGAGGTATAGACAAAATAAAATTCTCGGTCTTCAAACTGCATTTCTGTGCACTGCCTTTTTCATGTTTTTTTGCACAGGCACACTACTAAACAGATAAGACAACAAACAATAAACTACTGCTGAGAATTATATTCATAGAGTTTTACTGTCACAAATGCAGCAATAAAATTGCAGAGCAAATAAGAAAATTGTTCACAGAAAGCAGTAATCCATTTCTGGTAGTGGGGTCATTTATATATATTTTGCATTCTTTTTATATTGGCATATTTACAGTTTCAGACATCAATGGTTGAGGCCCCCTCAATGACCTTTGTCTCTCATTAACTGGGAAGATTTACTTCCCCTCTTATGGCCCACCTACCCACAGTAATATCACATCTCTTCTAGCACAAACTGCCATTGTCCTATTACAGACTGTTTGAAAAGGTAAGGGAAATGAGAAAAAGCAAATGATTTTTTTCAGAGGAAGAAAAGAAGGATGCCTCCAGAGAGGTTCTTTCATGAAGTGAAAAAAATATCCTGGCAACAGAGAGTAATCCTCTTCTCTAGCTTGCTCCATCTGTGACCTTTAGAGAGATCTACCAAAGCTAAAGAAAAGTTTAATTAGAAGAAAGGGCAGCTGAAAGAACAGGTAGCTGGCAGAAAGCTTTTAATCTTTGTTGTACAGCACAAGAATTTCGGAACGATCTATTTAGTCCAAGAGACTGCTTCATAAACGATGGACAATGGGATTCATCCCTCTGTGGGCTTAGTGGAGGCTGAATGGGCCTTGGAGAAAAGACACCTTATTTTGAAATCACAATATTTGGCCTGACAGAACTGATGCTGTCTGAAAAAGTTAGTCCCTAAGGTGCCATCCTGCCCCACCTCCTGTCTCAAGAGATAAAGAGATACTATGAAGCTAGTTCAGATTTGGTTCTTGGAAGAAAACAAACAGTTTACTTTTCTCCTAAAGTTCTTTGCACAAAATATTAGTGTTCTTCAACTTATTTAAACTGGAGAAAGATTATTTCTCCCATCTTCATTTTAAAGAACTTCTATAAGCAAATTAACTTAAATGGGATCAGTCACATGACTAAGGGCTATCGTGAATAGGTTTTTATACTTATAGATCATCCTTCCAATTTTCTCTCCAGAAAAGGATCTTCAGAGCTGCAAAAAATGTGATAAATAAAGCTTAAGTGCTGAAATGTTATGTCTTCCCATCAACAAATTAGACAACACTATCTATCTTGGACATTTATAAAACGTTCATCAATTTATCTGGCTCAGCATATTCGTAGAGGAACACAGTCATGCTATTGATAAAATGGAGTCAACAACTCCAATGTAAACCATATTATACATTTCAGGAATAATATCGTAATCTCACGTGGCATGCACAAATTTAGCGAGACTATTTTTTTTTTATTTTCAACTGTTTTTAAAAATCAGTTCACTAAATTTTTAGCTACACAACAATAAAAAGAATAATAGCGACATTTTTCGTATGCCCCTCTGTACTCGCACTAAAAACATACTTTAGGCTTTTTGCTGGTTTTTGCTTTTTTTTGCTTATTTTTTCATCTGGTTAGACAGTTTGATCTATTGTACAATCTACTTTAATTCAATTTAAATAAACATTAAAAGACATGACACATTATTCTTTAAAAGTGTGTGGTAGTCGTTTCTCAAAGAAACTCATCTGGCCTTCTAGTCACTGCAGGATCCTGCCCAAAACTGTCCTCTTTGCAGTATGCATCCCATTACAATTAGACTTTCCACTGAACTAACCCTAAATTATGGCTAACATCTTTAGAGTAAACAACTCAATTAAATTTAAACAGTACCTTTTCTACAATCTGCACACACTTAATATGGGGTAAAATGATGGATCAGTAGAAAATGCATCATTTGTGCATAAGTGCACAACTGCCCTAATACCTGATGCGAAATATATCAGAAATATTTTATCAAATACCTTTTGTACTACCTTCAAGTACAAAGAAAGCCTCAACATCCTATATTAGGATTAAGAGGCTTAACTAGGGTGTCTAGGCCTAACTAGCCCTAACACTTATTTGCAACTCTTTTGTAACTATTTGAAGCTCCAGTGAAGTCAATAGGTCACAGGCAAGTCCAGCAGGCTGTGCCCACACAGATCCACTTGACAATCCAAGCTCTAGGTCATAACCTCCCTCATCAATACACCGGTCTCGATCTTATCTCGGCACATTCATTTTTAGCTCTCTCTTAGGGGACACTAATCTTTTGTTCTCTTGATAATGACTGCACTGAGGGGAAAGAAAAAGGAATCCAATACCATTTCATTTTCTGTTGTTTCCATGAGTTCCCAACATTGCTATGAAATAACAAGGCCAGAAGCAAGTAAGTACACATAACAACACGAAAAGTGTGATACATCCCAAAAGTTTAATTGGAAAAGCAACAAATGGTCAGACAGTCACAACCAGCTTGAAGCAATGCAATGCACTAGCAACAGAGAGACATAACCCAGGGATGGCTGTGGCCCAGAGTCCTAATCTGTCATCACTGTGCTATCTACAAGTCAGAGAACCTGGCCAGCCCCGGGGGGTAAAGAGAATCGTTACTCTAACTATCCTCTGGGAAGAGAGGCAGGAATAGAAGCAAACTTACAGTAACCTTGAAGCAAGGTTCTCACACGCTCCAGTGAATTTACAGATTTCACTGGCAAGGCTCTATTACTGAAGCCTACCTACAGAAGGACTGAAGCCTCATTCTTACAGCAGGTGGCATTTTTATAGCAATAAATAAGAAGAAACCATATGCTCAGCAAATGCACAGGAATGACACAAAAGCTAGAGTAAAAAACCATGAGTGTGGTTTTGTTAAATAGGGCTGCTTTGTGCCGGTCTAGATTATTTTACGCCAAACAAATCTCAGAAATATTCTTTCCAGTATCTGCCTAGAACTCTAGCACCAACAAATCATCAGCCAATAAGTTGTTCTTTTAAACTCAATGAAAATGTCCGATGACTACAAAAAAAAATCAGATTGTGCGCGACTAGAAACGAGCAATACTGCTCCTATCGTTGCCCATTTACTTTTGTCAGAAAATTGGAAATGGAAACTATTTACACACTTTAAGCCCACTTGGGGCTTGTCCACACTGCAACAGTGGCACCTGCTGGTGCTGTCCTTCTTCAGCATGCCTTCGCCATCTGCTCCCATTTGCGTGCTCCAAAACTGGAAACATGCTGGGGATGACTCTGGAGTAGCATTACCAACAGCCCGTCTCAATAACTAGGAACCTGCTTCATTTGCGGTTTCATGGATTTTGCGGAGACTGCAGAATCCAGGGTTGTCCACAAAACCAAAAAAAATTATATTAATAACTTAATAAAAATAAAACACCGACTCCACAGTGGGAGCCAGAAGCCCTCACTGCTGGGGCAGGGAAGTGCAGGCTGGCAGGGCAACACGAAGGGCAACAGACAAGATGGCGGCTGTCCCATCGTTCCTCCTCTCCCCGCTGGGGTCTCACCACCGATCAGCGCTGAGAGGCAGGGTGACATGAAGGGGCAGCCAGCAAGCAAGATGGCTGCCACTCCCTAGCCCCACCCCTCCAGGCCTCTCTGCCAATCAGCACCGAGAGGTAGAGTGGCATAAAGCAGCCAGAAAGCAAGATGGCAGCTGCTCCCTTGTCCCTGCTCCCCCCAAGGCGTCTCTGCCAATCAGCACCAAGGGGCGGGGCCGCCACAAAATATCCATGGAATTGGCTCTATGTCCCACGAGCAAGCAAGCTATGAAAAACCTTATGTCTCACCATGATTTAGGTAGAGCCCTAGCAATAAAAGTAGAGACCAGTGTACTTCTTTTTAGAGCTGCCTGCTGCTGGGCCAGGACACACTCCTGCCACAATACAGACAAGCCCTTAAGCTCACAAAATGGGAATGTAATTTAGCCGTTTGAATATCCCAGAATCTAAAAATGTTGAACCACTAGAATACGTAAACTTCCACTAGCCATTTCAGTAGTTTTCTGTTCCCCCAAAATGCTTACTGCCCACCTCCCACTTCACCGGCTTATGCAGCCTATAGAATTCACTGAGATGAACTATTCATGTGACTAAAACGTGCAGGATTTGGCCTAAAATGACTAAAGGCTCCATATTCCCTATGTAGGCAATTTTCCCTGTAGTAAGGACTTTAACAACTGACCTTAAGAATCCAGACTGAAGGAATATTTTCATATTTTGTTACACTGTACCCAGAAATCACCACACACTGAGATGAGAAAAATACTCCCACACTATGATTTTATGCTCTGAAGCACTTGCATTTACAATACTTCTTTTAAAGGCCACCCATCAACTATGCCTGTTAAGGGAATCATGTAAACATATAATGGATATGATTAGTATAAAGGTTAGACTGCCTACCCCACCTGCTGTTCATTACAAACACTGTTTCCTCAGCATCAGAATGATACATTTTAAGCTGGGTAGTGAAGAAAATGAAAAACACTTTTAATGTTTATATTTTCCTAATTTATAAGAGGGCATGGCTAATTAGATGTGCTGCAAAATTCCTGTAACTTAAATACCTATAAGCTATTACCATTTTACAGCTCCCTTCAAATAATACTTGCCTCCATAATATACACAGATTCTTAATGAATTATATAGAATCCTTTAAAATAATTCTTTTACAGTTCTTTTACAGTTAATACATACAACCTCGATGCTACTAGCTTTTAAAGCACGCAGAATTTCAGGATGAATTTTAAGCACACTTCCTTGTTAGTTACAGAAACTAACACAGAGACCCTGGGAGGAATGGAAACAAAACTGTATATACCACCAGATAATTGAAATGCATAAAAAGAGCTCTCTGAACAAAGAAAGAAAAAGTAACAGAACTTCAAACTTCCCCTATTTTGGCCCCCTCTACGCATTACAGGTATCACACAATTAATTGGTTAATTTGTACAATTACCCTGACACCAGCTACATGTGTAAAGTACTTATCACACAATGAAAAGCTCCAACCACCACTAAAGTTAGACCTAAAAAATGTATACTAACTTTATAGCTGGTTGCTATTGAGCTTTAATTTGCATGTGGAGTGGGGTCTCCCCTGCTGCTGGGAGGGCTCCCAGCTGCAGGGGTGCACCTTGCCAGCTGGTGCTACAAGTCCTGCAACTGCAGGAAGCCCCCAGCACTGAAGGACTGCATCCTAGGGCAGGGGGGTAGTGTTCCTCCCACCCCAGGGGTGCGCGGAGCTCCCAGCTGTAAGAGTTTGCTTCTTGCCAGTGCAGGGGGAGCCCAGGATCAGTAGTAAGGCCTGATGGAACCTAATGCATGAACTCACAATTGCGCCTCCTGCCATGCACGTGTGGCACAGCAGGAGGTGCAACTGTGTAAATTGTGCATTAGATCCCATTGTGCCTTTACCCGCATGTGAAGAGGGGACCTTGGATTAGAAAAAATACACAACAAACGTAGAGCTGTTTTAAAATAATTTATAAATACTCTATTATGACCTGGTTATTAGGATGTTTACCAGTGATTAGAGAGAGTGTTAAATGAATAGAGCTGTTAGGAAAACAAATTGAAACAATTACTCAGAATAAATCAGTGCACAGTAAACACTTTCTGTGTGGACATATGAAGAGTACCCTTTAAGTTTCAAAGGGGCTGCAGCTGGTACATTCTAATTATTTTAAGTGAATGAGCTGCAAAGTATTCAAACAATTCATCCAGGGTCCAAACTAGAGCTGTTTTCCTACATCTGAATCATTCTCACCTCATTCACACACAAAAATTAGAACGTACCAGCAGCTGCCCTTTTGAAACATTCATCTTCTGAAAGGGATCCAAGTGTTAGTGTGCCCACACTCTTAAGGGTTGCTGTAAGACAGTGGCAAAAACCACTGACTTTGGGAATGGCTCAACATCTTCAGACTGGTTTGAAGAAGCAAGGCAATAGCCTCAGAACAGACAAGAAGAAAGGAAATGATTGACACTTTCTGGAGAGATTTTTTTGGGTGGTATCTTTCATTGGACCAACTGTATAGTTAGGATAGAGTTAGATAAGTTTTAGAATGCAAGACATTCTTCTTCAGGTCACTTGCTGGAGGGGATACAGTAGTTGGGAAACTGTCTCCTCAGACTGGCATAGTCTGGGTTGCTGTGCTGCACCAGCAGTTAAAGTCCAGGGAATATATGAGAAGCAAGGTTTTTTTTCCTTTTAGTAATTTCTCTTATTGAACCAACATCTCTTCCCAACTATACAATTGATACAAAAAAGATATCACCAAAAAAATCCTTGTCTCTGCAACCAGAATGGGCATTTGCTGAGGTGCCTCATTGAGCTAGGCTTACCTATCATCTCTTTCTGTCTCTCTCAAATTCCATCCAAACTGAAACATGTCCTACAAACAGTTTCTGTTTCAACAGACCTGTATTTTCCAATGCAGAGCTGTGTTGTTGAAAAATTCCCTACCAACTCCAAAAGTAATGTACAGTTTTCTTCATCGTTAAAACCAAGTAATATTTATCAGTGGTCACAGACAGCCAAAGGGAAGAACTACAGCTGGGAAACACAATCAGACCTGCTCAATAAGCAAAGCTGATAGAGGATTGCAGCCCAGGACCTCATGTAACAGTATAAGAATCGCATGATTCCACCTCAAGAGAGGTATATTATATATCCCAGTTGAGAATTATCATTTAGATGAGCAAACCTTTTAGCTTTTACAAAGAACAAAAAATGGAATATTTCTGGATCACTACATACAGTGCTCTTCTACTGCAAACAACAACATCATATAATCTTTTTCATAAACTGATCAGGCTCCATTTTAAAACCAATTAGTAAAAAATATATGACATAACGCCTCTCCCCACTGCAGTATCAAGCTACAAAAGTTTAAATCAAATCTTAATAATTAGACAGAATTTACTTAAGGATCATAAAATTGCATACTACTTTAAACCAATTTTATACCTTTAAATAAAGCACATGGAAATAATTAACTTCAACTTGAAGCTGAAGTACATTTGATGCTACTGAGAGGCTAACTTTAGGAAAGGACAGTGCTTATTCTTTCGGTTTCTATAATTCAAAATAATAACAACAATAGTAATAATAATAAGATATTGTAACCGATCCTCAATTGCCAGATAAGCCAGAACAGATAGTCTGCTTCCAACTGCTCTGAAGCAGAAGGCTTCAAAAACATGCCTAATGTGAGGCACAGTATTAGGGGAGGAGAAAAATTGAGAGAACACTTTAAATTACAACTGTAGTAACAAACATGGAATTAGACAGTAAGCCCTACAGCTTTTTGATGCCACCTGATGTGCAGCTAATCAAGATAATTATCAAAAGAAAATTCAAGATCATTTGTCCACACTTTCAGAAAGGATTTACTTTTTTGATAAAGCAGATTATGCCTTAAGGTCAGCAGGTTGAATTCATCTGGCCCTAAGGGCTAGATATGTGGTTTAAGGCTGGTCGGCAGGCTGGATCCTTTTACCATGTAGAAATTTAAATTCTGAGTTCTCCCTGCAAGTCTGGGTAAAAACATATCCAATGCCTCTGATACAATGAAACCTAACAAGAAAAATGAAGACGCCCGAACTCCATATATGGGAAGTTAAAACAGTTATATTTTTTTCATTGCGTTCTGGACACACAGAGAAGAGGTCTACTAAGACAAACCACTCTCTTAGTCAAACTGCACTGTCTAACCATGTGTAATCATTGACCAGCATAGGCCTGGACAATAGGGTTCTACCATGTCTACGCATCAAACAAAACAAAATTGGTATGGACCACTGCTGGGGATTTGTATTACAGCTTAATTTAAAACAACCATTTTGTTGTGTTATTGTTAATAAGTGTCAAAAAGCTTTAAAGCTTTGCCTCCTCATTTCAAAACTGTTGCCATTACAGTCCAAATCTGTAATTTGATCCTTGCAAGGCCTTCACACCCATGCAAATCCAATTATAGATATGAGGCCAGTATTCATAATAAACAGAGCTTTCTGAAAATTGCTTATCACCTCCAGTGCTAACGGGCTAAATGCTAATAACACCCATAGAAGGGAAAACTGCATGTTGGGCTTAGAAAGAAATGGGCTTTGACAGAATTCAGAAGTAGCACAGCTGGCTGCAAGCTATATAAACAGACAAATGTAGGCAAGGAGTAGAGATTATCCATATTTTTCTTCTGTTAATTGTCCAAGCATAGCTCTGTACATGTATAAGAAATTTAAACTCAGTCCAGTTGTCTGAATTATATCACGCTAATATATCCCATTGTGTTACCTTCTGATCGGTTAGAAGAGCAAAATTTAAATACTTCTGAGAAAAAGAAACATTTTTTTTTAAATAAAAGTGTATGTTATTATAGGCTTACTAAATTGCAGGTTTCTGTTTGCCTGTAATTGTATTCAGCTTTCATCTGCACAGAAGTAGGCTGAGCAGATCAGAAACCTGACTTTAATTTGACACAATTTTAACAGATTTTGTCTAGATTTAGCATAAATGCAGACACAGTAGAGCAGAGACTTCACAGAAGTGCCAACAGCGAGGATCCAAATATCAGGTTTTCCCTCAACTGTTTAAGCAAAGAATTTATACATGAAATCAAGATGTAGTTTTACAAACTTTGTGTAAGAATCTATGTTTGAAATTATTTTCAAGAGACAACATGCGCCATTTTAAGTCCAATGTATAACACATTAAAAAAAGTCCTAATCAAAGCACAAAAGTTCTCTCCAATGCCAGACAAGGACCACAGTAAAGGAACTGAGAGTAAGTCATGAGGCTCAGGAAATACCTGGAGTGACAACACGAAACACAAGAAACTGGAGACAGGAGGAACCTCATGGGACTCCCCAGCAGATTCTAGAGTATCCCCAGGACTTCCTGCATAGGTACCAGGAAGTACCAAGAGCTAGCTGAGGAAGGAAATGGGAGGTAAGCACTGTCTTTGAAGCACTTGCAGGGGAGCTGCTGTGCCCTCTGGGTCCTTATTCAACAATTCCAGAACACAAGCAGGAGAATTATGAGCCAAGTCTGAAAGTTGTGCTTGTACTCAATTCTATTCCATCAGACATCTCGGTCCCAGTGTCACTGGCAGAGTGCAGAATGTGCAGTGGATCACTGACTTAGTTGGCATACACACAATCAGGAATACTTTTATGAGTGAGCACAAGGTGTGTTATAGCTATTCTGGGAGCACACAGTGAAATTCCTTTAGTACAGACAAAGCTGAACAGTTAATGAACTCTAATGCAGCACAATGGGAAATGCATGAATCACTTCAGTACCCCTAGTCCAGCGGTGGGCAAAACACGGCCCGGGGGCTGGATGCGGTCTGCCAGGCCATTCTATCTGGCCCGCAGGGCCCCTCAAAAATTTAGAAAATTAATATTTATCTGCCCCTGGCAGCCTGTCATGTGGCCCTCGATGGCTTGTCAAAACTCAGTAAGTGGCCCTCCGCCCAAAATAACTGCCCGCCCCTGCCCTAATCCATGTCTACACAGTAAATTTACCATACCTGGCAGCAGTACCCTCAAGCAGCCTATACTCCTCCAGCCCAGCTGCTACTTCAACCAAAAGCAATGCAGTCATGTCCGCATGGACTAACTGGTAGGGCTGTGCGAAGCTTCGGTCCCTGATTTAATTCAGCGGAGATTCAGCCCGATTCCGTGGCCAAATCTCCAAATCCGAATCAAATCAGAGGACACTCAAATCTCTCCAAATTGAATCGGAACCCTCCAAATCGATTCGGAAAGATTAGTTGATTCAGACATAGACACAGCTTTAAAAGTTTTTTCTACATACCTCTAGGTAGCAGGCAGCTTGTGAATGCTGTGATGCTGGGGCGCACGGAGTGTCCCACAGAAGCACAGGGGGCTCCCCAGCGTGCTTGGCAGCAGACCCGGAAGTGGACCAGAAGCACTTCCGGTCCAGTACAAGTCTGCCGGGGAGCACGCGGGGGGCCCCCACATCCCCCCAGCTCAGCAACTAGTGCCCCTGTGGGGGGGAGGAGGAAGGGGGGGGGGGGAAAGAGTGCCTATGTCTGAATCAGCATTGAATCTTCAGATTCAGCCAAATCGAATCAGGGCCAGTGATCCAAATCAACAAATCTAATCACTGTCCCTGATTCGGGCCGAATCAGAATCAAATAGGGTCTACTTCACACACCCCTCCTAACTGGCACTGGCACTCACCAGTCCAACCAGAACAGTGCAACATACTTGAGAGTCCTACTGCCAGGCACTGTAACCTTACTGTATAGATATGGTCTTGAGAAAACAGTCTAGTACAAAATCAGCAATGAAAAAGGGATGCTAGTGCACAAACTAAGTACCTGAATATCAATAAAACTATTACACGCACAAAGCAAACTGAAAGAAATCACTGAAAAAATGTTAAGTCTCTAATTTTTTGGATTTAGAAAACCTTATGGAGTTAATTCCAACAATACTAGATTTCAAATACTCATACAAAACTGTGATTTAAATTTTATCTCCTCAAAGTTAAAAGTTATCAAAAATTATCAAAAGAGTATATATAAGGAGTATCCAGATTCAAAAAGAACAACACAAAGATAAATGTAAAAGTGCTTTCTAATGAATTAAATAAAAGCCTGCATGTCCAAATGATCTAACACAAAAACACTGGTTTCCTCAAGTAGTATAGCTATTGGACCTTTTCACCCCTTAGACCTGTGTTCCTCAGGTGGAAGCAGGCCTTATTCCTCAAAAATAGGACTCCAGACATATGCATGTATATACACTGCCAAGGAATTCCATACTGTATACAAGCAAAATAGTTGGCCCTTGCCTTAAAGAACAGTACTAATGCGGAGCTTCATTTTACATTTCAACATCCTGATTCTACAATATAATGTGTTCGGGGCAGACAGATTCGTAAGGGGTGCAGTGGCACAATTGCATCCTCATTTCAGACTAAACTGTGGGAACAGCAGTCAGGGACTATTTATTAAGGCCCAGAAGCAGGTAAACCTTACCACCTCTCTATGTTCAGTAACATACCCCCTCCCCTCCCATTCTCCCTCACATCCCCACCTGCTGCTGCCCCTAGCTGAACAGGGGGTGAGGGGAGCTCCAGAGCCACTCCTGGCCCAATCTAGCCAAGCTGCATAGGGAACCCGGCTCAGCTGGGGGCAGAAGTGGCAGCAGCAGGGTTGGGGGGAGGGTTGTGCTGCAGAGAAAAGAGGGGAAAAAGGTGGGGGGGCAGGATTCTTTGGGGACTTTAAAAAACCACTGACCACTGCTCCCACAGTAGGAGCAGGGGAACCTGAGAGCAGGGAAGTGCAGCCAACCTGGCAGCACTGTTTGCTGTTCCTACACCCCCATCTACAAAATCCTGGAGCGGCCTGTGGGTATGCTTAGGTCTATCCAAGTATTGTTTACTGCAGGATTGGTGATTAAGACCACACGCAACTCAGGGAACACTAATGCAGAAGATCGATCCCTTTTGAAACCAATTTGCTACACAGGCTTGAAGTCTAGTCAGTCAGGGCGTGTGTAGATGAAAGACTGGCCATAAACTGAACTGGTGGGTTTTTAAAAACACCGCTTCAATTTAGGGCCCTTTAAACTTCCGTGTTGTGCACACACCCCGCTGACTTACCTGCCTCTCCAGTGGCGGGGTGGGGAGGACGAGCTGCCAGCAAGGTGGAGCAGTCCCTGGGCTGTGGCTTCCCTCTGTGGCAGCAGCAGTCCCACCCCGAGGTGGCAGCTGCCAGCAGGCACCCAGATTGGGCAGTCCCGGGGGGCACTGCAGCCACAGAGGGAAGCCCCGGGCCCCCACACAGCTCAGGCAGGCTCCAGGGGAGGGGGGAAGAAAAAGATCAGGCTCGCCTACCTTCCCGGGCTGCTGCCAGGCTGCCTACAGGGTTTCCTGCAGAGCCCCATAGCTGCACGGAGCCCGGTGCTTTGCTCCAAGTCATTTAAGGCACATTACACTGCCAAATTTACTACAGCGGCTGCAATTAATGCACAACACACCACCAATGCATACAAACACTGACACCATTAAAGTAGTGAAAGAGCATTTAGTCCACTTTAAAGCGTTGTGCACACATGGCCCTTGTTTCGTCTACACACAGCCTCCGACACTAAAAATGGGGCAGTAGCTGACAGCCTGTTTATACTGGGGCACCTATGCTGTCACATCCACTGGCACTAATATAAAAAAAAAGTCACAAGCCAAGCAGCCACTCAGGCTAGTACAGTTGAGGCACACCAATTTGTGTAGCCAGTGGCTCAGATGGATTGTGTCTGGCCTTCTTCAGCTTCCTAGATGGAATAATCAGGTGTCCATTTACAGCTACGTCAGTTGGAGGCAGCCTATGACACTAGTTTGGAGCAAGTTTTGAACTCGCATCTCTGGAGCCTTAGCAAATTGCCTTACTGTTCTAAGGCCCTCATTGGCATTAGTAAGATCTGTAAAATGTTACAATGATTCATCTAGAAGTGGTAAAAGCAGTTTAAGAGTATGAACAAGTATCACTGAACCAGCTGCTCCCAAATAAGACTGCAGTTACAAAGTGCATTTCAGTCACAAGTAGGGGTGATGGCAAGGTATGGCAGGATAAGTAAAGTGTGCTCTCAGAGTGGGTCTGCACAGCAAAACAGAAGTGTGATGTGCAGCTCAGGTGGGCATACTGGACCCTTTTACTTTTGCTCTGGGGATGGGAGGGCAGCGCTTTAATTAGAGTAGCTCCGAGAGCTACTCTAATCAAAGCACCACAGCGTCTTGTGTCTCAACATTACTGTGCTTAAAAATGGTGGCAGATGCACTTGAATTAAAGCTTATTCGACAAGCTTTAGATGAAGCACCCCTGCTGACGTTTTTAAGCGCGGGGATGCTGATACACAAGATGCAGGAGGATGCTGGAGCTTGGTAATTACCCCGCTCCAACAGACTCAACTGAGTCTGCTCAGACGTGCTGTAAGTGGTGCCAGCTTTAACCTGGCATGTGTAAGTAATGGGGGCAGTGAAGACGCAATGGGGTGGACTTCAGCACAGGCGAACAGCCAGAAAACAAGCCCCTCCCGGGTCATTCTGCCCTCACTGCTACTGCTGCCCATTTCTGCTACATTAAAACCAGCAAGGGCACCCGGTCCGCACCACAATGCCACCTCCCACCCGCTCCACAGCCCTGCCTGCAGGCCTGCAACCCACAGATGCTTCCCACAGGATGTGGCAAAACATACACCTACAAGGCAGGGCAGATCTGCATCTTATAGCCTTGCAGACTCTAGGCAGCCCTCAGGAAAATGCCAGCTCTTACTCGCGGGCCAGCTACCAGGAAAGCACCACGCGATCCTGTGGCAGAGCGCACCCGGGCAGACAGCAGGGCAGGGGGCTTCAACGCTCAGGGTTCCTCTGGGAAGCCTCTGGGCTCATCTTGTGAATCAGGTTCACGCGCCCGTTGCTGCTGACACCCCTGAAAGCGTCTCTGGGCAGCCCAAGGTGCTGGTGCCACAGCGGGGGCCGAGTCACTGCTAGAGGCTTGGAGCCGGAGAGCGCGAGGGCGCTGTGCGCGCACCAGCGAGCACGTGTGGGGGGGGGCACGTGTGCACTGCACATGCTGAGTACATACATGGCCTGCCCGCCCCCCGGCTCTCCCGCACACCGCGGGGATCCGTCCGGAGGGGGATGCCGAGTGCTGCGCTGGGCGGAGGTGGCTGGCGGGCAGGCTCCGGCCCCCCCAGCCCGCAGCGCCTGCTCGGGGCGGGTCCGTCTCCTCCTTACCCGGCGCTGGAAGCGGGGGGCAGGGGCGGCCCCGCGGCCGCGCGGCTCCCCCCGGGCCCGGCCCCGGCCGCCGCGAGCGCCGCCTCTCGCCCAGGCCCCGCCTCCGCCTCCTCGCCAGCCGTTGTCGGCCTCCGCCCGCTCCGCGCCGCCGGGCCTCCTCCGCCCCTGGCGGCCGCCTTCCCGGCGGGGCCGTCCGCTGCCGCGCTCCGCCTGCATGGCCCGGCCTGGCCTGGTCTGGCCCCGCCCGGCTCCGCGTCCCGCCTCCTCCCGGAAACGCCACGGGCCGCCGGCTGCAGCGAGAGCTGGGCGCCGCCAGCCACGCCCGGGCGCGGGGGCGGGGCTCGCCTGCTCTAGGGTGCCGCGCGGGGCCGGCGCTTCTCGCGTGGGCCTTCTGGGGAAAGGGTCGGGGCCGCATAGGCGGGCTTTCCAGAGGAAACAGGCTGTGAGGCCCGCACACACCTGCGACCCGGAGCCATCCATCCCTGCGGAGCTTCACACGCCAGAAAACAGTGGTGAGGGCCATGGCAAATCACCTCTGGCACCCAGATGCTCATGCCTCCACACCACAGTGGGTAGGGTGGTCGTCACAGAGGACAGCCCGGTTGTCCTCTTGATCAAAACCTGACGCCTTTGCATCCTCTATTTTAGAAAATAGAGGACGTTTATTTACAGAAATATTTATTTATTTATTTAGAAAAATAGAGGACATAAAGGCATCGGGTTTCGTATCAACAGAGGACAGAGTAGCAGAAAACCGGAATGTCCTCTATGCTGGCCAGCTTAAGGGTGGGCCTGGCTGCACATACAGTATCATCACCCGCAAGGGTCTCGAAGCATCGTGAGGCTCATGGGCTTGCTCCACGTCACAAGAAGGGAGTGTAGGCGGGGTGTCTCGTCCTTGCAGTGCTGAACTCCCTCAGAGTGCATGGGTGACACGATTCACAGCTGGAGTTTGTGTTACTGTGCAACTGTTGCAGCCACCACCACCATCACAAGAGACATAATACTTGAAATATGGCTATTACATTCTGTACCACCCATGTATACTTAAGTGCATGATCACACCAAGCTATTCACACAGGACACAAGGCCACTGGCTTCCCAAGCAAAAACACAAGCCACAATAGATAGCCGCAGAGAAATCTCACATGACACAAAGTACACACCACAATGGATGCCACATTAAAATAATGCTTATATGGCACAAAATTGTGTGACATTAATCAAAACAATTACATTAAGTCCCCATACATGCACACAACCAGTTGGGGAAAAATCTATAAAGCTAGTATATCCAATGACTACAGCATTAAAGGAAATGTTGTGATGCAGAGCTGGCATATGTCAGGGCAGCAGGCAGGCTGAATTGCCCCCAGCTGGCCCTGGTTACCTGAATGGATTGGCTGCCAACAATTTAACTGCTTCCAGCTGGCCCCAGTTGCCTGCGTGGGCTTGGCTGCCTGCTTATAAGCAGCAGCTTTTTCAGTGTCCAGCAGGTTTATTCAACAGGACAGATGCTTCTGTCTCACCTCATATTTGTGATTGTTTGTTCTTACTTTCCTGCTTCTAGCCTGTTGAATCCTGGTTCCTACGTGCTGATTTCAGATTCTAGCCTAGACCCTTTTCCTGTAGATTTGCCAGTCTGCTGACCCCTTTGTTCCTGGTTCTAGTTCAGACCCCTGTCTTCAGGGGAACCAGGTAGCTCTTGGTTTATGGCTTTAATTTGATAACCATCCATGACTACCAAACCCAGTGTCCTGGTCTCTTACAGCTACAGCTGCCTACTGTGGATCCCTTGGCTAGTGGCTCTGACCTGGATCCCTGGTTTTTGTTCCCGATCCCCACGGCTAGTTGTTCTAGTCAGAGTGACTGCCTATGTCTTGGTCCCTTACAGATCTCAGAAGACCCACCTGCTTATGATAGAGTCAAGAGATTATTGACTCTGTCATCTCATCTGGATCTTGTTCATTTCTGGTCTTCTCTGTTCCTGGTCTCCTGAGTCAAGGTCCAATCACCCACATCCCAGTCATAACCCCAACAGCATAAACACTCCCTACACTATTTAGGGCTTGTTAATAGTTCTGCAGTATTACCACTGTTCATGGCTACCACAGCAGTCTGTTGTGGTCACAGTCAGCCAAAGCAAGAGCTGCTACGCATGTTGTTATTATTCCCTAAATTAATGGCTTGTGTCAATGTATGTAAAGAAGATAATGAACCATGGACAGTTCTTCACAGAGAGATCAGTGTTGTTATTATTGGTAGGGGCATATTTATAAACCATAATTGTTGTGAGCCTAGGTATTATATCAATAGGCACACAAGAGCTCACAATATAAATCCTGAAACTTGTCCAACATCTCTTCCAACTATACTGTTGGTCTAATAAAAGATACCACAAAAAAGCATTTCCTGCTTCATATATTTCCTGGACCATCATAGCTACAACACCACTCCAACTCTATCACAATACAAGACAATAGATGGATTCAGACAGATGGGAGTAAAAGAGAAAAATGTGAGACAGTATTAATCAGCATCATATAGACAGCAGTAGGTGTTTCATCAAGTTTTTCTGTGGGTATAGGTTCAGAGCAAGGGAAAATGTCAAGAGGCGATCTTAAGGAACATGAATTAACTTTTCAGATGTTTATGGGAAGCACCTGCCTAGCATTAGGGGCAGCAAGAGAAAAGCACATATGGGTGCTTGTTTGACATTTTAACAAATGGGTGATGGAAATTGCTGTCATGGATTGATTACAGGCAGTGGACTGAAGGGCCAATGCTAGAGTATGTCTTCCTAGACTTTAAGAAGGCCTTTGACACTGTCTCTCACCCCATCCTCATCAATAAATTAAGCAACTGTGGCATTGATGCCTACACAGTTGGATGGGTAAAAAATTGGCTGATGGAGCGCACCCAGAGAGTAGTGGTGGATGGGTCATACTCCACCTGGCGAGATGTGAACAGTGGGGTACCCCAGGGCTCGGTCCTCGGGCCTGTGCTGTTTAACATCTTCGTCAGCGACTTGGACAAGGGGGTGGAAAGCACGCTGTCCAAGTTTGCTGATGACACTAAGATGTGGGGCAAGGTGGACACGCTTGAAGGGAGAGAGAGGCTGCAAATAGATTTAGACAGACTACAAAAGTGGGCAGATGAGAATAGGATGGGGTTCAACGTAGATAAATGCAGGGTGTTGCACCTTGGGGGAAAGAATCCACAGCATACATACAGGCTGGGGAGTTCCTTTCCCAAAATCACAGAGGCGGAAAGGGATCTTGGAGTCATTATTGACTCCAAGATGAACATGAGCCACCAATGCCAGACCACAGCCAGCAAGGCCAGTCATACCTTGTCATGCATCCAAAGGTGCATCTCAAGCCAGTCCAGAGAGGTGATACTCCCCCTCTAGGTGACTTTGGTCAGGCCGCAGTTGGAGTACTGTGTCCAGCACTTTGGTCAGGCCGCAATTGGAGTACTTTGTCCACTACTGCATACCGCACTTCAAGAGGGATGTGGGCAGCCTGGAGCGGGTTCAGAGGAGGGCCACCCACTTGGTGAGAGGGCAGCAGGGCAGGCCCTATGAGGAGAGACTGAGGGACCTGAACCTGTTCAGCTTCAGCAAGAGGAGGTTGAGGGGGTACCTGGTGGCTGCCTACAAGCTCATCAGGGAGGGATCAACAGCAAATAGGCAGAGCCCTTTTCTCCCCAGCACCACCTGGGGTGATGAGGAATAATGGTAATAAGCTGATGGAGAATAGGTTTAGGTTAGAGATCAGAAGGCAATATTTTACAGTTAGGGTGGCCAAAATCTGGAACCAACTTCCCAGGGAAGTGGTCCTCGCCGCTACCTTGGGCAAATTCAAGAGGAGGTTGGACGATCACCTGTCTGGGGTCTTGCGAACCCAGCATTCATTCCTTCCTGTGGCAGGGGGTCAGGCTAGATGATCTGTTCAGGTCCCTCCTGCCCCTAGCTACTATGAAACTATGCAGGAAACAGGCTGTGAAGAGCTGTGAACGTTTAAGATAAGGGTTGAGTACAAATTCTGAGGTTAACCCAAGAAGTCAACAGGGACTTTGGTGTGTGTGGTGGATGATGGGAGGGTCACTCAAGCATGTGATAGAGGACTAACAGGAGGAGAGGAGAAGACAAACTTGTGTCTGTAACCAGAGAGAAGATAAAGGTTACTGGAGATGAAGAGAAGAAGGAAAACAAGCAGACATGGAAGGAAAACGAATGTAGTAGTTTGGTTGTTTTCTCTTGGAGGAAATCAGTGAGATCCTGGGTCTCCCCTGCATACTCCCCCTTCCCTCTCCACCTCATGCCCCCCTCTCACACTGCACAAGCCACCTCAGCCCAGAGCAGGCAGCAACTCAGGGCTATGCAAAACAGAAGCGTTCTATTTTGACCGACGTTTCGACAGAACAGTGGTCCATTTCGACTTTTGTTTCGAGTCGAAACGACTGTTTTGTTCCATCACAACATTTAGCCGTTTTGACCCTGTTTCAACGTTTTGCCCATAGGATATAATGGGGAAGGTCAAAACAGGCTATAACTGTTATTTCTGGCCAGATTTGGATGAAACTTGCAGGAATAGTAGCCCCTTCTGAGGGCATGATGTGTGCCAAGTTTCAAGATGATAGGTGCAGGGGGTTTGGCGAAACTGCACCCCAATATCCTGAAAGCAAAACTTGTGGCACGTGTATGTGTTACGACAGTGGGGTCAAAACTGCAGGCATGCTAGCCCCTGTGGAGGCCACAAAGTCTGGTAAGTTTCAAGGGGATAGGTGTAGGGGTTTGGAGGAAACTGCACCTCTAGCTGCAGACAAGCAAAACTTGTGACATGGGTGACACTGTGTGTGTTAAGGTGCAGCAGGGTGAAAGCTGCAGGCCTGCTAGCCCCTGCTGAGGCCACAAAGCCTGCTAGCTGTCAACAAGATGGGTGCAGGGGTTCTGGGTTTTGGGACACTGCACCTCTGGCCACAGGCAGGCAAAACTCGTGTCATGGGTGCTTGTGCAACCATGTCTGTCTTGGGGCAGGGGAGCAACAACTGCAGGCCTAGCTGCTAGGCCCTGCTGCAGCCACAAAGCCTGCCAGCTGTAAAGGAGATAGGTGCAGGAGGGTTCTGGGGCCCTGCACCCCTAGCTGCTGCTGACAGGCAAAACTCATGTCATGGGTGCTTGTGAAATTGCTGCCTCTCATCAGGCAGCAGGACTGAAAATCCCCCATTATTTGTCACCAAGACCTTGGGGTAATTATTGACCACAGTATGAACATGAGCCGGCAGTGCGATGCTGTAGCCAGCAGGGCCAACAATACGCTGGCATGCATCAATTGATGCATCTCCAGCAAAACCATTGCAAAGAAGTGATTGTCCTGCTCTACTCGGCTCTACTCAGCACTGGTGAGACCGCAGCAGGAGTACTGCATCCAGTTCTGGGCTCCGTACCTTAACAAGGACATGGTAAAGCTTGAGAGAGTCAAGAGAAGGGCCACTGATATGATCAGAGACTTGCACAGCAAGCCGTTTGAAGAAAGGCTGAGGGACCTGGGACTTTTCACCCTGAAAAAGAGAAGGGTGAGAGGGGACTTGGTAGCAGACTTACCGCTACATCAGAAGCGTACATCTAGGGCTCAGTGAACTGTTCACCAGGGCACCCTTGGGGAAAACTAGGAGTAATGGTCACAAACTCCTGGAAGATCATTTCAGGCTCCGTTCAGGCTCAACATTAGGAAAAACTACTTCACGACTAGGGTGTCCAGGCTGCAACCATTACTCCTAGTTTTCCCCAAGGGTGCCCTGGTGAACAGTTTTTCCCCAAGCCCTAGATATATGCTTCTGATGTAGCGGTAAGCTGCTACCAAGTCCCCTCTCAGCCTTCTCTTTTTCAGGCTGAAGAGTCCCAGGTCCCTCAGCCTTTCCTTGTATGGCTTGCCATGCAAGTCTCTGATCATATGGTTTGCTCTTCTCTGGACTCTCTCAAGCCTTACCACATCCTTGTTAAGGTCCTTGAAACAGGTCTAAACAAAACTGATGGTGAAATTTCGCACAGCCCTACAGCTGTTGCCAAAACGGCTAGTTTCGTTCCCCTGGAGGCTTGTTCAATTACCCTCAAGGAAAGAGTCACACATACAGGCTGGGTCCATCTAGGTTTATTGTTTGCAAACAGTTCGACCGAGGAGCAGAGAGCTCAAATCAGGGCCGACGATGAGTCCGGCCTGGAATCACATTTTTATAGCTTACATTCAACAGAGTCTTGACGTACTAGAAGTTTATTGGCTGCAGTACCAGTTCCTAATTGTGACGTCTTATCTTGTAGGCTGTACTTAACTAGTTATTGGTTAATGTGACTTATCAGGGTTAGTACGTGCGCACTCAAAGGTAGAATTGCAGCATGCTCAGAAGACAAGAGCAATTTCAACAAAGTTAGTTAAACTTTAGTAACTTCTTATCTTAACGTAACCTTAAGGCACTGGACAGAGATGATTTCAAAATGCAAGGCAAGCAGTAAGAACCACAGCTTGGACATTAGACCTCCTGATCTTTACACAAAAGGGTCATAAGATGGTCATAAGACACTTCTATCATATGGTTGTTGCTCAAGCATTACTGCAAAATTATGGGGGCTAACATCTTTTTACTACACAGCTCAGCTCTGGCTTTAACCCCAGACCCAGGGCTGAAGCCAAAGCTGAGCCTCTGCCTCCCCAGTCAGCACATGAAGCTAGAAGACAAGGTTTCCTCCCTGCCCACCATGGGCTAGGGACAGACATTGAAAAAGCCAGACCCTGAATTGATTCAGTCTTTGCAGGTTAGTCTAACCTGCAAAGACTGAACTGAATTGCAAGTGCACAGACATTAATGTTTAATTCTGGAAATGCAGGCACATAGATTCATAGAAGTAGGGTCGAAAGAGACCTAAGTAGATCATCAAGTCCAACCCCCTGCCCTGGGCTGGAATGAATATGACCCCTGGTAGGTCTGAGCTCATATGACCCCAGCTAGGTAATTATCAAGCCCCCTCTTAAAGACCCCCAAAGTAAGAGCCAGCACCACTTCCCTCAGAAAAAAAATTCCTGGACCTAGGGGTCTAGCCAGGAGCCTGGGCACACACCCAGGCTTGAACTTGCAATTCTATGGCTCTAGGGTAAACATATGCCCCTCTAGGCCAAACAACTAGACCAGGGTTTAAGTTAGGGTCAGGGAAACTCACATGCCTGTATTGGCGCAGGCTAAAAGCTGAGAGGTGCCAGAGCAGCCCTCCCTTCCCTTTGCAGCAGCCACAAGGCTGGAGGGAAGCTGATGGGAACGTGACCAGGCCTCTGCAGGGGCTAAGTTTGACTGTGGAGGGGTTTAAACCCCCACCCTGGCTTGCAGGGACACTAGCTGGGGTGTACCTAGAGGGGGAGGGGGGAACAGCCCTTGTCAGGGGGTCCCTAAGGCCAGACACCTGCTAGGGCAGTGCCACAGGCAAAGGGGCCCAGGGGTGGGGATTAAACTCCCCTGTCTCTAGTTGGGCATGGGACCCCGTCCCAGTCAGGGTCTGCCCAGCTTTCCCCTCTTCTCTTGCTTGGGTGGCAGGGGGCCTGACCAGAGCCAGCTGGCATGGCCCTGCTATCCACCCAGGGCTGGGGCTGCAGGGCTGAGTTGAGCCAGCTTGCAGATGCTGCTGAGGGCGGATGCAGAAGGACATCCTGGGTTGGGGCCAGATTGCTCCCTGCTCCCAAGCTGGGCAGGGCTATCATGGAGCCCCAGCTGGCTGGGAAGGGCCCCACGGGACCAGCCCATGGGGGCAGAGCCCTTCCCAGCCCACTGCAGCTGCATGACGGCCCAGCCCAGCAGCATGGGTAGAGGCTGGCTGGGGAGTGGGCTTCCCCGGCAAGCTCAGAGGTACTAGTGGGCCCTGAACCTGGCAGCCACACCCTCTGTCCTGGGGCTGCAGATGCATAACCAACTGCAGGCTGGCCGGCGCCAGGAGGAGCAGGGGGGTGTTCTGCCCCCTCACCTCCAGCTGCCACAGATGTGCCATACCGCTCTGGGTGGGGGGGGAGTTTCAGCCCCACAGCTTCTGCCCAGCATATGGAGCTCTGGCTCCAGCTCTCAGATGCTTTGGAAGGCAGAAGACATCTGGGTGGAAGGCATCTGGAACTGCAGCTGGAGCTCCACACACAGGGTACAAGTTGCCGGGCTGGGCAGAGCTGTTGTTCTCCCATCACGTTCAGCTGTGGCTCCTGCTGCATCACACAGCACCACTCAGGGCTGGGGGAGCTTTCTTCAACCCAGCAGCTTCAGCTCAGCTCGGTGAGCTCTGGCTCCAGCTCCCGCTGCTTTCAACCCACTCCGCCCACCTCACGCATTCAGTAGCCCTTGCAGGCGAAGCGCAAGGAAAGCATCCAGAAGCTGAGCTGCAGCTGCTAGGCTGAAGAAAGCTCCCCCTGCCCCAAGCAGTGCTGCATGGTGCAGCAGGGGCAGATGCTGCAGCTGGATGTAATGGGAAAAAAACAGCCCTGCCAAGCCAAGCCAGCTTCCCCTTGCCTCCAGCGGCTCCTCCCTCTCCTACTCCTGTTGATGCTACGCCACCCCTGGTGGGGCAGGGGTGGGTGGGAGGAGGTTCATCCTGGCAGCTTCTGCCCTACACATGGAGCTCTGGCTGCAGCTCCCAGACGCCTTCCACCCAGGCACCTTCTGCCTTCCAAGGCATCCAGGAGCTGGAGTCAGAGCTCCACGTGCTGGGCAGAAGATGCAGGGCTGAAGCTTCCTGCCCCTCCCCCCAACCAGAGTGGCATGGTGCAGCGCAGCCACGGCAGTAGCAGCTGGAAGTGAGGAGGGCAGAATAACGCCCCCCAGCCCGAGCCAGCCCACAGCTGGTTGTGTGCCTGCAGCCCCAGCTGTTGCACAGGACAAGGGGTGCTGTGACAGCTGCTGGACTCGGGGCCTGCTGGCACACCCAAGATGGCCCAGGAAACCCACTCTCCAGCCAGCCCCTGCCCATACTGCCAGGCTGGGCTGTCATGCAGCTGCAGCAGGCTGGGAAGGGCCCTGCCCCCATGGGCTGGCCCCACAGGGCCCTTCTCAGCTGACTGGGGCTCCATGACATCCCTGCACAGATTGGGCATGGGGAGCCATACAGCCCCCACAACCCCAGCCTGAGCTGTAGCCCCCTGGGAAGGGCCCAGGCCCCAGCCACCCAGCCGGGTTGGCCCCTCTTCCTCCACTCTCAGCAGCAGTTGCAAGCCCTCGGCTCAGCCCTGCAGCCCCAGATGCTGGCAAGGCAGGTAGATGGCAGAGGCCATGCCTGCTGTCTCTGGCCATGCTCCCTCTCCTGCCACTAGAGTGGAGAGGGAGGGAATGGCTGACAGGGGCCACAGTCCCCTGCCAGGGGAGAGGAGGAATAAACCCCCTCCGTGCTCCCTTTGCCTCAGTGGGCCAGCATCTGGCCAGGTCCCAGCCCCTGCTCAGGCTAGGGAGCGGAGGGGTGAGGCCAGCCCAGCTCTCTGGAGCAAACAGCCCAGCCCAGGACTGGGATGCTGGAGGACTCTGATTTAACTTAAACCAGGAAGGGATCTGGAACAGAAGTTGCATAAACTGTTAATCAGTTTAAGTCTCATACTATATTCAACCAGGGTTATTTTAAACCAGTTTTGGTCATTTTGAAACTGGTTTATGTTGGTTTATGCTGGTTTATGAAACTTACGTTCTGTTATAGGTATAAACCAGTTTCTGATCACTTAAACTGATGTATGTGTAACTTTTGACCCTAGCCATGGTGTCTGGAGGAAAATCTCATCTTGTAGTTGAGTAAATATGGTAGTTGGGTAAGATCGGAGGATAATAATAATACATGGTATTAAGGTGAGAAGACTCACTTTAGCCTCATTGCACTTTTGCTCTTCACAAGGGCCAGAGAGTAAGGAGAGGTGATTCTGACACTAAACACAGCAGGCTTAATTCATTTCCACTTAGAGATTATTTTAATGTTTGAATAGCCCCATGAATTTGAATGATTCCAAACCATAGAAGGGTGGAAGTTTATGTATGTATCCATACCCCTATATATAACATGCATATTCACACACAAACTGACTGTAGTAAATTTTCTGTTTTAAAGAAACACATGCACACACAGACTGCAGCATTTTCTTTTTATATGCACACATTAACTGCAGCATTTATTCTTTTTCATATGTACATACACTAACTAGTTTTCCATTTTACACACACACATGCACACACACATTGCAGCATTTGCTTTTTATATATGCATGCACACTGACTGTAGCATTTTCTATTTTCAGTACAGACGCAAATGTGTTTCCTACTAACCTCTTCAGTTCTTTGCAAGGTTAGAATTTTTAAGGACTTATCCTCTATAATCAAAAGTAAAGCACAAACCTAGAACAGATTCACTATTGTCCTAAAATAAGTGATATTTAGCATGTAAAGTAATACTATTACTACAAGTTTTACTCTGGGACTAAATCTGAGCCAAGTTGTTTTATATCTAAACTACATAAATGTTTTAAAAGACAGTTGTCATATTTTTACTTGCTATCTCCTCAAAAAATAGACTCTGACAACATCTCAGGTTTTGCTCATTCAGTATTTGCCTTATTGGTAATATATTGAATGAGCTTCTTCACAGTTCGAGTGGCCAAGGTCTGGAACAGGCTCCCAAGGGAGGTGGTGCTCTCCCCTACCCTGGGGGTCTTCAAGAGGAGGTTGGATATCCATCTAGCTGGGGTCATCTAGACCCAGAACTCTTTCCTGCCTATGCAGGGGGTCGGACTCGATGATCTATTGAGGTCCCTTCTGACCCTAACATCTATGAATCTATGAATATTCTTCAAAGTAATGCAAATATTAGCTTCATTTCAACAATATTCACAGATTAGTTTTCCTCAGAAGGTACTTTATTTTTCATGGAACTTGTACATGCAGCCCTGCTTGAAAATATATATTTTAGCTAGAAACAGGGATGGTAACTATAGAAGACACAGTGATGTCTGATGCTTTGCTATATATTTTTGCAGTGATTGCTGTATGCCCCATCTCTGCTAGTACTAGTTGTTTATTTGTTGTGGAAAAGTCTACCTGCATAAAACTTCAGTGTCTGAACTGTAGCCAGGTGAAGTGTGGATTGTTGGTAACGCCCAGACCAGTGCCAGTGTGCAATGCTGCTGGGTAGTCCATCTTTGCAACCACTATTCCAACTCAAGGTATTTTGTGTTATCCCTCTCCTGCTCTTTTTGAAGAGCTGCAGTTAGCTATAAAGAAGAAGAGGCAAGAACTGACGTGACTATGACACTAATTTCTAAAACGAATTTCATAGAACACTGTCTCAGGCTTTGTGAAGCTTAATGTCTGGTGGATAAGAGCATGTGATTAAGAACATGTGTTGTGTGTCAATACCTGTTACAGCAGCTACACATCATCAAAAGAACATGTACATGCACCTGTACTCAACATGTGATTAAGAACATGACTTTTGGAGTGTCTATACATGCATATTAATGTGAAGTGATAAACTCTGGCATGTATCATGCCAAAATGTATTGCTCCTGGGATCTGTGTTTATCTGTAAGCTTGGGACCACAGCCTGTTGAGTGGTTCAGAGCAGCCCCAGCTGGCAGGAGGCCCAGGGGGTCACCCTGCCAGACCAGGGCTGATCCAACCTGGCTCAACATGCTGCAGAGCGGGTAGCTGGGGCATGAGGGTGCTTCATTATGGAGCTAACCAGCAGGCAGCCCCCACACCAAAGCACCCTTGTGCCCCAGCCAGCCAGGTCAGCGTCTACACATACATTGCTGTGCAAAAAAACCTCCACAGCACAATAGTACTTACATGAACAAGTACTAACCTGCTGCAGAGTTTATTAGTTTTCTGTGACCTAATAGAGCCGCACATGTAGAAGCCAAGATGCTAACTGTGGAACTAATTAGCAAACTCTGCAGTAAATGTCTTGTGTAGACATGCCTCTTTAGTATTCAAGACATGAGTCAACACGACTGAATGTCTTAAGAAACAATAGTCATTTTGGTGGTATTTAGAAATATCACAAATCCTGCATGTTATCAAAGTACATTTCCCTAAAATGTATGTTTAATGTATGTGTATGACAGGAGGAACAGAAATTAGAATGCAAAGAAAGAATTAAAATAATCTGATAGGAACTTTTTACAATTTTTTTTGATTACCTCTAATGAAAAGCCAATGCAATTTAATAAGCTGTTCTCTCTTTCTCTCCCTCTCCTCCCCCTCCCCTTTAATTTTTACAGGTGTCTTCAAAATCTCCTATCAAATACAAAAAATAATCTGCAACAGTGTTAATATCCTGATTATAATATACCAAGAACAAGAATGGAAGTAAATCTATACAGCAATTCCACTGTTATAAACAGTACTTCCATTAACCACAAACAATTGGAAGGGCATAGCCTTTGGGAAGTGATTACAATTGCTACTGTTACAGCAATTGTAAGCCTAATAACTATAGTGGGAAACATTCTTGTAATGATATCCTTCAAAGTCAACAGTCAACTGAAAACTGTTAACAATTACTACTTACTCAGCCTTGCTTGTGCAGACCTCATCATTGGAATATTTTCTATGAATCTTTACACATCATATATACTAATAGGCCATTGGTCTCTTGGAAGTCTGGCATGTGACCTGTGGCTAGCACTGGACTATGTAGCTAGTAATGCCTCAGTAATGAATCTGCTGGTTATCAGCTTTGATCGATACTTTTCTATCACAAGGCCTTTAACCTACAGAGCTAAGCGTACACCCAAAAGAGCTGGCATCATGATTGGTCTAGCTTGGTTAATTTCCTTTATTTTGTGGGCACCTGCAATCTTATGTTGGCAGTATTTTGTGGGGGAGCGAACAGTCCCACCTGAAGAATGCCAAATCCAGTTTTTGTATGAACCTATTATCACCTTCGGTACTGCAATT
Source organism: Alligator mississippiensis (assembly GCF_030867095.1). Classification (NCBI taxonomy): domain Eukaryota; kingdom Metazoa; phylum Chordata; order Crocodylia; family Alligatoridae; genus Alligator; species Alligator mississippiensis. The sequence goes on along the minus strand of NC_081825.1, from coordinate 243,487,956 downwards.
GCTGCTTTCTACATCCCGGTGTCAGTGATGACTATTTTATATTGCCGTATTTATAAAGAAACTGAGAAACGTACCAAGGACCTTGCTGAACTTCAAGGGTCTGATTCCATAGCAGAGCTTGAGATGATAACGCCCCAGAAAACTCTTCTAAAGTCCTGCTTTAGTTGCAAGCAACAGAATTTAGCCAAAAGGGAAAGGTGTCAGGCTTCCTGGTCTTCATCTAGTCGGAGCACTTCAGCCACAGTGAAAGCTTCTCAGACACCAAGTTCTTGTAATGACTGGTCTAAGGCAGACCAGCTAACAACCTGCAGTAGCTATGCATCCTCAGAAGAAGAGGACAAACATGCCACTGATTCTGTCTTTCAAGTAACTTACAAAGGCCCAGTGAAAGATAAGGAAGAAGAATTTAATGAGGAAGAGAATAAAGAAGATTTTATCAAAGACCAGCCTGAGGAAAATGATTTTGAAACCCAGAAATACTTTTTATCTCCAGCCAAAGGCCATATGCAAAAAAGTAAAAAATGTGTGGCCTACAAATTCCGCTTGGTGGTTAAGGCTGATGGCACCCAAGAAACAAATAGCAGTTGCCGAAAAGTAAAAATAACTCCCTGTTCTGCTGCTTTGTCAAAAGAGCCTTCCATCAAGAGCATGGATCCAAATATAAGTAACCAAATCACAAAAAGGAAAAGAATGGTCCTGATAAAAGAACGCAAAGCAGCCCAGACTTTAAGTGCTATTCTTCTGGCATTTATCCTCACTTGGACTCCCTACAACATAATGGTTTTGGTCTCCACATTCTGCTCTGATTGCATCCCAGTAACACTGTGGCACCTTGGTTATTGGCTGTGCTACGTGAATAGCACTGTTAACCCCATCTGTTATGCTCTCTGTAACAAAACTTTCAGGAAGACTTTTAAGATGCTGCTTTTCTGTCAGTGGAAAAAGAAAAAAGTGGAAGAGAAATTATATTGGCAGGGGAATACCAAACTGCCATGAATGTTCTTATATCATGAGGGGAGAACAGTGTACATTGACTAGGCATTGTAAATTGGTTGCAGTTCTTTCTTTTCAGAGTTGTTCCTTTCCATGTGTGGGACACAAAAAATTCAGCACAAAAAAAGGTAAAATTTTGCATGATACTGATATGCTTGGGTTCAGGAGCAGGGTAGCAGAAGCTGCTGTGAACCACAGTGAGTGTCTGTGGTCACTCAGTGGACCTGCATTCCTGTTAGTACTTTAGCAAGCCTCCTGTTCTTCCTTTCATGCAGAGAATGGCAAACTTATCGTGTGAGAGATGGATTACACCTGTTAAGTCATCCAGTCCATCTACTTGCAGTGTGACATTCTTCTTTCCTGTATATTTTCAATAGTCTTGTCTCTTCTAGTTTTAAATGTCCCATGCAATGCAGCTTGCACCATTTCCCCTGTGAGACTAGTCCACAGCCTGATTGAATGGAGTAGGGACTGAGTAAAGGCACAAACAGTAGTCCCCAGTAATAAAGAGTTGAAGAGCTCAAATGGACAAACCTTCTCCTTTAGAATAACATGTTTTGGATGGAAGGAGGGTTTATGGGAGATTAATGTATGTGTGTCTTAAGAACCCAAATTTAGTAGCATTGTTCTCACACAAATCAGTATCACCTTTAAACAAGGGTGATAGAAGATATTTCTGAAGTGCTTCTTCACGTCTCAAGTATTCTTAAAAAAAATGTTTAAAAAATAAGTCAATATGACAGTGAGAATGGATGGTACAAAATTGAATTTACTACACTACATAATAGATTTCTTTTGTCTACTCTCTGATGTACAGCTTATAAGAAAAAGTTTTAAAACTTCTTTAATATTTTTATTGCCCTAAAAGTAACCTTTAGTTTAGTAATATGCAGAACACAGGAAAATATACCTGATATCACACAGATTCACTTATATATTAAAAATACTGAAAAAGTTGGTATCACCAGAAGATGAAAACAGGACTTCTAAAGAATCAAGTTGATTTTTTTCTATAATAATATTAACACTTAGCCACTTATACAGTACTTTTTATCTTCAAAGAGCTTTACAAATTTCTCATTAATTGGTTTGGACTTAAAAGTTCTTGTTGGGCTAGATCTTCTGGTCCTGTCAAACTGCATTTGCAGCACAGTTGGGCGTTGAAGAAAAAAAGGGCTTTAAACCCACGTTGGACTGTGCATTTAAGGATCAGACCTCTGGAGTAAATTGAGTAAAACCTAAGGAGCAGCCAAGGTTTTCAGGGATCTACAGATACCCCCATAATGCCCTTTCTGCCAAACGGCAGAAAGGGCATTATGTAATAGAGGATTCTGTTATGCAGGGAAGAACACTCAGTACCTGGATTCATGATCTTGAGAGCTGCCTTGCAAGAAAAAAATTCTAGAGTGCAGCTGATGATCTGGCCCACAGTGGTGAAATAAAGTCAAGGGTCCAAAAGCAGGAAAAGACCAGGAGAAAACAAAGCAAAAGGTAACAGAAGTTATAGGTATAAAAAGAGTCTGAAAATAAACAAATGCTTATGAACAGATTAAAAAGAATAATTATGAATACAGTACTAGAGGTGAGCTCAAGACATAGAGTTCAGATCCAGCTGTAGCCTTTATCAAAATTCAGAGGTGTTTAGCTCCAGAGATTAGGTTTGGGCCGATCTCCTTATTACAGCTACAATATACCTTAGCATGACAATGCAGTGGTCATGAAATACTTGAACTGTTGATAATGCAGCAGATTTCATGGCAATCTTCCTGAATTCATCATTGTTTTCAATGGAATCTCTATATCATTTCATTAAAGGTTGTTACCATGAAAATGTTTCTCCACAACCAAACATTCATGTCAATGACTTCTTTGCAAGTTATTAATTTGAAAAAATCCCTAATATTTCAGAGGGGAAATCAGTGTTAATGGAAGACTAGCAGTAATGTGAAAAAATATGAATACAACATGACTGATTTTGAAAAACATTGTATTGTGCCTGTTATTTTTGGTGCATATGATTATTAACAGAAATTATGGGGTTTTATATAGACGCATTTATTGATTTTCTTGTGTCATTATCCAGAGGGTTTTTTTTGTCTATAGTGAGCGTGTCCAAGTTGACTATTATAATGGGTTCTTTTTAATTTGCATTGGATCAAACATCATAAATAGAATGTTTGATTCAGTGCAAAATTAATGTACACTTCTGTGACACAAGCTATAGTAAAGGCAAAATTTATAAGGTTGTAAAGTTCCTGCTAACTGCAATGTTGTTGCTAAAGTAAAGCATTGACTTTTACTCCTTTCTTCATGTCCTTGTGACAAGGTATTTAGCAGAATTTGCAGTTTTGTTGGAATCTGACAGGCCATGCTGTAAGCACTTCTGCTATGGCTTTGAACTTGTGATCTCTGGGCTGTCACGTGTGTACCTTAGCACCTGCACCATCCCAGCCCAACTTTTACTCCTGGAATTAAATGGGATCTTTTTGTTGCCAGTTTTTGGCTTCTGTTGAACAAGAGTGTTTTTGTAAATGTTTATGGACTCTGTACTGAGTAAATGTTTAAGATTACACAGTGATGGATGCAACAATATCAGTTTAATGTAATTGTGAAATATGTGCTCAATCTATGCTGCTAGCACCTGAGGCATTGCTCTGCCAAACCTTGGGGTACGTTGTAAATATCTGGAATTATATAAAACAAATATAGGCTGTTTACTGCTTTCCTGATATGGTGTATGATTACTTTAGGCAAAAATGAGCTTCAACAAAACATAATTTGGTAGTTAATTATAACTTGTTTTCAAAATCTGTAAAACTCCTTTTAAAACTTATCGTGTACTTTTACAGTGTAAAACAAACTCATTATCTGTACTACTGTTCTTTTAACAAACATTTACACATCCTTTAATTTTGACTACTGATCATGGATTGTGTATCTTGTAAAAAAGTTTCTCTTCCTCTTCCTCCTGGTTTTTGTTTAGTTAAATCTTCCTATATTTTCCAGTCTCAACACAAACTCATATTTTTGTAGAGATAATTCTTCTTCAAAATGAATTAACTCATGTTCCTCTCTTTTTCCATTTGCTCTCAGTCACAGTTCTCCCCAACATTTTTGAAAAAGATTCTTCTTCTGTCATTCTCCTTTCTATAAGTAGATCCAAACTTTGAAAGATATTCATAATTCTTGCACTATATATTGAGGACACATCGTGCTTCACATAGACAGAATAAGGACTGGACAGAACTCTAAGAGCTCTCTTTTACCGAAAAATTCTATTTAAATGAATAATGAAGAAAACAAAAGACTTTTAAAGAAATGGTTCTACCTAATCCATCGAATTTGAAGGAAAATTATAGTTTAATCAACATTTTAAGTCAGTTTAAAGTATTTAATAAAGAATCATACCCATGGTACCCAATTCTGTACGTTTGTTTAAAAAAATTAAAAGAGAGATCGATCTCTATTTAATTTTATTTTAAAAATTTCCATAAGGTCATTTTTGTTCTTCAAACTGACACCTGGATGGGAATGCTGTGAATTTAAGGGACATATTCTACTGGACCCTGTTGTGAATATTTATTTCAAACCAGAATCTTGAGTACCTAAAGCTTGAGGAATTTTAGATTCAGATCCCATTCTAGATGTGAATACTGAGTACATATCTACTTTTAATATAATCTAATCAAATCACTTTATAATTCACACTGTATACGTCCCAGAAAAATTGTATTGTTTCTTCATGCCCACACTTGGTATGTAACATTTTTAAATGAATACTGGAAAAAATTGCCTCAGTTTTAGTTTGGTAAAAGTACGGGAACAGATTACTCAGTGAAATTTGGAATATCTCTCACTGGAAGTTTTTAAATGCAAGTTACAAAAACATTTGTCTGGGATAATTTAGACACAGACGATACTGTCTTGAGCAGGGCATGGAGCCCTGCTATCATTCTAAGGCAAACACACAATAATTCTAAGGACAGTCATACTTGGTAAAAGTTTCTGCCTGTTCAAAGGAAAATAATCAAATCCCCACTGAAACATAGTAAATGCTTTCATTTAGAAAAATGAAAATTCATTTATAACAATTAAAGAATCTCATGTCATGCTGGAAAGTGCTAATGTACCTAGAAAAAAACTGAGTACAAAATTGAGTGCTGTAATTGTAAGGAAGTAATGTTGAATCAAAAGCCTGAGTTCAGATATGCCTAGATTTGTCCAGTATTTGAAGTCAAATCTTTATTTTAATTAGAATTTTTGGAAAGTGTCATATTTATGTGATAGGCCAAACCAACACTTAAACTCAAAACACCTCCCCAAAGTTTAGAGATTTATATAATCTAAATCTGGATCTAAGTTTTCAGGCATCCTGGATGAAAGCTCTCTAAACTTTGGAAGACAAATCCACTGGCTTGTTCAATATGTAATCAAAAGCTCTAACAGCTGGACTTAAAGAAGCCAAAGGGAGTTAGGTACCCAGCTCTGATAACTTCAGTGGCATTTGTTACTTTCTTCTTTTCATCTCCTTTGAAAATCCAGCCTATGTGTTTCCCCTTTCTGAAATGTATATTTAGCACGTACAACATTTTTACTTACTTTCTATAAAAAAACCTTTCATGTAATAATATTTGGCTAGCTAAGGTTTTTTAAATGGAGATTCTTCACTTGAATAGGCTTCAGAATTTGTTCTTCACATGCAGAGTGATGAAGAATTGTTTTTGTATTCTTACTGTAAGTATATCTTATTGCCAATGGTTCCCCAACCTAAAGGTTTCCTTCTAGTCTGTCTAATAGTCATCACACCATAAATAATAGTGAGGAACCACTTGAGCATTGAGGATCCAAACAGCTTTGTAAATACACTATATATAATCTGTACAATTTAGCTATGTGCATGCATCACTTCACTAAGAGAGTTCCAGTGGTTGTTGGAAATAAAAGATCATGACAGCCACTAGAGGGCTCAAAACTTTTAAAAAAGATTTTACTCAGTCCCTGGGCACTACCAATTCCTTTCCCTGTGGTATAAAAGAGCATGCACAAAAATAAAAGAAATATCAATGTTCTACTTCTATTAATTATATAATTTACTACAAACTAAGTGTAAGGGCTGGATTATGACCTCTCTAAATAACGTATCACAGGCACCACAACAGTATCTGGAAGTGTGTCTGTACTTGCTGGTGTAGCTGACTCTGCAATGTTAGGGTCACTGATAGTTGCACAGTGATAAGAAGATCACAGCAGATGCCATTCAAGTCTCTGTTTGAAGCTATATAGTAGGGCTGTGCAAAGCTTCAGGTGATTCAATTTGGAGGAGATTCGGCCCAATTCAGTGGCCAAATCTCCAAATCTAAATTGAATCAGGGGACCAATTAAAAGGTCCGAATCAATTCAAAGCTCTCTGAATCAGTGGCTGCCCCACCTGGCCCCAGCTCCCAGTGCTTTAAAAAAAAGCCCCAACTCACTGGGTGCTGCTGTGCAGGGGGGTGATCCCCGCTGTCCCCCACTGGCTCACGCTGCATGGTGGGGCTCTGCATGAGCCCCCTGACTCCCTCCCCCCCCACTTCCCCAGCCCCTGCATGGCTGCTCAGCCCGGCCCAGCTCTGGTCCTTTAAGAAAAAAAAGACTGAGAAAACCCTTGGGACTCATTGCTCCTGCAGCAGGCTTGGGGCTTCAGGGGGCTCAGGCAGAGCCCCCCATCTGGCGGGGGGCAGTGGGGATTGCCCCCCCCCCCCCCACTGGCAGCAATGATGAGTCCAGGGTTTTTCAGGGTTTTTTTTCTTAAAGGGCTAGAGATGCACCGGGCGGAGCAGCCGCTGGGGTGGGGGCTGAGATGGGGGGCTTGGGGGCTTCTGCAGAGTCCCCCATGCAGTGGGGAGGCAATGGGGATTGCCCCCTCCCACCTGGCAGCACCCAGTGAGCTGGGGCTTTTTTTTCCCAAGTGCCAGGTGCTGGGGTAGGCAGGGCAGCCATTGCTGGGCTGGGAGACCGGGGCAGGGGATGGGCCTGGCCTGGGTGATTCGGAAATTCAGAGATTTGGCAGCAGCTGAATCTCTGAATCAGATTCAGATGAATCAATTCAAGACAGTGATTCGAATCACCAAATTGAATCACTGTCCCCCAAATCAGCCGAATCCAAATCTGAAGCGAACACTAGCTGTTTTGCACAGGTCTACTATATAGTAAGCTCAAGGTTTTTAGCATCACTGATGGAGAATGTCCTGGGGAACTGGAACTGAAAAGCTGATTTATGTCTTTTCTGTTATGCTTCTATTACGGTGGTACTTCTACCTGCTTGGATAGAACAGGGATGTCTATCTGGCAGTGCCAGGTGTACATCCAGAGGTAAAAAAAATGTGCAAAAAAACCGTGGAGCAGCGCACATGAGGCCAACGTGTGCCATTCCAAACTGGAGCCTAGCCAGCCAGGGGTCCCCTCTGGCTGCCAGCCAGGCTCCAAGCAGCAGGATTGCCACTGCTGAAGGCCCCCAGGACTCCAGGTAAGGCTGCTGGGCCACCCCAGGGTAACACAAGGTGTGCTGCCACTAGTTGTCCCTGGGAAACCAAATGACCATGCTTGCGTGGATGTGGCCTATGTATCCATTCAATCACATTGTTTTTTAAGTACACCTTTCTTGACATTGGGCATTAATATATATATTATATATTGTAAGTAACATTGTTGGCATCTGATTTTTAGGACCATGTCTTTAATTCCTATATGACCAACAAAAATGCCTAAACCCTATGTTGTAAACATGAAAATAACTCTGTGATTAAGGGTGGTTTTTGGGGACAGCTGATTTGGTAGCATTTCTTCAAATCTCAGCAAATGTTTTGCCTCCAGCTTTTACTAGCACTGTTAGGCTATGTAGTAGGTTATAAATTTCATTACACTTGGTAAAGCTGTCAGCTTTTTCTCATCAGTTATATCATTAATTATTGTACAGTCTTACAGTCTCTTGATACAGGTAAGCCAATTCTCAACTTAACTATCAAAAAGTTATTTTTCTCTAAATAACCACTCATTTTAAACTCCTTTTCAAAGATTCCCCCACCCCTAAATAAGCAATTACCTCATAATCCCAGTGAGTGTAGACTTCTGTTTTCTTTCCAACTTTACTAGGCCTCTGCAGTCTTGTCAAAACAGTATTTCTAGTTTACCATCCTGTTCTCATCGCTAGTTGTTACGTCTTTTACTCATTATATCATAAATACAATATAAAAGAGTTACCTAAATGCAGTAAGACTCAAATAACTACATTTACTAATTATAGGACACATCTACACGTCACCCTATGACCACATTGCTACTGTGCCGTGCTTTAGAACTTCCTTCTGGAAGGAAAGAATAACTGGTTATTTTTTGCAACTAATTCACCATAGCAGTGTGCTAAAATGAGGGAGTGCGCCACTACGGTGAAGTAGCTGCCAATCACATGTAGACCTTCGTGATTGCTACATCACCATAGCGTGTAGCTACAGAGATGTAAGGCAACGTGTAGACGCACCCATATACTATTACATTTAAGGCCTTCTTACCTGTGTAAACCACTGCTGTTCTGGTGACTTCTGAATTGTAGAAGACAATGGAGTCCCCTTGAAGGCTCTGTTAATTTTAATGAACTAGAATCAGAAAGTCAACACACCAGCACACCAACACACATTTATGGCCAAGATTGGAAAATTATTCATTGGGCTACACAAGAGAATAAAAAACCACAAAACAAAAAGAATATTGAAACTAAGTGGTTATGCAGGACAAATTTAACTTATCAGAGTTTCTTCATTTAAAAGAAAATATGAGTTGGAGTCTTTTATTCTGCCAAACAATCCTTCTCAAATTTATTACTTTGAGAATGGCAATTCTTTTTTTTTTACTTTTAGTGAAACAGGAGATAGAGGAGATTTGATAGTGAAATGCATTGGAAATACAGCTTTTACTGATATTCTCAGGATAAATGGCAGTTGTTCAGTCCCAGAGAAAAGTTCTGGGTCATGGCAGGTGAGACATGACCTCAGGCGCTCAGGACACTTGTTCATTTCCCTGCTCAAGGACACTGCCTGAATAGTCTGGTCAGGCACCTCTCCTTTTTTGGAGATTGTTTGACTGGGAGGAGCCGGATGGGCCATCTCATGCTGGCAGGTAAGCCATTTGTAGATGTACTCACCATTTTCTAAACAGTGTTAACTGATTTGCATCACACAGTTTGAATCAAATTTCAATTTGAATTAAACGTTAATAGATGATCAAGGGGGTTTGCCCCTTTCTTCACAGACCAGTAGCCCATGTGCTTAGGTAGGGTTGGGGCCATAGTCAGGATACTGATACTTAGTCAGGTGAGGTGTTGTTGGCACATTTGACTTTGTAAAGGTGTTACTTTGTGCCTGTTGTGTTGCAAAAAGCCAACTGAGTTGCCCTTGAGGGGGTTGATATTTACAATGCTTATCTGCATTCCTAAGGAATGCTTATCCAAGTTCCTAGGGCTCCGTTTCCTAAAGGTAACATCATATATACATGTTAATTAATACAGTTTAAATTGCCTAATTCAGACTGCCCTGGTCTGAATTAACTTTAATCCTCATTCAGTGAGGATTAGTTAATTTGGACTGGAGCCAATTTTAATACATTTTAATGGCCTTAGTGCGACGTAGTGAGATGAGTCTCAGGATCAGGTGAAAAGCCATGAGAGAGATAAAATAGGAGAAAGACAGTGAGAGAGAGAGAGAAGGACCAATAAGGGCGAGGAAGTCAGAATAGATTTAACATGCATATGCTTTGGGTCCTTGCTGGTCTTCTTATTGTGAACTTGGGTATTTTTAGAGGTGTGTTTGTCTAGATCTCCCAGGGATTAAGATTCACCAGTGAGGAAATCTAGGCAGAGATCTGCTGGCTTTTTTCCATGGAAATCCGATTTCACTATTTTAATCTCCGAAGTCTTTCTTTTTAAACCTCCCACAAGGAGTGGTAATGAATGGAAATGACCACCTTTGTTATTTTGTTCACTTATTAGGCCTAATTTCTGACAATTTTGGTCCATTAATTTCCAATTACATCTTTTTGTTGTTTATCAACACTGCATTCCATCGTATTTAAGGCACTTTTTGTTTGAATTGTCCAATCTTTTGGTCACATTTTCACACATTTGTTGTCATTGTCTGTTTAACCAGTTTGTGAATTGTCACCTGCTTCCTTTTATTAGCATATATGGCATATATTTTGGCACAAAGTTTTGACAGCACATATACTGTTTCATGCTTTAGTATTCTGACACAGATGCATTCACCTCTGATCTCATCACCAGAGATTTCTTCACTGCACAATTAGCCCAGTTGATTGGCGCACAGGTTTGCGCAACTGTGTTAGCTGAACCTGGTTACAAGCTTTCCAGGAGAAGGGTGTATTAATGAGCCCTCACTGTTTCTGCAGTCAAGTAGGAGGTGTGTGTGTGTGTGTGTGTGTGTGTGTGTGTGTGCGTGCGTGTGCACGCGACACACACCTGCAGGCATCTTCCATCTTCCTTTATGCTGAGACGCTCTAAGATTCTTTCCCAGGCAACTGTATCAATCATGGGAAAACTTTTCTGTCCTTTAAGGGGGATTAGGAGAATGGTATTGGAGGACTTCCAACATTTCAGTCATTTGCCTGAATCTTCATTTCAAAGTGGGCAGGTTCCATCCCATAGCCCTTGATGGATAAACTTAGACAAGGCTCCAAACCCATGTCAGAATTTTTTCTGGATGGTAAAAGGGACTGGGCTAAAAGCCCTGGTTAACCACAGAGATGATTTCTGAGGATACATCTACTTAGGGACTGAAACCACAGGGCCCTCAGGAAAACTAAGACAAATCAACTCCATATGTGAAGCTGGTGCATTAAGACCCATGTGCATGTTCTCATTCCAAGGTAAAATGTCCATAATTCACTGTAACATGATCCCTTACATTAATTACACAGCCATAGTTAATTCATTTTCACTTTTCCTATATAAACCCTGCATTGCCTTGTCCTACAGAGAAACAGACAATTCAGCTTAATATCCATCAGTATTGCAACTAGGTGTGGACAAGCAGGGCACCAGGTCCAGATGCCAGTTTAAGACTTGCCCCAGAAGCATCCTCACCCCTATTGAGTCCGGGCCCTGGCAGCAAGGGCAACCCCTTGGCATTGCTCTTGCACCAGCAGCTAGGTATGAAGACACCTTGTTACTGCTGTTGCAAAAGTAACACCTGCAGTGAGAAGACCACACTGCAGAAGTAGCAGCAGCAGGGAATTGTTTTTGAGTCCCCGGCATAGGTAAGATTCCTGTGCGCACACAGCCCCACTCTCAGAGCCTGCAGCCCCCACTGTGCTCTCCCTGCCCACACCACCTTCCACTCTCAGAATCACATCATCCAGTGCTCTTTTCCCCCCCACACCCAGCCTCTCCTTCAGGGTTTACCCTGGTCACAAACCCTACTTCTTACAACTCTGAAATCCATGTTTTTTCTTCCCCTTGCTTCTCTTTCTTTCTTTGAACATTAAAAAAAATGTTTCATAGATTTCATAGACATTAGGGCTGAAAGGGACCTCGGAAGATCATCGAGTCCAGCCCCCTGCCCAAAGGGCAGGAAGTCAGTTGGGGTCACAGGATCCCAGCAAGATAAGCATCCAGTTTGCTCTTGAAGGTGCTTGAACCACCTCCGGTGGCAGGCTGTTCCAGACCTTGGGGGCTCGGACAGTAAAGAAATTCTTCTTTATGTCCAGCCTGAAACGGTCTTGTAGTAGTTTATGACCAGTCGACCTAGTCGTCATCCCTAGGGGCACTCTGGTGAACAAATGTTCCCCCAGATACTGGTGGTCACCCCTGATAAACTTATAGGTGGCCATCAGATCACCCCTGAGCCTGCGCTTTTCCAGGCTAAAGAGCCCCAGGGCTCTCAGCCTGTCATTGTAGGGTTTGCTTCCCTGACCTCTGATCATGCGTGTGGCTCTTCTCTGGACTCTCTCAAGCTTCTCCACATCCTTTTTGAATTGTGGAGCCCAAAACTGGACGCAGTACTCCAGCTGCGGCCTCACTAAGGCCGAGTACAAGTGGAGAATGATGTCCTGGGATTTGCTTGAGAAGCATCTATGGATGCAAGCCAGCGTTTTGGTCGCTTTACTAGCCGCAGCACCACATTGCAGGCTCATGTTCATCTTGTGGTCAATGATGACCCCCAGCATCGTGTGCTTATGTTGTAGCATAAGCACATGAGTTATATTAACCTAGCACCTGTTCTATTCCTATGCATCCCCTGCTGCCTTGACATGCTGCAGTTTCTTTGCTGTAAATTAATTTGCATGGAAGTTATCATCAGCTTTCTAATATTTTCAAGAAATTCCATTTTAAAATCAAGAAAAAGTTTGCCATATTTTATTGACTACAGTGGTGTATTATTTAAAAAATTACTCAAAAAGGAAGCAACCAGTCAGATCTTCTGGTGATAGAGAGAAAAATTACATAAGGACAGAAACTTTCATATGCACAAGATACTAGACTTTTTCAGATACTTGTAGAATAAATCCTTTTATTAACACTTTTTTTATTTAAACATTATTTAACTTCTTAATAATAACATTTTTTAAGGCAGTACAATAACACTGCATTTCACACTGGTAGTCAGAAGAAAAACCCTGGGCATGTCCAAATGAGCAAGGACATTTTGTTCCCTGGGGGCAAGTAGTGGTGGTGCACCTTGAGGGTCTTACCTGGGGTCTCAGGGCTGCAGTAGTGGCGATTCTGCCACACAGAGCCTGGCCAGCAGCCAGAGCATGGCTCCAGGTGGCCCAGCTCCACTTTTGAGTGGCATGCTCTGCTTGTGTGTACACCCTTACTGCACAGAGAACATCTAAATGTGTGGTAAGTGGCACCACAGACGTGTTTGCAGCACCACATACCGCAAAGCTGCACTCATCTGGATGCAGCCCCTGTGTTTAAATTATGTCAAATCTGAAGACCATCACAACCAAACCCAGCAGATCAGAATTAAAGCTAGTGGTTTGTTCTTAACTCACAATAATGTTAAGAAGGACATCATGAATTCCGTAAAAAAAACACAGTCTTAATATGAAGCAATAATGTCTCACAAAATTTCATTTAAAAATTACTCAAGAAAACAAGAAGTGTGTGAATACTCATATATTTTTTTTTATTACAATTCAAAACTTGCTGGATGCATTTTGTTTTAAAATTGATAAAATTGTTCATGAAGTTTCAACTAGGAGAAAAAATTTATAGCATTGTAAACCCACACTATGAAACTTTCTAATAGGAAGGCTGACAAGACCATTAAGTCTGGCTGGTCTAATAAAAATAAGGAATAGCTTATGTTATACACAGTTCATAGTCCCAAACCCTGTTACTTGGGACCTGGCAGCTGTTGGCTGCATCCCCAGCTGTCTAAATGTGGCCAGCAGTTTCTGGGTTGGGGCTCCAGGCATGGAGGGATGGGGGGCACAGGGCATGTTACAACTGTGGGCGGGTTCATGCTTCTGCACCTGGAGCCTGGCAGGTTGGGGCATGCTAAAACTTCAGGCAGGTGGACTCTGGCCATGTGGGGCGGGGGCGGCATATGCTAAAGCTTCAAGTGGCTTCCATACTGTTCACAGCTCCAGGAGGGAGGAAAGGAGGGACACAGAGCAGGAGGGACACAGATGTGGCCCTTGACAGGTCACCAAAACTCATTAAGTGGCCTGCCAGCCCAAATAATTGCCCACCCCTGCTCTAAGGTGCAACCCTGCTCTGTTTTCTGCCTGACTCAAGCAACCACCAGTGTGATATGTGTCTTTTAACTATACCTACAACATACATACCAACAGGTGCTACTGAGGATTTTGGCCAGATTCATAAAAGTATGCCACTGTGTATTTGTAAGCTTGCTACAACCATAAATACTCACATAAAAACAACTTTTCAGAATTGCATGCATATCATGGCCCTCTATGAATGGAATATAAGACATACACATTTTCATATCAGTCCTCTTTAATGTCAAATTGTTTCTTGCTGGGAGTTCCATTTTCATTAGCGCATGTATAGGACCTACTTAAATCAAGGAGGCATGTGGCTGATTTCATGGGCAGATCACAGGGCTGGCAGGTATTTTTGTGGATTTATCATGGTGCCCTCCCACACCTCTGATTGGCTAAGGGGCCCTGGTGCCCTACCCCTTGGTGCTGATTAATGGAGTGGGATGGAGCCACACAATAGGCAGCCCTCTCAGGCAATCATCAGCAAGGGGCGTGGGGCAGCAGCCATCTTGGCTGCTCCCCTTTGTACCAGCAGCCCCTTTTTCTCCTTCTACACCAGCCATGAATACTACAGGCTCCCACTGGGGAGGCAGCATTTTAGTTTTAGTAAGTTTTTCTTTTTCTCCCCAGATGTTGCAGACATTGCCCAATTTCACAATTTCTGCAAAATCCACAAAATCGTGAATTGAATAGGTCCTTACAAATGTACTACATTACAAATGGATACTTGTCATGACTATAGGTCCAACCCTGCCAGCCTGTACAGAGGCAGGACTGAATTCAGAAACAGGAATATTTAGGAAGAGCTCTAAAAAAGAGTCCATTCATAATGAATCTGGGATTCACACAGACTAGCTGTGAACATAGTCTGTTGTTTAATTTTTCTGTTCCAGTTAATAGAATAGTAAACAAACCTAAGACTTTGTCTTCAGACAGGAGATTACAGAAATGTAATAATTATTTATTACTTACCCATGCCTTTCTAGTCCTTTGAAAGTGATCATTTAAATAGCTACACCTACCTCTTATTGTACTTATGTGGTACAAAAAGTTCAAAGTAAAAATGAATGGAAATCCCTAGATTAAAAAATATCTTACTTTTGGGAGGAATTCAGAATCACAAACCACACCCAGCTCTGAAAAACATCACCTGAGTCTGATTTTGCCATGAGCTGAGCCAGAACAATGGACTCAAATGCTCCTTACCAACAGGGAATTCAAACTCTTATCCAAATTTTGAAGTTAGTTCCAGAGTTTCTAAAAGAACTAGTCATAGAAAACAATTTTGCTACCAACAGTGATCCTACTGATTCCACACAATAAACAAAGAGATGGCAAATAGATTTTTTACAAGCTTCATTGATGACATCCCTTTAAAATGTAGTGGTGTTATTTACAATTCATCTTTATGACAAGGACAAGCCTTTGTGGTACACTGGCCATAGTCACTGGGCTTGACCATCATCCATGCAAACTTGCACATATGGTCTTTGTTGCAGTCCTTTTGCCAGTATATAACATTCCTGCGATTTAGATTTGCTCCAGCACAAGCATCGTACCACCAGCCTCCACCTGGAATGCCATTGTACTCTAGTTTAGCACAATTCTGAAAATAGTTATCATTATCTCTGTCTTTGGTTGTGAATTTCTGGTTGTCATGGAGATAAGCTTCTGTGTCCTGCGTCAGAGCATCCATAGCATTTCCTTTGTATAGACCAACCCTTATCCTGTATTGAGACTCTTCATTTTCAATGTAGAATGGGTCATACTCTCCCCATTTGATTTCAGCATTTAAGTCTACGAGTTTGACTCTAAGTGTATATGGCCTTGAACTGCTGGTTAACTGATGCATGTATTCATTCCCTAACCAGTAATTGTCATGAACTGAGCCAAAACCATATTTGTAATCCTGCCAAGTCCTATCAAAATCCACAGTACTATTGGCTGTAATGTGCTGGATTACTGTCCAGCCACCATCTTGCATATTACAGTAGACAACAATAGGATCTTTCATTGGCTGAATAACATAAAGACCATCTTTGGAGTTTCTTTCAGAGTGTTGAAAAATCTCGTAACAATCCCTTGGGTATTCTAAATAGAGAAAAAAAAGGTATGTTTCAAATAATTATTTGCTTAATTAGTAATTTCTAAATAGTTGACTGCACCCTGCAGAATGTATGAATGTTTGTTCCATCGATATCTGACCAGAACATACTGAGCGCATCTACATGAGATGCTAGGGCGAAGTAGCATTGGCAGGCGCACACTGTGACACCTATGCTACTGTGCAGTAGCAGTGAGTACCTACTGCACACTAGGATCGGAAATGACCCATGCGCTGCTGGGATTGTGCAGTAACAGCTGTTACTGCGCAGTCATTTAGTACTTACTTTAGCAAGTACTAAATAACTGTGCAATGACTACTGTGCAGTCAGGGACACATGTAGATGTGCCCACTGTGGCCATATACTGATGTCAGACAACAGCAAGATGTGGCCCTTTGTTCCTTGTATTTGGTACCATCGCTCTGATCAGAAGTTAGCAAGAAATCAGCACTATAAAACAGGAAAACAAATGGAAATATATTTCTTTTTTCTTCATCTCATGTATCACAATCTTCAGGCTGACAGGTTATTTATGTAGTGGGAAAACTTGGGCAAAATAAAAGTGGTAGAAAGGCCTTGGGTGTACACCGAGGTATATTTTCAGTGTAAGTTTTTGTTGTAAATCATTCATGGAGCCATAAAAAGACCTTTGATTACACTCATACTGTTTTCAAGCAGTTCTAAGAACCAAGGTATAGTCTTTGAGCTAACTCTGGGACTGCTAAAAAGCCAGCATTGATATATATAATCAATTCCTCTTTTGTCAAGATAAGCATTATTTAGTGTCTATTTCATTATATGGTGACTCAGTCATGAATTGGAACTGTACTGTACTTCACTGCTCTGCTATTTTTCTATGAATAATATTGAAAGGAAACCCATTACATTATTTAATATTTATATTATATTCAGTGAAATACTTAACAAATTGACAATCTGTATGAGAAAAATGCCTATGGATCACTAGTAATTGACTACAACATTTCCAGGGTTTTCAGTCCTCCACTGGCTTTTTACTATGCAGTTTTGACAATGATTGATAGGAATTAGGGTGCAGTGTATAGAACTGAATTGGTTATTATGAAATTGAGTATTCTACTTCTGGGAAACTAAGCTAGTTCAAGTAAGCCGTGTTTTCATGTTCAGGAGAGCCACACACTCATGTTTTTCAGAGTCTTAAACAGAAAAAATCTTACCATAGCAAAAATGTTAAGGTTGCAGTTTAAAAAGGCTTTCCTGTTGCCAAAGTCTCTACAGATATATGTCCTTGACAATCCTAGTATAGCATACAGCTATGGTCCTTGTTTCAGAGAAGTTTATGGAAGAGAGTTCATATAGCTTGTTTAGTGGTACCGACACTTCCTTCTCTCTGCTGGAAATATCTCACTTAATACATGTAGGGTTGTATTTGCCTCTTTCCCAGCAGCAAAAACTTCCTAAGCTGTCTGTAAGCAGCAGTCCTGGGCTGCCCCTTTACAAGTCAGTACCTTCATGTAGGAAGTGCAGCTTTGGTTGCCAAAGGACCACGCCCCCCGAGCCTGGCCTGATCCACTCTTAGCCCCAAGCTAGGGAAGCTAGAGACAAGAAGCCGTTGCCTGGCAGAGGCTTTTGCTTGGCCGCCTCATGCCTGTTTCCAACCTCCCTGCCTGCGAACCTGGAAATGCAGGTATGGCCCCACCAGGCCAGGACGAGGGGTGAAAGGGGGCTGGGAGCATGGGGTGCGCTATGTGGCTGGACTGGTCCCACATGCTACAGGAGTTCAGGAGCTGTGCACTGTGGGTCTGGGTGGGGCTAGCCCTGCACCCTGCACCATGTGTGGCTGGAGACTAAGGTCGGAGTGCGGGGACCTGCGCACTGTGGGGCCGGGCAGGGCTGGCTCCGCTCACTGCCACTACATGCAGATCCAGAGACTTGCACACTCCAGGAACTCTGAGGACCCCCCTACACACACACCCACACCCTCCCACACACTCCACCCCCACCATAACCCCCCACAAACCCACACCATCCCACAGCCCTCACACACACTCCCACACACCCCACTCCCCACCATACCCCCAAATATACCCACACCCTCCCACATCCTGCACATACAGTCCCACCCCCACTTTACATACAGCCACATACTCTGCATCCACACCCTACCAAACACAATACACTAGAGTAATACTGTATTTTGAGATATTATGCAATCGCCTCTAGCTACACTATGCAAACACACATAAATCAGGACCAAAGTATTTTAAAAATAAAATTAAAATAAGTTATAGTAGATGTATGATTTTTTTTTAGTATATGATTTTTTTTCTAGTTTCAAGATGGCAGCCCCCCCTACCTCCTTCTCAAAAGGAGTACTTCTGGGGCAAGGGGAGGGACTTCAAGTGGCAAAGGTCAGGGGTTAAGGGTGGGACTTCTGGTCCCAAGATGGCGACCGGGGGTGGGGCACCTGTCAAGGGACAGGGCTACCATTGTGGCCCTAGACAGCTCACCAAAACTTGTTAAGCGGCCCTCCAGCTGAAATAATGGTCCACCCCTGGCCTAAATACTTTAATGACTCAAGTCCTCAGATACTACAGGTGACAGAAAAATCACACAGTAAAGCCTTATAAAATAAAATAGCATATGTACCTCCCCCTACATATCCTTCTTTGGAGTACCTTTCTCATTGTTGTTATCCAGTTTCTCGTAGCCTCTTTGAGGGAGAAGATGGGCATTAGCAAGCACCACAGCCTCTTCAGCACTTGTCAACACATCACATTTAAAGAGGAATAGAAGAATAAATCCCAGTGAACTTTTCAGCTTCATCTTTCCTCTCAGTCAGTCCCTCTGCAGAAATACACACCAAAAATATAACACAGACTGGCATTTAAAATTAAAAGATTTATTTCTCGCAAAAAGAAACCCTTGGAGGATAAAAAGAAGCACCTGCTTTCAACATATCCAGTCTCTGCCAAAATTAGCTTTTTCCCTCTCACACTCCTCCCTTTCTTAATGCATCAGATTGCATTTCTGAGGGATGATGTTTCTGATGTGTAGCACTGTGTCCTGTCATTGTGTCTCATCTTGTTACTTTGTACCAGATCAGTCAACATGACATAACACAATTTTGTATGTGATAAAAACTGATGGAAAATAATGTAATGGCAAAGTTTCAATTTAAAAAGCACAGCTTACATTGATCAGATCTGATGCTTGTTATTTCCCTGAACCTGATCTGGAATGAAACTGGGGACCAGAAGGAAGAACTAGTGCATGCAAAATACTAGCTTCTCTAACTGTCTACAGATAAAACTGTACTACATAGTTTACCAACTATTGCAATTGCCATGAGGCATCCTAGAGTTTACTTTCATGCAGCTGCAATACTATTTCCATAAATTCCCATTCTCAGCTGTAGATAACAGTTCAGGTTGGTTGAGGCCAGGTAAAGAAAATCAGCTCACAGAATAAAAAAAAGCAAAAGCACACAGCTTCAGCCAAGCCTTCCCTAAAGAAAACCACAAGGATTTATTGAAGACAGTTAAATATGTTCAATTAAAATTGAATTACTTACTCCCCTCTCCTTAGATTATGGGTCCTACATTAACAATTGTCAAACAATGTGAAGGACTGGAGAGTTTGGTCTTATTATTGAACTAAAAGCTATGGTCCTCACGTAGGCAAATACCCACTAACGTCAACAGGAGTTCCTACTTCAATAGCAGCTTTGATTGAATATGTGTAACAAAAGTTTCCCATACTCACGAAGGATAAATTTACTGCAACTGAACTCAGTCAGTGTCTGGGCTCCCTGTTAAAAGCTCTAATGAAGGCAAAACATAGGAGTTCTAGAAACCTTTCTGATCAGTGCAAGAGTGCGAAATTTCTTCTCTTTCCAGCAGCAGGATAGACTCCCCATAGTCCATCACAGTTCTCCTTAGATTAGGTGCAGACATTACACTTTTTCCCAGCATAAGTGCTGGGAAACTGGTCTAAACCTGTAACAGTACACAAGATTGGCACACACAGACTGGTTTAAAAATGGCAGAACCGGGTCTAAGATAGACCTGGATCAGTGTGCACTCAATTAATTTAGGTTAGACTAGGGAATCAAACTTCTGTACCAGATTCCCCATCAATTCATGTTTGGTCACTGTCCACCAGTATCTGAGGCACCGTTGCACCCTATCACTAACTCCCCCTCGCAGGCAGTTGTGCTATCACTTGCCCCATGCTCAGCTGCTCCAGCTGAGCGCTCAGCTGGCCCTGCCCTTAGTCTCTTAGAGCCAAGTCAATACAGTGGCTGATGATGATGGAGTCAGGGGGAAGGGATGCTTGGCCATGCCCTGCAGCCCAGTTGGGCTCCCTGGGGCTGTGCCCACGCATGGGGCATAGGGGTCCCTGGGTGGGTGGGTGTGTGGGAGCCCACCCAGGGACCACCTTGACCCCTGTGCGTGACCACAGCCACAGGGAACATAACTGGGCTGCAGGGGATAGGTGAGCATGTGTCTCCAGTGCCTGACTACAGCTGACACGTCAGTGGCTAATGATGACAAGGGGAGAGGGAGGAAGGGGTGCTTGGTCATGCTGCTTGGGGCTGTGCCCACTCACAGGGGTATGGGAGTCCTTAGGTGGGTGTGTAGGAGCCCCCTGAGACACCCCCCGCACCCATACCCTGCATGACTGGGACCAGGGAGCACAGCCAGGCTGCAGGGGATGGGTGAACTGTCTGCAGACAACAGATGTCTGTGGTGGATGATAGGGGAGAGAGGACATGCTTCCCCATGTCCAGGAGCCAATCGGAGGTGGCCCAGCTAATCAGCTGCACTTGGGTGTGCTCAGCAATCTCCGGCAGCCTGGGGAGCCCATTGGGAGATGTGCAGGAGCTCCCCCAACCTGACAGCCTTGGCCAGTGCAGGCAGCCTGTGTGCCCCTTACACCAAAAGGCAAACTTGTGGTCTGTTCACTCCTAAACTAGCCTACACCATTTACAAAAAGCCATGTAAGTTTGACTGGTTCACCGCAGGCTTTTTGAACATCTTTACTTAGCAGTAACATTTTAAGCAGAAACAGAACCTGATAAGTGAGATTCAGAGAATGCTTTAAATTCCAAAGTGAAAAATTATTGACCATGTTTTTAAAAAAGTGCATAAAATAAATCAATGCTATAAAATTCAGGCCTGCAAAATGAATTATTTTTTAAAATATCAATAAATTGTATACTTGTCATACAGAGTCAGAGTAAAATGTATAATTTTCCACTCTGTTCCAAACTACTCGCCATTGTGCTGATTGACTATTACCAATACAACATCCTATTATATGTGGAACTGTCTGAAGTCAGTTGTTTGACATCAGTGTCTTAATGAACTAGAAAATTACCTCCAGCAAAACTCAACCCTTAAAAAACTAAAAGCAGGCAGCTCCATGGTATGTTCATTTTTTCCACTGTCATGCATCCCTTTTCCTGACAGTTTTCTTCTGTCTTTAAATTAAAAATAAGTTTAATTAAAACCCATAGCCCAAACACCCCTGTGACTGGAAAACTCAGACAGGGATCCAAATTTTGCCTTTGGCCCTGTACCTATCATGAACTCAGCCAAACTCCTAGTTCCAAGTGCTTCTTACCCATTTCTTCAGCTTTTGAATGTTAATCTTTTATTTCCTTCCCATATTTACAGTGCACACTGGGACTATTTACTGGCCTTCTTCAAATCTTGGAGAAAGCTTTTTATTATGAATTATTAAGAAAAGATCTAGAGAAAAGAACACCAGGCAGGCAGCTTACCTCTTCCTTCAGGCAGCTTGCTTCTCCCTTCAAGTGAATCTTGAAAAATAAATACAGCACACAAATAAATGAGCTAATTCTTTGGAACTGTACTTTGCCTGCTGCTGAAGTCCAGGTGAACAACTCCACCTCAGCTCCATATCACAAAGTTGGAAGGCAAGCAAAAGTGCATCTTTCTGATCTTACTCTGAGTGGACTGGTGGACTTTATTCTGACACATCACACTTACAAGTATGCATGTATGAACTATAATGCACAAAGTTCCACAATAAGGTTTGAAACATCACTGTCTTTAATAAATTGAAATCTCTGTAATTAGTGAGTGTATGCAGTGATGGAGAACAGTAGACACTTGGGATCCAATTCAGCAAAGCATTTAAGAGCTTAACTATAAGCACTGAAGCAACAGATAGCAAAGCACTTAGAGATCTGTTTCATTTAATAGAATCACAGAATCCTAGAAAATTAGGGTTGGAAGGGACCTCAGGAGGTCATCTAGACCAACCCCCTGCTCAAAGCAGGACCATGCCCAACTAGATCATCTCAGCTAGGGCTTTGTCAAGCCAGGCCTTAAAAACCTCCAAGGATGGGGATTCCACCTTGTTTTTAGGTAACCTGTTCCAGTGCTTCACCACCCTCCTGGAGAGAGAGTTTTTCCTAATACCCAGCTTAAACCTCCTTAAACCTTTAAAGCAGTCCTTTATTTTCCATTGACTTCAGGGAATGAGGCAACATTTTAAAAATAAAGAAGTGTTTCATCTTTAGCTTTATAATCTATTTTATTTGAAATGTCAAGAGATAAATTCATTAAAGATAAAATCTAAATTGAAAGAATTAACCATTGGTCTCACTCTATTCTGTCTCTCCTGTATCCCTTCTATCTTAAGATGAAGTTACACAGTACATTTAGACCATACTAAGGACACTTAAACCACAAGCATCCACATATTTAAGCTCATTAACTCATGCTATGTGCCCTCTGAGCATCTCAAAGTTATACCACTTCAGGCAAGTTAACTCTGAGCCATGCTACCTAGTTTGTATTAGGCTACCTTCAGTCCGCTCCACAGAGATAAAATGAGCAATTTGCAATCCTCCAGCATCCCTATATATACCTCTCCTTGCCCCCCACCCATCAGAGCAGGGAGAAAGCCCAGGTGTCCTGGTTCTTTGCTGTGCTCCAACCCTCTAATAGCAAGTCAGAGCTGTGCAGACAAGAAATGATATTAATGCTTAATGTGCGATTGCTCACAGCATGTTTTAACTTTAACACTGCTTAACATTGCATAACTTTAATATGGTCTGAGTGCAATGTGTAACTTCACCCTTACATTAAGCACTCACCCATACAGGCTTTTGCATGTCCTTATTTCTGCCAGCCTAATGATCTCCTTATTCCTGTACAGAGGACTAGTCCAAGGTCTATGTAGCATATTAAGTCCTATGTAAACCCTCTTCTGAGGACTTTGGCTAGTTTACTTGAATGAAGATTTTCTATTTCAGTATTCACAACCCAGATATCATTATCAACTTTCTTTCATACACTTACCTATTCAGAAAAATATGTAAAAGGCTTGGTTCAGGAAAAGATGGCTTATTTTTGCATTTAAGAATCATTAAAGCTGTCTTTATGCAAGGATTTAACAAATATTTGGTTAACTTTCTATTAGTGCTAAGTTTTATAAACATGGAATTAAACATGCATATGAAAGGGCAACCTCTTAGCTTAGTAATTAATAAACTCTCAATATGAATAAAAGGGATAGAGTGAGCAAATGAAGCCCTGGGAGAGGATGGGATTTGGTACCTTCCTAGTTTATTTACTCCAGATTTACCCTAAAATTCTTTGCAATGACTCTAGTCCCGAATCATCCAGCAAAGACAATTTGGGCCACTTCTTTCTTTGTTGCGTATCCCTTCTCATCCTACGTCTGTCAGGATTTCTGGCTTCTCTAGTCATTTCGCATTTCTCTGCTTTTCTACATTTTGTGACGTAGATTTTGTCAAACATTGTTGTTTTTCCTGCCTTCCTCCAAGATGGCAAGGCAGAAGTTAAGTGGGAAGTACTGATACTATTAATGAGGGGGGCATGGTTTCTCCTTCCTCTTAGAGAAGAAACCATTCCCATATATAAAAAGCTTGTCAAAATGAATGAAATTTCCTTCTATCTGTATCAAATCTTGGCTGGACAAGTTTTGATAACACTATCCAAGGTAATACCCATTTCTGAAAATTATATATTAATTGTGATTTAGGATTATCCTGTTTACTAGCATGTTTCAATTTCTGACTATATATTTTAGTTAGCTACTGTTATATTTTAAGTAAACCATTACTATATTGACATACTACCCACCTCATGTTAATAAATCTAATTAATCTCATAATTGAGTTATTATATATTTCTTCTCCATAGGGTACATGGAGGTTTAATTTACTCTTCCAATCTTATTTGGCTTTACACAGGCTATGGAAGAAAAATGACTCATATTTTAGTTATTTCCCCTCTGCAACTCTTTCACAGAAAGTCTTAGGACCAAGTTCTGTCTTCGGTTCAACACTATGAGGTTTGCCTCTGAAGCTGATGAAATCCAGCTGGGATGGGTCAAATAATTTCTTCAACATGCTCAATCTAGCTGCAAATAATAGCTGAATAAGACAGTACAAATGTCTTACCAATTTTCAATTTCTTTGTAACCCAGACTTATTTAGTTCTACACTTACGGAAGAAGGGCTGCCACAGGGATAAATTTACATAGAAAAAAGAAGGTGTCATTGTAATACGCAGCAAGGGGTATACTTCTGCTGGCTTTATCAAGCTTGGATGCTGGCATTAGGAAAAAACATGATGGTATGGGCTCCATATATGGACAGCATAGTAGGTGGGTGAACTCCTTGCACTGGGCCTGGTGGAAAAAGTTACCTGGAGAATCGATGTTCTCTGGTTGAGAATCTGAACCTGGATGTTAATTAGAGTGGAAGTGAAGGAGGTCAAGCTTCAAAATGAGCTGCAACTAGTGAAGGGCATACAGGGTAATACAAAATGTGCAATGGAACTCCTACCCCATTACATGAGTGGGGAGGGAGTCCAGGGCCTGCTGGCCAGCGCCAACGCCAACGCCAACGCCAACGCCAACGCCAACGCCAACGCCAGCCCCAGCCCCTTGAACAGACATAGAAAGGCAAAAGGGGGTCTTAAATAAAATGGTCACCTGCCCCAAGAGCAAGCAGTGATTGGCAGGCCTGGGGCAGAAATAGAAGGTAAAGTGACCCAAGGAGGAGCTCATAAGCCCAGGGCCTGGCCCATAAGGGGCAGTCTGGCTGTAGGAGGGAAAGCTCAAGGGATGAGTTGATCCAGACTACCTACAGAAGGAGGACTTTGTGCTATAGAAGAGTGGAAGAAACCCAGCACCTCAACCAGCAAGAAATAAGTGCCTCGAGTCTTTGTATTGGGACTAGTGTGGGGTGAGATTAACTCTGACTTTGTGTTTTGGGACTGGTTGCTTGTGTTTTTATTTATGTTTCTACCAGAGGATCAGGTCTGGCTGCAATGGGAGGATTGGAAGCCAAAAGGTGCTACAGGAACACCCAGCACAGGGCATTTCCTGGGCTAGAAGCCTGGTGGGTGGTCTGGGGCAGAAACCCAAGCACTGCAGAATGAGGACTGTTGCCAGAGGACTAAATATCTGGATAGCAGAGACTGAGGGGGTGCAGGTTTGGAGCCCTGAAGAGTACAGCCAGAGAACCAAGGACCCAGAGTCTGAGGGGCAAGCTGTGGCCTGGGCGCTTGGGGTTCTGGTGAAGCGAACCCTGGACAGAAAAACCCAGCTAGATTAGAGTGGACCCAGGGCCAGGGGGGCCTCAGCCCAGACAAGGATCTACCCCAAAACCCATTCCTGCCTCCTAGGGTCAGCCTCCCTCTAAAATGATGACATTAAGATGTAGCAGGTGAGATAAACAGTAGGAGATGGAGCCTGAGGGGCCAGAAATATCCAGGTGGTGAGCCAGGCAGAAGTTGCTGCTCCAGCATTGGGTACTTCACAGTAAGCATTAGATGCAAGAGAAAGACAAAAGGAAATGTAGGCCTATCACTTAATGGGAAAGGAGAGCAAATAATTGACACAAAGAAGGCTGAAGTATACCATGCCTTTTTGTTCCAATCTTCATAAAGCATGGTTAATTTTGACAGTGTCCTTAAAGCAGTTGACATCAATAAGGGGATAGGAGCAGAATAAGTATAGTACATGTTAAAAAAATTAGTTAGATCTATTCAAGAAGTTGGGCCTGATGAATTTCACCCATGAATACTTAAAAAATATAGCCAAAACAATCCTTGAATCATTGAAGGATAGGGCAAGTCCAGACATAGTCCTGATCTTTAAAAAAATTAGCAAAAAGGAAGATCTAGAGATTTATAGCTGTATAAATCAGCCCAACTTCCATACCTATAACAGTGTTAGAACCAAATATTAAACAATCAGTTTATAAGCACTAATAAACACTAATTAGGTGGTAAAAAGATGTACTTCTGGATTTGTCAAGAAAAGGTCATAAGAAATCATTCTAATTTCCTTCTCTGACAGAGTATGTCGTAGTAGATAAGGGAGAAGTAATTGCGATATGTCTTTACTTAAGTATGGCTTTTGATGCGTGCCTTAAACTGCTTTATTGGAGGTGCTTAAACAGGTTAGCCCAGTGGTTCTCAGCCTTTGTAGATTTGAGTCACCCTTTGGAAAATGCCAGCTTTGTTTTGACACTTTTTTTTGCCTACAGAAAAATAATTGGTCAGTTTTTCTGTTGCAAAGAACTCAAAGACCACGACTACATGTATCTATTTGAAATCTCTGGGTTTATCTTGTGAATCATTTTTGTAAACCTAACAGTGCTAACATTGTGTGGCAACCCTTAGAAGGATCTTTAGACATGCTGTGGCACCCTGTTTGAGAATCACTGGGTTAGACACATGGACTGCTTGCAGACTTTAATAAAAAAACCAAAAACAATGGTGCTGTACCTTAAACTCCATGCACTCCTGCGCAGAGACTACCACATGCCCAGAAGAGGCAGTGAGCATTAGGTGGCCCCAGCTCACCTGATGCCTGTATAGACTGGGTGCTTTAGTGGGGCTTGTTTGGCACTTTTAACTAATAGCTGATTGAATCAGCTTTAGATAAAAGTGAAAGCCCCACTGAAGTGCCCAATCTATAGACACTGCAGAGCTGGGACCAGCTAACACAATGCTTCATCTGGTAAAGTGTTTTTTGGGTTTTTTTACTGTCTGCAAGCAGCCATAGCTGTCTGGTATAATCTGAAAACACTTGCCCTGACCTGGAGATATTAGATGGTCTAGATGTCCCTTCTGGCCCACTTTTTTTTGTTTTGTTTCTATATCTAGCACAGTTTGTGGAATCGGAGGCATCAGGCTTCATTACTGAAGATCATTTACGTTAGTGATCAGCAAGATTTTTAGCCTGCGGGCTGGAGTAACCCAGTGTGAGCTAGAGGTTGGTAGGCAGCAGGAACTAGGACCCAGCTGCTGCCACCATTGCTTTTCCCTGTGGTGGCAGGAGGGAGTACCTACAGCTGGCACATTTCCCTGCAGTGGCACATGGAGAGCACCCATGCCTGGTGCTTTTCCTCATGGAAGCATGGGAAAGCAACAGCTGCTGTCCATCTCCCACCACCAAATGCTGCTGAAGCCCCACATCCACAGGCCAGATCCAGCCTATGGGCTGTAGTTTGTCAATCCCTGATTTGTAATTATTAATGACTTATTAATGATTATGATTGATATGTTCAGTGCTGACAAACTATTTGGCACCACACAAGAAATAAACATTAATACAATCCATGAGTCCAAACATCTTGCAATATAATTAGCCTCACCCTGTAACCTTTCTACATGAGTGCAGTCCTACTGAGATTCATAAAAAGCAGAATCACAATTGGCATTTTCTAATGCTTTGGAACAGTTTTGGACTTTTATCACACTTCACCATGAACTAAAATTGGGCTACAAAGTTTCTCCATGGATTTTGAAGCTAGTAGATTCTGAAGTATTTTGAATATCAAGTTTTAGTTCAGACCATTACAAAGCAGGAAACTTATCTGCTAAATTTGGGGCAAATTTAGAGTTGTATTTTGCAACCCTGAAAGTAGGAAACCATCTAGCTCGTGTTTCTGGCTCATTTCTACTACAATCAGATTTACTGATTGTATTTCACAATGATATAAATTATATCCTTTCCATGTATTAGCAGCACTTTTACAGTTATTGTTCATATGAGATGGTTGCAAGGAAAACACACACAGACCACAATAATTAGTCACATAAAGTAAATGATTTGGTAAATACTGACAGTATTTATCAATAGTTTTATTCACTAGATGGTTCTAAACAGAATACTACAAAAAGGTATTTAACAAATAAATTACTGGTTGAAAAATAATGCAGACTGAACCGAAACTGTGGACTCAAATAACTTCATACTTCAGGAAAGTTAATTTCTGGTGCCAAATGTTGTGGCTCAAGTCCTTGTCTATTAGAAACCCTCTTGTTCAATCTTATGACTTAGAGGTAGTATGCTCTTCCTGCCTATACTACTGAAGCTTAGATGTATCTTGCACATGCCATACTAAGGATCCTAGGTGATGGTTACTTGGAGGAAGCTGCCAGCTGCCTTGCAGGAGAAAAGTGTTGTAAATTGCTGCTAAGAGAGGACACAAAACTATGGTGAAAGCAGTGCTGGCTTCTGGCAGATGTTACATTTATCACGTGATTAAAATGTTAATACCTCATTTGGACTAGGTGTAGAGCTTTGTTCAATAGCTGGGATTAGTACTTCCACTATCATAATTCAGAAGGAAAATTCCATTTCAATATTCCTTGGAAAGCAGCACTGTGTAACACAGTGGGATCCTCAGATGAAAGGAACCATATATGCAAAACGTTAATACTGTTCTAAAATTAAGGTAATATCAGGGTTTTTTGCTTGCCAAAACAGGGGAATTTAACAAAAAATAATAATACATGACCTACTCATTCTTTTGTTGTACTGGCAATTTTTTGCCACTGGCTACTTATTGTAAAAGAGTTAAGGAAAACTTTTTAAAAGATCCAGCACTAGTTTAAGTTTCTTGTTAAAATTAATGGCGTATAGGAATAAAGCAAGCAAGCAGTTATGTTTACAATTTACAAGAATATAGGCTACCACAGAAACACCAGAGACCATTTTATATTTCAAACTTCTATTGATAAACTGTTTTAATATTCAAAGTAAAACATCCTATTGTTGTAGAAATATACCTGCCTTTTCATAGCTTACTTGAACTTGTAACTTGGAACACAAAAAGAAATATTAGGCAACGAAGTGTGCAGACACAAACTATGGGCAAAATATTAAAAATGCATGAAGTAGTATTAGGCAAAATGAACTCCAATTTAAAGCAAAAATGGTGTTTAAATCATGATGGCAATTAGTCTTTGAAAACATAATTGTTTCCTATCAAGAGTGCAGATGAGAGAGGACAAAGTTTAGCCATAAAAAATACGAATGGTTGTCATCTACCACATTAGCAGTAATCTATTCAACTGTAGTAGTAGAGTACCTAGTGAGATCCAAAGGATCTATTTGGCCTAGCATATAAAAGAGAAACTCATAACTGGCTAAGCAGGTAAGAGAATATACAGGTTTTCTACAAAACCTGCCTTTTTTCTAATAATACTGGGTGTGTATACACACCAGTATAAGCAGACTTGAATTTAATGTGCATTAAACTAATGTGGATTAAGAGGGTGTTAGCAGATGTCTACACATGGTGGGACTTAGCAGCTCCCTCCTTACCCACCCTACTTTCCATGCTTTCCCCTCATCTGTCCAAGTACCTGGCTGATAATTTAGAAGGTGAAGTTCAAGTAGTTCAATACATCCTGGCTGCTTGCAAAGGAATGTATATGTTTGATAGAGGGCCCAGTTTCCTGATAAACTAAAATTAGAAGTGGACTTGAGAATGGATTACACCTCTACAACAACATCAACAACAAAGGTTGCACCAATTCTCTCAAATTATGGTCCCAGTAAAACATATTAATCAGGCAGATTAGTGGGTAGATTCTGGTCTGAAGAATCTGTGATAGGACTTAAATCACAGCTTGTTCTTTTTTTTGTAGCACTGGAAATTCAAAGGCAAAAAAAAATCAACTTGCATACTTAGCAAGCGTACTATGGAGTGGTTAAAACAGAATAAGCTTGGAATAACAAAATGTAATTTCTAGTCACTTTTCTGAGTGAAGCTACACTTTTAAAGGTTATTTTTAGAGCTCAAAGATTTAACACACACCAGGTTTAAAAATATTACATATGAATATCAAATATTAGCTATAAACATAAATATAAACCAAATATCAAATGCACTTCAAATATTGCATATAGATACAAAATAACATGTTCAGCTACAAACATCTGACGTTATTAGAACAGAAACAATTTTGAAAATCTAATTTATTTCTCACCACTTATGCAGTTTACATTCTGTATTTTTCTTAGTTTGGACTATGTAAAATACTAGTGAGTTTTACATTTAAGTGCATTTCTAGATGGTCACATTGAGGCTGGCATGCAAGGATATAAGGTTAGACCACAGATACTGATCAAAATTGTGCCATTTAGACAGAGTCTTTACCTTGGGGCACAATCTGTTTCAGAGG
Organism: Alligator mississippiensis; assembly: GCF_030867095.1. Classification (NCBI taxonomy): domain Eukaryota; kingdom Metazoa; phylum Chordata; order Crocodylia; family Alligatoridae; genus Alligator; species Alligator mississippiensis. The sequence goes on along the minus strand of NC_081825.1, from coordinate 243,457,607 downwards.
GACTAGATACAGATACTATTTACCTTTACCATGGTATAATCTGTTTACCCCTTGGCATGTGGAGGGCATGGGCAAAGCTTCTGCTTTCCCTTCGTTCCTTTTGATGTGTACCACCAGAAAGCAATAGTTCTTATATCCTCCTCAGTGGATTGACTTTAACTGAGAGACATTCAGGGCCAGATCCCACTCCACCTATTAAATATTTAAGTTCAATCTTATTCTACTTAAGTCCCTGAAAAATTGTTGTAACAAGAAGATCCTTCCCTTCCTCCCCACCATTTTTTGTGACTTAGCATTAAGGCTAAGGCGGATCTAACTGCATGCCTTGTTTGCTTTAGTGACATTGGCAGAGTGGATTAGAACAAGGGTGGGAAAAATGGTGGATCCAACCAGCATCCAGACTCCATTTCCCAGCAGCCCCTGCTCGCATCGCTGCAACCGGTTTCCATGGAGACCCCGGTAGTGGCAGTGGCATGACAGCATGGGGCCAGGCTTCGCATAGAGACTGGAGTCAGCAGTGCTGGCAGGGTGTACGGCTGGGGATCCTGCAGCAGTAACAACATGGTCCAGAGCCGAGGTAGAGGTGCTGGGGCCGGTTTCTATGGATACCCTAGCCCTGCACTGTCATGGTGCTGCTGCGACTGGGGGTCTCCATGGAAACTGGGCACAGCTGTGTGGGCAGGGGCTGCTAGGAAATGGAGTCTGCCACAGGCTTGAGACAGTTCACGGGCTGGATTCTGCCCGCCCCTGGATTAGAATCATATTTAAATAACTAATATGTAGCATGGGATCCAGCCCACAGCAATGAGGCTGGCTCATGTAATTGTTCTCATTGTATGCCCCTGCAGACTTGCACAACATTGTTCTAAGATTTAAAATTTTTTTTTTTTTTTTTGCATATCCCCAAATTTGGATCAAATTTTATCTGAGATTGAAAGCGTTTAAAGGGTCAATCTTTCTCAAATTCATGCATTATTTCCCTCACTTGACAAACAGATTTTTCCCCTGTGTTTGTGCTTTGAGAACCTAAGTCTCCCCTATTATTTTTGAATGACACTTTGCATTAGAACATATTCTCTGATTAGTCTATCTGAAACTCAAAAATATCTACCTCTCTATTTAATCTCTCCCCTAACCTGTTAGCTATGTGATTAATTATTCCAAGTCTATATTCACCGTCACACCATTCACTGAGTAATTCCAGTCACAATACATGCCCTTATAACAGAATGGAACGAGAGGTAACATCATTGAGAGTTTGCTGCTCATTTTTAGCCTTTCTTGACCTTTAGTTTTTTGCCTTTTCTGTCGCTTAGAATCAAAAATACTAGGGGACCCAAATGAGTAATTAGTATCACATAAGACTTTTATCATTTCAAAAATTTTTGCACATACTGCTTTGGAGAGTTTGAAACCTGGGGATGTAAGATTAAGGTTATCTAGGATGTATTACTGACATGCTGATAATTCTTTCTAGTACCTTAAAAAACAATCTTGCTGTTATCCAGCAAAAACAGTGAATTTTAGCTCTGCAGCCACCAAACCTTAAGCAAATCTACCCTTATTGCAGGCTATGCACAGTTTTGTTTATTGTTACTCAAGGTTTCTACTTTATGACCGATCACATTCTAATTAGGAAAGAGAGAAAATTTTAGTTTGGCTTGTGCACAAAGGTGTATATCCAAGGCAATGTGTGTTAGCCTCAGCATATAAAGTTTGGAGACTCACACTGCAAAAGGGTAGCCAGAGAGGTTTTAACTGAATTAGGACCTTATATGATTTGAGGCTTAAGATGACTGTATAATTATTTTTGCTAATAAATTTAGACTAGAATTATTTATTAACATTACAGAGAAAGAGACATCGGTTTTAAATGTATTTTTATAAATTATACATATATGCTAAGTGGTGGGTGAGTGCATATTTTATAAATGATTCATAAATTATATGATGTGTAGCAGAGAATTAAAGAAACACCATGGAGCTGAAGCTAGTCAATACAATAAAGAAACATTAGCACATATGTAGCTCTGATTCCCTCAGCAAAGCTTTTGTAGTTTTACAAACACTTTTTATTTTCTTTTATGCTTTTTCTCCCATTCCTTAGTGTGTGAAAATTACATGCAAACAATAAAAAGAAAAAGATTGTAAACAAAAAAAAAAAAAGTGGAAAGTGGATTATGAAAAGAAAAACCTCTAAAAGCCTGATCAAGCTCACAAAAAGTAAACAAAAAAATCCCTCATTTTCCAGTTATCGTAATTGCAGATGTTATTTGTAACTGTAACTGGAAAACAAGCTTAACAATTGTGATTTTTTTTTTTTTTTTTATTTTAAGCTAGCAGTGTCCCATGAACAAAGGCAGGCAAATACATACATAAAACAATACAAAAATGGCTGCTAATAGTGATTCAGTTCAAGAGATACAATTTTGACTGTATTTCTGTATATTCTGTATTTTTGATGCTTATTAATTTTTTTCCTACTAACTCTTTGAATACGACTCCTAAGTCTCATGCACTTCAGTGACAATTTATGCATTACATATTTATAGTTCTAAAAACAATTAAGATATCACAATTATATGAATAATTCCTTTTTTACTTCCTAAAAGTCCTACTTTGTGTAGGAATAAATGGAAATCCAAGATGCTAGTTTTTATCATCAAGCTATCGCATACAATTCTTAGCAGTCACAGTCCCATTACGCACTGAGGTTGAAAATTTCAAAGTCTTAGGAATTTAGACCAGCTTTTACTAAATTAAAAGGGATGTATATCTAAACTGCCTCAACTGAACTGGAAATCTCAGCCTATGGTTAAAGGGTTAATTTTATACTATGCAAAATGTGAAAACTGTAATAGGTATTAATTTGTATAGCATGAGAAACTAAGCCTACACATTTATTAGTTTTTCTATTGTGCTGTGTCATATTATCTGACAACATATTTATTAATGAATTTATCCCTACAAATACCTGCATGAGGTAGGAAAAATTTATCACATATTACAGATAAGGAACCAAATCATAGAAACCCCATATAGTTTGTACAAAGCTGTGCAACAAGGCACAGAACATTCATTTCTTGAACAACGGCGCCCCACCTCTGACCACAACCACCCATCCTCTTTGAAGAATTTACAAGCAATCTTCAGGGAACCCTCTGAGGTAGATAAAAGTATTCACACCCCCATTTTACAGATTAGTTGAGGGGCAACCACAAATATTTTTATTATTTAAATCCCAGTAAGATAAAAATAACAGCATAAACATTTACAGTTTGACCTTGTATCCAGAGAGTAGAACATCACAGGTAAATTACTGGGCAAAATCATTTCATGTTCCCAAAACTCACTCCTCACTAACATCCAGGCCAGGCGTGGGCAATTATTTCAGGTGGAGGGCTGCCTACTGAGTTTTGGCAAGCCATCAAGGGCCACATGACAGGCAGCCAAGGGCAGATAATTTTAATATAATAATAATAAAATATTAATTTTTCTAAATTTTTTAGGGACCTTGCAGGCCAGATAGAATGGCCTGGAGGGCCGCATCCGGCCCATCCCTGATCCAGGCCCTCTTTAATACATCCAAGATGCTTTGGGAACAGTATCAACAGAAACATCACCCTTTTTTATTTTTTCCCTATGTAAAAAAATCAGAAACTCTACTCAGTCATTAAGATGATGTCAAAAAAAGAACACTGGCTTTGCATCTTACTCTGAAGAGAGGATGAAATATTTGGTAGAAGAATCTCCATATCCCTGCAATTCCCAACGTAAGAGTACTGGTATTGCAAGTTATACTCTGCATTCTGTCAGCTGAGCATCATAGTTGAAGGAAGCTATCACTTGAGGTTACAGAGCAACAGGCAGTCCTTGAGAGAGCTGCATCACAGCCTATGAAAGAACTTGTAAATGAGGGTCAGGACTTAAAACTAGACAACAGATAAAGAGCACAAAGACCTGCAGTAGTATGCTTAGCTCAGTAGGCAAGCTGATAGACATTTCACCTATAGTAACTGTGTACAGGATAGGGTTTTCTGGGTGGATGTTATGTCCATATGGAACAAGCTTCTGTCAGGTGGCTTTTAGAACCAGCCTCAGTCAAAGCATGTTGGTAACCACTGTGAGCTAGGACCATATCTCATTTGATGCAAAAGGACACCAACTTCAGGTCAATTGTGGATTACAAAATATATTATTTGCCACTGATGCAATCTGGACTGGTTCAGCAGCACAGTCTCTTCAAACTACTTTCACAAGCGGGGAGCTGATGCCCTTCCACTGGAGGGGTAAGGACAGTTCCAGACAGCCATCCCCCGACGTTGTGAGTGAGACTTCAAGAGAAAACTAACTGAAGGCTGGTAGCATCCATCTCTCTAAGCAGGCATGCTATAAGGAATCCATCTTCTCCCACATTTTCAGCTGGATCCCTAGGATTCCTGCAGCAGGTTTGCTACCCTGTACTCAGCTCCTAGCCACCTTCTTCTTCTATTTTTTAACATAAGGAAGAACTTCATTTTTCCAAGAATAAACTAAATATAAGGAAAAGACCACAACAAGTTCTCCAACAGACATGATGGAAGGAAGAAGGAATATCATTAGTCTGGAAAATTCTATTTACTCCACCTCAACAGAAGAAGGTTTATTTGTTCATATTTTCAATTGCTGATACAAGTGCAATTAAAACCAAAAATTAATGCAAGTTAACCATCATACCATTTATTCAGTGAGAGAAATCCTCAGTTCCTCCAACCATGGCTTTTGTATCTAGGGGTATATTGGGAATCCCACAGCTAGAACCCTGATTTCTATGTCCAGAGCTTCACCCACTGCAAGAGCAAATTCCATGTATTTTTACAAGTCCCTTAATAAAGTGTTGTTGTGGCAGGTGGTTTAGCATATTGCAGCTCAATTTTTATGGAAGCAATATGAATCTGGGGAACAGCTAAGGCCTTATTTCAGCAACCTTCTGTTACCAGGCAATATTGGAATACTTATTGCAAAGAGCTTTTTCTTATGTAAAATAAATATACTACCCACAATTTCCTTTTGAAAGACTGTAAACTCTTTATGCTCAGCTGAAAGACACAGCTGTTTATTTCCCTCCCACAGCTTAAGTGTTAACTTGATCATGTGAACAAGTATTTATTTTTTCTAGCCTTTATGTTTCACAGCTATAAATGTGTACCATAAGATAATTGATGTTTTCCCCTCCTGCTGCCTACTGGCTGCTTAAGTTTAATGTTTATTAAAATCTAACCTTTAATGGGTGAGTGGACAGATGGAAAAGTGAACTGAATGTTTAATCAGCTCTGTTATTCCAAGCACAGTTGAAATCAGCAATTTTCAGTTAAGTAGTACTTTAAACCATATTTTCACTAAGTTAAAGCATCCATCAACATACATTTCATGATGCTGCAATGTTAAAACTTGAGAGACTGGATAAATCCATTTTCATAAACATTTGTTGAGCTTGCAGTTTGGAAAATGTCATTGGCAAATGAGCATCAGGATTGACTTTGCTTTGCTTTCAGTGGCCAAACTTTAAATATTGTTTTGATATCAGATACACCTTCCCCTATTGCATGGGTGCTCCTACTTACGACATCAGTGAACAATGAGAAAAGCTGAATTGCAAAAAGAATAACCAACTGAAATAGGTATTTTAAGAATAACTAACATGTTGGGCTCTTTCAATAAATAAAAATGTTCAGGACAGGATTTATATCACAGTAAATGTTTGGTTTAGCCCAAAATAATTATTTGTGACAGAGCTCAAAAATGAAAGACAGAGGCACTAAGGAGGTAAAACAGGAGTTCCTTAAATTTTAACCATACAAGCGTTCATTACGTGGAGAATTGTCAAATGTATACACCACCTCAACGTAACAGAGTAGCTTGAAAAGAGTCCCTTCATTCAGAATAAATGAATGAATTACTATAGCACAGCCTATCATGTCACAATAAAAAACTAATTTGTCCCAAGTGACCGTGTATAGCCCAAGAAACCTTATAATGTAATCATATTCTAGTATACTGTTTGATGGGAACAGTATAAACATAGGAGTAAAACTGAAAATACAGTAACAAAATTGGCTTTTAAAGTTTTGTACTTGGCTTCAAGTCTGATAACTGGCCAGACTAATACCACACCTAGTAAGAAAAATCAGCAAGACCCAACTATATTTCAGGAGAAAAAATGCATTCAATATAAATGGAAGGACCTGAACTATGTTCCTTATTGTATGAATACTGGGGATCCAGAATTAACCTGACAGAGCTTAAGGGTAGTTTTATACATTTCAGAAGTGAACAGATTATAAAATAGTATTAAGTCCATTTTTAAAAGTGGCCTCTAGGTTCTTTGCAACCACTTTTTTACACATACTGAATCAATCTTGGGATTAAGACTTATTCAGTAATGTATAGTACTTTATACAATTTAATTACTTTAATGTCATTCTCTACAGAGCAAAGTAGTTAATTCAGTATCATTAATAATGACTTTACACAGATAAGAGTATTGAAGCCAGGTCCTCTTTTGCTTGCTGCCTAGTACAAAACAGCTTAAATACACTAAAAAAGCTACACCACATACAACAGTAGTAGCAGGTCATTTTTTTCATGTCAGATAAGGTTTACAATAGTGGCTTTTTAACTTTGCAAGACATACAGATGATACCACGTAACAAATAATTGTGCAAATTCAGGCCAAGGAGGAAGAAACAACTACCTCCTTTTTCCAGGACCACTTTTTCCTGCTTTACTACCACCACTGCCAGACTTGCTAGAAGATTTTGAAGAGAAAAGTCTCGTCATGAATTCAGAAACATCAGGCAGTTCATGATTGGAATTCAGCATATTCATTGACTGCTCCATTTCCTGCATGCAAAAATTAGGCAATCTTAAACTCATAAAAATTCAGGTGAAATACCAGGTGAATAAGTTAGCATTTCCCTCCATCATAGTTTTACTGTGCAATAGCTCTCTATAGCTAGGGCCACATCACTAATTTCTTTATGCAACCGCAGCCAAATCCCCACTACACACAGAACTTAAAAAGCACTAGAAGCACAGGGTATAGACAAGACAACCGTGTCTTAAGTAGCCTTTACAGGTCATTTTTAAAGGCACTTTTAACTAAAATACTCTGATCTTCAGAATAATATTATTTTACCATTTTCATGTAAGCTCTTATTAAGTCATTAAGTTCTGTTCTCTTACAAACTCTGCATACTTTAAAGTTTTGCAGATATGACTCAGCTTACAAAAACTGGTATTTAGTGAAAGTCTAGCACAAATTTCAAGGATGGCCTGCAGTCAGCAATTTATGAACTGCTATTTTATTTTGACCTAATGCCTTTTAACAGCAGACTTAAACTTCTTCCTTTTCATGTGCAAAAAAAGTCTTCAGGCAAGGCCATCTTTCTCTCTGTGGCTAGTATCACTGTAGTCAGGTTAGTATAAATATCCTTTCAGTTGAAGAGAGTGAAACACTTACTATTCTTTTAAAAGAAATTAAGAATTTTATTAATAGAAAGTTAAATTACATTTCCAAAGTGTAATACTGTGTGTGTTAAGGACAGATTATATATATTAGAAAAATGAAAGCCAAACATCCAAAATTGTTTTATATCAATATTAATTAAAATGTTTTTCAAGTATGAGGTATTCAAAAAAGTTGAGTGAGTAGCCTTTTGCTTATATTTTGTTTGTATTTAATGCTTATACGGGAAGCACAGCTATTACATAATCCACTTTAATGTATTTGATAAATATGTGAACCATTTGAACAGAAAAAAAGCAAATTTTTGAAGAGAATACAAAATCTCCTTCATCAGTGAATGAATTTGAACTTTACAATGTAGGGAGGGTGCTGGTGAAAAGCATGTCATATTTTAATTTAACAAAGATTCTACGCTTTTCATGTGCCTAAAAATTGTTTCAAAAGAAATCAAGTCCCTTACCATCTGGAATTTTACATGAATAAGAACACCATTACCCAGTTAATAAAAATTAAAACTGTGTGAGTAGCTCATCTGCCCACAAAAGGATAGGTGGCATGCACCAAAGGAACAACAGCTTTTATTAATGCAATCTCTGCAGTTCTAGTGTAATGGTATTTCATATTCAACTTCTCTATACTCACATTTTGGTTTCTATTAAGGTTAAACTAGAGACATTAATCATATCCTGATACTGTTTTTAAAGGTCCTTCTTTAAAGATGCCTGGACACCTGTAAAGTACTACTGAAGACAGTGGTCATTAAGAGGAAGAAGAGTTGGAACCAAGTGAATCCCAAAAGCAGAAGCCACCCAAAGACAGGCAATGCGTATTTCTAAACAACAGAAAACATTTACTAAACACCTTGAATCTCCATTTTGTCCTAGCCTTCCGCTATTTGGCATTTTGCATGGTGAAAGGACAATACATTAAGATCATTTAAATGTAAATGACTACATTAAGATTCCATATCACCTGTCACAGTTTAAAGCAGTTAATAGTACATTGAGCCTTTAATTTTTGGTTGAGACACAGGAGGTGAAGATAACAGTAGTATTTTAGCCTCATAAAAACACACTTTATAGGTTGATCAGAGGTTTACAAAATACTCTATTTTGAAGAAAAAAATTAGGAGACTTACAAGAGAAGCAGAAGCAGGTAGAGATTTTTTTTTTTTATAGAAGTTCTGGAAAAATATGAGCTATAATACCTTTTCTAGGTGCACTTAATTAGCAATTTAAATTTTGTGTTGAGACTCATGTAGACTCATCGGTCTGAAATACTAGAACTGATAATTTAACTTGCACCTTTATTTTCACTGAATAAACACAGCGGTCTATTAATGCTTCCCAAAAAATCAACTTTTTCTCCTACACTTTCAATTACTGTTGATCAGCACAAGGTTTTACCTACTGAGTTTACTACTTACCCGTCTCATATCAGGATCACTGGTGTTCACAACTTTAGGCAATAATACAAATATCAGTAATGGAAGAACCATCATCATCACCTACACATAAAAAAAAATATTTCTTTAGCTTAGAAATCACAGTTCAAAAAGATTACAATTTTTTATAATTAATATGCAATTAGAACTCTGCCTACGAAGACATCTGTGGGCCCAGATGTAACCCAAACAGCATAAATTAGCTCAACTTTAAACCTAGTCTAAATCCCACAAGGAACAAGAACATCAGTACAGATGTTCCATCCATCCATCCAGGAAGAGCACACACCAACTGCTGAAGCTTCCTTAGCCTGACAAAGGGTTTTTGAACCCAAAAGCTTGCTTAATAACTATTCTCCAACCATTTGGGTTGGTCTAATAAAAGATATCAAATTCACCTAAGGAACCTTGTCTGCTGATGATAAATAAGTTATTTATTAATTTCCCAAGTACTGCTATTCTATTTAATTGTGAGCACTCCCAAGGACATTAAAAACATCTAAAAGGATTTGGTTGGGACTGAGTTCTATTCCCTGTCAAACTAGTCATCATTAAATCTATCTGCAACATGATGCCCTTAAAAATTACAAATCATAAATCATATTAGAAGAGGGATACCTTTAATTGTGCCAGCCATAGTTAGACTTCCTTTAAACATGAACATACATGTAAGTATGTACAATTATTATTTGTTAATATATTTTATGACTGCCAATTAAAACTTAAGAACATAATACTGTTTGGGCAGTACTTATTCTATCAGGTTTTATATCAGTTGCCTATGCTTTACCACAGAAGAAGACACTGTTAGAGCACTCCCTCTGGGTTTTCCTCACTCTCAGACATTTGTCAGTACAGGATCATGGTATACGTGCACAGTTTTGTTTATTTTTTTTACAACTAAAATTAAAAAGTAGAGAGTGTTTGGTACCTCTAATAAAAAAAAAAAAAAAAGCTAATCAAGCACATTTACAATTACAGCATTTTATAGGCAAGCGAAGAATGAGACCAAGCAAGCCAAAGCATTCTTTTAACTCATTTTAATACAAAGGCAAATTCTTCACCAACTTTAGGATGCACTGTATTTTCTTATTATTGCTGAGGGGTCTCCCATGAGTGCAATTTTTTTCTCAGCATATTAAGACCTAATAACACAGTCATTTATATGCTACTTAAATATTTAAAGCAAAAAGTAAGGCTTTCATCAGACAAATGATTTTAACTGTGCAAAGAGCAAAGAACTCAATCAGTAGATTAACACTTTATTGTGAAGTTATTAAATATTAATTATTTATTAGTTATTTGTAAGTATGGCTATGTTTATCCTGTTCTAATGCCTTTCCTTATTTATGCAACAAAGAGCAAAACAATTTTCTTGCTAGCTGAGATGATGACATTTTAAATCTATATTGCATCTTTGGCTTCATCCAATTATTGGTAAGGCTTTTTCATTAACCACCAGCTTGCAGCTGCAGCTGATAACCATCCATCCCTAGAGATGGATGTCTCATATGTAATGTCTCTGAAAACAAGCCTACCTTAAGACCTGCACTTTTTCTGTTCATTTTCTCCATTTCTAAAAGTGCAAAATAATTAATTTACTGTGCCTGGAATTCTAATTGTTGTAGTTGGAAACTAAACCTACTAAATGTAGGAAAAATCCGAAATCAGCAGTAAATACCTGTGTGCTACTTGTATACATACCATAGGGTTCATTAGGAAGTCTGTCCATCCCCAAGACTCTCTCTTTATGAAGTAAGAAGGGGGGCCAGAAGATTTCATCTGAAGTGGATATGGCAGCCGGACAACTTCAGAGGTTTTGATGTAATTTACATATCTTGCTCTAATGAAGGAAATTCAAGTAATTTTAAAAGCACTTCTTCCTTTCAAGTTTGATATGCATTCCTATTAAATACTGAAATAATGTGATTGCCTTTAATAAAAAGTATGATGCCTAAAAAGGTTGTAGTGTTAAGTTTTCTAACTTTGGTGAGAAAAAAACCTTGAACTGATATGAGTTATTTGATTAAGACAATATTGTGAATAATAAGCACAAAGAATCAGTTACTGTAATTTTTAATTCGAGATGTCAATCTTTTAAGGGATAGAAAAGCAAGCAATGCAATTGGCAAATATTGAATAATAGCACACCATCACATATTTGTCTATAGCAAGACACTACTGCAGCTCAAAAAAAAGATAAAGGTAGCATTGCTGCGGATGAGGAGAGCTTTGGAAAATTAAGAGCAGACAAATAGAAGAGGCTGTCAGTGTATTTCATATCTGAGAGACAAGGTTGGCCCTTCATTCTGCATACTAAACATGGCAGCCTGCTCCTTCCATGGAAAAAGAAAGGCCATTTTCCAAACAACTACTTTGGAAGAGAATGTGAACAAAGCAGCAAAGACAGATTTAAGAGAGCTGTTTCTCACCTAGTCACAGTACAAGACAGAAAAGGACTATAAACTACAACAGGAAAAGAAGTCTAAAGCTTTTTTAAAAGATGAAGGAGAATTTAGAGGCAGATTCTGTTTCAAGCTGACAACTGTCAACCCAAGAAGTCAGTCTGCTGGAAGGAAGGAAATAAACAACTCTTCTAATTCTTCCCATTTTCAAAGATGAGAAGCAGGGAATGGAAGGAAAACTAAGCTAAGCAGATGCTAAGAAAGGTATACCTCTAAGTAACTTTTAAAAAGAAGTTAAAGTTTTGCTAGCAAAATGAACAACATCACCCCCATCCGAACTGAAGTGTGTTTAAGCAACACTGAATCTGGCTGGTAGTACAGTTATTAATTTGGTTCAGTAGATTAATGCATAAACAATCAGGGTTGCGCACCTCATTTTGCCTTTTGAAGTGATGTCTACTCGAACTGGTTCAAATTTATAAGCTGGGGATATTACCTCCACTACATAAGATCCAGAAGGTATATCATGAACCACAAAACTTCCATCTGTCCTGGGAAAATAAAAATAAAAATCCACCATACTTCAATATACCAGGGATATAAAATAAATAAATACATACATAAATACTAAAAGTTACAAGATCTCTACTATAAAGCAATTAAGTAAGAGTGATCAGGAGGAGAATCTAATCTTTAGTGCTTTCATAAAAACCTACTATATCCAATAACAATCACTCAAAATCATGAGCATAAGCCAGATTTATCATAACATGCATTCAAATGCTAACAGGATCAACTTAAACCTTTATTCTGCCCACCAAAGTACAAAGTGTAGGTATAAAGATATATATTATGCTTGGTATTTCTGCCAACACTAAATAACTGAGGTCTTATATTTCTGCAACTCTTAAAGTTAAGCTGCCACAGGAAAAACTTGGGTTTATGTTTATATTTTGCTTCATTATGGAGAGCAAGAGGTTTTTAAGTGAAGGAAAATAATTCAGATTTTGTCTATGTGGGAAACCTGTATGAGATCATCTCAAAATGAAATGATGAAAATTGAATGATGGAAGGGTCAGTGATATTTTTAGTCAGACTGGAAATAGTAAATACTCAATGAATATTTTAGATTAAAAGATTACACAATCCTTCCCCTCCTTTAATGGGGGGCAATTAAAGTGTGAACACTCACAGGTCTCCCCTAGACACTCACAAAGATCCCCCAGGAAAATCAGAGTTGATGCACCTAGTCACTGTAAAAGTAATAAATAGGTGGAATGTCTCCCTCCTCCTTCCAAAGGCTCTCTCAGATGCTCTTAAAATTTCACAAGGAAGCAAAAATGCAGAGAGTTAGTATGCTTAAGAAATGCATTCCAGTGAAGTAAAGCCTACAGCACTTTATAATAGGGTTTGCCCTTGAGTTTTTAGCCTGTTTTCTCCTCAAGTGATGTACGAATTATTTTTTCCCCACATAGAGGTGACAGCCTTTAAGTGATATATGCATACAGATTGTTTCTGTATCCTTTAACGACCTAAAGACATTTCGTTGTGTATCTACTATTTTCTCCCCCCCTAAACAAATGGCATGCAGAACACATTCCACTAGCATACTGACTGTGCAGGAGTCTTTTGGTACAATTTAGCTGAGTTTTTTTTTTTTTAAATAGAAGATTCAAGGAAAGAAGGTGTTTGTTCAAATATTAGTGTTTCTGTCCAATTCTGGCAACTGACTTAATCACTAATCTGTGTAAACTAGCCTTAAGTTTATGAAAGGTTATATGAAAGTTCAAGAGCCTATTCTCTATCACTTTCAATAAAAAAGGGCAGTATTATTGCTACCATGAATATACTTTTGAGAATTGAAAATTTGAGCATCTCAAAAAGCTAGCTGTCTATTTTAGTGCAACCACCCACTACCCATGAGGAGTGACAAGACACGGCAAACCTGTACCTTGTCACTCAGATGGAAGTCTCACTGCTGAGCCTGAAATGTTAGAGCTATTTAGGGCATGTTGTTCACTCCTCCAATACAGGACTCAGGTAACAACATACAAACATGCTGAACTCTTCCAGGTAACTAAGCTGAAATATTATTATAGCAAAACTGATGCTTTCTTTACTTTTCTGCAAGCAAAGAGAAATTAACATTGTAGCTAGGTTATGAAAAATTTAGTAAATGATTTTCTAGAATTTGGTTTCTCATAGTTGCAGAATGCTTTAATTAAGAGTGCTTTCATACTTATGCATCTCCCACAAATTAATCAAGAGTGAAAATTTAGAAATGATTATATTCCATCAGTGCCTAGGTACACTGGTGCCTGCAGGATGCTATGATTTAGTTATGCCAACTAAAGCCACCCTAACTCCAATTTATAGTTTAGATATCTTTCTGATACTCCTCTCTGAACTTTTTCCTTATTGGACTCCAAATCGAGTGCAAATTACATCCCAATCAAAGCCTTTGTACGTTTAGCCCTATCTGAGAAGTTACCAGTCCAGAACAGAGAAATTCCTGACCAACAGGGAAGGATTTTTGTGGGTGGTATCTTGTATTGGACCAACTCCATGACTGAGAGGGATACAACTAGTCCAGTAAAAGATATCACCCAAAAGTCCTCCCCTCTTGTATTTTTCCTGGATCATCATGCATCGTCATGGCCACGTCACCCAAACTTGACAGTAATGGAAACTCATGAGTGCAAAAACCTCAAAAGACTACAACCTACATGATAGAACACCTGTGAGAGGCAAGAAGCGCCAGGGTATTCACTGAGCTCAGAATTAAATATAGCTTTCTTTTACCCAGGTGGCCCTCAACCGTATCCTTAGGTCAGTGGTTCTCACCCTTTTTAGACTCGCGGAACAGCTCAGAAAACGCCAGCACTTCGCTTGTCACCTTTATTTACTTATGTATGTATGTATGTATGTATGTATTTATTATGAGTGCAGAAAAACAGGAGAGCAGTTTTGTTGCAAAGAGCACAGCTATGGATGGCTATTGGAAGCATGTGGGTTTATCTAGCAAAACATATTGGTAAACCGAACAGTGCGAACATTGTGCGCCCCACCCAGGAGGATCTCCAGGCACCCCAGGGTGCCGTGGCACCTGGCTGAGAAGCTGTGCTTTAGAGCAATCCCTGGGAAGGAAAGAAACCAATGGCAAGATCAGATCATGGGATTATTTCTGTGGGTTGGTGGGGGTCAGGGGCCTGGCAAATCCTCTCTCAATACACTGGGGACACGGGGACAAGGCCGTGCTGCAATCAGACAGAGACCCGGCCAACGGGGACACAAGAGCTGTCACTACCCGCGCAAGTGACTCAGGACCGCTGCACAGAGTGGCCACCTTTGCGTCAGGCCCTCCCCTAATTAGACTAAAGGGAACCCATGACGCTCAGTTCTCCCCCTCCCCGCCACAAACCGTCATGCCCGTGACGTCACCCGCCCCTGTGACGCAGGGGGACGTCAGGGACCCCAGATTTCCAGGAGAGGGTATTAGACAGCAGGGCGGGGGGCGCAGCCCCGGCGCTCACTTGAGGAAGCCGACGTGCTCCTCGCCGTCTACCAGGACGCGGGCGGCCGCGATCCAGTCCTGCGGCTTCACGCCGGGCACCACGGCCCGGCCCTCGATCTTAAACCGCTCCCCCGGGCCCGGGCTCGCCCCGCCCGGCGCCTCCCCCGGCCCGGCCCCGGCCGCCGCCTCCGAGCCCGCCGAGCCTGCCAGCAGCAGCAGCGACACCGCCAGCAGCACGAGCAGCGGTGAGGAGAGCCCGCCCGGCCAGGCCGCCATCGCAGCACCCTGTGTCACCGGGCCGAGGAAGGAGGGGGAAAGGCCACAGGTCAAACCCCTTCCGCGCATGCGCGGGAAAAGGGTCAGCAGCGTTTGGCGGACGGCGCATGCGGAAAAGAGCGGCGGGAGGGTATGGCGCATGCGTGGTGCGGCACGCGCCAGGAACCTGTGCCCGAGCGCCGCGGCGCATGCGGAGAAGGAATTTGCGGGACGTCAGCCGGCTTGTGGGTCACGTGATGCAGGAGCTTGCGGACGGGCTGTTTGCTATGGCAGCCGCTGAAGCGGAAGTGCTGGGTGTTGCGGGGGTGGGGCTGAGGTTGTGACCTGCGCTGTTCTCCTGCACCTGAGGGAGGGCGCGGGGAGAGGTGTGTTTTGCCACTAGAAGCGCACAGGCCCTTGCTCTGCGGGTGTGTTTGAACACTGGTGGGGCCCAGGTTATTCTTGTGGAGCGGCCATTTGTGTCCTGGGAGAAACAAGCTAGGCTGGTGGCTCCTCCTGGGAGAGCAGCAACTCTCCCAGGGGAACCTGAATGGGTGCGGTTGGACCATGTGTGTAATGGGCTCATGCATGCATGCATGCAATACAGCGCCTGGCTCTTTTAAAAGGGCCTGGTGCTGCATCATCACGTGCATTGGTATACATGGTGAACTGCGCATCAGCCCTGAGAAAATGGTGGCGGTGTGCTTTTGGACTAAAACACAATGAGGGTTTTTTAGTTTCAAAGCACACCGCTGCCATTTTCTCAGTGCTGAGGCATATTCCACTGTTTATACTAGTGGTGACACGTAGTGGGTGCATGGGGGGGTGGGGGGGTGTTTACCCTCTGACTGGCCACGCTTGCTGCTTAGGTGACGGGCAGAGGGGCAGGCAGCACCTCCCTACAAGTGCCGGCTGGGGAGTAGGAGCATTGTGACACTCCCAGAAGCAGCCACATCCAGTTCTGGAAGCAGCCATAGTGATTGGCTGCTTTGTGATCGACTGCGGGGGGCCCCCCCCCCCCCCGACTTGCTGGGGGGGCACATGTGCCTGTAGTTTATACAGATACACATGAGGCAGCAGCGCTGGGTGTGTCAGTTCATGTGCTCCACAGACTCGATTAATTGAGTCTATTCCGATGCGCTGGATTTCTGGAGCATTGGAATAGATAGGTATGTGTATAACTGCCCGTGGTCACTTTCCTGCAAGTAGGGTTCCCTTGGTTTCCCAGATCAGCTCACTTCAAATGCAAAACATGGTTTGATAAAGGCTTTCTCCCCCCACCCTCTCTAGGTCTCCAGTACGTGTAAGAGATTGGGTTTAACCCCCAAACATAGTGTTCAAGAGTCACCACTGCTCATTCTTAGCTGAACTGCCATTTCAGTCCAAATGCATCATTCAGCATCTAGTGAATACGAAATGCACCATTTGTAGTTTTCTAATGTAAAATGTGAAAACTATGGGTTGAATACATGCCTATTAAGCTGCATAATTGCTTTAAAAAGTACAAATGTGCATTTCCAGGTCAGCAAAAAAATAGCAAGAATTTTAGAGTACGGTTGTATTTAGTTGCACATGAAATAATTGCAAACCTGTAAGAACTGGGTTTACCTAGGAAAATAAGTAAAAGGTGCAAAAAAAAAAAAAGATTAAAAATTGATTATTTAAATCAGCATTTTCTGCTTGCTGATTGAAGACACTTGCCCTACTAAATGTTGTAAATCCCTTTGGTTTAAGTCAGTGCTTCCCAAACTTTTCCTCAGCATGACCCCATTTATGGCCCCATTTCCTCAGCATGACCCCATATCCTCAGCATGGCCCGTCACTCCCAACCCACAAACCCTCACCCTCGTGACCCCATCTGCTGATGTTCCCTAATTGAGGTTGCAACCCACATATTGGGAACTGCTAGTTTAAGTATTTTGTTTTCCTGGGATGATAAAGCTGTCATTGTCAGAAGCAGACATTCAGTAAAGACAAATCTACACCAAGCCACCATTTATTTGTCAACGTACGGGACACCCTGAATTGTTCTTCTGCAAGGATTTGTAAGATTAAAATGAAGAATGAGTAGAGATAAGTGGGAAGAAACGGTAATTCTTGTGACTCACTAATTCATTTTATCAGATATACTTAAAAGATAGCATCTCCAGGTCTGCTAGGAACACAAGCTACAAAATCTTAATTTGGGGTAAGGGTAGCAGGTAGATTCTGAGAGTCATTTAACTCAATGTTATTTTACACCAGGAATGTCAAACACAGAAGCCACAGACCAGATTCAGCCCAGCTGCCAGATCCACTGTGGTCCCTGCCCTACCCACCACCAGTTTTCTCGTTTTCTGTTGCGGTTCAGTACGCAAATCTGCAGCAGGTGACATTAACCCCTGCATGCTGGCACTGCTGACACAGCAGCTCTGGTAACCCTGGCAAGAAGCAACACAAACGGGATTCAGGAGCGGGTTGTCTGGCCCACGAGGAGCCATGAGGTCTGGATCTTGTCTGCAAGGATTCCCATGGTCTAGATACAGCTGACCAACTCTTGAATTTGACACCCTTGCCTTACACAATCATTACTGAAGCAGATGGCTACACATAAACTGTCCTTAGCCTACGAAACCCACTTACCTGTAGAAGAGAGAAGGGATTTTGTACCATATTCTAGTAATGTGGAGAGGATCCCTGCTCTTCGTGTATTCCAGAATGAAGGTTTCCCTCAGGTTAATTTTTACATAATGGTTACATAGAGGTGCCTCTAATGCAGAACATTAAGCTGCCTCAGAAATACTGCAGTAGGAAACACTGAAAATACAAGTAGCCCTGATATTCAGTTCCAGAAACTTCAAATAAGTTTGGCACAAAAGTAAACCCAGGAGCCATTAGCCAAGTCACCCAGCAGCATCAACAATGACTAACATACAAATATTCAGTCTTGCCAGAGAAACTCCCTCACAAAGGAGATTTTCAGGGCTGACACGTGGAAGATCTTTTTCCCAGAAGGGGCATGCTTCCCTTGGGAGAAATTGAATGAATGCTTGTACACTTGTTGTTTCCCCAGGGAGAACAGGGTTTTTCCAGGTAGGAATGTAATGCCTGTACATGGCCATACACTCACTCAAAGTGATGACATACTGCTCAAAAGGCTTTCCTTACTAACATTCTCAGTCTTCTCTGAGTCAGTCACTTCAACCAATTGTTGCTCATTCAATAAAGCTGTCAGCTCGAGAGTCGGAGAGCTGATGTCTCAGAGCTGACAGTTGATAATGTGTCAAATGAAAAGGAGGCATAGGATAAGATAATATCACTATACTGATAATACTGCAACCCTATCCCCATGTTTCATAGTTTCATAGTAGCTAGGGTCAGGAGGGACCTGAACAGATCATCTAGCCTGACCCCCTGCCACAGGCAGGAATGAATGCTGGGTTCACAAGACTCCAGACAGGTGATTGTCCAACCTCCTCTTGAATTTGCCCAAGGTAGGGGCGAGGACCACTTCCCTGGGAAGTTGGTTCCAGATTTTGGCCACCCTAACTGTAAAATATTGCCTTCTGATCTCTAACCTAAACCTATTCTCCATCAGCTTATTACCAGTGTTCCTTGTCACCCCAGGTGGTGCTGGGGAGAAAAGGGCTCTGCCTATTTGCTGTTGATCCCCCCTGATGAGCTTGTAGGCAGCCACCAGATCCCCCCTCGGCCTCCTCTTGCTGAGGCTGAACAGGTTCAGGTCCCTCAGTCTCTCCTCATAGGGCCTGTCCTGCTGCCCTCCAACCGAGCGGGTGGGTCTCCTGTGAACCCTCTCCAGGCTGGCCACATCCCTTTTGAAGTGCGGCGCCCAGTACTGGACGCAGTACTCCAACTGCAGCCTAACCAAAGTCGTATAGAGGGGGAGTATCACCTCTCTGGACCGGCTTGAGATGCACCTTTGGATCCATGACAAGATATGGCTGGCCTTGCTGGCTGCGGTCTGGCATTGGAGGCTCATGTTCATCTTGGAGTCAATAATGACTCCAAGATCCCTTTCCGCCTCTGTGCTTTCAAGAGGGGAACTCCCCAGCCTGTATGTATGCTGTGGATTCCTTCTCCCAAGGTGCAGCACCCTGCATTTATCTGTGTTGAACCCCATCCTATTCTCATCTGCCTACTTTTGTAGTCTGTCTAAATCTATTTGCAGCCTCTCTCTCCCTTCAAGTGTGTCCACCTCGCTCCACATCTTAGTGTCGTCAGCACACTTGGACAACATGCTTTCCACCCCCTCGTCCAAGTCGCTGATGAAGATGTTAAACAGTGCGGGCCCAAGGACCAAGCCCTGGGGGACCCCACTGCTCATATCTGTCCAGGTTGAGTACAACCCATCCACCACTACTCTCTGGGTGTGCCCCATCAGCCAATTTTTTACCCATCCAACTGTGCAGGCATCAATGCCACAGTTGCTTAATTTATTGATGAGGATGGGGTGAGAGACCAGTGTCAAAGGCCTTCTTAAAGTCTAGAAGGACTATGTCCACAGTGACACCATCATCCAAGGATTTAGTTACTTAGTCATAAAAGGCAATCAGGTTGGTCTGGCAGGACCTGCCTTTGATGAACCCATGCTGATTGCCCCTGAGCATGATCTCCCCTGCAGGTCCCCCACAGATATGCTCCTTGATGATCCTCTCCAAGATCTTCCCGAGCACTGAGGTGAGGCTTACAGGCCTATAGTTACTTGGGTCCTCCTTCCTCTCCTTCTTGAAAATAGGGACCACATTAGCCAGTTTCCAATCCCCTGGCACCTGGCCAGATGATCATGAATGTTCATATAGCCTGGCCAAGGGCTCTGCGATGACCCCTGCCAGCTCCCTTAACACCCTTGGGTGGAGGGCATCTGGGCCTGTAGATTTAAATGTCTAGCCCTTCCAGAAGATCCCTAACTACATCTGTGCTGACTGAAGGCTTGATAGAGCTATCCCCAAAATTTTCCCTATCTCTGGTAGGTGGGATATCCTGGTCCCTGTTCAGGAAAACAGAGACAAACTGTTAAAAATATCAGCTTTCTTGTCTGGCGTGGCCACCAGATTACCGTTTGTGTCTTGCAGGGACCCTACATTGCCTGGTGCCCTCTTCTTGCTACTACACTTAATGGTCAAACATACAAACCGAGCAGCAGAGGGACCTCGTGAAACTTACAGACGATCCAGAATAGAGCATCAAAATAGCACCAGTCTTTATATGCTCCATAAAATATATGGTATTTCTGGCAGATGTATATTCCAAGGCACCACAGGAGAACAACATAGTGCCAAGAGGATTTGACAACAGGGAAAAAGATTTTACAAAAATGCATAGTTAAAACATATTTCTGTGTCAGTGTTTTTGCAACCTGGATAGAAGGGATATTTGCCATGTAAATCTGTACTAAACTTTAATTTATTGCTTGTAGTTCACAGATTCAGAGGAGGCGCAGTCGCTTGGGTGCATCCCTTTTGGATTGGAGCACACTACAGGAACCTCCAGGGACTTCTTTAAGTCCCTGAAGTAGGTGAAAAATTCCCCTCCCTTCCTTTTCATGCTGAGAAGCACATTCCCTCCCGCTCCTTCGCCCACTGCTGCTGCTTTTCCCACCTTGGATAAGGAAAGGGAGAAGCTCTGGAACTGCTTCTGCCCACCATAGGGTCTAGGCTCAGCTAAGATGGAGACAGTGGCAACAGCACAGTGGGTGAATAGTTTCCTCTTTCCCCTGGGAGCAGGCTTGAGGAGGGGGAACACTGCTGCTGTCCATGTCCTCATTCCTAGCTGAGCCCAGCCCCTGCTCATTTGCCTGGAGTGGGCAGAAGTGGCTCTGCAGCTTCCTTTACTCCCTGGGACTGCTGGGAAAAGCAGCAGTGGTAGCTAGGGGAGCAGCAGAATGGGAGGAGAGGTGACATGCCTCTGAGCAGGAAGAGGAGGTGAGAGGAGGGGAAAGGAAATCCCATGGTGCCCAGAGGGGGAGGGGGAGGTGGAGGTGTAGCCTAGCCATCCCTGCAGTGCAGTTAGCTGCTTCTGCACCACCCTTTAGGAAATCCTGGATTCGCCCCTATGTTCTTCTACCTACCTTTCTCAGGCCTCTTGAGTGGAAAGGCGTAAGACCTCAGGTCATGCCTTCAAAATGTGTTTCCTTTATAAGCCAAGGCAGATAATAAGCAAATCTTGTGCCAATGGAGAAAGATACTGACTGATGATCTGGCCCCTCTGAAATCTGTTTCTTCATCTTTTAAATGGTGAGTGAACAGGGACACTTGATCAGAGACATCTCTCCCATGCACCCTTTTAGCAGATGCAATTCAAGTTGATTCCTAGCAAACTTGGTTAAAGTCAGTCTATTCAGCCATGAGAGTGGTATTCTTTTAACCTGGTACAGATTTGTAGTCCCTAATGCAGTCACCCTTCCTGACTGACTTGCTTACTATTCATTAAAGCAGCAGTCATCCCCAATAACCTTGGGGAAGTATTCTGTATCTCACTTTACCACTTCACTGCCCCAAAGGACTCTCAGATTTCTTATCAATGACACACAAGAATTCTTGCATCGAGGCAAATCTTTTATGCAGGAGATCAAGAGTCTGACAATACCATCCACAACAACCTTCCAAGGGGAAAGTGAAGAAGCAGTACTCAGTACTCACTTCCTGATGGTTTCAAAAAAAAAAAAAAGGAAGCCATCAGTAATGGTGTAGAACTCTGTCAAGGGAAAAATCCTGCCTGGGGCATTAGGAAAGAGACCCTTTATTAAGCAATATTATAGTAATAGACCAAAATACTAGCAATTAACAAAAAACAGTGCACTGTACGTGTATATTGTACATTTTGTTTTTAATATTATTAAAAAATAAAATAAGTAATTTCTGCTGCAGAACTACTCAGAAGAGTACAAAGATCAAATCATTACTTCTCCCATCCAGCATAATAACCTGTGAAACACAAAAGGCATGTAGCTCATTTGCATCAGCCTGTAAGTGGCTTACCTGAACTAGATGTGGAATTTATGTAGACAAGTCAGCAACCTACCAGGCTATGCCTGTTCTTTTCTAACACCAGTTTTTTACAGACTTATCATTAGAAGGAATCTCTGTGCCATCTACTGGTAGTTTCCAGTATTGCACTGTGATTGTACAGTACATCTAACATAGCTAATTATTTTTTAAATTAAGAACATAACTGGCAAGCTAATACCAGAGTCCAAATGCAGTCTTTGTGCTTCCCTGAATACAGGACTCCTCAAGATATTTTTGCTCCAAAGTAGGAGCAGAGAGGAGTACATGCTGTATCTTTGCACCGTGGCTCCCTGTTTGCTACTAACAATGTACCTGTTTCAAATTCAGTGCATGATGGTACTTTCCGTTGTGTAATGTTTTACACTGTATGTCAAAGACATCGCTATTCTGAAAAAAGGCACAAAACCATGGAATACTTTGTAGAACTCTATATCAAGTTGTTACCACCCATCACCATAGCAAATAGGTACTGTATAGAAATTTAAGAGGATAATCATTTTTTTTCTGAAAGAACACTCTTCATCCCTCCCCTGCTTGGTGCCACTTTGTCAGCTCCCATTTTTCTCCTTCTACGTCATCTTCCTTTCTGAGTCAGGGATATATTTCCCCACTCCTTCTAATAATATATGCCTAAAAGCAACAGCTGTTTTAATAATCTCTTCAAAACTGATGCCAGTAGCATTTACTATAGTTAAGGTTAAAATGCTTTCTATTGTATTGCTCCATTTGTGTATGGTTACATGTTTCTGAAACATTTTCATTCTGGTCTGAAATTTTCCATGCTTAATCTTTTTTCCAATGATGAATTTCCCCTCCCCCCACAAGAATAAGCAACATCTCTTTAGCCAGGGGTCAGCAACATCCAGCCTGCAGACTGAATCTAGTCTGCAGAGCCTCGGGATCTGGCCTTCAGAGCAGAAAGGCTTTGCTTTTGCCCATGCCCATGCTAGGGCCAGGCAGCTGGACGCTGCATTTGCACTGCTTCCACTTTTCTTTGTTGTGCACACAGCGTGTACAGTGTGAAATAAAAACAAGCAGGAATCTTATCGGGGGATAAGGCACAACGTCTCATTTATTGGAACATAAGACATAAAACACGCAACATGAAAAGGATAAAGAACAGTAAGGTTGTCTGCTTCACTCATTACCATGCATACTCAGTCATTCACTCATTCATTCATTCATACAAAAGAGACAAGCGCATACACACACACACACACACACACACAGAGTCCTGCAAAGTTTAAGGTGTTGCCAAGTTCTAAAATTGCTCAGGTCAGTTTGGTGGCTGGCCAGACTGACCACAAGAGATGAAGTCAGGTCTTGTTGGACGTGCTCAAAACTCCTTGCAGGTGGAAAAGACCCAAAGCCTTGTCTTTGTGTTCATTCTTTATAGTGATTGCTGTCCATACAAGCCTATAGACTCCGCTGAGTCAGACACGAAATTCAACCTCCTTGTCCTGTTGGCAGGCTGGGATTGGTAGGACATGATGGCTTTGTTGTCTGCAATCTTCAGGGGGGTTGTTGCTTGCAGTCTTCAGCCATCAGGGTGAAGCATGATCTAGTATTTGGTAATCCTTAACTGCTGACTGGACATCACTACAGCCTTTAATCGTTAAACTACAGAAGGTTATTTTCACCTGTGTCAAGAGGACTGTTTTCCTTCACGTTGTCACATACATACATCATTCACTCTTTTGTTACCTCTTTCCACATATGCCAGACATGCCACAAACCTTGCATAAGCTTTTTCCTTATACTAAATGTAAGTTCTAAAATTAAGAGACCAATAAGTCAAATATATCTAAAATCATGAGGCCAATATGTCAAATACATTTATACTAAGCAACAGGAAATTTAAAATAGATGGTTAATTCTAGAACACTAATAATGTCTGATCAAAATATTATAAAAAGTAAATTATAACAAGATAACTATCTAAATGGTTAAATATTTCATTATATAAAAAGAAAAATAACAATATAAGCCATCAAAGCAATTATAGTTACTGCAATACTACATTTTCACCCCTGTTTCCCAGCTGTAGTGCGAGCGCAGCTTCCAGCTGGTGGGGAACCAAGCCAGGGCTGGGCACCTTCTAGTTGCACCTGAGCTGCAATTTGGATGAGGAGGGGGAGACAGGGAGAAACAGCAGCACTGTGGATGCAGCTTCCCAGTAGCAGCAGTGTGGATACAACTGAAGGTGGGGGGGGAGTGCAGTTGGGGACAAATGCCAGCAGCAGCTGCCAGCATGGGTGTAGCTCTCAGCTGCCTGGACCCAGTGTAATTCCCATCTGGCTGAAAGCTATGCTCACAACCCAGCATGAGACTGGGGACAGGGAAACACAGCAGCGGTGGTGAACTGAGCACAGTTCCTAGTTGCTTGGTTCCAGCATGAGTGCAAACAAACCCCCCTCACTGCTGACACACCATGAAAGCTATCTGGCCTACACTGGATTGGAACCAGCTTGTTTTGGCTTGTTGCTTGAAAAGATTGCTAGCCCCTGCCTTTAGCAGCTTTAGAGTTAGAAAGAAGGGAAATAGTACACACATTTCTGCTGTAAGAAGGAAAACAAAGGAAAGAAAAGAAAACCTGACCACACTACACCTACCTTTGCTGAAATTTGAGCTACAGTGCACACATAGCTCTCAGAACTATTATATATTTTTGCCATATTTATAAAAATAATCAGTGATTAAACAAATTGATTGGGCTTCACTGCTGGCTCTATGTGCCTCTGCCTAAATGGAATTAACTCTATTCAGTAGTAATTTGTACACACAGTAATTTATCAATTATACCATGGATTGAACTATGTAGATACAAGAATCATATATGGATGTGGGAATGTGTGTGTTCAGCACACTTAAATTCCTCTATTGTTGCTTTTGCAGACATAGAGAACAATTATTTACATATTACTAGAATGGTCTGCTCATTATTAACATTTAGATTGCCAAGGATATACAAATTGGGATACTTTGGTATGTATTTTTTTAAATGCCATGTTAATTTTCTATTCCATTTGGGTTCAGACTACATAATATACAACTTTAGCCACAAGGTGTCCTCACCATAATACACTATATTACCTCCTTTACAACACGTTGACAAAGAATCTCAGCTGTTTTATTATGTTTGCATGTGCAATACTATCTTGAGAGATTTATCCATTTTTAGGTGCAGGCCCTACATAAGATTTTCATCTCTTTTACAGCTCCTGTATGTCAGGTGTAAAGAGTGTCCACAACACTCAGCTTCCCCAAGGGATATTTTCCTGTCTTTCCTGAAGAAGAAGGCAGCGTAGGAAGACAGCTTCTGATATATTTGCAAAACCTGATGGTCAGGGTTAAGAGGGGTGGGACTACAGTACTATGTGCTGTAAAGATGTTGAGACTACTGCATTCTACAGGCAATCAGTGACAGGCTGCTGTAATTTAGATGTTCCCCTGAAGAAATGGTGCTGAAAAACTTAATCTTTGGGAAAAATAAGCAAATGAAGAGACCACAATTGTTCACTTATCACATGACCATTTCTTATTCTTAGAACTGTCCTTTCTGCAGTGTGCTGTTTTGCTATTGAGATGGATCTATCAGTCAAAATCTGCTTGCGTGTGTTCCAGTGCTCATTGTTCGTGACTAGAGACATACTTTGTCCTTGAACAGGTATTGTCAGTAGCATGCTAAATAAGCTCAAGAAAGAAAGCAATTGTTTTCATTGGCTACATCTGCACAAGATGCTGACTGCACAGTTGTTATTGTGCAGTCACTTAGTACTTGTATAAACTTGTATAAATAAATAGTAACCGACTGCGCAGTAACCCACGTTACTGTGCAGTAGCACTGATGAATGGCTTCTTTTGTGATGCTGGCTGCTCAGTAACCGGAGACTACTGTACAATAGCATCGCATCATGGTTTCTGCTACATGACGCTATTGTGCAGTAGTTTTGGGCTACTGTGCAGTCAGTGTCTCGTGTAGATGCAGCCAGTGGCTCTATTTAGATGTCTTTGATTCCTTCTATAGAGCAGTCCCTGAATTTATCACCTAGTTGCTTGTGGCAGAGCTGATAACTTTCCATCCACTTTCTGTTTGGAATCTAAGACTTGCAATAGGAGCCACTGTCTGACAGTCCCAGGGTGCATCTACTCTTACTATTAGGACAGAGCAATAAACTCGGGTGCATATCATTCCTCAGTTTATTGCTCCCAGGTGCTGTGTTTGAATGTGTGCCCAGAACCACAGCACATTGAGCTGGGTCAGAGCAGCCCTGGCGGGCAGGGAGCCTGGTGGGGGGAAGGGGGAGGAGAAAGTGGGGTCAGCCTGCCAATCCAGGGCTGCTGCAATGCAGCTCAACATGCTGTGGAGGGGCTGGCTGGGGCACAAGGGTGCTCCAGTGTGGGGCTAGCTGGCAGGCAGTCCCCATACTGAACTATCCTTTTGCCCCAGTCAGTCCCATCAGTATCTCCATGTGCACTGTTGTACATTAAAGAACGTGTTGTAGGATAGTACTTGTATTTACAAGTACTAACCTGCAGTGGAGTTAGTTAGTTTCTTGTGGCCTAATAGGACCATACGTGTAGACACTGAGACTTTACTGCAGAGCTAATTAGGCAGCTCCACAATAAATATCTCATGTAGATGCACCCCCAGTATAGTATTGTGTTCCAGTTTCCCGGTATATATTTCTTTTGTAACTACTTCAGAGTTAATTGTCTTTAGCTAAAGAACTTGAAAGACTACTACCCTAAGGTTTCTCTCCATTTGCATGCAAGTCTCTGAACTGTTTATCATAAGGAAGCAATATAAGCTGTGTTGTGGTATACTGACAGTGGTAAGTGGGAATCTCCAAGGCTTTTTATAAATCAAATTCTTTGCTGTTTCTCCATTTTTTTCTGCTAAGCACTTTGATTAGTATCCTAAAGCATTGACATAGCTTGCTTGAGATGATACAACAAAGAGACATGCTGAAATGAGCCACTGGGGTGAATGATACACTATTATCTCTTATTAATCTGGAATCCTATGGTAAACAAACTAATTTATTGCATATCACATTGCTATTCAGTGAATTGTACAAGAGCTTAATTAAAACAATATTACTAGCAGTCTAATAATGAGAAGTAGTCTTTGGTGTTTAATTCAAGTAGATCTGTGCTCCTTTGGGTCAAGGGTGATCATGATTCTTATGTGATCTCAGTAGCATTTTGTTTCCTCTGGCATACTTATAATTTTTCACTTCGATGTTTTGGCTCTGGGTCATTTTTTGATTCATTCTAACATCACTGTCCAAATAAATGTGATGGATTTTTCATAGCATGCCTCACTCACATTTTGTGCTTTAAAAAACAAACAAACAACAAAGTATCCAGTGAGCGGAATATGCTGCTCTTCCCAACAAAGGCTTGGAGCTACGCAACTATTTTATCTCCATAATGCCAAAAAAAATTTCCATTGGCTGTATATTTAAAATTACTCTTTTGAGTTGTTGGAAGATTGGGTCATTTTACATTTCCCAGGAGAGCTTGTCAAACTTTGGTTTGGAAATAAGGAATATTTGAGTCATATTCAAGTTCCCTGTGCTGACTGTTTATGAGTGTATTTAAAACCAGATCCACCATAAGAAGTTATTTTATGATCTTTTGGTGAAATCCTGCCCTCCACCCCCAACCTTAATAGTAAAGGGAGTGCTGCTATTTGCTTCAATGCAGCCATATTTCACTTCTGCATTTCACGTTTAACAGGTTCTTTTCAATTACATAATTATTTTCCAAATGGTAGGGAGTCCTTTGAAGAATGGTTTCAGTAATATCATTTTAAGAGCGGTCTGTTTCTGCCAGGAAACATAAAACTGCCTACAACCAAAACCAATTACTATAATTTCTTTTTCAGAGTTCCTTTTGTATTTGTACTAAAGGATTATCTTTGTGGAAGTATATTACAAATGTAAGACAACAATAAATACATGTAACTTTACAGTTCCTGAGATCTCTTGTTATTGAGAAACTTGTTTTATTAAGCTGGCAATATTGTTACTTGGGAATTTTACTAGCTTTTACTTCATCAATGAAAAATATGCCAGTTTGATCATCTACATTTAGAGACTTTAGCCTAAGCAAAGATGGGACCACTATTTTGAACTCTAGTGAGTGACGTGTGTCCTTACAATGTAGCTTTGCCACAACAGTTCATTTTTGTCCACTCTGCAAAAATTAGCATTTTTAATATTGGACAGTCCCTAGAAATGTACAAACACTTAGCTTTGGTATCTGTATTCATATTCAGTTCTTGTTACTTTATCTCACAGATTTCCCTGTTATAAAGCCTTGCTTTGTAAATTTACGGCATATGAGGGCTTGAGAATCGAGCATACTTGAGTTCTTATGCCAGGTCTTATGCCAGCTTTGCCACAGACTTCCTGTGACTTAGTAAGTCCTTTGACTTAAATCCTTTAATAAGCCTTGATTATTTTTCCTTTACTGAATGAGTCAAATAATAATTGCCTTCCACACAAAGATTTCTGAAATAATTCATTCATTAGTTTCTGGGTTTTTTTAAAAGCAAAAGTGCTAAGAATTATTATTCAAACAAGGCAAGGACTTTGCAGAGAAGCTAAGATAACTTTGTATCAGTCTTCACCAGAGGGTGTTGGAGAGAGTTCAGAGTAACTTTTGGCAAGTGATAAGGGTGAGGCACTGTCAAACACTGAAGTGTCACAAGAGGTGCTAAAACGCCCCCCTGATAATTTCAGTGTGGTAAATCACCCAGACTGGATTTAATTTGTGGAAGAGCTCTGTAAAAGAACTTCACATGTAATACCAATGCTGTTGACAAAAATCCATCATTAAAATTGGCTACTTTATAGAAGCTAATACAGTTTCTATGGGGGATACTAGCAACTTCAAGTTAATACATTTATTTTAAGAAAATAAAGCTAGAAATAAAATATTTAGCTAAGTACAATATGATGGGGCAAGCTAGCATGACTTCTGCAAAGGAAAATCATGACTTTCCACCCTTTTAGAATTGTTTGAGGCTACCAGAAAAAAGTAATAGCAAACAACTGTTAAATATAACTTAAATATAGAAGCATTTTCTAAAGGCTCACCACCGATGTTACAAAAACATTAAATGGACCAGTCCTAGAGTAAAAACAGAAAGTAGAAAACCAACAATAAGAATAAAATGATCAATATGACTTGTGGAAGAAGGTTATTAAGTAGGCTGCCTGTTATTTATTGATTACACAGGAGATGATGGGTGGGTGTGAATGGGCCAGCAAATGGGAATGTGTTAATATTTCCATTTAGCCAAATTTAGAGAGTTGTTTTGTAAGAATCATCAAATGCACCTAATAATGGAAGGCAATTAGATCACACAACGGTCATTCCAGACATATCTTCAAGTTTAAGGGGAAAAACATGATGTGAACAACTCATGTAACTTGTTTGCTATTATTCTTTACTGCTATAATTAAGGACCTACTTAATTTGCAGTTTCATGGATTTTGTGGAAACCATGAAATCCAGGATTGTCTGTAAAATCAACAAAAAAAGCTTAAAGAAAAATAAAATGCTGGCACCCCAGGAAGCCAGTGGTCCTTGCTGCTGGGAGATGAAGGCACCGGCTGGTGGGGTGACACCAAGGGCAGCAGACAAGTGGCAGCTGTCCCCTTGTCCATCCCCCCCACCCTGGAGCCTCTCTACCAATCAGCGCTGAGGGGCAGGGCTCCCAAAATTGCCCCCAGATCTGCAAAATGCTCCCAAAATTGGCTCTGCGTGCTGCAAGTGGGCCGCAAAAACCTTTTTGTCTCACCATGATTCAGGTAGGTTCATAGCTATAATCAAAGTCCTGTGGCTACAGCTGGGTTGGGCTCTGTGATGATAGCAGCAGCTCTGAAAATGTTTTACTGTTAGGATTTCAGGCAGGGACCTATGCCAGACTCTGGGACTGTGCTGTTTCGTCAGGAGGTTGGGGGAACACAAGAATAAGTGAGCAGGACAACCAGAGACCCGGGAAAGTGGAAGGACAGGAATGAGATACATCTGGCTGAAAACAGTCCCTAAATGTTATTATTGGGACCAGTAAAAAAAACCAAAACCAACTACTGCATCAAAAGAGAGGTATTAGCAACACAGTGAGTGGACTGATAGAAAAGATAGTTGAAAATAATATTTTCCAGGGCTGAGTCTGGGTGAGCGGGGAAAGCAGGGCATTCCCTCTTACCCAGACTCGTGACTGGGACTACCAGGGATGGGTCTGGGTGTGCAGGGAAGGCTCTGCATTTTTAATGTTGTACAAAACCATATTTTTTATGATATGCATAGAGGCTTGATTGTTTTTCTTTAAATAAGCATAAATGCTAAATGAGCCACTTAGTGTTAATGATAAACATTCAGGATTGAGCATTTGTCAGTATGCTGTGCACAGCATACGTACTAATACCAGGTGCACACATGAGGAGCACATGACTGAATATACACACACAGCTGCCATGTGTTATCACTTAAATTATAGGCCTCTACATTTCTACAGTATGATATCACCATAATAGTTTTGATTTGTAGCCAGGTGCTGGGAATTTAGAGTTATTAAAACATCACCTTGGAAGCAGGAACACTCTGAAGGCATTTTTCCCCCTTATTTGGGTAAATGACAAGGTTGAATTGGGAGTTTGGAACTGAGCCAGGCAGATGTGCTTCTGCTTGTTAGAGTAGTGGAAGAAAACTGAGTGGGAGGAACTTGGACCGCCCAGAAAGTCTTGAGGAGAGAAGGATTGGTCTTACATTGTCAAACTCCACTCCAATAGCACACAAGAAAGGAAGGTGGATTATTGGACTGTCCAAATTCTTACATGGACATTTGTATTACCTCAGTAAATGAGCCAGCCAAGTTATGCTCCTGTATATAGAATAATACAATTTCAGATATGGGCTTAAATCAGCAAGTGGATGAAAAACAGTGTACTTAAAACAAATATTTCCCACGGTTCATGATTTTCTGGTTGCTGATATTTGACTGCTTGATGCTGGGTATGCTGTCTCATTCTCTGGCTCTCCTCAGATAATGTCAGAAATGTTTTCACTGTTTTATTCTAGTTGTCTTACAGCCTTTTTTTTTTATTCCAACAAACTTTTCTCGATGAACAAGAGGAAGAATAAAGCGTTCACTATTAGCTATAGTTTCAATGAAAAACAAATACAAGCACCAGAGTCAGGGGACTTCTAGATATCTCTCAGCAATTTATGGGAGTTTGACATTTTCTACCACAAGGTTCCCCAGCTCCTATGAGTCTTTTTTCAAATATCCTACAACCACCATGTTAGGGAAATTTGGAGAAGACAGACTGATTTCTGGGACAAAGTATAACAATATGAAAGCACAAAAACAAATGTTCTTTAAGCTGCAAGAATTTTGAGACCTGTACTGCAGCACAAGGCCTTTGGGTATGAACAGACAGACAGGTTATACAGACGGGGCTCACACAGTCCTGCTTACCCAGATCCGTCCCCAGAGAGTTTGGGTAAGTGGGAAAGCAGGGCTTCCCTTGCTTACCCAAAACTGCCTCCAGAGATCACATCATCCCTTCCTGCTCCATCAACAGGCAGGACAAGGGGCAATGTGGGTTTCGCCCAGTGAAGCAGGTCAGCTGTGCTGACACATCTACTTAATTCACAGCAGGTATTTCTAGCCTCAGACCCCACTGAAGGGGATGCAGCCAAACTAACTATCCGTGTATTTTGGTTTGTCCCAGCAACTGGAATAGTCTACTTTATGCAGAAGACATTTCAGTATCTTCCATCCAGCCAAGAGGCAAAGCGCAGTAGCATAAACTCACATTTGCTTACCTGCTGTTCTTAATTCTTATTTCTAATCACTCAGTAATTTGGTGTGCATTTTATTTACAATGCTATGGTCTTGCTCCATACACTCTTTCAATCTGCATAGGCATCAGGTCTGATTTGTAAAGGTTATTAGGGCAATTTAACTACTTACGTGATTTAAGAAGGAAGGATTTGGGGCTGTATTGCTGTGACAGTTGGGAACTTATGCATGCAAGTGAAGATCCAAAAGTGAGATAGAGATGGAGATAGCAGAAAAGGGTAAGAATGAATGAAAGGCAAGAATGGAAGCCGGTTGGAATTCTTAGTTTTCAGGATTCTGATTTGGCTTTCACCTTGGCCTCCAGTTGTCATTCAAGGTTTTTGGAAAATGGGTATTTACAACATTAATAAAAGTTTTTATTCAAGATTACGTGGATTATATTTACACAACGGAAGCCTCACAAATAGCAGAGAAAACCTGGACCTGACTTCCAGAAGGGCTCAGTATCCACAACTCTTTTCACTTGAATGAAAGCTAGATATGATGCTCAGCACATTGGTACACTTAAAATAGCACAACCTCTAGTCTTTTTTAAACAGTTACTTCATAGATCTCATAAACATTAGGGCTGGAAGGGACCTCGGAAGATCATCGAGTCCACCCCCTTGCCCCAGGGGCAGAAAGTCAGCTGGGGACACAGGATTCCAGCAAGATAAACATTGAATTGACTCTTAAAGGAATCCCGAGTAGGTGCTTGTACCACCTCTGGCGGCAGTCTGTTCCAGGTCTTGGGGGCTCGGACTGTAAAGAAGTTCTTATATCCAGCCTGAAACGGTGTTGGAGAAGTTTGTGATCATTTGACCTTGTCATCCCATGCGGCGCTCTGGTGAACAGATGTTCCCCCAGATCCTGATGTACACCCCTCATGCACTTATAGGCAGCCACCAGGTTTGCCCTGAGCCTGCGCTTTCCAAGGCTGAAGAGTCCCATAGCTCTCAGCCTCTCATCATAAGGCCTGTTTCCTGCCTTCTGATCATGCATGTGGCTCTCCTCTGGACTCTCCCAAGCTTCTCCACATCCTTTTTAAATTGTGGAGCCCAGAATTGGATATAGTACTCCAGCTGCAGCCTCACCAAGGCCAAGTACAGCAGGAGGATGACATCCTGGGATTTGCTAGAGAAGCATCTATGATTGCAAGCCAGAGTTTTGCTTGCTTTGTTGGCTGCAACATCACATTGATGGCTCATATTCATCTTGTGGTCAATCATGACCCCCAAGTCCCTTTTGGCCGTGGAGTTAGCAAGCATAGCACTGCCAAGCCTGTAAGTATGTTGTGGGTTTTTCTTCCCAAGGTGGAGTACCTTGCATTTTTTGCATATCTAAAAAAGGACTTTTTATTGTCCTTGATACGTGTGGCTAGTAGAGTTAAGATGTAGCCTTGGCTTTCCTTGTTTGCTCCCTACAGGTCCAGACCAGTGCAGAGTACTCCTCCTTTGGGGTGGATCCAGCCTTCCATCCTTTATAGGCCTTTCTTTTTAGTCACAGGAGGTCCGCTAGTTCCATGAAGAGCCAAGGGGGCTGCTGTGCCCTTTTGCTGCCTTTCCTCCAAGATGGGCTAGACATTGCTTGTGCTTTCAGGATCGCTCCCTTGAGGAGCAACCCCTCTTCCTGTACTCCCCTCCCCTTTGGGTCGTGGTCCCTTAGGGCCTCACCAGCAAGCCTTCTGAGCTTGTCAAAGTCAGCTTTCCTGAAGTCAAGGACTTCTTCTTTGCTGACTGACTTGCCAGCTTTACAGCAGATGGTGAAAGTGATCAGCTCATGGTCACTGTCTCCCAGCTTCCCTTCAATCGTTAGGTCACCGATTAAGTCATCCCCCGTTGCCAGTACCAGGTCGAGCAGCGCTTTGCCTCTCATCGGTCCATAGACTTTTTGAGTCAGATAGAGCTCATCCACACACGAGGAAGTTTTGCAACTGTTTAGATGTGGCCGAGTACTCTTCCCACGAGCTGTCAGGGTAGTTGAAATCTCCCATGACAAGCATGCACCGGGAGCGTGCAGCCTCAGCTAGTTCCCTGGCAAATTCCTGGTCAAGCTCTTGATCCTGGCTAGGAGGTCTGTAGTAGACCCCCACCATTGTGTCCCCTGTGCCTTGTTCACCATGGATTTTGGCCCAGTCTCTGATCGTCCTCCCTGGGTGCCAATGTCAGCTTGCATGGATGCATAGCTTTTCTTGACATAGAGAGCTACCCCCCCACCCCTTTTGTCCACACAATCTCTCCTGTACCTGGTATAGCCATCTATACCCGTGGCCCAGGCAGAGGTGGAGTCCCACCAGGTCTCCGTTATCCCTATGCGATCATAATCCTTTTGGTTTAGCAGGAGGACCAGTTCCTCCTATTTGTTCCCCTGGCTCCTGGCATTGGTTTACAGGCACGTAAGTGTCCCATTGGGGGCCCTTGCCTTTCCTACAGATCGCTCTGGGGCTGGGGTACGGGTGGATTCCCTTGAGTACCTTAGCCTGCTGGTTTTACAAAAACTGCCCAGTGGGCTTGCAGTGGCAGTACTTCCCCCATCCCCTGGCAGGCTCAGTTTAGATGTGGCCGGTTGAGCAGGTCAGCAAGTCTGGCTGAGAAAAGACTCCTCCTCAGCAGAGTGAGGTGGAGGCCATCTCTTCCCAGCAGCCCACTGCCTCCCTCACCAAAGAGCGGGCTGTGACCTTTGAAGCTGAAGCCTTCACGATAACACCAGCGCCGCAGTTGACTACCTCGACCCGTCTCTCCCTCCTCAGCCCATGACCCACAACCAGGAGGAGCGAGGAAAAGACCACCTGTGCCTCCAACCTCTGCTCCCAGAGCCCTGTAGTCTCTCATGACCTGGCTGGTGTTGCTCCGAGCTGTGTCATTCATGCCCACATGGATAAGGAGCATAGGGTAGTGGTCGGAGGGCTGGATGATCTTTGGGATCCTCTCGGCTATGTCCTAGATGCGGGCTCCTGGGAAGTAGCTGACCTCCTGAGCTAGGGGTCGGGGTGGCAGATTGCCCTCTTGGTCCCCCTCAGGAGGGAGTCTTCCATGATGAGCAGTCTGCGTTTCGTTTTAGGGAGAGTAGGGGTAGGTGATCCTCCCTTGCCTGCAGGAGCTAGCATCTCTGCAGGCTCTACTGGGGCTGCAAGAGGCTGGACTGGTCCCCAAGTCCTCCCTTGTCCTGGAAGGTGACCTTGGTCTACCCTCCACCTTCAGGGGTGAAGGGCCTGGCAGTAGGAGTCTATCTCCCGCTTACCCTCCTGCGCAAACTCCCGCACTAACTTGCGCACCTGTTTGCGAGGCTCCAGTTGTGTGGCTTCCTGGGGGACTGGGCGAAGTAGGAGTCAGTGTGGCGCAAGACTCTGCTCGGCTCCTCTCAGCTGCCTGCCTGCAGCTGATCTAAGCTAGTCCCTCCATCCACAGGCCTCGTTTACCTCCGGCTGTGCTGGGGGTCAGCAGGGTGCTCTGTGTCTGTTGGGGGGTCACTGGGGGGCCTCGGGGTGCAGAGGTGTGACAGGCCTTCACCTGTGCATCTCACGCCACTCCCTAAGCCCAACTGTAGGCAATTCAGAAAAGTAGGCTAATTGTAGGCAATTCAGAAAAGTCACTGAGGAGATTAAGGTAGTTATTTTTTAAATTATATTCACCATTACACATTTAGCCTCCCTGACTACATGGGTTCATAAGAAAATGATGGGGAGTTTATAACCTGGGGAATACGAACCCGTCTGGCTCTAAGCAAGAAAGGTTTCTTTCTGCCAGGCCTAAACCTGAGCCAAAAGGGGATTCTAAACCAGGAGTCCTCAGGAATAAAGGATGGTAGAGTAGGCAGCTGCAACTGGAGATAAGTTTGAGAAAAAACACTCATACAGCATTTTCTATATCTGTCACTCACAACTCAGAAAGATTCATTCAGGCCAAGCAGACTTACCCAAGTACTTTTAAGATTAAAAAAAAAAAAAGTGGTGGGGGGGGGGGGAAGGGATTGTATAGGCTTTTTGTTGGTTTACCACCTATCCTTGTTTGTTATGTACCTTTGGTTATATCTGTTCTGATAAACCTTTTGAGCCCCTTAAGTAAGATCATGGAGTTCTTCCAAGTGTTCAGTTCAGTTGGATGTGTTTTATCAACCAAGCTGGGAAGTAGAAGCTGCAGCCAACAGGAGCAGGGCCAAGCTTTTCCACCCGAGACAGATGAAGGAAACTAAGCATGTATTTACCTTATAACAATGAAGTAACTTTGATTTCAAGTCAAGAAACATGTTAGCACAGCCAGACATCATTCCTGAATGCTACTGAAGTACAAATACTTAAACCACAGTAGCTTCAAGTTATTGAGTGAACTGCCTCTTTCTTATGCATAAGCCAAAGGCCTTAATGCATGTATGCCTCAGGAGAAAATTGTGAGCCAAGCCTGTTAAGAATGCTTTGGCATAAACAATCAGCAAACGTGTAAGGGTTTTTTTTTTTTCTTCCATTTGTTGTGGTCTCCTCTTCCCAATACTGGTTGAGAGTCTTCCTTTGGTGTCTTTTCACAGCCAAGTTATAAACTCTGTCTTCTCACCCACACGGTCCTTCAGGTTTAAACCAGTTTCTGATCACTTTAACTGGTTTGTGTGTTACTTCTGGCCCTAGGTAGGTAGAAATCCAATTCACGTCCTGGTAAGGTTGTTTATAATAAAATAGAAAGTTATAGGGGTTTTAAAAGGCTGTATTCAGTACAAAACCTCCTCCTCTACTCCATTTGCACTTAAGTAACAACACCTACAAGTTATTGAAAATGCTAAACATTTCCTCTATTCTATATTTCAACTGGATTACTTTGCAATGTTGACAATGCTTTGGACAGTGAGTGTGGCAGATTTCTTGTGCATTTGAAAAACCTACAAAACTTGGCAGGTGTGATACAAACTGTTATAAAACTGAGTAAATTAAATTGACTGTGCCTTTTAAGCTTTATAGAAATTACATGAGATTTTTTTTTTAAATCATAAGTATTTTAAACTAGCGTTGGTGTGTGTTATAGCATTATCTTGATTTTTTTTTTAACTCACTTTAGTTATTACACAATACCCATGCAGATTGCATCTCAGTATTTCAAATTAAAGTACTCTTAAAGATCTTGAACATGAAAAATTATTTCAATAAAATTCAGTGTTTTTGCTATGCACAAACATTCATGTAGACAACTTGTTCACCTTCTTTACAGATAATTACACCATATTATATAAAAAAAAGTCAGAGGCCTATTTGCAGAAATACTTACATCAGGTTTATGATACATTGTTTTTACAGTCATTACTTTGGGTACCATGTTTTCATTTAAAAAAAAATCTGCAGTTGTAAAAAAAGAGTATACAGATGGCATACCTATCAAAAAAAAATCAGTCAGTCAATAAATAAATAAATTTTAAATAGGGGCCTGTTTACATTATAGCTTCCTTACTAGTTATTGGTTTGACTGAATAATTAAAAATGAATTTAAAAAACATTTTTCTAGAATAGATGGGGAGACTTGTACTGATCAAAACAGGCAAAGTGATCTATTTGCATAAAAAGGTGTACCACAAACTTGACAGCTATATATACTACTGCTATACTAGGTGAAACATTTAAAAATAGCCTTTGAAAAATACCAACCCACTTTGAAAATGATGAGATTTTATTTTTAACACATTTTACAAACATTAACTATCTTAAAATAGAAGCATACACGCTAGGAAGGCGGCCAGTAGCATTGTATGTTTTTACACAGGAAGAAAAGGCTAAGATTCAAGATATTGCTCAAGGCCATAAAGCAAGACACCATCAGAGTCTGGACTGGAACTCAGCTGTGGTTTTGTGCTTCCTTAAGACCTCTCTCTGTTAAGAGAGTAAGCCCTATACAGACTTGCAAATCATGAATGCCCACTAGACTTTTGAATGTTTTTACACAAATATTTATGTAATGACTCTGAAGGAAGTCTTACTGGAAAGGCATTCATTTCCAAATTACTAATGTACATGGTATTTAACATTTTCCAGCATTTGGTTTCTTCCATTTTTGTATTTCTTAGCAACAGAAAAACAGGCAAATGTCTTTAGATTATATGACTCTTAACTATTATATGGAGATTGAATCCCACGGTTACCTCTTCTCATACATTAGACTGGACATTCAAAGTCAAAGGGACTATTTTTGCATAATTCATTGTTTAAAATGAAAGTACACTATGAGCATTAGCAAAGCATTCCTGTGCTGCTCTACCAATTTAGGTTTCAGCTGTGGGTAATAGAAACTTCTTTTAAGTGCAAGAAGGTAATGTATAGTTTAGTCTCCATGGCTTTTCAGGCCCTGGGCTCTGTGGAGTCTGCTGAATAAGACTGTCAATAAATAGTGATCCCAATTATAAAAACTAACAAAAAATATGGCAACAAGCAAGTCTTTTTACACACACTAAATGTACATTTCATATGGCAAATAATTCAGGGTGGATTTGAAAAGTTTAAAATGAATTGTTTTGGGTTTTTGGTTATATTCTCTCATGTATTAAGTTTAAACAAAAAGAGTGCTAGCTGGTCAGCCGGACCTGGAATTAAGAAGTCAGAAGAATAGTCCAGAAACAAAAACACCCGAGCTACGATTTGATTATATTACATATGCCACTAATGGGATGCATAAAGCAACACAGCATTTCTACTCTGTAAACTCAGTAAACAAAAAAGAGAAAAGAAAAAAAAAAAGCATCTACTGCACTCTAGATGCCAGTATGAGAACAGTAGTGCAGAAGACTTACTTTCTTGTGCAATGGGAAAAGGCAAAGGGGGAAAGAAAACCTAGATAGCATACCATCTAGCCCCGTCTCCCGAACACGCATACACACTCCATACGTTTTTTTTATTACAAGACACAGAATAAAAATTGAGATGTTAGGAAAATTCACACTACAAGATTTATCTTAGATATAAGAGTTTTCAGCTTCCAGAAGTGAATTACGATTGCTGTTCTTTAGGAAGAAATATGTTCTCTTGGTTCCTTCAAATAGAATCATATATCAGCTTAAAAACAAGGATTCTTTGCATTCAACTTAATTGTTTAGCTTTTCCCAATCTCAGTCTCTTAAGCAAGGTATCAGAATTACTAAAACATGGATTCCGATAGTAACAATTCACATTGGTTCTTTGAGACCAGTTCAAAATTTGCTTAAGGGCTGTGTAGGGAGTTGGGGCAAGCCCCAGTTTGCAATTCCTGTCAAAACTCTTTTAATAGGATAGCCTTGGGTACTTTCTGCAAGTACTGGAGTAAAAACAAACAAATATTCTCCAACACAGCATCTTGTAGTTTTCAAAAGACAAGAATTTCATCTTCAGTGGTGTAATAAAGAACACTGCTGTGTAGCAGCCTCCATCCTCAAGTAGATACATGCTTCAATATCACAAGAAAGCAAACAAAAATAAGCCTTCAAGTTTAAAACTGAATTCATTGCTTTCCAAATTTCTCTCCCCTCAATGTAGTTTATATTGAAAGTTAACTTTCTGTTGGGTCAGAAGTTTAACAGAGGTATGTTCAATATTGCCTTCCATCTGCATTTAGTAACTATGATCTGATTAAAATATTGTATGAGGAAAAAAAGAAATTGTCAGCATTGACGGAAGCCATTCAGTTGATGAACAAGTGGCAGTACAGGTATAGGCAAAAGGTTGTTTTTAAAACAAAATAACGCCCCTCCCCCCCCAATGAATTATTTATGGATCTGAGAGAGAGACATTAGGGAAAGCACCACCTCCCTTGGAAGCTCATTCCATATTTTGGCAGCCCTTACTATAAAGAATGTCTTGCTTATGTCCAATCTAAATCTACTCTTCTTCAGTTTGTGGCCATTATTTCTGGTAACTCCGAGGGGCGCCCGGGTAAACAGTGTCCCCTATTCCCTGCTGACATCCCGATGAGCTCGTAGGCAGTCACAACATCGCCTCTCGGCCTTCTCTTGCAGAGGCTGAAGAGATTTTACATCTCATACATAGTTTGGTAGCTGCCTAAAATAAGTACAAATTAGGAGATAAGCCCATTCAAATAAGGCACACATGCTAGACAACATTTTTAATACTGTATTCTTATTAAGCCTTGCTAAAATAGAATTTTTTGGTGGGAAAGATCCATATTATTTACAAGTCAGCTTTACTTTTGCTTCTAGACCATAATGTATTTGGCACACTGGATTAAAGAGATGTATTCCACTTGAAATTGCAGTAGTTATTTCATTCAGCCTCAGGCCACCTTCCATTTTTTTTTTTTTTTTTTTTTTTTTTTTTTAAATCGACATGAAATTTGTTTCCCTCCACCGAAAAATCAACACAAAGATGGCTTTCCTTCTTCTTTACCTTTCTGTACCTTTTAAAAGCCTTTTTTAAAGATCTAGTAATCACAAGTTAAATTCAAAAGAAAAGAAATTTAGAAGGCCATCTTTCTGTATCATGGAGGATCACTATACAGTACAGAAACATCTTTGCTTTAAATTTCCTTTATGGTACTGGTTCCACAAATCCATTTACTATACTGGAAAGAAGAAATTCCATTTCAAACTCTTAGTGCATTACCAGGGAGACATCTTCAAAAAAAAAAAAAAAAGTCAAATACCCATCCTTAGTTCTCCTTCATTAGAAGGTAAAGTTTGATTAAAGTTTACTGTAGCTAAAAAGAACTAAAAAGGTCATCTAAAATTACAAAAGCTAGCAGGTGAAAAAAAAACCCAGCTAGGTTGAACTCTTGAAATGATTTCTCTCATACAGACAAGATTGTAGGATGGTGATAGGAAAACATAAAACTTCCAAATTATCTGAAGTACCCAGTTTAATATCCTGAAAGATTGTCTTGAAACAATAACAGCTTTGGAAACTATCAAGTTTCTTATTCTTTAGACAGATGGCATTATTGAGATGTTCATTCTCTTTCACAAAGTAGGGCATAGTCAACTATACAAAATGTAAGCACCAAATTCTGAAGATATTTTTTTCCTAGTTAACCCTTAGAAGTTAGCATTCATGACATGTAAACTCAAGGAAACTTAGATTCCCCGCATAGTGAATTTACAATATAGACGTTTCAGAGATGCCCCTATATATAAAGAGAAGGCAAGAAATCTTTTTCCTGTGAAGAGGTGGAGTAGAATGTATATGAAGCTACAAATAACTATAATAGTTAAACTTAAGTGTGAAAAAAGTTCTATAATCATCTTGGTTTTGAACTGATACAATTGCTTGGTGGGTGCATGTTCGTTCCATCTTTCAGTTTGTTAAGTGCACAGCTGGCACTTCATAGAATTTTTATCTGGAAAAGCATTTTCATTGGTTACAAAATAAAGACAGCTGTTGGCCTTAAAAAACCCAGACTTTTTCCACAGCAGGTGAGCTGTAACAGTCAAACTAAAAATCACATCAGTAAGACAAGACAGCTATGAACTGTTCTGATTTTGTTTTCACTGTGGTTCCCTTTGGATTTAAAGGTAGCATAAATCTGCCAAAATTAAAAATCAGGAAAACATAACTAGTTTTGAAAAAACTAGTATCAACTTTTTTAAACTGGAGGTAGCAGATAAGATGTTGTTATATCTGAAAAATACGGCTTATTCTGGTTGTAAACATTTCTAAAGTAGTAGATATAAATATCTGTAATAAAAAGCAGTGTGGAAGAAGTTGTTCTAGAAATAAAAAGGTAAATTTCTGAGCTTAAAAAGAAAAAAAATACATAAATTTAGTATATTTACTTAGCTGCACATAATTTAAATGATACAGAACTGGAGATTATCATATTAGAAATCGACACACAAAAAAAAGTGTTTGGTGAATTTATACACCCATCTGCAGAAGTTTGCAATAAGCATTTGTATAGGCTTAAATTCATATATTTTTAGTTATGTCACATATGAGATAAGTTTCTTAACATCAGACAGGCGGAAACATCCACTTAGTCAATGTGCAAAAAGTTTCACAAATTGAGTTCCGCATGATGCAAAACCCCGATTTTTATAGCAGTGTTCAATACGTCTTTATCTGTTGATTATAATAGATTTGTATTTCAATACCTCAAGCATTTTTTAAAAACACTAGTAGTAATTAAGGCATCTTGTTGTATACATTTTCTCAATAGTGCAAACAAAAACATCTTTAATATTTTGATTAAAACAAGATAGTAAATAAACATTTCTCAATGTAACTTGAAAATAGTAGCACATCTCTCTCTTTGAAACAGATAAAAAGCCATTATGGTGATCGGTTTTGTTGGTTCCTTATAACTGGTTCTATAGTTGTCTTCATGATGGTACAATTTATATTCTTTTATGCAATACTGTAGTAAAATACAGTAGCACTTAAACAACTTTACTGAGTAACTGGACAAATCCCAAATGCAGCAAAGGCATACAGTCTTCATAGTGCACTTTCACCTCACTGAAGTAAAAGTTGCTCCTATTACACATTTTTCCACTTCAATGTGAAGTAGATTGTTAGGATTTTGTTAGTGGTTTCATTAAACGGTTTTGAAGATCCAGTCCTCTTCTGTCAACAGTTCTCAGAAGAGAAGTCTTTTGGAAACGATACAAATTCCAGAGATATTCTACGGGATTATTTAGCCAAATATGCACACCTCATTCTCCAAACATCTCAGTGTAGTTGTAATAAATAAGCATCTACATCCTAGGAGAATAAAGACTGGTATTAATTTAAAAAACACCAAAATGGAGAATACCATATATATCCTACTGTATGCAATTGTTTCAGAGCACATTAGAAAGTAAGATCTGAAAAAAACCCTTTTCCCCAGTTCAAGACTGCTTCCTGCAGACATGATTCTTGTGCTGAGGGGAGGTAGGGAGGGAAGGGGAAAGAAGTAGAAAAAAACAACCTCCCTCCCTCCATTTCTTTGTAGCACACAGTTGAAAGTACCCAAGATGTAAAAGTGCTCAGTTATTTTCAAAATGAGTTTTGTTTGCAGATGAGGTTTTCCCCTCCTGCTATGATCTACAGACATAGATCCCCCATGCCTGCTGCTCCACACTGTTGTTTGTATGGCCTTGACTGGAACCTCTATTTCTCCAGATGCACAAGGGAGATTTGTAGCCAGTTTCAACAGCTCATTTCCCTAGGCTTTAGCTGTTGTGCTGCTCTTCAGGTAGTCCAGTGCAGCAGTCTAAAATTTCTGGCCCAAGTTACTCTATGGTTATAAGCTAGACTCTGGTTCTGATTCCTTGATCCCCTGCTATCTGGATGCAACACTGTATATCTCCTTGTGGGGAAAGCTAGAGTTCAAAAACAGCTGCAAGCAAGTCCCAGTAGGACAGGGAAACAAAACAAGATTCAGGTGTTTGCATGCAGCAAAACAGCAAATCTCACAACCATGGAACTGTGAGGCTTCACAAGGCTGCAAATGAGATACAGTGAATTAGGCAACACTCCAGAACCATTTTCTTTATGCTATATGTAGACTAAGACAGTATGCTGATTTATGTTCCACTCACATTATCTTGGCAAGAAGAACCAGTTTGTTTTATTTTTTAATGAAAGCTGACATCTTGGAATGGAATTCTATGATAGATGAATTCCATGTTGAGCTATGATTACAGGCATACACCAGTTATTTTACATGTCAGTTTTTAAAGAATCTTTGTGCTCTTGCATTCTCTCTACCTATCCATTGACCTTTTTATACCAGCCACACAGTATCCAAGAACTATACTATTACTAGAAAAATACATTCTTATTCTGCTGAAGTTTGATACATTACAAAAGGAAAGGGGGAGAGGAAAAACAAAACAAACCATGAATGCCACAGGACAGCTAACAAATTGCATATTAAAAAGGTGGACAACTCAGATGTTTCAGATCGCTCTTCCAATTTACTTGACCATTAATACAAATTTCCAGAACTGAAAATCCCACATCCTCCAAAATGTGTGTAATAAATATTCATGTAATTGATATCAAGAGTTTCAATGACCATCTATAACCAATGCATACAGATTACCTTAGCTATACTACCAGTATATCCTGGAACCAGGGTAAGATGATTTTCTTGTTTCCATAGTCCACATAATTGCTCTTTTAAAATCTGAATATTTCTGGAATAAAATGCATACAATTATAACTTCAGAAACAAGTATGCTATGATGTATGTTACTTATCTGAATGCCAATCTTCAAAAACAGTTTAACAGTAGATATGGCTTTTGAAGGACTGCAATTTCAAATAGAGTGCAGGGCTCAGTTCTTAACTTCCCGTTCAAATAGATTCAGCAGTTTTTGCAGTATTCATTATGACATGACTTTTGCTTTTATTAAAATTTCAATACAAAATTATTGAGAAAGCTTTTAAAACAGAATTTTCTGCTTTGAAAGAACACCATTTACTCCTTAAAAATGGAGCAATTTTTAAAAGAAAGTTTCAAAGTAGTTAATACATAAAACACTACAACAGAAGTAAAACACTTTTTGGCTGTGTGCATTTCAAGTTACCATGTTTCCTAGTTTTTTTTAATCCGTCTTATTAGAAGGGCTAGAAAGTAGCGTAGGTAAATTCAAAAGTTGCTTGAAATTGGCTACGCAGCCACACAAATGAGTTACAGTATTCACACTATTATACTCACCCATCCTCTACCTTTCCCATGTGTGCAGATAGTTCTGACCACCACCTTTTAATGACAGCTTGGAGCCAATTTAAACCAACTAGCACATATCTGTAACAACATATTTAGATATGAATAATCTCTCATTTTGATAGTTTGATACAATATCCACTAACACTATAGCTCAAAGATAAAAAGGTTCCTCTCTCTATGTAGGTAAATGCTCAGTTAAAAAAAAAAAAAGAGACAATAGGAAATCCATGAAGAATGACTGTATACCCTCAAACTGCTATTTTCCATTTTAAAACCATACA
Source organism: Alligator mississippiensis (assembly GCF_030867095.1). Lineage (NCBI taxonomy): Eukaryota > Metazoa > Chordata > Crocodylia > Alligatoridae > Alligator > Alligator mississippiensis. The sequence continues at coordinate 243,412,718 of NC_081825.1, read as the reverse complement.
TTAGAGCTCACGTAACAAAGAATTCCTTAAGATATTTTGCATTAGAGAATTACTTTCCTTAAATTTTATAACCTGGACTCATGATGGTAGTGGTGGTCTTCACAATTTTAATGCTGACTGCAAATGAGTCGTGGTACAAGGACAAAACCAGCTAGCTCCTTCCTCCTTGACTGCAGAGGAGCCCTTGGCAGAAGAAACAATGTGGCTTTTGCACAAAAGGTGAGGGTGGGAAGGAAAGGAACAGGGAGGGATGGGGATCAGGGTAGGGATTTACACATGAAGCTCTTTTGCAAGTTAGTTTCCCTACTGTTTCCATGCAGAAAGCTAACATCTGCTACAATGTAGAGTTTTGTGCTGGGGTGGAGGGGGTGCATTGGGTGGGTGCACAATGGATACAGTGCAGTAGCACTTCATTGCATGAATGGTGTTAGGGAAGTCTTTGGAATCATTTACTTTTAAGCTCCATATTTTTTAATATGACCACTCATTTTGATACTTACTCTTCATATTTGCTTTTAAGCAGCAGTTTTACTAAAGTCAATAGATCTACACAGCAACCAACTGATATATATGGCTTTTCTTCCTGTAAACTAAAAAATGAACATGTCAAATTATATGAATTTTTAACATATTAATTCTGAATCCCACTCAAACTCCCTCCATCCTGAACATTTTTTCTTACCTGCTGGTAAGCACAGGAAGGCAATCTACTATTACTCCAAGATCCTGTATCCTAGAGATATTAGGAAGAATAGAATATTAGTTGATTATATGTTACACCACTTAAATCCAGTAGAATTACTTTAAATTAAAAACACTCAGAAATTATGGTAAAAAAACAAAAACAAAAAAACACAAATTAAGGAAAGGCTACAGTTCTGTGGCAGGTTTGGGACTGCTATTACCTTTGGAAAGGAATTTAAAAATAAGGTTTTAAAGAAAACCCATTTGTTTTACCTCAGTAAGTAGGCTACCAGTTCACTTATACTTCTCCTTCTCCAGAAAGTTAAAGCTACATTCAGCCTCAAATTTCTACTGAAAAGAACTTGCGCCATAGTTTCATGGTCCTGAGAAACCTAAACAATGTTTTTAGAAAATACAAAAAGAATTTTAAATCATCAGTTATTGCACAACACATTGCTGTAAGAAAGAAAACTTTTTGATTTCTGTGTCATATTTTATCTCAATTGTAATATGCTTATTTGGGTAAGAGGAATTTCAACTTGATATAGACACAGACTCAGAAAACTTCAGATGCAGAAAGATCATTATTTACTATTACCTGTTCGAAGATTCTCCGTTAAGGAACCCTCCCTTCTCCCCCACTTCAACAACAACAACAACAGAAATCTAACAGTGCTATTACAAACATACAAAAATGGATGCCTACAGTTAGATACCTACATAAATCAATTTACAATTCACAGATGTCAAGCAGCCTGCACTTGTCACCAACTTCAACAGGAACTCCTGGCTATTCAATAATTTTGAAACATTCACATATTTGTTTCGGTTTCTAAACAAGGAGTTAGGAATTTAAAATTTAGGCAAAATTTCTGAAAATTCTACTACTGAACTGTATTTTTAATACCACCCCCCCCCCCTTGAATTAGAGTGACCACTCCAGAAAATAACCCACATGCTTCAATATCTGGTCAATTACAAAATATCACAATGAATGATCTATACTAATATGAAAATGCAGTATTCAGCAGTAATTTTCAATTTCAGTTAACTCAAGAAAGAGACAAATTTTGATTTACTTTACTTATTTAAAAGGCCTGGTACAGAAAATGCTGGGCTTAGCCAAATACTCTAATGAAAGTTTCCAGAGCCAACTAAATAAAACCCCAAATGAAATCGATGGATTGCAGATAATATGAATCTGTTATATTAAGAAATACTTTTAAAAGTTTACTTGCCTCTGAAAAAAATCCACTGTATTTTGATGATGGACCTTCTGTTTGAGAGGTACCAGAATCACTGGGATTTAATAACAATGTGCGACTGTCATTGTGTAGTTTTGCTGGCAGATTACCTGCACAAGCGAGCTCATTTTCCTTATTTGCCATTTCACAACTCCTGACCTTAGGGAACTGATTTTTTCTATAACAAGGCTTTGGGCTGTAATGTTGAACTTTTCTTTTGCAATATACTACTTTGAACAGAGAGCACGGGCTGGCCAAAGTTTGTCCAACTGTCGTTCTGCAAAAACAATACGATACATTAAATCAGTCTTGCCTCATTTGACATTATACACAATGTAAAAACTCATTAAAATATTAACAAATATAGCAATGTTAATTTTTAATCAAATCATTTTCTATCTTAGAAAAGGAAATGTTCTTTCTTATATTTTAAGAACTGTAATTAAATAAAATTAGAATAGCAGCCTTCTAGTATTATTCCTTCCTGCTTTCCTGGATATTGTCATGAGTTTCCAGAGGAAAGAAATTAGAAACAAAAGTGCTCTGAAATTAATATTAATCCATGCCGATTCAACCAACAGTTCAAATTCAGGGAATTTGAACAGTTTATTTCTTTCTGTAGATTCTAAATTGCAGATTTCCTACCTGTTTGTGTATGAAGCCAACTGTTTTGAAGATTTCTTACTCTATGGAAGGAAAGAAAAAGAGCCACACGATTATTATAAAGGCAGAAACACAAGTCCAATTTATACAGAAAAAAAAGAAAGCCACTTTACTAGGGTCCTTCCCTATTCGCATATAACTGAAACTTGGAAATAGTTTTTGCTTACTTTCTTCCATCGGTTTGTACCTGTAAAAGACCTACAGGTTTTATGGAGGTGTAGCTTTCCCTCCATACTGTCCTATCGGCATCCTGTTCAGTAATGAGATTGTGATGTCTTTGGTAAGTGCTGGTATTGTGACATTAAACATCATTTCTCCCTTTACCAATATGGTAGGTGTAGTAGGAGATTTTGCTTTACATCGTATGTAAACAGCACAACATAACTACATTGTCTAACATAAATCATCTGAATTTGATGAAGAAACTGCAACTGAGGAAATCACTGCTATCAGGTTAAGTGTTTTGAATACATTAGCTGTAAATATTGGGTAAGAAGGAGGCATCTTGAGAAAATGTAACTAGCATAGCTGGTCTCTACAATCCAACCTTGATTGCTTCAGTTTCACTTATCTGAATTAATTCCCCAACATCACTTACACTGTAAACATATGGATAATCAGGGGAAATTTTTGTCACTACTGCTAAGATTGTGCTGTACAGATTAAAGTTTAAAAAAAAAAAAGTTAAGCAGCATACATGTTTCTTCATTATTAAAAAGCTTACTAATTATATTTCTTTGCCAATAATATAATTTAAAATTAGAATTAGAAACCTGCCACTTTTTTAAAATATGTATTTAATATTTGGAATTTCAAACCAACAGATTTAATAAAAGTATTAAACTGCTAAAGGCACAAGAGCTTTTTCATGTGTACAGAATCTAGTCTAATTCCATTTAAACATAAATTTACATAAACATCCATTTGTCAAAATTGTCCAAGTCAGCCAACCGCAATCAGAAGTCTCTCCTGCTGAATCTTGCAATAACTACTTCTTCAATATGGTATTTTTTGAGTTTTACAGAAAACTTTAGGAGGCCATGGAGAAAATCTAGCAAGAATTCTGTTCCCCAAACTTATACAGTGTTTTTACACATGCTCTGGGGTAGAGGGGGTGGCGCTTTAATTAAAGAGCCCACAATGTCATGTGTATTCAGCATCCTGCACTTCAAAACAGAGGTGGGGCGCTTTAACCAAAACACATTTGATGTGCTTTAGTTAAAGCGCCCCCACTGCCATTTTGAAGTGCAGGGCTGCTGAATGCACACAATGTGGAGGCTGCTGGAGCAAGCCATTTAGCACACTCCATCACTCAATAGTCTGCTCTGACACATACTAGTTAGCATGTGTTGGAGCAGATGTCCAGCATATGTATAGGTGCCCACATTTCTCCCAAGTAGAGACCCAAATCAGTTCCCTCCACCTTGCATCTGGCCACATGCTTGTAACTGCATTGGGCACTCTTTAGAGCAGCAGTAACTATTGTGCTGATTTCTGGTGGAAGTAGCAGACCATAGAAGGAGCCTGCCTTCAGCTTCATCTCCAGCTCTGCTCCGTGAAACTAAGCAGAAATCCTACCCTACAAAAATGAAATGGAGAGATCTCAGTGTGTTCTTAAGAGTGGGTGAAACCATGAATTACCATCTTTCTGGCATCACCTCTCCACAATTTTAATTTTGCTCTCAGCAAAATGCTTTTAGTGGGGCATATTTCTTTTTAAGCCTTCATTGCTCCTACATTATCTGGAGGAGACACACTTATGGGCTTCAGTTGGCTATGATCTTTAATTTCACTAACAACAATAAAAAGGGAACACAGTACTGCCTTTTTTGACTGGCAACACTGGGACAGAGAGAGAGAAAAGTGTGAAAACTGGTCTGGATAAGGGATGAGGTCCTCCTCCTTTGTCTGTGCTGGATGATACTGCAAGACTGGTTCTGATGAAGTTCACTCTCATCATAACATGAATCAATGAAAAGACTAGAAAGACAACTGTTGTATCATTTAAATCCAATATAAAGCAGGATCCTGTGCGCCAAAAGTTTACAGTATTTTATAGAAGATATAATACACTAGCCATGGGATAGAGACAAGACTAGTGCCAACATACAGCTTTTGCAGACAAACTGCAGAATCCCAAAATTAGTTGATGGATTGGTAGTATTCCATCAAGACAAGCAGTGCACAGAAACTTCAATAGTCATCATGAAAAAAGGATTCCCTATATTCAGCTCAGAATTTTCTAGCCACCACAGCCACCATAAAAGGTTATATCAAGTGGCCACAGGCTCAACTCAGATGGCCATATTGAATCTATCCAGCTTAGTTGTATTTATGTCATGGACTGATCACTGCCTCCTGCATTTGCAGTCAGGCAGAGAGATCCGTTCTGCTCATTTGGACTTGGGAAACATTGTTTCAGAAATCCCCCAATGCCAAGAAAATGCTGGATTATCTATAGTCAATCAATAGTTTAGTTTAACACTGAATAATATTTATCCCTAGTCACTTAAAAAGCAGTCCTTTACTGATTTCTTCTCTGGCTTCATCTTGATATGGCTCATAATTTAGAGATGTGAGATAGGTGAAGCAAGAGAAACTGGAAGCACTTGAATTCTCACACTGGTAAGTGATTTAGCACATAATAACATTTTAGTTAAACAGAAAAGTTTACACCTACTATGGTACAGTAGGATTGACATAATCCACTGTCAAAAATAGTAACTAACTGGTTAATTTAGTCTCCCTTCAGATGGAGATGTACTGCAGGTTGCTTGACAGATTAAAGAAAAGAACATAGTGAATTTGGACAAACCCATCTGCACCTGTAAATGCAATAAACATCCAGATTGTACAACCGTGAGGCTGTCTAATCTTTTTACGATGGAAATCACTTTGCTGTATTCCTCTACGAATTATACATGGTAGCATTTGTCAATAGCCTTTTGAGCTGTATCCAGATATGTGTGCACATCTGGTTCCTCGGGGACAACTAGCAGCAATGCACCTTGTGCTGCTGCTAGTGAATGCCTGTGCCACACGTGCTCTGGTGTGCAACAAGTTACCCAGGTGGGGTATGGGAGGTTGGGGCCAGCCCAGTGCTTGCCCCAGCAGCTTTACTTGGGATTCTGGGGGTGCCCTGGGGCTGCAGCAGCAGTAGTGATAATCCTGCCACACAGAACCTGGCCGGTAGTGTGGTTCTGGCCAACCATGCTCTGGCTTTGGGCACCGCATGCTGCTGGCATGCACACCACTCTGCTCTTTTTCTGCAGGTTTTTTTAACCCCTAGATATCCAGAGATCAAAAAGCCCTTCATGCTGCTCCCTTGACTGCTCCTACCAACTGACTGTGCAGTATGTGGTGCCACAGACATGTCTGCAGCACCATATACTGCACAGCTGCACTCAATTAGACGCAGCCTTGGGAGCCTACTAAAGACCTAGCATCCATGCCGATATTCAATCTTGTTTTTATATTTAGTAGCCGCTTTGAAAATTGTGGACCACTTATGATTCCTTGAGATTTTGAATAAGGATTGTCCTCAACTGGATTCGTTCCTTGCTTTCAAATTGACAATGCAAATGCTGGTAACTGTGCATGAAGTGTTAGTAACCGCACTGCCAATGATTCTAGAGGGGTACTAGAGATACCATTACTTTATTTGATGTGAAAGATATTTAGTGAACTAGTGAGGAGCTCTGGGATAAATAAATATCAGCATACTCTACATGTCCCTATAGCTGAGCATACAGAATTTCTCATTTTTGAGTGAAGCAATAAAACAGGAATAAAAACAAATTGCTCAAAACTAAAATGTACTGTGGTGAGTTGGGAGAATTTCAGCTATATCTTCTAGCTGCTCATCATCTCAGTTAAAAGTGCACATACGTGATATGCAACCAAAGTTGATAATTGGGGAGCCATTTAGAAGTCTCTGATGCTTTCAGATTGGACCTTCCTGGATAAAAGTGCCCTGGTTATTGTTACAATTTCACAAAGGTCCTTTTGGGTGGTCAAGATGAACCTCAGCTCTCTCCCAGGGAGGAAGGGTTTGCAGGGCGGAAAAAAGGGAGAGATGGTACCAATTCTTTAGCCCAATAGCTAAAGTCTGTTATTTACACATGCAGTCTATTGATGTCTAAGATTTTAAACACACCAACCTGTTCACTGGCTATGGCAGTTATGTTCACAGGCATCTGGGGAGACAGAGGTAGGTTGGAAGCTTCAAGTTTCTGAGAATGGAAGATGTAAATTTTGTAGCAATTTCTTGCTTGCTGGCCACTGCATTTGGCTTGGGATTTACTGTAGCGCTCATTGATTGTAATAAGAGTTGTGACAATTTAGCAAATATAAAAAAGTCAGGAAATATATTTCATTGATGTCAAGATGCACAGAGCTGTAGATAGAGCTCTTCTGATGTTAAAATAGAAACAAATACTTGTGGACAAACATGCTTTTGTATCAAGAACAAGATTTACAGTGCATTTAGAGATAAACAGATTAATCCTTCACCTTTATAAATGTGATGATAGTTAATTTGTGTGAGGAAATTAATAAAGATAGCACTTACCTTCTTCATGTTCTTATTAGGGGAATAAGAGATCCTTTTTCTGGGGAGATCAATGGGACAACCTTTAATATGCAACAGGTTTTGTTTTCTATCATTGTGGGCTTCAGAAGCCATAATCTCTTAGATACCTATATTAAGACAATAAAATGATAAGAGAAAATTTTTTCCTCAAAACTTCAAATGAGAACAAAAATTAGCAACTATTTCTAGCTTTTGGTATTTCTATGTGTAGGATTAAAAAAAGGAAACCCCAGAAAACAGAAGTGTACCTAAGACAAGAAGGCTAGGGACAGACATTACACACAAACCAGTTTAAGTGATCAGAAACTGGTTTAAACTTGTAACACAATAGAAGTTCAGTGCACATAAATCAGTTTCAAAATGGCTGAAACTGGTTTAAGATAAGTCTGATAACTGCATTCAGCCAGGTTTAACTAATTGAGCTCAAACCAGTCTATGAAACTTCTGTCATAGACCCCTTCCTGGTTCAAGGTAAATCACAGTCCCCAATGCTTTCCAGCCCTGTCTGCTCCAGAGAACAGGGCTGGCTCCACCACTCTGCTCCCTAACTGGAGCAGTGAGAGCTGGCTGAAAAGGGAATGGGGGTGGGAAGAAGCCTGGCTGGGGATGTAGCCCAGTCTGTGGGGGAGGAGGGAGTGCTCCCCACCACCCAACCCGCAGCTGGGGTTTGGGGCCAAGGAGTGAGGAGCCTGAACACCCCTTCCCCAGCTCAAATTTACTGCTGGCAGCAAATGTGGACTACAAATCCTAGAGGCACCTGGAAGTTGTGATGAGCAACCCTGCAGACTCCTGCTGCTGTAATTTTGGACTCCAAATCCCAGAGAACTCAGGGGCAGTAGGAAGAGGAAGTGAACACACAGCCAAAGGTGTGCTCTAATGCATCCTCCCCCCAGTTTCTGGCCTAAGCCACTGCATGCATGTGGCTGCATTTTCCAACTTAAAAGATAAATATCTGTTCACTGTTTCAATTTACTCTGTGCAGCTTAGACTAACTTGCAAAGACTGAATCGATTCAGCCTCAGGCTTTTTGACAGTCTGTATCTGGCCAGTGAGAGAATAGATATTTCTTAAGAACAAGAGTATATAAACCTATGTCCATAAACTATACGTAAAGAGTACATAAACCTATGAACAAGAGTACATAAACTTATGTTGCAGATCACCTTCAACATCATGAGACTTAAAAATTACTAATTGGACAGCATATAACTATTTATTTATTTTTACAGAATACATACTTAAGTCCCATAGCTCTTAATTTACATTGTTTACTGTATCCACAAGATGTTATTTAAATCAGCAGTTGCTTTTCTCAGCTCCTCCACTGCACTTTAATACTCATAATATATATTAGCAAACACAGATGTTCTTGTTGATTCTCCTCATGTTACATCAAGTACCAGACTTCAGTGAAGATAACATTAATCTTTATTACTCAGATGAAAAACAATCAGTAACTGCTGCTCCCCAAGGAAAGTACATGCTCTGAAGACATTTGAAATTGGCACAGATCAACTAACCAGGGGAAGGCAAGTGATCTTACTAGGTTTTATTTAGGTGTTTTGTGATTTTTAAAGGAGGTTTTAGGTCAGGGGTAGGCAAGTATTTTGGGCAGAGTGCCACTTACTGAGTTTTGGCAAGCCATCGAGGGCTACATGACAGGCAGCCAGGGGCAGATAAATATTCATTTTCTAAATTTTTAGGGGCCCCGCAGGCCAGATAGAATGGCCTGGCAGGCCGTATTTTGCCCACCCCGTTTTAGGTACATTAAGAATAATCATTTTATATTTCTTGCCAAAAGGACAACTCGTCCAGCAGTGCAGTTTAGTACTACTGAATCATTTCTGCTTCTTGCACTGGTTGAATGTAAATTCTTGAAACACTAACAAGTAATAACTTATTTTTTCACTACCAAATTCACTATGCTAGATCTCAACTGCCCTTCAGTTTCCCTGGAATTGATTAAGTGGGATTTCAACACAAGTCTGATGTTTGTAGGTCTTTTACACCAACTCATACCATAACAGTTTGGCAAATATTCTCAGCCAATTTATATTTAATGATCAACTTCTTTTATTGCTTACAGAATAGGGCAAGGTGTCCCAAGTATTACGTAGAAACTACTAAGTTCCGTTAATAACATGCTCCAGAAAATGCCTTCCAAATTCGTGCTTCATTTCTAACAGCATATAGCACTAGATATATATATTCTCAATATCATTTTTAAGAGGCCTCCAGTTTCAAGACTGTACAGCATAATGCATTAGGCAAGGTTTTGTCATCTTTCTCCTGCTGCGTCCATGCATCTTACAGGCAGTGATTCAAATGCCAGTGCTCTCAAGCCAAATATTGTGCCTCAGACAGACCTCTTCAAGTTGAAAGTTTGTATATGTAGGGAGTACAATACAGACTAGTACTCAAATTATAATTTGAAATAATTCTGCAGTGAACACAACCCCTCTGTCTGACTACTCAAACAAAAACAATGCTCTAATTCAGGGAGAGACAACTCCTGGGAAGGGACTGTGTCCACCTCACAAGGAAAGGCAAGTCCCTGTTCGTAGCCAGGATGGCCGATCTTCTGGAAAGGGCTTTAAACCAAGACTGCTGGGGGACGGGGATACACAAATTCAGACATGTCCAGGGACCAACATACAAATAAGCCATGTAGCTAGGGGCACTGGAAGAGCCACTTTTGTGGGAGCCGGGGGAATAGTTCTCCATCAGTGGGACAGGAAGACAAGGGCCCTCAGTAGGAGGACTCAGGTGCCTATGTACTAATGCCAGGAACACGGGGAACAAGCAGGCTGAGATAGCCCTCCTACTCTCTAGTGTGCATTATGATCTAGTAGGGATTATGGAGACTTGGTGGGACTCCTCACGTGACTGGAGTGTAGCTACAGAGGGCTACACCCTGCACAGAAGGGACTGGGTGGGGAAGAAAGGTGGAGGTGTGGAAGAGCAGTACACCTCCTTGGAGGCGGATATTGGCTCTAAATAAGGACAGTTTGAAATCCTCTGGGTTAAGTTGGGGGAGGTGCGCAGCGAAAGATTCCTAACTGTAGGTGTATGCTACAGATCACTAAACCAGGGGGAGGAACTCAATCTGGAGTTCACCCGAGAATTGACTGAGGCCACACGTGCCTGTGACATGGTTGTCATGGGCAATTTTAATTATCCAGATATCTCCTGGGAGGAGCACTCAGTCAAGTTAGATTGGTTGCGATCCTTCCTGACCTGCCTTGAGGAGCTCTTCCCAACTCAGGGGGTACATGGGTCAACTAGAGGTGACACTCTACTAGACTTGGTCCTGACCAAAAGTGACCGACTTGAATACAGAGGGAAGTCTGGGCAACAGTGACCATGAAACCATCGCGTTCACTGTCCGACATAAGCCAGACAAATCAGATAGCAGGATTGAAGTCTTGGACTTAAAAAATGCAAACTTCAACAAGCTTAGGTCACTAGTAGGGCATGTGCTGCGGGACCAGGGACTGAAGGTGAAACGTGCGCACAAAGAATGGTTGTTCCTTAAAAGGACACGATCCTGGAAGTCCATTCCCATGCGGAGAAAAGGTAACAGAAGGGCTGGGAAGCTCTCTTAGCTAAAGAGGGAAATCACGTTCCTCTTAAGAAAAAAAGAAAGGGGCTTATAAATAATGGAAGCTCAGGGCAGGCCCCAAGGAGGACTGTTCAATGAAAGCCTGCATTTGCAGGGAACAGATAAGACAGGCTAAAGCAGCAACTGAATTTAGATTAGCAACAGGAATCAAGGACAACAAGAAGTCCTTCTTTAGGTACATAGGGAACAGGAGGAAAACAAATGGGAGTCTGAGGTCATTGCTCAACAGCTTGGGAGAGCTGGTTACTGATACCCAGGAGAAAGCTGAACTCCTGAATGACTACTTCACCTCAGTCTTTCACTGGACCAAGGGGAAAAAAAATCACGCCACGCAGAGTACAGCATGAGCAATAATCACCTTCTTATTATTGCCATAGAATTGGTGTATGACCAACTAAAAAAAAAAAAAATTAGATGTATACAAAATCAGCAGGACTGGATGATCTTCGTCCAAGAGTGCTGAAGGAGCTGGCCGAAGTCATTGCAGAACCCCTGGCGAAACTCTTCCACAACTCATGGCACTCTGGAGAAGTCCCTGAGGACTGGAAGAGGGCCAGTGTTGTGCCCATCCACAAGAAGGGCAGGAGGGAGGATCCGGCTAACTATAGGCCAATCAGCCTAAATTCCATCCTAGGGAAAATCCTACAGAAGTTCATCAAAGAATCTATCTGCAATAAGCTTGCAGAAGGTAAGATTCTGAATGACAGCTAGCATGGCTTCCATCACTGGCAGGTCTTATCCAGTCATAGAAGGAGATTAGGTTAGTAAGGCAACTTGCCACCTGGACACAAGAGAACAGGTTGACATTGTATACATAGACTTCCAAAAGGCCTTTTATATAGTATCCCACAATGTCCTCACTAGAAAATTGGAGGATCATGGGCTTAACTCCAAGATAGTTAGGTGGATGAGAAACTAGCTACAGGATAGGACCCAGAGAGTCATAGTGAACGGATCCGTGTCATCCTGGTGAGAAGTGGGCAGCAGTGTCCCACAGGGGTCAGTGCTTGGTCCAGTACTTTTCAGCATCTTTATTAATGATTTGGATGTGGGGGTGAAGAGCTCACTGGCCAAGTTTGCAGACGACACCAAGTTATGGGGGAGCGTGGTCACGCTTGAAGATAGGCTACAGATACAGGCAGACCTAGACAGGTTAGCAAGTTGGACGGAATGGAACTTCATGAAGTTCAACGTCGAGAAATGTAAAGTACTCCATCTCAGGAAGAGCAACCCCCAACACACCTACAATCTTGGCGGCACCAAACTGACTAGCACCATGAATGGAAGGGACCTGGGGGTAATAATAGATCACAGTATGAATATGAGCAAGCAGCGCAATGCTGTAGCCAGTAGGGCAAAAAATACATTGATTGATATATGCCAGGGTATCTCCAGCAAAGCCAAGGAGGTGATTCTTCCGCTCTACTCAGCACTGGTAAGAGCGCAGCTGAGTACTGAGTCTAGTTCTGGGCACCACACTTCAACAAGGACATGGACAAGCTTGAGACTGACCATATGGGTGGCTCTTCTTTGGACTGAGACTTGTATGGCAAGCCATATGAGGAAAGGCTGAGGGACCTGGACTCTTCATCCTGAAAAAGAGAAGGCTGAGAGAAGACTTGGTAGCAGCTTACCGCTACATTAGAGAAGTACATCAAAGGCTCGGTGATCAACTGTTCACCAGGGCACCCAAGGGGAAAACCAGGAGTAATGGCCACAAACTCCTGGAAGATCAATTCAGGCTCAACATTAGGAAAAACCTTTTAACAGTTAGAGTGTCCAGACTGTGGAATAAGCTCCCTCCAGAGGTGGTGCAATCACCTATCCTGGAAATCTTCAAGAGGAGACTAGACAGTCACCTTGCTGGGATCACCTGACCCCCCAGTTATCTTTCCTGCTTGGTGCAGGGGGCTGGACCCACTGATCTTCAGAGTTCCCTTCTGACCTTACAATCTATGAATTAACTATTACAATTAGTGGTCACCGAAACAAGTTGTATTTTTTTTTTTACCATTTTAATTTGGCCATCTCTCTTAATATAGGATCAGTCATTCCTCGTGCAACATCATATACTTAGGACTTATATTGTTTATCCTTGTGAAATGAATGGGACCAACAATTATCAAATGGTAGGAGACAGCATGGACAGGGTTGGGTCATGTTCAGATGAGAGGATGAACCATGTGAGAATTACAGGTCCCAATTCTTGCTAGTCAAGTTTAGAGAGTGTCGAGACTGAGTGTCCAGGTTTACACAAAAATACATATTGTATGAGAGCTTGGGCAAATCTAACATTAATCTAAAATATAATTTTTTTTCTATTATGCTAAGTCTTGTGAAGGAAATTGCATTGATGCAAGACTACATACCTTGTTAAACAATTCAGTACAAGTTCAGTGGTCTGACACAGAAGTGAGATATTTCTTATTTCTAAACAATTACCTGAATTCAGCACAGAATGGAAGTGGCTGAAGCCTGTTACCATTCAACAGTTTTTAGAGGCCTATACTTGCAATATAGGTACATGTTAATATTACAAAAAAGTGTTCATAAGATAACATGCTTTAACCCAAGGCATTCATAAAAGAACTTAAGGTACAGTGGACTACATCTGCTTTAATTTTGAATGACAGCATCTCTGTGGAGGTTTAATACACTTTAACTTGTATGCATATTTAATTGATGCAGCTGTTGCTTTTTATTTTAATGTTACTCGATGTCATCTAAAGAGAACCATTTCAAGACCACTGCCCTGTCCAAATGTTGTGGCTGTGGCACTTAAGAGTTCTCTCATTACTCAAATGAAAATATTTTGCAACTGTTTAGGTTATTACTTGGAACTAGCACATCACCAAGGATCTATGTTTTCTGTTTGCTGTGAAAAAACAAGGACTTTCTCCTTCAATAGAGGAAAAATGTGGATTCTCTCTTTTAAAAGGAGAAAGCAATGGATTTTTCCTTGTTTACATGTACGTGGCAGCCAGACAACAGTAGAAAGCAACTCCCTTGAAGTCAATCTATGGGGGGGCCAGAGGCCACATGTTTGAGGGGAGGGAGGGGAGGGTGAAGGCACAGGTTATGCAGCAGGGGGACATAGGCCCAAGATTTCTACACCGCAGCACAGTGCAAAGCTTCATCTAAGCCAGACCAGCTCTGGGCATAAGCTGCCTCCATGGCTATCACTGCCAAGGTAAGACACCCCCTGCCTGCCCAGCAATCGCGAGGGGCATAACTCTGTACTGCAGCTGCTTCTGCACCTTACCATGGCAGCGTGGTACTTCCTCATGCGCTAGGTCCTGCTCGCTGGGCCAGAGGAAGTTACTCTGAAGCTGGTCCATCCCTGCTACACTTCCACGCCTTGCTGCAGTTGCAGAAAAATCTCGGGAGCACATCCCGTCCCCCCCACCTTCCACAATACCCATGCTCTTCCTCGCACAGTGGAGGAATAGGAGCTGGGGGGGGGGGGGAAGGGGACAATGACGATTGTGGAGTTGGAGTGAGCGGTAATGGCATGGGCAAGGCACCAGCGTATCGTGACTACTCAGTGCCAGAAAGCAGCAGGAGGAAGAGGAGGGGGGACAGCCACAGTGAAACCATATTATAGGGCGTTGGTCAGACCGCAGTTGGAGTACTGCGTGCAATTCTGGGCGCCACACTTCAAGAAGGATGCGGATAACCTGGAGAGGGTACAGCGAAGGGCAACTCGTATGGTCAAGGGCCTGCAGACCAAGCCCTATGAGGAGAGACTAGAGAAACTGGACCTTTTCAGCCTCCGCAAGAGAAGGTTGAGAGGCGACCTTGTGGCTGCCTATAAGTTCATCACGGGGGCACAGAAGGGAATTGGTGAGGATTTATTCACCAAGGCGCCCCCGGGGGTTACAAGAAACAATGGCCACAAGCTAGCAGAGAGCAGATTTAGACTGGACATTAGGAAGAACTTCTTCACAGTTCGAGTGGCCAAGGTCTGGAACGGGCTCCCAAGGGAGGTGGTGCTCTCCCCTACCCTGGGGGTCTTCAACAGGAGGTTAGACGAGTATCTAGCTGGGGTCATTTAGACCCAGCACTCTTTCCTGCTTATGCAGGGGGTCGGACTTGATGATCTATTGAGGTCCCTTCCGACCCTAACATCTATGAATCTATGAATATCCTGGCAAGGGAAGGGGGCAGGGGGAGCTCTTATTTTGCATGATAAAACCCCCCTGAAAAAAATCAAATACCAAAATGTATAGGTATTTAGAATTTATTTTATTATAGCGACTGAGGCACTGGTAGGCTACCAAGCTGCTTTAAAACTGTAAATACATTAATAAAACATTATGTTCACCTGACATACATACATATACCCACCAGCTTAACACAACGTTTATACTCTAACCTAATAGGGGTGCACTGATAAAGATTTTCACAGCCAATGCTGATTAGTCGATTATTAACCAGCCATATTGGCCGATACCAGTTGTCACGGCGGGGTCCTTCAGGAGGGCTGTGATCTCCTCAAGGCCCTCTCTGCGCGCTAATTAGGCCCAAGGGCACCCTCCATACTCGCCCGCCACGTCTTTGCTCTTAAGGAAAATGTAATAGGGAGGCTGCCCTGCGTCTCCTCGGGCACGTAAACTCCTGGACCCCTTGTAGGTCTTCCCATACAATGGGTGCTACTCAAGCACCCTAGCCTTGTGGGCTACGCATGGCTCCTACCACCCCTAATACCACGCCCCAAGCCTTGCTGATGTACCTGACGTTGGTGTGTCCTTCTCTATATAGTCTGCCCCCTCTCTGGGGTCTTCTCTCACAAGGCACTCCCCTCTTCAGGGCTCGCCGTGCCCTCCTTGGGCTTCCTAAAATGCTGCCCCCCTTCTCTGGGGCCTTCTCTAACACTGCCCCTCTTCTCTGGGGCCTCTTCTAAAAGTGTTGCCCCACTCAGGGACCCTTGTCCATTTTGGGACTCTTACCTCAAGCCTCCGGTCTTTCAGGCCCACCGCGCTGCTTCCCCTCTTGCAGGACGCTGTGCTGCTATCCCCTTTCCTTGGGGACCACCGCAACACCCTGTCCTTCTCTTGGGGCACTGTGCTGCTAACCCTTTCTGTCTGGGTCCACCGCAGCACCCTGCCCCTGTCCTGGGTTTTTCCCTGCAGCGCTAGCCGATTACTGGGCTCGCTACGCCCGTCCTGGGCTCCTCACATATTGCCCCTCTCGGGCTCCTTGTGCTTCCTAGTAGTGCCGCCCCCTCTTTGGGGCTCACTGTGCCCACGCTGGGCTCCCTAATAAAATCGTCCCTCTCTCTGGGACCTGTTGTGCCCACACTGGGCTTCTCCACAATGCGCTCCCCCCTTCCTGGGGCTCGCCACGCCCACGCTCGGGCTTCCTAGCAGTGCCCCCTCCTGGGGCTCGTTATGCTCATGCTGGGCCTTCTCAAAACGCCCCTCTCTGGGGCTGGGGTCTATGCACCCTGCACACAACCCGGGGTCTCAGTTCCCCGCCCGCAACCCACTGGTTGCACTCAATTGCGCCTCCACTGGCACGCAAGCTGCGCCTTCACTAGTGCTAGGGCACCCCGCCCCTATGGGGTCCCTATGAGGCCTCCTCCAACCCCTACAGCCTCACCCAAGCCTCCGGTGTAAAATACACAAACGCAAACTCAAGCCGCCTGGCTATAACTAAACTCAAAGCCCTATGGCTCCAACAACATTGCTCCATATCAGCGGTACTTGCTGCTAGGCTCCTCTCCGCATCCTCACTCCCAGAGCTCCTGCCTCCCTGGCTGCTGGCAGGGAACTGCCAGCCTGGCCTTGACTCTTAGCTTTATAGGGAGCAGGGCCTGGCTCCTACAGGCAGATGATTCTTATTAGTCGCCCTGGCAACCCGCAGCTGTACTCATTATGGCTGCTGGGGCTTTTCCCCAGCAGCTTTCCCCTCTCTAGGAGCAGGGCACTGAGGTGCGCCGCGACACCAATCCAATAGCCAATTTGCAAGAATGCAACCCAGCAGCTTGGAAAGCAGCATCCTGCTGGTAAGTCTGTGGGGAAGGGCAGATAGAAGCCATGGTGAGGGAGGGAGTGGGGCAGGGGCTGCACAGCTAGGGCAGTGAACGCAATCCTGGGGCCAGGAGTGGGACAGAGCCACAGCCAGCTCATCCAGAGGGTGCAGGAGGATGGGGAGGCTCCCTGCTGCTGTGAAAACCCCTAGGGAAGACATGGCGGGCATGGACCCCTCCCCCCCCAAATCTGTATGCAGGGCGAGCTGCCCGCTGTGGGTTTGGGGCCAGGGGCTGCTCCAGCTTCTTCCTGGCAGGGGGACTGGGCCAGGGCTGTGTAGCAGTGGTAGCACTGGGAGAGGCAACTATGGGGAGTTTCCAGACCTAACATCTGTGAAGGGACCTTGAAGATCATCAAGTCCAGCCCCTGCCCCAAGGGCAGGAAGTCAGCCAAGATCAAAGGATCCCAGCAAGATAAGCATCCAAATGTTTCTTGAATGAGTCCAGGGTAGGTGCCTGCAGCACCACTTCTGGACGGAGTGTATTCCAGGCCTTGGGGGCTCAGACAGTAAAGAAAAATTTCCTTATGTCCAGACTAAAACAGTCTTGGAGGAGTTTATGACCATCGGTCCTGGTTATCTCTCGGGGCGCTCTGGTGAACAGATATTCCCCCAGATCCTGATGTATACCCCTTATGTACTTGTAGGCAGCCACCAGGTCCCCCCTAAGCCTGTGCTTTTCCAGGCTGAAGAGTCCCATGGCTCCCAGCCTCTCTTCATAAGGCCTATTTCTCTTGCCCTCTGATCATGAGCGTGGCTCTCCTCTGGGCTCTCTCAAGCTTCTCCACATCCTTCTTGAATTGCGAAGCCCAGAATTGGATGCAGTACTCTAGCTGCAGCCTCACCAAGGCCGAGTACAGCAGGAAGATGACATCCTGAGATTTACTTGAGACACATCTACGGATGCAAGCCAGTGTTTTGTTTGCTTTACCAGCTGCTACGGGCAGGAAGCTGCCGGGCTGCATTCCTGGCCATGTGCATGCATGCAGTATTTGTTGGTGACTTTAATGGCTACAGCAGCCAAAAAAAACAATGGCCTTTTATTGGTGCCAATCCAATATGCAACTGATATAGTGGCATTTCACTTTAACCATGGAAAAAAGCAGATTGTGAGGGTTTAATCAGATAATTTATGATTTTTAAAAACAGAGAAAACCAGGATCCCTGCACATCACATAAAAAACCATGAGTCTCATGCATATCCATCCCACCACGTGCTCATATACTGAAGGTGACCAAATTATGTGGAAAGAACACTGATGAGGCTATTACTATGAGCTAAGATGACAAATGGCAACTCCTCCTCTAGTTTATATGGGGAAAAATGCATTCATGTTAATGCTCACCAGAATTCTGATGACAGATGAAAGACAGAGCATGGACCAACTGCAGTTTGAATTGATCTATTTTGATATTATTGCATCTGTGGCCAAGACAAAAAAACAAAGAAACACCCTTTTGTAGTCATACTTTCACCTGTAATTAATCTCCTGCAATCTTATATAGAACTTGCCATGTTTGTCTTTTGCTTTACACCAACACAAACGTAAGTCTAGGTTATAGGCTTTTAGCCAACTGCCTTCTTGAGACGAGTCTCATAGCAGCTTTTACATAAGTTGAAAAGTTACATTTCTGTCACAACAATTTGTCCTATTACCATTACAAGCATGGTTACTAAAACAGTAATGAAATATATTCCTCTGCTTTTCACTGTGTTTACTTAATGCACAAAGTACTGTCAATTACATGAACTCAGTTTCTGTCTTGTTAACTGATGGGAAGGCTTCCTATAAACAAAGGATAGAAACTTTTCTCTCTTTCTTTTTAAAGGAATTTGAAGTAAATTTCAGTGTGCCTTAAAAGTTTTCTACTGTCTAGATAAACTTGCTTTGGCATCATTGCTTACCATTGGCTGTGGGGAAGAAGCACAAATTTTAACACGCATTCTTCCTTTTCCCATCCTTTTAAAGTTACCTGCTGTTTTTGACAGTAGGCTTGCCTGCAAATTAATCTCGTTTTCTCATAGTTTGTCATAGAATTAAAGGTGTCTGTCAACAACCATATATCCCATACTATTCTTTACCTCTGATACCAGGAGTTAAATCTTCACACAACATAATGTTTAGGATTCAGATCAGTAGGAATTAGGATGAGAGTTCAGTCTAAATCAAGACTTAAGAGCCACTGGAAACACAGGGCACAGGAGGAGAGCTGATGTTTGTGTACTGATGCCCATGCCTGACATCTAGGGCTCCAACTATAAATCCACAAAATCACCACAATGCACATCTGAAGCCTGCACAAGGTATTACTGCTTTCTGCACTGCCTTGTGGTAGAAGGGGAGGGTCATATAGGAAAACACACTACAAAAACAAAACCGGCTTCCATGGATCTGGACCCAGTGACCTAGCCTTTGCTGCAGGGTAACATTCTCTTCATTCATTCCACATCCCAGATTTTGGCTTCCTTAGTCTCTAAAAAATACATCTGCAAGTATCAGTGGGTAAGAATATAGTTGCTATTAAGAGTTTTTTATTTTGCTAAGTTCTAATCACAACTGTGTTTTGGACCTAAAAGAAAGTCTCCTTTATCTGATAAAAAGGTACTAAAAAAAAAAGACAAGACATTAAAAGAACAAATTGAACTAGGATGATATATGGCAGTGGTTCTCAACTTTAATGTTACACACCAACCCTCTATTACTTTTTGGAACCTTATGGCAAACAAATTAAACTGGAATCTAAGTTTTCCAATGGCACCAGGTAAGGGTGGTGAAGGCAGGACCCCACTGTGTCCTACTCCGCCCATATTCTGGCCCCACTTTAGCCATATCTGCATATCTGAAGAGGCAAGTGTGGCTCCTGACACCACAACTGCTCCTCTAGCAACTTGTATGCTGACAACCAGAACCAAATGCACCCATGGCACCTCCTACCAGCCCTAGGAGCATAGGAGCATCAGGGGAATGAACTAGGCAGAAAAGTGCAACCCCATGTCTGTCCATGCATATGCACAGCAGAGCACACTGCTCAGAGCCCGGGGCAGCCAGGATGGAGGCTGCAGAGAACGTCTATGGAGGCTGTTTGTCCGCAGTACACTGGGGTGCGCAGTACTGAGCAGAAGGAGGAATGATTGCTTTTCTCCTGGCACAGGGGTTAGGTGCTATGGCACCCTTGAAAGAATCATATGCAACATTCCCTACATGTTGCATCTCAGGCCTGTGTTGATAGTTAAGAGGGTGTGTTTTTTGAATCTAAGCTAGTTTAATGCGACTGAAAAGTCCTCTCAGTATCCCTTAAAAGGCACGCTAACATGTAGAAAACTACAACCTGGTCAGCTAACAACGTGAAAGAGTTGTATTAGTTATACCACTTAATTATACAGACAGAGTTAAATACCCCCACTACAGTGTTAGTAATACTGGTATAGCATACTTCTTTATGGGAAAGGACATGCCCATATGTAAGGACATACCAAAATCATGATTGTGTAAAAACCATGATTTCAGGCAAGCTCCACAAAAAAGCATGGGCTCTGTGCTTTTAGTAAGCTTCCTGGGGAAAACACAAACAAACAAACAAACAACACACCAAAAGGAGGAGAACAACTGTTGAAATAGCAAGATAGTTGCCACCCCTGCCCCTCACAGCCTATCAGGAGTGAGAGGCAGGGCCACTGGGCCCCTTTGATCAATCGGAGGCCTGTTGTGGGACGGGGGACGGACCAGTTCCACCCATGAAACTGACTGCTAGCCCTGCAATTTGCATGCAAAATTGGCTAGTTGATTTCAGTTAGACCCCTACCCATATGGTACCTGTACACAGGTATAATCATGTAACCAAGGTCAGGTCACAGCTTCACATATTCCTTAAGATTCAGGTTACGGTATCAAGACCGCTTTTAGTCATATTAAAACTTAAGTGAAAAAAAACACTAAGACCTCTCTTTACATCTCTGCCAGCATAGCTATGCCAGAAAAGTGTAGTGTAGACCAAACCTATAAATTCCATATTGCAGATAAGTTTGACTGCCAGGCAAGAGATGGCTGTTACCAATGAAATTAACTTAATATAACTGAAAAGATTTAAAGATGCAATGCTAGCTTGCTACATTGTAGGCTTTATTCCCCTCATTCATAATCTTCATTATTTTGTTGCCCTGGGGAAACGGTCTGGTATCCAGATAGGCATCAGCAGCTTAACGGCTCATGCTAATTGTGTCAAGCAGCCCCCATGTATGATAAGTTACCTTAACTGTGAAAATATCCCTTTTTTCTTTATATTCCCTTCTTCAGAAGACAGCAACAAATATCACTAGGTGGATTCGACTGAACCCAAAATACTTCATTTGAAATGCTGTGGATTCATACTTTTCCCCAATCCTGACTGGATTCCTGGTTGACTATTTCAGAGGGCCACACTGGGCAGAGTGCATCATATCTCAAGGCTCCCAGCTCTGGGTTAAGCTATAGGTCTAGCCCAGAGCTGAGGGCACACACTTTTCAGTGTTTCCAACTCTGCAGTCAGATAAGGCAGCGAGTGGGCAGGTATCTAGGTCACCACAGTAGTCATGGCCAAATTTCCAGATTTTGGTCCTGAAATCTTAGGCCAGATCCAGCCAGAGCCTGGAAATCCTGGTGTGAACTCCCAAGATCTGCGTAAGCAGTTATCCAATAAAATATCAATCTAAAGCTATTGTTACACATAACATGCCACTGTTCAAATTTTAAGCAGGCAGGGGCTGCATGCCACAGAGGCCACATCCGCTTGGGCTCCGGACACCCCTACCCCAACATGCAGTCGCCCCTACCCTCTGCTTCCTGGCTGCAGGTTTCCCCACTATTCTAGGCAGTGCCATGCCACACTGCTTTTGGGGCAGGAGCAGAAGTCAAAGCAGAAGGAGGGAGAACACCAGACCCCAAGCTGCTGCTGCAGCTCTAAAGATAGGGGGAGTGGCAGCTACATGGAAGTCCAGGGGCTGCAAATGAACCCCTTGCAGGCCACAGGCAGCCCATGGGCCACCAGTTGGGCAGTCCTGGTTTACTACATACAGACTGGTGCTTTTGCTGGCATGAGTAGGGATTTAAAAATGCAGTAGCTAGCATGGTGTAAAAAAACAACACCCTACTCCCCCCCATAAAATATGGGTCTACATTCTTGTAAAAGAACCTATATTGTTTTAACTCTTCAAGTATAAAAAATGCTTTCCAAACAAAATCACTGCTTCAGATAGCTACATGTAGATTAATTATATTGTCTAGAATGTCCCTATTGAGCTATCTGACAAAGCAAGCTGTTGCTTCTGAAAGCTTAAGCCTCTCTGAATTCATTAGTGTCACTGTGCCCTGGTTTCTGCCCGACTTTAGACTAACACTAACTACCCAGTCTGAACTAAACTGTGTTTGGGATGACAAAGGTAAACTATGTTCCCCTCACCCCAAAATTGCTAATTAGCCTCAAATCCTCTTAAAGAAACTTGAAAGCTCATATACTGATGAATTTAAAAAGAAGACAGAAAGAAGAGGAAGTTTCATACATCCCACCCTATTCTCCACTGCTGAGACACCAACTATACTGCAAATTACTTTTGCCCTGACTTAAATAGGGAAAGATGCTTTCCCTCCCTCTCCCCCTTCCTCAACTGAGTTGATAGCTTTATTGAAAGCTAGGGGTGCACCGATAGAGATTTTTTGGGCTGATACCGATGGTCGATTTTAAGGAACCATAATCGGCCAATACCAATCCAATTCTGATATACAGCTGGGCAACTTGGGAGACCAGCACTGGGCTGGTAATTTGGGGGGGGGGGGGAGGGGGGGGCAGATTGAGGCCCCCCATGGTGAGGGAAGGAGTAGGGCAGGGGCAGGCACTGCTCAGCTGGGGCATGAGACAGAGCTCCAGGCAAAAAAAAAAAAGCAGATTTCCAATACTGTCAGTTTTCCCCTATAATCAGTGTCAATCCAATATAGGACCAATGTATTGGTACAACTCTACTAAAAACATCATTTCATAAAGTGACGCAATATAAATTTGGTCCTAGCTGTGCCACTGCCTGCATTTTTACCAAATCAAGTTAATAACTGACCTTATTAGCTTTGTCTTTTATGACAGGGGGAAGGAGGGATGGGTATGTTTACTAAATATTGGCAAATTTGGCAGTTTTAACCTGTGTTAGCTGATAAGATTTCAGTGTTCAGTCACAGTTACGTTGTGTTATATTAGGTACATGGCTGCTTGCATTTTATTGCAAACATGTTCAAACACTTTTTCTTGGGGAAAAAAGTAACTACTATATTGACATTAGGATTGAAAGGTGTTATTTAATTGGCTAAGCTAGCTGGCCTAGAAAGACCCAAGCATGTTGCCAGTAGTTTACCTTAAACTGCAACTTGTCAGACAGATGCCTTGCAGGTCACCATGATTCACTGATGAGCAGTATTAGAAGGAAGGAAGGAGGAAGCTGGTGCATCACTGGTAGGAAGTCAGACACAAGTACTTCAGTGTAAGTTTTTCCTGAAACCACAAGCCACAGCTCTGGTAAAGACTGTGGTTATCTCTGCCCACAGGAGCCAGAGTGGATAAATCAGTTTTGTTTTATATTTATTTAAATTAAATTTAAAATTATTACAACATGCACTGAAGGAAAACATATGCTATAAACTATTATTATAATAGTTTAAACTAAATAAAACATTCAAACAGTATATGTTTTTTGTGAAGTTTAAAGAAAGCCAAACCACTGAGGTAAAGGACATCAATGGTCGAGTGCCTGGAATTATTTTGTAGAAAAGCAGCTTCAGAAAGCAGTTGCTTCTTTGGAAGATGCAGAGAAAATAGTTTCCTTTATTTGAGTAATTTGTTTTACTCTAAACTGAGAAACCAATTAGGAGCTGAAATAGCTCATTTTTATTTGCATAAATGAAAGATGTGTGTGTGAAGATGAGAACTACTAGTTCTAAGATCTTGAAGGATATATAGGTTTACCAAAAGTAGAGGTTGAGTCTGGCATAGTCTCTCTTTAATGTACTAAATGTTTGTTTTTGTAGACAAGGGAAATGGATCAAATCTATCCAGGCTTCAATAAAACATATGTTGTATCACAACAGGGAAAATAAATTAAGATGAAAGAGTGTGGATTACTGCAAGGATTGTAAAGTTGGCATGAAAGTGATTTTGGAAGGCATTCGGCTAGAGGGAAGATAATAGTGCAGTTCTCCAGAATTAGTTTTTGGACCAATCTGATTTAATATTTTCATTAATGACCTTTGTACCTGACGTAGGAGCACAGTAATAAAGTTTGGTAACGACAAATTAATCAAACATTGCCAATACAAAAGAGAATAATAATATCATGCAGGAAAAATTGGATTATCTTGAAGGATAGAAAAATAGAAATGGGATGAAGTTTGATACTATGAAATGCATAGTCGTACATTTAGAGACTAACAAGAATTTCTGCTATGAACTAGCAGCTCATTCACTGGAAACAGCAGAAGAGAAAAAATACCAGGGTGGAGCTGTCAGCTCCGGGATAACTATGACCTACCAATATGACACAAGTATGATAAAGGCAAATGCAATCCTAAAATGTATTACATGAGGTATATCCTGTAGAGCTGGGTAAGCATGAATATAATCGTACAAGACACCGATAAGAGAGATCCTGTGAGAACTGCATATAATGCTGGTTCCTCATGTTCAAGAAAGCTGAATTCAAACTTGAACAGGTACAGAAAAGGGCTACTAGGATGACCAGGGGAATGTACAAAGAAAAGAAGTTAGGTCTCAAACACCAAGAGGAAATGCTGCTTTCTAAATACAGCTGAGGGGTTAACACCAGGAAGAAATGCTATTTAAAAGACAATATTGACACAGAACAAATGAATATATAATACTGTATATGCATGCTGTGAACAAATTTAGGAGTAGAAATTAAAAGGTTTGACTATTGTCAGAATCAGGTCCTGGAAAAGCAAGAGCAATTCTATGTTCAAGTTCTATCTTGAGACTGTTCAACTTAGGCAATCATGTCATACAATTCCTTTTGTGTCATAAGCAGGGACTGGACTTGACCCTGGAGCCCCTTCCAGGCCTTATTATAGCACCTAGAAGTTACTAGCTCATAACTGTTGATAGTACCACATTTAATATGTTAGCTTTAAATGCAGGGTGTTTTGATTAAAGAAAGGTATAAATTAAAACGTGAAGAGTACAAATTGAAAAAAACACCATTGAATTCTGATTTCCAGTCAAATGTAGCTTGATGAAAGCCATGAAAAAAAAAAAAAAAATCTACACCATGCAAGACTAGTCTAACAAAAAAAGGTGAGACCTAAGAACTCAAAAAAAAAAAAAAGTACTTGTAAATTTGGGCATGGATGATGCATTCTTCCGCTTAACAGAAAGTACAACCAAGTTTAAGTGCAAGTTAACATATCTTAATGGTTACCAACCAATGGGAATCAACCTTTATTTACTAAAAGAACTAAAGAATACAACTGCAAATTAAAATCAGTAATTTAAAAGCAGAGCTGCCTATTTGCCAATTTAAATTATGATTAAACTGGCAATTAAAAATCACTCCTGCTTTACAGACATTCATAGCAGAAAGGAGTCAGCAACCTATGACCCAGGGCTGCAGAGCCTTTGGATCTGGCCACCAGGAGCTTCAACCTAGGGGGAGCTCTGTCCACATGCCACTGCAGCCAGGTGCCAGCAGAGGTGGCCAGGTCCAAGCTGGATCATTCCATACCCTAGACCAGTGGTTCTCAACCTTTTTTGTACCAGGACTCATTATTAAACATCGACGGCCGGTCCCAACCCAGTGCCCCTCATTCTTGACCCGCTGCTTCCCACCCCCAGACCCCAGTCCTCCAGTGCGTGAGGCATGCCCCCCCCCGCACCTCAAGTAGCCTGAACTGATCTCTACACCAGAAGCATACTCTGCTTGTAGCAGGAAACTGGCAAAAACTTCAAGAGAAGTATTTTGCAAATACCCTTGCCTCACATCAGAGGTACAGGAAATTTAAGATGAAACTCACTTTCTCCTCATATATGATACGTCAATGGAGCAAAACATTTTAAAGGAGCTAAAACATATTAAAGCCACTTTAGCTGAACCACCAAGTGGCTTAAGCAAAAGATGGTAAACAGAATTGATCACGAGTTACTTGTGTGCTCTTTCCTTTAAAAGGAATGAAAAAAATAGAGGAGAAAAAAACAAGATGGCAAAAGCTTCAGATGGTTTGTAGAAAGAGAAGAAAGAAGCAAGGAAAAACAGTGACACATGCAATGCATTCTTCAAGAAAAGCGGGGGAAGGGAAGTGAGAGAAAAGCTAGAGCCCTCTGCTGCTTTTCCTAATAGACAGGGAGCAAGAACCAGACTTGCCCACATGAAAGACCTACTAATGTGGGCCAGTGGCCCCAGACAGAAGGTAGTCACAGAAAACTAGGGCTGGAAGGGACCTCTAGTCCAACCCTTGCCTGAGGCAGCATAATCCCTATCCAAACCGTCCCCTACAACCATAATCTAACCTCTTTATAAAACTACCCTCATCTTTAACACAACATAGACCTAACACCCTAACCTGCCTCAGGTAAGGCAGGGGAACCACGGCAACCTCCAGAGTCCATGCCAGTCTGACCATGGGGTAGAATTCCTTCCTGACCCCAAATAGGACAAGTGGTCTGACCCCGAACAGAGGAGCATGACCCTCTAGCCAGGAACCTCCAGCTTCGCTCCTAGCAGGAGAATCAACAAACCCCAGCTGAAGTCCTCAGCCTCAGCTGCAGCCAACACTAGTGTCTCTGGGGAGGCTTAAAAACACTTTGACGCATAAAAAAGGGGGGTGGGTGAAGAGGAGCATGCAGAAGCAACCAGCAAAGCCGAGAAGCATAGGCAATACCGATGGTAGAAAACAGGCAAAGCTACACCTAGATCATCCCAGCCAGTTGCTGTTCAAACTCTTGTTGAACACCTCCAGTGATAGAGTCCACAACTTCTCTAGGCAGTCTACTCTACAGCCTCAGTATTCACACAGTGAAGAAGTTTTTCCAGATATCCAATCTAAATTTACTTTGCTGCAACGTCAAGCCATTGCTCTGTGTCCTCCTCTCTGCAGCAAGCAAGAAAAGGTGCTTTCCCTCTTACAAATTTACCCATCAATGAAAAAAAGTATGAACTGCAGGAGAGGGTGAGCGCTCAATTTCTTAATATAGGGAGAAGGGGTACAGCATGAGGATTCAGAAACAGGGAGGTGTGCTCACACACATGTATGCGAGTGTGAGTGTAAAAATAACTGAGATTACAGGAAGCAGAGAGGTTAATACCAACATGTGGGTATTTGTGACCGAGACATCTTATGTACGCAAGACTAACTGAAGTATTTCCAGGACAATTTCCACAGCTCCTCCCTTCATTACAACCAAATGACAGACACCTTTTAAAACCAAATTAAATACTTGACTACAACTCTTGCGATCCAAACCCTGAAGCACTAGAAGCTTTAAAGTCAAACTGACTTCACTCTCTTCAAGTTGAGAAATGGAACAAGGCACAGTGAAAAGCCAAATTCTCTAAACTGATTACTTAAAATTGAATTAAAGCCTGTAACTGAACTGTTATAGATACAGATTTACACCAGCAGAGCCAACTCCAAAACAGAGGTGTGTGATGTTAGTGGTCTTTACAAGAAACTACTTTTAAAATCAGGATGCTATTGAGACTTCCTTCTCCCCCAAACATTTTATGATGATGATGATCATATTATTATAAAGATCATCTAAGCTTCATAACATTAAATTATTAGAAAGTGGGGCGCACACACCGTCTTTCTATCCAATTCTGGGCCCAGTTCATTTACTTGGGACAACTGGCAGCACTTAATAGATTGTTAATTTCCCATTTGTTTATTCCACAGGGCAACTCTTACCAGGCCCATGCTGCTATAAAATAAAAATAAATAAATGATAAGAACAGATGAAGACAGAGCTATCTTTAACTCACTATTTTTGAACTAGTAAGATGGTTGCAGTCTCTAAGGAGTCCTAATCTGCCTAGTTAAAACCAGTGTGTTGATGGGAAGAGAAGGAGAGTTAAATCAAGCGGCTTGAGCCAAAGAAAGCACACAGAGATAGAGTAATTTGCAAGCTAGCTTGATTCCAACCTTGAGAAAGCCAGGTGTGCATCCAGAGTGGTTTATAGGCACCTCAGACACATGCCCCTTCTGTGAACAGAGTGAGACCCTGGCACATGCCTACCTGGAGTGCGCCAGGCAACAGCTCCTTCACTGCCTCCTCCAGAACCTCAGCAGCAGGTTGCACGACTCCCTGCACCTTTTTATTTATGCACTCCCCATCCGCAGCCCCACCAAATCCCAGGACCTCCTGGTCAACCCCTTTCCTGCCCTGGCTAAACTAACTAACTGTCTAAAGAGAAAGGAGACTCTGACTGGGAGGACCCCTGGGGACTGTGAGGCTGCTTTCCCATCTCCTGTCCATTCACATCTCCAGGCCACCAGACAGCATCCACTGGCTTCAAGGGCTTGTTCAAGGGCCAGCAGGCGCTGTCCAGGGCGCTTTGCTCGGTGCCCTATTGGGTGTGCTCATTTTGAACCTCTGACCCTCACCCCCGTCCCTGTTTTTCTTTCATTTGTCGCAAAGAAACAACTGTTACACTTTCAGTAGTCCCCTCCTTAAGGAAAGCTGCCAGTTTGACTTCATGGGCCAAGGCCCGCGCTCCAGTGAGGCGTAACAAATAGGCCCATACGAGAAAGCTAGGGGCTGGGCAGCTCGGCAACTGCAATGACATGCCCAGCGAGAACCTCTTGCCCCGGCTCAGGTGCCCTTTGCCAGCTCCACGGAAGCACTTCCCAGGGCAGACCGGACCTGGCTGTTTTGCTCGGAGGCAATCAGGGCAAACCGGCGGCCGACCGGCTCCGAGGAGGGCGCCTGGGTCTCGCACTGCGGCCGGGAGCGCACCTGCCCTGTCCGGTGCCCTCGGAAGAGGCGCAGGCAGGAGGGAGCCGTCGCGGCCTCGGAGCAGGGAGCGCCCGCGCGGCCAGGCCGCACCGGGCTACGCTGAGGGGCGAAGGCTCCGAGCCAGGGCTTAGAAACCCAGGAGCCCGTCGCCGCCGCCCCGGGGGGGGAAGGGTGTCTCTTTCCTGAGGAAATGAAGCGCCCTCCCCGCAACGCCCGCGGAGCCGGGGGGGGGGAGGGGGGGGAAAGAGGTGGCGGCTGCCGCAGCCCGGTCCCGACTTCCGCACTCACCCGTTGCTCATGGTCCCGCGCGGCTGCGGGCCGGGCCGGGCCGGGCCGGGCCGAAGAGGAAGAGGAGGCAGAGGCGCTGAGCCGAGGCCCTCCCCTCCGCCGGGCCTGCGCCATTCAAACTGCGCCGCGCTGCATGTTGGGCCGGGCCGGGGCGGCCTCTGGTGGCAGCTCCCGGGACTGCGCCCCCGCCCCGCCCCGCCCGGCCGCTCTGCTTCCTCGTTCCTGCTTTCCACCCGCGTCCCAGCGGGGGGAGCGCGCTCGTTGCCTTAGAAGTGCGGGGAGGGGCGGGAAACGGCGGCTTCTCCTGGTGTCGCCCAGCCCAGGCGGGCGGAGAATCGCTGCAACCGGCCGTCAGGAGACCGCCTCGCCTTCCCTGACTCTAGCGGTCCGTAGTGCGCACAGGCCTGTTCAGTTCCCGCACCGCCTCCATGACTTTCTGTCCTTGCCGTCCGCACACTATGACCCTGTTCCTTGGCCCAACACGTCCTCCTTGGTAAAAGGTTCACTCATATAGCTACACCAGTAAAAGTCCTAGTGTAGACACAGGTCTACGAGCAAAAAAAGGCCTTTGCTTATACAAGTAATCCTGTTTAGACACTGGCACGTGCTGTCACAGTGGTGCTCGACCTTTGGCTCCCGTGTGCAGGGTGGGTGGCACAGGGCCAGGCCATGGGCTGGATCTGCCAGCAGGGCCAGTGTGCAGAGCTGTGCTCCCCTTGGCCCTGGCCCAACCCTGTGCACCCAGATCAGGCCCTGCCCTGCCCTGCCCCAGGCCCTGGTGCTCAGGGGCACACCATCCACTTCACATGGCTCATCACAGGCCCAGAAATTTGGCATCAGGGGATCAGCAACTAAAGTTACCACAGTTCCCCTGCCACCAAATCTCTGCCGCCAGGGGGAACCTGACAGGCCAGAAGACAGGATTCCTAGAGCTGTGCGAGGTTTCACCAGCTGTTTCATTTTGACACTGTTTCGACTAGTTTTGAGCTCCAAACAGTGAAATCGAAACAAAATAAAGGGCTTCAAAACAGCTTCCAAACCAGGCCAGTTGAAACATTTTGAAACATTTCGAGTTTTGAAGCAGCAGCCAGGTGGTGGGAGGCAGGGGAGAGCCAGGGCTGTGCTGGGAGCAGCTCCGCAGCCTGATGTGGCTCAGCTCAGCAGGGAGCATAGCCATGGCTCTCCCTGCCTCTTGCTGCCAGGCTGTGCTCTGATCCACTCCACCAGCCCCATGCAGCTCAGCCTGGAGGTGGGCAGAGCCGCGCTGCACTCCACCTCCCACCATCAGGCTGAGCTCCATGGGGCTGGGAGCTGCTGGGCCCTGAGCCCAGTGAAGGTAGGCATGCAGCATGGGGGGCTGCACTCCACCTCTCTCCACTGGGCTCAGCTCCCAGCGCTGGTGCCAGGCAGCAGCGACAGCCTCCCGCCCACATTGTTTTGATTAAACGAAATGGAACGGTGCTTTCGAAATGAAACTAAACTCGAAACGAAACACAGTTCTGTCAAAACGTTGAAAGAGATGTTGAAGTGGAATGGTGCTGTTTTGCACAGCCCTAATGATTCCAGGGGCTGGATCTGACCTTCAGGCCAGCAGTTGAGTACTCCTTTGATATCACATCATAAATCTTTTGCCAATGTATATTATGATTTCATTAGGAATGGAATACCAGCAAATCCTTCCTAGTATAGACAAAGACTTTTTTAGTTTTTTTTCTAATTAAAACCTTGTGTTTCTGGAAAAACAAGACTAAAACAAACCTCCATCGCAGTGGTGCAACCTCTGGCCACAGGCCAGATCTGGCGTGGCCTATGGAGCCAAAACATCTGGTCCACGGGGCTCCCCACAGATCCAGAAATTTGAGAAGAAGGGAGCAGTGGCAATTAACAAAGCCACTGCTGCCCGCCCGCCCCCCAGCGGAAAGAGGTTCGCACTCTGGGACACCGTGACAGGCTGCTGCAGGGAACACATTTTCCTGAATGTGTTCCATTTGTACCTGTTTGACATTGTGTTCATACATTGCAAGACAAGATGATACAGAAAACACCTTCAACCAGTGTCATGAGCTGATGACATTACATACAACTCAGAAGTGTAAACTATCCTGGTACACATATCATATTTTCTTAGTTAAGAGCACGCTTGCTGTAAACGTCCAAATACAAAACTGTTATGGAGCCTATTGCAATATTTTACTTACTACCATGTTGAGAAGGAAGTAAGGGGTCATATTACCATAAGCTGTTCTAAAGAATATGACTATTATCTAACTACCTAAACGTACCTCTTGAGATGCCTGGGTTTCTCAAAAGGTTTCCACATCCCCAAGTGTGTCTAGAAAACACAGTTGGATGCTGAATACCTTTTAAAGCAGGGGTGGACAATTATTTTGGCTGCAGGGCCACTAGGAATTTTGGTCAGCTGCTGCTAGTTGCAAGGGAGGTGGTGACCTGACTTGACATGGTGGGGGAAGGAGGGGCAATTGATCCTATCTCGCCCAGGTCTGGGGCCCAGGGCAGAGCTGTGATCAGCTCTTCACACAGCAGGGACATGTGGGGAGTGGACTGCAGCTTTGTCCTGGGCCCCAGCCCCATGCTGTTACCGCCCTACAATCCTGACCCTGACCCTGGCCACTGCCTGCCCTTCCCGTTCCCCGACGTCGTTGCCCTCCCACATGTAGCCCCATCCCATCTGCCTGACCAAGCGCACCCTGCCTACAGGGGTCCCAGAGACTCTGCCAGCCCACTCCATCTGGCGTCCCTGGTGGCAGGTGCAGGTGGACAGGCTGGAGTTCTGGCAGTGGTGGAGACACTAGTGGTGGCAGCCAGAAGGAGCTGCCTTTGTGGGGCCTGCAAGGAAGTGGAGTTTAGCCGCTGCACTGCCTGCACCCTGCCATGTGTCCAGGGCAGCAGGACCCCCTGTACATGCCATAGTTTGGGCTCCCCCCCACACCTGGGCTGGGCAGGTCTGAGGGACCTGCTGCAGGCTGGATAGAATCCCTTGGTGGACCAAATCTCGCCTGTAGGGTATTATGCCAACTCCTGTTTCATAGATTCATAGATTCTAGGGTCAGAAGAGACCTCAGTGGGCCATCTAGTCTGACCCCCTGCCCCTGGCAGGCAAGAAAAGGGTCACCAAACCCGGTGTCATGTGAACTCAGGTGCCTGTCCAGTCTCCTCTTGAAGACCCCTAAGGATGGGGCAAGCACCACCTCCCTTGGAAGCCCATTCCAGATCTGGGCAACCCTGAAGAACTTTTTTCTAATGTTCAATCTAAACCTTCTCTCTAGTAGCTTATAGCCATTGTTCCTTGTTGTTCCAGGGGGTGCCATGGTAAACAGATCATCGACTACTGTATGTTGCTCTCCCCTTATGACTTTGTATACCTCTACAAGGTTCCCCCTCAGCCTCCTCTTGAAGAGACTGAAAAGGTTGAGGTCCCTTAGGTCCTTGTAGGGCCTACCTTGCAGGCCTCTAACCAAGTGAGTGGCCCATCTCCACATCCCACTTGAACTGCGGTGTCAAAAACTGGACACAGTACTCCAGCTGCGGCCTGACCAGTGCTGCATAGAGAGGGAGAATCACCTCCCGTGACCTGTTTATGAAGCACCTGTGCATGCACAACAAGATGTGATTGGCTCTGCCGACTACTTCATCACATGGACGACTCATGTTCGTCTTGGAGTCAACGGTGACTCCAAGATCTCTTTCTGCCTCAGTGCTGCTGAGAAAGTCACCCCCCAGCCTATAGGTAAGATGGCAGTTGATTCCCATCAATATCTAGTGCTTAATCAAAATGAAACAAAAAGGAGAAAGGGAATGTCACTAGCTGGAAAAGTTGCAGAGGCTTCCAAGAAAATTAGGAGCTCCATGGTCTTGTATTATTTATTATTTGTGTATTTATTTTGTATTACAGCGGAACCTTAGGATTCCAGTCAAGATTGGTATCCCTTTGTCCATGACACTGCCTTGAATATCTTAACATCTAAAAAGACAGGAGAGACAAAGAATGGGATGGAAAACAGCACTGACTGCAGGACAGAGACTAGTTCAGTCTCCTTTTTGATTAACATTACATAGGATGTGCATGTCTATGCAATTCACCACCAGATATCTTTCCTAGTACAATGGGACTGGAAAGAGAAGGTAATCATCTGATACATCCTTTTTGCTTGGGATTTCACATTGGGAATTATATTGAATATAATTTTGTGAACATCTGTAGCTTTTGTTTCAATCTTAAAGACAATAATTTATGGTGCTTTTCATCAGCGTTTTTAACTCCCTTGACCAAAAAAAAAAATTTACATTTTTATGCTCCACCTGTTTTTCAAATTTCAGACTATATGTGCAAAGGAAAGTGCACTCCTTCAATAAGGCTTAATTGAATACTGTAGATTTGGAGTAATAATATCAAGTATTTATTAGTCCTTGCAACATCTCTCCAGAGCAGCTAACTGTAAGGACTAATAAATACTTGATATTATTACTCCAAATCTACAGTATTCAATTAAGCCTTATTGAAGGAGTGCACTTTCCTTTGCACATATAGTCTGAAATTTGAAAAACAGGTGGAAAAGTAGTTGTACATTTTTTTTTCAAATGAGGAAAGAAAATCACAAAGAAATTAAATGCCTTGTCCAAATTCACCCAGAGAGTCAGTAGCAGTAGTAGTGGCACATTTAAGCTAAAGACAGCTTGACTCAGAGGCCTGGGTTCTGACTAGTAAGCAATGCCATTTTTTAAAATTTAATATTTCTTTTACAAAGTATGTGTAAAAATGTTGTGTCTGTCCTAGTTTGAAATGATACAGCCTGTTTTTTATGGGCATATATTGTACTGGATATTTTTCTATGCTTTATATTGTTGGAACTATTTACTGCTTCAGTCAGATGACAGTGTAGTCCAAGGGCAGGCAATTATTTCAGGCACAGGGCTGCTTACTGAGTTTGGGCAAGCCATCGAGGGCCGCATGGGTAGCTTTGCCCCTTGACAGGTGCCCCACCCCCTGGTCACCATCTTGGGATCGGAAGTCCCACCTCCTAACTCCTGACCTTTGCCACCAGAAGTCCCTCCTCTTGCCTACCAGAATTTCTCCTTTCAGCAAAGGGTTTTGCCATCTCTGGACCAGAAAAATACCAAATTATGTTCTAAAAATCAAACATACTACAACATTCATTAATTTAATTTCAAAACACATTTTTGTCTTGATTTACATGTGTTTTTGTAGTGTACATAGAGGTGATAGTATAATAGTTTAAAATGAAGTCTTACTCTTGCATATTGTGGGAGGGTGTGGGTGGGAGGGCGGGTATAGATTTGTAGGTATGTGGGGTGTGGGGAAGGGTATGTGTTTGTGTGTGGGATTTGTGGGGGATGTGGGTGGGTATGGGTTTTGTGAGGGGCTGTGAGTGTGTGGGGGGAGGGTGGCTGGGGAGGGTTGTGGCTTGTGTGAAGGGGGAGGGTTTGCCCACAGCCTGCTGCTGCAGCAGGCAGAGCCCCAGCCAGCACTCCTACAAGCCTAGGCTCTGTGCTCCTGCCATTCCTGGCCTCAGGCCCTGGTGTGGGCCCCATGCTCCCACTCACTGCCACTTGTCCCCAAGTGCCACTGCTGCCCTTCTCCTGCCACTCTCTCCCTCCCCCGCCACTCATGTCCCAGCTGTTCCTGCAGTCCCGGTGCTGCAGCTGGGAACCACGTGGTGCTGGAGTGCGGTGGGTGGAGGGGGAACGGGGAAATGGCTGCGGCAGGTGGGAGGAAGAGGCAGTGAGCAGGTGTGCAGAGTGCAGTGACAGCCAGGTGGGAGTGCAGGGCTCATGCTCGTGCACCGGGGCCAGCACCAGTGGGGCAGTAGGAGCATGGGGTCCGGGCTCAGGAGCTCTATGGAGCTGGGCTGAGCTGCTCAAGCAGGGAGAGAGGGAGCCAGCTTGGCTGTACAGAGCCCCTGGCAGCCTGGGCCCCATACTGCTGCCACCCCACTCTGGGCCCTGCCAACACTGACCCTTGGTGCACCAGCGCAGGTCCTGTGCTCCCACTTGCCTGTCACTGCACTTTGTGCACCCACTTGCTGCCCCTTCCCCCTGCCTGCTGCA
Source organism: Alligator mississippiensis (assembly GCF_030867095.1). NCBI lineage: Eukaryota > Metazoa > Chordata > Crocodylia > Alligatoridae > Alligator > Alligator mississippiensis. Next base: position 243,377,530 of record NC_081825.1, on the reverse strand, counting down.
GCCATTTCCACGCTCCTCCCCTTATCTACCGGTTGGCCAGCACCATGACTGCAGGGGCCGGCCCAACTGGCCCTGAGGTCTGGGGTGATTGCCTACGGTCCTTCCTCCCCCCTTCCTTCTTATCTGTATTCTCCTTGGTGCAGGGAGGCAGGAACAGTCCCAGGCCATAAGCCTCCAGCAGCCTGTGCTAGGCAGAGGTTTTTGACTGGGGCTGGGGGTGGTGGGGCTGAAGGGCTGGCTGGGGCCTGGCTGGATTTGCTGCTGTGGCTGTTTAGTTCTGCCACCAGTTCCCCCTGGGTCCTACTGCCCTTGGCTTCTGTCATCTTTGACAGGCAGCCAAAATTTTCTAAATTTTTTAGGGGCCCCATGGGCCTGATAGAATGGCCTGGTGGGCTGGATGCGGCCTGCAGACTGTATTTTGCTCACCCATGGTGTAGTCAGATAACAGTGCAGAGAGATCTTTGTAGAAATCCAACATGATGGGATTTTTATTGAAATGAAAACGCTGTCCAGTATCTCCACCTTAATAAAAAATAATTAGTAAACAGGATAAATAATGAAGACAAAATACACTTTATTCTACAAGCATATTCTCATGAAAAAGAAATATCCCAGAGACATGAAATGGTAAAAAAATTAGTGCAAAATATGAAGTAATAATTTTGTTTAAAGTAATGATTTCTTTAAAATGTTTTGTGATGAATAAATACCTAGTTATTATAATATTTTGTGTATATTTAAAAATGAAAAAGGTAACTATACAAACAATAATCAATGCTCATGACATTACATGTATAGCTAAATTAAAGTTTTGCAACAGCAATTCATTTTGTTTAAACAGGAAAGAAGCCAGGTGATCTTACATGTAGCTTTCAAGGTAGTAGTGGAACTGGTTTGTTAAGTCAAGGGTGCCAAGTTAAATCATGTTTTTGCTTATAAATGTCTCCAAACTATTCTTTAGCACCATCTAGGGGGCAACAGAGCCTGTTATTTTTATAATTTTTGCCTAGAACCCAGTTCTGCCTGCAGTCATACACAAGTAACTCCCAGATCGCTTGGTAGTATAGCAGGAATGGCAGATCAGTAATGGCAAGGGCCTGTGCAGATCTACATTTCAATTCATCTACTATCACTCCCCATTTCAGGCAGCGTTAACTTGTTGCTTTTTTTTGTCTCCACTTTTGTAGGAATTCAATATACTCCATCACTAATCCAGCTACAACCCCTTTTCAATAGCAGTTACACAATTTAAACAAGCATTCTAAAATGCTATAACAAAATACCAGCTATATATTAGATAGTAATGTTACAATCCTTATGAATGACCACACCCACCTAGTAATTACAGCTATAAACTTTTCATCAGAATACTTACAACTGACTAGCAAGGAAGATTCTAGCTCTCTCCACACTGGCTGGCTCCAACAGATCAGCTCATGCTAGGAAAATACTCCTTTCTCTTGCTCCATTTTATTCCTCTAGATTTCTCATTACATAATCTTCCCCTGAGTTCCAGAAACTGAACAGATCAAGCCCGAAATTTCCAAACATACTTACCTTGTTATTCCCAAAACACAAAACCTCTTCTTACTTTATTTGTCCATTCTTAGTGGATTTCCTTCTATACCCCCTGAAGTCAGCATCTGGCATGCCACACTCCTTGCTCTTATTCACCTACCTTTTCTCATATGGCTTACCACACACCATCCTGCTGTTAGCATATTCAGTGTCTGTCTATCTGCCTGTACTTAAACCATGGATTCCTGAAATAATTTCATTCTTCTGCCTGATAAGACAAAACATGCCATCACATATTGCATAATTACAATATATATTATAATTCCTTCAATTTCTCCCTTTAATTTTCTCACTCTTTTAGCTTTGTTTCCTGTGCCTGGAAAGATACTGCTCTTTTCTTAATCAAGAAGGCTGACTCACCTTCTTCAAATACTTTCTTAAATCCTGTTTCTTTTTTCTTACTTTCAACTGACTTCCATTCCTCCACTGTCTTGCTTCTTCTTGGCCTATTTTACTGTCAGGGAAACAAGTTTATCAGATTACAATATGATTCAGATTCTTTCTCTTTAACCCTCCCTTCCTCTATTCCACGTTACTTCCTTTGTTCAGTTTCATTTATGTCCAAAGTCTGAGGCCAAGCCTATATAAGGATCATTTTGTTGGAGTAGTTATACAGGTGTATGATTAAGCAAGCTACAGTGGCAAAGCACTTTTAGTACTGACAGAACTGTGACTTTCTAGCTTCCTGGGAAATTAAGTTATTCCAGCAAAAAGCAGTTTTTCTGGTATATCTGTCTAGCTTAAGGGTTTTTACCAGAACAGCTGTGCTGATCAAAGATAACAACACCACATCACTAGGGATCTACTCAATTCATGATTTTGCAGCATTTGCAAAAATTGCAAAATCAGGCATTGTCCATGAAACATGGCAATGCACATGAAATCACCAAAATAAAAAGAAAACACTAAACTAAAAATAAAATGCTGGTTCCCCAGTGGGAGCCAGCAGTCCTTGTGGTCACAGTGGCCTGGCCTGGCCTCACAGCATAAAAGGAAGCAGCCAAGATGGCAACCACCCCCCATTGATTGGTTAAGGGGGCTTCCATTATACAGCTCTGCCAATCAGCAACAAGGGGAGGGGCCACATGACAGACAGCCCTCTTGGTCAATCAACATCAAGGAATGGATCTCCTGGGCCACATTGGCCAATCAGAGGCATGGGGGAGGGGGCACCATGATAAGCCTGTGAAAATGACAGCCAGTCCTGCGATCAGCCTGCAAAATTGGCCACCTGCCTCCTTGATTTTGGTCAGTCCCTATACATTTGATATAGCTATACTAGCAACAATTTTGTAATGCATATTTGGACTTAGACTGTATTTGGTATAACTGATATGTGGCCATGAGCAGGACTTTGTCTGGAGTGCCCCCGTACTCCAATTACTCTAGGTTCTCTAAAGGTTACTCTAATTTATGTTGAGGACTGAACATTTTCCTGACCAATCCCAAAAACCAAGACCCACAAACATGGTGTATATTCATATTGGATCCTTTCAACCAAAGCTGAGCTAAGACTGGTGTAGCAACAGCTCCAAACTGGGGCCAAAGTATGCAAAAACAAGTGAAGTGCTTTACAAAAAACCAGACAGACAAAACTTATTATCTAAATAGGAAACATAAAGTGTAGATATAGAAACAAAGTAGAGTGGTGGGAGAGAGAAACAGCACAAAAGACTGCTAAAAATCATCAGAAAATCCTGTATAGAGAACCCTTTTAAATTAGCTTTTGGTTCCTTATCAGATCAATTTTAGACAGTAGGTGGAAGAAAATATTGCAGTTCAAATAATTTTATTTATTTTATTTCACTTTAAAATAGTTTTATTTATTTTATTCAATTTTCCCCAGTTGTCATTAATATTTATTTGAAAAAATACCGTAATTATTTTGTTAATTATTTCCTATCATCCAAATAAAAATAGCAAAAACTAAGTATCTTAGTCATAGTATTTTAAATGTTAAATAATTGAATATTTCTTACTTTGTGGAACACAGAAAATAAAATATTATACATGCATTATTTATATTATATTTAATATTTATATATTTTATAGCTTATATTTTGTAACTGATAGTGTAACATGACTGTAATGTGTGTGACAGCCAGGGGCAGTCTGCGGAGCTGTGCAGACTGTTAATTTGGACTGCAATTTCCAGAAACCCCCAGGGGCTGGGAGGGCAAGGGAAAAGGAAGAGGAAGCTTGAGGCTTAAGGAAGGGGAAGAGAAAACAGCATACATGTGGAACATTGTCATTTGTCAGCTCTACACAGAGGAGTGTGCAGCAGAGCTGGAGATCTTACCGGCTCAGTGAGCCAGGACTGGGGCCTGAAGGAGCTGGACTCAGACTTGAGGGTTGCTGCAGCTTGCTGTTTGAGTGCTCTAGGGACTGAAGGCTTGTTTGGGGGCACCTCTGGAGGTGTGTGTGTGGAAAATTAAGGTGCTGAGTGTATGCTACCACAGCATTGATACTGTATTTCTTTATCTTTTACCTGTTCCCTCCTTTTGGCCCACTGGCTTGTGACCCTAACTCCTATGATTTTCTATATAAAAGTGGGAGCTTCCCTTTGCTCCTTATGCCAGTTTCTGGGGCTGCTGCAGGGTTGGCTTAATAGGTTTATTAAAATTAACAAAAATGCAAAATCCTAACCATCTTAATGACATTTTTCAAAGAAAAGATATTTTTGCTGAATTATTTTCAGATGAAAAGTTTAAACAGTCTTTAATCACATATTTCTAAGCCATTATTTTTCAAGAAAAAAGTACTAAAGTTGGAAACCCCAGTTTATTTAATCTCTTTAGCTCTTGATACAGTAATTCACATGTGCAGATATAGGCTACCTATTAGTATAGAGTGATTTCATATGCAGGACTTATGGAGCATATGTTGGGATGCCATAGGTAATGTAGATAATTGGGACTAGAACTGATATATCATTTCTATCACACCTTTAAATATTTTATACATGCCATCTCCTTTAAGAATTTTTTGTGGGGCATTTTAATAAATTATATGGACCTTTCTTGTAGCCTGGTGCTTGTAAAGCCAAACATTTTATTTACAATAATTGTAATATTATAAAGCACCAAGTGAAAGATTATAACATACACATAAAGCACTTTCAAAGAGAGTAGCTCTTTACCCCTGTTGCAGGGTTGAGTGTGACAGTGTACTGATGAGGCAAGTCATAGTGTTCTTCGTTTCATGCTCCCCTTATACACACAGTTCTTTGTGGCCCATGAGACCCATGAATGTAAATGGGAGAGAACAGTAGCTTAACAATGCAGCTGTACACATGGGGTAGCTGCCACAGTAGCGACTTCCAGCTATCACTGTACCACCAGTACAACTGTGCTGCTGTAGTTGCAGCCTTTTTCCCTGGCCCTTCGCCTTTTATTTCGAGCCCACAGCTGCTGCCCTAGTTGCCTCACTTCAGCTATGCCACCACAAGAGATGAAATGCAGATCCAACATGAAGGACTATAAACATACATATCCGTAAAGGGAAATAGTAAGCCTAGTTTTTATTGTTGTTATTTAACAAATTCTTTCCTGTATCACCTTGTATTTGCTCCAAGTTTCTTTCTGGTGCTTGAAAAAGTTAACATCAGGTATATTTCAGTTCTTAAAAGAAGAAATTAACTGAATGGAATCTAGTAATGGAGGAAGCCAAGAATTATCTTTTCTGCATCAAGTTTAAATTCTATATTCTATACCTGGTGCCATTTTCCCAGCTGTGGCAGATCTAGGGAAATCTTTGAGTGGAGAGTCTATCTTTTTAATAAGGTGTATTTTTCTTGTCCTAAGGTTCCTTTCCTCTCCTTCCCTGTGCCAGATTGCCTCTTTTGGTTTTACAACAGCTTACTTATATATTCCATTTTCCCTGGTATTTTAGCAAATGTACCTTTGCTAATTATTTGTATAAAACAGCACTATGCCAACTAGCATTCTTATTATTCTAGCCTGACTGCCTTTCCTGTTTCTCTTCAGGTAGCATTTAGATCCAGTAAAATGTTGTTGACAGGCATAGAAGAGACTCTCTCTTACTTCAACGCCACAGATCTCTTAAATTTGTAGTAAATTAGGAATATGCTTAATTGCATAGTCTTCAGCCCACAGGTTGGAGACAGGATGGCTCTGTGAATTGGTAATATGATAAAGCTTTTACCACTGAATTTACAGTTCAAATGTCATCATAGATTAATAGGGACAGATTGTTACCACCATCTGGTGTCTGTTTAGTGACTTATGTGGAATAAATTAGTAGTCTCAATTAAGAGTCTAGTGGGCTGGAGTCTAAAGGGCAGAAAACACCATCAGCATTACAACACAGCAGAAAGACCCATGTCTGAATAGTCAGAAAGACAAGTTTTCATGTGGCACCTAGAGGTCAGGTTTTAAGTACCTTGGTAGCAAAGTGGAGAAAGCTTGCTGCAATGTGTCCCAGCACAGTGGTCCATTTAATTGGCATCTGCAGACCTTGCTGGAGCCATGTCCCAGTCAATACATGCTGCTTCTGGGGCCCAATTCTTCAGCCCAGTGCTGCACCCCAACCTGGGGCATTATAACGGGATTTGCTGTCTAAAGGTGTGCGTGACATTTCCTGGTGGCCACTATCTCTGGTTAATCAGGGTACCTCCCTGTCTTTATCTGCCACACCTTTAAAGTTATTTTAAATTTGGGAGGCTGCCCAGTCTGTCAGAGTAATTCCTTTGCCCCTTGGGTCCATGTCTCTAAGCCCTCAGTACCCCAGGTTCAGTTCAATTCAATTCACTGGGCCTGTGTCCCTGAGGCTCAGTTCAGTTCACTGGGTCCACAGCCCTCTGGCTGAGTCCCCAGCTTCTATCAGTCCTTGTTCAACTGCAGCTCCTTCCGCAGGAACCCTCCGTGGCTGCCTTCCTACCCTTTGGGCACTCTCATGCCTCCTGGCTTAAACAGCAACATAAAGCAAAACCCAAACATAATCAAGTATAGCTTGGGTGCCTTTCTTAAGGCTCTCCCCAAGCCTCTACTCAGTTCTGCTGGCTTCTCCCATCTTGGGCCCTCCTGGGTTTACTCACAGTTTCCCCAGTTTCTCATATTGCTTCCCTACCCAGCACAGGGAGTTCGTTCATCTAGCATAGGCAAGGCTAGTCTTCAGCTCCCCACGCTACTTCTCTGTTCCCAGCAGTGAGCTCCTAGTTCCAGTTCTGCCCAGGTCAGACTGACTCTTTGCCTCTGATGCAGGGCATATATAGTCCCTGGACCCTCCTCCTGAGCTGAGAACACCTCAGTAGGCCATTACCTAATTACCTGCCAGATGCTTATTATTTAGGGCTCTGCAGCTTTCTACCTGTACTGCCTAGCCCTAGTCTCAAGAACAGGGCTTCACCCCTGTTATAGGCATGGCATCATGATATGCATGCTGTGGGAATTCCCTGCAAGGGGATTCCTAGGGTATGCAACTGCTAGAATTGACTGGGGATCCTTCATATGGTTGGGGACTCTACAGGCATGCAGACCATGCTCTGACCTGGGGTGTGGCAGTGAGAAATGCATGCCCTAGGAATACCCTGAAGGGGCATTTCTGGGATGCACAGGACTGGACTCCTGAAGCGTTGGGAACAACTGCCCCAGTGAAGCTGGCAAAGATTGCACTGGGCTGCCCACATTTTTTCCCCATAAGTGAACAGACATTGGCCACAAAAAGTTGGTGCAAACTATGACTAGGAATCATTGCACTCACACATTTGGGCATTTGCTGATGCAACAAAGGGTTAAGACATCTGTTTGTCCAAGTTTTGTGCCACCATAACAGTTTTATGGAGACACAAAGGCAATATCTATTTACAGCTACAGACTAAGCAAACCTCTAGTCCCTCTTTGCAACAGCCTCATAACTTCTGTCTGAAAAGCACAACAGTTAGGGTCTCCAAGCCTCCTCAAATTTAATTTTAGACCTAGACATAAATGTTATATTTGTTGTGTTAATTGATCTCTTCAGGATAGATAATGACTATAAAAAGGACGGACAATAAATTCTTTAAAATTTTTCTGCTGCCTTTGATACTGGTGACCATGAGATGGTGCTAACACATTTCCAAACCCTAACAGTGTAGACAGTCAATGTTCTCTATCATTTTCAAGAAGTCTGCGAAGGAAGTACTATGCAGTTTATCTAAAGAAATCTTTCTTTGAAGTTCTGTTTTGCCTCCCATTAGGCAGGATAGTGAAGTAATAAAAGCTGTGGTCTTGTCACCATGTAGATGATCTGATATTATATTACAGCCTTTTCAGCCAATGCATATGATAGCAAAGTAAAATAATATTGCCCATATCTTAACTTTGACTCTAAATGCTGCTAAAGCAATTTTTCTTATACATACAGTTCATCTTCTAATTTATTATTTGCTTCTGACTTCCACTCTGGCTTCATATTCTGTTATTTAATTATATTTATTTATTATCTTTTTCTCAAATCCTTCCATGTCCTTAAATCTTATACTTCAGCCTAATCTTTCAAATCCTATAATTACACAAACAAAACATTTTAACCTTGTGGCCTTCCTGGACTCTTTTCTACTGCTCATGACATGTAGGTTTCTCTTGATTAATGATGTTTACTACTGCATTTTCTTCCCTACAATACTCATGGAAAGTTACATTCCATTGAGCTCCAGTTCATAATAGGACTTGATGTCACACCATTATTATGAGCATTATAGTGATTAGGGCAGCCGCTTTCTACTATTAAGACATTGTTTCTTTTAGTTATAGCATTTAGTTGACATTGATGGAATTGATGTAATCTCACACAATAGGAAACTAAAGCCTGGTTTCTGCTTTCAAGCAATCACTTGCAATTCCTTTGTGTTTCTGAGGTTCATGATAGTGAATTCTTTTTCATATTACATTTATAATGTGTATCAATTTATTTCTGGTATCTAAAGAACTTCGGTATTGCATTATAATATATTGGTTTGCCCAAATGCTTTAGTTGACACTTCATACACATAGTGATTCATTTTCCTAAGAGGATCATCTAAATTAATGTGATGACATTGTTAAATGGTTTGTTATTTTTCATATAATGTGTATTACTGTGGAAGAAGCCACTTTTATCTTTATCTGTCTTGACAGTATAGAGTAGCTGAATCTAAATAAAATTTAGATTGAAATGTATCCAGAATATTGTTACAAGAAGGATATTTGGGGAGATGAGGGAAGGCTCTTTTCTACAGCATCATGATGAGAAAGAGAGGGTTACAGTTTTAAGAATGTTAAAAAGTTTAGTGTTTTAGAAAGGGATAACAGTAGCAAATTTTAGTGGTTTGTGGAAGGCACTGATGGAAATTGAGCTGTTGATAATGTAGGACTGGGGTGACCATATAGGACCGTGGGAAATCTGGGACACTTCGCCTCTCCTCACCCCCTTCCCCACCCCCACTCTTCCAAGTCAGCAGTGCTGCTGCAGGCAGAGGCGGCATGGTACACCAGGGAGGCAGACAGCAGTGGTAAAAAATAAAATGTAAGTAATTAATTTTTAAAAATTTGAATTACCACCATAAACAATATAATAATGTTGATATCCAATGAAAATGGAAATTAGGGTTTAACGAAAATTCTAATACTATGACATTTTTGGGAAACAAATAGCCCAAGGAAAATATAGCCCAAAAAATAGCTCTGGGGTTTCACATGGGGCCTTCAGCAGCAGCAGCCCCATCTCAGCAAAGCAGGAGCAACTGCACACTGCTGCTTCCCCTGCTACAGCCTTGGCAGTGCAGCACCTCTTCTAGCCTCAGATGAAGCTCAGAGCCCTGAGGCTGTATTCCCCCCCACCCCCAGTGTGATCCTGCCACCTGAGGGGACCTCAAGCAATGGTGCCCAGGTTCCACACCTATTACAGCAGCAAAGACTCAGGGTAGGAGGAGAGGCAGCTGGGCCTAGTGGGATGGAGATGGCCAGGGCCACAGTTCCAGAGCAGAGCACAGAGGATCCCCCTAAACATGGGTCTCTGGCACTCGGGTGGGCAGGAGTGGGGGGAAGGACCCCCTCCACTCAAGGCAAGTGTCCACACTGCCCCCAACTACCCCCCACCATGAAGCCTTGCCCTCATCTGGGTTCCGGGTGGCGGTAGCTGCTCCCTGGTCCTGACTCTGCCAGGCTGTGAGCAGAGTTGCTTGCACGGTAGAGTCAGTCAGGAGCTGGGGATGCATGGGCAGGTTCCTATCAACCCAGGACTTTTGCTTCAATTTTCCCCAATGTCTGGGATGCTGAGGCAGCCTATGAAATCCGGGACTGTTTTGGCCAATTCAGGATGTATAGTCACCCTATGTAGGAGGCAAGGGCAGAGGAGTCAGAAAGGAGAATTAATTGTCTTAAGGACCAGGTGAGGTCAGAGTTTAACAGGTACATAGAAAGGAAAATAGAACACAGGCTGAAGATGGACAAGAGGTGAAAAAGTAGAGAAGTACTATAAGTAAGAGCATTACCAAATAGACAAAGAGAAACACCATTTTCAAATTAAGTAGGTGAATGCTGAAAAAGTGAGGCAGTGAGAGAGTGGGCTGAATAGGCAGAGAAGAGTTGATTATTCAGGATAAGAGCAATACAGCACTTATGATATTGCATGGTTTTGAAAATGCAATATTGAATTTGGTTCTTCCCACTAAAAATATGAATAATCAGTGTTAAAAACTCAACATCAAACAGAAAAATAAATGCCTGTATAAAAAATCAGTCTGACCAGTCCCGCTTTTTTCTACATGCAGCAGAAATAACAGATGTCTTCTGTCACAGACTGCAGGGGAGCAGTACCTAGATCAGGCTTGTCCAACATATGGCCTGCGGGCTGCCATGCGGCCCACCAAGCCGTTTTCTGTGGCTCACGGTGCTGCGACGGGAAATGAAAGTAAACACTGTTTACTTTCGTTCCCACCCCTTGTCCCTCCCCTGGCCCCTCAGCAGCTTCCTAATGGCTGCTGAAGGGCTGGGGTAGGGACAAGGTTCCCACATGCACCGCATCAGCTTGACGTTGCTGACGCAGTGTGTGTTGGAAGAGGAGAGCTGTGTGCCGCTTGGGACTGGATGAGCCCAGCCGCAGCAGCAGGGGCTCAAATGCACTTTCCCCCTACCTCCGCCGGTCAATCCCGAGCGTCACACAGCTCCACCGCTGCCTCTGCTGGCTGGTGCCAACCTGGGCGGCTCTGTCCCATCTGGAGCAGCACGCAGCTGAAGCCAGATTCCCATGTGCTGCTGGGGCCAGGAGGAGCTCGGCTGGGTCAGCACCGGCCAGCAGAAGCGGCGGCAGAGCCATGTGCCGCTTGGGACTGACAGGCGCAGGCAGGGGGAAAATGCAGCTTAGCCCCTGCCGCTCCCGCCTGGTTCGTCCTATCCCAAGTGGCACACGGCTTCGCCGCCGCTTCTGCTGGCTGGTGCAGACCCAGCCGGGTTCCTTCCATGCCCAGCAGCTCATGGGAACCTGGCTTCAGCTGCATGCTGCTCCAGATGGGATGGACCCAGCCGGGTCAGCACCGGCCAGGAAAAGCGGCATGCATCTGAAGCTGGCTTCCCACATGCTACTGGGGACAGGAGAAGGCTGGCCGGGTCGGCACTGGCCAGCAGAAGTGGCGGCGGAGCCGTGTGCCGCTCGGCACAGCCTTCTCATTCCACATTCAAAAAGGTTGGACACCTCTGACCTAGATGATGCAGGATGCATCTTGCAGAGCTGTGCACTGACTCTTTGTTATGGAAGGGTAATGTACATAGCAGTGTACAGATATAAAAAGTCAGATTCCCTTTAGGAATAGCAGGCTATGGCTGTAACCTGAAGTTCCACCCACTTGGTGCATACTTGAGCTAAGGCTTCTATCCACCAGGCCTGTGCCTTCTATGTACATTTTATTCAGTACACAGCATATTTACAGAGCCCGTGCTGAGTAATCTCCAGGATTTGGCTTCAATGTACATGCATTAATTTAAACTGCCCAAACAAGCCACTGGAGGAAGCCTTTACAAAAATAAACTGGAATGACTTTTTGCCACCACAGACTTCCATGTCTGGACCTAAAGAAGATTTATCACATCTCACCTTTTCCAACTTATGTTCAGAGAGGCCCTATCCCAGAAAATATGACATGTCCTTATATGGTACACTGAGCCCAGCTGGAAACAACAGAATAACTGGAACAGTTTTCTTAATAAGATTTTTTGAGAGGATATTTTTTCTGTGCTTGAGTAAATGAATTCAAGCCAGGGAAAATAAAAGATTTGTAAACCATCTGTTCCTTCCTGCTTCTCACTTTCTGTGTATCTAGCACAACCACATAAGGACCCAAGTCAAGATTTCTTTCCCATCCCATTTAAAAAAAGGACACAATAAAAGGTTCTTAGAAGGAAAATAAAAATCATTAAGAGCATGAAATGGGGGTGGGTGGGGAGGGAGGATGATGGTGGTGGGAAAGGAGACATTTGGAAGACTAGAACTATATAATTTTGGAAAGAGGTATGCAAAATGAAATACAGAGTCTAAAATTGCTGCTATTGAAGTTAATGGGAGCAAACATAATAATGAACAGTGTTGAGAGGAACAGATTCTTCAATACACGTTTTCTGTAATACAAGAGTAAGAAAGCCCCTGAGGAAGTGAAAAGCAACATTTGAAAGGTATCATTAGAATTTTTAAAACACAACCTGCAATTAACCTGTAGAATTAACCACTTCAGGAATCTATTAAGGCAAAAAGCACAGTTAAATTAAAAAAAATAAATTTGGTTCATGATAAATAGGAGTACTATCTACATCCATCATAGCTAGAATATAGTAATAAAGGCTACTAATCTTCATGCTTGAAGGAATAAAATGGTCATTGTCTGAGGTCATGAAGATATTTCCATATTTCCATTTATTTTAATACTAACATAATATTCAAAGTTAATGCAAAGTCTTTATACTTTCTTTTTTGTATCTGGCACTATCAGTTCCTAAAGACCAGATTTCTAGAAAAGATAGTTCTGTTTCCCTGATCATGCAAGAGAACTTTTAATGATTGCTGTGGAATTAATCCATCAAGTCTTTGCGTAGGCACACCAACGTTATTTCACTCTAGCTGTATTGTGAATTATGTATGGATTCAGCTAATTTTAAATGCTAGTCATGTGGGCCAGTAGGAGGTGCTCCTGTGTTGAGCTACCCACCTTACTGCGCCCAACCACCTTCCAGACTTTGAGTGCCTTCAGGTGCCTCACATCCAGCTGACCCCCTTCCTGGAGCACACCCACAAGCTTGGGGGTAATGCCCCCACCACCCAGGGTCTGGACTTATCTTGGCCCTGTGCCCCCTGGGAAACACAGGCCTAGTAGTCCTTGAGGGTACTTGACCAACTGCAAGAACTTGGGGTTCCTCCCTCAGTCTGAAGCACAAATAATGGTCTCCCTTAGTCAGCCAAACCAAGGGGACCCCAAGGCATAATCTAGACTCTTTCCCAATAAGTCTCCCAGGCTAGATACAGGGGAGAACTTTATTGGTTACAAGGAGTAGGTTTGGAATAGGTACAGAATAGAGCAATATCAGAGAAATCCCATAGAGTAAACAGGGTGGCTGGGTAGCCTTTGATCACGCATCTGAGTTACTGCAAGCTATATATTTAGTGGGATCTCAATTTGATTACTCACAAGTATTATCCAGGGGCAGGTGGAGATTCCCTTTGGAGGCAAGCAGTTCATTGACCATGGGTTTCAAGAGAGAGTGAGTTTCAGATTGTCCAGCTTTTCTAAGAGTTCTCATCATGGCTGTTGCTCCGCCTTCTGGGCAGCCTTTAACTTATATGAGACCTTATGACCTCATATACCTGACCCAATGAAGGTCAACCATTGCTGGCTGCCAGCCAACCAATTTGAAATGCATCACTGGTTGCTGAGTAGACTGGCAGGGTCCCTAGCCCTCTCCCAGTCATGATGACATTTCTTAGAATAATAGGGAGTTTAAGCCCCTCCCCTCTCCCTCCATCCCTCCCACCCCCCGGTGTGTGATGCCAGTCACATAGGCAGAGGAAGCATGTTTCCCCCTCTCTCAGGAATTTATCCAGCTCAGGTTACAACTCAGGGTTACCTGAAGCCAATGGGGCCAGGGGTGACTGCCCTCTGCAGTGACCATGGTAACCAAATTGTCAGATTGGTCATCTGCTTGATAGCAGAGTTTGGGGAGAGACAGAGATGGCATTCTGCCACAGTCATGCTTCTCTATGGCTACGTCTACAGGAGACGCTGACCATGCAGTAGCCTTTGACTACTGTGTAGTAGCATTGTATGGCAGGAAGCGTGACATGACGCTACTGCTCAGTAGTCACAAGCTACTGTACAGTCAGTGTCATGGGAAAGCTATTTGGCAATGCTGACTGTACAATAACTGGAGTTACTGCACAATATTTAGTATTTGTTTATGCAAGTACTAAATAACTGTGCAGTAACTACTGCAAAGTCAATGTCTCATGTAGACATGGCCTATGAATGATAATAAGTCTCAGAATACCCAATATGCTTGTAAAACAGCAGTATAAGAGAGGATCTGGGTGAAATGGAGAATGAATATCATAGGAACACAATTATCATTATGCCAACAAGGAAGCATATGGTTCTGCTTTCCCCTTTTAGGCCTTTCTCCTTGTTGTTAATCAAGAGTAGCTGGATGACAGAACAACAATGTGTATTAATGAAGCATGAGGTTTCTATCTATTGCTTATTCTTCTTGCCACTTTTCACCTTCTGTTTAAAGACCACACTTGTGTACATGAGCAAACTCAGTCATATCTCTGTCATGTTGTTCAGGCACTATTTCCTATTAGTAATTTTGCAGCATATCAGTAAATAAATGGGTTTTATTTTATTTCACAGAAAGATCCAGAAAAAGCAACTTTTGCTTCTCTCCTGGTTTCTACACTTAGAAAGTTTTGACCCCAGTGTGCCCATTGTATACCTGTTTTGTTCTGTAATGAAATTTAAGTTACTGCTGTTTAGACAGAATTGAAACCTTTGTTTCTATTTCATTTTGTACACTAGTTCTGCTGCTAGGAAATCCTTTATACCTATGTGACCACTGGGCAGATTTGCACCCTAATTCACATTTTAATGATGTATTAAGTCAGGTTAATTGTCATTGTCTTCTTTTGGACTTTCACACTACTTTTAATAGCCTCTCCTCTTCAGATAGGATGGATGTCAGAAGCCTCAGAGATGCTGACTGCCAACTATATGGCACAATGTCCTGATGTTGTGAGAGTTTCTCAAATGTTAGGATTACTGGAAAATATAACCATTTATTTAAAAATCACCTGGATGAAAAGTATAAGGTTTTTGTCAGTATGTATTCAAGTCATAGTACTTGACCCTCTCCCAGTTCATCCATTTGACACTAAGGTAATACCATGACCTTACCCAGAGATACTTGGATAAAACTCAAATAAAAATAGCACTAGCATTCCAGCTTAAGTCCTGATATATTTAAAGAACCCATTTGATTAGCAAGTGGCAAGGTTTTGACATAGTCTCCCACAACATTCTCATTAGCAAGCTAAGGAAATGGAGATTAAATGAAAGTCCTGTAAGGTGGATACAAAACTGGTCAGATCATTGTACTCAGTGTGCACGTCTACATGTGATGCTATGTTGTAGCAATGTGCTACAGCAATATAGCATCCATGGGTGTTTACATGTGACCAGCAGTTCCTTCGCCATAGCAGTGAACTCTCCCATTATAGCATACTGCTACAGCAAAGTAGCTGCTAAAAATAACCATGTGCTAAACATCCAGCACAGTATGGGCAGTTACTGTGTCATACTTCCAAAACATTGGAGCCGCAAGGCAAAATGTAGACATGCCCAGTAAGTAGTCCTCAATGGCTCAATGTCTACCTGCGAAGAGTTATCGAGTGGGATTCTCCAGGGGTCTGTTCTGGTCTGATATTGTTCAACATTTTTATTAATAATTTGGAAGATGGGATCAAGTGCACACTAAGCAAATTTGTGGATGACACCACGTTGGGTGGAGTTGCAGACATGCTAGAGAGCAGGGCTAAGATCCATAATGACCTGGATAGACTGGAGAAACAGCCCACAGTAAATCAGGTGAGATTCAACAAGGACAAGTGCAAAGTCTTGCACTTGGGATGGAATAACCACATGCATTAATATAGACTGGGAAATGACTGGCTAGGCTGCAGTACTGCAAAGAAGAACTTGGGAATTGCCATGGACCATAAGCTGAATATGATCCAACAGTGTGTTCTTGTCAGAAAAAATGCCCACAGCAGCCTGGGTTGTATTAACAGAAGAGTCCATTGAAAATCAAGGAAAATGATTCTTCCATTCTATTCAGCACTGGTGAGGCCTCACCTGGAGTACTGTGGCCAGTTTTGGGCCCCTTTCAGAAGGGCATTGACAGTTGGGAAGGAGTCCAGTCTGGAAGAGACAAGACTTGTGAGAAAAGGCTGAAAGCACTAGGTTTATTTACCCTAGAGAAGAGAAGGCTGAGGGGGAATTTGGTAACAGTTTTCAAATAGCTGAAGGGTGAAGATGTAGATGGACTTTCTTTGTGGCTGTAGGAGACAAGACTAGGAGCAGTGGCCTCAAGATGCAGAAGGGGAAATTTAGGTTGGACATTAGGAGGAACTTTCTGACAATAACGGTGATCAGACATTGGAACAGGCTACCAGACGTTGTGAAATCTCCACCTTTGGAAACTTTCAAAAGCAGGTTAGACAGATACTTCACAGGGATAGTTTAAGTCAGGGATGATCCTGCTTAAAGCAGGATCTAGACTAGCTGAACTTGTGAGGTCCCTTCCAGCCCTACTTTCCTATGTGGGTGCCAAAAATATTTTGTCTGTTGCATTCTGCTTTGCTGGAATCTGAGTTTCATTTTTTTCTGATTTCATTATAAGCCAATGTCAGCTCCATTGTTACTATAGAATATATTGTAAAAACTGTAAAATCCAGATTGTTTTGTGGCTACTGGCTGAATCTCTGGCCTGCCAGAAATCAAATGCAAAATTCCATTTTCTTTAGTTGAGCAGGACCACTGGAGTGACATAAGTGCTATAGCAAAGCCAAAGATCTGGTCAAAATGGTCTGTTACCAGAGGATCCGGTCATGATAAGTGCCAAAATCTTAGGAATGTTTCCTATTTCCCCAAGGCTCTGTTAAATGGTCCATGACTTCAAATCCTCTCAGTTTCCCTTTGTACAACAAGTTACAAATGAACTGGGGCAAAGCCTTTACGAATAATACTGATTCAGAGCTGCCATCCACTCAAACCTGCACCTGAGCAAGAGCATTGGCAAATTCTCCCTCAGTAGATATCCTGGCAGTCTATACTTTCATACTCCATCTTATGTTTGTTCTATTTGTGTCAATCTTTTATCGGTCTCATGGGTCGCCCCTGCCCATTACAGGACAGGGAGGCCTGGGTGAGGGAGATTCCCTGCCCTCCATCAATGCTGACTTCATGAAGGAACACCTTGAGAGGTTGGACACCTTCATGTCAACCAGCCCTAACAGTTTACACCCCAGGGTACTCAAGGAGCTGGTTAGCATCATAGCCCAGCCCCTGGCATGGATCTTTGAGAACTCCTGGTGCTCTGGTGTAGTGCCCGAAGATTGGAAGAAGGCCAATGTGGTGCCTATCTTCAAGAAAGGGAGGAAAGTAGATCCAGCAAACTACAGGCCCATCAGCCTGACCTCTATCCTGGGGAAGGTCTTGGAAAAGATTATTAAAGAGGCCATTCTTAACAGACTGGCCAACACCAACATCCTGAGGGATAGCCAGCATGGGTTTGTTGCAGGTAGGTCTTGCTTGACCAATCTTATTTCCTTTTATGACCAGGTGACCTATCACCTGGACAAGGGAGAGGAGATTGACGTCATATATCTTGACTTCAAAAAAGCCCTCAATCTGGTATCCCATGATCACCTCTTGGCAAAACTGGCCAACTGTGGCCTTGGGTCCACCACAATCTGCTGGCTGGGGAATTGGCTCCGTGGTTGGACCCAAAGGGTGGTGGTTGACGGAAGTCAATCATCATGGTGCCCTGTGACCAGTGGGGTCCCCCAAGGCTTTGTCTTTAGACCCATATTGTTCAACATCTTCATTAATGATGTGGACATTGGAGTCAGAAGTGAACTGGCCAAGTTCGCCAATGACATCAAACTCTGGGGTAAAGCATCCACACCTGAGGATAGGAGGGCGATCCAGGCTGACCTTGACAGGCTCAGGAAATGGACGGATGAGAACCCGATGGTGTTTAACACCGAAAAATGCAAGGTTCTCCACCTTGGGAGGAAAAACGTGCAGCATCCTTATAAGCTCGGAAGTGCTACTTTGGCTAGCACTACGGATGAAAGGGACTTGGGGGTCATGATTGACCACAAGATGAACATGAGCCTTCAATGTGATGCTGCGGCTAGTAAAGCGAGCAAAATGCTGGCTTCCATCCATAGATGCTTCTCAAGCAAATCCCAGGACATCATTCTCCCATTGTACTCAGCCTTGGTGAGGCCACAGCTGGAGTACTGCATTCAGTTTTGGGCTCCACAATTCAAAAAAGGATGCGGAGAAGCTTGAGAGAGTCCAGAGAAGAGCACATGATCAGAGGTCAGGAAAACAGACTTTACGACAACAGGCTGAGAGCTATGGGACTCTTTAGCTTGGAAAAGTGCAGGCTCGGGGGCCACCTATAAGTTTATAAGGGGCGTTCACCAGGATCTGAGGGAACGATTGTTCACCAGAGCACCCCAAGGGATGACAAGGTCAGATGGTTATAAACTCCTGCAAGACCGTTTCAGTCTGGACATAAGGAAGAATTTCTTCACTATCCGAGCCCCCAAGGTCTGGAATAGCCTGCCACCGGAGGTGGTTCAAGCACCTACATTGAACGCCATCAACAGAAATTTGGATGCTTATCTTGCTGGGATCCTATGACCCCAGCTGACTTCCTGCCCCTCGGGCAGGGGGCTGGACTCAATCTTCTGAGGTCCCTTCCAGCCTAATGTCTATGAAATCTATTAAATCTATTTGTGTCTGCAGCTTTATTTGTTACTTTTTGCCCAGTATAGAGGGTAGAACATTGGACAAGAAATGACCTGAGACATGTTACTAAATAATACGCAAACAGATATTAGGTTTTGGTTCTATTGCTTAATTTGGCTTTAAACCTGTCATTCTGCACCATTCCACATGGTGGCTTCATTGACTGTAAAATCATTTAAAGTACTCTGGAAACCCAGTGATCTTAGAATTCTCTCCATTTCCTGCCTCCCCCCCCCCCTCCCGACTAACCCAGATGTGCACTTTGCAGGATTTAAAGCTGTTTACTTTGAAAGCTATATATGTGTTTTATTTTTTAAATGAAAGCAATATCTTTAACAGCTTACAGGAAATTAAAACCATTAAGAGAAGTTGGTGTTACTGATTTTACTTACAGAGACAATGAAAAACTCCTTATCTGCTATCCAGGTATCTACAGATATTCAAATACATATATTCAGGAGGAGGGAGGGAAAGTGTCATGCTAACACATAGACAACCACGTCTGGGGGTTATCTCAGAGTTGGGAGAAGTCAGGCGGTCCAAAGGCAAAAGATCTGTCTGGGAAACTGAGCAGAAGTCCAGGGGGCCAGGCAGAACACCAGGTCATGGAGGCTACCCAGGTCAGGTATCCAGGAGGTCAGGCCAGAGCCAGGCTGGGCAGAACACGAGGTCAGGAGGCTAGTTGGGTTAGGTATCCAGAAAATCCATCAGTCAGTAGCAGCACACAATCCAAGATGCAGCAGCCTAGATAAAAGTTTGCACCTTGTAGCCCAGATACTTCCCCTTCCAGGTCAGGGGCTTATATGGGAAGTGGTAGAAGGTCAACTGACCTTGGCAGGGGGTGGGCATACACCTAAACCCAGACAGAGTGTTCTGGCCACCTGTGTCTGAGCCAGTGCTCTGCTGGGGAGGTGGCAAACCAAAGTGAGCCACGAACCTGAATAGGCCAAAGCTCTGGGTTCAAGGCCATACCCTGGCAAAGAGAAACCTTAGCTTTTCTCGTTTTTCTCACTTGGATGACAGCTACTAGGACTATGCAAAACACCATCATGCCATTTCAAAGGGACAGTGTTTCATTCTGTTTCAAACCACTGTCCTGTTTCATTTCGTTGAAGCTGTTTCGATGCGTTTTAACATTTCACCCATAGGCTATAATGGGGAATCATGACAATGTCTAAAACTTTGCCATTTCTTTTCTGATTTGGATGAAAATTGCAGGGCTGGTAGCCCCTTCTCAAGGCATGAATCCTGCCAAGGTTCAAGGAGACATGTGCAGAGGTTTCTGGGAAACTGCACCTCAAAGTGTTCAAAACACAACTCCTGACACTTGCTGGCAGCAGCAACCTCCTCTCATCCAGTGCGCAGATCCAGGGGCCCGCACCCCTGGGAGGGCTGCAGGGCTGTGCTGGATTCCTCCCAGGGGTGCGAGCCCCTGGATCTGCAAGCCAGATGAGAGGAGGCTCCCACTGATGCCTGGATCTGGCACTGGGTGCAGCCCACACCCAGCACCGGAGAAGATTGCTGCTGCTGCCTGTCCCTGGTGGCAGTGGCAGCTTCTTCTCATTCAGCACACAGATCTGGAAGCTCATATCTCTGGGAGGAGTCTGGTACAGCCCTGCAGCCCTCCCGAGGGTGCAAGCCCCTGGATCTGTGCCCCGGATGAGAGAAGGCTGCCTCTGCCACCTAGGACTGGTGCTGGGCACGGCCCACATCCAGTGCTGGTGAAGATTGTTGCTGTCACTGGTCCCAGGTGGCAGCGGCAGCCTCCTGTCATCTGGCTCTCAGATCTGGGGCTCACGCCCCCCAGGAGGAGTCTGACACAGCCCCACAGCCCTCCTGGGGGGTTTGGGTCCCCAGATCTGTGTGCTGGATAAGAGGAGGCTGCCGCTGCTGCCTGGGACCGGCGCTGAAGCCAAGTAAGCCCGGCTTCGAAACTTGAAACGTTTCAAAACTTTCCAAATGCTTTGAGTGCCCTTGTTTTGTTTTGAAGCCGTTTCAAAGCCTTTTGTTTCATTTCGATTTCGCTGTTTTGAGCTCGAAACACCTCAAAACAGCTTTGAAACTAAACACTGAGCGAAATTTCATACTGCCCTAACAGCTACTACTCCTCTGGCTACTGATGTTGCACTGTAGGCTTGGGCTGCTGCCAACAAGGGACAGGCAGCAGCACAGGCTTTCTGGGGAGCAGCTTCTGGTATCCTGTTCACCCTCCTTCCACCAATACCATAGAGGTGTGCTAGCAAAACTTCTCAGGTCATGATTCCAATACGCTACTGAGCATATAATACTGTGACTGCACCTACCCAGTTTTTGTGGCTGGTCTGCGCAGGGCTATCTATCCAGCCATGGCAAAGACTCCTGAGGAGATGGGGCCTTACTGCTCCTCCCCCATTCAAGTTGGCGTACGAGGCTGGTACCTTGCTCGCCCCCTTTTTGCCAGCATGCTACTGGCAGCGAGGTCTGTAATTCTGATCAGAATTGTGTCATTGTTGCTTTATGCAACTCCATCTGTTGTCATAACCAGTAGCTGCATCTCATTCTATATGTAAGTTGTGATACATTCTGTTAAGTGCTTATCTTTTCCTTACATGTATAGAATACAATGTAGCTAGGGCACTGCTGTATTAATAATAAATATTAGCAGTAGTTAGATGCTGGCTTTAGTAGGATAAAATACAGACAGAAATGAGCTTTTCCACAAGAAGCTTGAAGCTGAATATTCAAGCTATCACTTAAAGCAAATGTGGCTAGATTGTAGCTGTCCCTAATTCAGACAGGTAGAGCTGGTGCCCCCCCAACAGGGTCAGTGGCTTCTGTGGATGCCCCCCCCAGATTCAGGAGGCACCAGTCACTCATGTAGGCAGCCTTGCCAATGCAGGTAGATGCAACCAGCTAGAAGTAGGCTACTAGCAACTAGGCCCACTCAGAGAGTCAGGAACAGCTGGGCAATAGCTTGTCTGCTGTCCTGACTTCTAACAACTTGGTTCTGGCAAGCTACTTAAAGTTCTGGTAACCATTAGTTTTCCTTCTCTGGGCTAACTTTGAAGGCACTGAACTGTTACAGCTGTTAGCAAGTAGTTAGAGCGTTAACAATTAGGGAGTATCTAAGTTCCAGTAGGTAAGTAATAAGCAAGACACACAGATGAATATGGATAAACATGCTGTTTAAAAAAAGGTCATCTTGGGGGGAAAGATCCAATAAAATAGCAGGAAGAGTTTGTTTTTGGCTAACCAGTTATATTATTGCTACACACATACAGCATTCTCTCTAACCTCACAGGAGCAGGTCCCTCACCCAGCTTCCTTATTAAGGCCAGATCACTGTGTGTCCCAGGTTTCTGGCCAGTTTGTTTTTCATGGAGCAAACATGTCCCCAGAGAAAAATATCAAACCGTAAAACAATCAAGTATGTATAAAGCAACAGATAAATCAAAAGGCAACAGTCTTCCCTCAAACCCTATGAGCACACCCAAGCTCTATACTTCTCTCCAACAACACAAACTTCCCCCTCCTCCTTTTCTTTCTGCTCCTGGAGCTTTTAAGCATATTCGTGACTCCACCCCACCTTCATGGCTCTGTTCCCTCATCAGTTGCAGCTACTGTCACCCTTCCAACCAGGCAGACTCTTAACTGCTGACTACTTGCAGCTGGGTTTCAGGATGGGCTACAGACTGAGCACCTCTTTACACCTCAATAATAATCAGTAGTCCTAAGAATCCTAAGAAAAGAAAACAAGCTAAAAATACTTAAGACCTAATGGGTTTTCAATTAGTGTAGTCTCAATAATATTCTTAGAGTCCCAGCACCCCTGTAAATTGAACTGCACCCTATTTCCAAAACTAATTTATTGCAGTGTTTACTTCCTGACACAGGGGACAGGTTTGGGGCCCAGGGGTAGAGGAGAAAGGGGAAGTGTCTGGGCAGGGGTGAGTCTGCACTTACCTCTTCACAGAGCATGTCTACATGAGACACCAACTGAGCAGTATCCCAGTACTACTGCATAGTAGCATTGTGTGGCAAAAACAGTGACACAAAGTTACCATGCAGTAGTTTTAGGCTACTGCGCAGTAGTGTCATGAAAAAGATGTTTGTCAGCACTACTGCACAGTAACTCAGGTTACTGTGAAGTCATTTAGTCCTTGTTTATACAGTAATGACTGCACAGTAATGACTGCACAGTCAGCATCTCATGTAGACGTGGCCACAGTAGTGTAACTTGGGGTGGGCACCAACTTAGTCGAGGCACCTGAATTGTACTCTCAATCCCAAGGAGTCCATGCCTTGGCAGCAGAAGCAGCCCCATGGCATTGCTTTTGAAGCTGTGGCTGGGTACATATACCACGTGATGCTGTAAGAGCAACAACAGGGCAGCCTAGTGCTATAGCAAGGGGGGGCAAGCAGGGCGACCGCCCCAGGCACCAAAGTGAAGGGGTGCCAACAGGCGCTGCCCAGCTGGGGCAGTGCACGGGAGTGAGCTGTGAGCGGCTCATTTGGGGGGATGTGGGGACGATGAGAGGGTGGCTCCCACCACTGCATGCACTCTCGGGCAAGTATGGGGAGGGGCATGTGCCCCCTGGATCTGTGCATGAGGTGAGGGCAGGCTGGTGCTATGGACTTTCCCCCAGGCACCAAATTTCCTTGCCACGGCACTGAGGCAGACAGACCATGGTACAGCAGCTGCAGCCAGGGACTGCTTTTGCTTTCAGTATAGGTGAGACTCCTGTGCTATCCCCAGCCCCATGCTCTCAGAAGCCCTGCCCCTCCAGCACTCAGTGGCACCTCTCTATCCCTCCCGCCCCCTGCTGTCCCACAGCAAACCCTGCTTGTTATACCTCTGCCTCTTCACACCCTGTAGTACCCTTCACAGGACCTCCTGGCACCCCACTTAAAAATAACTGGTCTACAAATTGCAAGTTTTATTTCAGAAATTGTTGTTATGAATCTTCCCAGTTCTTCTGTCAGAGACCACATTTACATTAATTGGAGCTGAAAACCTCTTGTCAGAGGCAAAGAGGCTGTGGACCATTTGCAGGCTGTGTCATTGGTTCATAAACACTCTGTGTAATCTTAAACTTGAGAATGCAGATGCTGACAGAGCAACCATTCCAGGCCCTCAATCTTTAAAACAAGTTTGGTTTTAATGAAGAAAGAAACACATCTTCCCCAGTAATACCAAATACATACAGCAGATATATGGAAGAGGAAGGAAAAGAAAGGAAAAGAAAACTGACCCCAAACCTAATAATACAGAGCGAATGAACAAGATCATACTTATTATGGCAGCCAATTTACATTTTACTAAGTAAAAATGTTTACTATTTGAAGGGTATTTTTTTAAAAGGCAATCTTCTGTGAAATGTACTGAAATATAGTGCTGATCACAAGCATGGTGTTCAACAAAGTATAACAGAAGGCTAAATGCTTAGTGTCGCAGAGCACCTTGGTGCCCTGCTCCTAGAGAGTGGAAACTGCCAGGGAGAGAGCCCTGGCAGGCCATAACGAGCACAGCTGCGGGTTGCCCGGGGCAACCAGGAAGTCAGCTGACCGGAGGGGGCAGGGCCTGGCCCTCATAAAGCCCAGGGCTGAGGCCAGGCTGGTAGTTTCCTGTCAGTAGCCAAAGGGGCAGGAGTGCCTTCAGCCAGGATGTGGGAAAAAGCCTGATTGCATGTACAGTTCATGGTAGCTCTGGAGGCTTGAGCAATGATACTAAGTTATAGCCAGGTGACTTCTGTGGTTATAGCCAGGTGGCTTATAGTTATGTTGTAGCCTAGGGGCTTGTGGTTTTGTTGTTGTTTGTTACACCGGTGGCTAGGGTGAGGCTATAAGGGGTTGGAGGAGGCCTCAGGGGGAACCCCCAGTGGTGTGGGAACCCTGGCACCAGGGAGGGCGCAGCGTACTCATTGGGGACTCGCAACGAAGTGTGAGGACCCCAGCGCCAGAGCAGGCGCAGCATACTCAGGAGGGACCCACAGTGGTGTGGGGGCCCCAGTGCCAGTGCAGGCGCAGCGTTCTTAGGGGGGAACCCCCAGCGGTGTGGGAACCCTGGCGCTAGTGAGGGCGCAGTATCCTTAAAGGGGCCTCACAGCGGAGTGTGAGGATCCTGGCGCCCAGGAGGGCGCAGCATATGGGGTGCATAGACCCCAGCCCTAGAGAGGGGCATTTGAGAGAGCCCCAGAGAGGGGGTACTACTGAGCAGCCCAGTGCGGGTGTGGTGAGCCCCTGAAGAAGGGCCTAGTACTACGGTAAACCCCGGAGAAGGGCGGAATACCGCGGTAAACCCTGGCGAGAGGGGGGGTAGTGGTGCGGTGAGCCAGGGAGAAAGGGGGTAGCAGTGCGGTGGGCCCGAGAGTCAGGTGGCGTAGCCAGGAAGTCCCAGAGTGGACGCAGAAGTCCCCAGGAGAAGGGCGACATTACAGGAAAGGCCCCAGAGAGGGGCGACATTACAGGAAAGGCCCCAGAGAGGGGCATGAAGATAGACAGAGAGACAGACCAACGTCTATCCCATCCGCGAGGCTTGGGGCGTGGTATCAGGGGTGGTTGGAGCCACGCGTAGCCCATAAGGCTAGGGTGCCTGGGAAGCACCCATCATACAGGGAGACCCCCGGTGGGTCCGGGAAAACACGGGGACAGAGGTCCCAGCTAACCGTGCCTAAGGAGACGTGAGGCAGCCTCCCAACTTTACGTGAACATCAAAGACGTGGCGGGCGAGAATCTGAGGGTGCCCTTGGGCCGACTTGGCATGGAGAGGGGGCCTTAAGGAGATCACGGCCCTCCTGTAGGACCCCGCTGTAACACTCAGGTTTTCTCTGAAATGGTACCTACAGTTTTGCAAGTTCAGGCTTTTGCCCATGCTTTCTCATGTATACCTTGGAAAACTGAAATTTGTATATGTGGAAATCAGACAGCAAAAATTGCTAGTGTCCTTTTGTTCAACATGTATAAGTTGTAAGCTAAAAAAAGAAATAAGGCTCCAAAGCAAGACACCTCAAAGGTGAACGAATGTGAGGAATGATGGTTGCTGGGGCATGTTTTCATACTGCAGGAACCTGCTTCATTTTGTGCAGTGCTCTTTTACTGTTCACTCTTTGTGCCATCCTGACTCTCCACACTTGCCTACTTTCCTTTGTCTATGGTGCAGCTTCAGTTTTCCTTCTTGGTGTGAAGAAACATTGGTGCATGTGCAACACTTTCCTGGTTCTCCCACTTCCCACTCCCTCCATTTTGTATTCTGGTGGGTCTCATTTCCCTTCCACAGCCTTCCTTCTAGCTCTTAAATTTGTTTTCTCCCTATCTTTAGTCTGCTTGTTTCCTCCTTGCATTACTACCCACTCTATGCATGAGACTCCTACCTCATTATCTGGTCCCCCTTCTGTGTTATAAATTTTAATGAAGTTTTAAGGAACTTTTGGGTCTTATACTGGGAAATGTTAGACAAATTTAATAATAGGAGATTCAAATTGTCCTGCCTATAATTAAAGCCCAGAAATTTAGCAGTAGCCTTTACAGAAACTACAGCTCTGATGTTTGTATGTAGGTAGCATTTGCATTATTGTATAATAGACCAGATGTACATTAAACTTCCTTTGCTAATAGGATGTTCCACACACAGGGTGTGTCTATATTTGCATTTATGCTGCATTAAATTTACTGCACAGTAAGTGGGAATAGGTTAGCGTCTACATATACAGGCGACCTGGGACTAGATTTAGTCTCAAGTCAGAGCAGGTTACCATGTGCCCCTGTGGCCACTGGAGGGAGCTCCAGTCTCTGGCCCCATGGCTGCCAGCAATTGGCAGCCATGCTGAGGTCAAAGGCAGCTGTCAGCATGTGGCAGCCATCTTAAGGGCTCATCCCCACCCACCCACAGAGCCCTGCCCAGCCATGAACATCTCTGTAACCCCCTGTGCCACTTGCAAGCGTGTTTTGCCCTTTCTGTTTTTTCGGGCACCACTGTCTCCTTTATGGTTGACAGCTTGTTGTCTGGTCAGATGCCTTGGAAGGTCCTTAGTGGCTTATCACCTGTCATGTCTTGTTGGTAAAGGCTATTATTGGGAGGATGCTTTTAAGTCCTGCCTCCCTTGGTTCCTTCCTTCAATCTTTCCATCCAGTTTTGCAAGTCGGAGCTCTGCCTCCCCTACATCCCACCTTACGCCAACCACAGATGTTAATTCCAGGATGTGACTAAAACAAAGTCCGCTCATCATGGTAAGGATTTTAGCCTTCTTAGGTTCAAAAGTCAAGTTTGGATGGTGTACCATCCTGCTTTGGGCTGCATGCTAACCGACCTGTAACTTTACCCGTCCCTGGTTACCTTGCTCTCAAGGATGCTCCTTTCTGTCTCTGGTTTGGACTTACAGCAGACTAAGGTTCTTCCTCCCTCTCTCTCTCTCTCTCTCCTCCCCAAGGCTCACCACTGATCCACTCCTGGCTGGCTGCATCCGGGATCCAGGGCTCCATCCCAGGTAAGGACTTAGGCTCTGCTGAACTCATATTGTCTTGGCATGCCCCCTCCTTGGGCTGCCACCACATGCCCTCGTAGGGCCAATAGACAGCTCCAGGCTGCTCTGGGCCCTCCAGAGGACCCACTTCCAGTCCTCTCTGATCACTGTCAGGTAGGGATTTTATTCTCCCTCCAGGGGGCTGGCCAGCAAACTGGCATCAACATGCTGTCATAAAATGTGTCCACACAGGTGCTAGTGCCCGCCCTGGCTCTCCTATGGCCTGCTGTAGTTTTTCACTTTTCATTCCTGGTGTGGTGCTTTCTTTTGCTGCAGCCCCTGTCTCACTGCAGTTCTGGTCTCCAGTGGTGTCCCACCGGCACTGCTCTTCTCTTGGCTCTCCTACCTAAGGTAAGTTTCTACTTATGGCGATGTCCCCACCACACATCCCCCTGCCTAAGTTGCCTTGTGGCAGTGAAGCCTCTTTGTCTTGGTCATCAATACCCCAATGTCTGTCCTTTTTGGGTCCACTACCTTCATATGTTTCATTACATCTGGACAAGAAATCTGCAACCTTGTTGGTTACTCCAGGCTTGTCACTGACAGAGAATTTAAAAGGCTGTAAGGACAAAGCCCAGTGTGTCATCCGGGTATTATCATTCTTTGTCTTGTTTAACCACTGCAGTGGAACATGGTTAGTCACCAACCTAAACTCTTTCCCAATCAAATAATAGTGAAAGTAATTGACCACCCATTTTATCACGAAATATTCTCTCTTGATAGTGGAGTACCTTTTCTTAGCTGCGTTCAACTTTTTGTCAGCAAAGCTGACTGGTTGTTTTGTGCCCTTGCATTCTTGGCACAATACGGCTCCTATGGTCATCTCTGATGCATCTGTCTCTAGAATACAAATTTTGGAAAAGTCGGGTGTTATAACTACAACATCACTGCATGGAGTTCTTTTGATGTCCCTGAAGGCCACTTCCATCCAGGGTGTCCATTGCGTGAAGCCGCGGACCTTCCCTCTTATAACATCTGTCAGTGCCACCGCCTGTTCAGCAAAGCGTAGAATTAATCTTCTATAGTAATTGGCCAAGCCTAGGAATAACCTCATCTGTTTCTTGGTCTGAGGGGGTAGGTAGTTTTCCATTATGGCTACCTTGCTTGCCAAAGGCCATACAGGGGCATGGCTCACCAAAGGTCAACATGGGCACGGCTAGGTAGTCACAGCCACATGGCCAAGGCACTTCACCACGGTCTTGCAAAGAAACGGAGGTGGGGGGCGAGCAGCAGTAGGGAGCAGATGCTGGCCATGGCGGCACAGGTGACAGCATTCACCTGTGGCCGGAAAGCAGCTTGGGAGGGCGACAGCCCTGGCAGACCCAGGGGGCACATGGAGCCTGCTGGGGTGCTGTAGCCACAAGCAGTTCCCTGGAGTGTGCGCCCCAAGACAATTAAAAACAATGTATTGCTTTTAATTTATATGTTCAGTTTTACCAGCTATTAACTGAGAGAGTGCTAATATTTTCCTTTACGGATTTTAGCCTATTTAGTTTTATTTTACTAGGGCTGTATGCAGTTAGTCCTTTCTCCAAATTTCTAATTATTATCCTTTGGTTATTCATATTGTTTCTCCCTTAAGCAATGTTTTCCTTTATTGTTTATGTTAACTTTCCAAAGATTCCAGGTTTTATTCCAGAAATCATTGTTATGTTAGATTCTGCTGATATATGCAATATTCAAGTCTCTATATTATCCATTTCTTTTTTTTAAGTATTTTTTTAGTTTGAGAAACATGAAGTATTATGCATTATGCAAGGTTGTCATAAAAATACAACTCAGTATGAGAGCAAGTGTATTCTATATTGCAGCATTGACAATGATAACACTATATGGAAGGTTTTGTGCTCTATCTAAATTGCAAATGATTCTGCCCATTCCTACTTGTCCAAGAGACTGAAAGAAGGATTTGTATCAAGATTATGATATTGGTTAAATTATTATTGGTGTAATAGCTGCATTGTAGAAACCTTTTTGGAAAAAATGTCCACAATTATGGATCCAGTCTTAAGCTGCCACTAATCATCTTTTGTAGTCATTAGTGCTTAAGTAATTCATAAATAGGTAACCCTTCTGCTGAGCACCTGTCAGAAGCAACAAGGGCCAGTTTCAATTTTGGGCTACTAAATGTATTTCACCTTGGCTCAAGCCCCCACCCAAACCACACGGGGAAACACTAAATGAATTACTAGGATGTCTAACAAAGCCAACAATCCCTCAGTTGCAAGCAGTATGAACACAAACCCCTGATTTATTACAGAGGCAAACACCAGAACATGACATACAGTAAAGAAACTAAACACTGTCCTGGTTTAAAGTATACACTGTATCACCCCCTTACCCTATTGGGGAGCCTTCAACCTCAAGCTTGACAGTCTGGAAATTGGGGAGTCTTGACCCGAAAGAAGTTAGCCCTTGGGAATTTGGGTGTGTCGCTGTCTGCTGGGGGCACTAGTTCCCTCTGTATTGCAAAGAGCCCTTCAGTGAGTTGATGTAACTCTTCTGAGCTGCTGTAGAGCACCAATCTCTGCTCCTGCCCTGGATTCCCCTCAATGCAACTGTGCCAAAGTGCTGTGGAGAACTGATCTCTGTGCCTGCCTGAGTGGCTGTTGGGGTGAGCCCAAACCCCAGTCCAAACCCTGACTCACTGTACCACTTGGTCTCAGGCTCCAGCAAGCATTCCAGTGTTCCCCTTCCCCTCTGCAGAGGGGACCCAGGGGAAAAAAGAGAGAGAGCCCCAGCCCAGGTGGCCTGAACCTTAAATAACTTTTTGACCTCATCACAAGGTCCCAATCAAGAAGCAACATCATTGGAACACTGCTAATGCAGGCCAATCAATTCAAAGGCGGTCAGTGCTCCAGGATTTGGCCAGAGTCACTAAACTGTTTTTACTGGTTCTGTTTAGAAAACTTAAGTCAATGGCCCAGACACCAGGGGCATTTATACACATACCTTTTAGTTCTTGGATGCAATGGAGATCCACTGTTTTGGTGCAGACTTGATTAATCAAGTCTGCTCTGCATGGGAGCTGATGTGCACCATGCTGTGCCACTTGCAGTTGTATAAGCAGCAAAATGTATGTGAGCGCAGAGAAAATGGTGGTGGTGCATTTTGAACTAAAGCACCTGTAACCTGGGTGGTACTCCAAGACATACCCCCTTTTTAAATGAAGGGATCGGAGCAGGTGCATGAGCGCTGTGGGAGGCATAGCTGCCCTCCTTCCGCTATAAAGCAGAGACAGATTACCAGTGGGGACTTAACCATATACCAGTGGAACATAACATATATACCAGGGCATATAGGATGCACTACAATATCCAAGGGGGACAGGGACTCAATAAAGGGTAGGCATTCACATTCATAGGCATACTCATTCAGTTCACAAAAGACAGGTTTGACAAAATATAAGGTGCAGGCTGACACAACAGGAGACACCGGTTGATAAAATATGAGATGCACAGAATATGAAATGCAGAATAACAAAAGATATAAGGCACAGGCATCTGGGAGGGGAGAAAAGAGACAAGGACCCCTTTTCTCTTGTCACAATCCAAAGGTGTGATTTTTTTTGTTTGTGTGTGCGCTTCGGCACCGCTAAATTATTTCCCGCCAATTTGTCGCTTTCTTTGCACGGTAGAGTTCTCTGCTGCAAGAGAGAACTCTGGTGCAACGGGGGATTTCCTGCCAGATTACAGCTTCTTTGCAGTGTGCATCTCTTTTGCATCGTAGTGATCCACGCTGTAAAGAAGTTCCCGCCATTTGTATTAGGATTCGTGCCACATTATTGGCCCATTCCTAATGTAGGCACACGTGGCGGCTAGCGATTGGCTTGCTAGCCGTACAAAAGGCTTGGGTAGTTTCCACCCAAGTCGGAGGAGGGAGGACGAGAGAGATTCTGTGTGAAGATCTCCAAGCACTGCGGACCCTCGCGGACCCGACACGCCTCCCCTAAGCAGGCAATAGAACCGAGCCTACGGAGCTTTTGCTTCTCACCTCTCCCCATTGCCGAGTGCAATCCTAGATGTATCCCTTTCCTGTAACTTCGGACCCACGGAGCCTAAGTAACTCCGGGGAAACTTGTCGAACCCAACCGAACCGGACCTGCGGAGCCTAGCAAACTCCGTGGGAGCAATCGATTTGTCGTGTTCCTCTAGTGAGGATCCAAGCGGGAGCTGTGCCTGGAAACCTGTCCAGCCTACACCAATACCATATTTGGGTGTAAGTAAACAATCTTTTCAATCAACCATTACACCTCTGTAACTAATTCTAACTCGTGTGCGCTAAACCGCCCAGCGGTTCTCTCCAGCCCCACGTGCCCGGGCTGCTGGCCACAGCCCGTGTGCAACGAAGACGGGTCTGGTTTGCCCCGGTTCGCCCCCGGCTCGCACATGGTGATGGGAATGAGATTGGAATCGCCGCCACGCATGGCGACAAAGGTGGGATCGGGGCCCGGCCCGCACATCTCTGACAAAGATTTCCCCCTTTCACTTCCCTCGCCCATAATTGACCCACATGGAAATCAAGCTCCAGTTTCCCCACAAAGTAGGCAAGAGCTCTACCACTCAGCCCCCGGAGTGTGCAAAGCTGCTAGGGCTTTTGTCCTTCTGAGAGCCCCGTGCCCCACGCCGTGCTGCCCCACCTCTTGCTGGAGAATCTGAAAGCTGAGCTGGGAGCCTCTCATGCTGGCTGCATGCTGTGCTGCCCAGCCTCCTGCTGGGAGATCTGGGAGCCTCTCGTGCCAGCTGCATGCCACGCTGCCAAGAGCTCAACCGCCGCCTGCGGGTCCTGCTTCCCAGCTCTTGCCAGCTCTTCAAAGCTCCTTCTTTGTCATCCCTCGCCAGTCTCCCCCTGAGTCAGCTCTGCTGCCCCTTTTATTCTCCTCCAGGTGGCTAGAGGGGCCAATCTGGGGACATGAGGGGTGAGTCTTAATTCAGGTCCGGTTTCTCAACCTGGGTCCTGGGGAGGGGGGGAGGGGCAAGCTGTCCCCTTCTCCAGGGCCTCATTTGTGAGGAAAGGGAATCCCCTCCACCAATCATTTTTTTTACCCTTACAAAACCCCTGGGCCAAATCACTACCGGCTAGCCTGTCACACACCTCTGAGGTGTTTTAGTTCAAAAGCACACCGCTGCCATTTTTTTCATGTTGATGTGCATTTCACCACTTATACAACTGCGAGTGTTGCAGCACTGGGCGCTTGCACCTGTAAAAATGCCCAACGAGGAGGATGGGAGGTGGCCCTCTCCTCTCCAGTTCTAGAGAAGGCACAATATACAACAATGATGTCACACAGAAAACATGATCATGCTTTACAACCAAACAAGATAGCCAGCAACATGAAACCAGAACACATTTTATAGTATACAAAATGACTTTTACACTTTGGGTATGCTACAAGTATACATTAAAACTGTTGTGTTCCTGAGTTAAGCATGTCTACTGAATGAAAGATTGGTACTGGCAAGTTGTGTTAAAATTTAATAATATTACACCTCACTTATTATGCAACCTGCTTCTCTACAGTCCAAAACTTATATTATTTACTGCTATTTTGGTTTTACCACTAATGCTGCATCTTTACTCTGACCAGCGTTTCTGTTTTCCTAGAACACTGGCATAAATCCATGGCTAAAGGAAATTGTGGGATTTCTTGAGGTCAGTGACAGAGCCAATAGCAGCAGAAACTTGATGCTCATCCTGAGGTATACACTATAAAAAACCTGAAAGATTACTTTGATCTTCTGCTTTGTATTTTATCACATGCTTTTCCTGATACAATGCATTACTGTTTTAAGCTAAGCTTGATGGTCATTAAAGTACTGAAAAATTGTTTAAGTAAAAACAAAATTAAATTCCCATGAAATTGCTTTTTTTGGTCTGCTGCATTTCCTTTTTTTCATTAGCCCACTGGAAAATCCTCAGGACTGCTGAAATGCTTGTGGCACGCTGGAATTTCCTTATAGTTCTTGCTTTTTAGGTCGCTTGTCCAACTCTTATGATAGGTGCCCTCTTGTGAGTGACAATAGACATTTGTGTGATGTTGTATTGCAGGAAATAACTTGGAAATTCTTACAATGTAAACACTTAATAAAAATATAAAGATACAGTGTATTCATGTATACCCCAGTGCAAGTAAACTAATCTTTGCTTCCAAGTGCTCTCACACACAATCAAACAAGTTTTTCCAAGAAGATTTAATTTTCACTCATGCTGGAAAAAATAAGACACAGCAGGGAGCTTTTCATGTACTGGTTATAAAGAACCAATGTTCAAACATTATTTTTCCCCCTAGAACTGCATGGTTTACAGGATAAATCAACATTTTTTTTTGCCTTTGATGTTTTAGAACTGTTTGCGGAGGTTGTAAATGAAAGGGTTTTTAAGTCTCAGTTCAATCTCTG
Source organism: Alligator mississippiensis (assembly GCF_030867095.1). NCBI lineage: Eukaryota > Metazoa > Chordata > Crocodylia > Alligatoridae > Alligator > Alligator mississippiensis. The sequence goes on along the minus strand of NC_081825.1, from coordinate 243,344,000 downwards.
GTGTACAGTAGCTCACAGGAATTACAAGAAAACATCTCACACAGCCAGAAACTCAGAATTAAGCTTTAATTAGTGTTTTAGTTTACCAAGAAAAGCCAAATTAGATTGTCTGCAATAGACTGACTGGTTTGGATGCAAAGAAAAATTGTTACTATCATCCATACTGTAAATTTTCATTTGATTAAAGGTAACATTTAGTCTTCCAACAGGAACAATTACTTGCTCAAATCTATGAATTAAATTTGCCGCCTCTAGTGTGGTTAGTACTGGGATATGGTGATGGAGTGGTTAAAGCATTCTGCTATGGCTCCAGGAAGCATGAATTGGAAGCCTTGCTCAATTCAATTCAATTTCAGCACAAACTTGTGCTGAAAGGATACCTTTTTGACCCAGCTGTTAATATCTGCTCATTCAAGCTGGGGAGTCAAAGGTGCTGTATGCCATTTTGTGTGCCTCTCCCTGTATAAACTAGCATGAGCTAAATGTACCAGTCAGGTGGGCTGTTAGGATTCCATGGATCTTTGATTGTTTTGGTGGTTTTCTGCTTTTATGAAGACCACTTTTCTTTCTAAAATGAACTTTGCAGTGTTAACCACATAAAAGATGGCAGGACCTGAATTAATGGTGTAGATGGCATAGACAGGTCTGTTCCATTTATCCTGTCTCATAATATAAGAATGATTAAAGGGTGTCAAAAAGCAATAACTATTATTTCCATGATATAAGGGTCCTGCTACATGTTCAAATTAAAGCTGGATAGAAACCAGTTATAGAGTTATTACATGTTTTCAGGCACTACCTTTATAGCTGGTTGGCTCTTTTTATAGCTAGACAATCATTTTTATTGTGTGATAATTACTTTGCATGTGTGACTGGTCTAAATTTATTGCACAATTAACCAGTTAGTTGTGTAACATGTAGCAGGCCTAAGTGAAACATTTTTTTTTAATGAGTCTTTATTGAGAAGTAAAAATGCACACATCTCCAAAGTTACATATAAAAGTGCAATAAATAATTTTACGGAGTTTTGTGACAATTCTACTTGGTCATTTTATTTTTATTCCTTTTGAGTTCCAGAATCTATTTTGTTCATTTAACCTTTTCTTAACTCTTCATTATTTCTTCTCTGTTGCTTTTCACAGCTATGCTAACCTTTTCTCTCTCAAAGTTTCTGTCTTAAGTAAGGGTTTTCCCAGGCTGTATTATAGAGCTCCATGGCTGTATTTGGACAAAAGGCCTTTCCGTACCTACTCATTCTGTAACATGATGTATTGTTTGTGCAAAACAACATGTAAATATATAATAAAGTTAGATGAATATAACAGGTTTCTTATGGGATATATTCCATCTAATTTATAGTTGAACAACATGTCTTCAATTTAGTTCCTTGTGTCTTTTTTGAACTCTGAAAAAATCCCAAAGGAAGTTCTTTGTTGCAAGATAGTATTTACCACTGTTTTGCTTTCTATCTTGCTTTTTTCACTATACCCAATCTGGAAAAGTAGTAATGAAAGCTGCTGTTAACTTGGCCAGTTTCTAACTTACTAATTCACATGGGATTTCAGGTGTTTAAATAGTTTTTATTAATAATAATGCAAGTTAATAGGAGGCTTGTTTTGCATATTGAAATTTTGGCTAATCTAAAGGATGTTTTGAATTACAAATAACATCTATTGACTTACCTCATAAATGTTAAGTATAGGTTTTAAGCCTAATATCATAGGAAAGAACCCCAAATGCAGTATGATATAAATAATTTTCAAACAATAAGTGGCTGGCTAAAATGACCAAACAAGACATTAATCTAAGAAGTTGGCAAGTCTTTTTCCATTCAGTTTTCAGTTACATTTCTTAGAATTTCAGTAGGAATGTATTTGTCCAGCAACTGAGTTCTGCTTTATAAATAATATTCTAACAAGCATGTGTCCTATTCCTTTCATAGTGAGGTATGATGTAAAGTTGCAAATAGTATTGCCAATAATTTAATGAAGACAAGAGTTTCTCTTCTCTTGTCCATTAGTTTCCATTCAGCCAAGCGTGAGCCATCTATTCCTATGTAAAATCAGATTGACTGGATTTGCAATGGACATCAGTATTTTCTCCTGTATGAAGGATGAAGCTCATATAAGGTCGGTGGAGATCTCTTTTAACAAAGAACAATCATCCATAATATACTTGTAGATATATACCACTCACTAGGAAACTATTTACTTGAATTTGGGCTCATTAATTTTCAACTTTATGTTTGTTAAGAAAGGTAGCAAAACAGAACATTTTTAAAAACATATACAAATATCTATTGTCTATATATATAAATATACAATATCTACAAAAGCTCATGATTAAAATTAAATATTAACCTGTAGAGTGGGATTTTCTAAAGCACTCAGCATTGGTCTAATTCTTCTTCCTTTGAAGTAACTTATAAAATTCTAATGGATATTTATGGAACCAGACATCGGTTAATACAGAGAACTTCTGAAAATCCCATCCTTATGATTTGAGAGCCAGTAGAGGAGCCTTTCATAAACAATGTTTTTAAATATATAGAGAAATGAATTCTTGATCAACAGGATTCTTAACATTATACAGTGTTACAAATAATATTATTTTTACAATCTTGGACAATCTTCTATTTTGATAATTCCCGAGGGAGCTTTCTGTTTAGCTTTACAATATCTACCACTTATACAATTCTGAAGTAAAGCAGACCTTGACTCCAAGTTCATCACCATGAAAAACAGACAATTCTAAAACATGATACAGTTTTTCACACTTATACATGTAGAATTTTAAAATTTACATTCATAATAGTGAGAGGTATCACTTTGTTATTACTATTTACAGAATCATGATAGATCATTTTGTCTTTATAATTGACTAAAGCCTCCTCATATTATACAAAAACATCTTTTTTGAGCACAGAGCTCTCATTTTTTACAGAGTGATGAGTCACTTCAGCCTACTGCAATTGTAAACAAGAAGAAATTGTTCTAGAGGCACACAAGCATTTATGTAGGACAGGGTGGAGCAGCCACAGAATTAACTTACAAATCTTCTCAATTACTGGACTTTTATCTTTATTTTTATGTGTTTTACTCCGTCGGGAATTTATCTGAAAATCAATACTTTACATGAAATGGAATGTCAAACTTTAGGACTGTTTTGTTCCAAAATAAGCTGTTCCTATCTTGTCTTTATTGTAAGAAATCAAGAATGACCATAAGAGACAATCACTGTAATTGTCTGTAATCACTGATTTCAAGTATAACTATCAAAGATTCCTTTAAGAACATGGAGATTAAGCAGTACCACTAGAGATTTGTCATTTCATAGATTTCATAGACATTAGGGCTGGAAGGGACCTTGGAAGATCATCGAGTCCAGCCCCCTGCCCAAGGGGCATGAAGTTAGCAGTGGTCATAGGATCCCAGCAAAATAAGCATCCAATTTTCTCTTGAAGGCTTTCAGAGTAGGTGCTTGAACTACCTCCATAATATAACTTCCAAAAAAAATATTTTGGAATAGACTAAATAAATAAAAAAGAGTTGTGAGCTAGTTCCAGTAGAGGATTTATGTGCCTAAAAGTTAAGCTAATAACACCTTTCTAGGCTTCTGTCCTCTGGGTTGGAACCCTGTACTGGGCACCTAAGCATCTATGCAAAGTGTGGAGAGACTTCAGTGCTTTGGAACAGAATCCAAAGCAGTCAACATGCTTATAGATTTCATAGATTTCATAGACATTAGGGTGGAAGGGACCTTGGAAGATCATCGAGTCCAGCCCCCTGCCCAAAGGGCAGGAAGTCAACTGGGGTCATAGGATCCCAGCAAGATAAGCATCCAGTTTGCTCTTGAAGGTGTTCAATGTAGGTGCTTGAACCACCTCCGGTGGCAGGCTGTTCCAGACCTGGGGGGCTCGGACCGTAAAGAGATTCTTCCTTATGTCCAGCCTGAAATGGTCTTGTAGTAGTTTATGACCGTTCAACCTATTTGTCATCCCTTGGGGCGCTCTGGTGAACAAACGTTCCCCCAGATACTGGTGGTCACCCCTGATAAACTTATAGGTGGCCATCAGATCACCCCTGAGCCTGCACTTTTCTAGGCTAAAGAGCCCCATGGCTCTCAGCCTGTCATCGTAGGGTCTGCTTCCCTGACCTCTGATCATGCGCGTGGCCCTTGTCTGGACTCTCTCAAGCTTCTCCACATCCTTTTTGAATTGTGGAGCCCAAAACTGGACGCAGTACTCCAGCTGCGGCCTCACTAAGGCCGAGTACAAGGGGAGAATGACGTCCTGGGATTTGCTTGAGAAGCATCTATGGATGCAAGCCAATGTTTTGGTTGCTTTACTAGCCGCAGCATCGCGTTGCAGGCTCATGTTCATCTTGTCGTCAATGATGACCCCCAAGTCTCTTTCTTCCATAGTGCTAGCCAGCGTAGCACTGCCGAACCTATAAGGATGTTGCGGGTTTTTCTTCCCAAGGTGGAGAACCTTGCATTTATCGGCATTGAACACCATCAGATTCTCGTCCGCCCACTTGCTGAGCCTGTCCAGGTCAGCGTGGATCACCCGCCTGTCTTCTGGTGTGGATGCTTTGCCCCAAAGTTTGGTGTCATCGGCGAACTTGGCCAGTCCGCTTCTGACTCCAGTGTCCACATCATTAATGAAGATGTTGAACAATATGGGTCCAAGGGCAAAGCCTTGGGGGACCCCACTGGTCACAGGACACCATGATGAGTGACTTCCATCAATTACTACCCTCTGGGTCCGACCACGGAGCCAATTTTCCAGCCAGTGGATCATGGTGGACCCAAGGCAACAATTGGCCAGTTTCTCCAAGAGGTGATCATGGGATACCAGATTGAAGGCTTTTTTGAAGTCAAGATATATAACATCAATCTCTTCTCCCTTGTCCAGGTGATAGGTCACCTGGTCATAGAAGGAAATAAGATTGGTCAAGCAAGACCTACCCGCGACAAACCCATGCTGGCTATCCCTTAAGATGTTGGCGTTGGCCAGTCCATTAAGGATGGCCTCTTTAATAAACTTTTCTAAGATCTTCCCCAGGATAGAAGTCAGGCTGATGGGCCTATAGTTAGCCAGATCCACTTTCCTCCCTTTCTTGAAGATAGGCACCACATTGGCCTTCTTCCAGTCTTCGGGCACTACACCAGAGCGCCAAGAGTTTTCAAAGATGTGTGCTAGAGGCTGGGCTATGATGCTCGCCAGCTCCTTGTGTACCCTGGGGTGTAGATTGTCAGGGCCAGCTGACTTGAAGGTATCCAGCTTTTCAAGATGTTCCTTCACGAGGTCAGCATTAATGGAGGGCAGGGGATCACCCTCACCCAGACTTCCCTGTCCCGTAGCGGGCATGAGCGTTCCATGGGACTGATGAAAGACCGACGCAAAGTACCTATTTAATAGGTTGGCTTTTTCCTGGGCGTCAGTTGTCAGTTGTCCCATCTGGTTCAGCAGGGGTCCAATGTTGCCTCTGCTTTTCCTCCGGCTCCCCACATATCTGAAAAAGGACTTTTTATTGTCCTTGATGCTCGAAGCTAGTTGGAGTTCAGTTGCAGCCTTGGCTTTCCTGGTATGCTCCCTGCAGGACCGGACCAGTGCAGAATAATCCTCCTTGGAGGTGACTCCCATCCTCCATCCTTTGTAGGCCTTTCTTTTTAGCCTCAGGAGGTCTTCTAGGTCCCTGGAGAGCCAGGGGGGGCTGCTGTGCTCTCTTGCCTTATCTAGGGGGTTGCCTAAGGTCAGGATGCCTAGCACATAGCTGCCCTGAGCCTACCTCTTGGGTTATCTCCTCAGAGCTTCAGAAAGATGCCTCTGTCCACTGAGGCTCCACAGGCCTGAACCATCTCCTGGAGGTAGGAGCCTAAGCTTAGCAGCATAATAAGGGATGGACAACTGGGTCCCAGCCCCAGGTGCCCACTTAAAAGAGGCTCAAAAACAGCTGAAGTCAGCTTGGCCCCTGTTGCTCCTGCCACCCTGTCCAGACTCTGGTAGTTACTCCTCCACCTAGGCACTTTCTTTCCAAGAATTAAACGAAGCCTACTCTTCTAAAACCTAGCATTTTATGGTGCCTTCCCCATTCTTACAGTATTGTAATTGTCAGAACAATCACCCACCTCTGCACAAATATATATCCTTGTATCCCACCATCCCAGACAATTCCCTCCCCACCAGGCTATATGCTATTCTGACTGTATTCCTTCTTCTACTCTAGTCCTGTCCTGGACATTAGGGTATTCTAGGTATATTCCCTACCCTTCCAATTGCAGCTGTGCTACTATGAGAAAAATCAAGATACATTTGAAGCTAGGAAAGAGAAAAGAAGGACAGAGAGAGTGAGAAGGAAACATGTATTTGTAGCTTAGTGGCTAATTAAGGGCACTACTGGGAAGGGGGACTCCTAGATTTAGGTCCCAGTACCCAAGACCATTCATGTCTGCTTAATATAAAACACAGAAACAGAGAAGCCTAAAGGTGATACAAGTTCATTCATTTCTGTTCATTCATGTTTGGATTAATTGACACAAAAATATTGTAACTTTGTTTCACACACACTCCTTCCATTGATTTCAGTTGGAAATATCTCACCTTGAAAACCTGAACAGTGGTACTGCATTTATTGTAAGTGCTTATGTTGGTAAATCCTTAATTATGTTTTAGGGTAGGTTTGGTCTCTAATGGCATTGCAACAAATTAGTCGTCTTTTGTTCTTGAAAAAAAAAGAGGCTGTCATAATTAGTGGCATCATTTTGAAGGTTGTTCCCATGATGGACCCTGGTACTGATTAGTGTTAAATTGAGAATGCAATTTTTCATTGGCCAACAATCAAAGTAGAGACTTAACACACAGCTCCTTCAAAATATTTTAGTTAACATCAATTTTGTAATGCATTAATTGGACAAAGGATCTATTTTCTGATAGAACTGAAAGTTCATTTTAAGTATAATAATTATATCTAAAGTATTTCACAACTGTTGCATTCAATGGCTGTGGTTTGAGGTAAAGCAGAGATGACTGATGTGATATTACTGCTTGTTACAGTGTTTAGTCATAAAACATCTAATGAAGAAATGCTATTGAGATGTTTTGCTCCATTAATTGTGCTGAAGATGAAAAATGCAAAGATTTGTGTTTCTCACACAGTGAGAGTTAAGCCTTTGTAAAAACATTAATTGGGAAAATTTTAGCACCTTCAGAACTTCAGGAAAGGTGGTCAAATTGCCAGATGTTATCCATTTACTATGGTGTTATTTACACCATCACTTATGCCTGCACTAGATTAATTACAATCCTCAGTAGTTAGCCAAAAGTAGAGTTTTGTGAGGGTTTTTTTCCAGTTAGGAGGAGAAATTGTTGTTGAAATCAAGTGTTTCTCTAACACAAACTGGCTTCCGAAAATGTACGAAGTCCTTTTTCCCTGACTCCAACATGCAGGTAATTTTTTGCTGCTTCTTCATGGCTCTTTCAGTCACCACTCTGTCCTAAAAAATGTCTTCCCCCTTAATTTTTCTTTTGACCATGTTCACAGTATTTCTTACGGGGTTTTTTTGGTGCTAACTTGTCAACTTCTCTCTCTGCTTCTCAGGTCCTACTGTATCTCTTTCATGGACACACGAGCCTTCACAATATAGGTGTCAACAAAACCTATCTATCCACCTGTGCATTATTTGGGCAGTGTACTTGTTTAGTGTGGAGGCTGCTTTTGTTTCAGCTATCTGGTTCCATCAAGGAGCTTTTATGGAACAAGATAGCTGAAACAAGAGGGTAGAATTACTTGAAATTAATTAAATGCATTTTCTACAGTTACTTGAAATAAAATGTTGTTTATGTAGGCCTCACTGGAACATTGAGCATATATAAAGCTCACACAAAGGCTTTGCTAAAGCTTTGGCCAAAGTAGGCCTGACCAGCAAACCTGAGCAATGCATGAGCTCCTTACATAAGCAAAACTTGTGGGCCAGATGGGCAAGGGGAGATTGCTGTACAAGGTATAGGATAGAGAAGTGCCTGCTTGATAAGACTAGAACAGGAACACTCAGGTCATGATATGAAACAATTGTACAGGATAATCTGAGACATTCAAGATACAGATGCAGTGCAATACGTAATTTGTTTCAATCACCTTATAAGACGAGGGTTGGAAAGTATGGGATCTTTGTAGTGGCTTAGGGGAACTTGCGTGGTGGTGTGCTGACCACTTTATCAGAGGTACTTGTCATGACCCAAAGGGTATGATTTTGTGTGCGCTTCGGCACTGCAGAATTATTTCCTGCCACAGGGAGCTTTCTTTGCACAGTGTAATTCTCAGTTGTATAGAGAAAACCCCAGTGCAAAGGAGTTCCTGCCACCCGCATGCAAACTTGTTCCCCACTATTGGCTGTTTCTAAATTATTCCCACGTGGCGGCTAGCGATTGGCTTGCTAGCCGTATAAGATGTTTGAGCAGTTTCCGCCCAAGTTGGAGGAGGAGAATTTCACATCCATCTCGTGAAGAACTCTAAGTGCACTGTGGAGCTTAACAAACCCCGCGTGTGCCTTAGAGGAGGATACAGGGGCCTGATCAACCTCTAGCCTTTCCCCGTTGCTGTCTGATCCCTCGACGTACCCTTCCCTGCACGCTTGGTCCATGGAGCCTAGCAAACTTCGTGTGTGTGTGTATCCAGAGCTCTTTCCGGGTTTAAGAGGCTCAAGTTTTCTACAGGTCTTGTTCGTGCGAGTTTTCTTTTCATTTGTAACTGCAACTTAAGCAAAGTTTTTCCTGCCTGCACCGCGACCATCTACGGTATAAGTAAAATAATCTTTAATCAACCGCTACACGTCTGTGCCTAATTCTAGTCCACCGTGCCGAATTCTCCGACCCACGTGCCAGGGCTGCTGGCCACAGCCCGCCGCGCGCCCCTGAAAGCCTCGGACCGCTCCTGGCCCGCACAGTACTAATGCCTTAACTGCTGGTCTGATGTACTTGTTAGGCCAAAACATGTTTGACCTGTGCTTGTAGACAATAAATGTGGCTGAATCTCTGCCATTGATTTAAGCCTGTGGTCATTCTTTAAGACAAGATTAGTGTTGGGATCTCCTGGCTGCAACTTTTGCCAGCATTGCAGTTCTTGAGACTTCAACACTAACAGCATATCAATAACACCTGATAAGGACAACAGCAACAATGACACTGATAACACCTGTTGACAGTTTACAGTACAGTTTCAGTGAGGCTTTGCACAAGTCATAACTGAATGAAAGGGAAGCAGTACAAGAGATGTAGTGCTCTTCATGGGGTATCGCAAATCTGAGACTAGAAATCAGCCTCCAGCAAATATCTTTGACCATGCAATTTAGGGTACATACAGATGTTCACAGAGGTTAGGGGAAGGTTAAATCAAGAATGTCTGGGGGGGGGGCGAAGCCCTGTGTCTGCCCCCCCTCATCTGGGCCCACTCTTCCCCTTCCCCCGCACTGCCACTGCTGTTTTGCGGTCCAGACACCCCCCCTTCCCCGCCGCTTCAGGCCCAGTCTGTTCCCTACCCCCACTACTGTGTTGGGCGCACACTTCCCCTTCCCTGCCACCAGCCCACTCCCTTCCTTCTCCCTACCCCACCGGCCTGCTCCACTGCATCAGGCCTGCTCCTCCCCTCCTCCCCAGCTGCTGCATCGGGCCCAGGTCCACTTCTCCCTTCCTGCTCCCTCTGTTGCATCAGGCTCAGGGCCTGGAGCCTGGGGCCCATCCCCTTCTGGCCCATTCCACCCGCCGCTACCTCCAAGGAGCGGGGGGGGGGGGTGGAGCTAGGCCAATGGCACTGGCCTTACTCCCCCGCTCTGTCCCCTCTGTCATGGTAGCACTCTGCTGTGCTGCCGCTGCATCCTGTCCATCACGCTTTATTCACACTCTGATTGGCTGCCAAACAACCAATCAGAGTACAGCTAAAGCATTACAGACAGACTGACTAAGGCTTTTATATATATAGAATATTAAATGATTTCTAAAGGCCTGGTCACACAGTCATACAGTTCTCACAGCCTTTAAGGTAGACAGGGTGTTTAACACAACAAGGCCAATGGAAATACACATAGCCTGGAAAATTGTGGGCATATACCACACTGTTCCATAACATCAGATAAGGTGGCACCAGCTCATAAGGCCCCAGAGTGGGGGGCCTGGGAGTTCCGGTTTTGGGAAAACAGATCAAATTAGGAGAAGGCCCAGAAAGCTCAAATTAGGATGTATGCATGTGATGGGCTTTTGAAACAAAGGAATATGCTGACAGGACAGAATGTGGGCAGTATGACGATCACAGAAAGACCAATAAGCAATAGCTGATAGTCATCAGGAGGTAAAAAGAATACAAAAACAGAGGCTTTAGAGCAACAATGGGTACCCCTTTCCTGAGAGGAGCCCCCAAAAAGGGTCCCTGGCCCCAAGAGGGGGACCCAAGGCACCAAGGACAGAGGGCATACCACCAGCCTGTCTCATCTACCCCCGTGGGGGAGGGGAGGGGCTCAGCCTCCAACCTCCAGGCTGCTGACTTCTGACATTCAAGAGAGAACCTCAGAGTGAAGCTCACATCCTGGCCAGATGTATCTTGACTCTGATGACAATCTTAGGATTGGTAGCTATAGAATTGCTTGTATTATTCTTTTCTGTCATCACTGTGTATCAATAAATCTGCCTCTTATCAAATGGAAAAGTAGTGGTCAGTCTGAGGGTTTTGGGTCCCCCTGGAAAAAGGCACCTGGGTCCTAAATCCATTGCCAACAACCCCAGGATGGCCCCCCTTCCCCCCTCCCTGTGGCTCAGCCAGCTTCCTCTTCATCCCCCCCCCCCAGCCCAATTCTCCTGTCCTGGAAGGCACACCCAATGCTGGTTTTACTAGCATTCATGGGTGCCAGGATCCAAGGAGGTAAGTTGGGGTGGGGAAAGGGACATGTGGTATGGGGGAAGGTTCACTAGGGGGGTTGTTCTTTTGGGGTGGGGAGGGTTGGGGGCCTAAAAATAGTCCCTGGTCCTCTGGGTGGAAAGAGAGCCCCCCATCCCACTAACCCACCCCCTTCCCTCCCCCCAATCCCACCAAACTCTCCTGGACCCTATCAACCCCACTTGCCTCTGATCCTCCCCCATGGACCCCTTGCCCTCCCTCCCAATCCCCCAAAGCTCTCCCCACTACCCCCCCATCCTAATTTACTTTAGATTGGGTGTCCATTTTTAACTCAATCTAACCTCCCTCTAACCTCCCTGAATATCTGTACATACACTTAGTGGCGAAACACATAAGCACTCCCTTTCCTTTGTGATTATCTAGTGTTTACAGAACCTTTCCAGGATGGGGCTGCTTTTTTCTCAGAACTTATTCCTTTCTAGAGGTAACAGTCTTTAGGATAGCACATTTTCACACATCCTTTCCTTTTGATATCCTCTTGGGTCTGGGAGATGGAAAAAAAACCCAAAACATCCACTATGAGTTTCTCCACAAAATATATCTTAGGCATGTGGCCCCCTATTTCATTTTGTTTGAAGTGTTCTTGGTTTCCCATATAAGAATCTGATTCATGTGAGACAGCTGGCAGAAGCAAAAATGCTGTGGCAGAGTAGTTAAGACATCTTCCTATTCTAGAGATGTGAATTCAAGCTTCACTCCAGATTTGTGCTAAAGGTTGTTGCCATTCAACTGTAAATAAATGCATGGCTATTTGGGCTGTGAAGTTAAAGGTAGCCAGACCTGATACCAGCCCTATCAGTCCCTTGTGTGTGTTTGGATTCATAGACTGGCATGTGGTGGCATATCTCATTGGTGACAGATGACAGAACAAGGAATAATGGTCTCACGTTGCAGCAAGAGAAGTTTTGGTTAGATGTTAGGAAGAATTTTATCAGTAGGAGGATAGTAAAACACTGGAACGGGTTACCCAGAGGGGTGGTGGAATCTTCGTCCTTGGAGATTTTTAAGACCACACTAGACAAAGCCTTGGCTGGGATGATCTAGTTGGGGATGATCCTGTTTTGAGCAGGGGGTTGGACTAGATGACCTCCTGAAGTCTCTTCTAACCCTAATTTACTATGATTCTATGTTGTTACCATTCTATGCTGATGGTCCAGTTAGGCTTGGCTGGACCATGAAGAAAGCTCTGTTGGATACAAAGAACCTAGCTAACCTTCTTATTTGTACGCTGTATATCTTTGTCCAGGGCCTTCTATCCCTTTCCAAGTTCTAAATTTTCTATTCATATGCTTCTCAAAACCCTAGAAGGGGTAGGCATTGTTCCAGCAGTTCCTATAACTATACCTCAACATAATCTCCAGTAATATCCAAGTTGCAGGATGATGATGACAGAAAATTGAACCAAGAAAAGTTTAGGGTCCATAGACTGTTTTGGCTTTAAAATTTGGAGGTGGGGAAGGGCAAAGGAAAAGGGAAATCAAGCTCCTTGGTTAGAACGTCTTGAAACAGAACCTTGGCTCCAGTACAAAAAAATTGCAAAGCTAGTCACATCCATTATCGTTAGGGGAAAACAGTTCACATGGGCATTTAAGCCAGTGCTTCTTATCCTGTAAAATCACATACCCAAATTTCACTTCTAGGAATAATGCCCAGCTTGCTGTGTGGCTCAGTTTTTGACAGATTAGATTTGCAGTTGATAAATTAATGGAATTGCAATCCTTCTTATATAACTTTCTTACTTCCAGTTAGAGCCAAGAACAGATTGTATTTATTGTAGCTGATTTGCAAAACCAGAAGTGACTGAAACAGCTGGTTTGACTTGTCATCAGCACCAGGACTTTGAAAAGCAAACTCAATTGATTTATTCTGTCCAATAAGGGGACGGGGAGAGAAGTGCATTATTCCTTTTGTAAAAGCAGTAAATATGAACATATTGATTACTGTTCCAGGAACAACAAATGAACATTGAAACTCTTAAATGTAGTTACAAATCACAATGTACTTTTGCTGGAATCAAAACACGTTAAACAGAACTTCAACTTTTTTCATAGTTTTAAATACAGATACAGAGCTTGTTCTTCATCCTTATAAATAAGATTTCCACTTATTACTCCTTGGGATTTTTTGCTATTGTGCAAAGCACATATCAATTAAAAATTCTTCATCAGTACTTCTGAATAGCTATTAGCACAATGAAGTGTTATAACTATCTCTCTCATCCACTGTCTCTTGCCCGCTGAATTAAACTATCTTACTACTACTAGGTACTTTCCAATATTGCAAGGGATTTACAAGTACATTTGGTTGCTTGAATAAGCATTATTAATTAGAGAAAAAATACTTAGTTCATAAAATTGATGTGTGAGGAATCTTAATAGTCTTGCTTTCTTCCCCACTGTGATATTTTCTAAGTTCCTAATTCCTCTGATGATAGAGTTGAATTTATTAGGTCTTATTGCCCTTTTGTGTGTGTGAACCTGAGATTATGGAAAATATCAGACTTACATTCCAGGGGAAATTAATCTAATCACACCTTGACTAACTTTCCCTTCTTTACCAAAGAGAACCCTGTTAATATGGGGATTAATGAAAATTTACAGCTTTCTATTAAAGTAGCTTGAGAAGAATGGAATGTATAAACTAATTTAATTGGTTAATTGTGCCTGAACACTGTCAGTAGCCTCTTGTCTCTCTTTTTACATACTGTACCATTTCCTGGAGAACAACATAGCAGCTCACACATCACAGTCAGCAACTTGTAAAACATCATACAACTATGCAAGAGTGACTCAGGTCTTAATCAGAGACACAAGTGAGTGAATGCTGAACCACAATCTTCTATCATTTTTGCTTCTAATTGCTTCTTATACTAACTGTACATTATTATTTATTATTTTATTTTTACTCACTGAGTTTAGGGTTCCCTAAAATGGCTGGTTACAATCTGTTTACATCAATTAGTTTTAGTTAGTGGTGGATTAAGATTAAATGGGGCAAAATCCAGGCCCTCCATCAAACCATGAGTTTGACTTTGGTTACTAGGCAATCTGCCCTCTCACCTGGGCCACCTGGTGCAAGCATTGAACTGAGTGGCTGCAGTGCTGGCTGGGCAGAGTACAGATTGACTTTTACTAGTAAATGTTTAGGATTGTGAATCCAAAAAAAATGACTGTGCCCGCCTCTGCTCGACTAGGCGCTCTCGAGCTGCCTTCACCCGGGTGCCTGTCCTAGCTTGCCCCAAGCGAACGAGAGGACCCTGGAAGGTGCCTCGGGTGGTGTCGGGAGGCCCCCTAACCTCGCCTGCCACGACTTCGGATGGAACCTCAGTGGTGGGGGTCTCCGTTGATGCAGCCTCCAGGGTTGTCACGCCTTCGGCGGGCACTCACGGGGCTCCAACCTCCCCTACACCCTGGCCAATCGCCACCCACTGCTGCGGATCTCCCAGTGGCCTTCCTTTGGCGACCCCGCTGTGTTTTCGGTCCTGTGCCTCCCGGTGGTCCCCACTCTGGAGAACCAAGCTTCCCAGGCTGGAATCCGCCTTGAGGATCTCACACCCCCTGATTCCCTGCTGTCCCTAGCCTATACTGCCCCGAGGCCACCGCAACACAAAATGAGAGATCCTAAAGGAAAGCAAACAACAAAACAGAAAGTCAAGCCCTTCTATCTCGCCGAACCCGGGATCTGACCCGGGTGCCTAAGCCCTGCTGGGTGGGTTACCCTGGCTCAAAGTCTGTCGGGTGGCTTAAGGCCACTGACTCCCCCGGGTGTCTACTCTCCGGGACCTTGGCTCCCGCTCTCTGTGAGTCTCGTATCCGGCGTTCACTCCCTCGCTGGTTCCACTGCCGGTCCCTCCACCGGTCCGTTTGTCGGCTCTCTCGCCAGGTCCGCTGCCGGTTTCCTCACCTGCTACGCCACCCGCTCCCTTACTGGATCTGTAGCTGGTTCCTTCTTTTGTCTTGCTGCCGATGTCGTCTCCACCTTCTCCGTCGGCTCCAATAAGAACACAGCTCTCGCTGCTGTAGCTGCAGCTTTCTTCGCCGGCTCCTTTAATTGCGCGGCTTTCGCTGCTGTAGCTGCCATTGCAATCCTCACCGCTGACGCCGCTGCCATTGCCACGACTTCCCCCGTCGGGCTGGGTACTCTGGCCCCGCAGGCGCGGGTCCCGCTCTCGGGGTCCCCTGTGGGCTTTCCCCCCTTCTGGCCCTGCTCCGCTCCCGGGGCCGCCTTTTATTGCTGCCGTGTGGCATCTCTTGCTGACGTCACCCGGCCCCAGCTGGATATAAGCACGCTTTACAAATTGCGCTGGTGGTTTTTCTGCACGCGCATCCCTGGTCCCTCCGGCTTCTGCATGGGGTGAGTAAGTGTTTACTTCCCCCCTGGTTTTGCCCCGGGGTTTCCTTCTAACCCCAGCATCCCTGAGACACAACCCACCCCTCAAGATGCCTTGGGGCACTTCTTCAGTCCCATTTCGATTCGTACCTGTCAGGCTGGCCCGTCCGTCTGTCTGGTCACCTCGGGCCCCCATCTGGTCTTCCCCATCACACCTGGATAGGAAGTCCGCAACTGCTTTATCTTTCCCAGGTCGGCGTACTATGTAAAACTTATAAGGTTGGAGTGCCAAGGCCCACCGGGTAATTCGGGCGTTATCTGTCTTGGCTGTGCTCAGCCACCTTAGCGGAGCATGATCCATTATCAGTTTGAATTCTCTGCCCATCAGGTAGTACCTAAAGTGGTCCACTGCCCCCCGTATGGCTAAGCATTCCCGTTCTATAGTTGATTACCTTCTTTCCGCCAGTAGCAGTTTGTGACTGGTGTATGCTACGGGCCTCTCGCTGCCCCTGTCCTCCTGGGTTAGGACGGCCCCCACTGCGGTCTCTGAGGCATCCGTTTGTAAAATGAAGGGCTTCCTGAAGTCAGGAGTGTGTATTACCACCTCCTCGCAGAGTGCTTGTTTCAGCTTTTTAAAACTCCGCGTCATTTCCTCCGTCCACCTGACTGCCCCCGTTTTTCGCCCTTTGAGTGCCTCCGACAAAGGTGCGGACAATATTGAGAAGTGAGGGTACAAACCGCCTATAATAATTGGTGAGCCCTAAGAATGATCGAAGCTGGCGGCAGTTTTGAGGGGCCGCGAAATTGCGGATAATTTCTACCTTGTCGGTCAAGGGTTTGATCATGCCCCTGCCAACCAAAAACCCCAGATATTTTGTTTCCTTCTGAGCTAGGGCACGTTTTTGAGGGTTGGCCGTTAGCCCTGCCCATCTCAATTCCATCAGGATGGCTCGGGGGGCTCTCGTGCTGTGCCCACGTCCGGGTATATATGACGGTATCGTCTATGTAGGCTGCGGCATATTCGGCATGTGGGGCCAGTATCCGATCCATTAGGCGCTGAAACGTTGCGGCAGCACCGTGTAACCCAAAGGGCATCCTGACAAACTCGGATAGCCCCCATGGGGTGCCAAACGCCGTCTTTGGCCAGTCTTCCTTGGCCACCGGGATCTGCCAATACCCCTTTGCGAGGTCGAGGGTTGATATATACTGGGCATCCCCTATTCTTTCAACCAGCTCTGCCACATGGGGCGTTGGGAATGCGTCGAACATTGCCAGGGCATTTAATCATCTGTAGTCGACGCAAAGCCTCAAAGATCCATCGGGCTTACGCATCGGCACCAGCGGGGTCCTCCAGGGGCTTCTCAAGGGCCGAATGACTCCTAACATCAGCATAGAGTCTACCTCTCTACAAACGGCTTCCAAGAGGTGGTGTGGGATGGGTCACCACCTCTCCCTTACTATTGCTCCGGGGGGGGGGGGTCTTTATAGCATGAAACGAGTCCTGGACCTATCCGGGTTCCTCATGGAATACCTCCCGGAATTCCTCTATCAAACTTTGGGCCTCTTGCCTCTGCTCGGGGACCAACTCCTCCCCAATCCGGACCAAGGATCCTTCCTTGGTGGGTACGGCTTCTCCCCCTTTCCCCTGGGGTCCAAGGTCCTCGTTATCTGTTTCAGAAAAGGCTACTCACCCTTCGGGCTCCTTCCATTCTCGTAGGAGATTCACATGGTAAATTTGTTTCTCCCGAAGGTGACCGGGCCTTTGTACCTTGTAGTCTACCGGTCCAACTCGTCAGAGGATCTCGAATGACCCCTGCCATTGGGTCAGGAGCTTGCTGGTGGATGTCGGGAGCAATACCAAAACCCTCTGGCCGGGTTCGAATTCCCGTTCTCGGGCGTGGCTGTCATATTTCTCCTTCTGACGGGCCTGGGCTTCCCTCATGTTCTCACGAGTGAGGTCCTGGGCCACCTTGATCCTCTGTTGAAACTCTCTCTGGTATGTCTTCGGCTCTTGAGAGGAGCCTCTCTCCTGCTCCCAACTTTCTCTCAAGACCTGCAACAGACCCCACGGCCGGTGCCCTAACACCAGTTCAAATGGAGAGAATTTCATCGTGTCTTGAGGGGTGTCTCTTAGAGTAAACAATATTAAAGAGAGGAGGAGATCCCACTTCCGGGGGTCCCCTTGAATGCAGCGCCGCAGTACCTGCTTTATCGTCCCATTGAGGTGCTCCACCAGACCATTGGTCTGGGGATGATAGACCAAGGTGCGGAGTTGTTTTATCTGTAACGTCCTGCACACTGCCCTCAAGACCCCGGACATGAAATTCCTCCGTTGGTCCGTTAATATCTCTTGCAGGATCCCCATCCTGGCGATCCATTTTATCAACTCTTCAGCAATACACGGGGCGGTCACCGCTCACAAGGGGATGGCCTCCGGGTACCGGGTGGCGTAATCCACTATAACCAATATATATTGGTGGCCCGAGCTACTACGGGGAAGAGGTCCGATGACATCTAGGGCTATCTGCGAGAATGGGGTGTCTATGATGGGTGTAGGGTGGAGGGGTGCCCGTGCCGGATGCTCGGCTCTCGTCTTCTGGCACTCAGGACAGGCTGCACACTGACGGGCCACTTCCTCCCCCATCCCAGGCCAAAAGAACCACCGGCTGATCCTCGCGAGGGTTTTGTCCCGTCCTAGATGCCCCCCCGTAGGGCTCACATGTGCCAACCGCCAAATAGTCTGGCAAAATCAGGTAGGTACCACTAACTGTGAGCCCAAGGTCTCCCCCTGCCGCTCCCCCTGTACGCAGTAGAGGAGGTGGTTCCTTACCTCGAAGTAGAGAGGCCCTTCAGGCGGTGGTGCTGGGATGTCTTGGGGACCTCGGGCGTGCTCTTGCAGCTCTTGGATCTCTTGATCCTCCGCCTGTGCCTCCCGGAACTGTAGACAGCTGGTGAAGTTGTTGAGATCTAGCTCGTTCGCCTCGTCCGCCGATTCCTCATTCTCTTGTGTCTCGCCCAGCCAACCTTCGCAGTCCTGGATCCTCCTACGGGCTACTTCTGTGTCTCTTACCCTATCCAGGACATCGTACACTGGCGCCCAATCTTGCCCTAATAACATCTCGCAAGCTAATCACGGTACGACCCCGACCAGGAGTTCTCCTTGATGTTCCATCACCCTTAGGCGTACCCACTGGTGCTCAACTAGCCGGGGTCTCCCCATGGAGACAGGCTACTCTTACGGGGCAAGCCCCCCGTCAGCCCTGTGACCCTACCATATCTGACCTCACCAGCGACTGGGTGCACCCTGAGTCCAGGGTCGCTTGCATGAAGTGACCCTCCACCCAGGCCTTCACTACTGGACGGCTCCAGCCGCATTCTCCTCCCCAACCGCATAGCTGCAGTCCAATGATTCGCCAGATTCCGGACCTCTTCGTCTTTCGGTCGGGGCTCTTGACCTGTCAGTGGGGATCCAGTGCTCCACTACTTGGTTTGGGCATTCCCTGGAAAAATGGCCATTCCGCCCACACCGGAAGCACCCGGTCTCCCTGGTAGTCTCCCGGTCTGGCGGGCGCCGGCGTTCCGGCTCTTTGGGGTTCACCGGGGAGTATCCTGGGCTCTTTCTCTCTTGAGGGTAGCTGGCCTCCGAGGCCGTGAACACCTCTGCCAGCTTTAGGGCTTCCTCGCAGGTCAGTAGGGCGTGTTGCCAGACCCAGCATTGTGTCCGTTCTTCCAGATCATTTTGGAATTGTTCGAGAACAATCTGGTCTGCCAGGGCTTCTTGATCCTGTCCGGCTGGGTTTACCCACTTGTCTAGCAGATCCCTCAATAACTGTAGCAGCACTCTGGGTCGCCTCTCGTCAGGCCCCTTCTTGGCCCGGAGCAGGTGACAGTAGTGCTCCGGGTTGATCTCCAGCCTATACAGGATGGCTTGCTTTACTAACTCATAGTCCCGGGCATCCTCCCTCGAGAGAGCCCGATAGGCGGCTTGGGCCTTGCCAACGACTAGGGCCCCCAACTGGCTAGCCCAATAGCCCTGGTCTAGCCCCGTCATGAGGGTGTGCCGCTCAAATGCTTCGATGTAGGCCTCTGGGTCATCATCTTTGGTCATTTTAGGCATCTTACAGGATGCTAGGCTGTGTCAGAACCAGTCTTGTTGCCTGTCCATCATTTGCTGCTGGGAGTCCAGGATCTGGGTTAGAACCTGTAGGTTCTGTCCCAGGACATCGGCGGGGCCCATAGCCGTGGGCTGCATGTTGTCATAAGGTGCCAAATCGGGGTTCTCCATGTTCCCGGCCAATGCACCACGTTGTGCCCGCCTCTGCTCGACTAGGCGCTCTCGAGCTGCCTTCACCCGGGTGCCTGTCCTAGCTTGCCCCGAGCGAACGAGAGGACCCTGGAAGGTGCCTCGGGTGGTGTCGGGAGGCCCCCAACCTCGCCTGCCACGACTTCGGATGGAACCTCAGTGGTGGGGGTCTCCATTGACGCAGCCTCCAGGGTCGTCACGCCTTCAGCAGGCACTCACAGGGCTCCAACCTCCCCTACACCCTGGCCAATCGCCACCCACTGCTGCAGGTCTCCCAGTGGCCTTCCTTTGGTGACCCCGCCGTGTTTTTGGTCCTGTGCCTTCCGGTGGTCCCCACTCCGGAGAACCAAGCTTCCCAGGCTGGACTCCACCTTGAGGATCTCTCACCCCCTGATTCCCTGCTGTCCCTAGCCTATACTGACCCGAGGCCACCGCAACACAAAATGAGAGATCCTAAAGGAAAGCAAACAACAAAACAGAAAGTCAAGCCCTTCTATCTTGCCTAGCCCGGGATCTGACCCGGGTGCTTAAGCCCTGCTGGATGGGTTGCCCTGGCTCAAAGTCTGTCGGGTGGCTTAAGGCCACTGACTCCCCTGGGTGTCTACTCTCCGGGACCTTGGCTCCCGCTCTCTGTGAGTCTCGTATCCGGCGTTCACTCCCTCACCGGTTCCACTGCCGGTCCCTCCTCTGGTCCATTTGTCGGCTCTCTCGCCAGGCCCACTGCCAGTTTCCTCACCAGCTACGCCGCCCGCTCCCTTACCAGATCCATAGCCAGTTCCTTCTTTCGTCTTGCTGCCGACGTCGTCTCCACCTTCTCCATCGGCTCCAATAAGAACGCAGCTCTCGCTGCTGTAGCTGCAGCTTTCTTCGCCGGCTCCTTTAACGGCGCGGCTCTCGCTGCTGTAGCTGCCATTGCTGTCCTCGCTGCCGACGCCGCTGCCACTGCCGTTGCCACGACTTCCCCCGTTGGGCTGGGTACTCTGGCCCCACAGGCGCGGGTCCCGCTCTCGGGGTCCCCTGCGGGCTTTCCCCCCTTCAGGCCCTGCTCCGCTCCTGGGGCCACCTTTTATTGCTGCCGGGTGGCGTCTCTTGCTGACGTCACCCGGCCCCAACTGGATATTAGCGCAGTTTACAAATCGCGCTGGCGGCTTTCCCGCGCACGTGTCCCTGCTCCCTCCGGCTTCTGCGTGGGGTGAGTAAGTGTTTACTTCCCCCCTGGTTTTGCCCCAGGGTTTCCTTCTAACCCTGGCATCCCTGGGACAATGACAGAGCCGGTAGGGAAATACAGATCATCCGAGTGAGGGACTAACATTAAAGGGATAGGGGAATGCAACTAGGTTACAGAAAATACAAAGTTAGCCAACTAAGCCCGGGGGTGGGGGAAGGGGAGGGAGGGGGTTTGTGATGCTGAGAGAGAAAGAAGATAGTTACACACAAACCCGTTACAATGGTCCGCAATGGTGGAGGAAGTAGTTCGAAGAAAGTTTCTCAATCCATATAAAGTCTCATCGTGGGGGTCCTCTTTGGGTGAAGCGGAGTCATCTGTTGCTAAAGAATCCTCTCCAAGTGAAGTCCATCTGGTGCAGGGGCGGGGGTTCAGACGGTCCCCTCTGGGTCCAGTCCAGCGGCAGTTCATCTGGTGGGGTCAGAGTACTGGTGGTGGCCCATGATATGTTCCACATAGATGTCACGGGACCAGCAGATGGTGTCGAACACCATAAGGCAGCGCATCAGCGTGGCATAGTGGTGAGAGATGCAGCAGGCACGCAGGACACTCTCTTTGCTGGGGTCCCAGGCTCTGAGCATTCCCACGATGAGCATGTCGACCATCATGTTGTAGCCGTGGCCCCTCAGGATGTCGGCCAGCGGGATGTACTTCTCCTGCTTGTGAGCCTGGGCGTCAGTGAAGTCTTGGCACCAGTTCTTGAAGGGGGTGGTTACGTCCACAATCACGACCTTCTTGGTCTCTTCATTCGCGATGATGATGTTGGGCCGTATCTGGCTCTTGCAGCCTGGGATGGTGCAGTTCACAGAGATCTCCCCCGCTGCAGCTGGGATGGCCCTCACCGGGCGGTCCTGGACAGCATTGTGGCAGAGCTGCCAGGCTCTGGCATGCAGCTTGCAGCTGCATAGCACTTGGGGGAGGGTCTCTATCGCATAGCCGCACCGTTGGCATCTCTTGTCCCGGTGGCCGAAGCGGACGGCCCTGTTCAGAGGCAGGCAGTTGAGGCAGGTGCGGTGGAGGAAGTGCCAGTCTGTGAAGTGCGTGAAGCTCCTGCTAGGCATGAAGTGGTTGCTGGAGTCCCACTTCGAGGTGACATTGAAGACCTTGCCCTCGTCAGGTTTGGCCCTCGGGTTGCTGAAGTATTTGTTTCGGACGGCGTCCTTCAGGAACCTCTCCAGGAGGGTCCTCATGCAGGGCATCGTGGTGACGCGGTTGGCGTGCGGGGCTGGTTGCTGGGAAACTCCCAGCTCCCGGCATGCACTCCTTGGCCCAGGTCCAGGCACAGCTAATGCATTTACTGATGTGGCGCATGGTGTTGCGGGCTCAGCTCCACAGCTAGTACATTTGGGCTTTGGCTGCTCAGTACCTCACTGTGTAGTTAACTCAGGCTTGGACCCCAGGCTTATCCTGTTGTGCATCTGGACTCCCTGGTTCCTGATCCTCATCTTAACTAGGACTATGAACACAGATATTGCTTTGAATTAGGAATATAACCCTGACTACCTGGTTTTGACCCCTTTGGTGCAGCTTTGACTCCTAATCAGACTGCGGTACTTGACTAACCCCACCCTCCACAAGGCTGTTTATGTCAGCCTCCTTACAGTTTGAGCAGCATGAAAGGTCACTTCGCCAGCTTTCCAAGGGGAAGTACACAAGTACCTAGCATAGATTTGTCCCTGACCCCTCTCCCAATGGAGGCTTTGATGATCAGCCTGTAAAACCTATAGGCTTGAGTAGGGGTCCTGATGGCCCAGAATGCAGCCCTGCTAGCTCATATTGAAAAGCTGGAGGAGGAAAATGTGTCCCTGCAGGCCCAAGAGGTGCAAACTTCTGCTCTGGTCGCCTTTTTCATATCTGCCCCTTAGTATCCCCCTGAACCTAAGGTATCACTGCCAGATCAATTTGATGGGACCCCAGGGGTTTCCTGAATTATTGCTGCCTCCTGCTTTCCCTATTCCTCAGACTTAGTCAGAGGCCTCTATTTAGTATATCCACAAACACTTGGCCCAAGGACCCCTAGAAGACACTCATAAAGAGAGTATGTACTGTTCAAAGGCAATTTGCCCTCTCAGCAGGGTTATCTGGCTGTAGGCACTGAGCTTATTGGCTGCTGAGCCAGCTGGGCTGAGTATATAAGATGAAGCCCTGCATTTGAGTACTTTGCTCCTGCTTATCCTGTTTTGTGTCTGGACTCTGTGCCTCTTGGCCCTCTCAGCCTGGTCTGGGCTACAAACATAGATGATGAGTCTGATTCTGACTGTCTGGTTAAGATACCTTTGGCAAAGCCTCAATCCCTGCCTGAAACATATTGAGTTGTTTCATGTGAGGTGCTCCCCAATTGGAAGCAGTGTAGTTTTCATTCATTAGGGTTAATTATCCTGCCTGAAGCACCTCATGGACTGAGTTACACTTTTTCCAGTTTAGGAGGCAACCGTTTACCAGATTCTCATGGCCCAATATGCTATCTTTAAAACAAGTGACATGTAAGTCTTGAGCATCTGCAAGAGGCCACATTACAATTGCTCGCTTTAAGAAGCCCAAATTTAATCTGCCCTATCCTGTTCCCAGGTATATCTTCCTTTCTTGTAAGTATATGGGAGAGCTCTATAAGTAAAATCACTACAGCCATCTATCTGGAAAAACACAAGCGTATTTATATAAAATAATGCTAAGTAACCCCAAATGCTATATATTTATATGCTTGCCTCTATCACCTGAGTCTTAGTTAACTGTTCTACTGGTTAAAGACCCCAAGTTCAAAGCTACTCACTTTTACCTCAGTATAAATCCAATTAGATCAGTGATCATTTAGCAGCTGCTAAGAAGCAGCAATTCCCACCTTTTTGTCAGTCCATTAAGGGTCATAGCATTGGTTTCTGTCCTCCTTGTCTCAGGCAGGTCCACTTAGATGTCATAGATTTCATAGACATTAGGGGTTGGAAGTGACCTCATGAGATCATTGGGTCCAGCACCCCCGCCTCCCCTCCCACCATAGGTGGGAAGTCAGCTGGGATCAAGTGACCCGAGCAAGAAATATATCCACCTGTGTTTTGAAAGACTCCAGAATAGGTGCTTGTACCACCTCTGGGGGGGAGTTTGTTCCAGACCCTGGACACACACCATAAAGAATGTTTTTCTTACGTCTAGTCTAGACTGGTCTTCCTGGAGTTTATGGCTGTTAGACCTTGTTAGACCTTGGGGAGCTCTGGTGAACAGGTGTTCTCCCAGGTCCTTATGTACCCCTCTTATGTAATAGTAGGCTGCCACCAAGTCCCCCCTGAGCTTTCTCTTCTCCAGGCTGAAGAGTCCCAAGTCCCTCAGCCTCTCCTAATATGGCCTTCCCGACTTGCTAGTCTGATTCTGCATAATCAAACCCATGCTGTTAGTAGTCCAGTTTTTGCAGAATCCATTTTCTAGGAAGTTCCAAGTTTCTCATTGGAAAGCCCAAAGCATGTTAGACACAAAGATAGACTCTGGTTTGTTAAAAGAGAGGCAGATCTAGGATTTGTGTGTCTGTGTCTGTGCTGTGGGGAGAGGTGGGAGCAGCAACTGGTACTGCTGAAGTGGCTGCACCTGGTGCTCCCATACTCTCCTCTCCACACCAATGTGGACAGACTGGCAACAGCAACTGGGGATTTCTTTTAAGCCCCCAAAGTACATAAATGCCCCTTCACCTCCCTGCTCATAGGCATATATCCCCTTCCTAACCTGTAGCCCCACCTGCTCCAGGAGCAAGGGGAGGTCGAGAGCTGCTCCAGGGGCTGGGCTCAGCCTGCATCAACAGCTGTGGTGGGTTAGCAGGTTCTCTCCCCCCATGCCTGCTCCTAGGCTTGCAGCGAATACTCAGGGTGGGGTGGGGAACCAGACACAGTGGGTAATAACCCACAGCCATTGTTGCTGCTACCCCAGGCTAAGCCCAGCCCTCATGCAGCTTAGCTGGAAGGGCTCTGGAGCTCCGCTTGCTCTGGGAACTATGACAACAGTAGGTAGGTGAGGAAATGAGGAGAAGAGAGGGGACTGTGGCTCTGAGCACAGAAAGAAGGGCGGGAGGATTTTTACTTTCATTGGTGTCTTAAAAAGGCCTTCAGCTGTTTCTCCTGCCCTGTGGTCAGAAAGGGGATGTGCAGCTGCAGCACTGCACCCCTTGCTCTCAATCACCTTTGGACTTTGTCTTTAGCTCAGGGTGACCCCCTTATCCTAAGGTTGTAACTCTTATAATGTCTTCCTTGCTCTCTTCCCTTAAAGAAATATACTTAAATGAACTAATTAATAACATTTCCATAAATTGACAGGAAGAAGACTGGGCAAGAATGCTTTAGGGTGACATTTCACTATGCAAATTAAGCTTATTTAATAAAGATATAGAAGGCAGTACTGTTTGATTTGTTTTCATGTTTCAGGTTGCATTTGCTATATTGGCCATTTGAAGCACCATCCTTAAATGTATTATTAGAATAATTTATAAGTAATTAGTTAGTTAGTAGATAAATAACTGGATAACTAATTAAAATCTAAAGAAATCTGAATTGAATGTTACTGGATTAATTGCCATATGTGAAATCTACATGGATTGGAAGACAATCTCAGCCATTGTAAATGTAACTGTACTAGATAGCAATGATATAGGATATGGATTTTTTCTTGAAATTCCATGATGAAATGAAAAATAATTTCAGCATTTACTTTATGATACAATTATTACTATCCTCTACATTACTAATTATCAACTGCAAATACAAAAAAACCCAACCCATATATATTAAAGATGCATGCCACCCAAATATTTTTTTAAAGTTCTTTCTGCTCTGATTTATATATATCCTTGGGTCAAAATAGGGAATTTCACCAGAGTTACAAAACTGGACTCACTATTCAGTGAGTATGTATTTTCCCAAATAAAAATTTTGGAAATTATACAGATCTGTAGGGTTTTGCACTATAAACCATCCTGCAGTTGTGTTGCATAAAGGACTCTACTTATAATACAAGCACCCTGTTTACTGGTCTATTGAGTAAGATTTTCTCATATCATAACAGGTAATTCAACTGCCTCCTGGGCTAGGGACAGATGTTACACATAAACTGGTTTAAGTGATCAGAAACTGGTTTAAACCTGTAACAGGACAGATGTTTAGTGCATACAAACCAGTTAGAAAATGGCTGAAACTGGTTTGAGATAAACCTGGTTAAATGTAGTATCAGACTTAACTGATTTGGGTCAAACCAGTTTATGCAATATCTGTCCCAGACCCTTTGCTGGTTTAAACTAAACCAGATACCCCCAGCATGTTGGCATGCTCTCTGGGCTTGTCAGTTCTCTCTGCTCCACAGCAGGGCTGGCCCCTCCCCTCTGCTGCCTGACTGCAGCTCCAGCACTGACTGCGGGCTGTTCCCCACCGCCCCCTCACCACTCCCTGCTAAGCAGGAATTCCCCCCTTCCTTCTGTCTTGCTGAGGAGGTGTCTGTGTATTAGCTAGCAGACCACATGCTGGCTATGGTTCATTCTGAATCAACAGGCAGAATCAACAGGTAGCTGGTAATGTCCTTCTGTTGTTTTCTTAATGGAGTGATAAACACTGTTATCAATTCCCTGCTGGGCTAATCAAACCACCCTGCTGGGGGCGGGGTGGGGCTGACCACACCCCCCACCAGCTCTGTGCTATAGAAGGGATGGAAGAGCTGCTCTAGCACCCCTCACCACCCCAGCTTCTGGCCTGAGCCATTGCAGGCATGTGCCCACTTTTCTGGGATGTCTGTCCCGTTAAAAAAATGATTTAGCCTATCCAGGTTAGACTAACCTGCAAAGATTGAATCAATTCAGGCTCAGGCTTTTTGAATGTCTATCCCTAGCCCTGGGTATCTGTACACGGAGAATCTCACCCTTGCTTGCTTGCTTGCTTTCTTTCTTTCTTTCAAGATGGCCGCCGACAGCTGAAGCCCTTCTAAGCTCCTCCAGCTCAGGTGCTTTCAGCTCGTTGCCCCGCACTCCCTGCCCCCCTTTTCCTGTCCCCCCCCCCCAAAAAAACCCTTGCCTCTCCCCACCCTGTCCCTGGGGACCCCTCCCTGCCCCTTCCCCCCACTTTCTGAGCCTTTTTCCCCTGGGCTCTGGCAGCCTCGTTTGCCTCTGCCCCTCCCCCACCCCCTCCTGAGTTGTCCCTTTGATTTCTGCTGCCTCCCTCCCCCAGGGCCCCTTCCCTTGGTCCCTGCCATCTGCCCCTGCCTTGGGGCTTGCCCTGAGCCCCTGCGGGGTTGCTCTGCCCCCCTCAGGCCGATTTTGGGGCGTTTTCAGCCCCCTCCCAGTCCCAGTCCCTGGGTCAGCCTGAGGCTTTTTTTTTTTTGCTGCGCTTCGCAGTTTAACCCTGTCCTGGCGAGGAATGGCGGCTCCTACGCCTGGCAGCTGGCATGAGGATGTCTCTCAGGACCTCCCACTGTCTCATGGCCTGAGGGTTCATGCCCCTCTCCATGTGGGGCTCGAGGCTTGCGTGGAGGCTCTGGCCGCCCTCCTGGGATGGCGTACCGTCCGCTACGCGGGGCGCGTGAACACGGTCCCGATGATCTATTTGAGCAAGCCCGCCTTGGTTGACAGGGTGTGTGCGGAGGGCCTGGACATTGCGGGCATCCACTACCCTGTCACGCCCCTAGAGACTCAGGCAGTGAGGGTGGTGATTTCCAACGTCCCACCGCACGTTTCCAATCGGGAGCTGGCCAGGGGACTCGAGGCCTATGGGCTTCCTGCGAGTCCTTTTCGCCGCCTGCCGATGGGAAACAAGAACCCTCAGGGCAAGCACGTCCTGTCCTTTCGGAGGCAGGTCTTCATGCTCCTCAAGGAGGGCCCCCAGTCGCTGCCTCGCTCCCTGAGCCTCACGCTCGAGGGGCGGCGGTTTATTATCTATCTGTCTGTGGGAGAGACCACGTGCTTCAAGTGCGGGGGCTCCTCCCACCTGGCCGCGCAGTGCCCTCGGGGCAAGGCAGCCGGACCATCGCCGCCAGCGGCAGCGCCGAAAGACGGCGCGTCGACCTCTGGGGCACGCGACAGGCCCAGGGAGGCTGGGAGCTCTTCCTCCCGTCCTCCTTCCCCCTCCGTTCCATCTCAGGGGACCGGGGTCTCCAGCGGGAAGCCATCGTCCAGCCGAGGGGCTGGTGCTGCTACCATGGCCCCGCCGCCCCCTCCCCCGTCTGTGGCGCCCCCTGCCCTCGGTGCGGCAGCCCCACCGGGTGGAGAGGCGGACGCCTCCCCTTGCCCCCTGCCTGCCCCGGCCGAAGTGGCTGGGGTGGCCGGGGACTGCGGTGCTGGAGCCTCATCGCATGATGGGGCTCGGGCGTCCTCCCTACCACCCGAAAAAGAGAGGGAGATGAGGGGGGCCTCTCAGGACACCCCATCCCTGACAGACCCCTCCTCGGCCAGTGCCGAGGACCCCCCCACTACAGGGCCGGACCCCGTTCCGGCTGCCACACCACCCGCCCCGTCGGATGTAGCCACCGACGAGGCAGACTTAGCGGGTGGGGGGGAGGGGCCTTCAGGGGTCCCCCTCCCCTCGCCTGTCCCCCAGCCTCCGGAGTCAGGCGGCAGCAGGGATAGTGGCGAATGTCTCTCTTCCGGTGGCCTGGCCCCGGGGGTGGCGGGAGAGCCCGCTGCCCCTTTGGTCACGCCCCAGCCTACCGGAGCAGATGGGGACGTTAGCGAGATGGAGATCCAGCTCTCGGAGTCTCGCAAGAGACGTCGTGAGCGGGATGGCCCCTCCCCCCCCAAGAAGACAGGGAATGTCCTCGCGGAGCCGGTCCTCGACTCGGACGACGAGAGGCGGCTGATGTGCCTGGACATCGAGGGGGTCGACGCTGCACTTGCGGGCGAGCTCCCGCCGGGGGTGCGGCCTCGCCGCTCTTCCGTAGGCAACATCCACCCCAAGCTGGCGGAGCCCCCCTGGGTCTCTCCTGACTATGGGGGACTCCTGTCCTTGCTGAAGCTAACCAAGGGGCAGAAAAATGTAGCGGGGCACATCACCCAGTGGTGTGCGGACCCCAAAGTGTTTGTCAAGGCTGCCAGGGCGGCAGTCAAGCTCATGAAGCAAGATCGGGGCACACATCAGATGGCCTACCGTCTGGACAAGCTTGCCCAGAGGGTGAGAGTGGAGTGGGGCCTGGGCGGGTCCCTCGACTAGAGTAGGGCACGGTAGGCCTTCCCTGACCTGTCTGTATTGCCTTGCTCTGCTCTTGGGTGCTCGCTCTTCCACCCGCACTCTGCTTTGCTCCTCCTCTCCCACACCCACCCCCATGGCAGCCACAACCATTGGCACCTTCAACGTCAACGGCTGTCGAGACGCGGTGAAGCGCGAGGCCGTCCTGGAGCTCCTGCGGCAGAAGAGGCTGGCCATCGCCTTCCTACAAGAGACCCACTCTGACAGGTTCAACCAGGCGGCCTGGCGGGCTGCCTGGCGAGGACAGGTGTTCCTGAGCCACGGCACCAACCTCCGCGCGGGGGTCGCGACACTCTTATCGCCGCAGCTGCAGCTTGACGCGGCGGTGCCGCGGGAGGTCGTCCCCGGCCGCCTGCTGACCGTCCGCGTCACCCTCGCGCAACACCGTCTGCTGCTCGTCAACATCTACGCGCCCTCCGATGGCCAGGAGAGGGTCGCTTTCTTTGAGAGCTTGGCTGCCCTCCTGCGTGACGCTAGCGAGGATGATGACCTGCTCCTCCTCGGGGGCGATTTCAATTGCACCACTGCCCCGCGCCTCGACCGCACAGGGCCTGAGCCCCACCTGCCCTCCGCTCGCAAGCTGCAAGCTGCCCTGGAGGGGGCAGACCTCGTGGACGTCTGGCGAGCCCTGCATCCCGATGCGCGCCAGTACACCTGGGCCAAGACGAGTGCCGGCGGTCTCACCATGGCTCGCCTCGACCGCCTTTATATCACCAGGCACCACCTGCCACTCCTGCGCAGCAGCCGCATCGCTCCCTCGGGTCTATCAGATCATGGCCTGGCCTTCAGCGAACTGAGCCTGCCGGGGAGAGCCTGTGCACGGGCACCGTATTGGTGTTTGAACATTAGTCTGCTCCAGGACTCTTATTTCCGGGACTGCTTTGCCCACTTTTGGCGGAGGTGGGAGGCTGCGAGACCGAGCCACTCCTCCTGGAAGCTGTGGTGGGACGTGGGCAAGGTCCAGACCCGAGCCTTCTGCCAGCAGTACACCCAGCTGGCCGCGAACGAGACGCGCCGCCATGTCCGGGAGTTGGAGGAGGACGTGGCGGAGCTCGAGGCTGCTCTGCTGGCCGCTGGCAGCGACGCGGCACTGAGCGAGAGCCTCCGGCTCCGCAGGAAATGCCTGCGCGACTTGGCGGAGAGCGCGGCCCGCGGCGCGAGGATCCGCGCCCGCTGCCAGGAGCTGGTGGAAACCGACGCCCCGACCCGCTTCTTTTTCGACCTGGAGCGGCGGCGGGCAGCGAGCAAAGCCTTGGACCATCTCAAGACTCCTGAGGGCCGGGTCATTACAGAGCCGGGCGAAGTCCGCGAACGTGCCGTCGCCTTCTATCGCGACCTGTTCGCGGCCGAGCCGTCGTGCCCCGAGGCCACGCGGGAACTCCACGAGGGCCTACCGCGTCTCGATGCCCTGGAGGCCGGCGAGCTGGAGCGGGACTTGTCCCTGGAAGAGCTGGCGGCCGCCACGGCCGGCCTCGCCTCCGGCAAAGCCCCGGGCCTCGACGGGCTGCCTGCCGAGTTCTACAAGACCTTCTGGCCTCTCCTCGGCCCCAGCCTCCTGCGCGTTTTCCAGGAGAGCCTCGCCGACAAGGTCTTGCCGATCAGCTGCCGCCGAGCGGTGCTGACCCTGCTGCCCAAGAAGGGAGACCTGGGCTACATGAAGAACTGGCGGCCGGTCTCCCTGCTGTGCGCGGACTACAAGATTCTGGCCAAAGCGCTGGCCACCCGCCTCCGCGCGGTCATGGCCTCTCTCACCGGGCCCGAGCAGAGCTACTGCGTGCCGGGCAGGACCATACAAGACAACCTGTTCCTGCTGCGGGACCTGCTCACGGCCAGCGAGCTCTTTGGCCTCGACGTCGGCCTCCTCTCTCTCGACCAGGAGAAGGCCTTTGACCGCGTGGGCCACGCCTACCTCTTCCGCACGCTGGAGGCCTTTGGCTTTGGGCCCCTCTTCACCGGGGCCCTCCGGGTCTTGTACCGGGACATTTCCAGCCTGCTCAAGGTGAACGGGGTGCTTTGCGCTCCGTTCCCCGCGCGCAGGGGCATTCGCCAGGGCTGTCCGCTGTCGGGCATGCTCTACGCCCTGGCCATCGAGCCGCTGTTACACGCGCTGCGCCGCCGCCTGAGTGGGGTGGCCCTGCCATCGGCCACGGGCCCGTCCGCTGGCCCTCGTCTCCGGCTGTCGGCCTACGCGGACGACGTCACCGTCTTCCTCGCCACCCGGGAAGACGTGCGGGCTCTGGCAGATTGCCAGCGGGCCTACGAGCGCGCCTCCTCCGCCCGCATCAACTGGGGCAAGAGTGACACTCTGCTGCTTGGCGCATGGACTGGCAGGCCTCCGCCGGACTTGCCGGGGGGCCTCGCCTGGCGCCGCGAGGGCCTCAAGGTCTTGGGCGTGTTCCTGGGGCCGATGACCTTCATGGCGCGCAACTGGGACGGCCTCGAGGAGGGAGTGGAGGCCCGCCTGCAGCGGTGGCGCTGGCGCCTGCCCAGCCTTTCCTACCGGGGGCGCGTCCTCGTCATCAATAACCTGGCGGCGGCCACCCTGTGGCACCGCTGCGCGGTGCTGGACCCTCCGCCGGAGCTACTGGAGCGACTGCAGCGGCTCCTGGTCGATTTCCTGTGGGACGGACGCCACTGGCTCCCACGAGCTGCCCTCTACCTGCCCACCGGCGAGGGGGGCCAGGGCCTGATCGATCTGGCCAGCAGGGTGGCCGCCTATCGGCTGCAGGCCCTCCAGCGGCTCCTGTACACCGAAGGCCACCTCCCGTGGCGACAGCTGGCGTGCCGATTCCTGCGGCGAGTGGGGGGCCTCGGCTTTGACCGGGAGCTGTTTCAACTGGACCTCACCTTCCTGAACGGGGCGGTCCTTCCCCCGTTCTACCGCAGCGTGGTGCGGGCCTGGCGGGCGGCCTTCCATCTCTGTCCCCAGGCCAGGCACCTGCGGTTCCCGCAGCTCCTTCGAGAGCCCTTGGTCCACAACCCGGCCCTGCACCGTGTCGTGCCGAGCCTGGCCTCCGCCAGCCTCACGGCAGCTCTCGTCGAGGCGCGCTCCACCCGCCTGGAGCACCTCCTGGACCCCGCTCGGTCGGACTGGCTGTCACCCGAGGCCCTGGCTGCCCGGCTGGCGATGCGCTCCGTCCGCACCGCGGGGCGGCTTCTGCGGGCCGTTAGGGCCGCCCTCCCGACGGAGGCAGCGACCGCCCTGGAAGCCCATCTCCAGACTCGCCGGCCCCTCCCCGCCGCAGACGCCGCAGAAGACGCCTTCCCACCGCTACCCGTCATCCCAGCGGTACCCGGCGAGCTGGCCGAGCGGCCCAACACGCTGCTCAGGCTCCCGGTGCCCCCCAGCAGCAATACGGGCTGCCCTTTTGGCACCCTGCCCCGCAAGGGCCTCTACATGTGGGTGGTGCGCACCCGGCACGCCCAGGTGCTGGCCGGCCGCCCTGACACCGCGTGGCGGCGGCGCCTGGCGCGGCCCGGGACCCCGGCGTGGCGCACGCTGTATAAGGCGCCCATCGCCAAGAAGACCGGCGACCTGCAGTGGCGGCTCGTGCACGGCATCCTGGCCACCGGCACCTTTGTGCGTCACTTGGACCCAGCGGCCTCGGCGGCCTGCCCCTTCTGCCCGGGGGTGCTGGACGAGGACATTTTCCACGCCTTCCTCGACTGCCCCCGGCTGCAGCCTCTCTTTGCCGCCCTGGGCGCACTGCTTCGGGTACTGGGCCGAGACCTCTCCGAAGACGCCTACGTCCACTCCTTTCCATACCGGGCGGCCGAGCGGGCCACGGTCAGCCTGGCCAACTTCCTGCTGGGCCAGGCCAAGATGGCCACCCTGAAGAGCCGGCGAAACCAGCTCAGCGGCACCGGGATGGTCGACGCCCTGCAGCTCTTCCGCCTGCTGGTGCGGGCCCGCCTCTCGCTCGAGTTTGAGCACGCTGTCCTCCGGCGGACGGTGCCCGCCTTTGAGGAGCGCTGGGCCCTCGAGGGGGTGCTGTGCCGGGTCGAGGCGGGACGCCTGATCCTCGTTCTGTGATGCCACCGGCTGCTCAAGCCGCAGAGACGCGTCGAGCGGGCCGAGGCCCTGGACTTTTGCTCGTGCGGGTCGACCCCGGAGGCCTCCATGGGTGTCCCTGCTGGCAGAACTGTAAATACTGTAAATAGTCCTTATGTTCGTTGTGTTGGTTGGTTTTTTTTGTCTAGAGTGTACGGGCAGGCCTTGCAGGCCACGTCCATGAGGCCCAGAGCTTCGGGCGTCCTTGTACATGCTTTTGACTGGCTCCGAGTCATCACCCTCCGGGGAATAAAGGTCTCTTAAAAGTCAAAGTCCTGATGCACCTGGAGAAGGTGCATTTTAGGGAACACTTGGAAACCATTGAAAAATGGTAGTACTATTCAGAAGGAACTTATTACCTAGTTGGTTAATTTTTCTACTGTTTTTTTTATTCCAAGTGCAATTAATGGTGTTGTTTTCACTCTCTGCAGGAAGGGGTATTTGGAGCTATATCCTGACACAGAGTCAAACCCAGTTAAAGTACAGTATAGTGCCTGAGTTACTGGTGTCTAGGTTTAGTTGTATGGGTCTGGTCAAGAGAGTTCCCACTGAATGATCCTTGAGTTGGAAATTAATTTCCCTAGCTTATTTGATAGACCAGGATTTTGTTGACCAGTAAGTTATACACTGTATGATGCTACACTCTTTAAATGCTTTCATAGATTCATAGATGTTAGGGTCGGAAGGGACCTCAATAGATCATCGAGTCCGACCCCCTACATAGGCAGGAAAGAGTGCTGGGTCTAGAGGACCCCAGCTAGATGCTTATCTAACCTCCTCTTGAAGACCCCCAGGGTAGGGGAGAGCACCACCTCCCTTGGGAGCCCATTCCAGACCTTGGCCACTTTAACTGTGAAGAAGTTCTTCCTAATGTCCAATCTAAATCTGCTCTCTGCTAGCTTGTGGCCATTATTTCTTGTAACCCCCGGGGGTGCCTTGGTGAATAAAACCTCACCAATTCCCTTCTGTGCCCCCGTGATGAACTTATAGGCAGCCACAAGGTCGCCTCTCAACCTTCTCTTGCGGAGGCTGAAAAGGTCCAGTTTCTCTAGTCTCTCCTCATAGGGCTTGGTCTGCAGGCCCTTAACCATATGAGTGGCCCTTCTCTGGACTCTCTCCAGGTTATCCGCATCCTTCTTGAAGTGCGGTGCCCAGAATTGCACGCAGTACTCCAACTGCGGTCTGACCAGCGCCCGATAGAGGGGAAGTATCACCTCCTTGGATCTATTCATCATGCATCTGCTGATGCACGATAAAGTGCCATTGGCTTTTCTGATGGCTTCGTCACACTGCCGACTCATGTTCATCTTGGAGTCCACTAGGACTCCAAGATCCCTTTCCACCTCTGTGCCACCCAGCAGGTCATTCCCTAGGCAGTAAGTGTGCTGGACATTTTTCCTCCCTAAGCGCAGCACTTTGCATTTCTCCTTGTTGAACTGCATTCTGTTGTTTTCTGTCCACTTGTCCAACCTGTCCAGGTCTGCCTGCAGCTGTTCCCTGCCCTCCGGCGTGTCCACTTCTCCCCATAGCTTTGTGTCATCTGCAAACTTGGACAGAGTACGCTTTACTCCCTTGTCCAAGTCGCTGATGAAAACATTAAAGAGTATCGGTCCAAGGACCGAGCCCTGCGGGACCCCACTGCCCACACCCTTCCAGGTCGAAACCGACCCATCCACCACGACTCTCTGGGTGCGACCCTCTAGCCAATTCGCCACCCACCGGACTGTGTAGTCACTTGAGATTGTTCTAAGGTAATTGTTCATTTCCTTAAGGCCTTTCTTTTCTTGGTGTTAATATATTGTATTTTTGATTCATGTACATGTGGTTTTCATAGTAACAGCAGTTTTTAATTCTTGTGATAATACCTGTATAATGTCTTTCATCTAAAGATTTAAAACATTTTATTAACAGGAGTTTTCACAATATTTCTGGCAGGCAATTACTAACTGTTTCTAGATGGGTAAAGAAAGACATGGAAAAGTTAAATTATGTTGTCAGTGCCTGCATGGGAGTCCACAACAGAGAGAAAAA
The DNA here is from genome assembly GCF_030867095.1 of Alligator mississippiensis. Classification (NCBI taxonomy): domain Eukaryota; kingdom Metazoa; phylum Chordata; order Crocodylia; family Alligatoridae; genus Alligator; species Alligator mississippiensis. The sequence goes on along the minus strand of NC_081825.1, from coordinate 243,308,920 downwards.
TGAAAATGTAAGAGTTTTGGATATAATATAATATCATACCTTTCCTGCAATTACAACCACCAGCAATCCTGAACAACAACAAAAACCACTTTTAAATCCAGATAACACTTGAAATGTAGAGTGTTCAGGTAGTCTATACATTGTTTGTAGGAATTTTTTTTTCCAAATTATCATACAATTTGATAATATAATTTTTATGAAAATTATTTCTTTAAGCATACAGTCAGTAAATTTAGCTAACATTTGGAAACCCAAACTCCATCTAAACTCCATCTCTAGGTTCTTCCCAAATAACTACTTTTTCTCTGGGAAATGCTCCTTGCTTACATTCATTCTAATACATTTCCCAGCTATTTTTTCTATTGAAGACACAAAAAAAATTAATTAAAAATCCCAAGTATTCTGGTATCCTGGTTTGCCAAGCAGATACTAAAGACCTGGGCAGTTTCTGTTACCGTGAAGAATTCACAACAGCCATTTGCACATAATAAATAACATCTAGAGCCTTGTTTATAAACGGTTTGAACAAGAATCTGAAGATATAAAAATTTTAACTTGTGCATGAATGTCATTAACTTGTGCATCAATCTCATTTTCTTTAACTGGTTTCAAAACTGCTGATATATGAAGATGGGAGAGGAGTAATATAGAATACATAATTTTTGTAAAAGAATTAATTAATTTTTTAAAAAAGATTGATGTTGAGTTAACAACTAGGGGGCTGTGAGATGCCCACAAATTCTACTTACAGAAATCACATTCTATTACCATGTAGCATGTAACATTTAATAGCTTTGGACTCTACTGACACCCAATTGTAGCGTTTTATAAAATGAGGTAAAAAGATAAGAGAACTTACCTACAAAGTCTTGCTTTCTGTCCTTTGGCCATTCATGGAATGTTAGTGAGATTTCTGTAAGCAGAACAATAGCATGAAATAATCCTCTGTTTTCATAGGCAGAATTCTGGGTTTTGTATGAAAACAAAAGGGTCCATGGACAGGACATGAAAGAGGTGGCTGTCATGAAAAAAATTCTTCATGAAGAGAAATTAAATGTACGTAAAATGTACGTAAAATAGATAATAATAATAGATGCATCATGAAATGAAAGGTAGAGAACTGGTAAACTGTCATCTTTATCTTCTATTATTATAACAATAAAACAAGGGGATATAAGAAACCAAAAATTTGGGCCAGATTTTCCCTAAAATGTGTTATAACTTGTGAACAGCTTTAACAATCTTGAGGTTAGAGTGAGATTGGATGCAAGCCTGTGCTGATCGGTAACTTTCAAGGGTACCTAGTATGTGAAAAGGGGCATTTTAATTAGTTAAAAGGTAAAACTGTTAGGGTACCTTGTTATGTTTTAATGTGTTGAAGTTGCACCTGCTTATAGTACTGTTTATATATAGCCTTATTTAATCATTGCTTAAGTTTTGTCCTTATTAAATTTTTATTTTTGTCACTACAAGTTTTTTTTAAAATATAGCAATGGCCTTGTTACCAGCTCCAGTTAACAGAACTTGACACTACCCAGCTGAATCAGAGAGATGAAAGGATTGGATATATTAATTAGAGGTGATAAGGGAAACCAATGGACAATACCCAAAGTAAGACACTGGAAAAAGGCCAGATTAAGAGGTGTGCTTGTAATGGGTCTGTTAGACAAAGGAATATGCTGATGGGATAAAAGATGGCCAGTATGCTGACCACAGAGAGACTAATCTGAAAGCAAAGAGTCATCAAAGGAGTGAAGTTGAAGGAAAGTATAAAAGGGGACAGCAAGAAAGTTTGTTGTTGTCATAAATCCAGCCTTCAACGCCTGTCTGGACCGTTCCAGCTAACGATGCACCATTTGCTTCCAGGAATGGAGTGGCCATCTTTTCTGTTGAGCAAACTAACATCTGGGACTGGGTGAGATTATAGTACTGAATGTTTTTCACTCTCTGAATATAGAAACTGCTAAGATAATACTCGTTGCACTAATAAAGTTAAATTTTGATTTTAGGAAACTGAGTTGTCTGCATTTGTATTTCACGTTCTATTGAAAAGTTAATTGTGCTTTCACGATCCCTTAGCACTACCTGAGAGACATTGGTGCTAACAAAACCAGGCAAAAGTAAGTGCACAGTTTTGGCAGAATTTTGCTTTGAACATATGTGTTCATTTAAACTTCAAAAATGTTATGTGAATCCACATGAATAAAAAATAAAAAGTAAGTTTAATATAAACTGTCCTGATTTGACTCCTGTCATTACCCTATCTGGTATTTAGCATAGGCAGTACCTGCTTCTCTCCCAGTTCTGAAGAAGGGTGGCCAAAAGCTTGTCAAACATCTCTCCCAGCTGCATAGTTGGTCCAATAAAAGATATCACCAAATCTTATGACTTCTTGCATATTTCCTGGACTATTACAGCTGCAGTAACATTCCAATCTTATTGTCATAAAACAATGAATTGCCCTGGTTTTCTGCACTTCTCTGGCAAATACTTTAATAGAAGACTTGAAGTGTACTTTGTACTTCATTTGAGGTAAGTGTGAGTTCCATAACAATGGAAGTCCTGTGCCTGGGTAAACATACAGTTTTTGTTGCCCCTGTAAGTACTCAGGAAGTGATTGTACCATGAATTCAGTATACGAAAAGTCTTTAAGGAAATGGTCATGGTTGATGTAGAGTAATCACTCTTAAAATAACTAGGGAGCTTAGGAACCTTTTTTCCCCATAAAATGAAAAAAAAAAAAGCCCCGTCATGTCATGGGAGCACAAAACAACTGAAACTGGAATAACATTCACTGACACCCTCCACAGGTTTAAAATTACTGAACTGATTAGGAAGAAAAATGAATAGACTGTCACCAGCAGCCTTTAAAGCCCACTTATCTCCAGGGATCCTGGTTTTCTCTGATTTAAAAAAATCCCCAATTTTCAGTTAAAAAAAATACCCCAAATCAACAGTTTTCCATGATTTAAATGAAACACTGCTAATATTATCTGTATCTATAGATAGAGATATATAGCACGGTTTCATTTTATCATGGAAAAATGTGGAGTTGAAGTTACATTTTTATCCAAAAATTGGGGATTTTTTTAAATCAGAGAAAACCAGGATCCCTGTATCTCAGAGAGAAATGTAGGCATCTTGTTTATAGGGTTTATAATGTGCTGAAAGTGTGTATTTGAGTCACATATAGTAGGCTACATTAGCAGACTTGGGTGTGACCAGTTTCACCATATTTTGTATATTCTGGCTACAGTTGAGCTGAAATTTCGAGGTGTTTTCAGTAAACATTAGCAAGTAGTATAGTCATTGGCATTCACAATGGCATGCGCCAGGAAAGATTAGGAACTGCCAGTTTTATTTCAAACTTGACAAATAACATCCTGAATTGAGAACTTAATGGTTATAGGTGGCAATTGGCAAAATAAGCAGTCTGAGGTTAGGAATTTGAAAACTTCCAGAGTTAACTGTTCTAGCACTTCTGGGAATGACTAAAGACCTAAACATTTTTAAATATTTGGTCACATCTTCACTCTTATCCTGGAGCTTACAGATTTATCTCTAGCTCATTGCATTAAATATTTTTCCATTGGCCTACTACACAAAAATAAAGAGGCTCATCATGCTGACATAAATGTTTTAATTGCACGTATTTTTACTGCATCAAATAGCATTTATTTATCTGTTTTTTCTTTTGATCAATGGTTGACCATTCTTGAGATTAATCTTGTAATATGAGCAAGACAACTCTAAAGCATCATTAGTGGGAATCGCAATGGCTGATGTTATGCTGAAGCACTGATAAAGGTAATTCTTTGCCAATTACTGCTCATTTTCTATGGAGTTTAAATAGAAGAATGATGTTGACCAGAACAATGAATGTCCCAAACAATTTTTTAAAAGTTGGGAAATTTCTTACCTCCTGACCAGTGATTCTGATATGGATTGTGGAAACTGCAAGTTTTTACTTTTAGTTGGTGGTTGCTTGTTCTATGCTGCTGTAGCCGTGATAAGCAGGGAGGGTTGAGCTGTTTTGCCTTTGATATTAGCAAAAGGGAGCTATTTAGCAGGATATGTTCCATCACAGATCCTTGATTAGGAACTTTCTCCTTTTCTTGGTCTACTACATCCCAGATTTGTCAATCTATCCCCCTGACAGCCCTTTCTCCTGCCCAGGCTTAGAGTGAGTGAATTGGTCTGAGGAATTTATTATGGCTTGAGCTTATTTTATTATTCTTGCTTGCTATAGGATATATATTGTTTTAAGGCAGGGTGAGCAGTCTTTTCTATCATATCATTACATGATTACTATCTTGTGCTAATTATAAAGTAATCTTACTTTAATTATGTTGTGCTAATTTAGTTAATGAATTTAACAAACATATTTTAATTCCATATAATTATTTGTGTTAATAGTAATTGGTAGTTTGAGGACCCAGAACATTAGATGAACATTTAATTATTTTTTTAATTCAAGTAAAATAAAATGTGTCCCTAGTACATAAGGAACATATTGCACTGTACTGTTTGAGACTAATTATGTAGCCTTGCTCTCTTATGATCAGTCCATTGAGAGGATATGGAACCTAATACTAACTCTATAAACAAACTAGGTTTCCTTGTAGCTCACAGGGTTTGGGTTTTTTTTTTCTTTTCTTTTCTTTTTTGGTTTGGATCTAAAGAATGAACACTTGAGTCTTGTTTTACAGTTATGTTTGTATGAAACTATATTTTTCTATAAAAATTGTCTGTTGTGAGCAGAACATTAGGTTCATTACAAATTATCCACATTACAATTGGCATCAACTGGAACCCTTGCTCACCATCTCGGCTAAGACGCTAAATAACAAGTTATTATAGGAAAACAGACTAGAGGTTAGTCTTTGCATGTCAGGTCTAAAGCGTTCTAGTAAGTAGGATAGAATGGACTACTGTTGCCCATGTTGTGTTTTCTCAATCAGCAAATAAGACTAGCAAATAATTTTTCATTGCTAAAGCTGTCAAGCCAGTATCTCTTATGGTTGTAAATTAATTTAAAATACTTTTAAAATTAAAAGATTCTTCATCAGCAAACGTTTGGCTTTCTTTACCTGACTTTTCCTAATAAAATTTGCTGATACGTGTTATATTTTAGCTGTTACTACAATATTTGGTGTTTGCCTTTTTTTAATGCTTTAAAGCCACTTGATCACAAAAAAATACTTTCTTACTTGAACTTTCTAGGAGATAGATAATCAAATAGCTAAACTCTTCTGAAGGACAGCAAAGTTAGCCTAGTCCAAATTCTTGGACTAGAATCATGCTTAGGCCCTAAGCCCACTTACATATGTAATAAAATCAGAAAAGAATAGGCCTGGAAGGCACCTCTAGAGATCATTTGGTCTAACCCCCTGCCCAAGGCATCCCTATCCAAACCAGTTTGTGCAAGTTCTTGTCTAACCCATTCCTAAAATCAACCCCATTGCACAACTGCAGGATATGTTGCCCCAAAACACTAACAACACCCTAACCTGCCATAGATGGAATACAATCTGGACCCTTATGCGCTTAAATTAGCATTCGAACAATTTCTAGCTGGTCTGTTGAAAATGTAAAGCAAAGCCTCCGTAAGTCCTCTGACAGTTTTTTTGTGAAGAATTTTATGCATGAAATTTTTAGGACATTCAAATAAGTCCATTTCACCATGAGTGCCTTGCATTTCCAGTTTCAAATATTTACCCTGCCAAAGATCCAGACTGAAGAGAGTTATGCAGAACACGTAGGAGATACCCCCTACTGTCCCAATAAATGTAATTAATCATAAGTACGTACATTTATCAGTGTGGATTTATAACTTTTATTCTTTGTTTTCTGATTGTTTAAGCAGTTTAGACTCCTGCCAAATGTAGAAAATTCTAGATTGCTTCCATGAAACTCATTAATAATGACATTAAAATTATTCTGTGTTGCCTCATCTCATATTAAATGGAGCCGCCTATATTTAAGTAAAAAAGATATGGTATTTATATAAGAGCAGTACTGGAACCTATTTTTTCACATTAAGTAATATTATGTGTGAATTTTATGATTTGTTTACAGTTCTTTTCTGGATGCTAAAACTGTATATACAATTTTGTGCAAATAAAAACCGGAGCAAGCTTAAATTGGGGTACATGACCATTGTATTTGCACATACAACTTAGTAGTTAATTATGAGTTTGCCCATGCAAATACACTGACCAAATCAAGATCCTGATATTGTCTCTAGCAAAATTTAAAAACACAAAATTGTATGTGTAATTTTATGTTCTGATTTATCACGTGATTCTCTTCTTAGAGCAGGATCATTCCTTGGTAAAACTCCACATCAGGGGACAGGCCATACTCCCTGCTAGAGTCAGTGTTGGTGTGGCCAGCACCCTGGGGGTTAACGCTGCTACCACTCAGGTTCCTTTTCCTATTCCCACCTCTGCCGAATTATGTCTCTAGCAGCAGTCAAAAATTATAAATTGGGTAGTGAGAAAAGGGGGACTGGACAGTGGCAGTGTTAACCACCAACATGGCTGCTCCGGCAGCCCAAGGCAAGAAGCCCGGCAGGCTGGATGACTGATTTAAGTGGGCTGACATAGCCAGTCTCGGAGCCCTGGTAAGACCCACATCTGCAGGCTGGACTTGCCTAGTGGACTGTACGTTTCACAGTTGTGCTTTAACTTATCTACTGGCCTGCCAGCCTCCATGCTATACCCTGTTACTGGATCTGGGCACACCTTTGTAGTGAGAAGAGAGCAGCTAGAGAGAGAGAACTTCTAGAAACAAACATTGCATTTGCCTTGGAATAAACCATTTTATCCCAAGACAAAGTGCAATCAGTCAGATGTCTATGTCTATTGACCCAGGATAAATTCTAAAAAAAAAATAATGGGATAAAAAGTACTAACAGTTTAGCCTGGGACCTCGCAAAGAGCATCTTAATGGCTACCCTGGGATTGCATTGTTTGAATCAGAAAAGTGGCAGTGCATTCAGGTGCTCCCCAAACCCTGATTAGAAGGATGATGTGCATATATGCTAATCATGAGACATAGATTCATGGATTGTTAGGGGCTGGAAGGGACCTTGCAGATCATTGGGTCCAGCCCCCACCCCTCTCCCTAGATAGGAAGACAACTGGGGTCAAGAGACATTTGTATTTGGTAAGAAACGCAGGTACAACTTATCCAGGGACAAATGCAGCATCTGTTTCTAGCCTTAAATCCTCTCACAAGAACTTGTTGTCTTGTGTAGATATTCACGTTACACAATGTTTAGGCACAGAGTGAAGCAGACCTATGACAGAGTCCTTGGCTCTGAATGGCAACACCTGGTATAAGAAGGAAAATAAGCAATGTGAAGGACAGCAGGAGAACAGAGTGCTGCGCTCTGTGTCTGCAAGCAATAGGTGCCAGCAGAAAGGAAGAAAGTCAGATAACAGCTGGCTCTGAGGCAGTTGGTATTTTTCAGTTTGCAGTTCACTAAGGCAGAGGAGGCTGACAATGGACTGGAAACGTAAGCAGTACTATACTCTGTTTGGGGAGAAAAACTATGAGAGAGTTGTTTTCTCTCAGAGAGCACAAAAAGAAAGTGAGAACAGAGCATAGTTTGGGACTGGTGTAAGGGTGAAAATATCAGTCTGTCTACTTCGGGGAGCAGAGTCCCAGATGAGAGATCAGGCCATATTTGGGAGCTGGGGGAAGCAGTTGGAAGACTCAGAATTAACCTTTCACAAAGTATTAGAATTTGCCAAGCATCCAGAAGTCACCCAGCCCATACTGGAGCGTATGGAAGGTGGACTAGGTTCAGACACTGTTGACATGATAACAAACACAAAATACTAGAAAAAATGTACATTTAATTGAAGGATAAGCCACCAAAAACTACTTTTCATCTACTGTAGGGCAAGAGCAGGCATGTAGGCCATTACTGCAAAGAAGCTGATGTGCTAGAAATCCCTGATGTCTTTTACCTCATGGTAGCTTGTGTGCTTGTGCCTCAAGTGATAGGCAAATTGCAAACATTTTTGGACAAGTCTCCATAAAGTTTAGATCAGTGGTGCCCAAACTTTTCACTCTGTGGGCTCAATGAGTGGTGCCAGGTTGGCCCACAGGTTGGGGCCCAGTTCTGCCATGCAGCAGTGGCCCATCTGGGGCCTGATGTCACCACATGGGACTTGGAAATTTGGTCTTAGGGGCACAGTGGTACTCCAGAATTACATGCTACTAACATCTCCTCTGTGGATGGGTATTAACTGATTGGGGTGGGGGGGAAGGGAGAAGAGGGTTGTCAATAGATTAAAAGGGAAGATGTATGAAAGATATATAGTTTAGAGAGGCTTCCTAACAGGAGACTGAGGAAGTTGGCAATTGGGAGATGGTGCCTCAGTTAAGGAGCTAGTTACACCCAGACAGGGTCTGCACAGGTTACATATTGCTCCACAATTAAAGTTTGTTGTTCTTCCCATTCATATATGTCTGTATTTATTGAAGCCAGTGATCACTACACTGACCATAGTATGTACAATGTCAACTTATTTCAATGGAGGATGGATCTAGGCATGTGTATGAACTACTTGGTTGACAAACACATGCTGAGCTCTGTATGTGAGGCGGTAGGAGGTGAATGCTTATATGATATGTAAAAGAATGAGGTGCCTTTATACACTGAATCACTTTGCTCACCTAAGAGGTAACATCAGGAGAGTAGTATTTTTAAAGGAGCTGTCACACTGAAATAGATTAGTACCACAGTAAATCAAAGCCACATTTTATTGTACGTAGAAGACATAAACAAACTGGGTTTCTGTGAGTAATCGCAAGTTAATCTGGGGTTTCAAGATATAGTGTGGTATAGTTAGGAAGGAGAACATTCCAATAGGCTTATGCTATCAAACCTTGCCCACTGGATATGGAAACTGATCAGATTTTGTAATTACTGGATTTTGTAACTGGAGTTACTCAGGGACAACTTTATCAAGCAAATTATAAGTGAAGGGCTAAATGTTTGGATTAGCCGAAATAACGAATATTTTAAAAGTGACGTGTATTGAGCTGCATTTTATTCTTTTGATTTACAGCTCTGTGGTTTGGTTTTGTCACTCTATGATTCCTTATTTTTACCTCAAGTCAATCTTCCCAGCTCAGGACAAATTTTCTAATTCTGGATTACTTTTTCCTCTTTTTTTCTTTACTTATTCTTGCTATACTTATCTGCAAAGTTATCAATACAAATCCACCCAGTTCAAGTTTATATCTACTTATAGGAAATGATTATAAATTTGGGGCATAATTGAACATATGGACAACTGAGCTAAGAGCAGACAGTCAAAAAGCTCAAGGCTGAATTGATTCAAGTGTTGCAGGTTTCTCTAAGTTAGCTAGATTGAACCAATAGGCAAGTGAACTGGCATTCACTTTTTGAACAAAAAAGGTAGCCAGACCCCTGCAGTGGTCCATACTAGTAGCTAGGGGGTGCTAGAGCAGGCCTCCCAGCCTTCCAGCCCCTGCAGAGAGCCCAGAGCCTGGTGATTCCCTCCACTATGCTCTCTTCAGCCTTTGGCCAGTTGAGTAGCAGGCATGGGGGATGCCCCCAGCACTGGACCCCCACTGGGGTCTCCCCAGCATGGTGGAAGTGGGGAGGGAGGAAACCCCCAGTGGGGTGTTTATCCTCCTCTCCCTGAGCCCAGATCTGGGAGATGGGCAAGTCCCCGAGCCATGCCCCCTACTCAGCCCTGGGCAGGGCAAGGAGCAGGTGTGGGGGAAACCTCTCCACCCCACACCAGAGCACCAGCTGGGGTCTCCTTGGTATAGGGGGAAGTGGGGAGGGGGTAAGTCCCCAGTGTGGCATTCCTCCCTCTCTCCACCTCCCTCCTCCCACCAGGAATTGGATGAGTCTCCTAGCCATGACCCCTGGCCAGCTGAGGAAGAAGTGGGGGGAATGCCCCCCCAAATGGCTCTGGACCCCAAGCTGGGCTGTGCCAGGCATGGGGGGAAGTGGAGAAGCCTGCAGTGGGGGCTTTAGTCCCCCCACCCAAACTGAGAGCTGTGTCATGCCTCCCACTTGGCTGGTGGGCCAGCTAAGGAGGGAGTTCGGGGGTGGGGATGAACTTCCCTCCACTCATGCTGGGCACAGTCCATCTGGGGGTCCAGAGTTGGATGGGGGTGGGGAATTTCCCCACCCCCCACTTGCTCTTCAGCCGAGGAGGTGGCATGGCTGGGCTTCCAGCTCAGATAGAGGAAGTAAAGCCCCACTGCAGGCTTTCTCCCTTGCCTGTGCCAGGTACAGCCCAGCTGGGGATTCATGGCTGGGCAGGGAGGAAGCCTGAAGTGAGGGCTTTATTTCCCCTGCCTAAGTTGGAAGCTGGGAGTTGGGCTAATTATATGGCCCTGTCCTCTCCTCACCCAGCAGGCCAGCTGAGGAAGCCGGGGGGGGGATGTCCCGTGCCTGGCGCCAGACCCCGATGAGCAGTGCTGAGCAGTGGGAAGGGGGTGGGTGGTGTGTGTATGTGGGGGGAAACCCACAGTGGGGGCTTTACTCTTCTGACTCAAGCCAGAATGCAGGCCAATCCCCCCTGACCCAAGACGGGGCAGAGCTGGGTGAATTGGCCTGGGTCCCAGTTGCAGGAGATGGAAAATCCCCACTGACAGCTGGGGATGGGGCCAGCCCTGCTCTGCTGGAGCAGAAAGCACAGCCCAGGGCTGCACAGCATCCTGGGATGCTGGAGGACTAAATTAACTTGAATCAGGTGGGGTCTGGCACGGAGTTCCATAAACCAGTTTAACCTAAATCATTTAAGTCTGATACTACATCTATTCGGGTTCATCTTAAACCAGTTTTGGCCATTTTGAAAGTGGTTTAAGTGCACTGAAGTTCTGTTCTGTTACAGGTTTAAACTGGTTCTTGATCACTTAAAGAAGTTTATGTGTAACTTCTTTATGTGTAACGTATGTGTAACTAGCTCTGGTGAAAATCATTTGCATAGAGGATAATCTTTTAAGGATAGGAGGGAAGGGATGTGGAGTTCAGTCTTCTGCTGTTGAAGGACATGGATAGAACAATTGTTTGATATATGGCTTTACCACATGGTTACTATAAGTTTGCACTTCCCCTCATACTTGGGATGTAAGAATTGAGTCATGGTTTGGGTTTCATGGTGCTTTCTGTTTTTCAGAGGGATAATGACGCTACTGGGTACCTGGGACAGCAGCCACACACAGTATCAGTGGTGACTTCCAGTTGCCACTGGTCCGCAGGCATGATTCTGTGGCTGCAGGGGCAGCTGGTTTTTTTCTTCTGCACTTTCCTTCACCCACCCCTAAGGCGGTGCCGGGGGCAGCTGCCTTGGTTGCTCCAACTTAGCTATGCCATTACTATTTTTCTTTAATAAATAATTATAAACCAATCAAAATATATCTTCTAAACATTTAAAGAAAACATTTTTTTATAAATCTTGCCATACCATCTAACCTTGCGTGAGTGTAATATTAATTTGGATTTTACAAGCCAAAGGTATAGCTGGCTTTCTGGGCGGAGTGGGGCATGTGAGCATGAATTTGCACTGAATGTCAGGAAGTGAGTTGGGGTGGGAGCAGAGTATTCCTTACCATGGCAGAGGCTCACTGTGCTCAGGTTGCTGCTGCAACTGCAAGATGGGTTCCCCACACACAAGAAGCCCACAGCATAGGCTTCCAAATGGCCACCATTCTGGTGCCTTGCTTGCCCAGCCTTCATTATACTACTGTTACAAACACTAAAGCTGGAAATTCATGGTTCTAGTTCTCATGGCAGTTTTAACTCTGTTCCTTGTGCAAATAAGTGTATGCTGATAGTATCATTCTTTACTTGTTTAATCAGCCTAGCATAATGCAGCGCACACAACTAGGCAAGGGCTGGGAAAAATGAAAAATGTCAAAAGCAAAATGAAAGGATCTGTAGTGGGTCTTTTGAGCTAATGACAGACTTAGATTAAATGGTCAAATGAATTGTACAATTCCATTAAAGGCTTGATTCCTCCTACTTTTTCTGGGGAGTATTACCCAGCTAAGTAATTATGCTGACGGGGAACCCACTAATAAGAATGTTACTATGTGGCCATCAACATTACTGCTTGTCTAGTGATAAAAGAAAACTAGAGGTGGATGTACCTTTGTTGAATTTTCACAGAGAGGATTGTGCTTCAGGTCATACCATGCTGGAGCCATAATCCTATCACTTCTTTTACTCTGCACTCATATGAATCAGAGAGTTGGTACACAAAGTTGAGACCTCTGCTTAATAAAGAGAACTGATTCTAATTATCAACCTTACTTACCCTCACACACACAATTATTTGGCTTTAATACTGCACTTTTCATTCACTGATTTCAAAGCATTTTATAAAGAAAGGTAAGTATTGTTAGCCACATTTTATAGGGAGAAAACTGGAGCAAGAACAGGTGAAGTGACTCACACAGAGGGCTGTGATGACTTAACCAATGCCATCTGTCTTTGAGAAAAGCAGAAATAGATATCCCAGTTTGCTGACTCTCAATACAGTACTCTGACAAGTGGGCCCCAATTAGCCTGCAATCCCACTTATGGGTTCTACCATGCTCTCTGCAAGGGGTTGTAAGATTGGTCTAATATTATCTGTATCTGTCTGGATTTAAAAAATTGTGTAAAATCCCGGCCCTATTGAAAGCAATGGGCATTTTGCCTTTGACTTGAAGAAGGCAAGAATTTCACTTTGTTTTGCTAAGTAGGTAAGCCACATGTTTGCCCTCTCTGAAGATTCTGTTTTCTTTGTACTGTCAGTGGCTTCTGTGGTGTCATTTTGGTCAGGGAGAGTTATGCAACAATAAAATAAAATAAGTAAACAGGACAAGGATGTTATTTTATTCATGGGTGTGCAAAAATATGAAAGGCAATTTCTGCTGGTGACAAACTTGCTTTTTCTCTGAAAGGCTGTTTAAGACATTGGCAATTTCTGTAAAATTTTCTAAATAAAACAAAACTGAATACATTCCCATATGGAAAGCACTATAATATAATAGAAAATGATAGTCTTTATATATAGACTAGCCAATTGACCATCAAGAATGACTGGGGCAGGGAGGGGGAGCAAGTGGGGATGGAGCTCCATGCCCCACCCGTCTGGGTCCACTCCCCCCTTCCCTCCTGCTGCTTGGGGTCTGGGCTACTGCTGTGTCAAGCTGGGCCAAACCTGCTGCTCCCCACCTCCACCACAGCAGGCCTGCTCCTCCCCACTGCGTTGGGCCTGCTCCCCCCCCTGCATTGGGCCCAGGCCCACTCCTCCTCTCCCCCCGCCCCACTGCCATGGTGCACCTACTTCCCACCGCTACCACATTGGCCCTGCAGGTGGTGATGATGGAAGGAGGGAGGGGTGAGCCAAGGCCAGCGCTGGTGGCCTCACCCCCCTGCAGTGTCCTGACCCCACTCCCCCCCATGCTGTTGCCACTACCCTCTCTGCTGCATTGTTGCCACCTGCAGGGAGCAGGGGGGGCGGGGGGAGGGCAAGGCCACCTGTGCTGATTTTGCCCTGCCACGCTCCATCCACTGTGTCCCCGCTGTTATGGCAGCATGCTGCCACCTGTCCAAACGTTTCTTTGCACTCCGACTGTCTGTCAGCCATTCAAAGCTCAAATAAACCATTATGGACAGACAGACAGATGAAAGGATTAAGGCTTTTATACTATTAGAATTGTTTTTAAAAATCCTGTAGAGATTTGAAGATTATTTTCCTTCAGTAGAATTTTAAAATAACTTATTGTTATTAAATTGTATTGCTGTTAAATTGTATAGGTTTTGAGTGTAATTTTTTAAATGAAAGTTTATCCAATCCTCTAGGATTTTTTCATAAGATTCATAATGACATTAGAGCCTCCACAATTGTGCTAAATGCATAGTTTTGTTTAGAGAATGATTTTCATTATTTTTTCTATGAACTACTCTTCTCTGGAGCAAAATGAGAATTTTGTTTGCAATAAATTTATAGATAAAGTGCAATCACCTCCTTATATCAGGCCCCAAGGATCTAAAGAATGAACAATGACATTTAGAGGCTATATTTGACAACTTGGTTTGTACGTTTTTCAGCAGCAGTTTCCATACTGGTTAAATGGGGGGGTGGTGCATAATTCTACTTAGTTTCATGGTCTTTGAGGATATATTAATGTTTGTAACATTGGCTGAGATCACCAGATAACAGTTGCACTATATTTATATAAGTTATGCTGATTTATTCAAACAGTTTAAGAAAGTAAAGCTTCACTAAATGTTCAACTTTCTTATCCAATAATTACTTTGCAAATACAGAAAAGGATGTTTGTGGGATCTGTTGAATCATTATGTTAGTTATGGGCTGGTGTACTCTACACCAGTAGTTGAGAACATTTACTGATGACAAATTGGAATGGCTGAACTCAAATCCAAGGCAGACTGGCATTAGGACCTGTCCACTTCTGCCACCATCATGACTACTTCTCCTTGCTGGCTGGCTGCAGCACAGGTGAAGTCTGCAGAAGACTTCATGGCCCTTTGCCATGAAATTGTGATGCCAAACAGGACCAAAGCCCCCAACTCTGCACAACCAGATCCAATGGCTCCATGGGTCAGATCTGGCTCGGGGGCCATAGGTTACCAACCCCCACTTTACCCATAGTGAAAATCTTACCTTATTTTTTATTTATAGGGTATTTCCATTATGAATTCCACTTCCAATTCTAGTCAATGTATATTTAGGGAAATGTATTTCTCTCTTCTGTATTCCACGGTGGTTTTGGAAACTACATATTTATTTTTTTCATACCCAATATTTCTTTGCTCTTCATAATTTTCGTGCTTGTCATTAAAAATTCTGCATGGACTGAGTGTAGAATATACAATAGTTACATGTGGTTTGGCAAGGAGAATTTTCCTCCCAGTACCTATTCTGTGTAGTCTTGAAATTTATCCAAGTAACTCCAAAATTGATATAGAAAGTAACAACTAAGATTATTTCCTTTCTTCTCTTGAAAATATAAACTGTGGGAATTCACTCAGCTCCAAACTATATATGCAAAGAGTCAAGGCATCTTTCCTAGGATCAGTCTTTTTTTAAAAACCTAATTCCAAAATAACACTACATCAGTCCTTTCCATAT
The DNA here is from genome assembly GCF_030867095.1 of Alligator mississippiensis. Classification (NCBI taxonomy): domain Eukaryota; kingdom Metazoa; phylum Chordata; order Crocodylia; family Alligatoridae; genus Alligator; species Alligator mississippiensis. The sequence goes on along the minus strand of NC_081825.1, from coordinate 243,293,771 downwards.
AACTTGTCTCTTTTAGGCACACACAGCCCTTCCTCAGGTCTTGATGAAGCCATGAGACCTGAGGAAGAGCAGTGTGTGCCTGAAAGCCTGTCAAAACTTTTTTCCAACTATACAATTGGTCCAATAAAAGGTATAATAAAAAAAATTCCCTCTCATATACTATAAAGAATTTGAGATTACCATACAAAACCATTATCCTCTTCCTTTAATTAATGAGTTATTTATATGATTGCATTTGGCCATGTTGTCCTTGAGGTTGGCTTTATTTAGAGATTATAATCTGGTGAAAGTCCAGATGGGAGATGAATGGAAGACAACCTATGATATGGTTTAGCCATTTTGATTCTAAGGTAATTTCTTTCAGCCTGTGCAGTTCTGCCATCACCTTCCAGCACTTCCTGAACAGTGTTTTCTGGGATGTTTTGGACAAAAATTTCATCATCTATCTGTATGGTATCCTGATCTTCTTTGAGAGTGGAGCATTATGTGACCAGTGAGTGTCTTCTTAGGGAGAGACCAAAATACCATGACCTTCATGTAAAATTTGAGAAGTGAGAATTTGCCAAGATTTCTGTCAAGTTTTTGACTATCATTTCACTGGAAGGATTAGAAATGGACTCTGAGAAGGTGGTTGCAGTGATAGTGGGCTCTTTCCAAAGATATTTGGTGTTCACAATGTTCCAAATCCACCACCCTGAATTTATCTGCAGGGGAAAGGAAGGGATGAGTGGCAGTGATGGTCAGCCCTTGCTTTCATGGAGCCCAGGGGCTGTGCCCCACCACTGCTCATACCCTCTTTTCCTCTGCTGCTGAATTTGGGGGGTGGATGGAAGAGCAAACCAAATTAATCTCCAGAGCTGAAAATGGGGATTCTAGGCAGACCCTGTGCTGGTGAGCTCATACTGTTCACAGCACATGCACAGCTGTGCTGACATGCTGATGAGCTCTGAGAAGGCTGCTGTGCAGGGCTGTAGTTACACCTTCTTTGACTATGTGATACATGCACAACGAGCTCTCTTCAGTATGCATGCACCACAAGAGTGAAGAGAGGGTGGCCACAGCCCCATTGCCGTGATCCTGGATCCACCCATGACATCCATAGATGGTGTATTAAAGGGGTTCTTTCAATAGGGTTGCCAATCACCATTATAACAAAAGTAAGTATAATTTGTGTGGTCTGCAAAGTGTGGGAAAACGTTCTAAGCTGTTAGTGTCTGAGTGTTACTAAAATGTACAGGACAAAGTGATCTTGATAGAAAATATTGCCTTTTTTGAATGATGCTACTATCTGAAGGGAACCTGGCTACCCCTACAAGTCTTAACAGATTACAGGGACCTGGAACACCTATACTCTGTTCAGATTATGAATAAATAACAGATCCATTATGTCCTATTTTTACATGATTAAATTCCTAACCATGTATCGATCATGTACCCAGACTAACATGGATGATGTTTTCTCTCAAAGGATGAACACCATTCATCATGCCCTGAAATTCATCATATCCTGATTAAACCTTTCCAGCCAACTGTCTGCTGAACCTGCTCTTGAAAATTTCTGGAGATGGAGATTCCCAAGCTTCTCTAGGTAGCCTGTTCCAATGATTGACCACCTTCACAGTCAGAAAGTTCCCTCTAATCCCCAACCTCATTTCTTTTGCTGTACCTTGAGGCTATTTCCCCTTAATCCTGTCCCCTACGAACACAGAAAAAAAAAAGTCTGCCTCCATCCTCTTTATATCATCCTTCAGATATTTGAAGAATGTTATCAAATCTCCCCTCAGTCTTCTCTTCTCCAGACTAAAAAATTCTAACTTTTTCAGCCTTTCCTCATAAATCATGCTTCCCAGGCCTCTAATAATTTTTATTGATCTCTGCTAGACTCTTTCCAATCTGTTTACATCCTTCTTGATGTGTGGGGACCAAAACTATACACAGTACTTCAAGTGAGGCCTCACCAGTGGTGAATGGAGCAGAAGAATCACTTCCCTATATTTGCAAGTGACACTCCTGTTAATACACCCCAGGCCTGTTGGCCTTCTGGATACACTTCACTTCAGTCCAGAATATCCCAGTAGCTCAGGAGAGAGTACAACTGATTCTTGGCAATATTTTTCTGCTTGGTAGTCTGTCAATAGAAAAAAATATCAGATATGTGGGCACAATTTATCTCCTGCTTTTGGGAAGAACTGTCTAGGCTGCTAAAGGTGAGCAATCTGACATAACCTGCCTATCACTTACAGAAAAACAGATAGAGTAACAAAGTAAATGAGACCTTAGTACAGTACCTACACTGTTTCATTAAATATTATAAGCACAACTTGGTAGCTCTCTTTTTGGGGCAGCTCTTCTTTTTTTTTTACTTCTTCATGCTGCCATGCAACAGAGTTCTTTGTTAACAGTAGGTTTCTCCAAAACTTACACCCAGTTTTTAACACGTGTAAATATAATTTGCAGATTTTTAAAGTGACTAAAAACTGTTGGAAAAGGAAAAACATTATTTATGTGATACTGTGATATTCAACATTGTGGAAATAAGATATTACTTTTGATGGTGTAGCCTGGGCTGTACTCCAAGAGGTACCCCCCCTCCAATTGAAGGGATCAAAGCAGGTGCACAAGAGCTGTGGGAGGTGTAGGGAATCTCCTCTCCCTATAGAGCTGAGCCAGACCACCAGTGGGGCCTTAACTATATACCTTTTAACGAGAGAACAGTACTGGGAACATCACAGGCATAAACCAGGGGGTATAGGGGACACTAATGCCCTGAGGGGGCAGGATTCAACAAAGGTTAAACACTTAGAATCATCGACAAAAGACAGGGTTAACAAAATATAAAACACAAACAGCAGAACAGACAATACTGGTTGGGAAAATATAAAAGGCACAAAATACAAAATATCAAATAACAAGGAATATAGGGCCTAGGTACCTGGTGGGAGGGAAAACACAATGACCCCTTTCCACTGCAACAAGGATTTCTTTCTGCCTGTTATTTCACTCACCCTATCTGGGACTTGCACTCAGATCTCTCATGGGGTAGGCAGAAACTCTACCACCCAACCACCAGCGCTGGTGCTACTCCAAGCTGCTAGGGGTCTTGACCTTCCTGGAGCCCTGGCCTCATGTCGAGCTGCCTTACCTCTTATTGGAGGAGCTGGAAGCAGAGCTAGGAACCTCTCAGGTCACTGCTCAGATCCTTGCTGGAGCTGGGGAGCTTCTCCTGCTGGCCACAGCCTCTCATAGGGGATCCTGGAGCCCAGGGGGAGCCTCTCCTGTTGGCCGCACTGCTGAGAGTCCAACCGCTGCCTGCAGGTCCCACTCCTTCAGGCTCTTCTGGGGCAACTGCTCCTGCCCCACTGGCCCAGCTCTTTGAAGCTCCTTCCTTGTGGTCCCTCACTAGTCTCCCCGAGTCAGCCGTGTTGCCCCTTTTATCCCCCTCCAGGTGACCCAAGGGGCCAATCAGGGGACATGGAGGGTGAGTCTCTGGGGTCTGATTGGTGAGTAAAGGGAATCCTAAGTCCTCCAATCATCTTTTACCCCTTCAAAACCCCTGGGTCAAATCATTACCAGATTGGTGAGAAAAGGGAATCCCAAATCCTCCAATCATCTTTTGCCCTTTCAAAACCCCTGGGCTAAGTCACTGCCAGCTAGCCCATCACAATGGAAAGGGATTTTTTTCCTGTAATTACTGAATACAAAGAAAACCTAAAGTTCTTAAAATTCAGTTGAGTTTGGTTTAAAAATTAAATTGGGTTCTATCTTTGACTTTTTCCAAATACAATATCCATTTTTATCAAATCACACCAATAGTTGTTTTTAACTTCCACTTTAGTGTTTTTCAATATGGAGATTGTCAAAAAAATCCTGTCCTGACACAAGAAGATGGTGTGAAAAATTGGAACTCTTAAGTTCCAGTACTTATTTCTTTTGAATTCTAAATAAATTATAATAGACAGAAACTTGCATCCAAGGATCTCAAACTCTTCTTGGCTTAAACCAAAGAAAAAGACCTCAGGATTAGTTGAATGCAGACCATACAGGAAGGAAAGAAAGTTCTCACTATTTAAGAGGTCAGAGCAGTGTAATACATAATCCAGATGCCTTCAGTTCCTCAAAAAGAACTCATAGATAGTTTCTTGTTTTTCTTTCTCCCTTATTATACACCTGGAAGATCTAATAGTACCTTCTTATTTGATATTGACTTTCTTGGAAATGGCTCAATCCTTTACTTATACCCTCTGTGGATAAACATGTGAAGCTTGATAATGTAGCATGCTTGAAAATACAGATATATGAGGGAAGAATTTTTATAATGTTAGACAACTGAAACAACTGGGGCTGCTAAGAGCTGCACAGCTGAATTGGGAGCCAGAAAACCTACTCCTGATGGGGAAGTCTCCCCCCACCTCTTCACTGGAAAGGCAAGCAAATGCTATGGGACGGGGAAAGCCTCAGCTAAAGGGAGAGAAAGTCTGTTTCAGAGTTTGAGACTCATATTTCCTACCTCTTTCCCATTTTTTTCTCTTAAGTGGGTTAATGCCATGGGGAGATTAATCTCTGGAGCAAACTGTCCAGGAATGGGTACTGGCAGCTACTGGCTCCTGTGTTTGGGAATTATAGCGTTTCAGCATTGTGGTAAACCTGAGACTGGATGTCCAGGCTACAGCCATAGGTCTGGGCCCTTTTTGCTGTTTCACAGCTATTGTGTTTCAGCATCGCTTTGCAGCTGAACTTCAGCTATATGTTTGGCTGGCAGATTTGGGCCAGGGTGAAGCCTGGCAGAGTTTGAGCCAGGGAGACACCTGGCACTACTTGTTATTTACCCAGGTCAGTGCAGTATAGACCTGGCTGGTTTTTTGCTGCCCACTCCGGGCTCAGCGAGATAGGCCGGGGCTTCCTTTTGTCCCTTTTGTGGTTTGTCCCAACCATGTGGTGTAGTTGGGTGCTAGTTCTATTTCAGGCCCAAGCCAAAATTGGCCTCACCTTTCCATCGAGTGTCCCCCCACCTACCCCCTGCCTACTTTTCTGCCCAGCAGAGCTGGGATCGGGACTAGGAATTTGGGGGTATGGTATACTGACAAAAGCTGCAGTTGACCCCACAAAGCCACCATGAGGAAGTGGAGGTCAGTGCTGTACTACATCTCCAGGAGCAACAGAGCCTCTTGCAGCGCAGAAGGACCCACACTTTCAAGCAGCTCTTCATGGTATAGTGAACCCAAGGAGCAGCACAGGACTCTCTGGTGTGGGCCCCTGTCTCCAGCCCATTGCTGAAGGGCAGGTGCAGGGGTTCAGGCACCTGGAACTACCTGTCGTGGAGCTGCAGGTCCCAGTCTGCCTGGGCATGGGTGAATCCTCCTCCAAGAGGGTGCCACTTATAGACTTTGCTTTGTAGTAATAGTGTTTTAAAATTATATTTGTTTTCTTTTTTGTTTTGTTTTATTCTTTGTAATAAATGTGGATGTTTGTGATTATACTGTTTGCAAGGAGGGAGGCATTGTTTATGCAGGATACCCTAGTAATTCATTTACTATTTCCCAGGTGGTCTGGGTGGGGGCTCGAAGCAAGGTAAAATATATTCAGTACCCCTTGTTGCTGCTGACCAGTGGCTGACAGAAGGGTTACACCAGTATTAAGTGAAATGGCTCTGTGGCTTGGACAGGAATACATTACAGTGTGTGGGAACTTAGTGTGAAAATGAGTCGGCAAATCTCCTTTGGTATATGGTTGGTTCCCTGGAGAGATTGCAGATTGCATTGCTGCTGGGCACCTATCCAATCATTTAACTCATGAAGTGTCTTACCATCTGTTTCAGGTAAAAAATGCTAATGCCTTGCCTAGCACAGGGTGGACACAGTGCCAGTAGCTAACAACAAATTCCAGCTGTCTGACACTTCAATATTTGTCTTTGAATTGCAATTTGAAACACATCGCCTGTAAAACAGCCTTCTGTTCATTCCTCTTACCACAGCAATGTGTTATTGAATAAACTCAAATACTGACATCATTTGATGAATTGAAGGTACTCAGTATCTTCCCGGAAATGTCTAACGTTGCTCGATCAAGCTTTAATTACAAGCATATGTGCTAAGTTCTGATTTTCTTCTGTTACTTATCTCCTATTTTAGTTGCATGTATTCTTAGGTGGTTCCAAGTTGTGTACTGGGATCTTCTGGTATTTGGGACAAAGTTCTCTTGAGTGTCACACACTTGAATGGGAAGCAGAGAGTCCCGGCAAATACAGTCAGTCTGTATTATTGTAAACTAATATTATTTCTGTCCAACAATTAGGAAAATGCCATGAAAACCACTTCTATGATGTCTAGTTCATATAGAAATAGGCTTGTTGACAGTCTAAAGGCCAATCAGCAGATTTGGAGGATAACTGCACTAAAACCAACTTCTTCCACAGTTATTCAAAAGATCCTCTCTGTCTGTCTACACCTTTAAATAAAGTATAGACCAAATAATTGCTACTAGAAAAAAGTTTCTCAGCAGTGCATAGGTGTGCCTTTAAAATACTGTATCCATAAATATAAATAGTATGTGACTAGATACTATAAGCTTAAACATAATAACTGATGCATTGGGCGTAACCACACCTGCAAGCAGATGCACTTGCAGTAGTTCAAGTAGCAGCGGCACAAATTTGTGCCAGATATTTGTGCCTCAGCACATGTGCCTGAATATAAACTTTAGTGTGGGGCAACTTGTGCCACTTGGGGCAACCGGACCCTGCTCATCTCCTCTTGGATCTTCAGCCATGGGGAGCTAGAGGCTGGAGCTAGCACCTGTCTTGGCCCCAGTAGTATAAAAACCTGCTCTGGCCAGCAGCTCAGGGTTACTTGCCCTCAGGAGCTTCTGGGGGAGGAGCCTCTGAGAGGAAGTTGGTCATGCCCCTTCCAGGCGGCTGCTGCTGCTGCATGCTTGGTTTCAGAGCTTCTGGGGAGATGGCCAGACCCTTTCCTGCCTCTGGCTACTGCTAGCTGCTGGCTTGGTCTCACCCCTTCTTGCCTTGGGCTGCTACTGCTGTTGCTGCCCCCTCCATGGGGGGGTCCTCCACTATATGCTGCTGCCCACACCCCAGCTTCTGCACCCCTGTTCCAGCCTGCTGCCCAGCCTGCCGCCAAGCCATGGTTGGGGGACAGCTAGAGGAGGGAGCCTGCACTACCTGTGGGCCCCTCCCCCACCATCACTACCAGAGCTTAAAGGTACCTTGCCTGCCCCGGCTGCCTTGGCAGGCCAGCCCCCACCTTCACCTCCACTTTCACCAGAAGCACACCCTGAGTGGCTGAACTGGATGGCTTCTACCATTGTTTCTGCTGCTATCCCCTCTCAGGTGAGAGGGAGATTCCCTGCTGCTCCACCTGACACCACACCTGCACTGGATTACTTCCTAATTAACTGACTGCTCTTGCCCTCCCCAACAGCTACCTCACTGCATCTAATCCTGATTTGTCTTCCTGCCAACTGCTCCACTGCTGAGCACCTGGCTGTAGGCCTGAGGGGCTTCTGGACAGATGTTCTACAAACAAAGCTCCTCCACTGCTCCAGCCATCTCTTACATCTGCCTCTGCAGCCTTTCCTGTATGTTTTTGACCTTGTGTGATAAGTCCTGTGGTCCACTCCCCCTGCCCTAGTGTTTGTTGTGAGGCTGAGTAAGCCATCTCAAGTTTCCCCAGCCCTTGTGTGTGTGTGGGTTGTTTTTTTGCCCCACCCCCTGCCCCCATATTCTCAAAACATAGGCCTCCCAGTTTTTTTCCTGTGGGGCTGTGGCTCGGGGAGCTTCATGCCCTTTCCTCCTTGCCCCTCCTCTCCCCCACAACCTCAGCCTGCCCCTACTAGATTTACCAGCCCCACGGGATATTTTGTTTTTCTTTATTGTCTTCCCTGCCCTCATGTGAAACAATGGCAGGGCAGGAACCTTCTGGGGGGGCAGATGCCCCAACAGAGCTTCCTGCAGCCCCCACTATGGGGGTGGATCCCAGCCAAGCCCCAAAGGCGATGCATGCCCCTGCAGCCTCCACCCTGGAGGCAGAGTCCAACCAACCTCCTCTGGGGGTGGAGAAGCCTGCAACCTCTGCTGCAGGGGCAGGTGGGACTCTGGTAGGGAGCCAACAGGGCCAGGGGGTCTGCCCTGGCCAGGCCCCCCTGGAGGTGTTCCCAAGCCCCCCTCCTGTCATTGGGTACCAAGGGCAAGGGCAGTGGGAAGAGCTCTCTTCAGTCTCCTCCACAGCTGGGGGTGGGAAGGGCAAGGTCCCTGGCTGCAAGCCTAGACCACCGGTGCCTGAGGGGACCAGGTGCCCTACACCAGCCAGCACACCCACTCAGCCTGTCCCTGTCCCTGGCCCCACCAATGTGGCCCCCGGGGGGGGGAACCACAGTTATGCACAGGCAGTTGTGGGGAGACCAGAAGCCGGGGGGCCTGGATCCTCCACTGCTGGCCCTTCCAGCTTGGGTAGCGGGGTCCCCTTTCCAGCACTCACCCACAGGCATGGGGTGAAGTGCCAACTGCCCAAGTGGGAGAAACTGCACTTTGAGACCTGGGTGCAGGCCCTGGCTTGGGTAGTGGTGTCCCCCAAGATCATGGCAGCCTCCTGCTTTCATGGCAAAGAGGTTTTTCTTCCTTGCCTCAGAGGCCGCTGTACAAAAGGTGGTGGAGAGGGGGCTCGTGGTGGAGGGTGAGTACATCTTCCTCGAGCCTCTAGAAGAGCTGGGGACCAGGGTGATCCTCAGCTTCATCCCTCCCTATATCCCTAATTGGGCCCTGCTCCCCCAGCTCCAAATCCTGGGGGGAGTTATCTCCCCAGTGGTGGCCCTCTCACTGGGGTTCTGAGACCCTGGCCTCTGCCACATGCACTCTTTTGGTCGCCAGGTCATGATCTAGCTGGCAGCGGAAGCACAGCTGGAGGCTTAGGTGTGCCTGGTAATTCCATATCAGGGGGCCCTGGTGAGGATTTTCTACACATTGGGGGACCTGCGGTGCTTCCGGTGCCATGCCCCAGGGCACTTGCATCATGAGTCCCCATGGGCCAGGCATGGGGGAGGGGAATCTGCGAGTCCCACTGGAAAGAGGGGTGCCCCTACCACAGGTGACCCATTCTCCTCAGACCCCCCTGGAACCCCAGCCACAACTATGAGCCTTCCCCATGAGCTCAAGGGACCCCACCCCCCAACCAAGTTTAGCCAAGTCCCAGGGAGGGCAGCAGCAACTGGGAGAAGACAGGGAGTAGGGTCCCCCTGCCCCTAGTCATACCCCCATCTTGGCTGCCCCCACCCCAACCCTCACCTTCTCTTGCTGGAGCCTGTCCACCTGAGGACCACCCCATGGCTGAGTGGGTGCAGCTCCCCTCTGGACATAAAGGCAAGAGGAAGGCCCAGGTACAGCTGGAGCCCTCTGATGTGGAGGAATCCTCTCCCCATCCCAAGACCACCACATGTGGGGAAGGAGCAGCCCAGCCTCTGGGTGATCCCCACGGAGGAGGTTTCAGGGCTGCTAGGTAGTCCTGAACAGGAGCCCACAGAGGAAACCCCTCATTCTGCTGACCAGGGCGTACCCCCCCAAAACCAAGGATGCCAAGGCTGAGGCCTACCCAAAGGAAGGCCTGGCAGCAGAACCTCCTCCCCCTGATGATCTGGGGGATACAGAAGCCCTGGGGCTCACCTGGGTGAGTCCTGAGGGTGGAATCCCCTTTCCCAGGACCCCAAGGCAGATGCCTGAGCCACCCTGGTGCCTGGTGTGTCACTTCCCTCCCTTCCAGGAAAACTTCACCTCCAGCCTACCCCATAGTCCCGCACCAGAGGGGGTTGTAGTGGGATCCCCTAATCAACAGACCAATCTTATTGGGGACCCAGCAAACCCCCCGGGGCTCCATCTATACCCCACCATCTTGGCAAGGCTGGCAGTAGTGGATCAGACCCAAGTTCTGTCCCTGGTAAGTAGAGATGAGGGAGGTGATTGACAGGGACTATGTGCATGTGTGTGGAGGGGTGGGGACTGAGGGTGGAGGGAACTATAGGGGGTGGGGGGGAATGTAGGGGCAGAGGGAGTGCTTGGGAGGGGTGGATTCCCTGCCCACCCAGTGCACAGCCCAACCCCCGGTGGCTGCACATGGTGCATGGTGCCAACAGCCCGCTGGCATGCACATTCAGGCTGGCTCTTGCTGTCACCCTGGGCTCCCAGCACTGCACATAGGGGCTGCACATCAGTGGGCCAACCTGGGTCCTACCTCCATATGCCCCACATACCATCGGGCCGGGCTGGCTCCTGCTTCCATGGAGCTGGCCTGGCCCGATGGCACATGGGGCACGACTCAGCCTGGCCAGATGGTGTGTGCCCCTGTACGTGGTACTGGGAGCCTGGATTGGCAGCAAGAGCTGGCCTAGTCCTGCCCAAAGGTGCACATCAGTGGGCCAAGCTGGTGCCATGTGCCATTTGCAGTCACCGGGTCTGAGGCAGCACTGTGTGCTGCTGGGGGGCTCTGCCAGGAGTGGGCCATGAGCACCCTGATGGCTCGCTGCTGCTGCTGTAGTGGGGGGGATGCTGCTGGTGCGGTAGGGGGGGCTGTATGCCATGTGGGGGGGCAGGGGACCCACCCCTCCTGAGCTGGCCCCTTATCCCCACAGCTGGCCCACCTCCACATAGTTCCCTCCACATCCACAGCCCCCCACCTCAGTGTCCCTACTTACCAAGGACAGTCTGGATCTGATCCACCGCTGCCAGCCTTGCTCCACTTCTATTTTCTCCAGCATGATGAGGCAGTGTGCTGGAGCAGCAGGGGCATGCAGCTGGCATAGAGATGCTCTAGCTGCATGCTACAGCATCTCTTGGGAGGACCCAGCTTCCGATTGCCTCTGGGCACACTTCAAGAGCTCTCCTTGCACCATTTTTTCCCAGCGTGTTGGGTTTTTTTGATACCAGGATTTCCTTAAATAAAAAATTAGAGTCCACACTGGGGGAACATATTTTCATTCCTAGCGTGCCTCTTGCAGCATCCCAAACTACTTTGAGATGCTGCAACAGGCATGTACTCGTTTGTCTGGACATGTTTTTTCTGTGTGAAGAGGGTTGCACATTTTTCACTGTGTCACTTTCAGATGAGATTTTATAGGCACTTTTGTGGCTTTCCCATACATCCAGGATAGGTGGCGTCTTATTGTTGGGCTGATCCAGGAACTACCAGAAGAGAGACTGTAACAAAATCTTGAGTTATAGTTTCACTTATGTTTCTCCCAAGCATGGGGCATATATTTACTACAGCATATGTGGCATCCTGGCATAGTTATGTGGGCTGGCATAATGGGGAAAAGGAGGAGAAAAGTCTCTCTTCAATTCTTATCCCATTCTGTTCCCTTATGACCATTCAAGGGAGAATTAGGATGATGTAGATTGTTTTACTCAGTTCCTAAGGTGATGATAGTAGAAGCAATACTCTGTGGGTAAAGTACACCTTAATGATCTCCTTCCAACCTCAGGAAAATAGGATCTAGTAATGGCTAAGGGTTGGTTAAATAATGGTGTGAGCTGTGCCTAAGGACTTTGCAAGAAAGGCAGCAGAAAGTTTGCAGAGGGTGCAATAGCTTTTCCAAATGGAGGGTATGCTGTGCACAATGCATGCTTTTTACTGGAGCATTTGAACTGTGACCAGAGCTCCCATTGCAAATCTGGGCTCTGATTGGCTACTATGGAGCCATAAAATTTGATGGAGGGAAAAGCAGCTGGGGGAGAAGCTGGAAGAGAGCAACACCAGCTTTGAGAGAGGGGCAGAGACTCAGACCTTCTTCCCCCCACCCCCAGGCAGATGGAACGTATCTGAGGCTTGCTGGGGAGCAGACATCAGGACAGAAGAGAGCCTGAGTCATTCCAGGAGAAGCTGATTCCTTACCCAGGTCAGAGCTGTGCAATCAGGGACACAGGTACCCAGGGAAAGAGTTGGGAGGGGGTGGTAAGCTACCTGAGAGAAGCTGCCTGGCCAAGGACCTGTGGAGGGAAGTCCTTTGTTGGGCTGGAAGGGCTCATACTGCAGGAACAGAGATCTGCAGAGGGAATCCACTGTCTGCATGTGGAGGTGCTGGGGAGAGAGACATCCCATAGAGGGAGCGGATGGAGTGGGCTGTGAGAATCCCAAATTTGCATGGGTGTGTGAAGGGACACTTAACCCCTAGTGTTTTCAGGAGGTGTATTTTTTAGAAGGAAGTAAAGAAAAAAAGCCTATTACTTGCAGTGGCTGATCGGAGACTTGTTTTTGCTGAGTTACCAAGAAAGACCAGAGTCCACTTTCCCCAGAGCTGCAGAAGCCTTGCCTCTGCCATGTAGTAGCGGATCATAGTTAAAGCTGTGTTGCTATTTATTGTTATGGGAAGGGGAGTGTGACCAGAGAGAAATCATCCTGGGTTATGTGGGATGTAACAGGGTGCTGTCTCTGGTGGCATTTTTAAAGGCCAGTGAGTGAGGCACCCTTCAAGTCCTGCTATATTTTCCTCCTACTCTGAGGACCAGCTTCCCCCCTTTGCTTGCCTGCCATGACTTGATGTCACTTGGTTCTTAAAACGGGAGGTTAACCCAAAGGTTCCCAGATGGGCTCTAAGGCTCACCACCTGGAGGATAATGAGCTGTTGCTTTAAGGGCAAAATGCATGCTCCGACCTCCCCTTGATGTGTCCCATGCCTTGTAGATGTTTTATAATTTTCTCTTTATGTTGGGGTCTCAGCCTCTCTGGGCTTACCCCCTTTCCCTCTAGCTAGGCCTGTCAGTCAAAACCCACTAAGCAGGGCTTGACTCCAAGGCTCTAGCTTTTTAACCCGCTCGGGCTCACAGCCTTCCATTCCATACTTTCCGCAATGCCAGGCCTAATAGCACTTCTACACTGCATCCCTGTGGTGCCAGGCTGTTAGGGCCTCAGCCCCTCTGGCTTTCCCCTCTTTCTGTAGTTAGGGCTGTTTGCCTAACTCCGCTCACTAGGATCTAGCTTCAAGGCTCCTAGCTTCCCTTCAAGTGACTCTGGGCTTGTGGGCCCTAGTGTTGCACCCCTAGTGCACAGGAGCCCTCTATCACGGGGCTCCATGGCACCCTTCTCCTTCTCCCCTACAGCGTCATTCACAAACCACCAGCCTTAATATTAAACATAGAAAATAGACCCATGTGGCCATATAAAGAAAATAAAGGTAGGAGAGGCAAACTGCTTACTTGCAATTGGGCTTTTGTCTCCCAGCTTGTTGCATTCTTCCTGAGGAGGATGCCACAGCTTCTCTGTAGTCATCAGGAGTCTCCCTCTCTGCTGCCTCCCCTGGCTTTCTCTGCCTGAGGTTTATATGGTTCTGGACTTTCCCTTCTGGTCACCTTACCAGCCAGCAGGGCTCGATCCTTAACCTGCTCGACTAGACAACTAAGTCCATAAAGTTCTGGATTTAAAGGGGCCACCCTGCTTCCTGGTAACAGGGCTAGGGTTCCCTTTTACAGGGAGAGGGCGGGTGGTGGGCTGTTTTAAAGGGTTATAACCAGGTGAATGTAATCATTGAGGTTGTTTAATGCAAGTGGGACCACCCAGCGTGGTGAAATTATGCACCTAACGTTGCAGTTGTAAATTCTATTCAAATTGTTGGTTTTATTATTAACTAATGATATTATATATATGAGATATCTATATCTATAGATATCTATATTCTCTTGATTAATCATTTATTTTCTGTGTATAGTTGTCCATAATAAAGAAACCAATGGGCTTATTGGGTTTGGAGTAAATTCTTGGGCAGTGAGGGTGAGGCGCACACTCCTCCATGGGACACCTCAGTCAGCAGACCTGCCTGCTAGCAACACTCAGCTATCCCAGTAAAATCAAAGGTACCTAACTGTGGTGCGGGGTGTTCCCAGGGCTACTGGCACCCTGAGGATCCAAAATCTGGCACATCACCCAGCCTACCATGTCGGCATGGGTTAAAATAATTTAACTTGGTTAAAATAATCAAGTTGGTTCTATTGTAGCAAAGGCAAATAGCTAATCCATGCATACCCATTTGCATCTTCCTCATTCTCCTTCCCTAGTTCTGCCAGTCTGTCTTCTATTCCTACTTCTTGCAGTAGGTCTTCATTTAGGCTGTAAGATACTCATGGACTGCCTGTTACTCATAGGTTTGTAAAGGAAGCACCACAGTTGGGTGCTCTTGACTTGACTGGGATAACTGGGTGTTGCTAGCATCAGTAATCTGATTGTTACAAGTCTAGAAGTTAAATGATGGTGTTTGGGTGCATTTAAACTGGATCTGGAAAGTATGCGCATTAAACCAAAGGAAAGTGAAAAACAGTAATGGGGAACCAAAAATAACTTCCAGCTTGCAGGAACATTACCACATAAAGGATGGTTAGAGAGAATTTCCTGAAATAAAAGAAAAACTTCAGAGCATTTCAGTATGAACCAAGGCATGTAGACATACCACCCTGACCACAGGAAGACTTCATAACATAGGAATAGTTATATAAGAAATAAGCATTTAGTGTATATATACACATGTATACAAAATTAATGTTAGAAAACAAATGGACTAGGCTACTAATGGTACATTTGAATAAAAGTAGCTTTTCATATGTTATTCAACATGTCTGCTTTCAAAAAATAAAATGTGAGAAATGTACAAATGTTCCGAATGAAAAGTAAAATGCTAGCAATTTTTTTACAGCTCTACTCAGCAAACCTCATACTTTCTCTTTTGTTGTTGCTGTGTGCTCAGGTGTCTCATCTGGAAGAATGACCTGCTTCTGTTCTATGTGTAGCAAATCACAGATATTAGGCTATGTCTAGAAAGTTACCTGGTTTGGGGGGTTTAGCACACACGGAATGTGAGTGGGTGGCTAGAGAGTTGTCACCGGCAGTTCCTTGATGCAAGAATGACATTCTTTCAGTAAATAGGAAAGTCATTGGTGAGTTCATAGATGACTCAGGAGGCCAATCTGAGGCCTGCATGCTTGACTGAAGACATGGCAAATAGGTCTGGGAGGTCAGAATTGATCTTGGGGCTGTCAGATGACAACTCTTTCCTTTTGTATCTCTTGTCTATCTGCCTCCATAGTGATGCAAGTTTGCTCAAAATGATCAATGTCTTGTCATACATCATGGTGCCAATGGGGATGACCCAGTGCTTGAGTCTTAATAATTGATGTTAATATCACATTTCTTCAGATTAGCCTTCAAGGGGTCCTTGAATCTCATCTTTTGCCACCTCTAGATCAGCGACCATTGGTGAGCTGGGAGTATAGGACCTGTTTTGGGAGTTGATTGTCAGGCATCCTTATTCATGCCCTGTCCAATGAACCTGGTGCCATATAAACATGGTGTGGTGGGGACAGTGTCATGAGAATGGACTCACCAGCAGTGCAGGAGCAATGAGAGAAGTGGCAGCTGGAAAATGCCACCACAGGTCAAAGGAGACTTCCGGTGAGAGCTTGGACGAGATTTATAAACACGTGCCAGCAGCAATTTTCTGACTGGCATCCCGGTAAGGGGTTAAAACCACCCTGAACAACATCTGGGGAGGACTGGAAGCTTATCCTCTGAGGAGCTCACAGTGGTACAGAAGGACTGTGTGCCCTGGGAGGGGCGATTGGTGGGAACCTGGAGTGTTAAGGTATCCTACCAATGCTGGCTCGGAGGAGCCAGGATACTTACCCCTACAGCATTCATGGATTCTGGATGATGAGGGCTGGGACTGGAACAGTGGAGAACCTGACAAGGAAAAAAAAATAAAGAAGTGGTAACTTTGTGAGTACACTCAGGAAGGGTGCCTCAGATAAAGTACTCCACCCCAGGATTTCAGAGGAAGCAAGTTGGGCAAACACTGAAGCCCAAAGGAAAATACAGACTTTCAAAAAGAGACTGTTTATGGATTTTAACTTTGTATGCCGCTAAGCAGGGGTCATTGTCCCACGTGTGGCTGTTAGACAGAAGTTAGACTTGACTGAGCCTTAACATCTTATTGGTTAGTGTTAGGCATGGTGTAGGGGGGGCAGAGCCCTGGGACCAAGGCTGTCACATGAGAACCAAGAGGAGACCAAGAGAGGCAGGAGTTAAGAACTCCTCCTCATTAATAAGTTTTACCAACAAAGTCATGGCAGGTGAGACTCCTTGGGTACATTAAAGACTCATACCATCAGGCAAGCTGTCATCTTGCAAGGAGATAGGGGTGCCTGACCAGTTTTAGAAGTCTAAATGCTCTAAAAAGCAGCATGGTAAATTACACATGGCTTCAATGGTGATTATGTTTGCTTCAACCAGAATGCTGGCATCTGCTCCTGTGTCCTTCCAATTGATATGGAAGATTTTTCAAAGACATCACTGATCATAATGCTTCAAAACTTTCAGGTGTTTCTGATATATCATCCAAGTTTCACATCCATATAGCAGGGTAGAGATGACAACAGCCTGGTAGACGAGAAGTTTGGTTCGGGTCCTGATGTCAGGATCATTGCAGAGATAATTTTGGACATGTCCAAAGGCAGCACTGGCAGATGTTATCTGGTATTGAATAGTGTTGTCTATATTTACTTTTTCAAAAAGGTGACTACCCAGGTAGGTAAAATATTCAATATTCTTTAAGGGTTGTGCTCTAATTGTAATAAGTGGAGGAGCAGCTGCCCATGTGTCTAGAGCAGTCCACCCACCTGCTTCACCTTTGATGTAACTGAAGATGCTCCTAGACGGGAGGCTACCTGTCGCAGAGCACTTAGGTGCCCTGCTCCTTTAAAGGGCTGAAACTGCTAGGGAGAGGGCCCTAGCAGTAAGTTGGGAGCCCCAGCTGCTGGTTACCAGGGCAGCCAGAATGAGTTAGTTGACCCACACCTGCCAGCAGTCAGCTGACCAGAAGGGGCAGGGCCTGGCTCGTATATAAACCCCAGGGCGGAGGCCAGGAAGGCAGTTCCCTGCTGGCAGCCAAGGGGGAAGGAGCTCTCCCAGAGTAAGCAAAGGGGAGAGGCCTGACTGCAAGTGTAGCTTCTTGTACTGTTGAGGGACAGAGCATGCCCTGTGTGGCTCAAATTATGTTATAGCCGGGCGGCTTGAGTTATGTTATAGCCTTGATGTTGATTTCTGTTTATAACACCGGTGGTTTGGGTGAGGCCATTTGGGGAAGGAGGAGGCCTCATTGGGGGCCCACTGCAGCATGGGGACCCCAGCGCCAGAGAGGGCACAGCATTTGGGTGCACTGACCCTGGTGCCAGAGAAGGTGCAGCATTTGGGCTGCGGAGAGCCCAGGCGCCAGTGAGGTGCAGAGACAGGGCTGTAGAGAGACCAGAGAGGACAAGGTAGCCAATTCATACCAAGGCCCAGACCGAACAACATCAACGCCATCTGCAAGGCTTGGGGCGTGGTAAAGGGGTAGTTGGAGCCTCGCATATAGCCCATAAGGCTGGGGTGTCCTGTGACATCTATTTTGGAGTGGGACCCACAAGGGGTCTGGGAACCCATGGGGTTCCCAGAGAGTCTATCAAACCATATCCAAGAGGACTTAAATGCAGCCTCCCTATACTATAAATCCATCAAGACATGGCAGGAGAGAACTGAGGGTGCCCAGTGGACCAAATTGGCATGGTTGAGGGGCCTTAGGGGTAACGCAGCCATCCTTAGGGACCACATCCCATGACACTGCCCATTTAATTGCCCAGATGCCAAGGGGCAATACAGGGTTCCGAGCCTCCCCTTATACCATGTCCCATGCCTCGCAATCGGCATCCATACCCATCACTACTCCCTGGCCCCTTAGCTGGGCCATCATGCCTCCCTCACTGGGGCATCTATCTTCCCATGACCTCATACTGGGGCTTCTGTGGCTAATGTCCCTTGGGCCTCAGGCCTCACTCAGTGGGCCTGGGCCGTGTCACAGGCCCCCTTCTCCCAGCCTGGACCCCGTCTCAGGCCCCACTCATTGGGCTTTGGCCCTGTGCTTTTCCATCAGGCTGTGCTCCCCTAGCCTTTCCCCTCCAAGGGGTCACCCACAAGGCACTGGGGGCTGAGGCTTTCTGACACCCCATACTTGCCTTTCATTGGGAAGGCACAGGTGTGGCACTTCCTGGAGACTGCCCTGCTACAGGAAGCCCCACCACAACATTCTCCCCAGCAGGGTGAAGTTTTACATCATTCCCCAGGACCAGGAACCACCTCCATCCCCTCAGTTCCTAACTTGAACCTCCAAATTTTGGGAGCAGCAGCTGGCTGGGTGATGTTGTTCCATTGGCCCCCTGCAGCAACTGCCAGCTTTGCTCTGGGGCCTACTCTTATACTCAGGCTTCCAGCCTCTCCACCGATCAGGTGGCCTCCTGCCTAACATGTGACCGCCTGATTGGGCCTGCTGCCATCTGCAGGCTGCTTACTGCCAGCTCAGAACCCTTAAAGTGTCAGGCACACCCTGTGCTCTGCCATACAAGCATAATTAAAAACAGTATTTTTGACAACCTTTTCTTTGGGCAATAGTAGAATTTTTAAAAGGATCTTCTAAATCAGAAAAGAGGTCCTTTCCTCTTTATTTCTTTGTAACTGTCACTTACGTCAGTTCTTTCCTTACCATAGAAAATAAACACAGAAATAAACAATTCAGTAGGAAAAAAAACACCATGTTCCTGAAATGAGTCTGCATTTAAGATCCAAAGAATTCCCAAGCCACTAATTGAACTCTGTGTGCTCATGTGCATGGTACAAGTACACCTAAACAATGATCTGAGTTTATGTAAGACTGGAATTTTCCATTATGAATCTCATCTTGCATTTCCACCTTGAGCCATATGTGAAAATGGGCAGACTCTAACTGTGTACACCTCTTTCTAGGAGACTCCTAGAGCGCCTCAGAAAATATTTGATCTAAAAAAGTGCAGACAGCTGTGTTGATGTTTTTTGGCTATTACTAAGAAAGCAGTAAAAATAAGAGAGAAGTTCCTTATAAATTATTAATATATGTAGCTAATAAATATCAGGGCCACAGGAATAAAAAAAACCCCAGAATAAGTTCAGTAGAAGGTTTTTTTTAGTAATCTTGAGCAGAAATGCATAAATAATAAAATCCCCTCTAGGACGAATGTAGAAACAATTTATTAAAATTACAGATCTCACTCAACTGAGAGCTTTGTATATGAGAAGCTATTTTTAAGAGAGGGACCATTGGACAGGATTTAGGAGTTTTGTTATACCATTTTAAATAAATACCATGACTCTTCAGCTTCCATGTAAATAACCACAAAAGTGGTACAGGAGTGTCTGACTTTAATTCTTTCATTCTAATGGTGTGTCTACACAAGATGCTTTACTGTGCAGTAGATTAATCTATGCATGTGTAGACACTGATGCTTTATTGCACAGTAGATTAATCTAATGCACAGTAAAATGTCAGCATCTACCTACGTGCACTATTACTACACAGTAAATTACTCTACTGACAGTTAGCTAACTACCTGTAAATACAGGTAGTAAACTAACTGTGCAATAGACACTGTGCCGTAACACATGTGTAGATGCTGACTGGGAGCAAAATTGCTTCTGGTCAGTCCCAACGCTAGGGGGCCACAAGAGAGGGGAAACTCCCTTGGTTATGGCAGTACTCAGGTCCTGCCACCCCCCGGCCCCCAGATACTGGGAGCTGAGCAGCCCCTGGACAGGGTAGCTCTCTGTCCCCCATGTCCCAGTGCTGCCACAAGAGCCAGGAGCTGAGCAGTGCCAGGACTTGGGAGCTTTCTGCTTCCCCATGCAGCCTGGGGTTGGCCAGGAACTTCTGGGGCAACTCTCAGCCAGATCCAGAGTTTGTGCTGCACAGCCCAGAGCTGTCTGGGAGCTGCCCCAGAACTTCCTGGCCAACCCCAGGCCAGCACCCTGGGGGAGCCTGGAGTCCCCACTCTGGCTGCTGCATGAGTCTGGAGCAGGATAGGAGCAAACCTAGATTTGCTCTCAACTGGGAGCATGTGCAGATGTGCTCCCAGGGAAAGCTCACTGTGCAGTATTTTACTGCACAGTAAGCCTTTATAGCATTAATAGCATGTGTAGACATGCCCTAAGAGTGCTGTGCTTAAATCCTCCAAAATTTAGAGCCATAATTCTCCATCTTCTGGTGGGAGCAATAGCTAAAGTATGGCAGAGTCAAATGGGACGGTGTGCCCTGAGTACAGCTATAACCACTTGCTATAACCAATTCAGCATTACACATAAGTTTTCCTTAGTGCAGCCAAGGCCTAACAGAGCAGATTTTCTCTGTATGTCAGACTTTGATAGGAGTTAATCTTAGTGTGGGACATGAATCTTGATCTTTAGATTGGGAAGCAAAAGATGCTTATAAGGCAATAGCTGTTGTCCTTTTATTATATCCTACAATCCTGATCACATTATGGCAGTGCAAGGATCATTTCCTGCACTACCCAGTGCATCCATACTCTGATCTTGAAGGAGCACTCTGAGTATATGCCATTCACTCTTTGGCACTTTGCTGAATGTGCCAGTCAGCTTGCTAATATTGCAGTGGTTGTTTCTGTGACTGATTTCCTTGTCCCTAAGCAAAAATAAAATTATAATAATAATAAAAAACTCAATAATTTATTTACATTTCAATATATTACTGAGTGTATTTCTAATATGCCCATCACTGTAATAAATTTGGGTAAAAGTTCCTGGTTATGAACTGCAGAGAATCACTTCTTAATGGAAACATGACTTTCCATATAGACTCTTGTATTAAATAGTTTTGGAGTAGAAGATTCTGATGGCAATGAAATAGGGGGACCCTGATTTCCTGTTAAGAGACTACCTTGATGAATAAATGAGACAAGTACCATGTTTTTGAATGCCACTATTTCAAAAGAAAAATGTTTTAAAAGAAATGCATGAGAAATGATGTTTATTACAAAGAGCATGGCAGGAAATAACTGCTTTGTTATAAAATGTTTTTGACGATGGCTTACATTTTTTGTAATATTTTAAACTCTGGACTTCTAAGAATGTTCGGGATTAGGGAGTGAAGAATTTAATAGTATATTTGTAGGACACAGAAAGCTAAGAAATGTGATCTAGTAAGTTAGCAAGGCACAAATGAAGATAAAACTAAAAATAGTCCTGGCAGTATGCTGCCCATATGGATTGCATCAGGCACAAGACCTTCTAAACACACCTTTTGGATGAGAGCTGAAGGGCTAGTCATTTTCCAGAATGTGTCCTTTTACTTAGAGGAGTCAAGAATTTCCTTTGAGACAGCCATTGAGCCAATTTGTTGTCCCTGTCTGGGGCTGAAAGTGTTGTTCTATCTTACTTACATTGCTCGTTTGGTGTTACATTTTTGAACTTCAAAACTAGACTTTTCAATAAATTGTCTGCAGTCTGATTGTTTTAGCAGAGCTTATTTGTGAAGCTGGCATTTTTGATGCTTCTTCTTAACACTGGTCAGTAAAAATTTAACGTGCTATAATCTGAAACTGCCATTTATGTGGAATGTAAGGAGATTTCCAAGTGTTTTCAGGAGTAACAACTTCAGCATATTTGTTACTATTAAAAAATAAACTTTATGTGAAATATTTAAAGTACCTGAAAATATTTAGTTCTAGATAGCTTATATTAAAAAATGCTATGAATTGGGCTATTTCCCTAGCCTCTGTCTACTTCTCTATCTGTCTTGAAATGTGGACCAATCTTGGCAGGGACTGTCTCCTATAAATATTGGAAAAGGCCTAGTTCATCACAAAGGCTAGCATAAACAGATAAGATCTCATGGGTGCACATAAGTAACAAGTCTTTTTTCTCTTTAACAACATATGTTATGCTTTTATATCTTTCTGAAGTATTTATATACAATGAAATAATAAGAGAAATGATTTATCATTGTTCTCATGTTTACACAGTGACTTTCCCCTGTTAGATCTTGACAGAGGTGTAACTAGCAAATTTGGTGCTGGGCAGAAATGCTGTTGTGTGTCAGAAAGAGTGTGGGGATGTTCAGAGTGCCACAGAGTCATGGTGTGGAGTGCTGTGGCATGTTGCTAGTACTCTCTAAATCAGCACCCAGGTCTGGTTTGCCTTGTGCTCTACCCTAGTCCCACTACCTCAGGAGTGTCAAACTTACCTGGGCCTATTTTCTGGATGAGTGGTGAGGGGCCAGTGCACAGGCTGGATTGGCCCCAGTCCCCTTCCCCACCCTTGCATGCCTGATCCTATGCACATAGTTAGTCAGTATTGCTTGAGGTGCAGGTCCTGGGTCCTGCATGCAGGGCCAGTCCAGTGCACGTCACATGCAGCTGTGGGGCAATTTAAGACCCAGGAGCTGCACCAGGTCAGATAACTGAACTCTACAGGCTGTATCTTTGGCACCCTTGTGTTATGGTATCTCAAACTGCTGTCCAAATGATGGACCTCATTCTGCTCACACTGTCATTATTATATTAGCTATTGATTGCTGTGAAAGTAGGATCAGGAGCAATGGGCCTGCTCTTGAGGGGTACAAACCAGTAAGGTAACACTGGTGTCACATAAAGTCTCAGCATTAACGTTACGCTGAAGGCTTCTACTGTATATCATACTAAGATTACAACCATTGTCTCCTTCCTAGCTGCTGCAACAGACAGAATAGCTGAAGAAAGGATCATGGTTCATCAACATCCCTTGGCACAAGATTCCTCTAATTTGAGACTGTTAAGGAGACTGTTGGGTGGAAAAGTATGCTGCAATGAGAGAACAATTGTCATACTATATTTATGTAGTGCTGTTAGATATTACTTCATAATATTTCTATGAAAGGTTTCTAATCCATGATCAAAACAATTTTATTCACAGCCTTTAATTATTAAAAAAATTATACCAAATACATCTGTCAGAAAATGAGGGTAAACCAGTGCCTGCAGAATGCTGAGACTGAGATCTGCCTTGCAACTCTGAGAGGAGAATTTTGCTCCATACCAAGAATTTCCTTCGGTCACATTAGAACTTTGGTCACATTCTTCTCTTTCATTTGGCTTTTTAAAACCAGGGAAATGTGTTTTTTGTTCCCATGCCGATTGGGGAAATAGCTGTTTTTCATGGAATACCCACATTAGTGCACAAACAAGAATGCTTGCACTGAAATCAGGTATTTGCTAGTTGTGATAGTAATTTATTAACCATTTTCAGACTACTGTTTCACCTGGTTAATGCAGGCTGGTTCTTGAGTCTGGAAAGTCTTTTTGAGAATGATCCATTGTACAAAGTAGAAAGACACCTGGCAGATCTGGCAATTCAAGATTTAACAGAGCATGCACAAATCCTCCAGTGACAGACAGCCACCTTCATGTACCTCTGTCATTTGAGCTGACTGGAAGGTAACAATTTCTTTTCATAGAAACTAGCAACATTTTATGACTTAGTTACATTCCATATTGGAACAAAAAGTAACCGTTGTGAGAAAGCATAATTGTACATAAATGTTTTCTGGGGGTCACAATATTTGTGCATGTGTCTGCAACACTGGCCTTGGAGGAAGAAGACCAAGGTTCCATCTGATTTAGAGAGGAGCATTTAATTGCATATCACTCTGAAGCAGGCAGAGCAGGGATATGAACCTTGGTTTGTCTCATCCCAGGCCTGTGCCCAACATACATAGGCACATAGGGCACTTTTAGACATGCTTTGGGGGTGGGTGGGAGGGAGGGCAGCGCTTTAATTAGAGTGGCTCCAAGAGCTGCTCCTGTATCAGTGATCCTGGCTTAAAAATGGCGGTGGGGGCATTTGAACTAAAGTTCGTTTGATGAGCTTTAGTTTAAGTGCCCCCACCACTATTTTTAAGCATGAGGACATTGATACATGAGGGTGCAGACAGAAGTGCAGCTCCCAGCTGTAACTTAGAATGATTTTTGCAAAGTGTTCTGAGTTACAACATTACCCCAGACCAAACAGAAGTTCACCATTGGTTCCAGGGCAGAGGGGAATATAGCTGCAGCTTGGAGCCTGCAACCAGGTTTCCATAGCAACATAGGTCTCTGTCAGTGCTCATTGTTTTCAGAATGAGAGGGGGGGAAAGGCAGCAGAGGGAGTTCATTCTTGGGGCTCCCCAGCTGGTGCTGAAGAGTGGGGTGGGCGAATTGAAGCCCCCCCTCCCGACCTCAATACACCCGCCCCATCTTCTGGGAGGCCGGGGGAGAAAGGGGGCTGAAATCCCACAGACCAAAGTCCCTCTGCTTCCTTTCCCCCCTCCCATTCTGAAAACAGTGATAGGCTGGGAGCTTAGCAGACACAAGTTACAAAAGATGCTATATTTTGTAATATCTTCATCTGATACTTAATGCAACCAGGGGGCAGATTTTCACTCAATTGGCCATTTTTGAAACTGTTTGCAGCCATGCACTTCTGTTTGGTGACAGCTATAAGCTGCCTTTTGTGGCCAGATTTTTTTGCTCGGTGCAGGGGGCTGGACCTGATGAGGTCCCTTCCAGCCTTAGAATCTATGAATCTATGAAAATTGTCACTTCCATCTGCACCCTGAGATGCAGGAGGCTGCTGGGGTGTGGTAATTACCACAGATTAATCAAGTCTGCTCTGATGCACTGGAATTCCAGCATGTTGGAGCAGCCTTGGTGCTTGTGTATAGGCCTCCACAGAATGTGAACATCATCCTCACCTCACCCTCTCCCATGCTCAGGAGCTTTAATGAAACAGCATGTTTTCACAGGAGGAACTGTTCCAACAAGCTCTATATGCCATCTACCTCCTGACCGCTAGGGTAAATTGTATGGGCAGTCCATTCATGTACTCAGTTAATTTCTAGTTGCTTGAACTGCCCTTGGTACAATTAGCAGTAAATATAAATTAAAGCAGCATCCAACAGGTCCAAGAATGAGGCATAATGCCACAACTAAGCCTCTTTACTCAGGTCCTCACCAAGTGCAGCTCAGTTTAGCTGGACCAGAAGATCTTGGCCATGGCCCAAGTAAAATGTATCCTGAAATATGTTTGAAAAAAGTGTTAATTGAACAATTACAAATACTTTTATTTATTTGTAATTTTCAAATATATCTTTTTGAATAATATATAAATAGAAGATACATTAATCAGAAAAAAGGATCACAACAGATAAGTTGCTCAGTTCCTTAGCAGAGACTATTAATAGCCCAGCACAGATATATTTAGATAAATCCACTTCCCTATATATCATTTTGAAATGTTTGTTTCAAAAGACTGAAGAGCAAAGAGAACCTCTTTGGCCTAGAGAGGTTCACTTTGGTATTCAATTGTAAAGACCACCTGTAAGGTTTTTTTCTCTGTTTACTGTTAGTCAGATTTGCCTCATCATAGGTTGAGACTCTCAATGAATGTCTCCAGGGTAAGGCATCATACTTAATAGCATAAGTAAGGCTGGTAACAGCAACCTACTAGAAAACAGTCCTCTGCCTCCTCCCTCCTAAAGCATCCAGTATTGTTATGAAAGGGTCTGACAAGCAGTAGTAATGGAAAAGTTAACAGAAGCCAGACATTCAAGGTTAGATAGTTGTTATAAAATTTAGCTTCTGTTCATGCAGTTCTCAGAAAAACAAAACTCCCAAGTACTAAAACTGCAATCTGAAGGGAAAAAATGTTTATGAGGTACTTTGCTGCTAGCCAGAAAAGCCATAGGAACTGTATGCCATCATATGTTTCATGTAGCAAATCATATCCACCTACACTTACTGAATTCATCAGTTGGGATGGGCTGGAGACATTCAGATGACAGGGCTTGACCTAAAACTCACTGATATTAATGGAAAATTTCCCAATTAATGGGCTTTTGATCAAGATCTTCAATCACAAATCTCTGTTGCTTGAACTAAGGAATAACTAGTTGTTAACAGTCAGCAAAATGCTGTGTGTCCTGAACTCTAGCCATTAGAGTATCATAGTGATATGTCCTTACATTATGTAAGACAATAGAGAAGAAAAGAGCAACTGGTTAAAGATAGATTATTTTTTAGATGAACCTTAAACATATTAATGTTCAGTATACACTGTTGGATCTCACTAATTTTAGTTTCATCTGGTGTACATATTGCATTGAGGATGAAATGTGTTGCATCCTTTTTTAGGGATGGATTCTTAGACTTACTGTTATAGATGAAGATCTCCCCTGTGCAGAAGGCCCACACACAGCTCCATATACCATTCTATTGTTTAAGTTAGAGGAATATTTGATAAAGTCACACAGCATACACAACCACTATATGACATAGGACTCTGTGAAAGCTCCCTGTTGCTTGAGGGAGACAGTAGAGTAGGGCCAAGCTGAACATGGGGAAGAGATAGAATTGTGGCTGGAGATTCGGCCACTATTCAGATCCTATATTTCTCTTCTCCTGTAGGGACTGTGATAGTGGGTCTAGCTTGAGGATATTACTTTTTCACCCAGTAAATGAGGATAGTTTCTGGGGAGTGTTCTGTTCCTGCTCCATGGCATGCTTCTTTGTAGAGTATCTTCAGAATCATGCTGGCCTTTTCAGGCTGGACAGTGGATAGAGGGCTTGCACTTTGGGTGAGGCTTGTTTGGGCCTTTGTGGGTTACCTTCTGCTTGGGAGTGACTTCTGCTCAAATGGCAATTTCTCAGGCTTTCAGAGGATAGATACCAGTTTAACATTATCTACTGCCTTTGTAAGAAAGATAAGAAAAATAGTTTAAAATGTCTTAATCAGTTTTCAATTTGATTTTAACTTTATAACAAGTAACACATGGTATTTCCTTCCATTATATAATCATAGAAAAGTAGGGCTGGAAGGGATCTTTGGAGGTCATCTAGTTCAACCTTATCCTCATGGCAGGATCACCCCTATTCAAACCATCTCATTCAAGTTCTTTCTAACCTATTCCTAAAACTACATAGTCAACCCTGTTACACAACTAAAGCACAAGTCCAATGGCCACAGGTTAGGTAAAAATAAAAAATAGATTACTCAGTGTAGGGCACATCTATATTTCCATCAGGAAGTAAGAAGGAAGCATAGGTAGGCTTAACTCACTAACTTAACTTAATCCATCTAGTTCCACTAATAGCGAAACTCCAATAGCATATAGTTCATCATTGCAAGTTGCAGTAAAGAAGTACTGGAGGGCTTGTACACACCATGTTGAAGCCTATACCACCATATCATCAAAAAAATTCAAACATTTCATTTCAATCATTTATTTTATATATTTCAAAAAAGAATCTTCAACTAGAAAACTTTTATTACTTTTATTTTGAGACTCCTAAATGAAATGTTTTGAACTTTAAAAAACTGTCTTGGTTAAAAAAAAAAAAACAACATCCCCCCGCCCCCCACCAGTCATTTTCTATGAATAGCTGAAGTTCAGAACAATCAACACTTCCTGATTGAAAATTTTTAATTGTGAAAAATTCCTGGCCAGTTATAGCAGAGAGCATCAATTATTAATATAAAGTATTTTATCTTTGGTATCTGGGCCCATCATACTTGGATGTGATGAGATTTTTCTTCATATTTTTTATATAAGTGTGGTAATTGAGGGATCTGGGCTTTGAAGGATTTCATACACAAAGATGGCAACAGTCAGAAGAACTCATTCCTCTCCTTTCTACAATCTGGGTTATGCTTGCTGAGACAATCTTCTTCTCTGCACCTCCTGCTATCTGGGACAAACCTACCCATGTATCTGCTTTATTATCTCCCATTTTTTAAAAGATCAAATGAGAACATATTTTTCTCCTTTTCCTCTTACTTATTTATGTATTAACATATTTAAGTATTATATATATATTATGATATAAAAATGATAAACAAAATAGTCTGCTATCTTCTTAGAGGTTTCCACTAAAAGTGGAAATGGCTAGATAAAAAAGGGCTATAATGGAATCCACTTTTTAGAAAAGTGTTCTGTGTTATAAAATGTAGGAGGAGGCCTGAAAAATTATTTCTGGCTAGCCGGAGAATGATTGGTGGAATATTCAACATATCCATCTCCCTTTAGAGTACAACCTGTTTTCACTCCCAGCTTCATTATTGCCTAAATGTGTTCCAGAACATCTCTCTGAATTATCATTAGCAAAATTAATAGACTGCATATATCCTTGCTGATATTGCCAATAGGCTGGTATATCCTTGGTAATATTGGTTCATTGTTTTCAATCTTGGTAGAATCCCATGGAATAAAAAAGCCTCACATGCTGATGATCTAGGTGTTTTTTTTTTTAGTGAGAAGAACAGCTGGGTAAATTTCTTTTTTCCCCATAAGGTAATAAGATGCTATTAGATGTATGAGATGCATCTCCAGTGTAATCTTAATGAAATAATAGTATTTTTCTTCAGCAATAAAATTCATGCTAAAATATTTTCACTTGCCAATCAAAGCAAGAGAAAATAAAATAAGGAGCCTACAGAAAAACAAGCTTCTCCAGTCACAGGTTATCAGTAGATTACTTGCATTATATGGGGACAGAACATATATTATTATGAAATATTTCCATGTATAAATATACTCTAGATCCATAGGTATAAAAGGCCGAGAAAAATATGATTTTAAAACCCCTGTCTGCTCAGGAATTTGTTGGTGCTCAACTCTAGGGAACAACGACATGCAGTGACCTTACTTACAGACACCTCCCCCTCCCCCCAATACATAAAAAAACCCCAAAACAAACAACAAGGAAGAGTTGTAAGTCTGAGTTCAGTTTCTATAAAATCTAGGAACAGAAGCTGTAAACAAGAACTGTATCAAAAATATCTGTTAAAACATGAACAAAGTGAATGATTTTTTTTTGCTGTTACCATTTGAAGTAGTCACCCAAACATTTAGCTCAGTTAAGTTGATTAATTTGAAACAGTGCTTTAATTTTTTGTTCAGGCGTATGTATTCTGTGCCATACCAGTTTACTTAAAATCATAAATACTATGCTATAAATATAACTTTTAAATTACAACTTGGTTGGAATTAGAGGGAACTGAACCAAAATAATAGATTTGGATACTTTTTAACTCCAAATCTGAACTATATTCTGGATCAATTTTCTTATGCTGACCCTTCTCTTATTTAATTTCTTCTGGACAGCATACCTCTCGTTTTATGTATGTACATAAGTGTTACTTGGGATAGAGAACAGAAGGCAGGCCAGGCAGTTAAACATGAATTTCCAAGACTGGACCTAGATGTGAATTTTAGTTCTGACATACCTCAGAGTGGGAAGTTGGTTAGGACTTGTCTTCTGTAGTTCAGATAGATTTCTTACTGGAATGTGGGCAATTTTTAATGCATATGATTCCTGGAAGAAAGTGTTGGAAAAATGCATTGTGTAATGGGATTCAAATGACCTTGAACTGCTGAGCTATTTGTTAGTGGTTACCTTTAAAACAGTCTGATAGGCATGTAATTGGAAATTCCAGTTTTATTTTTAAAAGCAGAGGTTGCTTCAGGAAAAAGAACAATGCAGTATTCATAGCAGGACACAGAAGAAACTATGAATTTACAGGCATACCACCTCAGTGAAGTAAAGAGTTAGTTAACTGTCCTACTTTACCATTCTGTTTAAAAATATTTGACTAATGAATAATTGCACGTTTTCATGGCATTAAACTTCAGAATTTAAAATTTTGCTCTGTTAATTTTGAGTAATCGAATATTACAACTCGTGGAAAGATATATTTTTTTTTTTGGGGGGGGGGGGGGTTATGCCACTTAAAAATTCACAATAAGGGTGACTCCCCATCCCCACTTTCCCCAAACATATTCAGTTATTTTAGAGGCTTTTTATCTGCACTGAAGGCTGGTCTATTTTTCAGCTGCTTTGAGTGGACTGAGGTTTTAAATAGTGATGAAGATGGGCCAGAATAGAGGAAAGAAGTTGTATTAAATATTTAAAGGAGGGTATATTGCCTCTATAAGGTGCCACACTGCCCTATTTGCAGCTGAAATATTTAAGACATGATAGGATAAATGCTTATGTTAACTGGGCATTTAGATTTGGTATGAAGGTTCCGCACCCTCTGCTTGCAACTGGCTGTTATTCTGAGGGCCTTGTTATATATTGCACTTTGAGCTCCTCAAATGTTGATTTGTGTTAGTACTAGGTCATGTTTGGAGCAGTCACACCGTAAGACTAAAAACCTTCTGACTGTCCCTGACCTGCATAGTTGCGACTTGCCACTCAGAGGGCTGGTGACAGGGGCCAGACTAGGAGCTATAGCAACTTGGACAGTTTATCTGTGGGGAGTGGCCACACATTAATGGAATGTTAGTTGGGTAACACAGATCAGAGATAAACCTGCTCTGGAGTGGTGTAACTTTAAGCTGCTTGAAGAGTGCTTAAAACTAGTTTCAGGTGTTAATCTGTAGACAATCCATGGGTTAAGAGCTCCAGAAGCTGCCTAAAATTGAATGTATAACAAGGCCCTGAAATGCCCTTTTTTACCTATAGTGAAAAAGCATTATAAGGGTTACTTTTTTATAGAGGACAGTATAGTGTGCTAATACATAGTTAATTTGATTAAGCTTGAAGAGAGATTGTATGTCTCAGGGAACTAACAATAGATTGTTAAACCTTTTACTGTTATCTTAGAAAGTAGAATAGAGTAGAATAGAATAGAATAGAATAGAATGCATCCAGATCAACAGTGCTTAACTATTGTTACCCTTTTGTCATGGGGATTTGCATAATAAATTTATGAGGTGGGTTCCAAATGGTAGTCAACATCACAGCTAGCACTAGCAGGCAGTAACAGTGAAACCAGGGACTGAAAAGGTTGTGGAGAGTGAAAAATAAACACTTGCATGCCTGGAGATGGTTCATCTGAAATGGAACTTGGGCTCATTTCCCTAACAAGTTGAGGAATCTTACCTTTATGCCACCCAGATCCTAAAATATTCCCCACCTTGTTCTGCTCAGCATATAAAAGCACTGGGATTCAGATGACGATGCAAAAGAAGAAGGGATCTTGAGTTCTTGCCCTAGATTGTGACCTCTGGGGAAGAAGCCAGGCTCTCTCTCTAATTGACTTGCCTTAATTTTTCATGTGAAAAGTTTGCAATGCCATTGGCTATAACAGCTCCTGATTTGGTAAAGAAGAATTAATTCAATGCAAAATTGGACTGTTGTAGTAAAAATAGTAAGTTGAAGGTGAACCAGGATTATTAAGTCCACAACTGAGCTTCAATGTGCTCCCAGATCACATGACCAGAGCTATTTGACTTTGCCAAACTGAAGCAGTGTCTCAAATGCAAGGATTTCATCATGCTAATAATCTAATTTCCTCTCCAGAAGAAAAACAGGTGGATACTTTGATTTATTTCACTGGAGACTGAAATAGATTATATCTGCAGAGGAACAGCCCTAGGTGAGGAAGTGAAAATTACAATGCAGTTGAAACTAATTTGGTAGACTATTTTGTGGTTTAAAAATGTTAGTTATAGTGATGAAAAAATATTGGTTTAAGGTCATCTTGTACTGCCCTGAATAACTTGAAGCAGAAGGGGCTTAGATTAGGCAACAGTTAGGAAAAGGTGAAGTATTTAGTGCTCTGACTGAAAAAATATATACAATGGTTTACAAAAATTCTATCTTGATTTTTTTCCTCCTCTCCATGCTTCACCTTAGCATCAATAAAAGATAAGAGTATGATCTAACTGTCAATAGCCTTCTTTCACCTTGAAATGATCAGTTTTAAGCTATGGTATATATCTGAAGGTTAGCCACAGAACTAGTATTATCAGAGGATCTTATGAGAAATGTCTATAAGATCTGAATAAAAGCCTAGGATGTGCAAGGTCCAATCTACAGAACTTTTGCAGGAGGAAGAAAGGGGAACAAGATGGCTGACACCTGTACACCATGTTCTGGGGGCTTTTCAAACCTAACATCATAATATACAGAGCAGGACCTAAGACATGTTATTAGATTGAAGACCAAATTCTTTCCTGCACTCTGGATGCTTTTTTGCATTGTAGTTGGAAACCCAGTTATCCTAGTTTATTTTTCCCCCCAGGTCAAACATAACTTACAGCAGCCCTGCAGTTGTTCTTAAGCAGTCCTCCCAAAAAGTCTGTAATTAAGGGGATTGGTGACGTGGCATACAACTGACAACCCAACCTGCTGCCTGTGACACAATACTTTTCCCCAGTGGATTGTTTATGGTGTGTTTTGAAATACTGTAAATGGATTTTTTTATATACTTGTTTAGAGGATGGATCCTGTTGGGCTCATTTACCATATTGTTGTTTCAACCATGGTCTTAGAGCCAGAAGAAACAAATTTGAACAAGTCCCTTGGTGTTCTTGTACTTAAGAAGGGTTACCTGTAAAATGGAGAGAAACAGAGTATTATTTCCTCTAAAAGCTTAGAGTTAGTCCCTCTAATCCTTCAAAAGGCTAGCTCAAATTTCTGTGCCAGTCAGTACTGGAAACTGACTAGATCTTATGAAGTTGGACTTGAGATGGAATTTCCAGCCTATTTATTTGGTCCTTTACATTTTCGTGGGATGATATCTAAAGGCACTGCTCTGGCCAAACTGAAATACAGTAAAAGCTGCGTTATCTGGCACCTTACAAGCCGGCATGCTCTGTTATCCAGCATGCCAGTTTATAAGGGAAAAGTGAAACTGGAAGTGCCCACTGTGGCCCACAGGCTGGGGGAAAGCAGCCTGTGCAGGTCCCCCCACCCTGTCCCTCGGGGCCCACAATAATTAAATCTATTAATTTATATTACAATAGTGTCTAGAGGCCTAAGGTACAATTTGTAGGTGTTATACAAGAGACAATCTAAGGGCCTTGTTATACTTTATGCTAAAAGCCGCACAAATGTTAATCAACTTAGTGTTGTTCGGCTTAGTGGAGCAGTCATATTTTAAGGCAAAAATCCTTTTCTGACTGTTCTTCACCTGCACAGATGTGACTTGCCACTAGAAGCTTGGTCAGCAGGGTCAGGACTAGGAGCTAGGGGCAGGCAGGACCAGATCTTTGCTGTTGCTGGACAAAGAGCAGGCCCACTACCATGTCAGTTGCAGTGAAATCAAAGAGACCTGGAAAGCAGCTTCCCTGGTGCTGTCCGGTCTTGCGGAAACTAACAGTGGCTCTGCACTGACAGCAGGGCTGTCAGGCCTGAGTCCTGGCAGCCCTGCCCTCAGCATACAGCTACTGCAGATGTACAAGACCAAGCTGCTTCCCCAAAGCTCTCTGGTCTCATCAAGCTGTGGCAGCTTTGTGCTGAGATCAGGGCTGCCAGGGCTTAAGCCTGACAGCCTCACTGTCAGTGCGGATCTGCTGTGTCAGGTTTAGCAAGAACAGAGGGCCCCAGGAAAGCTACAGCCTTAAAGCTCACTTGCTCTGCCTGGCTGAGCTCCAGAGAAAGCTCATTGCTATCTCCGGTAGCCATATTGCCTGCTGCCACTGTCTGGACTGGTTTGCTGCCTGCACTCTGAGAAGCCTGACTTTTTTTTTCCTTTGGAGCTCGCCCTCCATGCCACCATCAGGGGGAACAGTGAGTCAGTCCAGGTGACTTACTTTGCCCAACGTCCCTGGGGGTGAGGTGCAATGCCCAACCCTACTGCACCCCAGGGTCCCAGCTCACTTTGACTCAGGAGGGGCCACTGCGAACTGGGATGCTGGAGGACTTCAACCTGGGTGCAATAGCTGTCCATAGTGGCCATACCTTAATAGAACAGGAACAAAATTAGGTGAATTAGAGATAATCCTGCCCTCGAATGGTGTAACCAAAGCCAAATAATAAGTGCTTTAAACCATTTAAAAGATGTTAATGTGCAGCCAGTTTAAGGAGTTAAGAACTCCAGAAGCCACCTAAAATTACCATGTAACAAGGCCGTTAAGTAAATAGACAAGGCAGTCAGAATAGCAGGAGTGGCAGGAGAAGCACAAAATGGAAACAATGACTTGCCAATGTTTAGACAAGACAGCAGCAGCAGAACCAGGAATAGCACCCAGATTTCCTGGAGCCCTGTACTCAGCTGGCCCTCAAAATGATACATTGTCTTGGCAAGTCACTTTGGCCTTCTCTACATTACCTGGTTTGCTGGCATAGCTATGTGGGGTAGGGGTGTGAAAAAAAAATCACCCCCCATGGCTGACATAGTGCTGCTGGTAAAAACCTTTATTTGGATGCAGCTGTGTTCACAGAGCATCTGCCTTTAAGGGATGTCAGGGTAACTGGTGGCAGAAATCAACACCTGTTGGCAGAACTACATCTATACCAGCGAACCCAGCTCCTTTCGTGCTGCCATCATTGTTAAATCAGCTTGGACAGCTTGTTTCATAGTCAATAGTGAATATCACAAGAATTAATATCACTTGTTGCATATCACAATAGAATTTAAAAGAAATAAAATCATCAGCTGAATTGTAATTTATTATTTGTATTAGTGTCTGTATCCAGTAAACAATCAGGTCCTGGTGTATATACCCAGAGAAAAGAGACATTGTTTACAGCAGCAAACTCAGTGCAGAACATTATTGCTTTTTCTTACTGAGTTACAGCCATTCATGATTATGAAGCAAACAAGAATTTTAATTCACTTACTTCCATGAATCCAGATAGATTATGACCTATGGAAAAAGTCATGGCCAATATTTAAACTCTTTCCATAAAAGGACTGAATTCCTATGAAATGAAATGATGTAGAAATATGAAAACAGACTGCAGTTGAATTACCATTATATAATTTTTGTTAATATAGGTTTATTCAGCAAATTGGCTACCAGTGGAGGGCAATGGTTTCCATACTACAATTTGTGGCATATTTAAAACAGATGGAGATAGCTCAGAGCCTGCTTCGTCTGAGGCCAAGAACATTTTTTCGGCAAACACACTGAACTTACTGCCACATAAACAAAATGAGTGATTTAACTTAGTGCCTACATATTTTGGAATGACAAAGTGCTGAAAAAAAAGAGCAAAGCCAGAGGGCAGACCATGTGAAAATAGGAACAGGGAGAGAGAGAGAGAGAGAGAGAGAGAGAAAGAGAAAGAGAAAGAGAGAGAGAGAGAGAGAGAGAGAGAGAGAGAGAGAGAGGCTGGCTTCAGCTCAACTTGAACATTCGTGCAATGTGCAGTAAGGCTCTGAGCAAGCAGCAGGCTGCTGTGGTACATCTGGAAAATTTCTTGCTAATTTTTTTATCCCATAAACACAGATCAATCTGAATACTGTAGATAAGATATTTGGATAATTTCTGCTGACTGGCTCTGATGACAAATTTAATCTTTGTATTTTCTTAAACTGTGTGTATTGTATATAGGACCATTCTTTACAGATTCAGTATGCTGCCAAAAATTCAGACACTAGCAAATAAACTCCACTTGGGGTTAGCTAGAAATACTCAATGTTACCTTTTTTATTTACTTGAAAGGCATGCAAAATGTCTTCTGTTTTGTAAAATGTAATAAGAAACTCCAGAATGCTATTAGAAGGCCATATCTATATGAGATGCTGACTGCGCAGTCGTTACTGTGCAGTTATTTAGTACTTATTTGTACTGCACAGTATTGTTGACAAACAGCGTTTTTGTAATGCTGACTGCACAGTAACATAAGACTACTGCACAGTAACGTCATGTCATGGTTACTGCCATGTGATGCTACTACGCAGTAGCCTTAGGCTACCGTGCAGTCAGCGTCTTGTGTTGATGCAGTCAGGGAGAAGTAAAGAAAATACACAATAGTCAGAATCATCAGGGTGTAGAGGATGACAGAGGACACTGGAACACTGATTATTTCTATGAGGATTAATTCTGCTTGGGATCATGGGATCTGAGGTATCCAGGATTTTTTAAGGTCATGTAATAGTGTGGTACAAAGGCTAAAAATGTCATTATGGTTTTGTTGTATACCTGGTACTGGCTAGTTAGATTGGGGGAGGAGCAGAAGGGAGGGGCTGCTACTGTCATCTAGGGATGTAACAGCTAGAGACTGCTCCCTGAGCAGCAGCTGTGGCAGGGGCAATGGCAGGGGCTGGGCTAGGTGTGGCAACAGCAGTGGCAGTAGCTGTCATTCTTGTACTCCCTCTAAATGGGCTCCTAGGTCTGCTCTCTTAAGCATGCTATTAAATTTAAATACAGGATGATATCAGAAAAATAAGTTTCTACATAGTATGTTAGATAAGGGAATTGAGGGTTAAATTAATTTGGATTGTCTGAGTGGCATTATGATTCTGGACTTTCAGGGGGGAATTGATCACCAAGGGGAGATTCTTTTTAGGGAATCTTGTCTTTTAAGCCACTGAGGTTGACTTTGAGCATCATGTAGTGCAACTGATTAGTATAACTATTAGTTACTTTCCCTTAAGGTTGGTCAGTTTTCCTATAACTATTTCAGACTGTTGTACTCATTTTGTATGGTGAAGGTAAATTAAAGCATGTTCCAATTTTAAAGCCAGTCCACGTCTGGCAGCTGAACTACCACATCATGTCATGATCAGGCATGAGAGTGGAATTTCTGATACTTAATGAGAGAGAAAGAAACATTGTGACTAGATACAAAGGTTTTGAAAGTGTGGACAAGTGAGATTATGTTTGATTCAATACAGGAAAAAGGGAGGAGTGGATGGATGCAAACAGAGAGATGACATGGCCCAAGCAACAAGCCAGGACAATGATCTTTGCAACAGCATTCTGAACTGATATCAACAGAGTAAGTCTGCATTTGTTAAGGCTGAAGAAAAGGACACTGCAGTAACTGAGATGTGAGATGATGAGAACCTGGACAAGAGTTTTAGCTGCATACACTAAATAGGAAAGGCTGCATCTAAGATGTATTGCATGGAAAATAATTGCAAAAAATATTCAGAAGGACGTAGGTTGGATGTAGGGAATTCAGGAGCCTGAGTTTAAAAGGATGCATAGGTTTGGGAAAGAATAAGGGACAAAGAGAGGTTCAAGAAATGAGTCAGGGAGGAGGTGAGTAAGGAGGAGATTAGGAGATGGGAGAGAGGTACTGGGCATGTGCAGGGGTTAGAGGTGCAGAAAGCATTGTTTCCGTGATAGAAGTAGGAGAAAAGCCATAGAGATGGAAAGGAAACTGAGGGGAGGGAGAAGGCCATGTTGAACACTAATGCCAGTTTTCTTTTGGAAGAAATTGGTGAGATCCTGTGCTGAGAGAAACAGGCAAGAGAAGAAAGGTATCTGAGGAGTGAGCAAAGAGCGGCAAAATGGCAGTTGTGGGTGTGCCATTCACTTAAGATGCATAACTCTAGTTGTTTAGCTGGGAAGATGCCAGAACTCAAGAAGGAAACAACAAATTTATAGTGGAAGAGCTTAGCTTGATTGTAGGATTTTCACATAAGGTGTTCTGCAGTGTAAGAGTAGGATAGTGTGAGAGAGGCTTGTAGGTTGGCAGGATGGACCTTGCAAAGGGAAAGTGGGAAACATGAGTGACAAGGAGAGAGAGTAAAGCATGGAGTGAGAGAAATATCTGAGCAGTAAAATCTTGCAACTGAAACTTGACTCAGATGCCAGGGTTGAAGAAGCAGACACTGAATCCATTGAAATCTCCTTAAACCATCTGTTGTAAATATGATGCCACCTTGTCATGACTTACAGACAGGATCAATTGTTGTGGTCATGTAAATGCAATTCTGTATTTAAAAGTATGCACAAATGAACAAAGTACAGTGGTTTAAAATGAGATGGGAAGTTACCATGTCTCAGCTGCTGTGTGGCAACTGTCTGTGTGTCTGTTCTTTCTTTGCTTCCCTGAGGCGTAAACATCCTTAGTTCATTTTTCACTTACTGTGGGGTAAGAACGGGCACATAGTTACAGCAGAACAGCTGATGAATGGTAACTCCCCTTCTCCTTTTAACTCACTGTATAATTTGTTCACTTGTCTATCCCCTAAGTTTGTAATTTCATTATTCCCTGACATGGCAGGAGTGGCTTTATCAGGTGAAGTGGGGCAAAGTTGCTGTGGAAGTGGCTAATCCATTCCTGTTTCGTCAGAAGGAAGGGAAGAATCACACAGGTATGCCCCCTTCCACATAAAGGTCCCTAAGATGTAGTCAGAACAGTCCCATGGGACTTTTATTGTTTTTCCTTTGTGCTGATGGGAAAAGCAGCCCAATTATCTGGAAAGGTATCGGAGATGCTGGAGAAAATACCAGATCTCAGGGTGAGGCTTGAATCAGCATGTTCTTTTTTCCAGATATATATATCACCTGATGCTCTGCCTTTGCAGAATTTTTCTTAATAAAAACCGGCCAAATCCATCTTGTGTACAGCTCCTTTAACAGAATGACGACATTTTCTGACTGCATTTTCAAAATGTGCCAAACTATTAAAAACAACCTTTGAATACCATGAGATGGAAAAACTAGTGGAGCTCCTGAAAACCTACAGCTATTCTCCTTCTGTTTGCCAAACTGCATCCAAATCAGACACTATACAGAAAGCATCAGATTCCCCAGTAACATTTTCTTTAAAGTTTGCAACACAATGAAATAGAAATAAATATATCATCAAGTAACAAGACAATCTAAGTGAGACCTCCATTATTCACTAAATGTTATATGATACACAAACACATACCTGCATGAAAGGGCACTGCATCAATTTGAAGTTTTAAATCTATTTTTAAAAGCCATCATGGGTGCTTTTTTCAGTTTCAATAAAAAGTATATGAAGTACTTGGCAAGACATTTTTAGAAACAATTCTTTTCATAGTTATCCACTATTTCATTGAAAGCAATTGCTTCAAATACAGCAACATTTCAGTATTTCTTATGTTCTGTGTTCTTATTTAAATGGAAATATTATGAGATGTCTAAATCTGTATCCATGAATAAAATGGTTTTGTACCATAGAGAAGAGGATGTATCCATGTCTTCTGAGGCCTAGATTTGGTTAATCTTTATAATGCATAGCACATTACTTAGGAACCCACTGATTCTCTGAGTCATCTTTTATTATTCCAGGATACCATAACAATTTGTTGGCCTATAAATCAGATGTTCTTAATCATTGGGAATGCTCATTATAGGATATGGCAAAACAACTGACAGTAGCACACATTCAGGGGTGGATCCAGAGTGGGTGTAGTGCTGTGGACACCTCCTCCCTTTTCAGCTGGTGCCATGGGAGCAGCAGTTGAGGATATTTTTTTAAGTCTCTGAAGGAAGTAAGAAGTTCCACCTCCCCCTGCCTTTCTCCTCCATGGCATGTTGTCCCTGCCCTTCCCATCCTAAAGGCAAAAGGTGGGAGGACTGAGAGGAGGGAGGGAAGATTTGTACCTGATTCAGGGACTTTAAAAAAGTCCCCTCTGCTGCCCATCTAGTGCGGACTGGGGAAACTGGGAGCAGGGAATGCTGCCAACCCTGCGGCATCAGTGGCTGCTCCTGCACCCCCTTTATAAAATCCTAGGTCAACCCATGCATATATTATGCAAGACATGAGGGCATAGGATTGAAGGCCATATTAGATTCACATTAGATGCTTCATTGGCAGATATGAACAGTGTCTGGCTTTTTACACTGCTTTCTTTTTAATACTACATTTCAAGTCAATGTAACAGAATCCTCTAAAGTATTCATTTGTTATTTGTTGGATTTTTGTGGTTAGAAAAACTGCATTTCTGTCTTATATCCAGCAGCTGTATTAAGAAAATTAATGATGAGAAAAGGTCTGCTCAGTAATAATATTTACTGTACATCACATGATAGGAATGTTTCTTGTGAAAAGCAACTTCCCTGAATCCAGACTCAACATATAGAAAATAATTGAGAGAATCTGTAATTTGGAAAAAAAAAAGATGCATTAAAATGAGGATTTTAAGATGGTGGCATAAAACAAGTACAGAATATTGCATGACTTACCTGTATGTGGTAGTGTAGTCTATGGGTAATTAAAGTGTTCATTAGTTATCTGTTATAATTTTCAGTTAGAGTTCAAAGATGTAGCAGAGGCCAATGAGTTACAGTAAAGGCAAAATCTAAGACTAGCCAACCAAAGAGAGGTGCAACCAGATTCATGCTACTAACCTGCATAGCAGACCATCTTATTAGCTACTTGAACAACTGAGCCTTTGTACTAAATGGTTGTTGTCATCATACTGGTGCCAGACTATATTTAAGATAAGAAATCAGAGTGGTTTGAAGTGTTCTGATTTTAACTTGTTTCACAAGGTTGTTCATGTCTCTTATGACAAGTAGCAATACAGTACAAAACCCCTAGAGCTTGCTATTTTGTGGACATGATCAGTACAAACTTGTTAACAGATTTCTCCCAATTGTTTTTCAGTTAGTTAGTTAATGGCAATGAATGGGCATTATTACATCTGTGCTAGGAGAGAAGCTCTTTTCCCAGAGAAGAGCTGAGAGCAGAGAGCTATTCAAGGGATTTCTTATGGAAGAGACCTGGCTCTTCTGCAAGAAAATTAGATTGATTAGATTAGATCCCATTAAATTGAATGGAAGTCACAGCCAGACTAAGTAACCCCTCTGGCTCAGGATCCAAGCTATTAATTGATAGGGGCTCCGCCTTCTCTAGTCATAGAATCATAATCATAGAATCATAGAAGTAGAGTTGGAAGGGACCTCGTAGATCTTCAGGTCCGACCCCCTGCCTGGGCAGAAGAAAACTGGGCTCAAATGACCCCAGCCAGGTAGGCATCAAGCCGCTTCTTAAAGACTCCCAGGGTAGGAGCCAGCACCACTTCCCTTGGAAGTTGGTTCCAGATCCTAGCCACCCTAACTGTGAAGTAGTTCCTATGGATGTCTAATCTAAACCTACTCTCCAACAACTTGTGGCCGTTATTCCTTGTTATCCCGGGGGGCGCTAGGGGAAACAAGTCTCCCCCAAACCCTTCTGGTCCCCCCCTAGTCATATTAATCAGTCATATTAATCATGTTAATCATATTAATCAGTCCTCAGCCTGCTCTCAGGTGTTGTAGTTTAAGTCCTGAGCTGCATCCACTGCCTTCTCCCGCACTACTCTTTAACCCCTTGTGGGTTTCCCTGGCAGCATGTAGCTCTGCAGTTGTCCCCTACCCAGCTACCTACTTAATTACAGCTTTTTCGTGCTGTCTTTCTATTTCTCAAGTAGCAGGGGTTACGTGCACCTGCTACACAGTGTCCCAGTGACCCAGTGTCCCACAGTCCTCTGCTCTCCCTTCCTCCTTTCAAAGTAGAGCTATTACCTGGTGATAGGAATTTCACTAGACCCTGCTTATGCAGGCTGTTTAACCTTGTACTATTAGAACATCTTGATTTGCTTAATAGCACTGAAGCATAAATGTTTTAAGAAAATGAAGTTTGGGAAGGATGCCCAGTCAAGTCGCATATGTTTTATTATTTTAAAAAAGCATATTCATTCATGAACAGGAAGTCTACCATCACAACTGGTATCTTTAGGGTTTCATGATTTTTTTCAATATTGGTTTCAATTATCTGAACTATATTTAAAGGGATATTTCTCCAGATTGGAAATAGCATGCATTTTGCAATGCTCAGGATAATTCTAAATAAAGATTAATGTTTTCACTGTGGTTATGTACTTTTAAAGTTAATGTAGTATTCCTGAAAAGAACCAGATAAGAAATTGGAGACCTTTATATTTGTTCAAAGTAAAAGCAGTGTGCAGGCAGTAGCTGTACTTCCTCCAGTTTTTCCTACATAACAGTCTACTTCTGTGTGTGAGAGGCTAGTTCAAACTTCATACTCTTTCATTCCTCTGTTTCTCTGCAGAGGCTGGTAAGAAGTTTCTCTCCTTGCAGCTGTTAGGGACATTTCAGTCCCTAAGATTGTCTATGTTACAGGACCCACACTAGCTATGTTCATTTGGGGGTCCTTGCTTATAGAGCTTCTTGCCCCTGTAGATCAGGTTGAGCTACTCTTCACAATTCAAACACTTCACAATAATAAACTTTTCTCCAATAGAGAATACAAAAGGGCACCACTCCCTCTTCCTAGACTTAAGCAAATTTATCATGGTCCTCAAATTCCTGATTTTGCTGAACACTAAACAAAGATAATCATTAGGCCTAATATTATGTATCTTTTAATCCTGCATTTAGTGTTTTGCTTGATGTGGCCATTCAGCTTATCTGGAATTACATAGTTTATTGTAGTCATTCAGCCCCTACAGATTGGAGTGAAGCCATCAGCTCAATGAACAATAATATCTTAAAAGATATCACCAGGGATCCTGGTATTCTCTGATAAAAAAAATCTCAAATTCTCCTATTAAAACCCCCCAAATCTGGATTTGTCCATGATTCCAATGAAATGCCATGATATGTAGGTATCAGTTGAACACATTTTATGGATGTACTTACAATTTTAAAGCAATATAATAATATTAATTGTAAATAGCTATACATTATGGCATTTGATTTGGGGTTTTTTATCATTGAAAATCAGAACTCCCTCTGCCCCCTTTACTTATCAGGACATGGGTCCAGCTGTGGATGTCTCCAGCCACTGCTTTGTGACACTGAGCAGCCCCGATATGCCAAGGCCTTGCCCCACACAGCCTCCTGGGCCCTGCTGGTCTACCTCACTCCCACTCACAGCTCGCCCACCCCTGCTGGTACCTCTCACTTCCCACTCACAGACATCTATCCCCACCAACCCTGCTAGAGAGGGCCCCCAGCTTCCAGGGCTACAGGGCCATGACCTGGGTCCACAGCCCCCTGCCTCCAATCAGCACCTGAGCCCCTCACCATCATGTGTGGTATAGCTAGAGTAGAGCCTGTGGAGCAGGGGGTGGATGCAGGCTGCCCACTCCAGGCTCAGACTTCCTGCCCTGCTACCCTCCCCCTGGTGCCCTTGCCCAGCGGTTGGGACCTGGTGTAGCAAGGCAGAGTGGGGCTGGCTGGGGAAGTTTGGTGCCACTGCTGTGAGCCCCTTGCCCTGATGGTGGGGAGCCTG
This sequence comes from Alligator mississippiensis, assembly GCF_030867095.1. NCBI lineage: Eukaryota > Metazoa > Chordata > Crocodylia > Alligatoridae > Alligator > Alligator mississippiensis. Next base: position 243,250,966 of record NC_081825.1, on the reverse strand, counting down.
AGCCCATAGTGGCCAGCATGCACCTGCCCCCAACTGCGCACAAATTGGGGCGGGGAATGTGCCCCCCATGCCTTCCCCCCCGGGAGTGCATGCAGCAGTGGGGAGCCAGTGCCACCGGGACGAGCTGCCCATGGCTCCGTCCAGCTCCCTGCCCGAGCCCTGCAGCTGTGCATTCTGGCCTCAAGCCCCACTCACAGCCTCAGCTGGGCAGCAGCCCCAGCCCTGCCCAACTCCCTCCTTCCCTCGCTATGGGAGCCTCCCCCTCCCACCAGGTTTACCTGCAGGAGCTGCCTGGTGGCCAGGTGTATGTGTACATACGCACATGCACATGGTGTCCCCTGCCAGATTGCCCTCCTCCCGCTTCCCTCAGCCCCTCTGCCAGCCTGCAAGGGGAAAACCATATTTACCCCATGTTTTTCTCCTTTAAAGGAGAAAATCCAGGTTTTACCATCTTGTTCTGTGGTGAACAGAAAACCCAGATCACTGGATATCACCAACCCACAATATTTTGAGGTGTTTGTGGAACGTCATGCAGGTTTTCTTGAATTTGTTTTACTGATATGGCATGTGTGCTCTCCATGGATACATAGCATTAAGCTGTACTTAGCATTGGCATCGTTACATTTGTGTGAATTATGGCATTTGATATAAATGTATTTCTTGAGTTATAGTAAGGCCAGGATTGCATAACATAATAATGATTTTTAGGTATTAATCCCTAAACAATGAATTTCACACCTGGGAGAGGGTCAAAGCCTAAATGGCTGAGAGAAGTAATTACTAAAAATTAGACTCTGACATAGATATGTTTAATGACCAGCCAAATAGACCCTTGCAGATACAGTCCAAGGCACATGAGCTAGGCCCTTCCAGGCATTGATAAATTTACCTTTTAAAGGGGTGTAGGTTGTAGCTGTGTTGGTCTAAGGACATAGGCAGACAAGGTCCTTTGGGTGAATCTGATATCTTTTATAAGTTGGTCTAATAAAAGATATCAGATTCACCCAAAGAACCTTGTCTGCCTATTTACCTTTTAAAAAGAAAGGCCTGTAGCAAGAATAATACCTAGAAACAGGCTATTTAAAGAAGGGCATTACAAATGAAGAAATAAGTGCAAGATGGGATCCTTAAGATATTGGATTAGTAATCTTTGTTTGAAAGGCTGTAAATACTCACTGGGTTATAAATGAATCAGAAAAGACTCCTGGTCTGATAAACAGGTACACAGTGTGTGTGTGGGGGCAGGTGTTGGGAGGCAGGAATTTATGTATATAGCCTGGGCTTCTCAAGAATACAGTACTGTATATATGTACATGGACAGATAAGAAACCATACTTAAGTCTTGCTACACAAGTATTAGTCTTCAGTTTCTCCAGACATAAGGAATGACTTTAGGCCCTCAGCTAGCAGGCTGAGTGTTCTGGCTGATAAGAAATGTTGCAGAAAGCCTTGACAGAAAGGTCAGAGGCACAGTGGTGTACCAGAGTTGGCATCTAGGTCAAACCCTGTGGGACAGCCAGTATGGGATGTGAGTTCTGAGAGTGGGAGGGGGGCACATGTTCTGAGGGCAGGGGAGCAGCAATCTTACTCATGCAGTCCATTAGTAATCCCTGGTTGAGCTGCTGCTGCCACCCTGACTGATGCCCTTAAACCAGGAGCAGCTAGGAACTGTTTTGGAGTTCCCAGAGTGTATGCTGCTGGGGCATGGGCTCTGTGGGGGTGAGGGGTAATTCTGGTGCTCCTCCAAACTTGGCACCCAAAGAGGATACTTCTCTGGTCTGTCCGTAGTTATGCTACTGCAAGGGAAGCAGCAGATTTCTAACCTGAAGAGTGGAGTAGCAGCTGCATTCTAAAGTTCAAGATGCAGGGTAAAGTCAGGTTATTGTTAAGGCATTTCCTTTTGTTTCTTTATCTCTCTGTATCTCTACATATTGTTACTTATTTCTCATGTTTCCACTTGTTTTTATAATAAATCTTATTGTTACTCTTTATACTGTCTTCTTATAACTTACTGTCAGTGGGAACAGAGCATTTGATCATACAGGTCTATGCAAGGAGCAGGGACAGAAGCTGGGGCAGGGGGGGCTGGGCTGGGCTGGGGCTAAGGGGGTAAGGAAATCTAATTTTGGAGAACATTACTGGACAAGGGTGTGATTCTTCTTGTTGGCAAAATCCCCTCTGTTAAGAGCTGGCGAGACCTGGATGAGGTGGGTAAGGCTGAAGCACCACAAGCCAAGAAGTTGGCTCCTGGCAAATCTTACCTGGTTCTCAGTGATCAAACAACAGGCAATAGAGAGGGGTTTGGGGCTGAAGGGCACCCCTGAGGGTATGAGAATACCTTGAGAATATGTCTCAAAGATGCACCTAACAAGGAGATGAGTCAGGGTGTGTCACAGAAGATATCACTAAAAATTGTGGGTGTTTTTGTCACATGCTCCAGGGGTGGGGGGAGAAGCCTCCCAGCACTTGTACTGACATTGAACACTTTCAAACCAGCAGCCTAGGGTTTTAGATAACCCATTGTATAACATTGACATTGAAATGTAAAAGATACACATTTTAACACAACTCACTTTTTACAGTTCACTCTCAGCTTTGTAATTTATAGCCTGGAGCCAAGGCAGTCAGTCATTCTGCATAAAATGACCCTCCCCCTTTTAAATCTGAAGAGGTTAAAGAGAATTTACATTTGCAACATTGACTATTTTTTGCAGGGATAACTGGAAATTATCTTCAGCATTGAGGGACTGAAAAATGCAGTTTTATGGTAATAATCTTTCTTTTAAGTTGGAAACCATAATTTAGCCAAGACAAATTACCCAGATCAGAAAACTTTAATTTGTTTACGCTATAATATAGTTCAGGGGTGGGCAACATGTGGCCCGCAGGCTGGATGCGGCCCACCAGGCCATTCTATCTGGCCCATGGAACCCCTAAAAAATTTAGAAAATTAATGTTTATCTGCCCCTGGCTGCGTGTCATGCGGTCCTCGATGGCTTGCCAAAACTCAGTAAGCAGCCCTCCGTCTGAAATAATTGCCCGCCCCGATATAGTTCCATCTACCTGAGAGGGCAAATTGAAATGAGAATTCAGGGAAATGTTACATAGATGCCCAATACCCTTTACTTAATTGTCATGTTTGGTTGTTTGGAAAATCTTCTCTTGAAAGTAAGTATTAGGATCAGAAAACATCTTTGTACAATTTACAGTATGTAGCCTTCATTATGTGCTCCATCATGGAATAATATGCCAGCTCTGTATAATTATTTTTTAAGGCTTACTGGTATCTGTAGTCAGAAACACACAAGAGTTTGTGAATGATCAGTTTGGCTGATTGTATGGCACAAGAGTGGGGCTTTAACTCAAGCCTTGAGACCAAGGGTGCCTATACATGAGCAATGAGGCTTCTCTGGTTTGCTGGAGCGTGGTAATTACCATGGTCCGGCAGTCTCCAGTGTCACATGTACCAGTGTTCCCATGCTGAAAAATGGCGGTGGGGGTGCTTTAACTAAAGCTTGCTTGACAAGCTTTAGTTAAAGTGCCCCTGCCACTATATTTCAGTTTGGGGACGCTAATACACATGACACTCTGGGTGCTTTAATTAGAGTGGCTCCTAGAGCCACTCTTTGATTTCTAGCAGTTGGGTTTGGCAGTCAAGAGTCAGCACAATTGCAATTGTAGTCAGTTGCTACATGTATACAAGTTTGATGGCATGTTGGAAAACTCTGCAAAATCTTTCATGATCAAAAATTAACCTGGACTAGGGATCAGCAATTCTTCTGGTGGTGAAGCAAAATGGCCCAGCTCACGTCAAAGACAGGCCCGTGCTAGTACCTGGCCACTGCTGCTTCTCTCTGCTGCCCAGCTGTGGTGCTGCCACATGCTGCTAAAGCTTCAGCTCCAGAGGCCAAATCCAATGTCTCCATGGACTAGATCTGGCCTGTGGGCCATAAGTTGCCAACTCCTAAGAAGTTCTGTAGGACAGTGCTAACCATCTTTTCCACAAATGCAAAGGACTTTGGACAAACAGGATTGAATCGATTGCATTGTGCACGGAAGCAGGAATGGGGAAATTAAGGAAGGGTATGCCAATTCACTGTATAGGTCCATTTTTAGTGTAATATCTAGTTTTATACCTGCAATGCTTGTGTGTTACTAGATGGCTAATTAGCTATTTTTTCTTACTGTTGGTCACATTACTATTTTGCCAGCACAAAATTAGAGTTTGTTTGGAATCACCTGAAAATATGTGCTTTTACTTTTCTGAACAACTGATTTAGAGTCCAAAGGAGGACACTATGTAAATGAAGAACTTATTTAACATTTTTTGGAATACAGTTCCCTTTCCCAGAGGCAACTTTGGAAATATGGCCAGCTCCTTGTTTATGGTGAGAGATGGGTTTCATTTAGAAGTCATTTGGTAGCTGGAGAGGAGGCAGAGAACATCTTTTGACTGCAGAGACTGGCCAAACAAAATAGGAGTTGCAGTTGATCATTGGACCTTGCCCAGAAGTCCAAGGAAAGTAACAATATTGTCTTGAAATAATCAAGACAAATACTGCATATAGTTACTAAAAGATAATCTTCAAACTAGCACTGTGGGAATGGTGCTCTACATTTATTAATAGACAAAGACCTATTATCATTTTCTTTGGGTGAGGAAAAGAGATAGATGAAAACAGTTTAAAAATATTTTTATATGCATAAAATAAAGTGTTTTGCCAGCTAGTCTTCAGCCTTCCAGCTTATTTGGAAGATGTACATTCATACAAGAACTTTTAGGAAAACAGATCTCAGAGATAGAAAAAAATTACACACTTTTAAGCATTAAATAATGGTTAGAAACTACATAAGGACATTAAAGGTCCTTCCACCTAAACCAAACATGCATTGTATATAATTTCTGATGCTTTCTGGAAAATATATCCAAATAGAAAATTACCCAAATTCTGTCCTTGGATGACCTCTCATCTTAAGTGGGATTGGACACCTCTGAAGGCTGTTTTGAGTTCTATTCTCACTTACATTCACGACAGACCATTGACTCCCAAATGATTTGTTTAGATGGAGTGCAGTGAAGATATGCCAAGAGATCAGAAGTTGGTATGGTGGGCTTACTTGACATTATAAATGGGACAGGGTTAGGTTTGATTTAGAATGAGAGAGTATAACATAGCAACACGATCTTTGCTAGTTCTATACAACTTAGATGTAAATTAACTGCACTGGGTCTCTTGTTAGTATCTTAAGCTAAGTACAGATAGTCATAAAGCCCAAGGCTGAATTGATTCAATCTTCGTAGGTTAATCTGTGTAGGTTGAACCAATAAGCAAGTGATCAGGCATTCACTTTTGATTCCAGAAATGCAGCCACGTGGTTTCAGTGTCCCAAGCCAATTGCTGGGGGGTGCTAGAGCCTATCTCCCTGCTGGGCTGGAGCAGACAGTTTGGGTCAAGCCTAAATGGCCCACCCTGTGAGGGGGGGTTTACAGAGGAGATTCATAGTATCCTGGGATGAGGGAGGTTTGTGAGTTAACTTGAATGTGGAGGGGATCTGGGACAGAAGTTCAATAAAACTGATTTAACCTAAATCAGTTAAATCTGATACTACATCCATGCAGGTCTATTTTAAACCGGTTTCAGGCATTTCGACAGTGGTTTATGTGCACTGAACTTCTGTTGTGTTACAGATTTGAACTGGTTTTTGATCACTTATACCAGTTTGTGTGTTATTTTTGTTCCTTGTCTTAGTGATTATGTGCATAAGTTAAAATACAATACAAAGGGCCTGATACAGAGTGGCAGTGAATTTCTTTACTCTTGATATGTATTTTCACTAATGTTGGTACAAGTCCTAAGTCTGTGGGTGGACATGCAAAACTCCTATTGACTTGAACAGGAGATATGTACACATCTGAAAGCAATTTTTTACGATTTAGTCTTACTACTATTTAAAGTTTTTTTTTTATTGATAAGGCACTGTTATTTAGGGGAAGCTGTTGCTGGCCTTACCAGCTATGAAAACATTGATTTATTTGCGGAGTTGGATGCTACTCAGCTAGAGAGCACAGAGATTCAAGAATTGCTGTGATTACTAGTATCAGGCAGTGCCCAAACAGAATTTTAAAACTCTTTTAATTCCTATAAAGGGCAGCTGGGCTGGAGAGGAAACTATACATGGTGATTTTAGTTAACCTTCTATAGCAATTGAATTCATTTTCTCATCTAACCTATACATCTTGAAAACTGAAATTTTTTATAAACAAATTCAGGAAGAATTTTAATTATTTAAAAACATTTCTCTAGTTAAATATTTGAGGTATTTTGCTGCCAGGTAGCTTATTTTTCTAAAAAAAATGAAATTTTATAACCCCATTTAAGCAGTTCTACCAAATCCATTCTGCTTGGATCAAAGGATTTTTAATCTCTCATTGTTTTTAGAATCAGCATCATGATACAGGTGGATAAGTATATATTGTATCTGGATTGGTAAATTTTCCTGACAACTTTGCAAGTGTAATCTGAAGTATCAAGAAGGAGCCAAAGGAAACTGCTCTGGAATTATATAGTTCACCTAACATGCAAGTCTATGAACTGTTCGGTATTGTGTACAGCACACCTGCTCTTCTCTGTGATATGGCACAGTAGTTTCATCTCTATCAGAGAGAGGAAAAGGTCCTCAGAAAAGGAATAGAAGCAGCAGCAGCAGTAATTGCAGCTTGGGAACATCAGTATTAGGGGTGTGCAAAGCGGGCTTTATTCGATTTGGATTTGGATTCAGCCCAAATCAAGGACAGTGACTTGATTCATTGATTTGGATCACTGTCTCTGATTTGATTCAGCCGAATCCAAATCTGAAGATTTGATGCTGATTTGGAAAATCAGGGATTCAGACATAGGCACAAGTTAATTTTTTTTTTCTATATACCTCAAGGTAGCAGGTATGGCTCATGACTGCTGCAATGCTGAGGCGCATGGAGCATCCTACAGGAGTGTGGGGGGGCCCTCCATGTGCTCAGTGGCAAACCCGAAAGTAGAACGGAAGTACCTCCGGTCTACATCTGGGTCTGCAGGGAGCACACTAGGGCCCCCCCCACACCTCCCTGGCTTGGCAATCAGCCACAGGGGAACCCCAGGTGTCCCCACCCACCCCCCAGACCCAGGAGGCACCAGTTGTTGAGCCAGGAAGGTGCTGGGGGGCCTCCCCATGCACTCCGCGGAGGACCTGGAAGTGGATCGGAAGTGCTTCTGGTTCACTTCCAGGTCTGCTGCCGAGCATGCTGGGGAGCCCCCCATGCTTCTGTGGGATGCTCCATACACCCCAGCACCACAGCAATGATGAGCTGAATCAGGCTGAATCTCCACTGAGTCGAATCAGGGACCAAAGCTTCGCACAGCCCTAATCAGTTTACTCCCCCATTAGCATACTTTATTACTACCCCATCAGTATACTTCCATCTTGACATAAGGCTCTAGCCTTAGCTCTGAGAAATTACCTTAACCTTCATGCTCATCATGTCCAGTTTTTCAGCTGGGACTGCTAACAAGACTTTTAATTAGTATCTATGTCATGACTGTTACGTCTCAGCTCTGTGTTCTTGGGCAACCCTGGCACAGGATGCAGTCTGTCTGACTCCCCCCCCCCTCCTCTACATAAACAAAACTGATTAAGATACAGTGAGAGACACACCTAAGACCCTCCAGATAAGGGTGACAAGAGTGAAACAACTGCCCTAGGTCTCATTTGCATCCGAGATGGAACCAGATGACCATTCATTTACATGAGAGATGGAGAACAGAAAGCCTGAAGCAGAGACTGCAGTGAATTCTGGGACCAGAGAAGCAGGGGAGCACTGCATGATGGGGAATCTGTGCTCCAAATGCTGATCAACCAATGTTCACACACACCCAGATCAGCATTTATCAGACCAGTTCTAATCTGGATTTACTAAGGACTCCCCCCCCCCCGGACACACACACACCTCTAAGTTTAATAGGCATCTTGGGCCGTACATTCCCTGGTCCCACTATGGGAGGCCTATTTAAATGTGATTGACTAAAGCTCGGTTGCCGGGTTAGGGAGTGCTGAGGCAAGAGACCAAGTCAGAGGGGGTATGGGCAACATTTGAACAATGGTTAAGGGTTCATCACAGCGTCCAGCCCATTGGAGCCCTAATCACAGGTGTTGTCATACTTTTCCCAAGACGACTGGTGGGAGTCCTCTCCACAAAAGGTTATGAGCACCCCAATAATTGTCTTAAGTCTTTTAAAAGACGATAGTAAGATCTGGAAAAGTCATGCTAAGCTGAGGCTTGTGCACAAGAAGTAAAAATCCAAAATCCTGATGCTGCAAGCTATCTATTGTTTCTGAAGAAACCATGAGATATCCCATCAGTATATCTGCTATCCATAGGAATTTCAAGCTGTCTACCAAGTATTTGGTTACTCCCTAATCTTATGTGTTTCCTGATTATCAATCAGTTTTTTGAGATGTTCCAAACCAGATAACCCCTTGTCAATAGAAAAGACAATGATTTATACCATTGAGGATGCTTTGAAGCAGCTGAACTGAGGGTATAAAAATTTGTAAAAAGTGTGGGTGCTTCAGAAGGAAGGAAGAAAGAAAGAAGAAAAACTCCTGTGCTGACACCATTCCCTGTTGTTCTTGGGACGCTGGAAGAACAGATCATCTCCCTTCAAGGACTGTGCCTGTCAGCTTTGCAGCCCGAGTACCTTGGACTGGTGAGATCCCAGCGCTCTCTCTCTCTTTTCACTCTAGGCATAAATTTCTGAACCTGAACTGTATTACTTAAGCTTGAGCTAAGTTTCCTGAAATACTTAGTGAAACCAGGGTAGTACTGTAATTGTTTGTGTTTGTTTTTCTTTTGCATGTCTATTACTACTAGTACCATTATATATTTCATATGCTTAGCAATAAATAACTTTTATAGTCAAACTGGTAGTAATTGGGTATATTTTTCCTTCTCTGCTTCTCTTTCCTCCTGTGCTCTGCAGAAACGCTTCTTTTACATAAGCTAAAGATCCCTGTGAAGCCCAAAAATACTGTGGGGTCTGCTCATCAAGAGGCCAACGATTGGGACGTGCTGAGTTTGAAACACATAAGGGGATCAGCTTGTACAGGCTGATTGACCCAGTTTGACTCAGACGTGCCCTTATGAACTGAATGCTGGCCCATGAGGGTGTCAGCTGGACACCCAGCTGGATTCAGAGGGATTCTGTTTACCCGTGTGCTTGTGTCTGACTGCAGTTTATTGTTGCACTGATTAATTGATTCTTGGCATATAAGGGTGTCAGCCTGTCCATGCTGATCAACCCGGCCAGGTCAGGCATGTCACGTTAATCTGTGTGTGTTTGTGTGTATGACTGATTTGGTGACTGGAGTAACCCAGTCCCATTGAAACTGAGTCCTGCAAGATAGCTCAATTGGGGGTGAGGGCTTGCAGAAGGGAGAGATACAGCTCCGTATAGTAACACAAGCAGCACATTGACAGAATTACCAAGACCCTAGAAACTATCCCTAATAAATGAGCACACCCCAAAGTAATGGGCAAATCTGGTAACATGACTGATTTTTGTCATTTGGTCATTGGTCTGATGGATATTTAACTAAGGCTGCAAATTTAGTGTAGCCAACAAACTGCTCTCAAATGTTGAGAATCTTTTACTGGGGAACATTTTCTACCACTTTCCTGACAGAGAGGACCATTTCTGGAGGAAAATGTCATCAATTTAGGACCTTGTTGCACCTTAATTGTAGATGGTTTCTGGAGGTCTTAGCCTCTGGATTGCCCGTACATTAACACCTGAACCTAGTTTTAAGCACGCTGTAGACTAAGTTACAGTACCCCAGGGCAGATTTATCTCTGATCTGTGTTACCCAGCTTGGGTTCTATTAATGTGTGGCTACTCCCACCGATGCACCACCCAAGTTGCACTCCTTCAGTATCCCAGGATGCAGTGTCCCCTCCCCCACCCTCCTGGTCTATGTGGACAAACTTTCCATCCCCTGAACCCTACTGCCCAGAGGGTGGTCCTGGCACCACCCAACTCCCTCGCCCACTGACTGGGGTCTACTCCACCCCCAGGGGTGCAACCCCATGCAAACAGCTTACAGAGCATGTGCCAGCTAGCCAGGTGGCAGGGCATGGATGGGTCCAGAGTGGGATTTAGAGGGGGAGCAAGATAGGGGGCCAGATTGGGTCCCCATGAGCTGGAGCTTCCTTCCTGGGGCAGGGGCAGTAGCTCCCCCAAAAGTGCCTTCCTTCACCACTCCCACCTCCCAGCCACCCTACAAAGCTTGAAAAAACACTCCCCACACCCTGGTTCCAAATCTCAAATCCCCATTTATTAAAACATGGGTCATTCTTTAATTTACTTACTCTTTATTTTTTAAACTACTTTTTCTTTTTAAATTTCTTTTTATTTTATTGTTCAGTGGATGGCTGACTTCCTTCATTTCACAACCTATCCCACACCCTCATTTTCTTTCCACCTCCCATTTCATTACCTACTCTCAACCCATTAACTCTCCATCTTCCAGCTTCATGTTCTTGCCCTACCAACCCATCTCTCCAATTCCCTCACCTAGAGCAGGGGATAGAAGCCAGTCTTGGCTCACCAACCCTGTAGTGGCAACTCGTAGCTGTGCAGGTGGGGAACAGCCAGAATGTTTCTAGCCTTAAGATGAGACTGTTACAAAATCAAGCTAGTGCTAACACGGATCAAAATCTGAGCAGCTGAAAGTGCAATGTGTAACAAGGCCTTTACTGTTAGATGAATGTAGTTTATTCAGAGTAAAATCTTAATGTCTAATTTACAAGTAGTTAAAGAGGGAGAGAAACGTAGTTGAGGTATTGTGAAACAATTTAAATCCTTTTTTCTTTTTTTGAAAACATTGATTTTCATGGAAAATTACTCGGAATATAAACACTTTTTATAACTAAACACATTTCAATTTGTGGTATAATGACATGAAGAGAAATGTCTCAGGATCAAAACCTTAATTTGAAAAAAGGATTAAAAGTTAAGGGTATTTGTAGCTGGCACATGAGAAGGAAGTCGCATTATCCAGATCAGTCTGTCTTTCCTACCATAAGGAGGGATATTCTCACTGTATTTTAACACTCTCAGGTTGGTCCCAGCTGACAACAGGAAATGCAGATACAGGAAAAAATAAAAGCAGCGGTCCTTGCTGAAAATTCCAGCGCTTCAGTTCAAGATTGTTTGATACTTTGGGTTGGGTGTTCTTTAATTCAAACAGTTTAATCAATCTAACTATTGTTGTTTTAGGAGAAAGAATTCATATCCATGAAATGTTAAAAATTGATTGGGGGGAGGGAGGAAACTATTGAACCGCCCCCCTCCCAGGTAATAGTTTTGAGGTTTATCACAAACCAGCAAGAACTGAGAAATTCGACTTTAATTTTGACAATACTTATGTTTCAGAAGCTTTCCAATTTCTTATTACTACTGCTAATCTGTATATAAAATTATTCTTCTAACTATGTGGACAAAAATTTATGATGAGTTAAGTCTCTCTGCTTGCTCTGTAGAGTTACTCTTCCAAAAAAACCCACAAAACAAGACTTACCCAAACCCCATTCTTTCTGGATCTTGGTAGCGCATTCTGGTGGTCTTGGATTGATTCCTAACTCTTGTCTCATTCTTTCCTTCCTCAAACCATCACAGTTTTATTATTAAAAAAAAATAGAAGAGTTGGCCAGCTAGAACATTTTTAACATAAACCAAAAGGAGTGATCAAGAAAGAAGGAAAACACCTAAATGCCTTTTCTCATTTCTACAGGGGGTAGGGAAGGGATGAATTATTTTAAAATAATTTTCAAAGTATTGATCTTCAGTAGTGAAATGCAATGCAAAAATGTGAATTTCAACAAATTTTGTAGGCATCATCTTCATAAAAGATACCCTACTGCACAGGTCAGGAACCTTTACAAATGGAGACCACTTCTTACTCTGCTGCTTCCCTGTGCTACTGCTCTGGCACTCCTTTTTTTCTCATGCCTCTGTACACTTTCCACTTGCTATCTCTGTCAAGTGCTGTAAATTTCTGTGGCCAATGGTCATGCTGAGGGACAAATTCAATGGTGAGGGTTGAGAGAAGGTCATGTGTAGGTAAGAGCTGGAGTGCAGCACAGGAATGTACTGGGATGAACAGCACACATCAGACAGAAGGACTCTGGGGGCTCCCTCTCTACAGCTACCATGTGCTGACTATCCTCCCAACCACCACAGCTGGATGCAAACACTTTGCAGGACTGGATCTAGCTGATGGACCATAGGTTGCCAAACCCTGCTGTATCCTGTTCACCAAAAGGGTTTTTCAGTACTCTGTAAAATACAAAGACCCTGATTTTTTCCACTCAGAAGGTGAGAGTGGAAGTGAGAGTGGAACCTAGCCTATGAAACAAGACTGCTGCTGTACTCTCCTGGGGCTGACAAATTGATTGATAAATTTTCTGAATAGCTAAAATATCAAGTAGGTTTGAATTAAGTATCCCTAAAGATGTTTATCCTGATAAGATACTTTGTTGCTTCTCTCTCTCATTTTGTAGCAGTATCTGGGCTCTGAAACTTTTGTCCCCAGTTCTTCAGTATAATTCCAAGTATAATGCTCAGAATGTATACAAAATGAGAATCACCCCATTCTTTATATAAGTGTTGATCTGAAGCCTGTTTTCATTCTTTGTCAAGCTATCTCCCTCACCCTATAAAAACAAATTATTATGTGCTATGGCCATTATGCCACATGATGCCAATGGTTGTGGAAGCCATCAGCAGTTTTTGATGTCTGTTATTATAAATGCATTGTCCCTTGGTGGTGGTATCTTCATAAGTCATGTCATAGTTCATAGGTGTCTGTGGTGCATGAGTGGCAGAAAGCAAGTACACTTTATCTTCAATTTCCCCTATAACCAGGTTTCCAAAAAGGTGCTAATCAGGGCCCAAGTCATCCCTCTTGCCAGCAAGAATGATGAAAATCCAGCACAGACCTATCAGAACATGAACACTGGCATGCCCCTGGAGGCTTGGGGTGGGGGGGGGCACAGTGAGCTCCCACAGGTGGTGGCAGCAGGGTGGCGGTGGCGAGCGGTGAGCTCCCGCAGGCAGCTGTGACACTGTCGGCAGCAGGGAGGGGGGTGGCGAGCACCAACCAGCAGTTGGTGACTACCCGCAGATGCTGCTGGGAGCAGCAGCAGCAGCCAGCGGCAACCAGGGAATGCCTGTAGATGCCACTGGTGGTGTTGGCGGCAAGGGGTGAGTGGGGAGTGGCAACCACTCACAGGCTTTTTGCAGGGGGTACATCACCAATCTCAGGGGATGCACATGCACCTGCGTGCACCCACTACGGATCGCCAATGTATAAGAATATACAGAAGATGGAGATGCTATTTGGTCTATTGTTCTCACCCTCCTGTAGAAAACGGGTACCTTTATTGAAGATAGAGGAAAACAATGGGGCTGGAGTTGGGTGACACAGGTACTTAGGGTGACCACCTTTTCAAAAGGGGAAGATGGGATACATGCCCGCTTTCCACCCTCCCCCACACCCTTGTGCTGCTGCTGCTGGCATGGCCAGACCAGAGCTAAGCAGAGTGGAGTAGGGTCAGAAAGGGGCTGCCCACTGTGGGCTCAGGGCTCCCCACCCTGCTGTCTTTCCCTCAGGAGCCCAATGCTAGCCATGCATCCCCTGCCAGCCCAGAAGCAGCAGAGGGCACAATTCCATGCTACTGCTACCCCTGTTGCTGCTGGGTGAGCAGGGGCTCCTCGCTATGGCAGCATGGCCAGCACAGGTCCCCTGGGGGCAGGGCAGCAGGACAGGGACCCCTGAGCTTGTGGTGGTAACCCTGCATCCACCTCCACCCCACACACAAATCTGAGGGTGCACATGCTCCCCCACATCACCCACCCCCTGGATCAGGTGGGTGGCAAATTGGCTTAGGGGTTACACCCAGAGAGTGGTATTGGATGGGTTGATATTCTAGTTCAGGACGGGATAATCCTAGTTCACAGAGGGTACCAAATTTTGGGGCAAAGTTAACACACCAGAGGGTAGGGAATGGATCCAGGCAGATCTAAACAAGTTGGAAAAATGGGCAAAATGAAATAGAATATAATTCAACAAAGACAAGTGCAAAGTGCTGCACCTGGGCAGAAAGAACCACCAACACATTTACAGGCTGGGGGATGATCTTCTCAGCAGCACAGCAGCAGAAAGGGATCTTGGAGTCATAGTTGACTCCAAGATGAACATAAGTCATCAATATGATGAAGTGATGAACAAGGCTAACTGCACTTTATCATGCATTAGCAGATGCATGACGAACAGGTCTAGGGAGGTGATGCTTTCCCTCTGTGTGGTACTGGTCAGGCCACAGTTGGAGTACTGCATCCAGTTTTGGGCGCCGCACTTCAAGAGGGATGTGGAGAATCCTGAGAGGGTTCAGAGCAGGGCCACTCGTATGGTCAGAGGCCTGCAGGCAAGGCCCTACAAGGAGAGAGTAAGGGACCTAGAGATCTTCAGCATTGATGTAGAGCAGATTTAGGTTGGACATTAGAAAGAAAGTCTTCACAGTAAGGGTTGCCAGAATCTGGAATAGGCTTCCGAGGGAGGTGGTGCTCTCCCTTACCTTGGGGGCCTTCAAGAGAAGACTGGACAAGCACCTGGCTGGGGTCATCTGACCTCAGCGCTCTTTCCTGCCCAGGGCAGGGGTTCAGACTTGATGACCTACGGAGGTCCCTTTCAAACCTAACATCTATGAATCTATGAAAGCAGCTAATTTTTAGGAGTTTTTGGATCCATGTTGTCTGGAATTGTGTAGGGGCTGGAAAGGAATGTAGAGACATACATTCTTTTTGTGCCATATGGCCTGAGATGCAGGTGGAAACCCAAGATTACTGGCCTTAGGAGCTGCACCTCCATTTCTGTGGAGTGGCAAGGAAAATCCCTGAAAGAAAATACAGGAAAGAAACTGCAAGGAGATCCTTGTGGGATTTCCTATTTTGTGTGTTTACTTTTTCCCCAAGTAAGTGGATTTAGATGGAGTTGTGATCATCTTAGAACAGTGGTGCTCAATCTTTTCCTCTGGTGGGCCAGATAGGCAGTGCTCAGTCCCTCCATGGATCAAATCTCGCTGGTGGAGTAAATGCAGTGACCAGGGAAGGCATAGCAGAGCCCCATTCAACCATGCAGAAGCGGGTGGGGGGCAGCTCAGCCCCGATCCAGCTATGCGGGGAAGGGAGGTTGGTGCAGCCTGAACCCAGCCCTGCAGGAGGTGGGGAGAGAGGACATGACCCAGCCCCATACCAGCCTCATGCAGGGAGGGGGTATGGTCTGTCCACACAAGAGGAAGGGGGAGTGTCCTTGCCCTAATCTGGCTGGATGGGGGTGGAAGGGACTGTGGCCCAGCCCCAAACCAGCCATGGAGGAGGAGTGTGCATACCCAACCCCAGCTTGGCCAGGCAGAGGGAAAGGGGTGTGGACCAGGCTTGAAACAGCTGCAAGGGGGATTGGGCATGGGCTGGCCCCAACAGGGAGCCCCAACTTGGCTGCACAAGGGGAAAGGGGTATGGTTCTGATCTCACTGTATGGAGGGAAGGTCATGACCTGGCTCCACACTGCCCCACAGGGCTTCAGATTTTGGCAGTGGGGAGGGGTGGCAGTATGCACTAACACAGCTCCCTGACTGCCAAATTTTCTGACCCATGGGGAGCACATTTGGCCTGCAGACCAGAGGTTGAGCACCCTTGTCTTAGGATAATCCTAAAAAGTGGTGCTGATTGTAACTGCTGCAATAATTCTCATCCCTTTTTGTATTGACTTCTAATTCCATAACTCCTGGATGTACTTGTAGGAGAAAATACTATAAATCCTAGTTTTCTGTGAATGTACACAACAGAGCACATATATGCTATTTGCCTTATTATATATGAACTTGCTTTGTTATTTGATTTATAGATTCATAGATTCATAGATTCATAGATGTTAGGGTCGGAAGGGACCTCAATAGATCATCAAGTCCGACCCCCTGCATAAGCAGGAAAGAGTGCTGGGTCTAAATGACCCCAGCTAGATACTCGTCTAACCTCCTCTTGAAGACCCCCAGGGTAGGGGAGAGCACCACCTCCCTTGGGAGCCCGTTCCAGACCTTGGCCACTCGAACTGTGAAGAAGTTCTTCCTAATGTCCAGTCTAAATCTGCTCTCTGCTAGCTTGTGGCCATTGTTTCTTGTAACCCCCGGGGGCGCCTTGGTGAATAAATCCTCACCAATTCCCTTCTGTGCCCCCGTGATGAACTTATAGGCAGCCACAAGGTCGCCTCTCAACCTTCTCTTGCGGAGGCTGAAAAGGTCCAGTTTCTCTAGTCTCTCCTCGTAGGGCTTGGTCTGCAGGCCCTTGACCATACGAGTTGCCCTTCTCTGGACCCTCTCCAGGTTATCCGCATCCTTCTTGAAGTGTGGCGCCCAGAATTGCACGCAGTACTCCAACTGCGGTCTGACCAACGCCCTATAGAGGGGAAGTATCACCTCCCTGGACCTATTCGTCATGCATCTGCTGATGCACGATAAAGTGCCATTGGCTTTTCTGATGGCTTCGTCACACTGCCGGCTCATGTTCAACTTGGAGTCCACTAGGACTCCAAGATCCCTTTCCACCTCTGTGCCACCCAGCAGGTCATTCCCTAGGCTGTAGGTGTGCTGGACATTTTTCCTCCCTAGGTGCAGCACTTTGCATTTCTCCTTGTTGAACTGCATCCTGTTGTTTTCTGCCCACTTGTCCAACCTATCCAGGTCTGCCTGCAGCTGTTCCCTGCCCTCCGGCGTGTCCACTTCTCCCCATAGCTTTGTGTCATCTGCAAACTTGGATAGAGTACATTTCACTCCCACGTCCAAGTCGCTGATGAAGACATTAAAGAGTATCGGTCCAAGGACCGAACCCTGCGGGACCCCACTGCCCACACCCTTCCAGGTCGAGACCGACCCATCTACCACGACTCTTTGGGTGCGACCCTCTAGCCAATTCGCCACCCACCGGACTGTGCAGTCATCCACATCACAGCCTCTTAATTTGTTCACCAGTAAGGGGTGGGATACCGTATCGAAGGCCTTCCTGAAGTCCAGGTATACGACATCCACCCCTCCTCCTGTGTCCAGGCGTTTCGTAAGCTGGTCATTTCTTATAAAGGTCTGCACCAACTGAAAAATTTAGATCCAAGTTTACATTTTAAACACTCCCAAAGCTTATGAGTGTTTGAAACTAGAGATTTTGCACTGTTTTTTGTGACTGGATATTTATATCCCACACAGGAGCAACCTGGAAAGGAGAGGAGAAGCAAAGTCTAATTATCTCTCTAGCTATGATTAATAAGCTGGTTAGGGACAGTGAATACAAAAAACTGCAGGAATCTAACAAGATTAGCAGGTGTAGAGACTTAGAACAAGTTGAGAAGAGGTGTAAAAGGAGCAGTGTGGGGAGGCTGACTAGCAAGCAAAGAAGGTACAGTGTAGTGGGGCATAAGAAAGGCCAACATTTCTTATTTGCAACATGGGTTGAGTTTTCCTACTTTCTTCCTTACTGAAATATGGGAAAGCAATGACTTTGAAAGTAAAGGGGGCAAGGACTGGGGAATTCCATACCTGGGAGGAACTTGAATCTGGGCCTGTAGCCCATGGGACTTTAAGACTGGCCTCCTCATTATTGTGAAAGCACTGAGTCCTTTAACAGTCCTGTATTCATCCATTCTCTGCTCAGTCTTGCACAGGATGGATTTTGCTAGGGAACACTTAATCTCTTAATTAATGTATGTTTAGCTTTTTGAACATATGAAACATGGGATCAGTGCTAAATATTATTATGGACATTGTGTGCCGAAGGGTTTGCTCATATGACTTGATCTTAAACAATGAGTGTTTAATGATTATGGATGAGCTTGAGGGTGTCTTGATAAAACTCCCAGAACTTTTAAGTTTGGGGCTTCATATTCTGTTAAACTTTTAAGTTTTCCTTCCAGTTACTTTTTCCCCTTGATTTAAACCATAGCTTTTTCAAGAAAAAAGTAATTTCTTCTTCATCCCTGGTATTGGTAACTGAAAGGAATCTTGCACTGTGCAAACAATAATGATTGTTCTCTGAAAGCAATTCCTGCCCTGCTTCCTGACCTCCTATGGGCATGAACACAGCTATAACATGTTAAGAATTTGCCCAGGGCATTCCCCTCTCACCAGTAGTGTACATAATATAGGGTGACAGGGGCAACTGTCCTGTGTGCTGAAAGGGTGGAGGGTTAAACTTTCACCCCATTTGTTTCTGCCCTTGCCATGTTATGGGGCAAAAAGTACTAATTTTGGCAGCAAAAAATGGAGTCAGTTCTCCTCCCAGCAACAGTGCCCTTCTCTGCTTCTCTAGAAGACTATGATTGCCAGACCACTTTACTCTCCATGGGCGTGTCCACACGAGCATGCACATGCCTCTTGCCCCGCCTCAAACCCCTTTATATCCAGGGGTCTAAAAAAAGCTACGTATAAAAAAGAGGGGCAACCGGAGGTTGGGTCCTCCATAGAGACGCTCTGGCTGCCAAAGTGTCTCTATGGTTGCCCCTCGCCCTGGTGCTGAAACACGCGGCTGGCCAGGCCAAGTGTTTCAACACCAGGGCTCCAGTGCTGGTGAGTAAGGGGTTGGGGGGGCATGGAGGGGCCAGCCCCTCTCCCCACCAGCCCCCCCGAGTCCCCCGACCCCTGCAGGGGCCAGCCCCTCCCCCTGCCAGACCTCCAAGCCCCCCTCCCCCTGCTGGGGCTGGCCCCTCCCCCCACCAGCCCCCCCGAGGCCCCTGACCCCTGCCCTGGCCAGCCCCATCCCCCCAACCCTGCCATCCCTTCCCTCCCACCCCATACTTAAAAAAACCGAAAAAAACCTGGCACTTACCAGCAGTTGGAGGTCCTGTGTCTGCCTGGGGCCCTGCCCTCACAGTGGCAGGCAGGCTGACAGCCCCAGCGGCCCCAGCCCAGGCCCTGCTGCCCCCCCCCACTGTCCTGTGCTGCCTGGGGAGCTCTGCCAGGATGCCCCGGAGCCCCCCACCCCTGCTCCTCAGGTAAGCAGAGGCTTTTTTTCCCCTTCGTTTTCTGTTCTTTTTCTGGGGTTTTTTTTTTAAGTGATGGTGCCTGAGGTTGTGGGGGTAGCCTTGGGGGCCTGGATGTACAAGTTGGGGGCTGGGGCTGGGTGGGGAAACCATTGAGGGGGTCTGGGGGAGCAGGGGGTGGGGCTGGGGGGCAGCCATTGGGGGGGCTGCAGCAGCTGGTGGGGGATGGGGCCAGGTGGGGCAGCAATCAGGGGACTGGGGTGGGGCATATGGGCCTTGCAGGGCGGGTGGTAGCCCCTGCGGGGGCCATTTGGCCCCTGTTGGGCGGCTGTACCCCTTGTGTGGGGGATGGACCCCCTGTTGGGGGGCCGTACCCCTTGTGAGCATGCCAACCCCCCCGTTAGGGTTCTGAACCACTTTTGGGGGGGCTGAACCCCCTTTTGGGGGGACAGAACCTTTGTGTGGGGGACTAAACCCTGTGTTGGGGGGCTGAATCCCCTGTTGGGGGGCCATAGCCCTTGTGTGGGGGCCAACCCCTTGTGTGGGGGCCATCGCCCTGTGGGAGTGCAGCAAAATATGTATTCATGAATTCAGGAAACCTGTATTTAGAGTTCACTTTATTATTATGATAAGAGACTTGCTTTAACACTGTAGATATATCAATAAAACATTGTCCAACTGATCGCTGTCTCTGTCTCACTCTCTGTCTCTCTTTATAGTGGTCTTTTGTTTTATTTGTGGAGGAACATGGATTTGGGGGTATTTTAGAGAGTGATTTTGGGATTTTTTTTTTATCAGGGATTTTTCAGTTTTCCAATAGGGAACACCAGAATTCCTGCTAGGGAGGCCAGTGGCAGGACCCTGCTTGCTCAGAGCTGGCACCTTGGACCCATCTGTCTATGGCTGACTTCCTAGACAAATGGGGCCAGGAGGACATGCTTTGACAGTTCAAAGCAGGCCACCACACCCGGAACATCTTCTGGGTGATAGCTGCCCGGATGGCCGGGCAGGGGGCACAAATGGCAGTAGTGCCACACAAAGGCCAACCCTGCAACCACAGTCCACTGGCAGTTGGCCCAGAGGAGCAGATGCCTCTACTAGCCATGCAGTCCCCATCTGGGTCTGGCAGGTGCGCAGCAGGTCACAGCCAGGCAGCAGTCCCCAATGCCAGGCTGCTGCAGTGGGTAAAGGGTACAGGGAACTCTCAGGGCTGCTTGAGCAGTCCAGCTGGCACAAGGGGTAGTGTCCCCAGGTACCAATTGGCTGAGCCCCAGAAGCTCCTGAGAGCTAGTAGCCCTGAGCTACTTGCCAGGGCAGCTTTTTATACTGCTGGGGCCAGGAAAGGGCAGCTTTTTATACTGCTGGGGACAGCACAAGTGCTGGCCCTGGGCTCTAGCTCCCCTTGGCTGAAGATCTAGGGGGAACCAGGCAGGGTTATTTTGCCCCAAGTGGCACAATTTGCTCCACAACAAAGTGCATGTCCGAGCACGTGCACTGAGGTAAAAAGCCCCGGCTCAAATTTGCACTGCTTCTATTTGAGCTGTTGCAAACGCACATGCTTGCATGTGTGGACATGCCCCTTGACACATACTGCCTGAATCACTGCTTCCTGCACCTAGAAAGTGCAGGTGGAGTAGGGAAAGGGAAGATCAGGTGCTCTCGTCTCCCTTGCCCCAAAGTCCTTCTGATGCACCTTCTCTTAAGCAGTTCCTGGGGCATGTGCCCTGCTCATCCACTCCATGTTACCCTATTGGACATGAAATAAGGCCTAGAGCAGATAAGGGTTTATGCCTGAAATCCTGAATGTAATGAGTTTGAACTGAAACATCAACAAACCCCAAATCCCTTTTTTGTCATGACTTAAGCTTTCTTTCTAAATGTAGAACCCACTATTATTTAGACAGCTTCTAACCTCAGAAAATTTAGACAGAAACCATAATGGTAGATACGGATTCACCACAGTAATGCCTTTAAGTCTCCATTCACAAACTGACATATGTTTAAATAAATACAGGACTCATGGAGAAATGGGACTATTAAAGTTTACTGCTTATATTTTCAAAGGTGTACCCCAACAAGGCTGAACCATCTGATGCTTCTTGCCTTGAGAGTGTGGCATGAATTATTCTAGCTATGGTCCATATAAGGACTTTCTAGGCACCTGAATTCTGGAAACTAGAATGGAAGAGGGAACAGCTCATCCTGGACAGACTCTGCTTAAATACTCTTTCCCTTAGCAGCCACCGTCTGCCACTATAAGATATTGTCCTAATTGACCTAGGATGACATTTCTAATATTTCTATGGAGAAATACTACTCAGAAGCACCATAGTAAAGTTCAGGAAAACAATGGGAAAGTACAAAGATGCCAGGTGACATACTAAACCAGGATTTATCAAATCACCTGAGTTCTTCATGAGTCAGTATATTACTTTGTTATGCTACATGAATTGTAGTTACAGAGGCTCTAATCTCTCTAAATCTCAGAGAGATGTCAGAAGAGGCTCTGGCTTCTAAACGTTTTACTTAGATTTATGGCTATCTAAGGAGATATTAGACTACTAC
Organism: Alligator mississippiensis; assembly: GCF_030867095.1. NCBI lineage: Eukaryota > Metazoa > Chordata > Crocodylia > Alligatoridae > Alligator > Alligator mississippiensis. The sequence continues at coordinate 243,229,288 of NC_081825.1, read as the reverse complement.
ATATTAGAATATTGGGAAAAGATTTTGGTTATTTAGTTTTCTATCTCTTTCCTTAAGTATTTTTTATTCCTTTTCAGGCAAGGTAAATACCTTTAAACATAGGAAAGGGTTAATCTAGAGTACGAAACATACAGAACTAATTACTGGGTGTCTGCAGCACTGGGTGTCTACAGAAATCTTTCAGTTTCTCAGAAAGAATGACCATAACTAGAAATATTTTATTCTTCCAGGAAATAACTAGTTCTGTATTATTGGATTCCAGCTGTGACTCAGGCAGGGAGGACAGGGCAGGAAACTGTCAAAGTTTGCTATAAATCTGCTATACGTTTCTCCTAATTTTCTATATCCAAAGGCAATGGGAATGACTCATAGCAACAACTGAACTACAGGTGCAATGTTTTGGCAGCCTCCTTTAAAGACTAACCCTTTTTCCTCCTAATCAGAGAAGCTCATTGTGAGTCCAATATTTCATTCAGACCTTCTGAAAGAAACATTTGCACAGTTTGAAAACATGGTAATATATTTTTCATGTCAACTGTAGTGAATAGCATACATGGAGGTCTAATCTTAAAATAGAGGATACGGTCACTTGTTGAGCATATGAGACAACCTTGTTTACACCAAAAATCTTTGAACAAAATGCTTTTGAACTTTGGGGGACTGAGATTCAGATGCAAACATTGTGGCTCTGGCCCATATTGGATATTAATGAAATATGAGGTTAGAGGAGTCTAAACTGTATATCAGTAATTCTCAGTCAGGGTACCAGGGCACTTTGAGATCATTTGAGGGATGGTGGTGAAGGTGTGAGGATATAAATGAAGTGTGGGGAGATAAGCAGATAAGGGCAGGCCTAGGCTTTCCGTGCCTGCCTGCTCCCCCACCTCCATGGCCCTGCCCTTCTGCAAGGAGGTAAGCACTGTAGTAAATAAACTAGTTTTTGAAATGAGGTGTCACTCAGTTCACAAAAGATATGGAAGAGTTCCTTCAATCTCAAAAGGTTGAGAACCACTGCTCTGTGTAAATCAGTAGGTAACCTGGAGTAGGAAACATAGTCTATAGTATATAATTATTAGAGCTAGCCAAAAATTCTCTATAAAAAGTTATTTAATTAAGCAGTTTGGGGTGGGGGAAAGGAAGCATCTGGGCTACCTGCTGTCAGTCAGGACCAGAAAAAAAGTCACTTCAAATTCACTTCTGTAAGAGGAGCAGTAGCTCAGGGCCCTTATTATCCTGATGGGTTGGGTTCCCCAGTCAGACTACATCTCCCACTTGTCTTTCTATGGCACCCCTGCTCTTTTCTGACCAGTTCTATTAGTTACTATTGGCCTTTCTCTTTTTTACCAAAACAAGTACCACCCTGATCAGCAATGAATGAAGTACATTACTGTCTGAAGTTATTAGATGGATTTGTGCAATAAATGTGATCTTCAACTGGCTGGTGTCTCAAACAAAATTCCACCACCAACCATGGGGGGCCTCCAGGTCAAACTTGAACTAAATTAGGGAGATGATGTAAGGAAGTCTTAACTGATCAGGCACATGCTGTTTCTGAACTATGGACTAACAGCAATCTTGCGTCCTCTGGCCCTCACATTTCAACAGTTTTTAATGAGCATTACAGTCACAGATTCCCCTTCCCTTCCCTAAAAGTTTTAAATAGTGAGTAGTACTGGTAAATACTCTACTTTACTTCACATGTTCATCAAGAGGTTTGCTAAGGCTAATGAGAACTCCAAGTTAACTTTGCCCACTTTTGAGTGTGGAGAAATTAGGTCTGATTGCAGTTTTACTTTGTGAACTGACTTCAGCAGTGAGCATGTGTATGTGCATGTGAGAACTATAATTATCATGCTGATGATGTAGGTTTTTTTTTTTTTTAATGAGAAGAACAGCTGGGTAAATTTCTTTTTTCCCCATAAGGTAATAAGATGCTATTAGATGTATGTATGAGATGCATCTCCAATGTAATCTTAATGAAATAATAGTATTTTTCTTCAGCAATAAAATTCATGCTAAAATATTTTCACTTGCCAATCAAAGCAAGAGAAAATAAAATAAGGAGCCTACAGAAAAACAAGCTTCTCCAGTTTTTCTTGGATCTTATGGAAGGATGTGACTTTTAAAACTGCAGCTCTGCTACCTCATTTATCAGATTCATTCCTCCAATGTTTTCCTTTTCCTTTAGTTGAAAACCATTAACATTTTGGTATTTAATATTAAGCCTCATCTCAGTTTCTTGTTTACCCAAGACATTTAGTGCAAATGAAAGAATTTCAGTCTCCATTTTTTGTAGATCCTCATATTTTCTTAGGATATACACTTTCTGGGCACATCTACACATGCAATTAATGTGCATGAATAAACTCCAGAGCTTATTGCTCCTGGGTGTAATATTTGACCATGTTCCTGGGAGCAAAAGACTCCAGAGAATATTGCTCTGGAGTTTATTTGTGCACAGCACATGGAGCCTAGTTGGAGCAGCCTGGGTTGGCAGCAGGGGACTATGGGTGTCAACCTGCCAGCCCAGGGCTGCTCTGATGGGGCTCCTCATGCTGTGGAGCAGCTGGCTGGGCCAGTGCAGGGTTGCCTGCTGGTTAGCCCTGCACTGAAGCACCCTTGTGCCCCAGACAGCCTCAACACTGTCTACACGTGTGCTTAGGCACATGAAACAATGGAGCCTCAGGGTAGTATTTGTGTTTAGCCAGACTATCCTGCAATGGCGTTTGTTAGTCTAATAGGGCTGGACATATAGACAGTGACATTTTATTGTGGAGCTAATTTTCAGCTCCTCAGTAAACATCTTGCTTAGACGTGTCCTCTTAGTTTTGTTTAGCAGTACCAAACTAACACTACAACCATTAGCAGTTAATTCCTAAAAATATAAAACAGTGACTTATAAATGATATCAGGTAGAAAGCAGTGGAGGCTGTAGTTCTTTGTTTAACCACATCTTAGGTACATCAGCATTGTAAGCTTCCTTTTTCCCATCAACCCTTTCTGAGATGCACATTTTCTAAAGGTGAGTTCACTTCCCATACTCATTTAGTTTCCCTAAGATAGCCAACGAAGGTGCTAATTGTGATATGAACATTTAGTTGTGAGGATCTGTGCTAAAACTGTCAAAATATTTCAGTTTTTTTAAATCCAACAATTTAAAAAATACTTCATGCTTTTATTAAAGGCATAGATCTTATAGACAATAGTACAGGGCAGATGGATGATGAGAGTTGTTCTGTGCAACAGTGAACCAATGGTAAAATAGAAATGGACTGCCAGATACTAGTGACTTACTTAACATTTAGTTTATGATAATCATGACCAGTTACTACTAACCTGGACTGGATTTGATTCAGTAACCTAGAAATTATAGATTCTGTATTCAAATCATAATTTTTGTTTATATCATGGAGAGACACATTTGAGGGCCCTGGGATTGCCAAGTAGAAATACAAAACCAGTGTGGCTGTTAAACTCTTCTAGGATACTGTTCTAAGGGCTAAGGCTTTAATTTGCAATTTAGGAACCCTGGGTTTGACTTTTTAGCTAAAGCATTTAATCCTCCTGTGCCTTAGATTGGTTTTTGTTTTGTTTTGGTTTAAATACCTCTCTTGTTTTTTCTAGATAAACTTTCAGATATGAACCATTTTTGAATACTCTCAAAAAAACTACCAGAAAGATGTAATCCTAAAATGCAAGATATTAATGTCAATATAAAATGGTATATTATACTTTAAAATGCTGCAATGAAACTTTTAATGTAACCATTGCTTTCACAATTTTAGCTCTGTGGAGGACAGCATAGTTTGCATTCTTATAATATGCTGAGAATTTCCCATATTTTGTCTTTGTTTATACTCTTCCATGCTTTCAGTGGTTGCTACTTAGCTAAAGCTTCAGGAAAATTGTTGACGCTGTCTTGAATCTGTTTGCATTTTCATTTCAGATTTTTCCACAGCTCCCCCTCTAAATAATTTTGAAGTTGTACTTCATTCACATAAGTTCCCTCTTTTTAAACAGCCAAAAAAATTAATACAGGTGCAAAATTGGATGCAAAAGTCAGTACAAAACATATAACACTAGATGGCACCAACACATAGTTAAAACTAAAGGAAAAAAATCTCTGAATGTTTTTATTTTAATAGGACACCTTAGAAGCAATGATTTCTTAAGTCAGTATACAAAGAGTCCAGTGTGAAGACTGTCTGTCTTTTAAGACTGCAGCAAGCAGTGCCAGTGGAAGCATAAAGATTTTAACATTTTGGAACTCCTGCTTGCAGATTGTTTGTGCTGAGGCCAATACCCCACTTCCCTCCCCACTTATCAGATTTCACGTTGTCTGTCTTGGGTGATTATTGCTCAAGGTCACCAGCAGCAGCAACGTGGCTGCTGTTGGCAAACTCTGAAATGAAAACACTTGGGCCGTGCATTCAGATTCCACAAGAACCTGAACTAATTTGAAAATATTTCTTCGGTGAAGCCTTCCAATGAAAATCTGCTCAATGTAGTTTAAGTGATAAAATAAATATTAATTGAATAAGGTAAACTTAACGCATCTCCCTCTTTCACTCTGCTTTTTAAATTACTGAATCAGAAACATATGAAACTAATCAACTCAATGATCCAGTTAGCACAGCAGTATATACTCACCTCAAAAGCATTCCTTGTTTCTCATGTGTTTACAAATGTATTCCTCTTGCTATCTATCTATGCCTGCTTTTTGTTTTCTTTAGTTTGTGGTCTGATCTTTCCAGGTGTCTGCACATCAGCTAGTGAGATGTTTTCCTGAAATCCTATTGAAGTTCATGGAAGCTAATGAATCAGAATTAAACCATTCATTTTTAAATGGCAAGGGGCAGGAACAGGGGCTTTGGCTGTGTATAGACATTCCATCTCTCCTGGGAGAGTCACTGCTCTCCCAGGAGAAATTGTGAGTGTACAGATGTTCAGGCTTTTTCTTCTATGGTAACAATGGCTGCTTCAGCAGAAAAATAACCTGGAAACAACATCTAGCATGCTCCCCACTCCTAGGGAGGCAGTAGTCACATGTGTGTGTGTGTGTGTGTGCGTGTGCGCGTATGCATATATGTGAATACACACACATTGCACTGCATTCCTTGCTCAGGACTAGAAGTATCTACTACCAGTTTCTCCTTTTATCTTGCGTAGCTTTGACTTGTGGATTTCTTTGTTCTGGAGATCCTGAGTTTGAATCATGAATGACAACTGTCGTGTGCATGACTACTTCCCACAAGAGAAATCTGTGGCAGAGCCAGAAATACAATAAAGATCTCGCTGCTTCTAGTCCTATCCTTTCTGTCTAAAACTACTGTTTTCTTCCTGATAAAATCTTGATTTTTTTTTAAAGGCTTAGGAATGAGGTTTAATAAGCCAGAATCATTTGGCGGGGAGGAGGGGGTTAAGGCTATGTATATACATTTTCATTAGTAAGAATGATATCCTTGCCATGATGCAACCATTGGTGTTTTTGAACTGTGTCTAATTTTCAGGAAGCTTCAACATGAAGTCTGGTTGTTCTAGACTACAAATAATTACCATTTTTTACTAATGTGGCAAGAAGACTTGAACTATCCTAGTTCTTCCACAGCAAAGTTCAAACACATTACTAGTTACAGCTACGAATATCCATATCAGATACAGGACTTTCTCCAGGGCTACTGTTGTTGCATATTTCTTCCAATCTAAATAAAATTCTTTATAAAAGAATGAGACAGCTGGGTTTTTATCCAAGCTGCAAATTCAGAGATACTCTCTCTGAAAAGATGGCTTGCACAATTATATTAAATAACCCAAGATTTTTATTTATTTTGCAGTTTTCTATACAATTAAACCATATAATCTTCTGCACAATAGTAGTTATTGCAATAGCACTCAAAATGTGCTCTGAGCAGGGCATGAGAAGACCTGGTTCCAAAACTTCCAAGAAGTTTTTCTTCAAAAGGAAGGTGCTAGAAGGCTTCCTTAATCAACTTATCTTATAGTGCATCCACAAAAATAAATCATGTAGAGTCACAGCTTTTTGTAGGGAAGAAAGGTAGTGTTGACAGAATACAAGCATAAAAAGCACTGTGCATATGCATGCACTAATACTAATGGAAACTGGACATTGCTAGGTGTTATTTTAATAGCAATTTTTTTCTTTTGAAAAATGTCTTGGAAGAGGCCTGTCCTCAACAAATGCCTAGAATTCTCTTGATTGAAATCTCTTGTGATTCTGCTCCATGCACAGAGGAAGGACTGGAATTGGTTCATCTGCACAAGTTTTGTAGATTCCTCATATGGCAAAAATGAGCTCATTACTAAGGTATGAGAGGAAACAAGAGCTTGTAGTTTTTGCTGGGAGTCAGGAGTGTTTGGGATGTAATCTTAGATGTTTCATTCTGTACCCTCGACAAGTCACTTTGACCCATTTGATCTTCCTTTTGATTTCACAACTGCTTTACATATTTTACCACTGACTTCAGTAGTTACTCCTGATTTATGCCAATGTAATAGAAATTGGAATTGACCACACATTGTTCATATGCAAAATTAGAATATTTAATTCTAGAGTTAGGCTTGGATTAAAAGCTTTCATCTAAACACCTCAAACTGTTGGTACAAATCTGAATTCTGCAGAAGACATCTTCCAGTAGGAATGACTTGCCTGTTTGCTGATCTTTTCAGGACATTTTGCAGATGTAAAACTATATATACCAAATGTACAGTACTAGGTAAAATTATCAGTTACTGAAAACCACCTGTAATCAACATTGTTTTCTTTTTTAACTGATTTTAGTGATCTGCTCTGAAAACAAGTTGTTTGCTGTGGATTTGCCTCAGCAGACTTGGCATCTATGCACACCATAGCAGGGATTGTGGCCTCTCTCAATGACTAGGTTATGTCATGTTTATAGTTTTAGATGTTAATATATAGAATAAATCATAGCTTCTGAAGTAAAGACCTATAAATACTATACATTGAGGGGTTTTAATGACATCATAATAAAACCATAAGAGCAAAGCTCAAGATCTTTCTGTTCTCATCAGAACCTCATATGATTATAGCTTTCTCCATAGCCTTTTCCACTTTCATTTTTTTATAATACATAGATCCGGTTTGTAATTTTAGTGGCAAACTGTTTTCTAACAGGGAAATATAATTCAGTGAGTAAAAATTGTAACTCCATCAAAATTTGTTTTTTATAGAGTCTCAAATAATCACAGTCAGGTGCAACTCAAATGTAGTTGGATGTTACAGCTGAGAATTAGTGCCCAGCATGGGTTACTTACATGATCCAATCCTGTGGACTTCAGTGAGAGTTTGAGATAGGAAAAAAAAGGCAAGTGTAAGGGTTTTTTTGTTTTTTTGTTTTGTCAAATCCAGCCTCCACCTCTCCTATTCCAGCAATGAAACTGGCAGGATTCTACTCTGCAAAAAAAAAAAAAGAAAAGTAGATTGGATTTAGGAGGCTTTATGAAGCAGTGTACTTGTCTTGCATGGCAGAGTAGGATCTCTTCACATACATAGAGTGCATCTATATGAGTGCATTAGTCTAATGTGCAGTAAAGCATTACCATCTATACATGTGCAGCAATTACTTTGCAGTAGATTAATTTAAAGCATTGTTTGCTAGTACCTACAGATCCAGGTACTAGAAAAATGGCGTTTTAATGTGCTGAAGCGCATGTGTAGATGTTGACTGGGAGCCAATTTCTCCCAATCAGCTCAGGCAGCAGCGGGCCACAACTGCCTGCCTAAGTCCTGGAGGGTGGGGGGAGCTGTCCTGGCTGTGGGGGTAGCTCCCTCACAGCTGTGTGTAGATCTTAGCCGGCCCTGAGCCCTGCAGGGTGGGGGGAGCTGTTCTGGCTCTACATAGCTGAGAGGAAGCTGCCTCCAGAGCTGGGACAGTTCCCCCCAGCCCTCCTGGGACTTGGGGATGACCCTGATCTCCACGTATTTGGGAAGAAGCTGCTCCTGGAGCCCAGGCTTAACCCCCCTGCAGCCCAGGGCTAGCTCTGGAAGCCCCTGGCTGCTGCAGGGGGGGCAGAGCAGGGCAGGAGTAACCCTGGACTAGGCTGCTCCTGTTAGCCTCAGTTTGCTCCCAATGCAGGAATATGTGCAGCTGCACACTCAGGCACAGTTCAATGCACTTGCATTTTCTGTGCAGGATGTTGGCTAACTGGATTCCATCTTTAATCACCATATCAAAATATTTACAGCTCTAAGTCATCATAAATACAAAGTGTTTATAAAATTACAGATGACTGACCCATACACCCAGCTGAAGTTTCTAGTATTTATTTTAAAGAAATAATTTTGAAGAATGTTCCTGATTATGCTGCATAAAGTTTTTCTACTTTTAGTTCTAGCTGTCCTTGTCAAATTTGCTAACATGCCTTGAATTTTCTAACCTTGGAATGTGCTAACAAGTCTTGAAACAACCATTTCATTCTTCACCCTGGAACTGAACTTCTGAAGTGTTATGACTAATGAATTTTAGCTCTCCAGAACCTTGATTAGCCAACTTCCAAGTACTGTGTTCTGAGTTCTGGGAGTCTTAAGTTTAATGTTCTCAGAAACAAGCAAGATAATATAGGAGGAAAGACCTCCTGGGCATGTCTACATGTGCTTTAATACGCTGTAATTACAGCACATAACGTTTAGTATCTGTAATAATAGGTACTAAATGCACCATAATCGGTGCTACTGCACAGTAGCACCGGCATACATCTTTTAGGTGACATTAATACGCAGTACACTAATTCTGCTTTGGCTGTCATGTGCTACTGTGCAGTAGAATTAGTCTACTGTGCTTTTAATGTCTCACGTAGATGTGCCCACTGATTCCTGTATTCTATCCTATGTCCAGTACCTTTTCTGGGACGTTTATTTATCTCTTACCAATATAAAGAGAAAACAGTTTTAATGGATACATCTCAAAGAATCACCCAAATTTCAATACCATTGAGGTCAAAACTTAGCTCTGATTTGTCCTTGGACTTGACCTCAAATTCTATTCTGCGTGTGTTCTGGAGTCAAATATGTACATTGCCTCTCTGGTATATTTATAGCAGAAATGTGGAAGTGAAGAAGAGTAGGCTTGTTAGCTAGATATTAAGGTCTGATTTTTCAGGTCGGTGGCTGAAAAACAGTCATGTGCTTATGTTGCAAGCAAACCAAGCTGTGGCCATGAAAGCAAATGATTGAGTTCAGTTCCAGCCTTGCAATTCTGATGCATAATACAGACAGTTAAAGTCATTTTGCTTGTAGAAGCAGTACTGGTTCCAGTGGTGCATTCCACATTTAAACTGAAGAAATGTTGAAGGTATCACTAATTCAAGCAATATGGAAATTAGGTTTATAAATATGATTTGCATTTGTTTTTCCCTAATACACATAAGAAAATCTCCTCCTACTGAAAAATCTTTCTTAGTCTCGTGGACACCAATTTCCCCAATTTGACTTGTCTCTTTAATATCTGCTGTCATACATCCTTTGTGATTTCTGATCTGGAAAGGTGAAAAGCAGCCTTTTTAATCCTATGTAATTTTAAAAAAGAATAATTGTTTCTCAGGAAGATTTAAAAAAAAATCATTGTTGTCTGTTGGCTTTTGTATTAACATTTGTTTCAAAGGATACTTGAAAGAAAACTTAGTTCAAAAGCTGTGTGCACCACTGTCAAAACAGGTTACGAATCCTAGGTTTGAAATAGAACATAAGAGCAACAATACTCAGACTGACAGAGAACTGCTTTTGTTACTAAAACTCCCATTTTGAGTCCTGCAGGTGTCTCTTCTCTTTCACAAGGTTCAGAATTGAGACTAGCTGAGATGTGGTGGGAGGATCTGTGAGGCAGAAGTGATTCTATTATCATGGAAGAGTAGCAAACCACCCATTTCATGGCAGTTAGAAATGTTTCAGGGGCTGAACATTTTCTTTCTTTCTCTGCCTTGCCTTTCCTTGCTGGATTTATGTTAGCTTCTAACCAAAACAAAGCCCTATTGTTTCAGACATTGTACAAACATGTAGTGAAAGAGATTCTGGCATAAAGATCTTAGATATAAAGACCAATCAACAAGTGAAGGGGAAAATGTTAATATTGTATAAAGAATGGTGACCAGGTTCAGATGAGTAAACTCAAATTATGTTCTATGGGACAAATTATATGCCCTTTATATTCTATAAGAGGATCTGAAGGGTGGTAAACCTGCTGTAATTCTAATTGGAAAGCTGGGGTATGGTATGTAGGGATGGCCTGGAAAACAGACTGTGGGCTATAGTGGTCCATCCATGGCACTGAAATACCATAAATAATGTTTTTAGATCATTGTTGGAGTGAAACTGATGGAACCTCCATTGATTTGAATGCAGTTATTCTGAATTCACATTGGTGTGAGAAGAGATGCAGGGCCAGATTAATTAAAAGCCAGTAGTGGAAGTGTTCTATTTGCTGCTATTTATTATAGCAAGAAAAATGTCTAGGAAATGCACTTCAGGAACTAACTTTTCATGAATAGGTGGACTACACTGCATATGGCTTTTTGCCTGCACTGCAGCATTCAATGTTTACTATAAACATTGTCTTATACAAAAACCACTTGGCTGATTGCTTTGTCTGAAATAATCACTGAGGTTTAAGATAATATGAAATCCAGATGTAAATAACTGTTTTTTTCCCTGAAACAAGCTCCAACCTGAGGTTTCTTCCCCCAACTGAACCTACTTTCAGTTTAGCCCATCTCTGAATACACTGCCAATATAATATGCCCAGACCAGAACCTTTATGAGAAACTCCTTTGCTTTTCTTCAAACTTTAGTGTTTTGAATCAAACAAAACCTGTATACACAGCCACACGAACTTTGGATTTGGTTTTGTAAAACCCAACTCGGGCATTGAGGCTTTGCAAAATGCAATTGTCTTCCCTTCATGACTCCATTTTTGCCTCTGCTGAATCTGATTCAGTAATGCCCTACTTGCCATATTTTTATTACCTAAGTACTAGATAAATTATCATGGTAGCAAGTTCAGCAACGTATCTTTAAAAAAATCACACTGTATGTGTATTGTTTTACTCTTATGGGAAGAAAAAGTCCCCTTAGTTGCAAGTGTCAAAATAGTCTAAGATTAGGTCAACTGGAAAAGCTGAAGTATGGAGCACTCCTGTTTCAAATCACAAACCTCTAAGTAAGATTCAGTGAGGAAATAACAAATTCAAGTCCACATACCACAGAGTGAGACAATAACGTGTATTCCTCTGCAAGAGGACATTCCACTGTTAGTCAGTTTTTCTGCACTGCGCAGGAAGTCAGGATAGAGGGATCTGCAGTTCATTTAGGAAGCACTGACCTTTAATACTGAGTCACTAGATTAAAAATCCTAAAAAACAAACAAACAAAAAAAGGTATTCCAAAAAGTAAATGCTTATCTTTGTGAAAATATTTTAATGTTGTTAAGGTGGCTATCTATCTACCTATACAGGAGGTCGAGCTTGCAGCAGGCAGTGCAAGCCTGCAGTACGCAGTGCACACCCGCCCTTCAGACAGACCTGGGGTGGGGTCCCTCCTGCCCCCTGGGAGTGTGTGCAGAGGCAGGGAGCAGCCCCGCCCCCTGACTGGGCCTGCAGTGGGCATCCTGTCCCCTCACTCCTGCCCCGTGCACAGATCTGGGGGGTGCAGGTCCCCGCTGCCCCCTGGGAGTGCACACAGTGGTGGGGAGCTAGTTCCTGCCCCCTGGATGAGCCGCCCATGGCCCTTTCCTGCTCCCTGCCGGGGCCCTGCAGCCATGCATTGTGGCCCCAGGCCCTAAGCACCAGGCATTGCCCAGCTGGGCAGCAGCTCCAGCCCCAGCCCTGCCCAACTTCCTCCATCCCTATGGGGGCCTCAATCCCCCCACCCCAATTTACCCTCAGGAACTGCTTGCCAGGCTGCTTGATCACCCTCCTCCCACTCCTTCCCAGACCCCTGCAGACTGGAACTCTGCCAGCCTTCAGAGGGTGCCTCACAGAACTGCAGAATCCGTGGGTTTCTCCAGCAAAAGGAGAAATCTGCGTTTGCCTCCGGTAAAAGGTAAAACCCGCAGTTTACTCTGTTTTTCCATGGGAAACGGAAAACTCGGATCCCTGCTGTTAAGTGATGAGAATTGAAGAAAGCAGGTACGGGCAGAAGAGTTTTATGGTTAAATGTAATCATTAGCATGTGAATGAATCAACTAGCTATTATCTATCTCCACTTTGGCCTTAATCCAGTTGCTAAACAGGAGGTAAATTTAGGGTACAAGCATGGCATAAAGCAGTACTGTGCTGACACCCCACACCAGCTCTGCATGTGGTAGCTCCTGAATCTGCAGTAGTATAGCAAGCAAGCTGAGTTCATTGGCCGTGTGCAGTTGTGTCTGGTTTTGCAACTAGAACATGCAGAGCAAACATGCTCCCACCTGGGCTTTCAAGCAAAGAAGGGAATTGCTCTTGGGCTTTCTGCATCCCAGGGGAGTGTTCTAACCACTGGGTCAGTAATTAAAAAGAGATAGTTCTGCTCTGCTAATTTTGTGAATTTGCACTGTAGTTTCCTTGTCTTTTACTACAAATACTTGGAAATGATACAGATGAGAAATGTCAGGACAGTTCATTTTGATGTTTTTGAAATGTTGTTTGACATGAAGAGACATTTTTCTTTTTTTTTTGTGAGGAAAAAACTAAACAATTATTTTGAGTCAATCAGACTTGCTTTTTTTGGCTGAACTGAATAATCAATTATTTAGACAGCCCTACTTGGCACAACTTTCTTCATACTCTTTTGCGGAAGAGCTGGCTTCTTGAAGCTGTTGGAGGGGTTTGGCTAAGTGTGTTTGTGTCTCTGGTCTTTGCTTGAAGATGCTTTAAGTTTGGGAGGAGTCATGGTTTCTTAAAACTGAATTGGCTTTTGAGCCATTAAGTTAGGCATTGAAATTTTGCAAGGGAAGCTTCCTGTGTAAATTGTAACTATTTTTTTTAAATTTTAATTAGATGAAAAAAGTTCATGTCACTTACATCTTGCAAAGCTTTTTAGGAGTTTTAGTAAGACTGACTCTTAACAGCAAAAATTTCTCTTGTTTCCTGTCCATTGGGCAGCCTTTCCCTTCTGCACGGCCCTCTCTGCTCTTTCTGGAGTAGATCATGCCTTTGCACATTGGATACTAATCTCTAAAAATGGAAATTTGTTTAACTTTTTTCTGAAAATCCAATTGTACAATGGCCACACCATTCACCATGTATGTACTGGCAACAGCATGCTTGAACAACTCTAATGAATAAGGCATGACCTTCTCTTCCTGAGACCTCATTGGTTGGCCTTAATTCAAGTTGTGGTTTTTTTACCATTCCTCCACTTAATCTTTGAAAACCATTTCCAAAGCTCTTCCCACAATCAGTGCAAATTGGTTTATAATTTTCTAGTGTTCTGTATCCATAGATCCTAAAAATGGCCTTATTTTGACCCACTTGCATTAGTTCTTTTCTGTAGCTGTTCTTTGAACTACTCTGTTAAAAATGTTGGCTTCTACTGGTGTTTCTGCAACACTAATTCTTATTAGGATTTATTAATTGAATAGGTTGAGTTGTAAGAGCTATGACGCAGAAATAGTTCCAGTAAAATGTCAATGAGAAAGCAAAGACAAAAAATCTAAACAAGAGTTCATTTTCATTGCACATTACAGAAAGTCGTGTCTATAGGACCTGACAGATTCCTGAATGTTGTGATGAACATTTAGACGTAGTCAGAGCTTGAATGAAATCTTTAAACCTTAGCTTCCTAGATTATTCATGTTCAGCTGATTCTTGCTCCTGTAAAAAATAATGGAATGTTTGCACTGGTAGTTACAAAATTTTCCCCACTGAAAACAAAAATGTTAACAAAAAATGTGTATATCAAGCCCAGGGAGATAATAGCGATCCTATGGCTTTCTACTCTCTTCATTGGAAATATTCCACAATCCTTGTACTGCTCTAAGATGAAAATAAATTCAAGGGATAATATGCATTTTGGAGGATTTTGAGTTTACTTGGTGAGAAAATTAATCCATGGATTAAAAAGCACAACCACTTTTGGATAATAGTTAGCAATGGACAGAATGATAAAAGTACCATGGTTTTGTTGCTACAGCAATCTATCAAGTTGTTTCTTCTTGCCTGTTTTTTCCCTAGCACAGTTTTTTTCTACGTTAAGGATGAGCTTAAGCATAGAAGAGTAGGTGGCATGTTAACATAATGTAACACACACAAACTATACAAGTGATTTTCTATTGCAAAGTGTGTTGTTGTGTATATGGTTTTAGTTTAAATATAATTGTATGGTTTTTGTATCTGTTGTGCTGTATGTACTCATGCTTTCTTTAAGTATCTTGTCTCCTTTCCCCTGCTTGGGTAACTGAGGAGAAACCGTGCTGTCTGCATGTAGGCAGAAAAGCCCCATTTTTGTTTAGGCCTGTTGTTTAGAACCAGCCCTGCTGTTCACTGCAAACAAGAAGGCTGGTTTCAGTCACTTTTAGAGAGGGAGAGATCAGACCCCTAGCCTAACTGGCTACACTAAGCAGTGGTCTTTTACATTAACTAGTTAAGAGGAAAAAGTGGAAGCAGGGCAAGTCCTGTTTGGAAAAGCTTGAGTGATGTCACGCTAGGTATATAGGCTATATAAGCTGAGAGTCACTCTTTGGGAGGCTGCAGAGCTGGAAGCAGAGGGGAACTAAGCTGCAGAGAACTGCTCCCCATGGAGGGGGACTTCCCCCCATTGGGTGCATCTACACATATCTGTATGGTGCCTTTGTTACAGTGCTGTCTTTTGGAAGTACTAAATGACAGGGTAGTAACAGCCCATACTGCACTATGCATGCCACACACTGTTATTTTTACTTGTTACGTCACCATAGCAATGCGCTATAATGAGGAAGCGTTATACGTTGCTACGGCGATGTAGCTGAGGCATCATGGCTTGTGACTGCCGATGCAATGTTGCTGTAGCACATTGTTACAGCGGTGTAGCATCACGTGTAGACGAGCCCACTCTTCACTGGAGAAGCAAGCTGAAACTATGTGAAGGGAAAGCCTCAGGTACAGGGAGAGAAAGTCTGTCTCAGGGCTTCAGACTCCTATTCTCTCTCTCTTCTTCCCTGCCCCCTCCCTTTTTTTGTTTTGTTTTGTTTTCCTGGGTTTTGAGTGGGATAATACTGTGGAGGCATTAATCCCTGGAGCAGACTGACCAGAGTTGGAGCCTGGCAGTTTTGGCCAAGATTAAAAGCCTGGCAGGCTTAGGCTAGACTTAAGGCCTTGGGTGGGGGTATTAGTCCCTGGAGCAAATTAACCAGGAATGGAGTTCTGGGAGTTATTGACCAGGATAGGCCTGACCCCCTCTGTTGCTTTACAGATATTTTGTCTCAGCATAGCTGTGAAGCTGAGCCCCACTGTATCTTCAGGCCCTGGGGCAGGATAGCACTGAGGTCTTCTTTTTTACTGTTTTAGAGCTGTTGTGTCTCAGCATAGCTCTGTAGCTGAGCACCTCTGTGTTTGCTGCGTGCTTGGGGCCAGGGTCTAACATGTTTTGTTGCTGTTGCAACTTCTTTTATCTCAGCCTAACTGTGGCTGAACCTCAGCTGCATGTTCGCTGGCATGTATAGGGCCAGGGTTGAGACCTGCTATGTTTTGTTGCTGTTGTAGTTTTTTATGTTCCAACCAAGCAGTGAGTTTGGGCACTAGTTGTAGTGCAGGGCCAGTGCAGGACCAGCCTGGCCTCCTTGAGTTCTTTTGCAGTTTTCTGTCCCAGCAGAGCTGGGGATTGGGACTGGGAATTTTGGGGTATGATATACTGACAGAAACTGTAGTCAGTCCCTCAAAGCCTCCATTTGGAAGTGGAGATCATTGCCCTACAGCTTCCCAGGGAGCAATGAGGGGCCTCTTCCAATGCAGAAGAACTGATGCTCATGCCCATGAGTGACTGGCATCTCCCGAGAGTGGGGGGCACCATTTGTAGGTGGCAGCATGGGTGGCTAGCGGGGACTGCCTGCAGACACTGGTGGTGGTGGGGAGGTGGGGTGGTAGTGAGCGGCAAGCGGGAACCGCCTGCAGATGCCAGTGGTGGCAGCAGTGGCAGGTGGCAACTGCCTGCAGATGCTGGCGGTGGTGGCAGGAGGGGCCAGTGGTGAGCAGCAACCACCTGCAGAAGCTGGCATCACTGGTGGCCAATCTCGGGGGGCATGTGCCTCCCCTATGAGTTGCCTATGCTCATGGGTAGCTCCCTGAGGTGCAGAGAACCCAAAGGACCATCTCACAGGACTCTCTGGTGAGTCTGCTGAAGGGTAGGTATAAGGGTTTAGGCCTCCTGGAACTATCCCTTTGGGTAAGCCCAAAGTCCCATCCTGCCTGGACATGGGTGGAGCCTACCCAAGAGGGTGCAACCTATAGACTATGCCTTGTAGTTGATAGTGTTTTAAATTGCATTTGGAGTTTTCCTGTTTTCCTTGCCTTTGTTTTCTGGGATTAATCTGTCCTCTTGTGTTTATACTGCTTGCAAAGAAGGGGTTTTATGTGGGACACCCCAGTCAAATTCAGTGATCCCAGATTTCTGGGTAGGTGCTCAAGGCAGAGTGAAAACCTATTGAGTACCCTGAAATTTAAACCCGGCCCTTGTTACTGCTAACCAGTGCCCAGCAAAAGGGTTACAATAATGTGATGTAGAAAATCTTTCTTTAAGATCTGGACTATAACACTAAATGCCATAGTTTTATCTTTTGTATAATTCTTGTCAGCATGATGTGCTTCAGGAGCTTAATGTTTTTAAAGAAGAAAGAGCCAAAAGAAAGAAGAACATAGAGTATGTAGATATATATATATATATGTTACAAGACAGAAATTTGAAAATGATACACTTTCAAGAAGATCTCCAGCTTACTCTATGTATTACAAACTAAAATCAAGCTAATGACTTGTTTTCATCTGTAGACTTATACTATAGCATCAGTTTACTCCCTGTAGATTCAGAAAGATGATATTGTATTGGTTTACACAGTGCTCGGGGTTTACTTGCAACAATGAAAGCTGCATTAAATGGAAGCTAAGATTATAGAAAATACAGTAACTGAAAAATTCTTCATAATTTATCTGTGTATAAAGATGGAACAAGCCATTGTGACTGAAGGCTCATTGGTTCCTGGAATAGCTTTGCTGTGTGCACGACTCTTGCAGGTGGGCAGGCAGGCACCACTGCCTGCCCAGCACACAGCCCCGCCTCCACTGTCCTGTGAGAGCCTCAGGGGGAGGGGTGGCAGTGTTCCAGATTTCTCAGATGATGTCCCAGATGTCCAGGCTTTCCATATGGTAAGCCTAGATATAGCCTTCTGTTCAACTGCAGGGTGAGTTAAAATTCTTTACATTGCAATAAACTGCATTCAACATGACCCTTCTTCCACTAGCACTCAAGCGTCTCTGTCTTCCCAGTTCACCTACTGTTGTGGTTCTCAAACTTTTTTTAGACTCAAGGCATCCCTCAGAAAATGCCAGCAATTAGTTATCACTCATTTTTTCCTATAGAAAAGTAACAGACAATTATTGTACTTCCAGGAACTAAAAAAGACAACAACAGGTCAGAATACTTTCAACCTTATGGAATCCTATTTGAAATCTCTGGGTGAATCATGTAAGTTTTTGTACACTTATTAGTAGTAATACTGGGTGCATCTATATGTGCAATTCAAAGCAATAGACTCCAAGCCAGTTTGAGCCAGTGTAAGCTATACCTGGGTGCAATGTCTACACGTGTGCTCAGGACAGCAGCAATTTGAGCTGGGGCAGAGCAGTTTACGCCAGAGCTAGGGGCGCGAGAGGTCAGCCCTGGGCTTTGGGTGGTGGCGTTGGGTAGAGGAGGGCTGGCTGGGGTATGAAGGTGCTGAAAGTACGGAGCCATGTGATTAGGTGGCAAGAGTCTGGCCCCCTGCTGGCTGGGCTGACCAAACACAATTTAAGCCAGCGGTCAGTGTCTACACGTTCATTTAATCTCACTTAATTACCCATTGTAAAATAGTACTGTAGGGGGATAGTACTATCTTACAGTGGTGTTAATTAGTTTACTGCAGCCTAATAGTGTCATATGTGATGGTTTACTCTGCAGCTAATTAGTCAACTCCACCGTTAAATGTACATGTAGATGCAGCCACTTTTTGGTATCCTAGGGACACCCTCAAAAGGATCTCATGGCATCCTAGAGTGCCATGACACTGTGGCTGAGACTTATTGATCAGTTGGAGATTATAGAAGTATGACCTGTGAGAATTAAACTAAGGAGAAGGCTACTGTGTTTATGATCACGCACAGAATGTTCCACTAGGATGTTACTCAGGAGATCTGTTGGCATCGTGATTCAGTCTCTCCTGAGTATTAGCTCTTCAGGGATTGCATTGCTATTGTATGTTGCCTCAAAGAGGCCAAATCCTCTATAGTAGACACTGCAGTGGTACAATACAGAATACTGTCTGAGAGCTACAGGGAGAAGCCAATGTTTTTATGAACATATGCTGGTTGTTCTTTAGGGACAGACCTCAGGTACATTATTTCTAATCTAATAGCACTAAATTGTGCGGGTTTCTGTATGGTTTTTATATAGATGTACATTAATGCTGGCTAAGTGTACGCATGTGGCCGTTTCAGAATCCATTAGGACTTGTTCCAGGTATCAGTCAGAATTTGAGTGTATCCATTTGTTTTATTCTGTATCTCATTTTTTGCCCTTAGTTTTTTGTTTCAGTGAATTTAATGGGTAATGTCTGGTGAAGAATACGCTGTCCCCCAGTCAGACCTCCCACATGTGGGTATGTAAACTGTGTTGCAGAGAAAAATGTGTTAACTATTTAAACAGTAAAGAGATTGGAGTTCTTTTCCATTGTAAAGACATACCAACTTTACCTGGCTGAATTTTTTTTTATTAACTAGCCTTATTTATTTGAACTTGTTTTGATCTGAGATGACACAACAAAACCATGTGTAATGTCCACAAACATTGATACAGTGCTCATTTCTTCATACTTTTAGCTTAGTGAGATGTGGGTTTCCAGTTCTCATTAGCCTGGCCACATTTTCTCTTTCTATAATAGCATTGCAGTAGATTGTTTTTTAAACGGTGGCTTTGCTTATCTGTCTGGCTGCAGAGGGGTTTGAATGATGGCTTTCAGTTTTGAACAGCTTCTGAGTTGGAGAAAGAAGCATTGGTATCGACCAAAGGTCCTGTCCAGGTAAAAAAGCAATTATTTACAAACATATTTAGAAGTGGAATAAGGTTAGTGACAAATATGTTATATGAATACTGACCTTTACTAGAAAGAACTAACTAGAAACTTAAAGAAATACATTTTTGTTGTAACAACGTACCCAGATGACCTCATGGTTGTTGTAAGGGGCTCTTCTTCAAAGTGTCTTTTCTTTCTTTGGCAAGTATTGCCTTAATGATAGTGACTTACAGTGGCCTCCACAATTTTATGAGGGTAATCAACCCCATAACAGTGCTTTACATAGTCTTTTTTTTATACTGAGAGGTACATTGTGCTCAAGAATGATACTCATTGCTCAGGACATAATGCTATGTGAAGTATAGGGGATAATTACTCAGTCAGCTCTGTGCTCCATAAACACTACTGTGGTTTCAGAAAAGTTAGAAATATGTATGATGATGTTACTTAGCGGAAAAATATTAATAGTAAACAATCTAAACAGCTCTTTCACTGGGAAGAATGTCTGCTGACCTGGTGGTAATGAAATGTACCTTGAGTAAATATGCTTTACAAGACTCAAGGAAAGGGAACATGATGACCTGATCTGGCTGACAAAGAGCATGAAAATATCTAAATGCCTACATGATGAAGAATGTAAGTATTTGCTAGAGTTGAAAACAGATGAGAGAGATTGTCTGGGCCAGATTTTGCCATTTTAGGGCTGTCCTAATGCAGGCAACGGTTCAACAAATTTCAGCAGGAGATTTGCTTAGGTAAAAACTACAGGTTTGACCTCATAATAGGGAGCTAGGGCTTCAAAGGAGTTTTATAATTAAGGACTCTCCCATTGTCATGCTACTATCTCTATTGGTGGCAAAATATTTTATGATAAAAAAAAAGTTAGAGGAGAGCTTTTCTTTTGACATACCGGATTCATTACATGTTAAAAAAATCAGTTGATTGCAGAAACAGGAAAGGAAGAAAAGAAAAGCAGATGGGGAAAATAGTTAACAATTTGACAAAGTAGAAAATCTTTCTCTTCCTAATTTTTACAACCTATTGAATTAAATTATAACTGTTTTTCATATGATGTGTGAAAGACTTTCCTGGCTACTTTTCATTGAAAGTTTTCATATTGACCTGGTTTTGTAGTGGTTTTTTAAACATTGCTAAGTAGAAATATACATTAAACATTGTTTGTTTCCCAAATTAACTGGTGTGATGAATTTCAGTTTCCTGTGGACCTGTATATGTTACACTAGCCATTGCCCATCAAGAATGAAGGGTGGGGGAGGGGAGCAGGTGAGGACAGAGATCCAGGCCACCCCTGTCTGGGCCTGCTCCACCTTCCCTCCTGCTGCTTGAGGTCTGGGCCCACTCTCCCCCTCCCTGCTGCAGCAGCAGGGGGAAGGGAGGAGTGGGCCTAGGCCCAATGTGGGGGAGGACCGGGCCCAAGGGTGGGGAGAAGCCAGGCTGCCATGGCAGGGGTCAGGGAGGGGGGGAGAAGCAGGCCCGGGCCAACCCAGCGGTGGGGGGGGGGGATGGGAGGAGCAGGCTGGGAGGTGACATGGGGGAGTGGAGGTGGGGGAGGAATGGTCCCAACGGGGGGAGGAGACTTGCTTCTCCCCTCTTCCTGCAGCTGGGCTCATTCAGGGACAGAAGGAATGGGCTTGGGGCTGATGTGGGGGAGGGGGTGGAGGAGAAGTGGGCCTGGGTCTTAGTGGGGGAGAAGGCCCACTCCTTTCCTCCTCCTTCCCTCCTGCCGTCGCATTCCCTGCCCCCCCCGCCCACTGTGGTGGGCCAGCTTTTCCCCTGCTTGGGCCTGCTCTCCCTCCCGCATTTGGCCCGGGCATGCTCCCCATCCTGTGTTGGGCCTGGGCCCACTCCAATCCCCCCCCACATTGGGCCTGGGCCCACTCCCCCCCTCCATGTTACTTGCAGGGAGCAAGGCCAGCCAATCAGAGCACGAGTAAAGCATTACAGACAGACAGACAGATAGACAGACAGACAGACAGACTTAGGCTTTTATAATATTAGAATAGGTGCCATTAGGGGTGTTGATTGTAGCCATGTTGGTCTAAGGCCATAGGCCTACATGGTTCTTTGGGTAGATATGATATCTCAGGATGTCATCCTCCCACTGTACTCAGCCTTGGTGAGGCCACAGCTGGAGTACTGCATCCAATTCTGGGCTCAACAATTCAAGAAGGATGTGGCGAAGCTTGAGAGAGTCCAGAGGAGAGCCACGCTCATGATCAGAGGGCAAGAGAATGGGCCTTATGAAGAGAGGCTGAGAGCCACAGGACTCGTCAGCTTGGAGAAGTGTAGGCTCAGGGGTGACCTGGTGACAGCCTATAAGTATTTAAGGGGTGTGCATCAGGATCTGGAAGAATGCCTGTTCACCAGAGCGCTCCAAGGGATGACAAGGTCCAACAGTCACAAACTCGTCCAAGACCATTTTAGGCTGGACATAAGGAAAAAAATTCTTTACTGTCTGAGCTCCCAAGGCCTGGAATAGACTCCTTCCAGAGGTGGTGCAAGCACCTACTTTGGACTCTTTTAAGAAACTTTTGGACATTTATATTGCTGGGATCCTTTTGACCCTAGCTGACTGCTTGCCTCTGTGGCAGGGGGCTGGACTCAATGATCTTCGAAGGTCCCTTCCAGCCCTAATGCCTATGAAATCTATGAAATCTTTTATTAGACCAACTAAATAGTTGGAAAACTTGTTCTTTGCAAGCTTTTGGGCACAAACATCCTTCTTCAGACATAGGGAGAGCCTGTTGGTGTTTGTGTGCTCTCCTGGTAGAATAGAAGCAAATGGGAGACAATAGGTGCGAGACAGGTGAAGGGGGAATGTTGACCTGGTAATAGAACATAGCTGGCAAAATGCAGACATACCAGTCAGGCAGGTTATAATGTGCCATAAATCCAGTATCTATATTTAGTCCATGATTTTTTGTATCTAGTAGATTTATGAAGTGAAGTTCATAGGCTCATCTACAAAAGGTGTCTTGTAAATTCCCTTTGAGGATTAGAACTGCGAGACTGGAGAGAGAGTGCTTGTCTTGTGAGAAGTGTGCACCCACAGGCAATTTGGTATTTTTGTCTGATATTTTCAGCGTGCCGTCATTCTGGCACGGAGTTGTTTGATTTCTCCTATATATTTTCCATGAGGGCATTTAGTGCACTGGATGAAATATATTACATTTCTGGAGGTGCAGGTACAAGATCCAGGGCTGGTGATGGCTCTGTTGTGAGATGTAGTTATTGTGGGAATGGTGGATATGCATTGGCAGCTTTTACATTTTTTGTCCTGGCATGGTCCGGATCCATTTGGTATGCTTTGGGCCATAGGAAGTTTGCTTCTGGTAATGAGGTTGGTGAGATTTGATACTTGTTTAAAGGCTAGGATGGGTGTCTCTGGAAAGATCTAGTTAAGAATTGGGTCTTCTTCTAGTATGGGTTGCAACTGTTTGAGGATTTTCCGTATAGGCTCCAGGAAAGGATAGTATGTTATAACTAATAGTGCACGATTTATGGGGAATTTCTTTTTGTACTGCAGCAATTCCTCATGTTATATCCGAGTGGCTCTTTCAAAAGTACAATCTATGTCTCTGGAGGAGTGTCCTTGTTGGGTGAAAGTCTTTTTGAGATTTGTGAGATGACAATCGCAGGTATTCTTGTTAGTGCAAATTTGGTGGTATTGGAGGGCTTGGCTGTATATTACAGTTTTCATAGTTTCATAGTTGGAAGGGTCAGAAGTGACCTGAGCAGATCATCAAGTCTGACCCCCTGCCATGGCAGGAAAGAGTACTGGAGTCAAATGACCCCGGTTGGGTGTTTATCCAGCCTCCTTTTAAAGAACCCCAGGGTAGAAGTCAACACCACTTCTCTTGGAAGTTGGTTCCAGATCCTAGCCACCCTGACAGTGAAGTAGCACCTCCTGATGTCTTGCCTGGATCTACCCTCTACTAGCTTGTGACCGTTATTTCTTGTCACTCCTGGGAGTGCTCGGGGGAACAGGGACTCTCCCAATGCCTGCTGGTCCCCCCGACTAGTTTGTAAATGACCACTAGATCCCACCTCAGCCTTCTCTTGTGGAGGCTGAACAGGTTCAGGTCCCTTAGCCTCTCCTAGTAGGGCCTGCCCTGCTGTCCCCTGATCATGCGGGTGGCCCACCTCTGGACCCTCTCCATGCTGTCCACATGCTTCCTGAAGTGTGGCGCCCAGAACTGGATGCCAACTGCGGCCTGACCAGTGTTGCATAGAGGGGGAGGATCACCTCCTTGGACCTGCTTGAGATGCATCTATGGATGCATGACAAGGTACGGTTGGCCTTCCTGACCACGTCCCCACACTGTCGGCCCATGTTCATTTTGGCATCAGTAATGATTCCAAGAGCCTTTTCAGCCTCTGCACTGACAAGAAGGGAGTTCTCCAGCCTGTAGGTATGCTGCTGGCTCTTCCTCCCCAGGTGCAGTACCTTGCACTTGTCAGTGTTGAAACCCATCCTGTTCTCATCGGCCCACCCCTGTAACCTGTCTAGGTCCGATTGCAGCCTATTCCTCCCTTCCACCATGCCCATTTCTCCCCACATCTTAGTGTCATCTGAAAATTTGAACAGGGTGCATTTTACCCCTTTGTCCAAGTCCCTGATGAAGATGTTGAACAGTGTGGGCCTGAGGACTGAGCCCTGTGGAACCCCACTGCCCACATCCCTCCAGGTCGAATAAGACCCGTCCACCACCACTCTCTGGGTGCAACCCTCCAGCCAGTTAGTGACCCATCTGACTGTGTAGGCATCGACACCACAGTCTCCTAGTTTTTTAATGAGAATGGGGTGAGAGACTGTGTTGAAGGCCTTCCTAAAGTCCAGAAAGACTATATCCACTGTGACACCTGCATCCAGGGATTTGATGACCTGGTCATAGAAGGCCACCAGGTTGGTCTGACACAACCTGCCTCTAATTAACCCATGTTGGTTGCCCCTAAGCATAGTCTCCCCTGCTGGCCCCTCGTGGACATGCAACAGGATAATTTTCTCAAAAAGCTTCCCCAGGACCGAGGTAAGACTAACGGGCCTATAGTTTCCTGGGTCCTCCTTCCTTCCTTTTTTGAAAATGGGAACCACATTGGCCCTTTTCCAGTCCTCTGGAACCACACCACAGTACCTTGAGTGCTCGTAAAGCCGTGCCAGAGGTCCCCCAATAACTTCTGCTAGTTCCCTCAGCACTCTGGGGTGGAGATCGTCAGGACCTGCTGATTTAAATAAGTCCAGTCCCTCCAGAAGTTCCCTGACTAGGTCCTTGCTGACCCTAGGCCTGGGTGTGCCTCCCACAGGGCCTCCGGGGGTCCCAGTGGGGGGGATGACCAGGTCCCTACTCTGAAAAATGGAGGCAAAGAAATTGTTAAATAAGTTAGATTTGCTGTCTGGTGTGATGGCCAGATTTCCTAGAGTGTCCTGCAGAGGCCCCACGTTACCCGGTACCTTCTTTTTACCCCCTATGTATTTAAAAAAGGACTTCTTGCTGTCCTTGATCCAAGTAGCCAGTCCCAGTTCTATCTCTGCCTTTGCCTTCCTGACCGCCCCACTACAGTCCCGAGCAACAGAGGTATAGCCCTCTCTGGTGATGGCCCCTCCCTTCCAATGGGTATATGACTCCTTTTTAGCTTGCAGATGTTTTTGGATGCTTTTGGTGAGCCATGGGGGCCTTTGCGCCCTCTTGCCCCCTTTGATCTGTGTAGGGATTACCTTCCTTTGGGCTTGGAGGATAGTCTCCTTAAGGAATGACCACTCTTCTTGAACACCCAACTCCCCCGCACTCTGGGACCTCAGTGTCTCCCCAACTAATCTCCTTCCCTCATTGAAATCCACCCTCCTGAAGTCCAGGGCTGCTGCCTTGCTGCAGGCCTTCACCACCTTGCGCTGGATGGTGAATTCCAGCAGGCGATGATTGCTGTCGCCCAGGTGGTCGAGCACTCACAGTCCCCCCACCAGGTCATCGCCTGTGGCCAAGACCAGATCCAACAAGGTGTCCCCCTTGGTGGGGCTGTGCACCTCCTGGGTTAGATGGAGGTCCTGTATCTCAGCTAGGAACCTGCATGAGCAGTCAGACCTGGCTGACTGCTCCTCCCAGCAGATGTCTGGAAAGTTTAGGTTGCCCATGATGACCACATCCTTTGACCTAACTGCCTCCATGAGCTGACTTAAGAATTTCTGGTCTAGCTTTTCTCTTTGGTTTGGTGGTCTGTAGTAGACCCCCACTATTAAGTCCCTTTCTCCCCGACCTTCTTGTATTCCAACCCAAAGCACTTCGGTCTGCCCCTCCTCTGACCCAGTGCTACTCATTGAAGATGTGTATTGCTCCTTGACATAGAGCACCACACCCCCACCTTTCCTCCCAGTCCCATCTCTCCTGTACAGCCTATAGCCCTTGATGTTCACTGCCCAGTCATGCGTTGGGTCCCACCACGTTTCAGTCAGCCCCACTATGTCTGGGTTGGTGTTAGCTAGCAGGAGGGCAAGTTCCTCCTGCTTGTTCCCCATACTGAGAGCATTAGTGTAGAGGCATTTGAGGCCTCCTGAAGATGCATGTACTGCCCCGCTAATCCCAGTACTACCCGGGCCCCTGTTACTTACCTGGGTATTTGTTCCACTTGTTATTGGTCTAGACTGGGCTGCTCTTGCGGGTGACACTTGGTTTGGTGGTCCAAGGCTTCCTCTGCCCTTGTCCTCCCCTTCCCCTTTCTTGGTGTGTTTAGGGTGATTGCTGGTTCTGTGTAACTGTGTATGTTGGTTCATGGGTTTCTCGTATATGGTGGTTTGTATTTTGCTATTTGGTTATTGATCATAGTGTTTAAAAAGGAAATGTTGGTGCTGAAGTATTCAAGAGATAGTATGATAGAGAGGTGATGGTTATTGAGTTTGTGATGGAAGTCATCACAGACTGCAGGTTTTCGGTCCAAATGATGATGATGTTATCTATATATCTTAGGTATAGCACAGATTTGATGGTGCAGTTTTTGAGAAATTCTTCTAGGTGAGCCATAAATAGTTTGACATATTGTGAGGCCATTTTTGGTGCCTATAGCTATGCCCATGATCTGGAGGAAGTGCTGGTTATTGAAACTGAAGTTGTTATGTGTGAGGATAAAGTGTTTAAGTTCAGTAATATCTTTAGGCCTGTACTCTGAGTAGTATTTTGTTCTTTTAGATGTGTAAGGCAGGCTTGGATGTCATCCTGGTGTGGGATGTTGGTATATAAACTGGTAACATCCATGGTGGTTAGGAGGGTATTGCTGGGAAGGTAGTCTATGTTTTTAAGTTTTCATACAAAGTCTGTTGTGTCTTGGACAAAACGTGGTCTTTGAGTGGCAAGAGGTTTTAGGATGGATTTGATGAAACCTGATATTTCCTCAGTTAGGGTTCCATGGTTGGATATTATAGGTCTGCCTGGTTTTCCTTGTTTGTGGATTTTAGGGAGCATGTAAAAAGTCTGTGGATTGGGTAGTGGCGGAAGGAGATAGGATTAAATTTTGTAATTTTTCTTGTAGTTCAGATGGAAATGATGTGATGGTGGTTTTGAGCTTTAAGGTAAAAAGAGGAGTTGTATCTTCCTCTAGTTTTTTGTAGTAGGTGGTGTCAGAGTTGTCTGTTGGCTTCTTTTATGTAGTCTTCACAGTTAAGGATAACTCTAGCTCCTCCTTTATCTGATGGCTGTATTTACTATTTGGTGGTTGGATGTTAGAGATTCTATGCCCCTTTTCTCTGAGAGGGAGAGCTTGTTGGTGTTTGTTGTTGATTATTTCATTGTTTATTCTTTCCTTGAAGGAGCCAGTAATGCAGTTGAGGTTTTAATTTAATCCACTGTGAGGTGTCCAATCTGATTTTTTGTTGTTAATCTTTTCCTCAATGTTGTCACAGGATGAAGTGTTGAATGTGGATTCATTTTGGTTGTGGAAATTTTCCTTGAGATGGAGGCACTGGAAAAATTCTTCTAGTTCTCCACATTGTCGTGTCTTATTAGGGTATTTTTCTGGACAGAAATTAAGGCCTTTAGAAAGGACAGATTTGTCAGCTTTGGTAAGTGTGTGTGTGGAGAGATTGATAATATTTGAGGGTTGACTGGTTCCTTCAGTTTCATCAGGTACAAGGTTGGAATGCTGTACGGTATTGGTCTTGTTTCTGTGATGGTTGTTTAGTGGCTGGGAAAGTTGTTCCTATAGTAATTGATTATATTTCTTCTTTTTATGTTGGATGGATGTTGTAAAAAATCTTTGGTAGTTTCTTTTTTGTATATGTTGTATAATGTTTGGGATGATGTCCGGATTTATCTCTCTTAAGATGTTGTGGGATTTGTTGATTTCCTTCTCGAGTTGATCTATTTTGGAGTAGGTTATGTCACAACCCAAAGTTGTGGTTTTTGTTTGTGTGTGTGCTTCAGCACCGCTAAATTATTTTCCTGCCAATTGTCGCTTTCTTTGCACGGTAGAGTTCTCTGCTGCGAGAGAGAACTCTGGTGCAATGGGAGATTTCCCGCCAAATTAGAGCTTCTTTGCAGGGTGCATTTCTTTTGCATACTAGTGATACACGTTGAAGAGGAGTTCCCACCATTCGTATTCAAATTTGTGTCCCGCTATTGGCCAATTCCAAATGTAGGCACACGTGGCGGCTAGCTATTGGCTTGCTAGCCATACAAAAGGCTTGGGTAGCTTCCGCCCAAGTCGGAGGAGGAGGGAGGAAGAGAGAGACTCTGTGTGAAGATCTCCAAGCTCTGCGGACCCTCGCGGACCCAACACGCCTCCTCTAAGCAGGCAATAGAGGTGATAGAACCGAACCTATGGACCTTTCACTTCTAGCCTCTCCCCATTGCTGATCGCAATCCCAGACGTATCCCTTTCCTGTAAACTTCAAACCCGCGGAGCCTAAGTAACTCCGGGGAACTCTTCGAACCCTGAACCGGACCCGCGGAGCCTAAATAACTCCGTGGGAGCAATCGAATTTGTCGTGTTCCTCTAGCGAGGATCTAAGCGGGAGCTGTGCCTGGAAACCTGTCCAGCCTACACCAATACCAACTTCGGGTGTAAGTAAACAACCTTTTCAATCAACCATTACGCCTCCGTAACTAATTCTAACTCGCGCGTACCAAACCGCCCCGCAGTTTTCTCCAACCCCGCATGCCCGGGCTGCTGGCCACACCCCGCGTGCGCAAAGATGGGCCCGGCTTGCCCCCGGCCTGCACAGGTTATATGAAGGAGATGATTTCTAAGTTTTTCTGAAGTTCTCCTGCATAGTTGTCAAGTATACTTGGAGTTGTATATAGTAGTCAGAGGATTGTAAATGTTCAGTCCTCTGGGAATTATGTGTTTCTTACATAGGCTTAGAAAATATCTGTCGCTGTTGAGTTTGGCTTCTTGCTTCACATTCTGAAGTTTCCATTTCAAAAATCCATTACCAGATTTAATATTAGACTTTAGGAAGTGGCACTGAATTCATCAATGCTTGAACAAGAGTAGTCTGTTCTTTGAGGAGAGCATTTTTTAAGCACAACAATTCTCAAATTCAAATGTACGACAAAGAACAATAGGAAACTTCACCTAAACTAAGACACAGCTCAGTAAGACACAGTGATAATACACACAACTTCGTCTAATTTAAAATTCAATATAATAAACCAAAAAGACAACAGAAAGCCTTTGCACAAGTCTTACATACTCCTGAGGGCAAAGTGTCTCCTTACAGCCAGGGATTCAGAAAGTCCTTCTGGGGAATCTGCAGGTGGTCTTAGGTGTTGGATTGGAGATTCCATAGTCCTCATCTCTCCCTGCACTTTTATAGGCAAATCTGTACCTCCTTCTCTCCCTTGGGTGCCTTGACCACAGTCATGTATAGCATGCCCCTCACATATAGGATGCCCTCATGTATAGCACACCTCTCATGCATTCAGTGTATTTCAGTCTCTTACCTCTTACAGGTTCTGCTTTGAAATGTATGTAATCCTCTGCTTTCTTTGGTCACACCAGCCCAAGTAGTCTGGGACCCTCCCCTGTTCCTTTAGCTCTGTCTCCCACATACACATTTGATGATTCTGCCAGATCTTTGCCAACAATCCCCTCCTTGATGGCCCTCCTAGAGGAGCAATCACTCTTATGTTTAGGCTCAGGTATGGTAGAGGGTTGAGGCCTATCCAACTCAATGCCTGGTGCAGGGGTTGGCAACCCCTGATGTGCATGCTGAGCATGGCACACAAGGACATTTTGCTCAGCATGCCACGGCCAGCCCCGGCTCTGGGTAGCTGCTGCCAGCGACGGAGCCCAGGCTGCTTCCAGCAGGGCTTGCAACATCCCAGCTGCCTGTTGGGAGCAGCCCGGGCTCCTGGCTGGCAGCAGCTACCTAGAGCTGGGGCTGGCTGGAGCCCCAGCATCAGCTCTGTACCAGCGCATGCATGCGCACCTCAGAGCAGGCAGTGGGCGAGGGGCCTGAGGCAGTGCAACCCCAGTCTCTCCCCCACTCCCAGCACAGAGCTGGTGACTGAGCTCTGAAGCCTGGCGCAGCTGTTTGTAGCCAGCCTGAGCTCTGTGCAGTTGCAGCAAGCAGCGTGCAGGCTGCAAACAGCTGTGCTGGGCTCTACAGCTCTGGCATCAGCTCCATGCTGGCAGGGGACTGCATGCACACCTCGGGGCAGACAGCAGAGCAGTGTAGCCTGCCCTGAGGTGCCTGTGCAGTCGCTGCCAGCATGGAGCTGATGCCGGAGCTGTGGAGCCTGACACAGCTGTTTGCAGCCTCCCTGCTGCAGCCAGCCTGGCTCAGGGTAGCTGCTGCCAGCTGGGAGCCTGGGCTGCTCCCAGCAGGTAGCTGGGACGCTGCAAGCCCTGCTGGGAGCAGCCCAGGCTCCAGCAGCTTCCCAGATCTGGGGTAGCTGCTGACAGCCACAGAGCCTGGGCTGGGGGACAAGGGGCAGCAGGGCTGGGGGGCAGGGGCTTTGGCTGGGGGGCAAGGGGCAGCAGGGCTGGGGGGCAGGGGCACAAGCAGGGCATCCTGCCATGTACCCCCTGCCATCATTTTGGTTTTCTGGCATGCCGGCACTCTGGAACCTTCCAAGGTGGGCATTGAGGAGGTTTTTGGCACTCTGGCCAAACAATGTTGCCTACCCCTGGCCTAGTGGGTTGCAGCCACCAGCGAATCAACTGTTTCTTGTTCTTGATAGCACTCTCACCATTCTCATCCATTCTTGCCCTGGCCCCCATTATGACTGTTACCATTTTATGGCACAGGTCTGGTACTGGGTGCCACAAGCTCCACTTCCTCTATGCCTAATGGGTTGCAACCATTAGTGGAGTCTGATCCTCTTTGTGGTAGTCTCGTCACCTCAACCCAGTCTTTCCCCAGCCACTATCCTTTGCTCAGGAGGGTTTCTTTACTAGCCATTAAAATTTTCAGGTGATTACATAAATGACACACATAACATAACACTACAAGTACAGCTATAGCCAATAACGTTTAAGCTAAAACTTAAAATAAATATGCTACCCCCCCAAAAAAAAACCAGAAAAGAAACTCAAACAATATTACTATCTTTCTGTTTCTTTTCCTTTCATAATAACAAGACATGTTGTTTATTCATTTGTTGCTTCCATTGTTTTACAGATGGATATAACCAAAGCATAATACAAATAATAATAATTTAAATCAATAGTACAATGATCAGGGGGTGAGTAATAATGTGAATAAGTCCTTGGTTGAAGTTCCAAAGGGTCAGTTTATCTCACCAGTTGTCTGTGGTACTTTCTTTGACGCTACCACTCAGTTCTTTGAGCTGCTTGTTTTTTCAATCCATAAGCATACCTACAACTGTTCCTTCTTGTTACCACTATAATCTCAATCTTCATCACAGGTAGTTGCTGAATCCCTGGCTGGGCCATCCCTCCAGGATTGTTGAACCACGCCTGAAACATAGTTGATAATGGGGTCTTCACTCCTCATTAATTTCCTTTCTAGGCCTTTAATTGTGAAGAGCGAAACCATTTTTGCTTATGTTTGGAAAGTCGATATATTTCTACTTGATACACGGGTGCCATGAATATTTTTCCTTTGTAATTTTGCACTGCCAACATTAATAGTTTGAAGTCCAATTTTTCCCAATTTTTCCCAATTCAAATTTGTGCTGCTACTTTATGTTACAGTGCATGCCCCTGCTCATGCAGTTTGCACTGGGACACATTGTCCTACTGCTGTCCTACTGCTTCATGTTCTGCGGGGGGGTGCTGGCTGGTGCACAGTGTGCATCAGTGCAGGGCTAGCTGGCAGGCAGCCACCACGCTGAGGTACCCTGTGCCCCATCCAGCTGGGGAGCAGCAGTGGAGACGGGGATCAGGCAGCAAGGCTCCACAGAGCCCCTGAACAGAGGCATGCAGAGACAGAGGAGCAGCCAGCCCAGGGCTGCCTGATCCCCCATGTCAAGGCACATTGCACCCCAGCAAGCAGGGAGCAGCTGGCTGGGGTGCAGCATGGCTCAGCACTGGGGTTCTGCAGTGTATGGAGACAGTGGAGCACGCAGCTCTGGGCTGTTTGCTCTTCTGTCTCCGTGTTTGTCCTGGTACATGGCACTTTGGTGTGCTTTATGCCACTTTTTTTTCCCCAGGGGTGTTATTTGCTACCTGGAAATCCTGGTAGCAAATTTTTCACCAGCACTGTTAATAGCAGCACCATGCACGGTTTAACATGCAACACGTGCAGCTTGTGGTGCCACAAAGAGGTTTACGGCACCACAAACCACACGTGCCTGCACAACTGGATCTGGTCCAAGTGTGACAGACAGCAGTTGGACTTTATCTTGCTCTAAGCTTCTAGGATTTAAGGTAAGATGATGCATATGTTAACCTGAGCATCCTAACGTAAACAACAGTGCAAGTGACTAACAGCGAAATATTGTCAGAAACATTTGTGCCAATTACATTATTAAAGATGGAATGTCAGGCACGTGTCTGCATTACCTACTCATTTAAAACTTTTCCTGTTGTTGATCCTTTCTAGCAGCAATTTTTTCCAATTGCTGCTTCTGTGCTTGGAGACACTAGACCTGAAGAACAGGTAGAAAAAGATTCTGTAAGATGGTTTACATAGCTATATCCTCAAAGGGGTCTGCTGTTTAAAGCTTAGTAGAGCACATTCCATAGCTAGAGGATATAGACCATCTCAAGGGTTTCTGCGGTTGTTTAATTCCTTGAAATAAACTGTTCCTTCCACCTCAAGCAGGAAAAAAAATGCATATTTGCTTGCCAAAGCTGTGCAAATATATTCATCCAAATGAAGCTGCTCAATTATGTAAAAGACAAAATGTTTAAGAAGTAAGAGGTAGATGAAGGGAAAAGGGACAGGTTTATTTTTTCTGTGATCATTTTTGCTTAGCTGCACATTTGCAAGGAAAAATCGGCTGTGGAGGGAATGCAAAAGCAGGGAATAGCTTTTCCTTTCTTGTTTGAAGTAGAACTTGTAGTGTTGAAAACCAAAACATTTCCTGGAGTATATGATTTCTCCAACTGTAGGTTGAAATAGAATTTTAGGATAACCTTTGGTAACTAAACACAAGTTTGGGATTTATGTAGCAGTACTGTATGTCCTTCCAAACATTATATATTAAATATGAAACATATGCCAAATTAAAATAAAACAAATTATTAATAATGATAAAAATTTATTATGCACTGTACAAAATATTTTCATCAGTGGTTATGTTCTGGTTATCAGTGATCCCTTGTACTTACATATCATGTACAGGCGAATGCTCAAAGGACTTTGGAGAGGGTCAGACATATGATTTTCTAAGGATTCCCAATGTAATTGACTTATCTTGTATAAAAATTAGATGTTATGGGCCTTCTGTGTTTTAGAAGTAGAAAATACCTTCTTACTTATAGTTGCCAACAGTTAAATAGTTTTGGCAAAGAGTCATTCTACAAATAACCCATCCCTGTGTGTGTTCTCATCTGTTGGAGGAACCTATGTGCATTCTGGTGAATATAGAATAATTTTTTTCAGTCTTTTTTTTCTGCCTTATTATTTAACTCTTATGATGATGTGGGGTAAGCTTTGCAAACAGACGATGTATCTCTTTCTCCTACACTTAGGCAAGTACTGTAAAATAAAATAAAGAAACATAACTAGATTAAGGGTATGTACAGATATTGCAGTTACATTGGTTTAAATGATTGATCTAAACCTGTAACCATACAGAAGTTCGGTGCACATAGGCTGGTTTAAGAACGGTGCAAGTGGTCTATGTTGGACCTGGTTCAAGGTACACTCCAATCAGATCAATTTAGGTTAGACCAACACATCAAACTTCTGTATTGGTTCCCTATCAGTTTAAGTTACTGCCCTCCTGCATCCCAGCTTCCTGTGCAGCCCCCACTACCCCTCCCTTGCAGGGAGGCATGCTAGTACTCAGCCTGCACTTGGCTGCTCTGGCTGAGTGACCAGTGGGCCCTGCTCCTAAGCCCTCCCAGCACACAGCCAGCACATCCCCTCTCCCCAACCCTGCCTCCTGCCTCTGGCCATTTGTCAGCTGCTGCAGACAGACAATGGGGGTGGGGGGCAGGGAAGAGAGGTGTCTGTGTACCCTGCATGAGCTCCAGGACCTGAGCACCTGAGTTCCTGGGCCATGTCCCTGCACCCCATCATGAAGCATCCCATGATGTACATACAGACCTGACACTGAGCCCAGGAGACCCCCTGTGCTCAGGCACAGTCCCACAGACTCTGATCCTGGCTCCTGCACATCCAGCCAGGGACCCCCAGTTTCCTGTGCTTGGGTACAGCCCCAAAGACACCTACCCTGGCTCCCACACACCATATCTCAGTGGCCAGAGCCAGATACCCTGCCACCTAGACCCCAGCTTGGACCCCCCTTCCTCCCCCAAGCAGGAGCCAGTGTGAACAGCTTGCCTCTGGTGGCTGAGGCAGTGGGAGGCAGAACATCAGGATTAGGCCTGCAATGAGGCAACCATATGACCTCTCTACCTCAGCAACTGCCAGCAGGTACCCAGGCCATGTGCACGTACGTTGTTTTTTTGGTCCTGGAGTACTAGGGTAGGGGTGGGGAGTGTGACTGAGCATCCAAGCCAGAGCAAGCAAGAAGATGCCCCTGGAAACTTCAGGAGAAGGTTGGGCATGTCCAGTTGCCTTGGTGTTGCAGGTAGAGGATACTGGAAATTTCCAGGTTGGGCTGTAGGGTGTTGCCAGAGTCTTGGGGTGTCAGCTGGAAGCCCCTGGAAAGTTTAAGGTTATGGGGGTAGCCTGACCAGTGGAGCCCCAGTCACTCTGGAGCAGGAGCCACACCTAGCTGCAGTGAGAGGGAGAGCCATGCACCAGGACCTGCACCTATACCCGTCCACTGCTTCTTCCATCCACCTCTTCACAGCCTCACCCATCCAGGATTGCTGAGACGCAGACCCATGGATGAACCCATCTCATCCTCCTCCACTATCCAACCCCAGTCAAACAACTGAGACAATGGGGAGATGAGGGATCTCCCATTTGTAAGAGAAGCTCAGGTTGAGATGTGGGTGAAGCAGATGATGCCTGCACAGCAACAGAGAAGTAGCTGTTGTGGTTGATGAACACCTGGGCAACCTTTGTCAGGCAGAGGATGGGGATGTGGGTCCCATCCACAGCCCCCATACAGTTGAGGTGGCCCATGTAGTGGAAGCTGGTGGCCAAGTACTGTGGGTTGATGAGGCAGATAAAATGGCTGGCCAGGATGTTTTGGATAACCAGGCACACTTCTGAGATAGCCTTTCTGGCTGTGGACTTGTCCTCGCCAAACTGGTTGGTGATGCAGTGGAGGCTGCTGAGGGGAGCCAGCTTCATGATGGTGATGGCCACCTGCTTCAGCTGACCTCCTGGTGTGTGATGTGGGGGCCCAGCTGGGCAACAGTGTCCATGAAAGTGGCCATGTGTATGTGCACTGCTTGTTCCAGGTGTCCAGGATGCACTGCTTGTTCCAGGCATCCAGGACAATCCACCCCCACCAGTTGCTGCTTGTGGTATGAGCCCAGAATTGGCACTCAATGGTCTGGAGGTGATGCCAGAGAACCCCAGCATCCATGGTATCCTGGGTGACCTTACCCTCATTTGCCATGCGAAAGTCAGTTGCCCAGTCCAGAAAGCTTGGTGGACAAAGGGTGCGATAGATTGCCCCATGTGGGATGTCCAGCTACTAGCTTGGGGGCACACAGCCACATCCCATGGAGACCAGATGCCCCATCATGTCCAGGTAGATGCACATCATGTCCCACAGGGTCTAGTGAGAGTTGTGCAGGACAACAAGCACGACATGCTGCAGCTCCTGAGTCTGTGTACTTGGGTGCAGGCAGCAAGACTCCATGGCAGGGTGTGAGCAGGCTAGGACATGGACACATGTGCAATTCCCATGGAAGGCACTCACTCAGGGGGGTTTCTGGAAGCTTACAGGATAAGCTGCAGTGATGTCAGAGGGTTGAGAATATGCTCGTCTGTTCCTGGAAGACAATCAGGGTTGGCCTGGGATTTTGGCTGTGCTAAGCAGTCTCCAGTAGCCTAGAGAGCCTGCAGGACAGGCTGGGAGGCATGCAAGAGCACCCCCAAGTTGCACCCTTTAGCCAGTGCAAGATACTGTTTGCTACTGATTTAAACTAGGCCACTTATAGAAAACTGCCTAACTTAGCTTGATTCCTCCTCAGGCTTTTTGAACATCGTAATGAAGCCTAAAATAAGCTACCTAAAAATTGTTTGTTTATTATCTAATTTCATTTTTTACTTTAATTTTATATCCTTCCATATCTGATCTTTTCTATCTCTGCTTCGATCTTTTTAGTTATTTCTTTCCTAATAACCTCTCACTTTTCACTGAAAAGTATTTAATCAACTGCTCCTTTTTTTCCTTTCTTACATATTCACATTGTGCTTCATTGTTGTTGATCTCTCCTATGCTATATTGGCCCAATACTTACTGGCCCCCTTCTTTTCTTTCTGTCATGTTTGCTGATAACATTTTCATTTCTGTCTTACAGCTCAGGGTTTTCTAGCTTTGGGACAGCTTGGGACCACATGCTGCACAGACTGCAATCCTTGGGGGCCAAATGAGGCTTGGCTACTTATTCCACAGGTGGGCACTCTCCACATCCCCCTCCCCACCTTGGGCAACCTCGCCTGCTCCCCCACCTCCTGGCTTTGCATAGGGCATGTGTAGCACACCCTCCCCTCCCCACCCACAGGCTCACTTGCAGTGCAGCCTGGCTCCTGTGTTTTTCACATGCAGCAAGCCAGCCTCCCCCCTCCCCTTTGTGCATGGAGCCTGGACACTTTGACCGTGCCCCACCCCTCCTGCCACACCACTGTGTGCATAGCTCAGATGCTGCACTGCTCTACCTCCAGGAGGCTGGGGGAGGAAGTGAGGCAGGAATTAGAAGCTGTGAAGGATGGGGGAGAACCCGGCTGTGGTTCTAGCAATAAGCTCAGGAAAGGTGCTCAGACAACTGAAGGCTGTTGCCTGATTCTGGGTATTGAGTTTGCAAGTGGGTCTGTTGCCCTGAGGAGCTGCTTGAATAGCAATCTCTTCCTATGTCCCTCAACATTTTCTGAGATCATACCTGAACATGGAAAGATTCCTAGACATGGATTTCATGAATCCCAAAAATTATCAAATTGAGCGCCAGATAGGAGTGCCAGGACTAACTTGGAAAAAGCATATCAAAGATTTTTGTTCAGAAACTTTTATTTTGAAATGAAAGATTAAATTAACTTTGACATTTCCAAAACTGAAATGCTCAGTATATATACGTGTGTGTTTGTGTGTGTGGCATCTACAGTTTTTCGGTTTTCAGGCCTCAAAGACCAGCTTTGGCAACAGCAGTGTTTCTTAAACTTAATTTGGTTTAATGTTACAGAACATGCAGAACACAGTAGCAAAAAGCTAACTTTTTCTTTTGTGGTTTTTCCATCTTCATTATAGTTAAGATTCCTTTGCTAGTCATGGCCCAGCCCTAAATACATGTAAAAAAGACCCACAAGTGTGATTCATGTGGTAGTATCTCTGAATTCATGACTATGCGGCATGGCTCCAGTTTCAGGTCATGTTTATGAAAAACAGCACAGTAATAAAAGGTAGAACTGACCTCCTGTGCCCTGGATTCCATTATTTACTGGAATTTAAAGATCTCATTACAATGTTATGTATGCACAAATAAATTAAATGCCTTGTATGAAAGTTAATAGCTAGTCCAATGCTAGAAATCCCAAAGAAGGGCAAAGGGCATTATTGGATTTGGTTGTTGTTGCTTCTTTCTAGGTTCTGTGTTACTTGATGCTAGTAGCATAGCTGAGGGAAGGAGACTGGGCACAATCCCTGGGTGCTGAACTGGGCATGGCCACAAAAATATTAGCCACTGTATTGTTGGTCCAGCCCCTGCCAACTGAAGCCAATGACACTGTCCTGTGCACTGCCACTGCTTCCCAGGGCACAGCAGTACCCAGGTATGGCTCTGCTTGGTGCTGTAACTTAAGGAGACTGAGCCATTAATTTCACTGCCTGGTGCATTTTTATTTCCTATACTCTTACGAAATTATATAGAACCCCAAACTCTTGGAATGGCAATCAGTTTCTTTGTTACCAGATGGTAATAAACAGATTTGCTTTCTCACCTCTAAGAAAACAACATCTAATTGTATTTGTGTGTATGTGCACGCATGCATGCGCACACACACACACGTGCACATGCATGTTCTCATATCCTGAGAATGCAGATGTAACTGGATACATATACACGCTGCAGTATGTCCCTGTTCAGTAGAGACACCTATAACTGGGGGTCTACCCAACTCAAGGTGGTGGCTGGCCGATTTCATGGACAGATTTCACAGATTTCACAGACATTAGGGCTGGAAAAGACCTCAGGAGATTATCGAGTCCAGCCCTCTGCCCCAGGGGCAGGAAGTCAGCTGGGATCACAGGATCCCAGCAAGATAAACATCCAAATTTTTTTCTTGAAGGCAGTCAGAGTACGTGCTTGAACCACCTCCAATGGCAGGCTATTCCAGACCGTGGGGGCTCGGACAGTAAAGAAATTCTTCCTTATGTCCAGCCTGAAATGGTCTTGCAGGAGTTTATAACTGTTCGACCTTGTCATCCGTTGGGGCGCTCTGGTGAACAATTGTTCCCCCAGATCCTGGTGAACACCCCTGATAAACTTCTAGGTGGCCATCAGATCACCCCTGAGCCT
This sequence comes from Alligator mississippiensis, assembly GCF_030867095.1. Lineage (NCBI taxonomy): Eukaryota > Metazoa > Chordata > Crocodylia > Alligatoridae > Alligator > Alligator mississippiensis. The sequence continues at coordinate 243,190,802 of NC_081825.1, read as the reverse complement.
ACACTTTTCCAGGCTGAAGAGTCCCATGGCTCTCAGCCTGTCATCGTAAGGTCTGTTTTCCTGACCTCTGATCATGCACGTGGCTCTTCTCTGTACCCTCTCAAGCTTCTCCACATCCTTTTTGAATTGTGGAGTCCAAAACTGGACACAGTACTCCAGTTGGAGCCCCACCAAAGCCGAGTACAACGGGAGATGATGTCCCGGGATTTGCTTGAAAAGCATCTATGGATGCAAGCCAGCATTTTGCTCACTTTACTAGCCACAGCATCACATTGAAGGCTCATGTTCATCTTGTGGTCAGTCATGACCCCCAAGTCCCTGTCATCCATAGTGCTAGCCAGCGTAGCACTGCAGAGCTTATAAGCATGATGCAGATTTTTCTTCCCAGGGTGGAGAACCTTGCATTTTTCAGGGTTAAACACCATCAGGTTCTCATCCACCCATTTTCTGAGCCTGTCAGGTCAGCCTGGATCGCCCTCCTGTCCTCAGGTGTGGATGCTTTACCTCAGAGTTCGGTATCATTGGCGAACTTGGCCAGTCCACCTCTGACTCCATTGTCCACATCATTAATGAAGACGTTGAACAATATAGGCGCAAGGACAGAGCCTTGAGGGTCCCCACTGGTCACAGGGCACCACAACGATTGACTTCCATCAACCAACCGCCCTCTGGGTCCGATCATGGAGCCAATTCCCCAGCCAGTGGATCATAGTGGACCCAAGGCTGCAGTTGGCCAGTTTTGCCAAGAGGTGATCATGGGATACCAGATCAAAGGCTTTTTTGAAGTCAAGGTATACAGCATCAATCTCCTCTCCCTTGTCCAGGTGATAGGTCACCTGGTCATAAAAGGAAATGAGATTGGTCAAGACCCACCCACAACAAACCCATGCTGGCTATCCCTCAGGATGTTGCCATCGGCCAGTCCGTTGAGGATGGCCTCTTTGATGATTTTTTCTAAGACCTTCCTCAGGATAGAGGTCAGGCTGATGGGCCTGTAGTTTGCCGGATCCACTTTCCTCCCTTTCTTGAGGATAGGTACCACATTGGCTTTCTTCCAATCTTTAGGCACTTCACCAGAGTGCCAGGAGTTCTCGAAGATCCATGCCAGGGGCTGGGCTATGATGCTATCCAGCTCCTTGAGTACCCTGGGGTGTAAACCGTCTGGGCCAGCTGACTTGAAGGTGTCCAGCCTCTCAAGGTGTTCCTTCACGAGGTCAGCATTGATGGAGGGTGACCATAATTTTCACAAGCTGAGGGGCTCCAGTGTCCCTGCCTCCCACTGCTGATTCATGGAGAGGGCTGTCTATCATGTGGCCCCACCCCTGACTGCTGATCAGCTGAGCAGACTGTCCATCATGTGGTCCCATCCCTCACTGCTGACTGGTGGAAAAGGGTGAGGCTGCATGACAGGCAGCTCTCTCAGCCAATCAGTGATGAGGAGTGAGGGTGGCAGCCATCTTTCCTGCTTGCTTTCCTGCTAGCAGCCCCCTTCATGCTGGCTTCCAGTGGGGAGTCAGCATTTTATTTTTAGTAAGTTTTTTTTCCCCCTGTGGATTTCATGATTTTCATGAAATCCATTAAATCACAATTTGAGCAGATCCCTACCTATGACCCTATCACCTACGGGAATGTAGAACTGTGATGTTGCAGATTATGCAAAGAAAATATTTTGGAGTGCCTGTTGTGACATACCTTGGCCCCAGATGCAGCCTGGGTGCACCTGTAAGAAACACTCCTGAGGTGCCGTAACACCTTTAGGATGTCCTTCTGTATCAAACTCACCTCTGGTGTCTGACCACTGAGAACCAGTTGAGGTGCACCAGAGGCTAAATCTTTGTCTCAGCCCTACCTATCTCACTTAGGCTTTCCCAATTTTGGATTTTGTCAGCTAAAAGAACCACACCTTTTTCTGGTCATGTGCTCAGGAAAGATAGATTCCCCGTTTCCATAGAATGAGCAAGCCTGTATCATTAGTACTCTGGAATCACAAGTATCACCACCAACAAGTGGCTTGTAGAAGGATAATGAAAAGGATTTATTATAAAAAACAAAAACAAACAGAAGAGATCGGTAACCAGATGTTGAGATACAGGCAGAGATACAAGAAAAACAAAAGCAAACAATGTCAGAACAATAACCTGTTCTAACTCTGAATTTTAAATCCAAGGAAGCAGTCCCTAGCCAACTTAAACAGGTTAAAAAGCAGTTTCTGTTTTGGATCGGTCACAGTCTCCTGCAGTTTCCCTTGCTAGCTCGCTTTACTCACCCTCTGTGGGTGAGTAACCACAGTCCCCTTGTTACCAAGAAGACTGAAGACATATTCATGGTATGGATGCAGGCTTAAGTAGAGTTGCCCCTCTCTTCATTAACATATGTCACATTCAATTTGAGGGGGCTCACACTATGCCAGTAATTTCCTACTCCCCAAAGGTGCATGTTTGCTAAAGCAAAAATCTTTTCTGATCTAATTAAGACTGGAAGCATATATGCATCCTTTCAGACATGGAGGTTTACTCATCCAGTATATAGTCTCTCCTAATTACCCTTAATAGGAAATGTCCCTATTTCAAGCTGTTACTTCATGCTAGAGTTAGGTTTTGGAGACAACATTTGGGTGCCCAAAACTTCTATGGACAAAGATTCATCAAGCCATATGCTTCTCATTTGTGGAATCCTCTTAAAATAATAAATGATGGGGGTTTGACATAGATGTCCATCTCTCCCTCTCCACGTCAAACAAAGATTGAGGCTGTAAGCTTTATTTTTAAACCTTATGATGCCCTGAATAAAGTGTTATAGAAGCAGACAGTGGTAGGTGGTTATAAATTAGTCATACAAAGTAGGGTATTGTCTAAGTGGATTTAAACTTCAAGATTGTCCCCTCTAAATAAGCTGTAGTTAGGAGATATGTGTAGGCTTACCACATTATACACAATTTCCACTTGGCTCAGTTGTGTTTCCATAGTAATAAGTGCATGTCATTAATTATTAGTTTGTTACTATGGATACTGAATTTTGGTATTTTTTCTTCATTATTAATATCCTGAAGTATAAAGAAGCATTGAAGACTTTATTTTCCAAGAGTCTCCATTGGCTGTTAGAAAATGTTAATAAAAATCATATATTTGATTAGATCACAGCTGATTTTAGAATGTATTTGTTTAACTGTATATGAAGTAGACTGTTCATTACACTAAAATCTTGGTTTCAAATCCTGGATGGGGGCTTTGCTTGAGTAAAGATAGAGTTTTAAATATTATAATGCATAGCTCTTTAGGAATTCTGTATTTGGCCCCTGGAAAAAATTCATCATGGGGCAGGACACCTAGTTTCTGTGGGATGGAAAACCAAACCCCCAAATCGGCTGTATTTGAATCTGCCAAACTCTGTGTTTGGGTGGGCAGGCCTATGCCTATGGCATCATGGCAAATTAAATAGAGACTGGATTCTTCCTTCTCTGCCAGCTTCAGAAATGTCCATGATCTTAAGACCTCATTTTACAGACTTAGCTTTGGCGATGCATACACCCCTTGAGAGAAGCGCCGCTGCTGACACCTCCCTGCTCCTCACTGCTGGTGGTCTCTGTGAGCAGTCACCAATTGCCACTGGCCCCCATTGCTGCTGCCGGCAGTGTCTGCAGGTGGTCGCCGACCACTGGTTGGGTGTGAGAAACAGAAATTTGATCTTTCCTGTCTTTGTCTATGCCTATTTCAGTATTATCCAGTGCATAAAGGGTCAAAAGGGGAGCACATAAACAGTGGAAACAAGGTGAGATCACTAAAGATGAATATACCTCCTCTGCTCGTGCTTGTAGGGAGGCAGTTAGACGGGCCAAAGCTACCATGGAGCTGAAGATGGTATCCCAAGTAAAGGACAACAAGAAATTGTTTTTTAGATATATAGGGAATAAAAGGAAGGCCCAGGGAGGAATAGGACCCCTGCTAAATGGGCAGAAACAATTGATGACGGACAGGGGGGACAAGGCTGAACTCCTCAACGAGTTTTTGCCTCAGTGTTCCTAAGTGAGGGGCACGACAAGTCTCTCACTGGGGTTGTAGAGAGACAGCAGCAAGGCGCCAGACTTCCATGTGTAGACCCTGGGATGGTGCAGAGTCACTTGGAAGAACTGGATGCCTTTAAGTTGGCAGGCCTGGATGAGCTCCATCTGAGGGTGCTGAAGGCACTGGCCGACATCATTGCAGAGCCACTGGCGGGAATATCTGAACGCTCGTGGCGCACGGGCCAAGTCCCGGAGGACTGGAAAAGGGCCAATGTGGTCCCCATTTTCAAGAAGGGGAGGAAGGAGGACCTGGGCAACTATAGGCCAGTCAGTCTCACCTCCATCCTTGGTAAAGTCTTTGAAAAAATTATCAAGGCTCACGTTTGCGAGAGCCCGGCAGGACAAATTATGCTGAGGGGAAACCAGCACGGGTTCGTGACAGGCAGATCGTGCCTGACTAATCTAGTCTCTTTTTACGACCAGGTTACGAAACGCCTGGACACAGGAGGAGGGGTGGATGTCATATACTTAGACTTCAGGAAGGCCTTCGATACGGTATTCCACCCCATACTGGTGAACAAGTTAAGAGGCTGTGACTTGGATGACTACACAGTCCGGTGGGTGGCGAATTGGCTAGAGGGTCGCACCCAGAGAGTCGTGGTGGATGGGTCGGTTTCGACCTGGAAGGGTGTGGGCAGTGGGGTCCCGCAGGACTCGGTCCTTGGACCGATACTCTTTAATGTCTTCATCAGCGACTTGGACGAGGGAGTGAAATGTACTCTGTCCAAGTTTGCAGATGACACAAAGCTATGGGGAGAAGTGGACACGCCGGAGGGCAGGGAACAGCTGCAAGCAGATCTGGACAGGTTAGACAAGTGGGCAGAAAACAACAGAATGCAATTCAACAAGGAGAAATGCAAAGTGCTGCACCTAGGGAGGAAAAATGTCCAGCACACCTACAGCCTAGGGAATGACCTGCTGGATGGCACGGAAGTGGAAAGGGATCTTGGAGTCCTAGCGGACACTAAGATGAACATGAGCCGGCAGTGTGACGAAGCCATCAGAAAAGCCAATGGCACTTTATCATGCATCAGCAGATGCATGATGAATAGGTCCAAGGAGGTGATACTTCCCCTCTATCGGGCACTGGTCAGACCGCAGTTGGAGTACTGCATGCAATGCTGGGCGCCGCAATTCAAGAGGGATGTGGATAACCTGGAGAGGGTCCAGAGAAGGGCCACTCGTATGGTTAAGGGCCTGCAGACCAAGCCCTATGAGGAGAGACTAGAGAAACTGGGCCTTTTCAGCCTCTGCAAGAGAAGGTTGAGAGGCGACCTTGTGGCTACCTATAAGTTCATCACGGGGGCACAGAAGGGAATTGGTGAGTATTTATTCACCAAGGCGCCCCCAGGGGTTACAAGAAACAATGACCACAAGCTAGCAGAGAGCAGATTTAGATTGGACATTAGGAAGAACTTCTTCACAGTTCGAGTGGCCAAGGTCTGGAACGGGCTCCCAAGAGAGGTGGTGCTCTCCCCTACCCTGGGGGTCTTCAAGAGGAGGTTAGATAAGCATCTAGATGGGGTCATCTAGACCCAGCACTCTTTCCTGCTTATGCAGGGGGTCGGACTCGATGATCTATTGAGGTCCCTTCCGACCCTAACATCTATGAATCTATGAATCTATAATATAGCTTTATTTCCCAATCACTGTCTTCAAGAGTCTTTTTTTTAACAGTTCATTTCCCCTTTCTCCTAATTGAAATGATCATTAGGCCTTGTGCTGTAAAGTGTACTATGTATTTCCTGAGAATTACTTCATGTTTTTAATTGTCACTACATCCAGTAGGGCATGTAGGTGGTTTAGATGCTTGTAGTCATTCATGGGATCTAGTGCTTTATGACTTGCTTGTCTGCTATGCATTTCTGGCCTCAACTCCCTTGTATATCTTCTGAAAGTTTAATCTTTCATTTATACTGCATTTTATTTCAATACAAATACTATACTGTATATATGTATGGTCTGACCAAAAAGGAATTTGGATCTCTTAACCCCCAAAGCAACCACTAACTGAAGCTCTGCCTTTGGTGGGAGTTGCGGATATTTAGCATTTTGTGAGTGCAAACTCAAAATGACAACTAGCAGATAGACCATGCTGAAATATAATATGCACTACAGTATATAAAGCATTATGATTTAAGAGGAGTTTTGCTTTGCTTGAGATCTTCCTGAACATTAAAAAAAAATTGAAATCACAGTTCTACATGGTACATATTAAATAACTATATACACAAATAATTCAGGCAACTTCAAAGAAAAGTTTTGTCTAGCTGGGCAATGATCAAGGGAATGAGTAGGTAAGGTTTCTAATTTTATCCAGATCTATTCACCGATCCTCACTTGTAGCTGCTACAAATGATGCACTCTATTTAGGTCAGCATTTACATCATTGGCAGCTACCCACCTTTTCCTGGACTTAAATTTCCATTTCTGACAGTACCTTAACCTTGATGAGCTAAAATATTCCTCTGTTCCACAGAAAAAAAACAAACATTCCTGAATCGACAAAATAACATTCCTGACTTCCAAATGCTTTATGGCCCATAAAAGAAAGTAGACTATTCACTGATAAAACTGAGTACTCAAAGCATATGGTATTGGAAAAAAGTGAGAAAATGATCCACATTGTAATAAATTTTAACTTGTTGCCACTGTTACTATATTAATTTAAAATGTAATACGCAAAACAAAAAGTAGAGGTGGCTGCAAAGGGAAATTGGAGATTTTCAGACCTCCATCTTGCAATTGGTTTAGAATAGATGAAGGGATTCACTCCTACAGAGCTGTGACTGAATTTTGGGACCTTATTTTGTCTCTTGAATAAAAATGTGTGCCTTTTTTTCCTGAAAATAAATTGAGGTTTCACCCTTACCTGACTCCAACTAGCTTTCCTGCCCTTTCCCCTCCCCTCCCCTCCTGTTGATTCCTATCTTTATATCTTTGATCTACACTTGAGAATTCTCTCCTTTCTGCCCCGTGCAATCTGAGCTCCCCCTCTGGCTACAGTCTCTCTCAACCAAGCAAGTTAGATCCTTTGGAGATTGACTTCTTCATAGTCTGACAACATTGATCCTTAGTTGGCTGGATGCACAGAAAATTGGACAAACCTTTTGAAAATATAATGTGAGACCATTACTTTACTACAGAACACTTTATAAGGCACTGGAACTTACCAGAACGCTATAAAATTCAGCATTTTAGGGATTGTTTAGTGAAAGACATAACCATTTGCAACTCTGGTAAAATATTTGTTGAAGCAGCAGTTAAATTTTATCTCCACAAAATGATCTGAAATTCAAAACAGACAATTTATTTAAATTGATTTATATTTATTCACTTAATTAAAATTAAATTTCTTAAAGCACTGCTGCCACTCATCTCATCTTCTCGCTAAAGTTTTAGACCTATGAGGAGCCTTGCAGGCCAGATGACATGGTTCTTTGCACTAGATGTAGCCTGTGGGCGCGTCCACACGAGCCCACACGTGCCTCTTGCAGCGTCTTAAACTCCTGCCGAGAGTAGAGGCTTTTCCTGCCCCGCTTTTTTTAAGTGCTGGATGGGGGGCAGCCATCAAGGGTTTGGGGGTGCCAGCCGTGGGTGTGGCCAGGTGGGGCAGCCATTGGGGGGCCTGAAGGAGAGGGCGGGGGTGGGGGCTGGCTGTGGCAGCCATTGTGGGGGTGCAGGAGCCGGTGGGGGATGGGGCCAGGCAGGGCAGCAAACTGGCGGGGGCTGGGGGAGCAAGTAGGTGTGGGGCATATGGGCTCTGCAACGGGGATTTGTAGCCCTGTGGGGACCATTTGGGTCCTATTGGGGAGGGGGCTGTAGCCCCTGTGGGGGGCTGCAAAACATATAGGTATTTAAAATTCACTTGATTATGATGATAGAGACACTGGTAGGCTTCCAAATTGCTTTAACACCTGTAGATATATCAATAAAACATTGCCCAAATGATTGCTGTCTCTCTGTTTCTCACTCTCTCTATATAGTGGTCTTTTGTTTTACTTGTGCAGGAACATGGATTTGCGGGTATTTTAGAGAGTGATTTGGGGATTTTTTTTTTATCAGGGATTTTTCAGTTTTCCAATAGGGAACACCAGAATTCCTGCTAGGGAGGCCAGCGGCAGGACCCTGCCTGCTCAGAGCTAGCACCTTGGACCCAGCTGACTGTGGCTGACCTCCTGGCCAAATGGGGCCAGAAGGACATGCTTTGACAGTTCAAAGCAGGCCACCAGACCTGGAACATCTTCTGGGTGATAGCTGCCCAGATGGTTAGGCAGGGGGTCCAAATGGCAGTAGTAATGCACAAAGGCCAACCCTGCAACCGCAGTCCACTGGCAGCTGGCCCAGAGGGGCAGATGCCTGTACTGGCTCTGCAATCCCCACCCGAGTCTGGCAGGTGTGCAGCATAGATTCATAGATTCATAGATGTTAGGGTCGGAAGGGACCTCAATAGATCATCAAGTCCGACCCCCTGCATAAGCAGGAAAGAGTGCTGGGTCTAGATGACCCCAGCTAGATGCTTATCTAACCTCCTCTTGAAGACCCCCAGGGTAGGGGAGAGCACCACCTCCCTTGGGAGCCCGTTCCAGACCTTGGCCACTCGAACTGTGAAGAAGTTCTTTCTAATGTCCAATCTAAATCTGCTCTCTGCTAGCTTGTGGCCATTGTTTCTTGTAACCCCTGGGGGCGCCTTGGTGAATAAATACTCACCAATTTCCTTCTGTGCCCCCATGATGAACTTATAGGTAGCCACAAGGTCGCCTCTCAACCTTCTCTTGCGGAGGCTGAAAAGGCCCAGTTTCTCTAGTCTCTCCTCGTAGGGCTTGGTCTGCAGGCCCTTGACCATACGAGTTGCCCTTCTCTGTACCCTCTCCAGGTTATCCGCATCCTTCTTGAAGTGTGGCGCCCAGAATTGCACGCAGTACTCCAACTGCGGTCTGACCAACGCCCTATAGAGGGGAAGTATCACCTCCCTGGACCTATTCGTCATGCATCTGCTGATGCACGATAAAGTGCCATTGGCTTTTCTGATGGCTTCGTCACACTGCTGGCTCATGTTCATCTTGGAGTCCACTAGGACTCCAAGATCCCTTTCCACCTCTGTGCCACCCAGCAGGTCATTCCCTAGGCTGTAGGTGTGCTGGACATTTTTCCTCCCTAGGTGCAGCACTTTGCATTTCTCCTTGTTGAACTGCATCCTGTTGTTTTCTGCCCACTTGTGCAACCTATCCAGATCTGCCTGCAGCTGTTCCCTGCCCTCCGGCGTGTCCACTTCTCCCCATAGCTTTGTGTCATCTGCAAACTTGGACAGAGTACATTTCACTCCCTCGTCCAAGTCGCTGATGAAGACATTAAAGAGTATCGGTCCAAGGACCGAACCCTGCGGGACCCCACTGCCCACACCCTTCCAGGTCGAGACCGACCCATCTACCACGACTCTTTGGGTGTGGCCCTCTAGCCAATTCGCCACCCACCGGACTGTGCAGTCATCCACATCACAGCCTCTTAACTTGTTCACCAGTATGGGGTGGGATACCATATCGAAGGCCTTCCTGAAGTCTAAGTATACGACATCCACCCCTCCTCCTGTGTCCAGGCGTTTCGTAACCTGGCCATAGAAAGAGACTAGGTTGGTCAGGCACGATCTGCCCGCCACAAACCCATGCTGGTTTCCCCTCAGCATAATTTGCCCTGTCGGGCTCTCACAAATGTGAGCCTTGATAATTTTTTCAAAGACTTTACCAAGGATGGAGGTGAGACTGACCGGCCTATAGTTGCCCGGGTCCTCCTTCCTCCCCTTTTTGAAAATGGGGACCACGTTAGCCCTTTTCCAGTCCTCCGGGACTTGGCCCGTGCGCCACGAGCGTTCGAATATTCCCGCCAGTGGCTCTGCAATGATGTCGGCCAGTGCCTTCAGCACCCTTGGATGGAGCTCATCCGGGCCTGCCGACTTAAAGGCAACCAGTTCTTCCAAGTGACTCTGCACCACCTCAGGATCTACGTATGGAAGTCTGGTGCCTTGCTGCTGCCTCTCTACAACCCCAGTGAGAGACTTGTCGTGCCCCTCACTTAGGAACACTGAGGCAAAGAACTCGTTGAGGAGTTCAGCCTTGTCCCCCCTGTCTGTCACCAATTGTTTCTGCCCATTTAGCAGGGGTCCTATTCCTCCCTGGGCCTTCCTTTTACTCCCTATATATCTAAAAAACAATTTCTTGTTGTCCTTTACTTGGGTTGCCATCCTCAGCTCCATGGTAGCTTTGGCCCGCCTAACTGCCTCCCTACAAGCACGAGCAGAGGAGGTATATTCATCTTTAGTGATCTCACCCTGTTTCCACTTTTTATGTGCTCCCCTTTTGGTTCTTAGGCTGCCCTGGATTTCTCTGGTCAGCCATGGAAGCCTCCTGGCCCCTCTCCCTCTTTTGCCTTGCTCGGGGATCGTTTTGCTTTGTGCCCGAAGGATCGTTTCCTTTAGGCACAGCCACCCTTCTTGGGCTCCCATCCCATCAAAACTCCTACTCTGCAGTGCTTCCTTGACTAATCGCCTGAGTGCATTGAGATCAGCTTTCCTAAAGTCTAGCACTTTCACCCTACTAGTTACCTTACCCACTCGCCGTGTTATGTTGAATTCTATTATAAGGTGATCACTGTCTCCCAAATGGCTACCGATCTGGAGGTCCCTTATCATGTCATCTCCCGTTGCCATTACCAGATCCAGTATGGCATTCCCCCTAGTGGGACCATGCACCTCCTGTGTCAGTTGGAGGTCCTGTACACAGGTTAGAAACCCCCCACTGCCAGGCTGCTACAGTGGGTAAAGGGTGCAGGGAACTCTCAGGGCTGCTTCAGCAGTCCAGCTGGCACAAGGGGTAGTGTCCCCAGGTACCAATTGGCTGGGCCCCAAAAGCTCCTGAGAGTGAGTAGGCCTGAGCTACTTGCCAGGGCAGCTTTTTCTACTGATGGGACCAGGACAGGGCAGCTTTTTATATTTTTGGGGACATCACAGCTGCAGGCCCTGGGCTCCAGCTCCCCCTGGCTGCAGATCCAGAAGGAGCCAGGCAGGGTTATTTTGCCTCAAGTGGCACAATTTGCTGTAGACCAAAGTCCATGTTCGGGCATGTGCAATGAGGCAAAGAGCCATGGCTCAAATTTGCACTGCTTCTATATGAGCTGCTGTAAGCACATGTGCTTGCATGCATGGACATGCCCCATGGGGCCAAATGAATCAGGCACTGCTGCTCCTAATAAAATATACAGTATAATGGAACCTGTAATCTATTGCACAGCTTTATATACAGTAAATTAAAATATCAAACTTCATACAGGTTACCGTCATCAAATTCCTTCAGTTCTGTTAGGTCTAGAGCCCTCCTGATCCAGCACACGGAGGGACAGATTGGAAGAATTGCCCTATTATTTCCCATTATTCTACCCTAAATTTTACTGCCTCAAAGATTTCGGTGCATCTTCTACTCACTTCATTCAAAAGTCACGTACAATTTTTATCAGGACTTTGAATGTAATATCTATAGACATCAGGAAGAACTTCTTTATGGTAAGGGTTGCCTGAATCTGGAATGGGCTTCCAAGGAAGGTGGTGCTCTCCTCTAACTTGGGGGTCTTTAAGAGGAGACTAGACAAGCACCTAGCTGGGGTCATCTGATCCCAGTGCTCTTTCCTGCCTGGGGCAGGGGGTCAGACTCAATGATCTGCTGAGGTCCCTTCCAACCCTGTCTATAAATCTATGAATCACACTGGTATTGCTACATTTTTTGGAGTTAGATATCTACCTGTGTAGGAGGGAAATATGGTAGCACACAATCAGAATGACTGCTTTTATGTCACCTTTTCCCTATGTGACCCCATAATGGCATGGGTTGGATATCACTGACCCTGGCAATCTCCAGTGGCAGAAACAGCTCACAGCCTAATTTCTACTGAGCAAGCATCTCAATGTACAATTGGCTAGCATCTGTCACAGCAGCAGAGAACTGGCTTATTCTTTCTGTTTTGAGTTCAATTATCTGACCCAGGGGAATGAGCCTAATCTTAAAACTGTACTAAACTCATCATGGATTCCCCAGAGGAGCTAGTGTTTGGGACTCCCGGCCTTATACAGGCTCTTGAAGTAAACCCTGTGACCAACCCAGGTGAAGCTTCTAGAGATTTGGACTTTTCTGTCTCTGAGCCTCAAATTATCCTCAGAAGTGTAGGGCTACCTTCTGGGTTAAGTCCTGGAGAAAGTCTCTACCCAAGTTCACCCAAAATCATAAAAAGGGCATTTTTTAGTCATGATCAGCAATACAGCAGATGGAGTCCTTGGGCCACAATGCCAAGGCCAGATGTTTTCTTTCTTCCAGGCCTCTTCTCCTGCCTTTTTCTCTCCCGTTGTCTCTGGGAGTCTCCTTTTCAAGCTACTTTCTTTGCAGTGGGGTTTCTTTGAAGACCCTCCCAGGCACCAGAAACAGCAGGGAGTCGCCAGATGCTAGCAGTAGCATACGTAGGAGTGGGCCAGCAGGGCATTAGCCCCAGGAGCTGACTTAATATGGCCCACTTCCCACACAAATCTACCACAGCAGGGGCAGCCCAGTACTGCCCAGCTGGAGGAGATGGGCAGAGGGGGTCAGAATGACAAACCTCCTTGCCACTGGAAGCACAACTGCGCTTGAGGGGAAAGGGAGAGTGAACGGGGCACCAGGAAAGGCTCCCAGGGAGCCCACGCCACTGCCTGTCCCACTGTTGTAGCAACTGCTGCTGGAGTGAGGACAGCCAGGCAGGTAAGACACCTTTTCCCCCTGCCTGACCCCCCCACCCTTTCTCTCCACTGGTCAGAATAATCCCCCCCCCTCTCTCACATGTGCTCCGGGTGCTGAAAGCGCTTGCTACACTTATGGGCACTAGGGCCTGAATTAAATGAGGCTGTGGTGGGGTTTTGATACAAAGTGGTTCATTGTTTTCCTGATGTCCCATTCCCCAGTAGCTAAGGCACAGCTGTAAACAGAGACCTCCTTTGTGGTGGTCCTGATTTGACCTGCATTGAAATAAGTGGCATAGCCTTTTACACTTTTACCCTTCCAAGATGCATTGCTGCTCCTCTGCCGTTAGGTGGCCAGTGAGAGCACACAGCCTGACATGCTTGTTCCTGGAAGGTGCCACAATAACCTTACACACACACCCCACCATATCCTGGAGTGGGCGCGAGTTGAAGCAGAATACAAATACCTCTATAGGATCCTGGGACAAAAAACTTTCTTCTAGCATCTGTTTACAGCCTTAGGGCACATGGCCCCAGATCTGTGTCATCATACCACCATTAAATCCATTCTTTTTCAGTGCCCAAGCCAATTAAGTAAACAGGCATATAAATTGTTATAACATAAATATCTTTTAACCCAGAAATATGACAAACAGTGCCAAAGTGTGACACTTGTATGTCTTACTGAGATCTAGAAAACATACCGTACTTAGGAGGAGAGGTAGTTGGCTGTGTTTATCTGAAGTCAGGGAGAAGTTAGGGCACGGTGGTACCTTAAAGACTGACTTGTTCAGAAAAGTATAAGTTTTTGTTGGCAACAGCCTACTTCTGCAGATGCTGTTCTATGGCTAGCAGCTGACAAAATAGACTGCCTCCTACAAAACCTTATGTCCTTTTGAATGAAATAGCCTTTTAAGATGCCACCCTCCCTTGCTTTCTGCTTTATTTATTTCAGTTCTCTAGGCAATTTCATTTCATTTTGCCTATTAGCAGCTCATATTTTTTTTCAGCTACTACATAATGAAAACTCTTAAACTCAATGGCATCCATTAGGATGTTGATGTTAATAGGCTTTTACTGGTTTACATCTTTTGTTATTTTTAAAGTGTGGAAAAAAACCTTTTTCCTTTTACTGTTTAATTAGTGTCTTGGCTGTTTCCATGTACTGAAGCAACACTGAGTTACTGGATTTGACTGTGCGATATACAATAGTAGCAGTTATCACAGAGTCCCACAGGAAAGATGCAGCTGCAATACATTTTATTTAGATTAAATTTCTGAGCAGCAGACTGGAAAGAGAAGTTAAGTCATTAGCTATTCTACATCCCTGGGGTACAGATCTTTGTATTCTTATGATATTATCTAGCTATGAAGCAGTATTTCATTAGTGTTAACTCCAATGGATTACAGTCTCTAGATATCTATCTTGAGGAAAGGAGGGAATTTATCCTTTCAGACCAGGTAACATGTGAACCACATAGTACAGTAGTAGCATATTATATATCAATTAGTCTTGGAATCTCAAGTCATTTCATACTCTAGTGTGATAAAAAGCATTTTCCCCCTTTCTACTGTCTTGCTATTATATAGTTTTTCTTTTACTGGGCAAGGAGATCATTATTTTCATTACATATGTGGGTGTGAGGAGAACCAAATTAAATGTGGCCAGTCACTCTTGAGAAGCAATGAGTTTTCGGAAAGCTTTAAATGAGCACTGTCTAATCAGACCTTCAGTACTGGGAAAAAAAAGTCAAATCCTTCTTTCCTTCTCTCACCATTACATCTTTATTCATGTATCTCCTTTGCAATTATTTCTTTTTCAGAAGGTACATTAGTTCAACTAAGAGTCCTGGAGTTCATGCCTGTCCAAAACAGCCACGGTCTTCTATTCAACTTCCCTAATAATAGTTGTTTACTGATACCAAAACTTTTAATGCTTGGTATTTTATGTTCAATTCCTTTTCTCAATTGCTGTTTTCACTCCTTTTTCAAAATAGCAAGTCATAAGAAGTCCGGTCTTGTTTGTTTGAAACTGCCTGCAGCTGTGTGATGTTTTTCCATTTAAGATCATCTGAGAATGAAGAGGATTACTTTCATACAGAACTTACTCTCAAACTAATCTAAGTTTGGCTGGTGATATGCAATGTCAAGTGTTCCCCTGTACTATCCAATTTTAGTGCTTGTATATCAACTTAGTACCCTACCCCATGATGGTCTCAAGCCATTCCTGCTGTAGGGAGAGGTTTTGTTATACTTTTTATGTGGCTGTTTTCACACAAAAGACATAAATCTTAAAAGATTTTTTTTTCTGAGAATGAAAAATAGGCCACCTTTCAGCTTGCTTTCTGTGTCCAAGTGTTGACTACAAAGTGAAACATGACCTCACTTTGTACCATGCATTGGACTAAATGACCTTTATAAGCTTATTTTACAAAGAAACACATTTTCAGTGCTAAAGTAATAGACAGAATCAAGTATAAGGGCATAACATACGTCTGTTCTCATAATGGTTTATATCTTCTGTGAGAAATTCTTTGTTGTTGAAGTTCCTTTTTTATCAGGTCAAAAAGCATGCATTTGTGTATAATAGATATATGATCAAATGGCATATCCATGTATACGGATTTCCATAGCTATGCTAGCCTCAGTATGTATATGTAGAATATGACTATCTAATTCATTTTTCTTATTACTATTTCTCTGCTTTGCTGTGTCATTATCACCAGAAATAATGTCACTTGTCACAAACTTACAGGAAAGATTACCACTGAAAGCACAAACTCACCAGAGTGGAAACATTACACAAACAGTAATTGTAATAAGATCCACATTTTTTTAATTTGGAGGAAAGATCAAAGGCTAGATTGAAAAGAGAGCTACAAAGGAGAGATCGTGATGGCACATAGGATAAAAAGGCTGCAAAATGGAAAGTTGGATGGCAAAAGAATAGGGAACAGAAGGAAGTGGAAGAAAGGAAGATAAAAGAAAAACAGAAGAGGAGAGAGGAAAAGGAAAGCAGAAGGGTTTACTAATTAAAGTAGTGTATTGGAGATAGTAAGGAAAGAGGACAAGGATTCAATCAGGTTCCCATTTTGTCTCTTCTCAAATTACAGATAAAAATATTATGGTCCTGGCTATGAACTTTATGGTTATTTAAGTTCAATATTTTGTTTAAGACAGCCTGAATACAGCTAGAATTACTAGTGGTAAAAGTTACAACTCACTCCATCCACCTAAAGCCAGAGTAATGCAGTTCCTTGTAGGTGAAGCACAAGGGGTTTGAGGAGGTGAGACCTATAATTCTTTTAGGGGTCACTTCTGCCGTACAGCTGATCCGCTGGATATGCATATGTGTGGGTCCTAATCTTTGTTTTCCATCACAGACTATCTGGGGCTCAAGTGGAAACCTTATGCATAGCATGTAGAGAATGCACAGAGGCACCTGCAAGGTACTTCACCATTGATCCTCACCTCATTTCCATTTAGGGATTAAGTGGTGCAAAAGGCTTTGTGCTGCCGCTTTCATCATAGATTTATCTCATTGCAAGCCATTAGAAAGATCCAAAGAAACACAGCATGGATGGCTGCCTTACCTAGTTCCTAGTTAACAACATTACTAGTGGGCATGAAGTTAAGCACATATCTAAGTGCTCTGCTGCATTCTGGACCTCAGTTTACATTGCTTGAGAGAAGAATTGATTAAGATTTGGGAAATTTATTTGCAAGCACATAGAAACAATTTCTGGTTTATATTTATGGACCCTTTTTGAATGCATGAACATATGTAATGTTGTAGTTGCTGGAAAGCTGAGTAATTGTTGGGACAGGTTTGAGCTACATTTCCAGTATAAGGTTGGATATTGTAGATCAGAGATGTCAAGCATACAGCCCATGGAGCTGCAGGATCCAGCCTGTGGACCCTGCTTACAGCATGTGGAGATGGTCTGGCACATGGGATGGACTTGGTACTGTGGGATCTGCTCACAGTACAGGAGATTGGTCCAGGGTGTGAGCTGCATATGACACGTGCCAGACCAACCCTGTGACTGGCTCAGGACCTGGTCTGAATTGGGCCATGCTGGAGCTAGGGTGGAGGGGTCACATGGAGCATGTGCCCTGTGCCAGCCCCCTGTTCCATTTGCAGTACCCATAGCACTGGGTCCAGCCCATGTGCTGCATGTACCACATGCTGGCCCTGCTCTGTTGTTTGTGCTGCATGCAGCGTGTGGGCTGCACCGAGTGCCACAGGCACTGCCCACAGCACAGGGGACTGGCATGTGGCATGTGCTGCATGTTGTATCCTGCCAGATAGCCCTGTGAGGTGGCTCCACTGTGCACAAATGGCTTGGGGTCCAATCCTGCCTGTCTGTGAGCACAGGCCCCTGGACTGTGGGCAATGCTACTGGGACCGGGTCCAACTTGCTTGCAGCTTAAGCCTTGGAACAGGGTAAGTGCACACTGCCTGGGGCACAGGGGGCCAGGACAGGTCACACACTACATGCAGTTCCACATTGGTCTGGCTCTGCCCACCGACTCTGGCACAACCAAATCTGACCTTCAGACTGGACCAAAGGCCCTCATCTGGCCCTGCCAGCTGGATGAGTTTGACACCCCTATTCTAGATGGTGGTTGTTGTGAGTTTTTTGTATATGTGTGGTTTCAATTTAGCTTTTACAAAAAAAGTAACATGTAACTAAATAATGAATAAAGTAGACAAATTCATTCTACAGAATTTTTTAAAAAGCTTTTTCTTTAAAAAACAATCCACCCTTTACAATTCTAGTGGTTTAAAATAATCCCTTGAAAGACAGTAATTTTCTCTTAAATTCTATAGATTTTTGAGTAATTGTTATAGAATCACATTAGTTTAATATTATTTTATTGCACACAGATTTCCTTAAGAGGTTTGTGGGTGAGTTTATCCCTGAGTATATAATTATAAGAGCCTCAAAAACCATCCAGTCAATTACTCAAACTGGGCAATTTTTGCTCATTTGACCTATTTGCCCAAGTTACTGCTGAGTGCTACAATATTTTCTTACTGATTTTTTTTTTTCATTAAAAGTATGGAGTCTCAAGCAGGGTAATTAATAACAAGCGATATGATCTTTCCCAATATTGTCCAGTTCCTTTGTCAATTGTTTAGCATTGCTGAAACACACTTACCTGTTTGGACTTTGCTCTAAAAGTATCTATGTTTTAGTTTTCAGCACTTGTTTTCTTTTTAACCATTCCACAAAACAAGTGCTTGTTGATATTTCTGCTGAGCTGGCAAGCTGGCAGCCCTAGATGTAGATCAGGAAAAAGAAAAAGCCACTTGTAATAACAGATTTGGTATGATCACCCTTTTTTAAAAAGGGAAAAGGAGGGACCATATTCCAGCTTAAAGGAACCATGTATATAATTATCATTCCAGCTGTAAATAAATATATCCCAGTAGTGGTTAAGACAGGGTGTCTCATTGTGCAGCTCTCATGTCTTCACGTCAAAATAAACAACAGTGATTTTGGACACTTTTGCCATTGACTGTCACCTCTCTAGGGCTAGGACAGAAGTTTTCAAAATAGCTGAAACTGGTTTAAGATAAACCTGGTTTAATGAAGTACCAGACTTAACTGACTTATAGATTCATTGATGCTAGGGTCAGAAGGGACCTCAACAGATCATCAAGTTCAACCCCATGCCCTGGGCAGGAAAGAGTGCTGAGGTCAGATAATTTGGGTTAAACTGGTTTATGAAACTTCTGTTCCAGACCCCTTCCTGGTTCAAGTTAAATCACAGTGCCCCAGCATGCTTTGCAGCCCTGTGTTGTTCTGTGTTGTGCTGTGTGCTCCAGCAGAGAAGGGTTGTGGGGGGAGGGGGAAGGAAAGGAGAGAGAAGCAGGGACTGCTCTCCTCTCCCAGGCAAATCCTGGCTGGAGTCTGGGTCTAGGGAAGGGGGTTGAAGCCTCCTTCACCTGAGTACAGAGCTGCCCTGCTGCTAAACTTACTGAAACTTACTGCTGGCTGCAACTGTGGAGTACAAATCCCAGAGGCACCTGGAAGCAGGAAAAGGAAGTGATGAGTATCCTTGCAGAGTCCTGTTGCTGTGATTGAGGACTGCAAATCCCAGAGACCTTGGGGGCAGCAGGCAGAGAAAGCAAATGCAGCCCATGCTGGTTAGTGCCTGCCGGCTTCTGGCCTGAGCCACTGCAGGCACGTGGCTGCGTTTCCTGAATCAAAAGTGAATGTATGTCCAGTTGTTTCTCAGTTTAATCTCTGCAGTTTAGACTAACCTGCAAAGACTGAATCAATTCAGCCTTGGGCTTTTTGATTCTTTGTACTTAGCCTAGAGGACCAAGTAAACATAAACTTGACCTTAAAATAAAGCAACAGTCTGAAGATTGCTTTCCAGATCCTTTACTCTGCTTACAAGTCAAAAAGGTCACTCCTCTAATTGACAGCTGTGCATGACAGCCCTGCAAACTCAGGTAGGGATCTGAAACTGGAGATGTGTTCTTTGTTTCTTAACATGTCATGGATAAATAAAAAAAAATTCCAATAGCAACTGCTCTGACTGTCTTCTATTGTTTGCTCATCTTCTGTGTTCCCTTTACATGAATATTTTAGCAAATGAGATTCTTCCCACCGATATATGAAGAGAGAATACAATAGAAGCAAATATTAGTAAATAGTCACTGAAAGCAAAGTCCAAGTTCACAACTGCACATTTGCACTGAGAACCTAATTGTATGAGTTATACCAGTGGTGCTCAACCTTTCTGGTGAATGAGCCAGATGAGTAGGACGCGGGCCAGATCAAGGTGTGGGACCAGATTGAAGGGCTGAATGTAGCCTGGGAAACAACTGCATTCACTTGGGGCTGGGCCTGGCTGTGGACCAGTCCTGTATGCTAGGTCTAACCCTGCATGCTGGTTTCAGGACCATGCACCAGCCCAATCCATCATGTGAAACCTTGGGGCTACTTTGGGGTCCAAAAACAGTGATGGAGGAGCAGCAGCAGCATTAATTGGAGTGGGGTTCCCGGAGATGAGGCAATTAATACTGCCATCACTTGTCCACTGCCAAATTTCCGGAACCATGGAGAGCCCCATGGGCCAGTCCATTGGCTAGATTCAACCCATGGACTGTACTTTGAGTATCGCTGACTTATACTCATCCAGTCATGTGATTATTTGAGCTAAACTAACCAAAGCAGCTTGTCTAATACTGAACATTTAAAATGATGTTCTCAAATACTTTCTACAGTCTGAGAATTATTTTTAGAAAACATTGATTGAATACTTTCAAACAATTAATAGAACCAAGAAAATGGTTATTTGTGGTTTGGACACTTCATGATCTCAAAAAGTTGTATGAATTTACTAAGTCTTCATTCACCTCTACTTAATTGGTATACTGTTACTTTGTCTGTGTGACAGAATTTGCACCCAAAAACAAGCAGCTAGGAGTTCTCATGTTTTTACTAGGTTATAATAAAGACAGTGCTGTTGAAAAGCAGTTGTGGCTGATGCTGGGGTTGGTTTTACAGTATTCTTGTCACTATTAGATTACAAAAGGTTTTGGTTTTCATGTGAGTTCAGGGATCTACCTGCATAGACTAGATGAATGGGGTTTTATTTTATTAGCCTTGCAGTGTAGGTTCACATGAAGAAATGGACTAATACAATTCTTCAGAAATGCCTACATTGCTTTATCTATGCTTTACGATGAACTACGTTCAGCATGATGTTCAAGAATAGAGCTGAAAGTGAAACAATTATCCCATCTTATGATAAACTTTTGCAATTGTGAATTCTTCCAGTTCTTCACTAAGATGAACTCAAATCCTTTTGATTTTTTTTAAACATGAGAGTTCCATTCCAGAAGAGCCAATAGCCCAGCAATGACTTAGGGAGTTAGGGCTTTTCTTGGGATATGGGAGATACAGGTTTAAGCCCTGCTCTGCCTGTTTCAGAGCAGATGATTAAACCTTGATCTCCTACACCAGGTGAGGAGACTCGCTGCCAGTTCGAGAATGGGTTCTCTCCCCTTACTTCATTTCTTGGCTGAAACTTTCCCAATAAGCTTTGCTGACACTGGTATGTTTCTGCAAAAAGTTTCAGTTTCATCAAAACGGGCTCCTCACAGATGGTTTCAATATACTTCTTACAGAGAATTGTTATGGAGTTAAAAAATTGTAGTGTGGACACAGATCACATTAATCACTTTTAAACTGTGCTGCTTTTCTTAATATGGACAAAATGTAGCAGTGATTGGAGACAGGGTCTAACTGTTCTGAAAATTTCATTTCAGGAAGCTGCCTTAGCCAGATCCTGTCCCATAACTTATGTGCCTTTTGCAAGCCAGTTTATAGCACCTACCAGCTAAACCTAATTCTATTGGAAATTGGGGCTCTTTCCTCTGCTTCAGCTTCTTGGGACAGGAGTCAAATCTTTTTCTGAGACAGAACTAGAAAGCTGAGCCTTACCATTGTGTTTAGGTGCTCATCTTAGCGAGAGTGTGCCGTCAGAGCCATTTAGCATCCAGATCCATGCATAGTAGTGAAATACTGTCAAATCTATTAAATGAGCGCAGCTGCCAAAAATCTCAAGTAGTAACTAACCAGTTGCCTAGTGGTTACCTAAATGAGAGAATGTTGCTTCTCTGTGTTTCACTTTTGACTGATACTGCAACCGAAATAGGAAGAATTCCAAGTACAATATATCTTTGAGAGAGGACCCTCAGAAGGGACACACTGCGTACTTTTATAAAACACATTGAAATAATTACACTAATTTATCAGAGAACAAACACACATCACAAGCTGGTGGCTACTGTGTGCGCCAAGAACATTGAAAGCTGAATTTTCCAGGAATCAGATACACCTTGTGCAAAATGTCACAAAGGAGACTGGGATTTTTTTTGGTTTTCTTTTCTTTTCTTTGTTTTGTTTTGTTTTGTTTATTATAAAATGAAAGGCCGTGGGGCAGGCTCAGAGAGGCACATCTAATGCATGAGATCATATAAACAATGTTGAGCAAGGCAAGCTAAGAGATATTTAACTAGTCATTTTAAAGTGATTATTTTCTTTTCTAGGGAGTGTGTTATAACCAGGGATCCAGAATTTCCATTTCCCATGGAAAAATGGAATAAGACATGGATTTCCCCACTTACTGGAGTAAAACGTGGATTTCTCATTTTAGCAGAGAAACCCACAGATTTTGCAGTTTTGCAACAAGCCCTCTGCAGGCTGGCAGAAGTGCAGTCTGCAGGGGACTAGAAGGGAGCAGGAGGAGAGCAGTCAGGCAGTGGGCACCATGTGCACATGGGGGTGAGGGGCATCAGTAGGGTTGTGAATGGGGAGTGAGGGGTATGAACAGGCTTCCCTGTGGGGTGGGGGGGAGTGAGGGGCACCAGCAGGGCTGTGGGGGTCCTTTAATTTTAATCACAGATTTGGGGGGGGGGGGGTTATTAGAGAATTGCAATTTTTTTTCATCAAGGAAAACCAGGATCCTTGGTTCTAACTAATGGGCAAATCCAGAAGATCCCAAATCCTTGCTTTTCTGCTGGCTACGCTCTATAGACATCTTTCTTTTGACTATAATGTTTCCCAGTAACAAGTGTTATGCCCATGTGACCTAAACTATCCCAGTTCTTTACAGGATTTAGCATCTCTGTGCTTAGCCTATGGCTAAGCCTCATCATCATCTGAAAAGTAGGCCTTTCTCTGCCTAAGTCCACTAGTAGTTGTTCTCGCCTAATATACATACTGACATGTTCAGGCTCCCTAAAAAAGGTTCATTTTCTACAGGTTTCTTTTAAAATGGTAGTGTGGGCAGCAGCTAATTTTATCTACTTTTATATAATGGTCTATGGGTGAGAGCACTTTCCCAGGAAGTGGAAGACCCAGGTCAAATCCCCTTTATATCCTGATGGGATTGAAGTCTCATATTCCATCTCCCAGAACAGTTATCCTGACCACAAGGCTATAACCTATTTTGAGAGGGGCCGCTCTCTGTCTTTCCCGTTGGACTATATGATCTCAAGTTCTCTCTCCTCTTAAATTAATGGATGAATGTCACATATTAAATCCCAAGATATGTGGGAAAAACTTTCTCTTCCTCCCTCTCCCTTCATATGTTGTCTCCTAAGCATGCATTTCCTGTGAAGACAGGGTTTTCCCTGCCTCTCCTATTAAATTTCTTTCTTCTTTGCTGCAGCACTTTCTATGTGCTCTTGTCATAGCAGATGCAGAGAAAGGAGTTGAGTAGGAAAGGGTGTAATCAGCTTTATTATTTAATTGCTGCTTGTTGCTGAAAAAGGCAGCTGGTTACACTGTCTGGCAGGGGATGATATAAGTGACAGGATATGCTCATTCCCCTTGAGATGCCCCAGGTACCGTTCACAAAATTAGGGAATGGAGCCCTCATCTCCATTGGTTTCAGTAGGCTTTGGATAAAACTTGAAAGCCCAACTCTGGGGCAGTTGGGTTCGTTGCTTTACTGCATGATACTGCATCATTCTTCAGTAACTACATAAAAGTTTAGTGTAGGTATTGATGCCTTTGCAGGATTATTTATGGGTCTGTTGGTCTGCAATACCTCACACACATCCTCATTTAGAATGATTTAGATTTTAGTGTGAAAGGAAGTTAAAATTTGTGATTTTTGTCAACTTCCATCCAATTTCTATTACATGTCCAGTTGTTGCTGTATTAAAGGGAAAACATATACAACTGCCTTATATTTAATATATAAAAATAATAATAGGTGCTTTTTAGCCTGTGTATTAACTTATTATAACCTTCATGACTACAATAGTTGAGCACCCTGCAGCCTTTAATGTGTTTAATCCTCCCTCAATCTCAAGATCTCATAGCTGTTTGTGAATATAAAATGACTCAAATTCTCCTTGTAAAATGAGGAAGGACAAGAATTCTTCATTTTTAAAGATGGCTCAATGGAGGCCCAGAGAAACTAGCTTGCTTATTTCAAAGGTTTCTAGCAAGTAACTGGGAGAGACTTAATAAAGCCAAGAAGATAGTGTTTCTAGTCCACCAATCTGATTATTGAATGCAAATACGGTATTTAATTATATTAGTATAAAATCTTAGTGGAGGTTTGCTAAATGTCAGTGCCATAACTTACCTTTTTTGGCCTCATTAACTGTATGTATTAGACACCTAAAATCTGATCTAACTCTTCTGATGAGATTTGAGCTACTAACAGTTGTGAGTTCTCTTCTATTGAGAGGTAGGGAGACATGAGACAATGGCTAATTTATGTGTTTTTTGTGGAGATGGAGAAGCTGCTTTCTAATTGCTTTGCACTTCTAGAGACTGTGATATACACTGGAAAGACAATCCCCTCGATTGTTGAATGTTTACATTTTGATAAGTTGCTTGGTTGAGTTTCAATACTAGAGAGGTTTGAGTATTTGTTTTACTTTGTTAGAGCCATGTACTGCCCTCACACTATGTGCAAAACCCCTGTGTTGGGAACTGACATCAATAAGAGTTGGGGCATAAATTGAGGGCAGTATATGGCATTACTATATATACATTTTACAAGCATCTGAACAAATAAAAAATTACATTGTGAATATTAACAGCATTTTAACCTGGAGTCAGACCAAACTAATTATGGTTTTATAAACTTGAGAAGTTGATTTTAGTTTGTAGCTTCTTTCTTTGAAGACTTAAAGTTACCTTGCCAAGGTTAGATTCAAAAGGATATCCTTTTGGGCTATGCACAATTGAACTCTTTTAAAAGCAAAACATACAATTACCCAGCTATTTCTAGATATCTGCTTCACTGCTGTACTCATCTGGGCTTCCCTTTATCTCCTTATTCCTTAAACTAGATGTGGCAAGTACTGGGAAGGGGGGCAGAGAGAGAACAAGAGAGAGAATGCTTCTGAGAGCAGCCTTTAGTTTTGTGAGTTGTAGTCCCCTATCAGGCTGTTTACCACTGTAACCTTGAACTTGTTTATACAGCATTTAGTAGAGCTGGGCTCTGGTGCAGAAATGTGGATATAGGTCTAGACCCACATTTCCTCAAAATGCAATCCTGGGTTTTTCAGAAAAATTGGTCTAGTCGGGGGGGGGGGGAGTTACCCACGGTTTTAAAATATGTTGATTTTTTTTCCCCCTGTGCTTGATGTTTGTATCAATAGGGCTCTTGCCTTTGGGGAGCTCAGCTAACCTTATTGGCAGAGTCGTGTCAGGAAGCTAGCATTGCAGCTGTTCCATGAAATATGACCTATGTACAAATTGCCAACCTTAGTTTCTGTCACTGACAGTCTCTCTATCATCCCAATCACACTTTCATTAAACTCTTTTCAGAAGAAGGAGAAAGATTATTCCTGTATGGTCCCATTAGGAAGGCATTTATACACTTAGTCTAATGCTCTGAAACCATCAATTTAAATTCTGAAAAAATATCCCATCTTATATAAAATCTGCAGCTGAATTTCAGCTTCTCTGTACTTATGCCAGATCTTGCTGGCATGTCTCCTTGCTGTTAATTTCTATCGCATTTTGAGTTTTCTTGGATATGCTGCTTTGGGAAATATCACAGGGAGTTGGTCTGATGTCAATAACAAAAACAAAACCGAACTGTTCTGCTTAGTTTTTTTGTACCGTGCAGTTACATTGAAACTTTGATGGTCTAGTAAAAGGGACTGAATAATATACATTGCAAATAAATTATGAGATAAATAGATTAAGCACCATAGTTAATAGGAAGGTAGCCATGTTAAGCAATGACAGTACTGCTTTGTTAAATTGTCAGAGGCCAGTATTTCAAATCCAATTGTCTGGGAGTTCATGTAGCAAGAAGCCTTTTTTTTAAGGACATATTAATATTAACTAGTTTTCACTTAAGCTGACATCTGCATTCATAGAATCACAGAAAGTTATGGTTGGAAGGGACCTCAGGAGATCATGTAGTCCAACCCCCTGCTCAAAGCAGGACCATCGCAACTAGATCATCCCAGCCAAAGGTTTGTCTAGCCGGGCCTTAAAAACCTCCAAGGATGGAGATTCCCCCACATCTCTGGGTAACCTGTTCCAATGTTTCACTACACTCCTAATGAAAGAATTCTTCCTAATACCTAACCTAAACTTCCCCTTGCTGCAACTTAAAACCATTGCTCCTTTTTCGTCATCTGCCACCACTGAGAACAGTCTAGCTCCATCCTCTTTGGAACCTTAGTTCAGATAGTTGAAAGCTGCTGTAAAAACCCTTCCCCCACCCCAGTCTTCTCTTCTGCAGACTAAATAAGACCAGGCTTAGAAGTCATGTGCCTCTGCCCCCTCCTACTCCCCCACCATTTTGTTGCCCTCTGCTGGACTCTCTCCAATTTGTCCACATCCTTTCTGTAGTGGGGTGCCCAAAACTGAACACAGTACTCCAGATGTGGCCTCACCAGTGCTGAATAGAGGAGAATAATCACTTCCCTTGACCTGCTGGCGGTAAACCTACCAATGCAGCCCAGTATGCCATTAGCTTTCTTGACAACAAGGGCATACGGTTGGCTCATATTCAACTTATTGTCCATTGTAACCCCCAGGTCCTTTTCTGAAGAGCTGCTGCCCAGCCAGGCAGCCCCCAGCCTGTACTGGTGCATGGGATTGTTTTGTCCTAAGTGCAGGACTTTGCACTTGTCCTTGTTGAACCTCATGAGATTTCTTTTGCCCCAATCCTTCAAATGTATCTAGGTCACTCTGAACCCTAGCACTACCCTCCAGCCTATCTACTACTCCCCCTATCTTGGTGTAATCTGCAAACTTGCTGAGGGAACTAGAATTTGTGGTAGAGGGGATATCTTTTATTAGACCAACTAAATTGTGGCAAATACCTGACAATTTGCTGAGGGTTGTCACTTCGTCACTGTTGGCTACTCACCTCCCCAAACTGTGCTGCTTGGTGCAGTAGTCTGGGAGCTGACCTTGCCTGTGAAGATTGAGGCAAAAAATGCACTGAGCACGTCAGCCTTTTCTACATCCTCTGTTACAAGGGTGCCTCCCCCATTCAGTAAGGAACCCACACTTTCCCTATCCTCCTCTTGCTACCAACATATTTGTAGAAACCCTTCCCTTCCCTTGCTAGCTGCAACTCCAATTGGCCTGATTTCAGGAAGTCCAAGTTACAGGGAGAAATCGGCAACCTGTATACAAAAAATGAAATGTGTCTCCTGTTATTTCAGTGCTATAATCCTTATCTTGCCATCCTCCTTTATTATCTGTTTATTTTTCCATACTGTACTGTGCCTAATTTGGACTTCAGTCCTGAAATAGGTCTGCTTGGGTACATGACATCATTCCTGTGAGTAAGTCTTTGCAGGATAGGGCCTTCAGATAATAAATTATTTTGAGATGCAGACATGCCCATTTTATTTGTCTGAAAGTGTCATGCATATTAGAGGAGTGCTCTAAAAAACACTGATGTCTGGATGCACATATTTAATAGATGATATTGCAGTATATGGTACTTAAGAATACATAGCATTGTTCCTGATTAATAAAACTCCTTGCTGTTTTACACTGCAAATGGCTTAATTTGGGCAGCTTTTCTGAGGGAGCTCCCAGCCGTGCATGGTATTGTCACTGTGTGAATAAGCAACAATGTATGACTGAGCATGGGCCTGTAACTTTGCCTGTAGTGACTTCGCCTGTAGTGGGTAGAGTAACTTCGCCTGTAGTGGCAGTGGCAATCCTTTAATATGATGACAGTCTTTCAGTAGATAGGGAAATCATTGGTAACTCCAGAGATGACTGAAGATACCAAACTGAGATCCATTTGTTTGACTGCCAAAATTGGGCTATCCAATTCATCTGGAAAATACTTCAAGATGAAGTTAATCCTCTCTTCTGCCTGGGTTCTCTATTGCTGCACTTGAATATTTGAACATACAAGAGGTAAGATGACCTTTTGTGTTATTTTTGTATATCTTAATGCAGGTAAGTCAATATGGTATCTTTGAAGAGTCAAATAGATCACCTGATCCCCACAGTGTCCAGCACATGATTCATTGTGAGCATATTGTAACATGATTTCTCTTACTCTGGTTATTCAGATCATCTCATCAGTATCATAAGTAAACATCAATAGATTTTATTCAACTCGACCTTTGCCTTCTAGTTAATCATAGCTAGGGACATACCAAAATTGAGGAGGCAGGTAGGCGATTTGGTGGGTCAATTGTTGTGCCTGCTACCGCTTTTGTGGTTTTTCATGGTGAGGCCTCCCCATGCCACTGATTGGCTCAAAGGGCTGCCCTTCAGGTGGCCCTGCCCCTTACTGCTGATTGACTGAGAGGGCTGCTGTTCATGAGGTTCTGCCCCTTGGGGAAGGGGCGGAACCACAAACCTCCACTGATTGGCAGAGAGGGGCAGGGCTGCACGATGGGCAGCCATCTTGGTCAGTCAGAGGAGAGAAAGGAGGGGGCAGCTGGCATTATGGCTTCCTTTTTGTGTGCTGGCAGCCTGAAAACTGCTGGGTCTCACTGGGGAGCCAGCATTTCATTTTCAGTAAGTTTTTTTTTTTTCCCCCGCTGGTGATTCTGAGGAAAGTCACAGGGAATGCCACTCTCTTCAGAAACCACCTGAAATGATGGTTTCCATGTAAAATGCAAAACTGTGATTTGAATAGATTCCTAATCATAGCCCTTAACTCACAATTATCATTTGAGTGCACAGTGGTAATAGGATGTACTTCTGCATCCTCTATGGAATAATTTTCTGGAAGGTATTACCTCTGGGGTGAGCTTCTGCTAGTCATACATTTGGTAATACTTTCTTCTAAGATGCATTCTGAGTGCAGGCACACAACACATTTACTCTGGAGTAGTCTCCATTTACTCCTAAGGAAAACAGGACCAGATAAATGATGCACAGCACTTACTCTGGAGGAAATGCTGCCCACTGGTGTAAGGTTACATAAAGACAAAAATAAATTTACATCAGAAAAAGTTACAGCATTATACAAAGAATGTACCATTGCGATTTCAGTTCGGGATCTCCAGTTTGCTCAATGCAAATCAGCACCCCACCCTCTAGTGGCCAGATTCTTTAATAGTGCCTACTTCAAGCAGCCAGGTTCAGAAAGTGGGTCACTACAGGATAAATTTATAGTGACATAAAGCTTAGGGGAAATTACTCCATAGTCATTTTGTCTTGTGTCTGCACCTGACATGCAAAATGAGTTTTCATCTGGAGTTTAAATCTTTGCTAGTGTGCCTGTCAGAGTAATTTCCTCGACTTTGGTTAATTGCCTCTTATTCCTCTGGGCATTCCCACTGTCATGGGATTCCAGCAAGGACTTCTTCTTTTGCTAACTGAGCCAAATTGTTACCCTGCACATTAGGGTCATTTCCTTTGGTGCAATAATTTAAACATTTCCAAATAAATGATAAACTCAGCTTCTTTGTAAATACTCTTTAGATAAACATCAGACCATTTAAGATATGGGGAGGACAGTTGCTCATCAGGCTAGCTCCTCCTATTAGATCTGTATTTTTTTCTCAAAGTTCATGGCTTGAGAAACCTTACCCCCATTGAAGTCAGTAAGCCTTTTGCCATTGATTGCTATGGGGCCAGTATTTTAACTCATAAATCTGTTACATTTTTAACCCAGAATTTGTCTCATGCTTTTCTGTGGCAAGAAGGATCTATTGTTATTTCTTAGCTTTCTTTGATCCCTTTCCTTGTACTCTATCACATATAGGAAGCAGTACACTGAGAATACATATGCCAAAGGCCTGCCAGCCATCTTAATAATGATTCTGAAAAAAACATTTGCATTCTGCTCAGAATCCATGGGTTCTAGCTAGAAAAAAAACCATACAGCCAGTACGATGAGGATTGGGCAAAACAGTTAGCTAGAAATAACCTTTACCTTTACCAAGGTTTGCAAATATAAGGATGAATCTATTATTTTCCATTTTATTATGATTTCTTATTTTCTGTTTCTATCTGGATGCAGAACTGTTGGGATACTTCAAAAACATGTACACATAAGATTTTGGCCTCACTGAAATAAAGTCACAAGTCTTATGGGGCTCCTTGTAATGTGACAAATTATACAGCAGTTCTTCAGCTATTGAGATCAATATCTAAACTTGCGGATACCAGTTTTCTGGACCAAACAATCTTTCAGGAGTTGTCCATTACTGTCTGAACTACACTTATGGTAGGGGCAGAGTACGTTTCAGTCTGGGTTATGAATGTGCATGACTCTCTTTGAACTGTATCCCAGGGTGGCAACATACAAAAAATAAAACTCTAAAAGCACTGTTCATTCTAAAATGAAATAGAGTTAGCAATTATGGCTCAGCATCTGTCGGATGTCCTGTGCTTGTGGTCACTGGCTTAAGCCTTGACACCACTGATGAGATTATCCTGTCATTCCTGGTGTTGAGCTCCAAATGTCTGGATTTTGCTTCCAGTGGCAGTGGCTCCAGGGATAGGAGGGTAAACAGCTTATAAATTCTCCAGTGTTCCTTGGAGCAGCTTTTCTGGCTGGTTTTGGTAGCAATATTATTTAAAGAGTTCCAGGAGACAGAGGAGTAAATGACCAACAGAAAAAAGGAATAAAATATGTGATATAGTAAAAAATTATTTCTACTGTAGAACAGCTTATATAGGCATTATATGGCTGTAACCAACCACCAGTAAAATTCCTCATACTTGATGCATTAAATTAGAATGATTTCTTCATTGTGAGGGTCAATCATTCTTTGTGTAGATCACGCATTGCTTTGCTTTTGTTTATGGTTCTTTTCAGTGCTCATTTTTAAAAATAAATGCCAGGAAATGGTGCAATTACATTTTGCTGAGATGTACTGTTTGGGGGGCCAATACATTATGTCAAATACCTGTCTAAAGAAACATAGATTTCTAAATGTATGAACTAAAATTGACTATGGGAGGCAAGCTTGTCTGTAACATAAAACATAACCTTAACACAAGCAATTAGTCAAATCCTGAAGTTTTTACTCAGAGGCTAGATTGGTCTCTACATAGTTTTCTCTTTGTAGAGTGATTGGAGACATGCAAATCTCTTGATAAGCTTCTGGCCCTTTTCAGAAATATTCCATCAAACTGACAAGAAAAACCAATAGGGTTCTAAAGAACATAGCAAGTTTTACCATAAATTATTCTAAAAAGCAGTAGAATTTAGTTGGGAATCGTTTTATTTCTATAGGCTCTATGAGCTGGCCCATAGAAAACTATATTCCTGTTAAGGGGTTCTATGGGATAATTAAAAAGACTCTTATAGCAAGATGATCTTCTTCTTCTTCTTTGGTTTCTATAAGTGGGTTTCAAAAAGAGCTACCCTTTTTTTCTCGCATTTTACCTTAGTCTTCCAGTGGGCTTTTATAAGAAATTCAGTTGGAGGTTAATACAACTTGGCATTCTCTCTTCTAGTCACTATGGTGGATCTATGTTTCCCCCTCTCTTGTTTCTTGAAGGGAGATGGGATGGCACAGAACATAGATCCATGCTCTCAGGGACAGAAAAAAGGCACCCCCATTCCTCCACTCCTGAGTTCGAAAGTTTGGACTTTGTTAGGATTGCCCTAATCCAAGAATATACTGATTAGGTTCCCCCAGTATATACTGCAGAACAAGGACAGGGTAAATTTAGTTTGGAGACTAATTTAGGGAAGAAGTTGCCTAAAAATGGTTTCCATGCTGCTGAAGCTTCTCAAATGGTTTTCCTGATGTCTCCATCCCTTTGCCAGGACTAGGGTACACTCCCTCCCCTCCTCCCTGACAAGGGAAACACAAGACTTGGTTAGTCTGCATACTGCAGTGTCTCACGTATTCAGCATCCCACATTTCAAAGTGGGGGGGGGGGGTGCTTTAACTAAAGCTTGGCGAATGAGTTTAGTTAAAACACGCCCACTGCCATTTTGAAATGTGGGATGCTGAATAAACAAGATGCTGTGATGTTTTAATTAGAGCAGCTCCTGAGAGCTGTTCTAATTAAAATTCACCCCCTCCAAGCATGTGTATAGGCACCCGTTGTGCCATAATAGGTCTCTCCAAACCTTTACATGAAGAGCTCAAAGCCACCCACTAAGCCCAGATGCTGATTAAATACCATACTATAGGGTACTAATCATGCTTGTCTCAGTCTGTCATGTGGGTTGCTTGAGTTAGGAGGAAAATTTGAGAAATGATAAGTTCAGTAAGTACCAGAATTATGATGTAAATATATTTTTGAGTTTCAGGATGCTTAGATTTTTTTTTTACAGTAAAAAATAATTCGTTGTGATATTTGATCATTTATAAAAGTTGTAGAACTTTGCAAAATTATCACTTTGAATAAACCTTTGTACTGTTTTTCATTGATTCTGAATTTTGTAAATGCATTTGCTCATATAGTTGCCATAATGGAATGCACATTTGCAAAATCTGAATAAGCAAAAGATTTGTTAGTAGATTCATAGCTTTTAAGACAGAAGGAATGGTTTAGGACATTATATCTGACCCTTCTACCACAGGCCATTGCATTTCACTCAGTTAGCCCTATCTTGAATATATCGATTTATGTTATATGTGCACCTAGGTTATATGTGCAGTGTGGTTTCAGTAATTGTGCCTCCAGTTTGGAGGCCAAGCACAAAGGAATTCAAGCCCTAGGTGCATTTCACAAGATCTTGTTACATTATAATTCCTTTCTGTGCTTGTCCAGTGCAACGTGGCAACATTCTAAACCCCGTTGATGTTAATTTCTAAAGTGATGTTGCTTTTAGGGAAAGACTGGTGGCCAGGCTTTTGATTTATCCTAAAAAGTTAGCAGAGATCCTTCTCTAGTGGGTGACTGCTTTGGGTGTGTATCATGTGCATTATTACGAGTGAGATTTAAAATAGGAAGCTTATAGATGACAAGCAGAAAATCTACATGGCTAGTCAATAAAGTTCCTTTTTTTAGCCTCAGGCTGATTTATAAGAAATATGCTAGTAGAAGAAACATTCTTTTAATATTTTTTTGCTCACATTTTGTCATTTTTAGGTGGTTACGAAAAAGGGAGGCCTTTAAAGTTAATGGATCAGCCTCAACTATGGAGTAAAACACTGCCCAATTCTGACACAATAGTAAATAGACTTGATAGGCACATCTACACATCGCCATATGGTGATGTTGCTATGACACTGTGCTTTAGTACTTCCTTTTAGAAATACTAAAGCATGGCTCAGTAACTGCCTGTACTGCGCCATGCACGTGGCACAGAGTTAGATTTCACTGTTACATCTCCATAGCTGTATACTAAAATGGGGGAGTGTACCATTATGGCGATGTAGCTGCTGATCACCTGTAGACTTATCTCTGCATCACCATAGCGCACTGTATGGCAATGTAGCATGTCACTATGTCATCATAGGGAGACATGTAGACACGCCCAGTGACTGCAGGGGAGAAGGCAAGGAACAGTGGTCTTAAATTGCAGCAAAAGAAGTTTAGGTTGGATATTAGGAGCAACATTCTCACTTTGAGGGTGCTTAGGCATTGGAACAGGATACTCAGAGAGGTTGTAGAATTTCCCTTCTTGGAAATTTTAAAGAGTAGATTAGACAAACACTTGCTTAGGAAGGCTTAGATTGGAGCTATTCTGCCTTGAGCAGGAGACTGAACTAAATTTCATAGATTTCATAGACATTAGGGCTGGAAGGGACCTCGGAAGATCATCAAGTCCAGCCCCCTGCCTGAAGGCCAGGAAGTCACCTGGGGTCATTGGATCTAATTTACTCTTGAAGGTGTTCAATATAGGTGCTTGGACCAACTCCGATGGCAGGCTGTTCCAGACCTTGGGGGCTCAGACAGTAAAGAAATACTTCCTTATGTCCAGCCTGAAATGCTCTTGCAGGAGTTTATAACCTCATTCAACCTCATCATCCCTGGGGGTGCTCTGATGAACAAATGTTCCCCCAGATGCTAATGGTCACCCCTGATAAACTTGTAGGTGGCCATCAGCTCACCCCTGAGCCTGCGCTTTTCCAGGCTAAAGAGCCCCATAGCTCTCAGCCTGTCATCGTAAGGTCTGTTTTCCTTACCTTTGATCATGCACGTGGCCCTTCTCTGGACTCTCTCAAGCTTCTCCACATCCTTTTGGAATTGTGGGGCCCAAAACTGAATGTAGTATTCCAGCTGCAGCCTCACCAAGGCCAAGTACAACAGGAGAATGATGTCCCGGGATCTGCTTGAGAAGCATCTATGGATGCAAGCCAGCATTCTGGTCGCTTTACTAGCCGCAGCATCACATTGCAGGCTCGTGTTCATCTTGTGGTAAATGATGACTCCCAAGTCTCTTTCTTCCGTAGTGCTAGCCAGCGAAGCACTGCCGAGCCAATAAGGATGCTGCAGGTTTTTCCACTCAAGGTGGAGAACCTTGCATTTTTTGGTGTTGAACACCATCAGGCTCTCATCCACCCATTTGCTGAGCCTGTCCAAGTCAGCCTAGATCACCCTCCTGTCCTCAGGTGTAGATGCTTTGCCCCAAAGTTTGGTGTTATTGGCAAACTTGGCCAGTCCACTTCTGACTCCAATGTCCACATCATTAATGAAGATGTTGAACAATATGGGTCCAAGGACAGAGCCTTGGGGGACCCCACTGGTCACAGGGCACCATGACTATTGACTTCCGTCAACTACCACCCTCTGGGTCCGACCACGGAGCCAATTTCCCAGCCAGCAGATCATGGTGGACCCAAGCCCACAATTTCATAGATTTCATAGATTTCATAGACATTAGGGCTGGAAGGGACCTCGGAAGATCATCGAGTCCAGCCCCCTGCTCAAAGGGCAGGAAGTCAGCTTGGGTCATAGGATCCCAGCAAGATGAGCATCCAGTTTGCTCTTGAAGGTGTTCAATGTAGGCGCTTGAACCACCTCCGGTGGCAGGCTGTTCCAGACCTTGGGGGCTCGGACAGTAAAGAAATTCTTCCTTCTGTCCAGCCTGAAACAGTCTTGTAGTAGTTTATGACCATTCGACCTAG
Source organism: Alligator mississippiensis (assembly GCF_030867095.1). Taxonomy (NCBI): domain Eukaryota; kingdom Metazoa; phylum Chordata; order Crocodylia; family Alligatoridae; genus Alligator; species Alligator mississippiensis. The sequence continues at coordinate 243,156,005 of NC_081825.1, read as the reverse complement.
TCATCATCCCTTGGGGTGCTCTGGTGAACAAACGTTCCCCCAGATACTGGTGGTCACCCCTGATAAACTTATAGGTGGCCATCAGATCACCCCTGAGCCTGCGCTTTTCCAGGCTAAAGAGCCCCAGGGCTCTCAGCCTGTCATCGTAGGGTCTGCTTCCCTGACCTCTGATCATGCGCATGGCTCTTCTCTGGACTCTCTCAAGCTTCTCCACATCCTTTTTGAATTGTGGAGCCCAAAACTGGATGCAGTACTCCAGCTGCGGCCTCACTAAGGCCGAGTACAAGGGGAGAATGACATCCCGGGATTTGCTTGAGAAGCATCTATGGATGCAAGCCAGCATTCTGGTCACTTTACTAGCCGCAGCATCGCACTGCAGGCTCATGTTCATCTTGTGGTCAATGATGACCCCCAAGTCTCTTTCTTGCATAGTGCTAGCCAACATAGCATTGCCGAGCCTATAAGGATGCTGCAGGTTTTTCTTCCCAAGGTGGAGAACCTTGCATTTATCGGCGTTGAACACCATCAGATTCTCGTCCGGCCACTTGCTGAGCCTGTCCAGGTCAGCCTGGATCACCTGCCTGTCTTCTGGTGTGGATGCTTTTCCCCAAAGTTTGGTGTCATCAGCGAACTTGGCCAGTCCGCTTCTGACTCCAGTGTTCACATCATTAATGAAGATGTTGAACAGTATGGGTCCAAGGACAGAGCCTTGGGGGACCCCACTGGTCACAGGACAACACGATGAGTGACTTCCATGAATTACTACCCTCTGGGTCTGACCCCGGAGCCAGTTTTCCAGCCAGTGGATTATGGAGGACCCAAGGCGACAATTGGCCAGTTTCTGTAAGAGGTGATTATGGGAAACCAGGTCAAAGGCTTTTTTGAAGTCAAGATATATGACATCAATCTCTTCTCCCTTGTCCAGGTGATAGGTCACCTGGTCGTAGAAGGAAATGAGATTGGCCAAGCAAGACCTACCCGCAACAAACCCGTGCTGGCTATCCCTTAAGATGTTGGCGTCGGCCAGTCCATTAAGGATGGCCTCTTTAATAAATTTTTCTAAGATCTTCCCCGGGATAGAAGTCAGGCTGATGTGCCTATAGTTAGCCGGATCCACTTTCCTCCCTTTCTTGAAGATAGGCACCACATTGCCCTTCTTCCAGTCTTCGGGCACTACACCAGAGCGCCAATAGTTTTCAAAGATCCGTGCTAGAGGCTGGGCTATGATGCTCGCCAGCTCCTTGAGTACCCTGGGGTGAAGATTGTCAGGGCCGGCTGACTTGAAGGTATCCAGCTTCTCAAGATGTTCCTTCACAAAGTCAGCATCAATGGAGGGCAGGGGATCACCCTCATCTGGACTTCCCTGTCCTGTAACAGGCATGGGCGTCCCATGGGACTGATGAAGGACCGACGCAAAGTACCTATTTAATAGGTTGGCTTTTTCCTGGGCGTCAGTTGTCAGTTGCCCCATCTGGTTCAGCAGGGGTCCAACGTTGCCCCTGCTTTTCCTCCGGCTCCCCACATATCTGAAAAAGGACTTTTTATTGTCCTTGATGCTCAAAGTTAGTTGGAGTTCAGTTGCAGCCTTGGCTTTCCTGGTCTGCTCCCTACAGGACCGGACCAGTGCAGAATAATCCTCCTTGGAGGTGACTCCCATCCTCCATCCTTTGTAGGCCTTTCTTTTTAGCCTCAGGAGGTCTGCTAGGTCCCTGGAGAGCCAGGGGGGCTGCTGTGCCCTCTTGCTGCCTTTCCTCCAAGATGGAATAGACTTAGTGTGTGCATTGAGGATCGCTCCCTTGAGGAGCAACCACTCTTCTTGAACTCCCCTCTCCCCGTGGTCATGGTCCCTTAGGGCCTCACTGACAAGCCTCCTGAGCTTTTCAAAGTCGGCTTTCCTGAAGTCAAGGACTTCCGTGTTGCTGACTGACTTGCCAGCTTTTCGGCGGATGGTGAAGGTGATCAGCTCGTGGTTGCTGTCACCCAGCTTCCCATCAATCACTAGGTTGCCGACTAGTTCATCCCCAGTAGCCAGTACCAGGTCGAGCAGCGCTTTGCCTCTCGTTGGCCCATAAACTTCTTGAGTCAGGTAGAGGTCATCCACGCACGAGAGGAAGCTTTGCAACCGCTCAGATTTTGCTGAGCGATCCTCCCACAAGATGTCCGGGTAATTGAAGTCACCCATGACAACCATGGTCCTGGAGCATGCGGCCACAGCCAGTTCCCGGGCAAACTCCTGGTCAAGCTCTTGACTTTGGGTGGGAGGTCTGTAGTAGACTCCCACCATTGTGTCCCCTGTGCCGTGTTCCCCATGGATTTTAACCCAGAGGGTCTCCAGCCGTCCACCCTGGTCACCAATATCGGCTTGAAGGGACATGTAGCTTTCCTTAACATAGAGAGCTACACCCCCGCCCCTTTTCTTTACACGATCCCTCCTGTCCCATGGCCTGAGACTGGGAGGATCGACGAGAACACCACCTGTGCCCCCAGACCCTTTAGCCCCGCTCCCAAATCCCTTTAGTGCCTCATGACCTGGCTGGGAGCGCTCCAAGCCGTGTCATTGGTGCCCACATGAATTAGGAGCATGCGATAGTGGTCTGTGGGTTTGAGGAGCTCTGGGATCCTCTCCTCAATGTCCTGGATGCGGGCCCCCGGGAAGCAGCAGACTTCCCGGGCTAAGGGGTCGGAGCGGCAGATTGCCCCCTCAGTCCACCTCAGGAGAGAGTCTCCCACAACAAACACCCTACGTTTTGTCTTGGGGAGAGCAGGGGTGGGAGCTGCAGTTGGGTCCATGTTGCCTGCGGGAGCCGGCAACTCAGCAGGCTCTGCTGGAGCAGCAAGAGGTGCATACCTGTTACTCAGCTCCGGCAGGGCAGGGGCCTTGGTGTGGCGGGCCTTAAGGCCCTTGACCACCGTGGTCCATGCCCCTGGCTGGACAGAGCGGGAGCTCCCGGAGTCCTCCTTTGGCATGGAGGGACACTGTGGTGTACCCTCCGCCTCCCGGGGGAGAAGGGCCTGGCAGTAGGAGTCTATCTCCTGCTTGCAGTCCCTGATGGCACGCAGTCTCTGGACTGTGGCCTGGAGCTCCTCCAGCTGGCGCGCCAGAGACCCCAAAAGGGAGCAGACCCCACAAGGGGAGGTCACCATGCTCCCAGGTCCCAGAGCCTGAAAAAGGGACAGGCAGCCCCCGCAGCCGAGAGCCAGGGGCTCCGTCTGCATGGAGCCCGGAACCAGGGGCTCCGTCTGGGTGGCAGTCTCTGAGGTGCCGGGGGGGCCCCGCAGAGCCCGAGGGGACCCTCAGGGTGAGGCACGTGCCCATCCGTGTCATGCCTCTGGTAGGCTGGCTACTGCTGGGGCTGTCTACCCTGGGAGGTGCGCTGGCAGGGTCCTGGGCCCTCCCGTGCGCCCTCCTGTGCGAACTCCATGCTAACTCACGCGCCGGCAGAGAAGCGCGCCTGTTTGCGCAGCCTGTTCGCGAGGCTCCCTGGGGGGCTGGGCGAAGTAGGGGCCTGGGCAGGGCTCGACCCGGCCCGGCTCCACTCAGCTGCCTCCTCCCACTCACACACTAAGGGGTTAGCCCCCTCTCTCCATGGGCCCTGCTTACTTCCGGCTGTGCTGGGGGTCAGCGGGGGGCTCTGCGGCTGCTGGAGGGTCTCTGGGGGGTTTCAGGGGAGCGGGGGCGCAGCAGGCTTTCACCCACGCATCTCTCGCTGCTCCCGCATCGAGATTGGCCAGCTTTACCAAGAGGTGATCATGGGATACCAGATCAAAGGCTTTTTTGAAGTCAAGATATATGACATCAATCTCTTCTCCCTTGTCCAGGTGATAGGTCACCTGGTCATAGAAGAAAATGAGATTGGTCAAGCAAGACCTACCCGCAACAAATCCATGCTGGTTATCCCTCAGTATATTGGCGTTGGCCAGTCCATTAAGGATGGCCTCTTTAATAAACTTTTCTAAGACCTTCCCCAGGATAGAGGTCAGGCTGATGGGTCTATAGTTTGCCGGATCCACTTTCCTCCCTTTCTTGAAGATAGGCACCACATTGGCCTTCTTCCAGTCATCGGGCACTACACCAGAGCACCAGGAGTTCTCAAAGATCTGTGCCAGAGGCTGGGCTATGATGCTATCCAGCTCCTTAAGTACCCTGTGGTGTAGATTGTCAGGACCAGCTGACTTGAAGGTATCCAGCTTCTCAAGGTGTTTCTTCATGAGGTCAGCATTGATGAAGGGCAAGGGATCTCCCTCTCCCGGACCTCCCTGTCCTGTAGCAGGCATGGGTGGTCCTTGGGACTGATGAAAGACCTATGCAAAGTACCCATTTAATAGGTTGGCTTTATCCTGGGCATCAGTTGTCAGTTGTCCCATCTGGTTCAACAGGGGTCCAATGTTGCCCTTGCTTTTCCTCCGGCTCCCCACATATCTGAAAAAAGGACTTGTTATTTTCCTTGATGCTCGAGGCTAGTTGGAGTTCAGTTGCAGCCTTGGCTTTCCTGGTTTGCTCCCTGCAGGACCGGACCACTGCAGAAAATTCCTCCTTGGAGGTAAATCCCATCCTCCATCCTTTGTAGGCCTTACTTTTTAGCCTCAGGAGGTCTGCTAGATCCCTAGAGAGCCAGGGGGCTGCTGTGCCCTCTTGCTGCCTTTCCTCCGAGATGGAATAGAATTAGCTTGTGCATTGAGGATCACTCCCTTGAGGAGCAACCACTCTTCCTGGACTCCCCTCCCCCTGGGGCCGTAGTCCCTTAGGTCATCATTGACAAGCCTCTTGAGCTTGTCAGAGTTGGCTTTCCTGAAGTCAAGGACTTCAGTGTTGCTGACTGACTTGCAAGCTTTATGGTGGATGGTGAAGGTGATCAGCTTGTGGTCGTTGTCACCCAGCTTCCCACCAATTACTAGGTCACTGATTAGGTCATCCCCAGTAGCCAGTACCAGGTCGAGCAGCGCTTTACCTCTCATTGGCCTGTAGACTTCTTGAGTCAGGTAGAGGTCATCCACACACGATAGGAAGCTTTGCAACTGTTCAGATTTTGCTGAGTGATTCTCCCATGAGATGTCTGGGTAATTGAAGTCATTCATGACAACCATGGTCCTGGAGCATGCGGCCTCAGCCAGTTCCCGGGCAAACTCCTGGTCAAGCTCTTGACTTTGGGTGGGAGGTCTGTAGAAGACTCCCACTGTTGTGTCCCCTGTGCCATATTCCCCATGTATTTTAACTCATACGGTGTTCAGTTGTCCACCCTGGTCTCCAACATCAGCTTGCAGGGATGCGTAGCTGTCCTTAACATAGAGAGCTACACCCCCGCTCCTTTTATCTACTCGAGCCCTCATGTACAAGGTATAGCCATCTATACCCATGGTCCAGTCATGGGTGGAGTCCCACCAGATCCCCATTATCCCTATGACGTTGTAATTATTTGCATTAAGCAGAAGGATGAGTTCCTCCTGCTGATTCCCCAAGCTCCTGGCATTTGTGTACAGGCAGGCAATTACCCCTTGGGGGCTCTTGCCTTGCCCACAGATTGTACCAGGGCTGGGGCAGGGGTGGGCTCCCTTAAGTGTCTTGGCCTGCTGGCTTTGCAAGGGTTGCTCAGTGGGCCAGCAGTGGCGGTAGTCCCTCCATCCCCCGGCGGTTTTAATTTAAAGCCCGGTGGAGCAGGTCAGCCAGTCTGGCTGAGAAGAGCCTCCTCCCCAGGGGAGAGAGGTGGAGGCCATCTCTTCCCAGCAGCTTGCTGCCTTTCTCACCAAAGAGCGGGCTGTGGTCATGGAAGCCAAAGCCTTCCCGATGACACCAGCACCGCAGTCTTTGGTTGACTACCTGGATCCTCCTCTCCCTCCTCAGCCCATACCCCAAGACTGGGAGGATCGAAGAGAACACCACCTGTGCCCCCAGACCCTTTACACATGAATAAGGATAGATAACCATCTGAAGTCTCTTCCAGCTCTACTTTTCTATGATATTATGCTTTTTCTCTCATAGTCCACACATTTTCTGCTGCACAGCTTTCAATGAACTCCATAGTCATGAATATGAAAATATTTCTGGCTAGGAAGAGGTACCCAGTGGACAAAGAAATGCCCCTGGGAGATCAAAAGATTACAACCTATTCACAGCACTGGCAAACTCTTCCCATGTTCTCCATGCAGTCAGAACAGAGTTGCATTGATATGACTAAGAGCCCCTCTAGACATGTAGGTAAAGGCATGATGGGATATAATGCAAGATCCAAACTATTGCACCTCCTGCTATGCTACACATGCGTGGCAGAGGCATGATTCTATGGATCATGCATTAGATCCCATTGTGCCTAATTGCTGGTCCAGGGGAAACCTAATCCTCCTGCACTGGCAAAAAGCAAACTCCTCCAGGTAGGAACCTGTGTCAGTTGATAGGGCTGCTAGCCATGGTGGCTTAGCTTGCAATACACTGTTACTGAAGCAAATGAGCATTGGTGGAAACAAAAGGAAAACTCAAAAATGCCAAGTCTACACCAAAATCATTCAGTGGTCCAAAAAAGGGTCACTTTTCTGAAATTGATAAATAAGTTCTTAAGTACATTTAAAAAAAGAGAAACACGTGTGAGGTGTTTGGACTCAAAGAATGAGAATTAGTAAAGGAATTGAACATCTTGCATCAAGAATTCAAGGCAAGTAGTGGGTGGTGTGTCTGAATGATGTGATATAGCAGCTTAGTCCTGAGACAATGTCACTTACGCTGAAGTTACCAATAAACTGCAGTGAAAAGCTTGTTGAATTCCAGCAGTACATTATTGGAGTATGCAAGACTCCTGATTACCTATTGGGACAGATAAGTGATGGTGATGAGACTTCAGTCTATTTTGACATGCCAAATAATCTTACCATCAGTGAGAAGGTTGAAAAATCCATAATTTTAACAAGTACAGGAAATGAAAATTTGTGAATTACAGTGATGTTAATAGTATGGGGAGATGGTAAAAATTGCCACCCTATGTAATTTTGAAATGGAAAACTGCCAAAAGAAAAGCTGCTACCAAGAATAGTGGTTAGGTTCCAGGAACAGGGATTGATAGCAAGTGAACTGATGAATAATTGGTTAGATGTTGTGTGGAACAGAAGACTGGGGGCATTGCTGAAGAAAAGAGGAATGTTAGTGTTTAGATGCATTCAGAGGGTAGCTAACACCAGATGTGAAAGCAAAATGTGATCAATGAATTGTGATCTTGTAGTCCTACCTACTGGTATGACATCTTAACTCCAATTACTGGATGTCATAGAGAGTAAGCCCTTTAAAGACCACTTAAGGTGCCAGTACTCAGAGGGCACGTCTACATGTTCATTAATGTGCCCTAGTTACTGCACATTTAGTAGTTGGCTAGCCAAGTACTAATTCAATGTTCAGTAACTTGTGCTACTGTGCAGTAGCACTGGTGCATGGCTTTTTTTTTTTTGGATGTTTACTGCACTGTAGCCTAATAACACGGTGCAGTGGCTCATTAGCATAGGTTTTTACCAGCACGCTACTGTGCAGTATTGTTAGGCTACTGTGCGGTAAGCATCTTGTATAGATATGCCCAGATTTGCTCTTTAGAAGGAACCATGTGCTTGCACCTAGTGGGAAGATTAAGAAGCCAGCCATAGATAGCACTGCTTTGCCAGATTCTGACTTATTGGGGAAGAGTATCTTCAGAGTCCATTATTAACGGCTTCAAGAAGTGCTGTATATCCAATGCTACAGATGGAACTGAAGATGGTGTTTTTGTGGGAAGAGGAGGGTGAAGATGAGAGCAGTGAAGAGAAGAAGAGGGAGGATGCATGTGAAAGTGATCAGTCTTAAGTTGTAGGATCTATGAAATAAGTAGGACTCACCAGGATTTTCTAGACAGAACCTAATATAGACTTAGGTAATGTTTGTTGAAGTTATGACCTTTTGTTATAAGAAATTTAAATTTTTCCCTGTGTGAAATCTAATTATTAGGAGGTCCCATTCAGCTCAAGATTTACCTGAATCCAAGACAATGTGGTATTTCTTACTGTGACAGGCTCCTGCACACTTACTGCCACAGCATCACAGGCATGCCCTGTGCACTTATGGCACACCTCACCTGCTTTCCTGCCACAACTTGATGTTTAGATGATGACCCTGTACCCACCTGGAGATGCTCCAGTGGTTTCTTGTGGGCTGGGTGTGACTTTAGTTCCATGTCTTCTGTGGGGCTCCTCCTTCCCTACATCCTACTCCTTTCCACTTGGGTGATATTTGCTGTTGTTGGGATTGTGGAGGTGTTCACCACGTGATGAGTCCCATGGTGTTAAGCTGGGGCTGGTATCCTTTAGAGGTCCTCTTCCCTTGCCTACACTAATGTAGGGCTCAGAAATAATGTTAACCAAATTGATAAGATTAACTCAAAATGGACCTGGCTTAGTACTTCCTGCCACAGGGTTTGCCAGTGGTGCCTCCCTGTTGTGTCTGATGGGCACTGTGCTCCCAGCTTCCCTTCCTGCCTGCCCTGAATGGGGTGCAGCTGGCTCCCCAGCTGCTGCTTAGGGCGCACCTAACTGACTATGCCTTGTGGGATGTACTGTCTGCACCTCTTCCCTGCAGTGGGGATAGCATTCCAGGCTCTGCTGGGGGTGAGAACAGCCGGGGCCACCTCTGGTCCCTCTGTTGCCATTCCCCATTGCTCCCATCTCCCATTCACTTTTGGCCTGTTGCCCAGGGGCTTTGGGCCAATCAAGATCTTACTTCCAGCTGGCTCATGTGGGTTCTGTGCCTGCATGCCATGGGGGTGGGCAGGAGACTGTTACTCTTATCAAATAAGCTAAATGGTGACACTTTGGGTGAGCAAGGAGGCTGCTCCAATGTGTTGTGATTACAGTGTGTGGAAGCAGACTTGATTAATTGAGTCTGCTGGAATGTGGTAATTACCATGCTCCAGCAGCCTCCTGCATCTTATGTATCCGCATCCCCACACTTCAAAATGGCAGCAGGGGTGCTTTATCTATCTATTTATTCGACAAGCTTTAGGTAAAGTGCCCCCACCACCATTTTGGAGTGTGGGGATACTGATACACGAGATGCTCCGGGAGCTTTAATTAGAGCACCTCTTGGAGCCATGCCACTCTAATTAAAGCGCCTCCTCTGCCCTCCCCAGACCATGTGTATAAATGCCCTTTGATACCAATTAACACAATTTAGATTTTCAACCCTGCCATTTGTCTTCTTGTCTAAATAATGATAATATTTTCTGGTGTATCCAACATCAAAGGTTTAGTTCTATCTGCCAGAGCTGTTCAGGGCACTTTCAGCACAATATCAATTAGTTGAACTATGTTTTGTTAACATTTGTTGGTGTTGATTTTTGTATTGTATAAGATCTCTCCTCACTAAGGGGCTGCTATTAGGGGAGAGGCATGGGATGTGAAAAACCCAGGTACCATTCCCTGTTCTTCCTGGTTCAGAGTGACCTGGGGTGAATACATCTGCTCTAAATGCCAGATCAACTAGCTCAGACTTTGCTGAATTAAAAAAGATCACATTTTGATGTAATTTCATTATAATTTCATTTTCATTAAAATGATCAAAAGGTTCTATTTTTATTCCAACACAGACTGAAAACATTTTTTGACATCTTAAAAGTTACCATGAAACAAAATAATCAATCTTCAGCCAGTTCTACCATCTGGGCTTCATATTCTCAAGTTAGTATTTTTAGACGCCGCCAGGGCATGTTAGTTATGGTAGAGTTCTTCTACTTTATATAGATATTTCTAATGTATGTCAAGGTTATCTAAGGGGTAAATATAGATACTGTTCTTAAGTGTGCGTGTGTGTAAATAATAAATAGAAACATTTCTATACTCTGGAGAGCATTGAAATGTTTTGAACTGGAATGAAAGTACATGTCCTGTAATAATTCAGATATGTCATTCCTCAGAAGTTCTGGGATTTTCCTGAATGCTATGTGCCTATGTGATACACATTAATTAGAAGCTGGTAAATCTCACATGCTACACAGGAAATGCAGTTTAATGTAGATGTCATTCTGTCCCATTTACTGGAATTGCTTTTTATGGGATGGATGTGCTGCAGCATTTTTTCCTGGCTTTGACATAATTGGGTAATTGGGTGTCAGACAACTCAAGAACTTATTTTCATGAAGTTCAAGCATTCCGACTTTATATTGAAAACATAATTTTCATATTGAAACTGGTACAGAGGTCTGTAGTAGGCTGAAATATTTATCAATGTATCTTATTGCAAAAAGCTCTTGACATTTAAAAAAAATGTATATACCAACATTAAGAATTAGAATTATCATATGAGATAAAAAGAAATTGGTACAGAAATAGTTATAATTTCATACAAGCTCAGACTACTTACTAGATAGAACTCTGAAACTACCAAATGGGAATGATTATAGGACACTCTTTTTTCTCACAGGAATTAGAGTACAAGATGTTTATGTGTTATGACATTTTTACTCCATGACGAAGTTATTTGCTGAAAATATTTAGGCCTACTTAGAGATAAGATCTCTAGGAATGTGTGTTTTTATGATTTAAACATTATGTTAAATTTATGCTAGAAAAGAGAAGGCAGATAAATTCAATGGGGTAGTAAAAACACATACAGAAACAATAATAAAGTTAAAAGAGGGCAATATTTTAGGCAATACCATTGACACATCATGCTCAGCTAATTAGAATACCTTAGACCTTACAGATAAACATATTATGGCATTCACTTATGAGATTCCAGTTCAAAGTTCTAGTTTTGTGTTGCATATCATGGTTGTGTGATGGCCAGCCTAAGCTTAGCTGATGATCTCTGTCCTGTTTCTGTTCAATGTACTTCCATTCACTGCACTACCATCATCACTGACACTAAGGGCCTTGTGGCACTTTATGGTGTGCGCTGCACAAATTTTGATCAGTTTAGTGCTAGTTTGGAGTTTGGAGCAGTCGCGTCTTCAATTTGAGCAGCACATCTTTGGGGAGTGGCCACACCTTAATGGAATAGGACATGGGTTGTGCAGATCAAGAGATAATACTGTCCTGGAGTGGTGCAGTTTTAAGCCCCATAATGAGTACTTTAAGCCAATTTAAGCTGTTCATGTGAAGACATTCCAGAGGTTAAGGGCCCCAGGAGCTACCCAAGATTACCATGTAAAAAGGCTTTAATTGGCATGTATGTTTGAGGTCTCAGGGCCTTGTTACATGTTACATTGTGAACTGCACAAATATTGATCAGTTTGGGCATTTTTACACATGCAAGCACCACAGCACCAGGCACTTTGAAAAGCATCTGGTGCTGCAGTTGTATAAGCAGCAAAACGCACGTCAGCACGGAGAAAATGGTGGTGTTCTTTTGAACTAAAACACATCGGAGTTTCCTTAGTTCAAAAGCGCATTGCCACCATTTTCTGCGCGCCGACTCACATTTTGCTGCTTATAAAACTGAACGCAGTGCAGCACAGTTCGCCTTAGCTCATGTGCAGAGCAGACTTGATTAAATGAGTCTGCTCAGAAGCAGTGGATCTCTGGCGCATTGTGAGACAGAAAAGTATGCGTATAAATGCCCATAAGTGCTAGCTTGCAGTTATACCTTCAACTTGAGTGGCACATCTGTGGGGAGAAGGGCTGTACAAAGCTTCGGCTGCTGATTCAATTCGGTGGAGATTTGGCCCAATTCAGGGCCGAATCTCTGAATTCAAATCAAATCAGGAGACCCTTTAATCTCTCCAAATCAAATCGGAACCCCCCAAATTGATTCGGAGAGATTGGGAAAGATTCAATGATTTGGACATAGACACAGCTTTAAATGTTTTTTCTACATAGGTGGCTCATGAATGCTGAGATGGTGGGGCGGATGGAGCATCCCACAGAAGTGCGGGGGATTCCCAGCGCACTCGGCTGCAGACCCAGAAGTGGACCAGAGGCACTTTGGGTCCACTTCCAGGTCCACCAGACAGCATGGTGGGGGGGCCCTCTGTGGCCCCCTAGCTCAGTGACTGGTGCTTACTGGGTCTGGAGGGGTACCCATGGTCCCTATGTGGCTGATTGCCAAGACAGGGGTGGAGGGCACGGGGGGGGCCTGCGCACTTGGCAGCAGACCCAGAAGTGGACCAGGAGTACTTCTGGTCCAATTCCAGGTTCGTCACTGAGCATGTGCCCCCCCCCCCCCACTCCTGTGGGATGCTCCATCCACCCCACCATTGCAGCATTCACAAGCCATACCTGGTACCTTGAGGTATATAGAAAAAAATATTTAAAGCTGTGTCTATGGCCAAATCATTGATTCTCCAAATGAGCATCAAATCTTTAGATTTGGATTTGGCTGAATCGAATTGGGACAGTGGTCCAAATCAACTAATCGAATCACTGTCCCTGATTCGGGGCAAATCTGAATCTGAATTGAATACAGCTCGTTTTGCACCCCTGTAGTGGGGAGCTCCAGCTGTCAAACTGACAAGGATTTTTCTGATTCTATGATTCTGTGTCAGTTTTGCTCAGCAGCAACCCTGGCTCTGACTCTAGCTGCATACAGATGTTCATTTCTACCAGGGGAAATTTCTGAGAAATTTCTCCTGGGAGAGGAAGCAGTACAGATGTTCAGTCTGCAGCCACCTATTGCTCCCCATGCCTTAGACCAGAGTGATCCCAGTCTGGGGAAGGCGAGAATAGCAATGCCTGCTCCACTCCTTCCAGCCCCCATGCCTGGCCCAAACTGAGCTATGGGGAACAGGGAGAGGGAGCAGCCCTTTCCACTCTACTCCCAGTCTCCAGGAGCAGAGTGGAAGGAGCATGAGGGCACAGCCCCAGCCCCTATATTAAGCAGGACAGTGTCTGGCTTGGGGAAGAGGTAGGGAACTGTGGGGGCTGCCTGTCTCTTCTTCTTTCCTACATTGGTCCAAGAGGAAGGGAGCAACAAGGCACAGTCCCCAGTCCTTTCCCCAAGCTTGGATGTGAGATGCAGGCAGTGGGGGCTTGCAGCATTGTTCTAGTGTGGGCAGTGGAGGGGACGGAAGAGTGCAGCAATCCGCACCCCCCGCCTGCCCCCTCCACACACCTTGACACTCCAGTGTGAGGAGCCGATTGAAGCTTTGCCCCACTATCCCAGGAAATCAACTAACCCACTATCCCTGCTGGCCAGTTTCCCCACTGCTTAGCTGAGTGGTGAGGGCAGAAGTTTAAAAGCTGTTGCAGGCAGGAGCCAGACTCAGGGAGGTTTTCCCCAGCATGGTTCCACCTGACTGGCTTCTCCTTGCCTCCCTGCTGTTCTGATGAGGTGTGGAAGTAGGGGGCAAGGGGAAGCTGGCATGGGACAGTGCTGCTTCCTGCACTTGGCTCCCAATGCTTGGGAGCTGAGCAGAGGGAGCCACAGGGCAAAGCCTCTGCTGAGAACTCCAATATGCGAAGCAGGCAGGGGGCTGCACTTCTCCCTGCTGCAGCAGAGGAACCAGGGTGGCAAAACTTCTCACACTGGGAAGCCTGGTGGGAGAAGCATGGGGGAGCATCTAGTGGCTGCTCCTCCCTTGCTCTCCCAGTTTAGTGGAGGGGCAGAAGCAGCTGCTCCCTGTGCCCTCTCAAGACTAGGGTGGCCCCAGTCTCAGGAATGCACAGGAGCCTTTCCCCTGGCTCCAGCCCTTCTGGTCCCCAGGAAGAGTTAAGTTAGAAGGAAGTTACAGACATTCAGTCCCAGGAGTGACTTAACCACGGTTGTTTCAGGGTTATTTTTCTCCCAGAGTGTCCACTTTTGTTCTGGGAGGAAAATCTAGAATGTCTGTACATACCTGGTCTCTACCAGGAGAACCGTGATTCTGGTCTCTGGGTAGAACGTCTGTATTCAGCCTCTGTGGCAGCCCAGGTCGGCAGAGTCTGTGGCTGAGGAGTTCTTGTCCTAAGGCAGTCCACGTGGAAGGGACGCCCTGGAACTGCCCCATGAATTCCTGGCTCTGAGTCCTCATTTTGCCTTAGGGAGCTTGAAAACTCTGGGTGCCCCCAGGTCTAACTGCAAGTTCCAGGTCTTTCTGGCTCCCAGTTGCAGAACTGGGAGACAAGTCCAGGTAGGGTTTTTAGAATCTTGGCTCCTGGTAACCGTGGCATGTCTGGCTTCTTCCTCAGTATTTTCAGTGTCCAGGGATCCAGGGCTCAACCTGCTGACTGCTCCTGGGCCATCGATGGTCCAACACAATTTTGGACATGGCTGTCCAACTTCTAAGTGGCTGGGGGGCCCCACAAGCCACAACAACAGGGTTGCACACTGCATAGGTCATAGAAGCATTATTTATGGGCCTACCAGGCTGTAATTGTGAAGGTACCTCCATCCTATCATCCCCTCCCCACCATATCATGTGCCAGGGCTACAACTTGGCCTGTGCTCTGCCAGTTGGACAGCTGTGCTCTCAGATATGCAGCCCTGGGCCAGCCTGAGGGATGAATCCTGATGGCTTTTGCCATAAATCTTGGGCATGAAATTGAACATATGGGAATCGTAATTTGAATTTGGGGGAGTGAAGTTAAGGATTTAAATGTGATGTGAATAACTGTTGTTGCAGCAAGAAATGGTACGCTAAGTGCAGTCGAGATTGTTTGGCTAATGGATAGTCATTAGGATAGGTAAATCATTATGTCTTTCTGAGTACCTGATTTGAAAAAACTCCTGAGTCATTGCTTCCTTGATTTTCTGCGGGCATTTTCTTGACTCCTACGTAACTGTGGTGCTTGTGGTTGATTGTTGATATTTGCAGTCAGTTTTTTCCCTCATTCAGAGGTAAACCTGAAGAAGTCGCTAGAGTTCTCTGATGAGAAGCAGTTGCTAGGGCTGCTGGCAGCAATAAGGAGATCTGTGTCACAAGTTGGCTAGAATTAGGCAGTAGCTCTGCCACATGCAACCAATCCCTTTATACCTGTGTTAGGTATTTAAAATCTGTGGCCTTTGCTGTTTATAACACTGGACACAACTGTTACCGAATAGTACCTATGACCCATTTTTGTCTCCATGGAAGTGTTCTGCCCAAACATTTGGCCTGCATACAATTTCTGCAAGATGGTGCATTGCCTAATGCCAACAACTCATTTTACATACTTCTTGTAAGTGTCTGTCCAGTTGTGGGAGATGATTTTGCATGAATTGAAATCACACAGGTCATCACCGGTAGCAATGGATTTTAAAAGTATTTCAGGACTGTATAGAAAAAAAATGGCCACTTTTCTTTCTTTAGGCTACTGTTTTCTGACTGCAGAGCTGTCATCAAATAAGCACTGTTAGAAAGTCAGCTTTGAAACTGTGTGAGGACAACTTTGTAAAAATTGTATTTTAATCCTAAATTTACAATAGGGATCTTTCTATTCCTCTCATCCTTTTCACTACGTGTATTGCACCAGTTTTATTATGCGAGCAAGTCTCTGCAAAACTATTTTTGTTATTCCTTCATATAATAAACATTTAGAGTAGGTCTCTATAACTCATTTTCTTTCTCTAATGCCACCGAATGAACTGTATCTAGACATGCATTTATAGAAAGACCCATTCTACTTTTCACATAAGATAAACATTTTATACGATTCACATTACTTTTATCCTAATAGTATTGTTTGAAAGCAAGATGTCACACTCTATCTATTCCTTTTTTAACTTTGTTCAATGGCTGGAAAGTTAATAAAACTTCAGATTGTAATGAAGTAGCTCAGGGTGGAAATTTTACAGGAAAAGCAAACAGGCTTTTTTCTCTCGGCTCCTCAAAGAAAGCAACTGATTTTGTGCTCTGAGCATGATCCACAAATTTCCTCCTTGATTCACCTTTAAACAAAATTAACTTGACCATTAGCTTGAGTGGGTGGTCTGAAGGAGTAGGAGGTCCGAACTGCACTAAAAGTTTAGTACAAAAGTGGCCAAGACAGCAGTTTTATGTATTTTATTTTTCTACCAAAAAAGTTATTTTATATATTTTTTAGCATCTTATGCTTGTGATTGAAACTTTTCTGTATTAGTTTAAACCAGTTCAGCCTCAGCCATATGTCTGTATTTTGGTCTGCCTTGCTAAAGATGCCACAGCCTACCACACAAAGCTCTTCTGTGTGTAGGTTGAGTAACAGCTATACGATACTCCCAGACATACCTTTCCTAGCCACATGACATGTCGCCATTCCAAGCACTGAAAGACTGTATATTTCTCTTTCCTGTTATTACAAATTCCATGCAAAAACTAAGCTTTAGAAGTGCAGCAAGGTATTCACCAGAGATTTGAACCCAGAAGTGTGAGTATTTTTGGGCTCACTTACAGCAGCTTGGGCTCCTGGCTTCCTCCATTCACTCAGGAGGCTGCTGTGAGACTTATGGAGACCTGCTCTTAAATGAGGGAATGAGAAACCTCTGCAGGGACACGGGAGGTGGTGACCTGAGTTGGCCTCGGTAATTCAATAAAAAATAAAAAAAAGCTTTTGGCTGCATGAATGGTGTCAAATCATGGGCAGCATTGAGGATGTGGACAGGATGGAATGAGTGGGATCATGAAGGATGGGGGACACCATGATGTAGTGAGAGTGGGAAGAGAGTAAAACTGCAGTGTAAGAGAATGGGTAGGATAGAGGCCAACAACAGGAGGGAGCACTAGTGAGCAAAGATGAGCTTTAGTTCAAGCATCCCCACTGCCATTTTGAAGCGTGGGGACACCGATACATGAGACACAGGAGGCTGCTGGAGCACAGTAATCACCACGCTCCAGCAGACTCAGTTAATCACAGCACGTTGGAGCAGCCTCCATGCTCATGTGCAGGCACCCTGTGAGATTATTCCTACAAGAAGGAAAAGGGAGTGGACTGTTCAGTACTTTACAGCCCAAAAGTTTTAAGAAGGAAAATTAGAGGTGCCCCTCATCCTAGAAAAAGAGGAGAACTTTTCACACTTTAAAAGGCAGCTCACCCACCCAGACAGTTTATACATCCCTGCTTCTGTGCCAAAGAAGTGTTTTTATTTCCATATAAATGCTGCCTGTGTCCCTCATGGAACCCATGTTGTTGAAATCATCACTGTTCTTACTGTTCAGATCCTATGCTCAGTGCAGCATGACCTACATCTAAAATGTAAACTGTGAAAATTGCTAAACACAATCCTCAGGCTAGCTAGAAATATGAAGCCATTTCAAACCATCTCTGAATTGACATGCAATGTGTTTTGATTGGAAGAGAGCTCAGAAAGATGAAATTGCAAGTGAAGGGGCCATTTTTACTGAAATCCTCCTAGCCTGCATTCATCTCCTTCATTTTTCCTGAAGGTGAAACTATATATTTTATTCAGCTAACGTAGACTTTACCTTTAAAATAAAACACATCTCTTATCAGTTCATCTTGCTGGTTTAAAAGACATTGTTTTGAGAAATTCAGATTCAACGTGACAAGTGGGGAAAAACTCAGTTTAATAACTGCAGTTCCACAGTTATTCCAGTGTTCTCATTTAATTCATTCTCAGACCCTGTGCCCCATTTTGGCCTTTGACTAGCTGAGGCTAGTTTGAAAGTCCAGCTACCACTTGCAGGGTACAAACAAAATTGACAGTAGCATGCTGAGCAACAAATGTTTGGTTTGGGATATTATTGCCATATGCCTTGTTGCATGATCACACTAATGATGAACTTCTGTGTTTTGAAGAGGAACATCAGTAACATCAATTTTCTGTATATAAAATGTATTAATATTACTGCAGTGAGTGCATTAATCCTGTACTCTGTCCCTCCCATTTCAAAAACATACATGTCTAAAATATCTTCTATTTTTTGTTATGCCATGTTATTCTAGGGCAGCTAACTATAACAGATACACTTATTTTCCTGAATCTTACTTTCCTAAGGCTGAATCCTTCCTTTATTTCCACTCAGTTGACTTTAATGGAGTTGAATCAGTGCAGCTGTGGGGCGAATTTGGTGTCCTGGCCTCTCTCAATAGCCATTGGCTAAATTCAGTACTGATATTATCTGCACAATCTTTTGCTTTCACAAGTATAAATCAGCACAGGACCAGAACAATTTCAACTAAGGTTTAAGAGAAGAACTATAGCATTACCTTTCCAGTAGAACCTGTAAAAAGAATTATGAGGCTTACTAATTCCCTGAGTTGTGGCTTGGCCAGATAGGGCCAGTATCCTCTTTCTCTTGTGAAAAGCAGCCGGTGACTCCCAGTGCCCAAATGTGTTATGCTCTAGGTCCCATCCAGAATATAATTTAGACACGTCCTTTTTAATATATCCTCCGTGGTTTTGCAATCAGCAACACATGGCAACAGCTTATCATAACAAGATGTCTCAAAATGGGAACTGACCATGACTGGTATAATGTTCAAATTGTCCATCCTGGGATCTATAGCATGGTCTATTATTTTACATTTAAGAGTTACAAATCCCTGTCTAAAAGACGGTCTTGCCTTTATTCCTCCTCCTTTCTAACCCATTCAAAGCTTCCCATTTGCTTTCTGGCCAGAATATATGCAGCAGTACGAAGGTGATAGGAATTGTTATTTCTTGCACCCCCTTGCACACACGTGTAGGCTCTGGCCCTCTGGTTAAGTATTGACTCTTGATAGAAGAGGGGAAGCATTTGAATGGCTCTCCCTTGCAGAAAGTTTTGCTTCCTTTTGTTAATGGGGAAAAATAGCATTGGTTTTACTGCAGTGATTCAGCCCAGATGTTTTCTTTTTTTCCTTTTTCTTGAGAACTTTATCAGTTTCTCAGCTGTAAGGTATTTGTGACTGGATGGCATGTGAAAACTGAGTTTCATATGAACTGTGGTAACTGCAAACTTGTTGACAGAAAATTGTGTCCCAGACAGTAGCATTTAGAACTCTCTTGGTCTGATGGACCCAGATAGAATCTGATTCGGCTGATGACTAAATTTGCATGTAAAAAGAGCAGAAGCAGTTGCATTGATTCTAGTGGCATAGGGCATACTTCAACATATGTTCACATTACCAGGGTACACACTTCTATTTTCCAGTGTAAACAATCTTTCTTGGCTTTTAACTCTTTCATTTCCTCTATAAGAGTCAGAGATTTTGTATCTATTTTGTTTAAAAACTTATCTTGTAGCAATTACATGCTTCATCCGCATGACAGAGGAAGAGACAGCAAATGGGAGTTTTCCCCTCTGTCTCCTCACCTGGCAGGCAGAGAGGCACCAGCACAACAGGCTCCAGCATGGCAGTTATGCAGCGGCCTAAGGGTCAGGGAAAGAAATGGGTGGAGCCTGAGAGGAGAGCAAGCTGGGAGCAGAGCAAGGCAGTGTGCATGGGAGGAAGAATGGGGGAGAAGCAGCAAGAAAATGCTGCAGGAGGAAGAGCTGGGGAGCAGTGGCTTGGAGTGGCTTGCCAGAGGGGCAAAGCCACTGATACACCCCAGGAGAGTGGGGTGACAGCAGCGAGCTGGCACACAGCTGGAGGGAGCAGCTGATGATGGAGAGCAGACCCACCGAAGAAGAGTAGGGCCAGGAAATCATGCTCAGCTTGCCCAAAGATATGAGCTTGCTGTGAGCCCCAGCGAAGACTGCCTGGGATGAGAGGGTAGAGGAGCCCAGTGGAAAGCTGCAGAGGAGTCCAGAGCATGACCGGAGCTGGCAGCTCTGGGACTCTGAGATACCTATCGGGGAAGAGTGGGGACAGGAACCGGGAGGTGATGCATGTTCAGACAGGGTGACCCCATGCAGCCCTGTGGCTGACCAGGGACAGGAAGCAAGCCAGCTAACAGGGAGCAGTTCCTCCCAAAAGGGTAAGTATCTAGAGTCAAAGCGGGGCATAAAGCCCCAGACAGCATTGAGGCCAGGTATCGGCAGCCAAAAGGGGAAGGTACCCAGGCAAGGGCCCTCTCAATGTCAAAAGGACACAGCAAAATGCTGATGAGCTCTGAAGTCCATCTCAGAACAAAAACACATTATCCACAAGTATATATCCCAGTGGAGGCTGGCCAGTGGAACTTTCAGTTAATTTTCCTCAGTTAATGTTTAAAGAACTATATTGACACTACACAGTGATGAACATAGTCACGAGGATATTAGGCCAAGATAGTGAAAGGCTAAAGAAGAGCTGATAGCCAGAGAGCATCTCACTCCCTGACAGTAGGAGGCTATCAGGTGAGAAGCGATCACCTGTAAAGAGAGAGCCCCAGGACAGTGACATCCTTTCAGGCCTGGGATGTGGTAAGGACAGGGTAAAGGGGAGGTTGGAGCCCCACAAAGAAACCAGTGGAGTGAGATCTCATGAGGCACCTGCAGGTACTGTCTCCCAGCAAAAACATCAAGACATGGCAGGTGAACGAGAACGACTAACAGGACACGCAGGTAATTCCATTCTTAAGAACTCACCCTGACATTGCAAGGGTGTAGTTTGCTAGGCAAGGCAGGACTCAAGGTCTGTATATCACCTACTAGCAGCAATCCATGTCATTATGTAGTTTGAGCACAGGACTGCAGTATTTGTAAGCACAAAATAAGCATGCAGTTACATATGCTCACTTTTATGGAGCCTATAGCTCTACTTTGGAGTTTTATTCTCTTGATAAGGAACAACTTGTTAAGTACGACAATAGGTTAACTTTGAAGCAGACTACTTAGAGGGGTTTTGGAATATCCATAATTGGAAGCTTTTATGAACAGGTTAGGTAGACACCTACCTGTGATGGTTGAGTAGTCCATGTGATGGTTGAGTAGCCCATGGGGATGGATGGGGTGCACCCAAGGGTGCTGAAGGAGTTGGCTGATGTGATTGCAGAGCCACTGGCCATTATCTTTGAAAATTCATCATGATCAGGAGAGGTCCCAGATGATTGGAAAAGGGCAAACATAGTGCCTATATTTAAGAAAGGAGAAAAAGGAGGATCCATGAAACTATAGACCAGTTGGCCTTACCTCAATTTTTGGAAAAATCATGGAGCAGATCCTCAAGGAATCCATTTCTAAGCACATGGAGGAGAAGAAGGTGATCAGGAACAGTTAATATAGATTCACAAAGAGCAAGTCATACCTGACCAACCTGATTACCTTCTATGATGAGATGACTGGCTCTGTGGGTACAAGGAGACTGGTGGATGTCTGGTGTACCTTGATTTTAGCAAGGCTTTTGATATGGTCTCCCACAACATTCTCCCAGGCAAGCTAAGGAAGTACGGGCTGGATGAATGGACTGTAAAGTGGATAGAAAAATTGGCTGGAGCATTGGGCTCAGAGGGTAGTAATCAATGGCTTGATATCTAGTTGGCAGCTGGTGTCAAGTGGAGTGCCCCAGAGGTCAATCCTGGGGCTCGTCTTCACCAATGACCTGGAAGACGGCATAGAGTGCACCCTTAGCAAGTTTGCAGATGACACCAAGCTGGGGGGAGTAGTAGATAGGCTGGACGGTAGCGCTAGGGTTCAGAATGACCTAGACAAATTGAAGAGTTTGGCCAAAAAGAATCTTATGAGGTTCAACAAGGACAAGTGCAAGGTCCTGCACTTAGGATGGAACAATGCCATGCACTAGTACAGGCTGGGGGCTGACTGGCTGGGCAGCAGCTCTTCAAAAAAGGACTTGGGGGTTACAGTGGACAGGAAGCTGAATATGAGCCAAAAGCATATCCTTGTTGCCAAGAAAGCTAATGGCATATTGGGCTGCATTGGTAGGTGTATTGCCTGCAGGCCAAGAGAAATGATTTGTCTCCTCTATTCAGCACTGGTGAGGCCATATCTGTAGTAGTGTGTTCAGTTTTGGGCCCCTCACTGCAGAAAGAATGTGGACAAATTGGAGAGAGTCCAGCAGAGAGCAAAAAAAATGGTGAGGGGGGCACTGGCACATGACTTCTCAGGAGATACTGAAGGAACTGGTCTTATTTAGTCTGCAGAAGAGAAGACTAGGGGGTGGGAAGGGATCTGAAAGCAGCCTTCAGCTATCTGAAGTGGGTTTTTCAAAGCAGTGTTGACAGAGGTGGCAGATGACAGAACAAGGAACAATGGTCTCAAGTTGCAGTAAGGGAAATTTAGGTGAAATAGTAGGAAGAATTTTCTCACTAGGAGGGTAGTAAAACATTGGAACAGGTTATACAGAGAGGTGGTGGAACCTCTATCCTTGGAGGTTTTCAACAGCAGGCTAGACAAAGCTTTGGCTGGGATGATCTAGTTGGGGTTGGTCCTGCTTTGAGCAGAGGGTTGAACTAAGATGACCCCCTGAGGCACATTCCAACCCTAATTTTCTATGACTGTATGATTTGAGTAAGTCATGCTAACCTGGAATAAAATACTGAACAAAATTGTAAAAAAGACCTTTAGATTTGATCCAAGGAGGTGCCAGACCAAAACACAAAAGAGCATATCAGGCTAAAACCAATCGGACTACCCAGTCTCAAAAAAGTATCCAGATTACAGTGGCTCAGTATGCTGCCGTTGAACAACTTGCACTGATAATTTTTTGCTTTGCAGCTTTGGCCTAAATTAGCCTTGCCATGATCCCGCAACTAGATGTTTCCAAGTTAATTTTTATGTGCTTTGAGAACCAGTACAATTTCAAAATCAATTTGAAGGTTGGAAGAATATGGTAAAAATGCAACTCATATAATCTTTGCCTTCATTTTCTCAATTTGCCAGGCATTCAGAAAGAAGTTTACAGGATTGAGAATCCTTTCTTTCAATCTTTCTGAAAATCTGTGCAGCTTCTAAGTGGGCCATGATGATTCCGTTGTAACCAAGGGACTTGGAGAATCTGCAAGATTTTCCTTAAAGCTTAGTTGTACAGTTGGATTTTGGGTGTGATTTGTTGCTGGCATGTGGTTGACAGAGAAAGAAGAGTAGCAGGCCAGCACAAATATTTTAAGCCTATCTAATCTACCATGACAATTAGAAAATACAAGACTTTCACTGATAAAATGTACTTACAGATGTTAATACCACTAAAAGTGGAGCTCTGCATACAAAGTGCATAGATTAATAAGCTGATAATTAATAAAATGAGAATTAGAGGACAGGAATAAATTAATTGTGTGCATGTAAGAAAGAGAATGTCATGAGAACAAAAGCTTTTGAAATTTCCTTGCTCATTTAACTTTGGCATCCTGCAGCATGGTAGTGCTGATGTGGCTCATCTTGGGAGATGTGCATTATAGTTTCCAAGTCAATGGGTGAACACAGAACATCTCCAGGGTTGACTGCATTGCTGGGGAATAAAATAAAATGTTTAGAAATGTCAGTTTGCCCAAGCGTGAATGTCTGGATTATATTTCTGACATTCTGACCATTAACATATAACCTCATCTTCACCCTGGGTCTACTACTACAGTCTGCTACTGAGAAATTATAATGGTTTTCATTTAAGAGGCTGCTGCAAGATGTGAAGATGTGTGCACAGCAGTAAGGTCAGAACAGTAGTACCTACTATCTGAAGGCATAGTTTAGAATTCAAGTCATGTGTTTTGTCTAAGCATGTCATTCAGGTTGTGGTGATAATGCTGGCACATACTGCTTGAGAATTAAAAAGATATGAAACATAGTTTGCTTATTTTTTTGCTAAGGAAGTCTGGATCTGGACACAGTTGTACAGATGACATCTCAGGCTAGGTGCAGACAATCAAAAAGCCCAAGGCATAATCAATTTCAGTTATGTGGTTTTCTGTAAACAGCATAGTTTAGATCAACATTTCCCAACCTTTTTTGCCCTACGGCACACTTACCTAATTAAAAAAGTACCGTGACACACTAGATGTGGAGCAGGGGGAGAGGGTGGTGTGCAGCCAGCCACACACTGACCGGGGCGGGAAGGGGCTCACGGCCAACTGGACACCAACTGGAGGTGGGAGGGGTGGCGTGCAGCCAGCCGGACAGCATTTTGGGCTGGAGCCATGCCCCCTGCGTGACAGGAGCCACGCTCCCCATCTGTCTGTGTCTGCAGCAGCATCAGGCGGGGGGGCATGGTTCCAGTCAGGCAGGGGGTGTAGCTTCAGCCCAAGATGCCGTAGCACACCAGTTGGGAAATGCTGGTTTCAATCAGTAAGGAACAGAACACATATTTGTCCTTTGGTGTGGGGTGGAGGGGAGGGGCAACTCAGACTGGGTTCTGCCATTTTTAAATCAGTCTATGTGTGCTGAACTTCTGTTCTGCTATGGATATAGACGAGTTTGCAATCACTTATACCAATAAAAGTGTAATGTCTGTACCTGGCCTTTATATGTACACAGCTGAGAATCTGGATTCTTGGGCTCTCATCTTGGCTCTGCCATTGACTTGTATAACCATGGGTAAGACATGTAGCTTCTGTTACTCCCATCTCCAAAATGTAGTTAGTGACACCTTTGGAAATTATTTTGAAATTTCTGCAACTCAGTATTAAGTGTGATTACTTCAAAGTGCAGTGGCAGAAATAATGAACTAAATTAAAACCCTAGATCTGACCATCCCTGAACTTCAAAAATACTTGAAGTCTAGACATGAATCTGGTCCTGAATTTTGCAACATTAAGCCATCTCTGATATTTATAGCAGAGGGGTGGGCAGATGAGAACAGGATGGGTTTCAACACTGACAAGTGCAGGGTACTGCACCTGGGGAGGAAGAACCAGCAGCATACCTACAGGCTGGAGAACTCCCTTCTTGTCAGTGCAGAGGCAGAAAAGTATCCTGGAGTCATTATTGATGCTAAAATGAACATGGGCCGACAGTGTGGGGATGCAGTCAGGAAGGCCAACTGCACCTTGTCATGCATCCACAGATGCATCTTGAGCAGGTCCAAGGAGGTGATCCTCCCCCTCTATGCGACGCTGGTCAGGCCACAGTTGGAGTACTGCGTCCAGTTCTGGGCTCCGCACTTCAGGAGGGATGTGGACAACATGGAGAGGGTTCAGAGGAGGGCCACCCGCATGATCAGGGGGCAGCAGGGCAGGCCCTATGTGGAGAGGCTATGGGACCTGAACCTGTTCAGCCTTCACAAGAGAAGGCTGAGGGGGGATCTAGTGGCCATTTACAAACTAGTCAGAGGGGACCAGCAGGCATTGGGGGAGTCCCTGTTCCCCCGAGCACTCCCAGGAGTGACTAGAAATAACAGTCACAAGCTGCCAGAGGGTAGAGTTGGACTAGACATCAGGAGGCGCTACTTCACTGTCAGGGAGGCTAGGATCTGGAACCAACTTCCAAGAGAAGTGGTGCTGGCTCCTACCCTGGGGGTCTTTAAGAGGAGGCTGGATGAACACCTTGCCGGGGTCTTTTGACCCCAGTACTCTTTCCTGCCATGGCAGGGCGTCAGACTTGATGATCTGCTCAGGTTCATTCTGACCCTACTAACTATGAAACTATAGTATTTATATTACATCCTAAGTGTAAGTAAAATATACTAGAAAATAAACTGAGTTCTTGCAACTCAATGAGATATCATACATTTAGCACTAAGATTGCATATGGTTTGAAAATATAGCAAAGAATGAGCCCAGAAAACAACTGTGTTTATACATACAGTATTACTTTTGCTGCTTATTCATATTATAATTGCATGAAAAGGTCCAACCTATAGTGGGGCACTGTTGTGCTGGGTACTGTACAAACAGAGAAGAGACAGTCCTTCCATTAGACTTTACCATCTTTATTACAGAATGTTATTAAGACCTAGTTCTCTATGCCATCTCTGAGACAGTAAGGCAGCCAGCACTGCAACTGCTAATGTAAACACATGACTTCTTTATGAATAACTTCATTGAATTTTTAGGTCAATGCTTCTAAAGGTGCAGTATGATTTTTAAGACTTAAGTAAGGAAGAGGAGGAAATCATAAATGAATTAATATTTGAATTAAATTACCTGTGAAGCTTCAGGGAGGGTTAAAAACTGGGAGTAAGGCTGAGTGGGGTAGGGTTGGAGGTGATAGGAGCTAAAAGTGATGTGACAGAACTGAGTGAGCGAGAATACGCTGGCAGTGGCATCAAACAAAGGATGAACAATCAGAGTACCCACACTCTCTGCGGGGAGTGGTGCCTAAAGTCTATGACACACTGGCCACGTCTACACAAGATGCTGACTGTGCAGTAGCTCATTACTACTGCGCAGTAGCATCATTGGGCATGAGCCATGATGTGATGCTACTGCACAGTAGTAACGAGCTACTGTGCAGTAAGTGTCACTAGGCAGCTGTTGGGACGCTACAGTGCAGTAACATGATTTACTACACCGTCATTTAGTGCTTGGTTATGCAACAACTGTGCAGTGGGCATCTTGTAGATTCAGTAGGCAGAAAATTCTGTGGCAGCATCATTTAATTTTTTAAAAGCATCTATTGTTGGGCTAATTATGGGGAAAAAAAAACCCCAATGTCATGAGTACAAGAGGCCCTAAGATATTCTGATTTAACTTTAGAAATCTCATGGCCTCTTGTATTGGTAGCACACCCATAGAAGAGTTGGTGTTGGGATATCTGCTCAATGCAGGAAATTCCTCTGTTTCATCTTTTTTATGATGAGCATTGGCTTCAGTCCTGCAAATGGATGCAGGTAATAGAATTCCATGTGGACACAAATGTGGAACTGGTTGAAGGATTAGGGCTTTATTTTCCAAATTTAGAAGAATTGATCTTCTGAAGCCCACTGTGTTTGGTAGGCAGTTTTTTAGAGGAAGTACTTTCCTTTCTTTTAGGAAATGCATATTTTTGAAAATCAATTAGTATACAGGTTTCCCTCACTTTATGGGGGTTCTGAATGTGCAAATTTGCTCTTATGAGATGACCCTTTTTATACCAAAAATTTGTTCTATGCAAGGTAAATTCACTTTTATGTGATAAGTGTGATGAAAGTCAGTTGCTTTGTGTGGTGCATTCTGGGAGTGATGCGCACCAAAAGTCTCCTGTGTCGATCTGTGCTCCTTGCTCATTGTCTTTGACACATTTCTGTAGTTGCCATCCCCAGTGTGATAGTGCCCCATGCTTGTGTTCACTGTCTGCTGTTGGCGAGTACCAAAATTGTCTTGTAAAAGCAGTAGGAATGGGTCTGAGAGTCGGTACAGTTGAGGTCTTGGGTTTCCTTTGTGTTATGCGAATTTGAGTTATGCGCCGTTTTCCAGGAACGCATGTACAGCATAAAGCGAGGGAAACCTGTAATGGTTTCAGATGGTGTTGGTCTCACAACAATATCACCATATTGGTCTACATTTAATTAATGTTTTAAGGTTTTTCTCCACAACTGTATGGGTAAGAAAGAAACTAAGAGAACAGAAAAAAGAGTACACATAGGTGCTTCATTCTGGAGTGGAGTTTTGTGGCAAAAATTTGGAATACTTACATAACATGTCAAATAACTACAGTATTTGCAAGTACCATTGACCCTGCTTATGAGTGAAAGTTAATCGTGAGAGAGAGAGCTGTGTCTATGAGGTAAAAGGAAAGAGGAAAGGTAAGGGTGAATGGTGAGTGGCAGGACATTGAAAGTGCTCTTGTCCATCCACCTTACCTGTGGCAAGTAAGGGTGTTCTTGATGGTTTTAGGCACTGTGCCTGGTAGTTGTGTATGAGGGATGTTCATGAACTTTTAAGAATAAGTTGGACATCTGGGAAATAACTATTCAGATGACATGACCCTTCTCATTGAAAAACCCTGCGGTCATCCAACTGTTTATATTTTAAATATGAAAATTATTTTCAAGAGGAGTCAGCCACAGAACAAAACATTTTTACCCATTGATACAGATTTCAGATGAACCTCATTTACTTGAGTAACTCCCTGAATAAGTTATAAGAAGCAGAGATCATTTTTGCTGTGCCCATAGGACATGGTATATGATATATCTATCAGACCAGACATTGAAAGCCTGGAAGCTGGTGTGGCCTGAGACCAGCAGCAATAAATAGGCATAGGACTATTCCTTGAATATAGCATGTTAGATGAGGGTTTGTGGATCCAAAAAGCAATTCTTAGTAACCTGACTACCAAAAATGTGAGCAATCTTGTATCATACATGACTGAAACAGAAGCTTCAAGCTATACTCTCAACTCTTATAATCCCTGTTTGTGATGTTTGCTGATGAAAAGGGAGGGTAAAGCTGTTGAGAAATCTTCACGGACACAGAATTAATACACCATTCCCTCCTGCTCCTCTTTGGGTAGAAATACGTGCTCAAAGCACTTCCTTACTGTGCTCTTAGCTGACATCTTGGCCACTGTAGTGTGAGATGGGGTAGTAGCATGCAGAAAACCACCATTTGCCCCACCTCAGATACCCTAAGTGCTGAAGATTCAGTTTGATATTTAGGGGGTCTGAAACAGACTTTTTAGTAGTTTGTCCTTGCAAAGCTGGCCCAGAAGTTGCAGTTTCTTGAATGCATAGATAGTTCAAGGAGCAGATTCACAATGCCAGAAAGGGTGGCAGAGAACTCACTGAGCATTTATCCATGATCAAAAATGGAGGTTCAGCTGCAAAGGGGGTTGTGACTGCATCACCACAGACCCTTTGGATCCACCTCTGGTTAGTTCCAGCTAGAGTCTTAGGCAAGATACAGGAAAAAGCACCTTGTAATTTGTATTGGTTTATGTTTCTAGAGGAAAGCAATACCTGGATGTGGTGCACACATTGCAATATCTCCCATTTTATGTGTGGGGTGAGTTCTGTGTTGTGATAACAGATCAAAATTCCATGGTATGGTAAACAGACGTGAGCACTTGAAGCACAAAACTTCTGGTCTGGGAATATGATATTTTGAAATTATTATATGGACCCTACAGAACGATAAGAACATTTGTCGCAATAACTCATGGTTTCTTACACCAGTTTGTGGAGTAGCGTGTTATAGTCATCTAGTCCTGGCTAAATAAAGTTAACACAAACTTTGAAAAATAGTTGGAAGGATGGCCAATTTGGGAATTGCAATTCAGGGGCTAATGGATTTTAAATTGGGTATCCCTGACCCTGTTCTCCCACTGCAGGATATGAATAACTGCCGTTGACTTCAAAAAAATTACTTATCTCTAAAGTGGAAGAGTGAGACTGACAATATATGGTACTTACAACCCATAGGCACAGTCTGCTCTTTGTTCCTTCAAGGTTGCCATCTGCTTCTTAGTCTATCCCCTCTTTTAAAAAAAAAGTCAGATGTTGGTAGATTCTAAGCACTTAAGCAAATGCAATTCCAACTCCCAGCTCCAACTCAATGAGAAAACTCTTATGTTATCCCTAGCCTAAAGGCCACTGAAATTAATACACAGTACAACAAAAATTTCTGTCTACCAAGGTTTTAATGATATTACCATCAGCACCATACTATTTGAATTCATCCCAAATTAAAAAAATGACAATTAACAATATTCTGTCACATGTGTAAGGAATGTAGATGTGAAGGAGACAGAGACTTCTAGGCAAGAAAACTGTGTGATGGAAAGAAAAGAAAATAAGGTAGGTGTTTCTACTGCCCAAAATTATAAGTTAACTATAAAAAAAAAAAGACTGGCAAACCAGAAAACATAGCAATTGGAATAAATAAGTGATGAGTGAAACTGAGATTAGGAAAGAGGTTATTCTGGAAGTGGCATCCCAGTCAAACCCCGAAAATGTATGGTACAGCTCTCACACCAGGGTCTCAAATGTTCCAGGTCAGTTTGTTTATTTGTTTAATAGGTGTTTTTATTTTCTTTCTCCTCACAATAAACTCAGTTTAATGTGTAATCCATATTCGTGTTTGTAAATAGGGTAACTGATCCTTCAGGACGCTGTTAATCTCCCATCAAAAGGGAAGACATTGTGTCTTAGAAAGATGTTTTTGAAATGGATGAACATATTTGAAGTACTTAGATATTCAAAATACTAAGACGAGAATGAAGGAGTTTTGCTGTTAATACTTCTGATGAGATTATGTTCAGGGAGAGAAATCCCTTGTATACTGGAAACAACTTTCGGCTATGGATTAGCAAACATATAGAATTTGGATAATAATTACTTAGCCAAAGAGGAAGCTCTTTCAAAAGGTTAATATCATAAGATCATGGAACAAGATAGCTTTGCTACTGTACAAGAAAAGGCACATGGATTTATCTCAAGATTATTGTTGTGATGGAGATTTGGTAAATATCCAATACATACAGTTTTAAATATTTTTGATGGGAAAGGAGATTGAAGGGTGAGGAGGTACAATATTTCTCTGGACTTCATGAGAGATTGCAAAATAGATGCTGCAGTTAGAGAATGAAGGTCAAGGGATGTTTTCTTCATTAGATTGTATTTTAAAAACCTACATTCGTGTGCACTCTCTCTCTCTCCTTTCTTTTTCAAATAGCATCAGAAAGCAACTTCCAGATCTATGAGCCACTGCCTGGTAATTGCTCAATGTGCAGATCCCATCTGCCCTGCCTGGGTATTTGTAAAGACTGCAACTTTCAATTAAGTGCTGTGCTGTTTGTCAGACACTACAGGAGGCTATCCAAGATGTTCATTTTATGAAGTGTTGTTTTGAACCATTTGTATCCAGATCTTACTCTGTTCAGCTTGACCTATGCTTCTCTATCATGTTCATGCCCAATGGGGGACTTGTTTGGTGTTGGTATAAAATGCTTTAGGAATAGGTTTGACCTTTCTCAGAAATTAGCCCACTCCATTGCTGCCCATAAGTTTGGTTCAGCACCCACCATCTCTTCCAGGAGCTTGAGGGTTTCATGTACAGGTTTCCCTCGATTTATGCGGGTTCTTTATATGCAAATTTGCTCTTATGTGATGAACATATTTAGACCCATAATTTGTTATATGCAAGGTAAATTCGCTCTTATGAGAACAGCATAGGCGTCCCCCCTCACCCCCACCCAAACAGGTAAGTCTGTGAGGGGAGGGGAAAGGGCCATGGCCCCACTCACCCCAGCCCCAGCTGCAGCAGTTCCAGGAGTGGCCGGTGCCAGTTGCCTGCAACCGCTCAGCTACATCATGCTCTGCCTGTCCCCTATACCTGGGCTCCGCCTGTCCCCACTCACCTCAGCTCCTGGGCTGTGCTGTGCCCTGGTGCAGGCAGCTAGTGTCGGCTGCTCCTGGAGCTTCTCCAGCATGGGCTGAGGTGAGTGCAGACAAGTGGAGCCCTGGGCAGTGTGGGGTGGAGTGGTGCATGCAATGCAAGCATACAGCGCCCCAAACTGGAGCCTGGCTGGCTGGAGCCCCAGAGGTTCTGCACCCTGGATCACCACTGCTGGAGGTGCTGGCCCCAACCCAAGTGCTGGCCAACCTCCCCTACCCCACCCATGGTAACTTGCTGCACAACAGAGCACATGTGCATTAGCATTCCCTGGGGATAAGTAGCAGAGGCAGAATTATGTTATTTGTTCCCAGGGAAATGCATGTGTGCAATTTTCTGGGTGTGCCCCATGAGTTTGTATGTGACACAGAGTAGTGAGATGGATTAGTAGCTCTTTGGATTCTCTGATGATGTATTGGGTTTCAGGATAGCAATGACACCAGCTTTTCTCCAGAGTTTTGGAACTCTGTTACTTTCTAGGAACTTACACTTGAATTTCTGAAGCCATCTTTTCATTGTGGTTCTAAGCATGGTAACAAATTCTGGGAATATTTTAACTGGTCCAGATGCCTTTCCAGTCTTGATCACTTTAATAGCTGTGTCAAATTCATTGTCAAAGATGGGAGTAGTTATATTAAGGTAGATATTGGGTAATTTAAATTGTTCACAAGTCAGGTGTCTAATCATTTCTGTGTGTTGCCTGCTTGGGTTTCTGTACCTGCTGTTGTTGCACAGTATTTTCATGATGGAATTTGCTAACACAGGGCAATGTCATTTTTTGGTGTCTGCCTGTAAGGTGGTTAATGATGCATCATACTTGTCTTCTCAAGTGGGCCATATCCAATCCTCCGGGTGTGAGCCATCTCTCTTTTTTGATATTGTTCAATGTGGTAGCCAGCTGTGCTGTAGATTTTGTTACAGCTGCAGGGTCATTGCATTGCTTGATGATGTGAAAGAGCTGTTCATACTGCTCATCCCAGCACGGCACATAATGGCTTCTACATTTAGTTATAGTTGGTCAGTTTCCATTCTACAGCAAAATGCATTTCTTTGCTTTATGCAAATAGTTGAATTACTTGAATTAAAAATATTACTTTAAAAGCATTCCCAGACTTGAAACTGTGAGCCAGTGAAAACCTATGTGCAAACAATCTCTGAAAAGAAATTACATGAAGGCACAATTTATGAAATTCACAAGTCAGAGGAACCTGTGCCTGCAGTGATCAGGAAGAAGTATGGTAAAAACTAGCTTATATTAACTGAGGCTAGCTCTATATAGACTACAGTTTCAGGAGAGGCTGTATGCTGAGCTTAAACACAGCTAAAATAAAATTTGCCACTTTCCTATGGATCAGCTTTAGAATTCCCCCATGTTTTGTTTTTCTTAACATCTAAGGATATATAAAGCATATGGTGCAATGCAATACATCAAACAACATGACTTGGCTCCATTCATTTAATTTCTTTAACCTAAGCACCCTTGGTGTAAATCTTTTCAACAGTTAGCTCTACTTTAGCTGCCTGTGGATTCTGCAAGGCCTTATCACTGCCGTCTTTGTACTCTTACCCTGAAGAAAGCTGCAGCAACATTGACACCGAGTAGCTAGGAAAACATTTGCATGTACGTTACATTTGCTTCCTCAGGTTCAGCTCAGCTAAGAAGCTGGCTGCTTCCATGTAAATCAAGTTAACCAAAAACAGTTAATGCTTTCATCAGGTGAGCACTGGTCTGAAATCCCTTTGAAGGTGGGGCCTCATTTGCTGTAGCGACTGAAAGTTGCCCATATAAACACCCCGTCTCAAAGATGTTGTTCTGTTTTCCAGACAGGCTTACAGTTGTTGAGAGGAAGTGTGCCACTGTGCCAGGTACCAGAAGTCAGACCAATTTACTTTGAATTTGGAAAAGAGAGGGAAAAAAAAGAGAGCTTTAAGAAACATCAGCAAAATAGACAGTACTAAAAGCTGAGACCACATCTGGGATTTATCACTGTGTTTTGATAAACCTTTATGCTTAGCCAGCACTTTGTACTTCACTAGGGAATCAGCAAAATTACAGCATATATGTTCTTAACAGAATAAATCAGATAGACCTTTATTGAGTTTTGATTGATTAATTAGCTGCATAGACAAGAGAGGAGGTCAGAGAGAAGGGAATTTTTGTTTGTTTGGGGAAATTAAGCCCTAGAAATATTACTAGAAAAAAATACACAATTATGATAACTGTTATTTGTAAATATTTATCTGGACAATTATTGGTAATGATTTATTTGTAAAAATCATAATAAAAAGTAACAGCTTTTGAATCTTCCTGAATCTGCAGGTCTAATTTTTTTTCTCATAAAATTCAAGTACACACTGATTATGAAAGGTGGATCTGATTTTGTGTTATTATGAAACAAGTTATCATAACACTAAAAAATGATAGAGTTCATTTATGAAAAAGTTTAATGTTTAGAAGGGAACAAGAGAGAGAAAATGTTTCTGTTCATTTGTGCGGGAAGGTGTTTTGCTGCTATGCAGTCATCTGAGAGATTATAAACTAGCTTTTTCCTCTTCAGCACCCACATATCTATTAAAATTTTACTACTTAGGACTAGATCCCAAAAAACACTTAACTTTTAAATTCCCTGGTTCCTAATGGAATCCTTACTCATCTCTTAGGTCCTCCCAGCTCATGGGCGACTGGTGCCTCCTGAGTCGGGGGGGCACTTGCCCCCCTAGTGGACAGTTAGCAACCGGGGGGGCGGTTGCTTTGCAGCTGATCCTGCCGACCCGCACTTCCGGGTGCACCGCTGGCACTTCTGACTCGGCCACAGGGGGACTGTTTCTCCTGGCACACTCCCTGGTCAGCGCTTTCAGGAGGGGGACCAGCGCTCTTACCTACCCCCACTGCCCAGGAATGCTACTGTCAGGGGATGCACCAGCACTCTCAGGGGGTGCATGTGTACATCTTCATGGGATTCACAGAAACCAGTGAGCTGAGCAGTGAACCACCTAAGCTACTCATCCCATGATTAGTTCAGCTAGAAAAATCCTAAACCAGCTAGGAAATCCCATAGAGGAGGGTCAGACTCACCACAGTAGGGACTTAAACTTGACTTGCTGATATTCTGACTAAATGTCCTAACAATCAGGCTACAGAGTCAATCTATCATTTTTTCTGTTTCATTACATATTTAATTATTTATGCAAAGCGGAACAGCTTTAGTAGGAAAAAGTAAGAGAAACTTATCCTAGAATACCCTAGTGGTTAGACACTGTCCCAGGATGAGGAAGAGCTGCATTCAAAACCCTTTTCCAACTCAGAGGCCATGTATCTGGGACAAAAATGTAAAACCTGCTAACACATCTTTACCACTCTCACAATAACTACACCTCATGCTAGAACCATCACCATTCCTGTATCTTACATCTGCACCTCCAGAAATGTAATGTATCTCATCCAGTGCACTAAATGTCTTGATGGAAAATACATAGGAGAAACTAAACAACAACTGCATACCAGAATGAACACACACCAAAAATATATCAAAGGAAAAAGTACCCAATTACCTATGGGTGGACATTTCTCACAAGACAACCACTCTCTCTCCAATCTCTCAGTTCTAATCCTCCAAAGGAATTTACAAAACACCTTTCAGAGATGAACCTATGAACTTTACTTCATAAAATTCCTGGATACAAAAAATCATGTACTAAATATAGACAGTGGATGTATGGCACATTATATCCTGTCTGCCATCTGATAACCCCAGGTAACCTGTCTGCATTTTACCAGCTACGTTCTATCACCAGGTCTACATCCCTTCCCACCACCTATTGTCTCCCATTCCCTCAGATCATCACTGCCACCCATTTGCATTTTCACAGACTTGCATTTTGTATATTGGCTTCTATTCTACCCAGAAGAGCACACAAACCCCAACAGTCTCTCCTTTTGCCTGAAGAAGGGTGTTTGTGCCCTAAAGCTTGCAAACAACAATTTTCCCAACTATTTACTTGGTTTAGTAAAAGATTATCACATCTACCCAAAGCACCTTGTCAAGTTAATTTGTGGCACTCCTGCCAAAAAGGTTGGCCCCCACTGCTCTAAGTGCACCTACATTTTTCATTGCTAGGTACATAAGCTTGTATTTGGCTGTGTTAAAACATGCAGTTTCAGTGAAACAGGCTTAGAAAATTACCTAGATAACCTTTGATAACTGAGGTGCCAACTTCAGCATTTACCACTTGATCAATCTTTGTATCATCTTTCAACTTTGCCACAAGTATTTTACACTTTGTTCCAGATCATTTATGAAAATATTTAACAGATCCCTCTAAAACCTCACTTGGAGCACCTTAATTTGATACTGATTCCACATTAACAGTTATATTCTGAGATCATCAGGTTACACAGTTTTTAAATAATTCCATTTTTGTGCTGCTATTCTTAGATGCTTAGAAAAACTTAGAGAGTGTTGGATTACTGACCTTTGTGATCTAAATTTGTAATCTCATTTAAAAAAATAGTACTTGTGCATTTGAGAACACATTTGTTAGGATTAATTAAACTATACTGGGCTCTATCTTTTTTAATGATTGGGTCTCATCACTCACTTGAATACATCTTTGAAATTATTGCCAGTATGAAACATCTCCTCTGCTAGCATTTTGGAGCACAGTAAACTTATTCTAAGGTTTTAATCACTGACTATTCAGCTAAGAATGGTAAGGGTGATGTTATACTGGGTTAAATGGTTGAAGAAGAAACAGATGGTGACAAATATTATACAACATGCTATGTTAACCATAACTACAATATCTGTACACATTTCATTACACATCATTTGTTTCTTTAAGTCAAAAAGCATTATGATTAAAGGAAAAAGGTGCCAGTCTACCATGCATTCCAAGGGAAGTGAAAAATGGTGAATGAAAACATAGGCTCTTTGTAACTCCGGGTTCTATAATATCAGCTGCTGTGTGTGTCTGGCAATTGGCAAGCCTAAGTGACAGAATACAATGAAATGTTAAATTAGCCTGTATGGGGTTAGTAAGGACAGAGGATACATTTTATTTAAAGAAAGTAACATTGTACCTCATGCTGAACTGAGGTAATTTCCTTCCCTTTTCTATACTTCCTAGGTTTCCAGATTTATAATTTTTATGGCATTTACCAGAGCTCACCTGAAGAAAGCATTACTCAAATAAAATCTAAAGGAAATATTTTTGTTCAGAACCCAGACCTATAAAGAATAACTACTGTATGTTAAAAAGAAGCTGCATTAATTTTACTACTAATTACGTGCATAAGCCAAATAAATAGACCACTGTTGCTCTGTTGAATAGAAAATTCACACATTGCTGCTTAAAGGAAAGTTCTTTTACTTTTTTTTTTAACATTAGCCTAATTAAGGGATTTGTCACCATGTAAAGTCATTTTTCTTTTCTTGGAAGCCAAAATGTATTGTGTAAAATACAATATATACAGTCCCATTGATTGGGAAAACTTTTACTTCAGGTGTCTGTTGTGTCAGTGATTGAAAAAATCAACTATTTCTTATTCTGATAATATAATTATATTTACCCAAAACATTGAATTTTAGTGATTCCAGGAGAATCTTATCTATTTATTTATCAAGGGATTAAGATACCTAAGACCAGCATTCACAAACCCCTCACTTAGCTGCTGTCTAAAGCTGTAAGCATGGGTGTCAGGTGCCCCTTGAGTCACATGCCCCCCCTGACACCAGTCACCGACAGGGGGGGTTCCCCAGTGGCCAATCCTGCTGGTCGGAGGGGGGGGTCCCCCAGCGGCCGATCCCACTGGCCATGGGGGCACTGGTCTCACTCACAGTAAAAGCAGCTTTTGCTAGTGGCCCTGCTTACCAGCCAGTGCTTGCAAGGGGGGCACTGGTGCTCCCACCTACCACCCTGCCTGCCGGCTACACAGGGAGTGTGGCCAGACAGGGGGTGCACCAACATGCTCAGGGGGTGCACGTGCACCCCTGTGCACCCCCTATGTGTCGCCCCTGGCTATAAGGGTGTGGGGGTGGGGTGGAGTTTGACACAGGGAGATCCTGGTGTCAAAAAACCCTGTGCATAAAAAAAGTGAGGCAGCACACATGGCATCAGGAAGCACCACATAAAACTGGAGCCTGTCTGTCCAGAGCCACACTCTGGCTGCCAGCCAGGCTGTCTGCTGTAAGATTGATGTGGCTGCAGCCCCTCAGAGGCCTCCAGGACCCCAGGTAAGGCTTCTGGGTCCAGCTCAGGTGCTGGCCCCAGTCTCTCCTACCCCACCCAGGGCAACTGAGAGGAGGAGGTCGCAGTTCAATGGAGGTGTGGGGGCTGCCCACACACATTGTGGAGTGGGGTGGGGAATGGGGACAGGGACATCTGTGTGTGCAGTGGAGCAGTGGAGTACCATATGTCTCAAACTGTTGAGGCCCATGCAGCAAGTGGCCCCTGATGATATGGCCCCTAGCCAATTAAGAGTTGGAGACCCCAGATGTAGTTTTAAAAAGCCTGGCATTCAGAGCTGGCAAACTATGGGTGATTGTGCGTAAATCTTTCTCCTAGAGTACTGGTTTTGACTGGCATGCTACTGCACAGTGTTATTAGACTACTGAGCAGTAAGCATCTCATGTAGATGCATACTTCCAACTCATCTTTCAGATAATGCCTGTACTGACATTTGGGCTCACTTATGATATCTGCTGGGTCCCTCATATGCCTTTTTAGTACGTTATTCTGAAAGGATTGTATAACTACAATACAGTGGCCAGAAATAGCAATACCTTTAACTTTGAAATAATTCTTCCCTTACTTCTACAGTTACAGCTCTATTAAGATTCATACTTTAAGTAGGGAACGGACTCTTGAAGTAAAGCTTCATGTTGGCAGTTTTCCTTTGTGAGTACCACATGAATTTGTTAAGAATTTTCACATATATCTGTTAATTAGTTTACCACTATTTTTAATAGGCTCATAAATTCTTTCTGCTGATTCTTATGCTTTTCCAGATTTGTTAAAGGCCCCTGGCAGATGTTATTTCAGTTGTCCCATGGCTTTTTTTGCACCATGAAAATATTGCACCATGTGCATGGATTTATGGACAAAGGGCAGGCTATCCATTGTGGGGAAAAAGTGGCACCCCAGCTTGTGCTGCCATTGCTGGCCAGCTTGGGGAGTTCTGTGAGCTCATTGCTGGTCAGCAGCACAACTGTAGAAGTGATAGGACCCCACCAAGAAATGTCTGTTTTGTCCTGCCCCACAGGACCCAGACCTAAGCAAATGAGGTGGTTGGGAAGAGCAAATCCCAGTCCTGCATACAGCCAGGCAGGCTGAGGATTCCCTTTCCCAGCACTGGGAAAAATGGAGGGTGGGAGTGGAATTTACTCCCCTGGAACTGAGCCAGGAGTGCAGAGTGCCCCATGCAAAGCAGAGGCTGCATATTTCCTTTTTGTCTCCATGCTGAGCAAAGTGCAGGGTACATGTGGGAGGAATTATTCTCTTAGAACAGCCAGGCACTCTGAGAAATCCCTCCCTGAGCAGAACAAGGGCTGCAGATTTTCTCTGTCTCTCCATGCTAAGACCAAGTAACTGTTCAAGATACGTGGCCAGTGAGGCGGGGGGTGGGTGGGGTGGGGAATGCAGTGTACCTTGGGATACCAGGGGACTCAGCAAAGACCTATCATCCAATGTGTTATGCCATATGTTCAACCGAAAGCTTGGTAGAAACTAGGTACAAAGAAGTTCTACATTTTTCAAGCAACATCCCTGTCAGTGGTTGGTGATTTTTATCATGTGATCATTATTTTGCACATGAAGCATGTCTAAATTTATTGTGCATTTAGCCAGTTAATTGTACAATAAACAGAACATGTCAGGGGCCTTGGAAGCACATTCCAGATCATTTAGGCTCCAGGCTTGCAAAAACACACAAAAGTAACCTTATTGACATGAGTATGACGCCGCATGGGAGAGGGTGTGCAGAACAGTGAATTTAGAAGCTGGAGTTAAAATGGTATGTGGAGGCAAAGGAAATTACTGGAGATATGGGAAGTGATAGGAAGAGCCAAAACATGAGATAGGTAGGCAAGTAGTTACTTTGGGGAGAATATTTGCAACACATTGCCATTTTCATTCTGTTCTTTATCCCCGTGAAGGCTAGAAGCATAGCCTTTTAGAATGAATCCTCCATCTGAAATTAAATATAATTAACTATAAAAATATTAAATTATCATGATGCAGAATATTATTGCAGAGAAAATAACAAATAGCATGACATAGAAGAAAGCCTTAGTTTTAGTTCTACTGGGTACACCAGGATTTGTTCCTGTTTATTTACAACACAAATTCTTCAAATCTAGATTGTGCCTTAGTTTTCCATGACTCCTAACTCTCTGGTAAATATCAAGAATAACCAACAAGCCACCAAAAATAATAGGGAGGTGGGGAGCCCAGAATCCTAAGTAAAAATACTTAAAGTATCCATTTTCATTTAATTTTAATTCTTAAACTACTGGTAACGTTACTGGTAAATTTTCACAAAAATCCAATCTTTCCTCAAAGACTGAGCACTATAAGTCAGGGGAGGATACAGTAGCATCTATCGATAACAGATAATTAATTTTTCCTTAAATGACAGTATTGAAGATTACGAAGATATCACTATTCATGCTCCAATATTTTAAAACTAAAATACCGTTTTAAGATTAAGCTAAATTTAGCATTTTGAAGTTACAGACCCACTATTGAGATTTAAAATATTCCAGAACAAATCATTTAGTTTAACTCTAGCACATCTCTGTCCAGTCTATAGGCTTCATGTATCAGATGGTAGTGTTGGCATGTTTTATGTGTTCATATTTATTCTTTAGATCTTTGCTTCAGACAGGTGAGTTGGCGGTCCCTAAAGCCCTAGCTCAAACTGCCTAGTTAATTGGTTGTTTTTTTTAATATACCCAGTGCACACTATTTTCTTTTGTAAAAGATAATATATACTGCTCTGTAGGGCTTCAGTGAAACCTCTGATACAGCTAATGAAATTAATATATTTAAGACACTAAAAACATTTCTTACCAAAGAAAAGTCTGTAGGAGATTGATTCATGCATTTATTTAGGTCTATTCAAATTCTGATTCTAAAATTTTCCTTTCTTAAAATATATTTTCCATTTCTGTGGTACTTTTTCCAGGATTTCTGCTGACTTACAAAAATATGGATACCAAGTAATAAATGATATAAATCACATCAGTCACCTTTAATAAAATGATGGAGTTTGTAGTTCTTATTTTTGTGAAGAGTTCCATTGAAATCAGTCGGGCTGTACCATCTAGTGACGGGCACCTCATGAACACTGCTTTATAAGAGTCTTCACCAGATTGAACTTCTTGATTTTAGTGGATCCACAAACCTTGGGATCTTGAGTTTTGCAGGTAGAATGCTAGGCCTAGCATGGTGCAAGGGGATAGGACAAGCTATTGCCCACAATGGATTCATTCAGAGGAAAAACTATGAGTTGAAAGGCCTTGAGTTTCTTGGAGATTAATATTAGGTTACTTCCTTGTATAGAAGGTAAATGTAATCTGCTTAACTTTTCTTTAGAAACTGCACATTTTAATATTAAAAGACTCCATGGGTAGTGAGTTTATTGGT
The DNA here is from genome assembly GCF_030867095.1 of Alligator mississippiensis. Taxonomy (NCBI): domain Eukaryota; kingdom Metazoa; phylum Chordata; order Crocodylia; family Alligatoridae; genus Alligator; species Alligator mississippiensis. Next base: position 243,115,426 of record NC_081825.1, on the reverse strand, counting down.
CTCAGTCTGGTTCCAAGTGGACAGATCTCCACACCATGACTGATATGTGTCAGCAACTCTGGCAGTCTCAGTTGAATGAGATATACAGATTGACTTAACCTCTCACTACTTGAGGTATTTCCTCCAAGTCAGAATGGAGGCATGTTGCCAGGATGGAATGGGGAAACAGCCAGTACTGTTACTTATGCTGGACCTAAAATGTGAGTTAGTAGAAGTCTTATGGTTCCAGTTTTATCAGTGAGATACATTAAAAAGACATAATAGTACAGGTGTGCACACAATCCAAGAAAGAAAAAACCATCAAGCAGCAACATCTACTACCATGTTAAGATTGTGGAGAGTAAGTAGGAGGTACAGTAGTAAATGGATTGTAGTTCTGTGTAAAAATAAAAACAAGAATTGGACTTCCAGGTATTTGGAAAGGGACTAATACAAATGAGCTTGTTTTGTTTGTTTCACACTTATCCTTTTTTTAAAAACTACCTCCACAATGTCTAATTTGAGCCAAATAATTCTGTCCACACAATTGGATGGAAACTAATGTTTGACAGTAAGTGAGAGTGTGAAAGTGCATGCATACATAGCCCTAAGAAGATCTTCAAAATTTATAGGAAGATCATTTCCTGATGCTACTGGCTGATGCCAAATCAAAAACGTTTGTCTCACAAATCTATACATAATGCTCTGTGATGTCTGATCTATAATGATGCTGTGTGATGCTGTGATGCTCTGTGATGTCTGATCTATAATGAGATCCTTTTTTAAAATGGATGGATAGAGTTGAAGAAGAATAGGGACTCATGTAATTTGCTAATTTCAGCAAAGTAGATTTGGTTTCTTTCGTATTTCAGGTTCTTAAATTAAAGTGTGTAAACCAAATGTTATAGCAGATTTCAGGCCAGCTGTAGCAGATCTGTTATGGTGTTATGGACACTGTAATGGTGTGGGGCCTATTAAAAATGTACAAAGGTTGTATGAGTTTTGGGCTTCTGACAAAACCAAGTGAATTTTGATCTAAAAGGTTAAAAGAACTGATACAAATTCTGTCTCTTGCTATTAAGTCCTATGAGATATTTCCATAAGTTCTTTAAGGATTTATTTGTTGTGCAAATAATTTTTTCCTTAGGGAAAAAAAGGAGACTTTGGGCCCACTACAACCCCAGTATCATTCCCATTACTTTCAGTAGGAACAGACCTTCCTTTATCTTTATCATATCAGGAAGATGAATATCTAAGCCCCTATGAAGTTTCTTGGCTTGCAGGGTCAAATTTTGTCTATCATAGTAATGACCAAATTCTAGCATGCATTAGATGATCTCAGTCCACGGGAGTGGTGGCCACATCACAGAAAGCACAACTGCAATCAGAATTAATTGATATCCTTGTCAAAGATCTCAGAGGCCGAGGACTGATCTAGAGATTGAACTAATCGCTTTCTATGGCTCCAGCTTGAGTCACATTGGCAGGGCAGTAAGAAACCTTAAGCCACTATTCTGCTTTTACAATTGATACATGGATGTCTTCAGTTTTCTGGTCTGTGGATTTGGTCCATTCTATGGCAACTAGTGTCACATTTAAAATATTGAAAAAAAATAGAGATAGGGCCATGATCATTTTATTACCTTTAAAAATAATTACTTTAACTCTTTAAAAGAAACTAGTTTGTGACTACTGAATTGTCCTCTGTGCAAGGGATATGGTCCTATTTCCATTAAAGTGGCAAAGATCCCATAGATTTCAGTGGTATGAAATAAAACTTCTAATCCCTACTAGGTTTGCTCAAAGTTATATTTAACTTTGCTACAGAAGTCCTTCTTTAATGTGGAATTCAAAGAAATACTGTATTATTTAAATAAACTTCTTCAAAGCAATGCTGGGAAAGAAGAGTGCAGGGCACTAAATTTGGATCAAAGATAAACTACATACAAACTCAGTTTATTACCACCTGGAGGAGAAACGTGTTTCCTTATGAGCAGGGATCCTGGTTTTCTCTGATTTAAAAAAAAATCCCCAATTTTCAGGTTAACAAAAGTAATCCAAAATTCACATTTTTCCATGATGAAAGTGTGGATTTTGGGTTACTTTAATTAACAAAAAAATTGGAGATTTTTTAAATCAGAGAAAACTAGAATCCCTGCTTATGAGTTATCTATATCCTTGAGTTACAGCATATGGAGCATTTCATAAGATAAAGCACACTTATTACAACTCAAATGAAACTAATATTTTCCATAAACTAGAAGCATGAATTCATGTATTTTTATCAGAGAAGGGGGTCAAATCCTTATGTGATGTGTAGTGATATTAAAGCTTATTAATTTGCACCATGTATAAATCTAGACCAATATTTTAATTAGTGGGGAACAAGCAATAGCAATGGAGCTAGACACTTCTCAGTGGTGACAGATAACAGAACAAAGAGCAAGGTAGCAAGGTAAGTTTAGGTTACATATTAGGAAAAACTTTCTCACTAAGAGGGTAGTATCCTTGGAGGTTTTAAGACCTGACTAGGTAAAGCCTTGGCTGGGATGATCTAGTTTGGGATGGTCCTGCTTGAGCAGGGGGTTGGAGAAGATGACCTTCTGAGGTCCCTCCCAACCCCTCCCAACCCTAATTTTCTATGATTCTATAATAGAAGAATTCTGGCTAAAAAAACCATATTTTGAAAGGGTACAGATCTGATCAGTGATTATTTTTGGTTGAAATAGTTAATACTTCAGTGTATCAAAATCCACTCTGTCTCAGCCTGTTGCCAATTTTAAGTTGTGTGTTTTGATCCAAGACCCATTTTTGTCACCTTATTTATGTCTTTGTAACCCAGATGATTTCACCAGGTTTTCACAGGTATAATTGTTGGCAGGTTTTGGTTTAAAGAGTTAAACTTTTATTCTAAATAAATAGATACAAGCTGATAACCCAGGACTTGACCCTGGGGTTGTAGGAACTCAACAGCGCTGAAAGCCTTTGAGGGTCAACTTTGAGGGTCAAGACTTTAGGACGTCTTAACTCTCAAGTACTTTAAAATAGGAAGATAAAACTATGGAATGTGGCTATAATGCATAAGTATAAATGGATGAAACTCCAATTATTTTAATGGAGAGGTACTTACTTAAATCAGTATTGAATTTGGCACAAGCTATGCTAGTTTTAATGAATGAATATTTTAAGGATTAACTACTTGTACAGGAGCTATGAAAAAATCTATATTTTTTCTTCTGAATGTAATGCCTTGTATCACTGTTGAAAAATATTTATAAGCTACTCCTTCATACTGTTTTCATTTTTAATTATCCTCCTCTCCCTCTCCCCTCCTCTCCCTTTCCCTCTCCCCTCCCTTCCTCTCCCCTTCTTTTGTTGTCTGCTTACCATACTATGAAATGCTTTAGGATCTTTGGAGAAAGGGTCTATATAGACTTATTATAGACCTCTATAATGCTGTTAATATACTAGCTTCTATAAAAAAAGTATTTGGACCTGCTCATGTGCATAGAGATTCTGGAAGGCTCTGCACTTCATGGAGGTCAAAGTCCCTTTCAGAATACCAGAATACCAGTTCTGTCCAACTGGTAGTCCATTGACCACATGATGCTCACAAGGGGTAACTTTGTAGCCCCTATACTCCCCCTGGTTGCCACTCTCCTTGTTGCTCTAGCTGCTATTGCAGCTGGGGTCTGCAGGCTCTCCTCCCCTCTCTAGCTTTGACTTCCTGACCCCATCTCAGGGGGCAGGACAGAGAGGCCCAGCTCAGTGCAGCCTGAAGTTCTGGCAGAGCCTGTGGCATGATGCATAAGGGGCATTTACAGCCAAGGAGGTAAAAGTGGGGGCCATCAACATGCATATGGTGCAGCAGTGTGGAGGACTGCCCACCCATATGCACAGTGCAGTGGTTAGGAAGAGCAGCCTGCTCATGTGACACCAGGATTGCTTACAGCTGGGGAAGCGCAGGTGGGCTGTGACCCCCACTGGTGCAAGTCCCCTAGTGTGCAGCCACCAACCAATATGACGTTGGATAGCCCTGCTCTACACATAAGGAGGGTTACAACATACTTACACCTCCTGAGGATATGTAGCTTTCCCTTTTCAGGTTAACTAGAATGCAAAGGGTAGGGCTCCAGTTCTGTTTCCTCCTTATACTCCTGTAAAATGGTAACTAATATTACTATGGCATAGGTGCAGGCACCAGATGGGTAGGGCACGACTCTTTAAATGTATATCAGTCACAGTGGTGCATCTACACGTGTACTTAATGCAACTGAATAAACTCTGGTGCAATCTGAGCTGGAATAAACTAATCCAGACATCACTGTCTACATGTGTGTTTAAGCACAATAATTACTCTGCTGTTGGATAGTACTTGCATCTGACAGGTACTGATAGTACTGCATTAAATTGGTTTACACCAGCCTACTTGCTGTGCACCTATAGATGGTGCTGTTTTATTGTGCAGCAAATGAGTCTACTGTGCAGTAAAGCACATGTGTAGACATACCCAGTATGAATTACTTAATCTACTGTTTTACTGATTGGTCATATGTGGAGATAAATATGATCAATGTGTGTGGACAAATGATGTAAGGTGTCTTTGATCTTGGAAAAGAGAAGTATTAAACTAAAATTAAGCACTTCTTTAATTTTAGAAAACCATTATAAAACACTATAGCAGGGGTCAGCAACGTTTTTGGGCAGAGTGCCACAAACACCTGCAACCTTGACTTTTAAGATGTTGGCATGCCCGGAGCGGATGGTGGGGGAGCCACAAGGTGCCCGATCCTTGTTGAGGCAGTGCAGCCCTGGCCCCTTCCCTGCCATCTGCCCTCAGGCATGTGTGCCAAGCAAAATGTGTTCGAGTGCCACACTCTGGCACCCATGCCGGGGGTTGCCTACCCCTGCACTATAGCATAAGAAAGGCAATGTTTTTTGTGGGTGATATTTTTTATTGAATCAACTGCATGGCTGGGATAGATTTAGATGGACAAGTTTTGAGTGCAAAGCTACAACATCACTCCAACACTGCCTTTATCATAAGGAAATATTTTCAAGGGAACTAAATGATAGACTAAATTGTTTCTTCCCATAGAAAATCTGAGGGAAGAAGGCTGGCAGAAATTTCACTTATATATACATTAATGTATGTGTGCTCTGTGTATGTGTATTCATACACACACACACACATACATACCTAGAGAATGACTATATTTATTGAAAATACTGAAGATATACCAAAAACATTTGGACAATTGGTGAGCAACTGAGTAGATGACTGAATAATTTTTTTGTGGGGAGGGGTTGGTTAAAGGGGAATTTCAATCAAGTAAAGGCTCAGGGACTGAATAAATGAAGCTATACTGTATACACAAATATATCTACAAAAATGTACTTTATTGAAGGACGAATGATGAGATAGTAAAACTGATGTGTGTTTTTAACCTTCTCACATTCCATTCCAGTAGTTTTGATTTCTAAGAGGCATGTTTGCACAACTGGTTGGAGCAGGGAGATTAAGCTAGTAGGACAGAACACCTCTCAAACTATGATTGAGGGGGGACAAACCAGAGCACTTTTGAAAACATACTGAAAAGATTAGCCATATGGTTTGAGTACATTTCATACATTTTTACAGACAGAAAACACAAAACCTCATTTATAGCTCAACAGTCAGCTCAGGGACCTAGAGACTTTAAGTTTAGAAATACCAAGTAATGACAAAATACACTGCAAGTGAGATGGGTGAAATAATCTTGGATAATTCCTGAACATGCCAGTATACTGTAGTGCACATGGCATTTGGCTTCATGTTGAATTCCCTTTTCCTTATCTCCCTTATCATAACTATTTACCTAGAAATCTGAATTTTCACTGACTACATTTGATATTATAACCCAAGACCACATTCTTTCTTATATGTTCTATTACATTTCCATTTGATCTCAAAAAGACATATTGCACCCAGAATGTATACCCATCTATCTGGGGAAGAAAGAAAACAACAAAAATAATTACTTAAGTGATGTAGAAATGTTATTGCTGAAAACAACTGTTAGTGTTTCTTTATTTTTATCTTTGAAAGACAGATAGCAGGAGCCCAATAGAAGAAAGAAATAGCGTCTTCATGAATGCACATAGGAGTTTTTCCTTTCTTTTGTTTTCTTGAAATTACTTTTAGAATGATTCCTTAATGCTCTCAATGTGCTGTAGTTAGTAACCACTCCATGTGTTTGTCTCCTTGATGTATTCATTGAGCTTCTCTTGAACTAGATCTCTCATAGCATTGATTTGAGACTACTTTTTAGCTTCTATTATTCAGCTATTTACTTAAAATATATATACCCAAGAAATTTGGAAACAGTCCCTTGTGGTGACATTAATGATACATGGAGGTAAAGTATGCCTATGGTTAATCCAGATTTTTTTTATTTGTTTCCTTTCCTAAACAAGTCTTGTGAATAAGGGGCCCTCAATTACTTACTATAGTACTTTTGGCAATGGAAATGCAGTGTAATGTGTAAATCAGGTTCATGAGACCAGTAGTGATGGGCTAATGAACATAAAATGTAAAGGCCTAGAAATTACTTCATGCTAAATGGAAAAATGTTTGGAACATTTTACATTCAAAGGCCAGTATTATTTAAATGAAATATTATTTAAATGAAATATTATTTAAATGAAATATTCTTTCATTTAAATAATATTTAAGAGTTTAATAATTTCACCTTGCTTCATGCTGTACAACAGCATATTGTGTATTTCTCATCCTTTTGGCTGTATCAATACCATGCTTTTTTAAATGTGCTTCTCCAGAATCTCACTTCCTTTAAAACACTCATCTTAAAAAGTAGTGTGTAACATAATTCAATTCTCAAAATAAAAGTATTCATCTTAATCTTACCAAATACTATGACTTTCAGTTAATTTATGTATAAACTAGGGTTCAAAGTTTTGAATGGTTAAAAAAGATTTTGTTTTTTGATTCTATGTAGGAAAGAACAATGGGGGTGCATCTACATGAGATGCTAACTGCGCAGCAACTCAATACTATCACACAGTAGCATATCGTGGCAAAAACCATTCTAATATGCTACTGTGCTGGAGTATTAGACAACTGCACAGTTAGTGCCACTAAGGAGCCATGTCCTGGTGCTACTGTGCAGAAGCACCGGTTACTACACATTGATTTAGTACTTGGTTATGCAAGTACTAAACTTAATACACAGTAACTATGGCACATTACTGAATGTGTAGATGCGCCTTGGTATTGGGAGTGAAATACAAGTAAAACAGCTGCTGCTTATGTAGGAAAACTGGAGATAGGATAGAGCAGTGAATTGTCTCATCATCCCAACTTCCCTTCCATTCTCTCCTATGCTTGTTACTCTTACTTAATTATATCTTGTTTCAAAACTAGTTGTAAACCCTTAAGGGGAGCAAAATGTATCTTACAGGAAAATGAAGTATTGATTTTTATTAGGACCTTTTTTCTACCATCAAATAATAATTACAAAGAAAGAATGCATATCTATGTTACAATATTTGTCCCTTTTTACATCATATTGATAGAATAGCCCATATCACTCACACTCAAGTCATGAATAGAGAAGTTGCACTCGGAACCTAAGGACAATACTGGTGAAGTTCAGGAAATTTCTAGTTTCGATTATTCCTAGATTAACCAAAAAATGAAATAAAACAAAACAAAAATTTTGCTTAACATATTTTGTGCTGTGTCTTAAATTTAGTAAGGTCTTTTATTAGAGGTAGACCATGGAACCAGCTTCATAAAATTCTAGGGAATTTCAGATCCAGAGGTGGATATACATTTTACAATCCAGGTTCTAAACTGTGTCCACTTGTTATACAGGCTTTAGGATTCTTAAACACTGCAATCCTAAAGCCTGTATAGATGCATATAGAAGTATCATCATTCTGTAGTGCTCGTGCATCAATTCTATGTCACTACTCCCCCCTGGCCCTAATGGAAAGAATTTAACATGTTTGGGGCTCCTGTGTTCCCCATTGATTGGCAGCAGCTATATTCATCTTGCTGAGGCCATTGGTAGGTAGGGTGACTTAGAGTAGCCTCTTAAAGCTGTGGCTTTTCCATGAGGGACCTGACTCAGGTCTGACTCTATATATTTTTAGACTATAAACATGTCCACCAGTTTCATATTGTTTTGGAAAGTCACTATATTTTTGAGTGAGCTTTACAAATTCCTATTTTTTAACTCACCCCCAGCACCAAAACCACCCCTTACTTACTGGAAACCAAACCCTGCCAGGCAACACGTGGCATTCTGCAAGTTAATTTTGAAAGGACCACTTTATGGTCAGGGTGGTGCTAAATCTGCAGCCAAAATTTGAATTGCGGCATTTCCCTGTTTCTCTAAACCCAGATGGCATGGCTTTCTTTAAGGGCAAAAAAGTAGTCACAAATCAGCTCCTCCAGCTGCCTTGTGATACATTAGTTTAATTGCCCCTGCTGGTATCAGAAAATGACTAGAATATATCAAATTAGCCTTGTGTCTTCACTATTACTACCAAGATCCTCTCACCAGGTAGCACTGACATGCCTTATAGCCAAGATCCTAATTTATTTACTACTTGATTCTTCTGGTATCATTTTCCAAGTGATTCAAGATCACTGACAGATTCACCTAGTGGCTCAGTTCACACTGCTCTGCCTGGAAATGGAGCAGCATTGATTTCTAGTTGGGTCATATAACAACAAATCCATTAAGGATGTCTTTGTTGATATTATCTGAAAAGAACATTACTGGAATTATAAAATTGAAATTATCACTACTGTTCCATACAGAAAGCTAGTTTTGGCATTCTATTTGGTATTCTGTTTAGGACCACAATTCTTATGGTTGTAGAATGATGTTGTAATATCTACCCAGCTAATTCCTAATGAGGCACATGTCCTTATAAAAAACACAGGTATTAAAATTAACAGTAACTGCTCTTTGGAATTTCATAGAAGATGCCACAGAATCCACAAATATGGGAATTTAACTAGCCTTTCATTCTTCTGTCACACCTGTATAAATCCAGAAATCTGGAGACTACATACAAACGGTATAATGCCATAATTTATGACTATGCCATAACCATTTCTATTTGCATATTGTCTGTGAACCATTTGTAATTTTATTTATATATCCATCATTTGAACTGACTTATCAGATAACTTCTATAAATAATTCCTGGTCTTTATTTTCCTTGCCAACAATTAAAAAATGACATTTGATATTCAAAATTAAAGCGATAATGATTGGATAGCCAGATCACATGGCATATTTTATTTCCTAACTTTTCACGGGTGGTATAACATTAAACTGAAGTTACTAGTTTATGTATTTGCAATTACAACTTAGAAATTCACTATTTTCATTTTTATTTTGCAATATCTGCTTAAAAATGAATTTTCTTGCATATTTTACTTGAATTTGAAAAGAAGGCAAACACTAAAGAGTGTGAAGATACTCAAAGCAAGTTTGCTTTAAAATGGAATTCCCCTACTATATATGAAGGTCCTACTCTCTTCATAGGTAAACAGTTATACTTTTAAGAAAAAGAATATTACTTATTCATGACCATGCTTTATATGCATGTTCTGAGTTATAAGTTAAAACATAATTTTAATGAGGAAAGTTAATTAAAATATGGTATTACAGCATCAGTTTTTAATTCAAAACTACCACTGAAGTGCTCTTACAGTAATAAAGACCCATCTGACAAAAAGTGTTCTGTAATAATGAAGACCATTTTTTTTTTAATTTACTAGCAGTGAGTACAGCTCATACCTCATGGGAAGTGTCCCACCACTTCTTGGGATCCATGTGTATTAGATTTAATTTCATTTACTTTAGTGCAGTGAGACAGAAACAAGAACATTTTCAAGAATAGTACAGCACACAATAGTACAGCACAAATCTGACACACTTGACACTACAGTAGACTGGAATGAGAAACAGGGGGCTTTAGCAAGTACTAAATGACAGCGCAGTACCTGATGGTACCACACAGTCCCAGCAGCGCATGGGTCGTTTCTATCCCTACTGTGCAGTAGCAACAAGATACTATGCGGTAGCTCATTGCTACTGTGCAGTAGCAGCGACATCATGATTAATACCTGCTGATGCTACGTCACCATAGCTCATTGCAACAGCCATGTAGCATCTCATGTTGATGTGCCCACTGTGTACAAGCATTACATTTCTACTAATAGAACTGCAGTTCCATTGGTAGAAACCCTAAATTTTGGGCAGAGGGCCACTTACTGAGTTTTGGCAAGCCATCGAGGGCCACATGACAGGCAGCCCAGGGCAAACTAATATGAATTTTCTACATATTTTAGGGGCTCCGTGGGCCAGATAGAATGGCCTGGTGGGCCGTATCTGGCCCCCCGGGCCGCATTTTGCCCACCCCTGTGCTAAAGCCTCATAGAGAAGAGCTCTCCTCTGCTCCAGCTGTCTGTGGTATCTGCAAAGAAACAGACACTTTACCCCTCCCCAAAAGCACCTTTCTCCAACTCCCAGACACAGCCCTTTGTGCTGATAACTGAAACAATGCTGGGTTTGTTACCCAGCCAGCTCCAGGCTGGTTCTCAGTTAACTCTCCCCAGAGCCTTCGTGGATCAACACCCTGCCCTCCTAGGCAAGTCTACTTTACCACCCTTTTTCCTCTACATGGGTCCTTCTGCCTCACAGACAGAAAAAGGATATCAGGTTGTCTTCTCCCCATCACTAAGGGCAGGTTTACTTCACAGGCAGGCTGCAGGGTGGCTCCTCCCTGAGCTCAGCAGCGCAGCCCACTTCTTCTGTGAATCCAGTAGGGCCCTACTTGCAAGAGTGCTTAAACAGTGTTTGTGCTTTTGTAGTTCACCCTTAGAGAGTTAAGACTGCAAAGTGGCTAGTTGTAGCTCAAAAGCCTTTTTCCAGGTAGCATTTTAGCATAATGATCCAAAAACTAAAACAAATTATAGCATTATAAACAATGTTTTAAAATAGTGCTGTTTACTAATTTTAGTCATTGATTGCTTAGCTAAACAATGGATCTCACACAACTTTGACCTGACTCTGGTAATTCCTAATTTCTTTCAAAGTGAGCTCCTGGTGTCATTAATTTTTGTTGATTTTAAGACAATTTTAAACCTGTCATTGAAAAGCATTAGATTGCTTGTAAAGAGTTCATTTTTAAAAGTTCTACAAAGTTATCATTTGCCCATTATATTTGTTGCCAAAGATTTCATAATTAGACATTCAAAAACCACTTTATCCACACAATAACCATCTGTGCTCCATAGATGACAGCATTTGAAGAAGTGCAGTAAAGAGAACAGAAAGCTCATTTCCACATATTTTATAGGATCAGGCCACAGACGATATGGTGTTAGATGCCTTAGAATGATGAGAAACATAGCGTGGCATTTGTGTATTTTTATATAAGGCTCTTTATTTTTAAACCGTAAAGGAAAAGAGGTAAAGATTTCCTGTATTCCATAAACACATTTTGGTCATGGGATGGTAAAACCTTATGGTTCTTGAGGATGAAATTCCATCTCTCAATTGTTTTTATCTGCTCATGAAATGTGACTAGAAACAGAGTGAAAGGGTCAAGAAGAATTAGGGTGTAGTCTTCCAAGGTTCTGTATGCTTCACACGTTCTATACTTCTGGGGACATTCATGGAAGTTAGGTGCTCAGCTCCACAGAGTATATACCTTGGCACCTCCCAGGAGCTCAAACTTATCTACAAGGAAATGTTCACCATGCTCCTAACAACCTTTCATGAGATGATGAAAAAAAGTTGAGAGACTCTAAATCAAAGAAGCTATACTGAATAAATAACTGGATGATAGACCTCCACAGAACACGTAGGTTACTGATTCTCAATCAGGGTGGCAGGGCACCCAGCAGTGCTGCGAGTTATGCTGTGGCTGCATCTACATGAGATCCTTACTGGGTGCATCTACACATGATGCTACTGGGTGCATCTACACAACACACTTCCAAAAGAAAGTATTAAATGATGGCATAATAACAAAGGCACTGTAGGGACATGTGTAGTTTGTTAGTACTGCTCAGTAGCATCACAGGGCACAAACTATGACAAAATGCTACTGCACAGTAGTAACAAGCTGCTGCACTGTCAGCATCACTAGGAAGCCATGCAAGGATACTACCATGCAGTAATCCCCGTTACTGCACAGTCATTTAGTACTTGGTTATGCAGGTATTAAATGACTGCTCAGTAACAACTGTGCAGCCAGCATCCCATGTAGACATGGCCTGTGAGAAGATAAGCAGATAAGCACAGGCTCATGCTCAGTCCCTGCCTGGTCATTCCCTCACCACCAGTACCTGTTCCCCCTGGAAGAAAATAAGAAATAGGTTTTTGAAATGGGGTGCCACCCAATTCACCCAATTCACAAAAGTTACGGAGAGGTGCCTGAAGTCTGAGAACCATTTACTTAGATGCTAAGGAAAGTTGCTTTGGTGATTCAGCTGGTAGTGCTCCTCCTTTTGAATAAGTTCTAAAAAAAAATTGTTCTTAGTAAATATCCTAAGAGAATGTGCTGGGATATTGTTCTATGGGAAGCATTGCCTTTTGGATAAAAATTTAAATTAAGGCCCTGATCACTATTAACAACCCTGTGGCTAATTTTTGCAAGAGTAGGTTTATTATCTTATCCAAATCATACCCAAAAGCAAACTTGGGTAATTATATCCTATCTCCCTAAATTACCCCTGCATATTCATTTGCAACGAATACCATGTTCTTTCTGTCCTATTCTAATCATTGTGGTGTACTACAATTTTCTAGCTTGGAGACCACTACATTTCAATAGCAGGTGAAGTGAGTCTCCAGCAGTCTCATGGGGCGCATCCACACATGCAAGCACGTGCGCTTGCAGCAGCTGAAATAGAAGTGGTGCAAATTTGAGCCAGGGCTTTTTGCTTCAGCACATATGCTTGGACATGCACTTTGTTGTGCAGCAAATTGTGCCACTTGGGGCACAATAACTCTGCCTGGCTCCTTCCAGATCTTCAGCCAGGGGGAGCTAGAGCCTGGGGCCAGCACCTGTGCTGTCCCCAGCAGTACAAAAAGCTGTCCTGGCAAGTAGTTCAGGGCTACTAGCTCTCAGGAGCTTCTGGGGCCCAGCCAACTGGTACCTGGGGACACTACCCCTTGTGCCAGCTGGACTGCTCAAGCAGCCCTGAGAGTTCCCTACACCCTCTACCCACTGCAGCAGCCTGGCATTGGGGGCTGCTGCCTGGCTGTGACCTGCTGCGCGCCTGCCAGACCCAGATGGGGACTGCAGAGCCAGTAGAGGCATCTGCCCCTCTGGGCCAGCTGCCAGTGGACTGCAGTTGTAGGGTTGGCCCTTGTGCGGCACTACTGCCATGTGTGCCCCTGCCGGCTATCTGGGCAGCTATCACCTGGGAGATGTTCCAGGTGTGGTGGCCTGCTTTGAACTGTCAAAGCATGTCCTCCTGGCCCCATTTGTCCAGGAGGTCAGCCACAGCCAGATAGGTCCAAGGTGCCAGCTCTGAGCAGGCAGGGTTCTGCCACTGGCCTCCCTAGCAGGAATTCTGGTGTTCCCTATTGGAAAACTGAAAAATCCCTGATAAAAAAAATCCCGAAGTCACTCTGTAAAATACTCCCAAATCCACGTTCCTCCACAAGTAAAACAAAAGACCACTATAAAAACAGAGAGCAAGAAAGAGACAGTGATCAGTTGGACAATGTTTTATTGATATATCTTACAGTGTTAAAGCAAGTCTCTTATCATAATAATAAAGTGAACTCTAAATACATGTTTCATTAATTCATGAATACATGTTTTGTTGCACTCCCACAGGGTGATGGCCCCCACACAAGGGGTTTGCCCCCCCCCCAACAGGGGGTTAGGCTCTCTCACAAGGGGTATGGCCCCCCAACAGAGGGTTCAACCCCCACACAAGGGGTACGGGCCCTCAACAGGGGATTCAGCCCCCACCCAAGGGGTACGGGCCCCCAACAGGGGATTCAGTCCCCACACAAGGGGTATGCCCCCCAACAGGGGATTCAGCCCCCAACATTGGGTTCAACCCCCACACAAGGGGTTTCTCCCCCCAACAGGGGGTTCAGCACTCTCACAAGGGGTACGGCCCCCCAACAGGGGGTTCAACCCCCACACAAGGGGTACAGGCCCCCAATGGAGGTCAAATGGCCCCCACAGGTTCTACCACCCCCTTGCAAGGCCCACATGCCCCACTCCAGCCCCCCACCTTGCCCCACCCTATCCTTCACCAGTTGCTGCAGCCCCTCAATGGCTGCCCCACCCAGCCACACCCCTGCTCCCCCAGACCCCCCAATGGCTGCCCCACCCATCCTTACCCCCCCACCTTGCACCCCCAGGCTCCAACTTGCACCCCCATGGCTACCCCCCAGAACCCCAGGCACCAATGTTTAAAAAAAACAAACACAGAAAAAAATGGAAAAAAAAGCCTCTGCTTACCTTAGAAGCAGGGGTGGGGGGGCTCCAGGGCCTCCTGGCAGAGCCCCCACAGGCAGCACAGGACAGTGGAGGGTCAGGAAGGCCTGAACTGGGGCTGCTGGGGCTGTCAGCCTGGCCCACACTGTGTGGGCAGGGCCCCAGTCAGCCACATGGCAGCTCCAACTGCCGGTAAGTGCCAAGGGTTTTTTGGGTTTTTTTTAAAGTATGAGGTGAAGGGGCAGGGATCAGGGGGGCTTGGGGGGCTGGCCAGGGCAGGGGTCGGGCACCTCGGGGGGCTGGCAGGGGTTGGGGGGGCTGAGGGAGTGGGTGGGGCCATTGGGGGTCCCTGCCATGGTTCCCTCCCCCCTCCTCCAGGCCCCTTGACCCCTTACTCACTGGAGCCCTGGTGCTGAAACCGGTGGCCAACCAGGCCGCATGTTTCAGCACCAGAGTGAGGGCCAACCATAGAGATGCTGTGGCAGCCAGAGCATCTCCATGGAAGACCCAGCCTCCAGTTGCCTCAGGGCATGGTCCCTGCACCACTTTTTTAAACATCAATTTTTTTAGACCCCTGGATATCCGGGGATCTAATTTGCTCCCCATGCTGCAAACTTGCAGTCCAGGGAACATTTTTTTGTTCCCACATGTGCCTGTTGCCCCGCCTCAAAGGGGTTTGAGACGGGGCAAGAGGCATGTGCACGCTCATGTGGACATGCCCATGAGGGCGTTGAGGTATTGGGTGAAATTCTGGCCCCACTCACTGAAACAGATGGGAATCTTGCTGTTGACTTCACCAGAGACAGGTTTTCACTGTAGATATTTGGAGTGTTTTAAAAATGTTCTTAAAATGGGGTTTTAAAACACATAGTCCACATAGACTGTTTAGCAGGTTTTTCCCTCCCAGCTCTTAACATCTCCATAATAGGAACTGGATAAAATAAAAAAATTGGAAAAATGGAAAAAAAATTGCATAAACGCTGCACACTACAATTAAATAATACTTAAACTTCTTTTTATGTCATACTTTTAAATGTGCTCTTATGACAAAAAGGATTATCAGTTTCTTCCCAATGTGTAACATTATCATTTGAAAGTAACACTGAAATTGGCTGTTACTCATGACAGACAGGGGTTACAAAAAGTATTTATCATTCCAACAAGGTATTCATAGTGCAGTGAATTGGCTTGTGCTGCTGACAGATGTTATGATAAATCTGAATTCATCAAGCAGTCTACTCTCTTGATCTTACTGACATTGCTAACATTCCTGCTAATGTTTCCACCATGACTCATTTCAAGTTTATCTGATAAAGACTGATATTTAGTAACTTGGCATGTTGGTTTTTGGCAATAAAATGCAACAACACTGAACTCCGTGTGTGTGTGTGAGAGAGAGAATGCACTGGTGGGTGGGCAGATATGCATGTGTGAGATCAGAAGCATATGTGCAGCTGTGGCCACTTTGTTTCAGCACACATTCAGGACTGAAAAGATATTTGTCCCCTAACAGTAGAAGTCAGGATAACTTCTGTCTCTGGGGTACAATAAATGATATCCGCACACCGTTGTGTCTAACCAGTTGGCTATTTTACGTAGCAAGGGTGGAGACTCCAGAAAGACACCCCACTGCAGATGAACATGGACATAAGTCTGGAGGCAACCTTAAGCAGGTCAACATTTTAAAAACTAAAGAAGAAATTTAGCCATAAAATTTACTTTAGAATTATCAGTGGTGGTTGACTACATCCACTATTTGGCTTTAAAATGTCAGTCTAGGTGTGCTGGGCATCAGGAGTCACAATATCTTCCTAGTTTTCTTCCAATGACTTCATAGGCTTTGCACCAACCTCTGTAGAGTAACTGTTCCTCTGCAAAGGATCCTTAAATTAAGAGCAGTTCCTAAAACTGTGCCAAAACCAAAAGACACGGCACAAAGGAGAGATACACCTTTCATTTACTATTTATCGTTAAAGGAAAATATCAGTATAATTGCTTTTTCTGATAACTTCTCTAGTGGTAGAAACAATAAACAAAACAATTATACTGACTAATCTTTAAACATTAGCAGATAATTCAGCAGAAACCCATTAATTGTTGAATTTGGCCCCAAATATCTTGTATTTAGATATGAAAAATATATTTTGTCAGTCTCTTAAGTATCACAAATGATCAAAGAAAATAAAAGCAAAATATTACATGATGCAGATGAATCTTAAAAAGTAAAAGAAATGCCATGATGCAGGAAGACTTATATTCTCTTCTCTCACAAGGCAAATATGCTATTTACTAAAATACATATACCAAATTATACCCTAAATTTGCTACCAGTTTCATTTCAGAACTTATCTTTCTACAGAGCACATTATACTTAGGAAAGCTACTTGCAGTAAAGGTCAGTTCCAGTGGTTGCCAATAGAACATCATCTTATACCAACATCTACTAAATGAGGTATCTGAAATTGCCCTGTAATTAGAACAGGATATGTATACATATATCAATGTGATACTTTTATAGTAACAAATGAAAATATTTTAATGGCTTCCATAGTAATTGGATACACCATCTAGAAAAACAAAACAAAAAAATAGGCACATGTAAAAACTCAATTGGAATTACCATCATCTTCATCAAAAAATGCAATCAATACATTTAACTGGACAAGTCATGGAAAGGAAGAACCTCCCTTCCTTCCTATTCCTGCTCCTACACATATCAAGATGTGTATGGACCAATAAAGCAATAATGGGGCAAAATATGGAAAAAAATTGGAGTAAGACCACACATCCTGTGTCTTAGTGAGGCACACTTCACAGGGGCAAAACCCACTGTGAAACAACCCACTCACTAGCAAGAATGGGTCAAATAGATCTCTAGATATATCTAGTTACCACTAGTAACACTTATATTCCAGGCTGGGGGTTGCTATCAGCTGTAGAGTGTGTCACTAACCACGTCATAGCCAGGGAAGTGACTTTGTCCCTCTATTTCTAAACAATATGGAATTCCTCTATTGAGATGTTATCAACAGAGATGTGCCTTTTTAGAAGTTATCACACAGAAACAACCTCTGCATGATTTCCTCTAAGTCATTATACCTTTATAGGCAAAGAGCTGCTCTTTCTAGATTGTATCTACACAGGCAAACAAAAACAGCACCTGGAGTCATGAGAACAGTTATTTGAGAAGGTACCTGCAACTTCCAGCTTCTAGGTGGCCCAGAAGTACAATGCAAGGGAGCAAAATGTATAATTACATTAGTTAGCATAAGTTTATCTCAATTCTCATTTCATTTGAAATGGCAGTCTCATAATTTGTTGGTGACATTCTAGGATTTATTATCCTGTTGTTAAGAGGCACATGGTGAAAATTTCATGGTCTGCCATGCAGATTAAGGATATTAAAAAAATCTGTTTATTTGGATCTGCCCCAACAAAATCCAAAAAGTCAAGAGGGGAAGAAAAAGAATGGAAAACAAACACTGATAATGTTGTAATGTGCAATTATCAGACTTTATGTAAATGGCTGAATATTAATGCAGAGCTATAATGAGCTCTTAATTTTTAACCACATTTTTTCAACAACAATAAAAAATTCAATAAAAATAAGAAGTAGAAAATCATCCCACTGTTTGGAAGAAGTAATAATCTCATCAAGTTAATTCAAATTAAGGCCATATGAAATGTGAGATGCCTGTTTGCCAACAATTGCTCTGGTTTGTTAAGACAAAAAGCCTATCTCACATCCTCCACAGACATGTCACAGCCGTATTCTACCCCTGACTGTAGTAAAATAGAGCATCACAGTATTCAAAGTCTTATTTCAACCCCCTTTTTCCATTTTAATTTCAAAACTTTAATTGCTCTTAATGAAGAAGTACAACCTAGGTAGATATCAAAAATTCACTTGGTTTCTGCCAGAAGTTTGTTCCTGACAAACAATTCATACAAATTACTCATTCGCTATATTACTATTATTTACCATATTTTGAAGGGTCAGCATATTTGTCTTGAGACACAAACAGGTTGGAAGCAACAGTTAAAAGGGGGTATTGGCACTTCCAGTAACCTACTGGTTGGTAATACTCCACTTTACAGACTACTCAATCAGACATTTTTAAGTTCTTACAAAAAGGTTTTAAAAATATGGGCCTTTCCAGGAGGGCTTTATGACTGGAAGAATTTTGAAACAAGTCTGACAATTTTACTAGTTTAAGAGCTGAACTGCTGGCTGTCTCTAAAGTTCAGTCATTTCTGCTAAGCAGAGAAGAGCAGAATAGCAAACTATCTAGAGAAAGGATTAAAATCAAATGATGACCACCTCCCAATGCATTTTTTCTTTTCCCAGACTAGAGAAATACAGCAGATTCTATTATCCCAGCCAGCCAGTGGCCATTATGTAAACATAAATAAAATTTACCCAGAAGCTGCGTGGGGTGATTTTTATGGTTCATGTTATTTGGCAGGATTCCCTGAGATGTAAGACATCAAGACAGCTCTTATTCAAACCAAACTGCAGGAGTTCTAACTGCATGCAAAGTATCAGATTTATTTTCACCAATAGATTTATTATTCTTACACACTGAAGTTTTCTATTTATCTTCCAGCAGGATAAAATACATTCAAGTCCATTAACCACCCCTCACTTTTAGTGCCAATGAATATAATATATATGTCCAACAAAGCGGCACCCTGCCTCTCTCTGGGCCTGCTATGTAATACTGTACATTATTGTTACTAGAGATTAGCCACATGGCTATAATTAATTTCATATGTCTCTAAATATATGAGTCCTACCCTAGATGTGCTTTTTTTTTACTTGGATTGTTAGGATTATTGTTTTGCACTACCTTCAAAAAGCTTAGGTCTAAGGAGAAGCCTTTAGTTTTAAAGCAGGTAACACTGAGAAGCAACTCTAAAATGACAGTGATGCAGTGCTTTGAATCACTCTCAGCAGCTTGCATATGGCATCTGTTCAAGTTACATCCAAGAAGTCACATATTTAACAACCATGCCTGGTAACTGAGGCTGTGATCTAAAAGTCAAACTAGGTTATCTTTAGCTTATCACTAGTATTAAAGGTACAGTGGACCAAATTCTATTTTTCTTTCCCCCTTACATCCCCCATAGATAAAATTTTCTTGTATCCAACACACACCTTTTTGCAAAAATGCTGCTAGAGATTTGAGTGTGCCTTATACATGAGAAGTAAGTGCAGCTTTTGCTGCTTATAGTTAAAACCAAAAGTAAAATCTGCAGTGATCCACAGGGAGCAGAGATGAGCAGGCACTGCTCCATAGCTGCTGCTATTCAGTTACTGCAAGAAGGCACCTTTTCCCCCCCTTCATTCTGGTTTTTTTTTTAAAAAGGGTGTGTATTATATTCTAAAGTGTGTTATATGTGATAAAATCTGGTATAGCTGGACAAGAAGGGCAGAAACAGCATATGTAACTATAAATAATATGTGATGTGTTTTTGTTGAAAATCCACTCCTTCAAATTCTACACGAAAATATTTTCTGCTCTCTTCCACACTACTTTTCAGGATAGCCACAAGTCAGAGAGATGCATAGGAGACCTGTAGTCTGGGTCAGAATTAGAACCTTACGTGTAGACCTTGGGTTGCAAAACATTGCTGGAAACACACAAAGGTCCACAGGAGTCTGCCACAATCTGGCCCAAATTATTTTATTCTTAAATGCTTAACTTCCTGGAAGTAATTCAGAGTACTATAACTCTTTCAAATAACCTTCTTATTGCCTAACAGGTGGCTTCCAGTAAAATGTGCTGGAATGAATTACCACAGTTGCTTACATACCACATGCACGCTTTATTGAAAAATCAGCCCACCAAAATTGGGATGCATGTTTTAAGCTGGGGAGATGAGTCTCTTTACTGGAATTGAAGAAGGGAAGAACAAAACTATGAAGACCCTGTGCTCTGATGGCTGCTGCTTCTCTCTGGGCCCAGCAAGCAGAAGGGGCTCAGTTCTATGTTAACCTGCTCATAGCTGCAGTAGCTAGTGGCTGAGCAGTGTAGTTTGTAAATGAAATAGCAATTGAACTGGCTCAGGGCAAGAGAGATGCTGCATGCAGTCTGTAGTATATTGATGAGGCTTGTGGTGAAGAAACAATGTTGTTATTTACAGGAACTTGCATAATGAACTATTTACAGCAAAGAAGTCACTGTCATGCTACTGACCTTGCAAGCTTTGGAGGCTTCCTTACTGCTGTCCTGCCACACCAGGCAGTTCTTGCTGTCTCACCCAGACTGTCTCCTGGGATGCCACATTTCTTGGACATTAGGTTTCATAGTTTCATAGTTGGTAGGGTTGGAAGGGACGTGAGCAGATCATCAAGTCCGACCCCCTGCCATGGCAGGAAAAAGTACTGGGGTCAAACGACCCCAGCAAGTTGTTCATCGAATCTCCTCTTAAAGACCCCCAGGGTAGGAGCCAGCACCACTTCTCTTGGAAGTTGGTTCCAGATCCTAGCTGCCCTGACTGTAAAGTAGCGCCTCCTGATGTCTAGTCTGAATCTACCCTCTGCCAGCTTGTGACCATTATTTCTAGTCACTCCTGGTAGTGCTTGGGGGAACAGGGACTCCCCCAATGCCTGCTGGTCCCCTCTGACTAGTTTGTAAACAGCCTCTAGATCTCCCCTCAGCCTTCTCTTGTGGAGGCTGAACAGGTTCAGGTCCCTTAGCCTCTCCACATAGGGCCTGCCCTGCTGCCCCTGATCATGAGGGTGGCCCTCCTCTGGACACTCTCAATGCTGTCCACATCCCTCCTGAAGTGCGGCGCCCAGAACTGGACGCAGTACTCCAACTGCGGCCTGACCAGTGCCACATAAAGGGGGAGGATCACCTCCTTGGACCTGCTTGAGATGCATCTGTGGATGCACGACAAGGTGTGCTTGGCCTTCCTGACCGCATCCCCACACTGTCGGCCCATGTTCGTTTTGGCATCAATAATGATTCCAAGAGCCTTTCTGCCTCTGTGCTGATGAGAAGGGAGTTCCCCAGCCTGTAGGTATGCTGCTGGTTCTTCCTCCCCAGGTGCAGCACCTTGCACTTGTCAGTGTTGAAACCCATCCTGTTCTCATCTGCCCACCCCTGTAAGCTGTCTAGGTCCAATTGCAGCTTATTCCTCCCTTCTAGCGTGCCCACATCCCCACACATTTTTGTGTCGTCAGCAAATTTGAACAGGGTGCTTTTTACCCCCTCGTCCAAGTCACTGATGAAGATGTTGAAAAGTGCGGGTCCAAAGACCGAGCCCTGGGGGACCCCACTGCCCACATTCCTCCAGGTCGAAAATGACCCATCCATCACCACTCTCTGGGTGCGGCCCTCCAGCCAGTTAGCGACCCATTTGAGTGTGTAGGTGTCGGTGCCACAGTTCCTTAATTTTTTAATGAGAATGAGGAGAGAGACCGTGTCGAAGGCCTTCCTGAAGTCCAGAAAGACTACATCCACTGCTACCCTTGCATCTAAGGATTTTGTGACCTGGTCATAGAAGGCCACCAAGTTGGTCTGACAGGACCTGCCTCGAATGAACCCATGTTGGTTGCCCCTAAGCATAATCTCCCCTGCTGGCCCCTCGTGGACATGCGCCAGGATAATTCTCTCAAAAAGCTTCCCCAGGACCGAGGTAAGACTAACTGGCCTATAGTTTCCTGGGTCCTTCCTTCCTTTTTTGAAAATGGGAACCACATTGGCCCTTTTCCAGACCTCTGGCACCACACCAGAGCACCATGAGCATTCATAAAGCCGTGCCAGGGGTCTTGCAATGACCTCTGCTAATTCCCTCAGCACTCTGGGGTGGAGATCGTCAGGACCAACTGATTTAAATATGTCCAGTCCCTCCAGAAGTTCCCTGACTAGATCCTCACTGACCCTAGGCCTGGGTGTGCCTCCCCCGGGGCCTGAGGGGGTCCCGGTGGATGGGCTGATCTGGTCCCTGCTCAGGAAAATGGAGGCAAAGAAATCATTAAATAGGTTAGCCTTGGCATCTGGTGTGACAACTAGATTTCCTAGCTTGTCCTGTAGAGGCCCCACGTTACCGGGTGCCTTCTTTTTGCCCCCTATGTATTTAAAAAAGGACTTCTTGTTGTCCTTGATCCGGGTAGCTAGTCCCAGTTCCATCTCCGCCTTGGCCTTCCTGACCGCCCCCCTGCAGCCCTAAGCAGCTGAGGTATAGTTTTCCTTGGTGATGACCCCTCCCTTCCATTGGGCGTATGCCTCCCTTTTAGCTAG
Organism: Alligator mississippiensis; assembly: GCF_030867095.1. Lineage (NCBI taxonomy): Eukaryota > Metazoa > Chordata > Crocodylia > Alligatoridae > Alligator > Alligator mississippiensis. The sequence continues at coordinate 243,092,699 of NC_081825.1, read as the reverse complement.
GAGATTTTCCCGTATGCTTTTGGTGAGCCATGGGGGCTTTTGCACCCTCTTGCCCGCTTTGATCCTTGTTGGGATTACTTCCCTTTGAGCTTGGAGGATCATCCCCTTACAGAATGACCACTCTTCTTGGATACCCGACTTCTCTCCCCTCCGGGATCTCAGTACCACCCTAACTATTCTTCTTACCCCATTGAAATCCGCCCTCCTGAAGTCCAGGGCTGTTGCCTTGCTGAAGGCTTTTGCCACCTTGCACTGGATGGTGAATTCCAGCAGGCAGTGATCGCTGTCACCCAGGTGGTCGAGCACCCGCAGCTCCCTCACGAGGTCATCGCCTGTGGCCAGCACCAGATCCAACAAGGCGTCTCCCCTGGTGGGCTATGCACCTCCTGAGTTAGGTTTCCAAGAGGATTTCCTCTGTCTGACTTTGACTTTGGAAAAAAAAGTGTACATTCTGCCTTCCAAAAACAAGGTGTATGTTTTATTTTGGGGGTGTGCGGGATGTGAGAAAATACAAGTATAATAAAATGTGAGTTCCACTCTTATATCTATATTTCTTGCCTTTTATGCACTTCTAATGCCATAAGCCCTTTGGCTTTGTCTAATGTCATCTTCTATGAAAATATTTTCCCTTCTGTTTTCCACAGTTTTTCTATATTGGCAATTTGGAGATAACTCAGAATATAAATCAGAAGATGTTTTACATCATTCAAAGTGAAAACACTAATAAAAACCACAGTAACTTTGCTTTTACTACTTTTTTATTTTCCCCATTTATACATCATTATAACTAGTGCTTGGTTAGCAGACATAACTGACTCCAAAGCTACTTTTTCATTGACAAGGCATTACAGTCGATTGGAAAAAGGGATTATAAAGAGATGATAAACATGCATCTGAACCTTCACATGTGGGTAAATTACTGCAAGCAGAGTGAATGTTATCCTGAAGGACAATCTGAGAAAGACATTGTGCAATAATCCTTCACTCATTTTAAGCAGGAATTTCTCATTCTCATGTTTGAAACCAAAGCTCTTTAGAAGGGAGGTGATGCTGTTTGTTGCTACCCTTTTCCTTTCCACTCATAGTCCCCAAGAAGCAATGTTAAAAATGTCTATGTGCAACTGGATTAATAAATCAAGTTAAAACAGTTAACTTGGTCTCCAGTAGAAGATTAGCACCAAGTCCTGTTTTACTCCTCCATGCCTAACTGGCATAGCTGCAAAAGTGCAATTTGGAGCAGTTATACAGAATTTAGATTCTATTTCCACCTGTGTAGCTAAGCTGACCCTCCACCTGGCTTCTCAGCATACCCAGAAGGCTGAATTATAACCCTGTAGATCAGTGGTCTCCAACCTTTTTATGGTGAAGATCACTTTATGGAAGTAAAGGGCACCGCAGATTCTACTGCGCCCCTGCCCACTCCACCCTGCTTCTGCCTCCACCCCTGCCTCCTGCCCCCCCATCCCGCTCCCCCAGACTGAGATCAACTGTTAGAGGCTCCACAATCAACCAGTCAATCGAGAACAACTGGTTGGTGACCACTGCTGTAGATTCTGTGGTAGAACAGGGCTGCCTGAGTACATGCATAACATTGTATAAACCCTGAAAGTATAGTTAGACAAAAACCATGACCAGCTGACAGAGGAGAAGGAGGAGGAGGAAGGCCCTCCCACCCTTTTAGCCTAATAGAATATTAGTTTTGGCATTTTTCCAGGGAGAGGGGAAGCCCTCTAACCAGGAGGGGGTGGGGCCTAAAAAGAAAGGGGTTCCTTCTTTTCCTCCACTTTTATTCAGGCAGTTTCATGTGCACTTGGGGGGATTCTATTCTGCACCGGATGGAAATGGAATTCAAAATCTGCATAAGTGCCAAAATTGCACTTATGGGGCTATGTAAGTACAACTAAAGTGTGTAAGGCTGAAAAAAGATTTGGCCTCAAGTAAGGGAGGACTGCTGTTTTACATGGTAGCACTTGACAAATATGGGCAAAGCCACATCTTCCTTCTCCTGCCAAATTAAGTGATTTGAAATGGCCATCAAACCACAGATTCTCTTTGCCCTGTCTGTTGGCAAAGAATTGGGCACTACTAAGATGAAGGAAGGAAAATATAAGCATCTGTGAAATCTGAGATAAGTATGCAGAGATAAATACTATGAAGTTCCACATTTTCCTACAGAGCTCTCAACTGAGCCAAAACCTCAAATCAAACCAGTAGAGGTTCAATGAAAATCCAACATATTGGACAGATGTCCGGGTAAAAATCCTTCCAGCTTTTTGTTTCAGAAACAGAAATGTTTTCTGCCAAGGAGACCACAAAGAACCCTACCCATCATCCCAACCTATAAACACAATATATATCAGGTCATGAACCATGCAATCATTGACATCTGGTCTGGGTACACATTTCATAGGTTTCTGGAGGGTGCCTAGAGGGATGAAATATAAGGATGCACCAAAGATAGTGCCCTTAATAACATTTTTTTCAATACATAATTTTAAACCATTAGCCAAAGATGGGAAGTCGGATGTAGATCTAAATCTGAACTTCTCCAAAATGAGGGATTTTTACTTCTGATACTGAGTCAGATTGGTCTGTAATTTTGCCATAAATATGAGAGCTGTATGAATTTTGTTCTTAATCAAATAGTCAGATTTTTTGAGTGTTACCTATAAGCACTAGCAGAAAAACAAGCCACAATATGCAGGGTTTTTGCTTGCTATTATAAACTTTTAATGGGGATCTCATTCAGCAGTGACTTATATTACGTGCCTTCATAAACCAGTAAAGGTGTGCCCCCGGAGGCTGGTGGGTCATGGTGAGCTCCCACAGGCAGAGGTGGCACAGTTGGCAGCGGGAGCATGACAGCAGCAAGCGGTGAGCTCCCACAGGTGGCCACAGTGCTGTCGCCGGGGGTCAGGGGCAAGTGGTCGGCAATCACCTGCAGACATTGCTGGCAGTGGTGGTGACAGTCAGTAGTGATCACGAGCCGCCCGCAGATGCCACCGGCAGTGTCAATGACAACAGGGGGAGTGGCAAGCGACAGTGTCAGCGGTGCCTTTTCACCGGAGGTGCACCGCCAAGCTTAGGAGGTGCACATACACACGTGTGCACCCCTATGCATTGCAAATGCGTGCCTTTAAATACATGGTATTTATAATGTTGTATTTAAATATTTATGCAAACATGGGTTTATGTAACTAAAGTAAAAGAGTAAAATATTGATTGAGAAAAACAAAAATGAAATATCCTGTTACTATTGTAGTGTCACTGCTGCAAATTTAGCTACCATGCTTAATATGCTTCATTTCTTTGGTAAAACAGTGATAAATATTAGTTAATTTTATTATTAGTGAGTATGCCGCTATTCACTCTCACAACTTCAGTTCAGTTTGTACCCAAGTGTTTATTTTTCCTCAGACTGTGAGGTTGTCTTGTGGTGATGGTAAAGAGGAAACCAAAATGAGCGGGTTATCCAGCTTTAGGGAAGAATTTAGATTTTAGGAGCAGGGACTTAATTTTGAGAGATGCTGGGAATCCTTTATGGTATGGACACACAAATATTTGGAGCTATTTCAAAAGGGGAATGTTTCAAAAGGGCAGCAGTTTCGATAATCTGATTATGGACAAGCTGGGAACAAATGTAGCAAACTACATTTAACTCTGGATGAAGCAGCATCCCTTGAGTTATACTGTCCCCTATGCTGCAATTTGTTATTTTCAACAGCAAAAAGAGCTATGTGAAGGATAGAATGGTTTGGTGGTATGAAGCATAAAATAGATGCAGGAATTTCTAACTATATCTTTTTGTTTCTCTATTCTTACCATTTAAGTTTGTAAATCAATAGTTTGTGGGTTTTCAATGTGTGCATGCACACAATTATACATGGTATTTTTCTGAGCATTAAAAACATCAATTGCGAGCGTACTGTATCTGCATAGCACCTCATTTTAAATTAAACAAATTTAAGTACCAAAAAAGTAATGTCAGATGCTAACAATATTTAATTTAAAAAATATGCCAATTTTTATTCATAGAACACACACACACAAAATGTGATCTTTAACTGTTTTGACAAGTCATTCCTTCCTGCCTTCTTTCCTTCTCCTCTTAGGATTTGGAAACCAACAAACATTTTTCCCCAAAAATTCATCTAAAAACTGTTCTTGGCTAGCCATTGTGTGTGCCGAGGTTTTGGTACTAAGGGAATGTTAATAGCCAAATTGCAACCCCTTAAGAATACAAGTTCAGAAAACAAACATTAACAGACCCCTAACTACAGTAGCACAAACCATGATGCTATAAATTATTGGCTAGTGCTGTTAAAAACATTGACCTTTTGGTATCTGGCACTAGAAACCTGTTCATTTGGGAGCTGCAAAGAGGTTGCCACTTGCCACCTGGCCTGTGTTCAGTTGGCATAGTCATTTCTTTCAAGTTCAGACCAATTGACAGCTCAGGCCTCCAATTTTGTTGTCATGCCATAGGAAATATTTACCTTCCCCTGTTTTCCTTCTTTTTCCTACCCTCATTTGCCCTTCTACCTGGGATTTCTATCTGAAACAATCATTGTTCAGCACTGCTGATTGTTGCATCTATATGTATGAAACGTCATGTAGGTTATTTAATGAAAAATTATGCACATTTATAAATAATTTCCATATGCAGCCCTCCCCTCCCATGTGGATTTCTTACTCTGAAAGGTAATAACTATCTTGTGTATAAGCCTTTATATACATGAGTACATATTATCTTTTATGCCACCATCAACAGCCCATTCTGAACACAGGATTTTCACACTACAGACCTCTTCCACTAGAGCTTAAGACTAAGTGGTAGTAGAAGCAAGCTCTTATAGACTAGTACCTAGGAAGGTACACGGCATACTGTGCCAGTGACTTGCATGACTTTTTCTGTGAAGCATCATGGGAAAATTGGTTATTAGAGGTTCTGGGTTTTGTTCCTGACTATGTATGCAGTGCCGTCCCTACACTAGTTAAAGACAGAAACTCCAAATACAATGACTTTAACATACATTTTCTGGAGAGTGATATAGCCAAGTACAGTTTGCATTTCCAGCTATACCTCATGTGCTCTGATGGAACCTTTGGATACCTTATATGTAAAATGTGGGGAAATAATTAAAGCAAGCCTTCTACTATACATAGATAAAAGCCACTGTTTTTAATAATAACTATGAACTGCACAGAAAGATTAACACTGAACTGTGGATGGGATAAAAAACAGAACCCATGGTTTCCTACTTCCTAGCCTTGCACATCTTTGTCTTGTTCAAAAAGTATTTGGAGATCATCTTTTATCTCTGAGATATGGGCAGGCATGACAAGTTTGCCAAATATATTAAATGAATGATACTTGAGACATCTGATTGATGATACAAAATAAGTCACACACCTCATGGCTGGTTGTTTTAGTTGTTTCAGTTATATTACTCCTCGCCATGGGGAAGATTCTTTTTGGCAGATAAGTGGATCTATAAGGAGTGGCTGGAGTGTGCAGAGAGCTCCCAAACAAAGGCTGCTGGGAACATCAGATTTGTTATTCAGTCTCTCCATCTAGTGTTTCAGCACCAAATATAGCTTGCATTTCATTTAGAGCATCCACACATGCTATTAGCACACAGCAATAAACTCCAGCGCACATGGTGCCAGAGTTTATTGCTCCCGGGCATGCCATATGAACGTGTTCCTGGGACTGCAGTATGTTGAGGTAGGTCAGAGCAGTCCCAGATGGCAGTGGAGGGGGCGGGGGAAGGGCAGGGGAGGGAAGGGGTCAGCCTGCCAGGCTGGGGCTGCTGCAACCTGTCTCAGCCTGCTGTAGAGGGGCTGGGAAGTGCATGGGAAAGCTTCAGTGTGGGGCTTGCTAGCAGACAGCCTGCACAATAAAGCACCCTTGTGCCCCAGCCAGGCACATCAGTGTCTACATGAGTGCTGCTGCAAAGTAAAAAAACTCCAGAGCAGGATAGTACTTGTATTTACAAGTACTAACCTGCTGCAGAGTCAATTAATTTTCTGTGGCCTAAAAGGGCTGCACATGTAGGCATGAGACATTTACTGTGGAGCTAACTAAACTACTCTGTAGTAAGTGTCTCATGTAGGTGCACCCGCTATGGCACAACTATTATGAAATATGTTGCTATTTTTGGTGGGGAGGGAAAGAAAAAGAGAACAGCATCTACGTAGGTTGGTTTAGTAGCCTTGCATTTGTTCAGGAGGCTGCACTAGATGACCTTTGAGGTCCTTTCTAACTCTATGATTCTATGGCGCTACAATTCAGCTACAATCATTCTGTCAAATCCAATGAAGTTTGCATATAAGGCACTGGATTCTAATCCAAGATGAGCCCTGCAAGCTGGAATAGAAATATATTAACCTCACTTCAGTGGTTTTAGCATTAACGTATCACTTTGTATTTGGCCTGAAAATTCAAATCTGATAGCAGAGGTGTAACTGGGTGCAGCAGAGGTGTAACTGGGTGCATCAGAGGCTGCTTTGCCTGCACCAGTGCAGCAGGATCAATGTTGGCAGCACAGCTGCTCTTTTTACACTCCCCCTCCCCACCCCACAGTCAGCACCCATGTCTGTTACCCTGGTTGCCCCGACTTTGTTACAGTACTGTACAGTATGATAGGCTCCATGTACCATGCTGCCAAGTTATGGGCTATCTCCAGGGTTGACCTTGTGTGAAAATATTCATCTCCTGCTCAATGATTCTGCATGGTCTAATGTATAAATACTTGACTGAGATTGAATCTTACTCCAGAGATAACTTTTTTTGCTGTTTTTTCTGTTATATCCAATCTAGCAATGTCCAAAAAGAGCCAAATGTTGCTATTTGATTCCTCAGCTGCTCAGACCTATGGAAACCTATGGCAGCAGCAGCAAGGCTCTTCCTGCTACAAGTTGCATTCTGGAGGTTAGAGTACCAAGCCTTCCCTTGTTATAAACAACTCACTGCTGCTCTCTTTAATGTTGAAGATGTGTGGTGAATTCTTAGCAATTAAAAAGTGGGTATGAAAATAATCCTTGGTCATAAACAATGGCATCATGTTGAAAAGTCAGAACTACAACACTTCTTAATTTTTAATGCAAAGAACAGCTTTTTGCTAATAGTGGGGAAATAGTAACATACTCATGGAAACACAAGGAGTGTAACCTGAACTACTGGGATGAAACTGAAAAAAACAAATTTATCCTAAATATTAGGAAAACATTACTTAACAGTGAGGTCTATTAGATTACGGAATAGCTTTCCAAGGGGAGAGTTGGAAGCCTTATTGTCTGAGTCATTTAACAAGTAGTTTGCACAAAGCTTTGGAAAATATAATGTAGGGAACAATAATGCTTTGGCAAGGGATTGTCCAGATTGCTTAACATGTCTCTTTCATCTCTAATGTCTGTGCGTTAGTAATTTTGAAGCCAAAGTCTAAAAACGAGTGCTAATATCACGCTAATGACAAAACCCTGTAAATCTGATCTCAGTCTGATTCCAATTTAGGTTCTGAAATTAGAACAGCAGCATTAGATTGATATACATCTTTCAAACTGAAACTCATTGCCAAGTTCAGTGTTTTATGACAACCCCCAAATTTGTAGTCAAGTTCTCACTACAACATACATACATTTCATTATTTTTTTGTGAAACCTGATCTGAGTCTGGGACAATGCTTAGTGGGGGAACCATGCTTAGTTTTGGAGGGAACCATGCAAAACTCAGTTTTCAGCATGGTTTAGTAGTACTGACTAAATTTCAATTTTAGCTTTTGCTTTTATTTTAATAACCAAGAGGACATGAATCCATATGATTTCTAATGGGAAAAAGAACATACAACTCCTTGAAATAAAAACTACCAAATATGGTCAAGTTACAGCCAATATAATTTTTTTTCTTTTAGTACCCATAGTTCTTTTTAGTCAATAGACAGTGATACAGTGGTTAAAAAATACATACCGATCTGAACTTTGTCCCAGAACTCAGAATAAACTCAAGTTGAAATTATAAAAACCCACCATAGATCATACCAAAATATAACAAAATACCCCTAATAAGTCAAAATCAGGAAGTTCAGAAATCTCCTGAAATAGCTTGTTCTAATGAGATTTCTAGTCTGATTTCTGGACTATTAAATTATTATTGGATGAATTAATTACTTTGCAAGCCTGATATTATTCTAAACACCTTACCACATAGATTAAAAGATATGCCTATTCTATTGGGTCTGCAATCTAATTTCAGATACTAATGGAATGAAAGGGAAGTAGGGATGAGAAGAAAGAAAGGATGTGTATGTGTGAGAGAGAGAGAGAGGAGAGTGTAGAGGTACTTTTTACATGGGCTCAGGGTGATGAAGCATATTTCTTTTTTAAAGCGGGTGTACACTGTTACAGAGTTAAGACTATATTGAAAAATGCTATTCAATTTTTGGAGCTGTTTTTGTTTTTTGAAGGTTAACACCAGATTTTCTTCATAGCCCTACAACACATAACATAGGTGTTAGACCCTGACTCCATGTGACGTCCAGCAACTAGGGAGATGACAGTCCAATTGCTCATGGATCCTGGTACTCGTTAGCCAGAGCAGACAGGGAGCAAACATCAGCACGCATTGCTTGCAACAGGTTTATTCAGAATGGAGACAGCTTTGGACAAGCTCCCAACAAACCAGGGAACTGCACTGAATAGTTTTTTCTCTACATTTATACACTTTGGTTTATGCTCATTACCATTCATTCTACCCTCGCTTCTCCTATGTTCCACCCATTTCTCCTCCCATCTCAAGCTCCGTCTCTGTTTACTGTTTGCTTCATTAGCATGGAATTCGATTGCCTATGTATTTTACTCATTTACATGTCTTTTTGCTATGGGCGCATGTTTAAGACCTTGACTTCTCTTCTTCGGTCAATGGGCAGACTTTGACCAAAACCTGGAAGCTTGTGGAGGCTTCTTCACCAATCACCATTCACTTTTTTGCATATGTTCATCTCGGATTCTGTTATCAATTACGTGTTGTTTTTCACATTCCAGTCTGTTTTTCTGTCTCAGATTGTACCATCTTCCACATTCCTAAAATGTCACTTCATTCACAGCACACAGACTCACATAGATTCACTTGCTGCTTTTTCCTCAGAAAATGGTTGACACAGTTAAGACAGTTACTTAGCATAAGCAAATGACTGGCTTAGCATAAGCATTCTGCCTTGTGGTTAGCAGCTTTGCTAGGCCACAGGTAAAGCCTTCAGTCAGCTGCAAATCCAGTGCTCCCTAAAAATCCACATAGTGTTACCCTAACAATAGGGATAGAGATGGATTTTATATTTTAAGTGAATATGTTAGAAATGTTTTGAGGGAAAATATTTTTTAAATGTTGGGGTTTTCTTTATATATATTTTTTATTTCCTTTAGTTTAAACTTAAAGCTCAGAAATGTCAAATGCACAGTTATTGATAAATATTTGCAGTACACGGCTGGGACACGCAGCATTATAAAAAGAAAAAAGCTTCAAAAGGACATTTTTTGCCATTACTTCTTTTATTTATTCCAATATATGTCACAATAAATTAGCCTGATAGTAAAGCATGTACTATCCAAGTTAAGGTATTTAGATATGAACAAGAAAATAATTTTTGCTGCAATGCAGTCAATGTGGAACCTAGGCAGAATTGAGCGAACATGGAAGACAATTTTTGTCTATATGTTCCATTATGGTACTAATTCGTAATCTCCCTTTTAAAACAATGGAAATACTGCCTTGCAGATGTTTTAGCATTCAGGTCATGTTACTGACACTAAATCTTTTATAACACAGACACTAACTATCCAGGCAGTCCCAAGTTACGCTGTGAACATAGTAACCTGATCTACAGTTCTGAGAACCTTCTGCTGTTTCTAATGGATTGTTAGGCTTCTTCCCAAATACTAGGGCAGTCTCAAAACTTTTCAGTGCCAGCCTGATTTCATTGCCACCATTTCACTTGATGATCACTTAACTTTGCCCTGGTCACAGTGCTTGATCCCAATTTTAACAGTGAATTCATCACCACATCCTTGTACTGGCTGGGAGCCAATATCACTGACTGGGAGTTGTGCTACCTGATTTGGCTTAAAATACAAACAGCTATCTCCCTGCCCAACACTGGCTAATAGTAACAGCCAAAATGATTTAGTTGTACTGATTAAAATGCTACTGATGGCCTCAGAAAAGGAAGGGAAAATATTTTAAATATTTAGAATATATATTTAGTTGCTAGGCTTATCTGCAGCTCTTTGATCAGTAAAACTAGGCTTCAGATTGCATGAGATTTCTTGTCAGGTATCCAGACTGTAGCCGTATTGGTCTAGAGGAAAAAGCAATCTGGGATCATGGTAGAGGTGATATCTTTTATTAGACCAACAAGAGATTTCTTGTTCTTCTGCTTCTGGTTCCAGGCAATTATAGCCCCTCCAATAGTAACCTGAGACCTCTATTTTTGATCCCAGCAAGAAAGGGAAAGTACAAAAGTGCATAACTATGGAAATGTAAAGAGAGACCTAACCAGATGAAGGGGAAAACCACGTCAGGTAGAGTAGAGCATGAGCACAGTAGGAATAATTGCCTTCCATTGCTGTAGAATTGGTGTATGACCAATTAAAAAAATTAGATATATACAAGTCAGTGGTACCGGATGATCTTCATCCAAGTATGCTGAAGGAGCTGGTTGAAGTCATTGTGGAACCCCTGCCGAAACTATTCTATGGCTCATGGCACTCTGGAGAAGTCCCTGAGGACTGGAAGAGGGCCAATGTTGTGCCCATCCACAAGAAGGCCAGGAGGGAGGACCCAGGTAAATATAGGCCAATCAACCTAACTTTCATCCTAGGGAAAATCCTACAAAAGTTCATCAAGGAGTCTATCTGCAATAAGCAAATATAAGATTCTGAATGACAGTCAGCATGGCTTTGTCTCAGGCAGTTTTTGCCTTACCAACCTCATCTCCTTCTATGACCAGGTGATTTGCGACCTGGACACAAGAGAGCAGGATGACATTGTATAACTTGACTTCCAAAAGGCTTTTGATCTAGTATCCTATGATGTTCTCACAAGAAAATTGGAGGATTATGGACTTAACTCCGAGAGAATCAGGTGGGTGAGAAACTGGCTGCAGGATAGGACCCAGAGAGTCGTAGTGAATGGATCTGTGTCCAGAAGTGGGCAGCGTCAGAGAAGTGGGCTGTGGTGTCCTGCAGGGGTTGGTGTTTGCTCCAATACTTTTCAGCATCTTTATTAATGATTTGGATGTGGGGGTGAAGAGCTCACTGGCCAAGTTCACGGACGACACCAAGTTATGGGAGAGTGTGGTCACACTTGAAGATAGGCTACAGCTACAAGTGGACCTAGACAGGCTAGCAAGTTGAGCAGATTGGAATCTGATGAAGTTCAACATTGAGAAATATGAAGTGCTCCACCTTGGGATGAGCAACTCCCAACACACCCACAGGCTTGGTGGCACCAAACTGACTAGCACCACAAATGAAAGGTACCTGGGGGTAATAACAGAGCACAGTATGAATATGAGCCGGCAGTGCGATGCGGTAGCCAGTAGGGCAAATAATACTCTGGCATGCATCGATTGATGCATCTCCAGCAAAACCAAGGAGGTGATTCTTCCACTCTACTCAGCACTGGTGAGACTGCAGCTGGCGTACTGCATCCAGTTCTGGGCACCATACTTTAACAAGGACATGGACAAGCTTGAGAGAGTCCAAAGAAGAGACACCCATCAGGGCTGTGTGAAGTTTCAGTTCATGATTTGATTTGGAGAAGATTTGGCCCAATTCAGAGGCCAAATCTGCAAATCCGAATCAAATCACAAGAAGTTTAAAACTTTCTGAATTGATTCGGAGCCTCCAACTCAATTCAGAAAAGATTCAGAAAAGATTTGGCAATTTAGAGATTTGGAGGGCAGTCTTTATGGGGAAACAGAAACTTAGAAGAGGGAGGGGGAGCAGGGGGGGGAGGATTGACATCTCTAGCTGGCCAGTGACTGTGATATCTCTCTGACTGCCCTTCCAATCACAGTGTCTGGAGGGAGGGACATAGAAACAGCATAAAAGCCTCTGTGTTCAGGCTTTTCTGTCCCTTTTCTGAGCTGTTTCTGCCTGAGCAACAGCATCCCAAACGTACTGTGGGTACTGGCCTGGCTTCCTAGTCAGTGGCCTGCCATTTTTTGCTGTTAGAAAGGATTGGATAGGATATAGCTTATCTTAGCTTATTTTAGCTTAGAATCTGTCTACTTCCAATTCACTTCTTTCAATTTATATTTGTTTTTTTCCCCCCAATACTTCTCAGAGAAAAAGCTCAGTGTTTTTCTTGCCAGTGTGACCCATCACTGTGCAGGGAGGCACACACTGCACACTTACACACACTTAGAAGAAAAATCAGATATTCATAGAAGAAGAGATTCAGATTATATATAGTAGTTGTTAGTTGTTAATATTATTATAGTTAGTTTACATACAGACTAAAGAGAACACAGAAGAAGAAGTCAAATAGAGATTCAGGTTGAGAGATTAACAAACACAACACAGAACTCAGAGTCCAAGAAGGCTGAGAAGGGACCTGGTAGCAGCTTACTGCTACACTAGGGGAGTACATCAAAGGCTTGGTGAGCAACTGTTCACCAGGGCACCCAAGGGGAATACCAGGAGTAATTCCCACAAACTCCTGGAAGACCGATTCAGGTTCACCATTAGGAAACACTTCTTCACAGTCAGGGTGTCCAGACTGTGCAATAAGCTCCCTCCAGATGTGGTGCTATCACATACCCTGGAAATCTTCAAGAGGAGACTTGACAGTCTGCTTGCTGGGGTCACCTGACCTCCAGTTGTCTTTCCTGCTTGGTGCAGGGGCCTGGGCCCAATGATCTTCCAAGGTCCCTTCCAGCCTTAAATCTATGAATCCATGAATATATGTACACACACACACACACACACACACACACACACACACACACACTTCTATAGAGTTAATACATTCTGGTGGTATCTACACATGTGCTTTACTGTGGAGTTGACTAATTAGCTCTGCAATAAAGTGTCACCATGTACACATGTGCCCCGATGGGTGCTTGTCCACGTTATTAGGCACAGTACACTAATTAACTCCACTGTAGGATAGTACTGCCTGACTCAAAAGTGCTATCTTATGGCAGAGTTATTTACTCTCCCACAACATATGTGTAGATAGTTACCGCTGCTGGCTGGGGCATGAGAGTGCTACAGTGCAGGGGCTGCCTGCTGGCTAGCCCTGCACTGTTTCACCCTCATGCCCCAGCCAGCCCCTCCACAGCACGTAGAGCTAGCCAGGAGCAGCTCCAGGCTGGCAGGATGACCCCCTGGGCCTCCTTTCAGCTAGAGCTGTAGTGCCCTGGCTCAGTGTGTTGTGGTCCCAGGCACACGTGTAAATGTGGCACCTGGGAGCAATAAACTGCAGCAAGAACTGTGCTAGAGTTTATTCAGGTGCACTAAGATGCATGCATAGAAGCACCCTTGAGGTACTTTATAGACTCATCTAAACAAGGTTCCATGCCCCAAAGGCTTTAGGTAATTGTGTGATATCAGCTAAAATGTTATGTTATTTTTTTATTTAATGGATTATTTGAACCAGTCAGGCTACAGCTTTCTTATAGCTGATGCTACATAATAGTCAATCCACAAATTCTTTAGTTAATCAGTCAGTTCTCTAAGCATTGCTGACAGTTAAACATATGTTTAAGTTTCCTGATGAAGAAAGACTGACAAGACGATGTGCTGGGCTGGATTGTCATATGTGGGTATTTCTTGCAATCATTCTAACACCATTTTTAAAGGTAGGATTTCAATAAGGGGTGTGTAGACTGAGTTCGACATGGGATATTGAAAAGTTTGACAATCTTTGTGGAGTCGTCTGGATTTAAAAATACTCTTAGTCTTAAAATAAATTTGATTTAAAAAAATGTCTTTCCCTCAAACTCAACCAGCGGGAGAAATCATATTTAAAATACATATATTTATGATTTCAGTCCTGGGTATGACTGTAAACTGCATCTGATTAGAGGGCCTGGGGCCAACGTGGTAGGGCTACTTATGGCATAGTAGCTCCTATACCCTAGTCCCCACTGCCTTGTGTGTACTCCTTGGTTGGAGGAAGGCTAAGGGACATCACCCTGACAGAAGTGCACCCTCACTGAGGCATTAGACAGTCAGAAGCATTTCTTATGTGTTGCTGTCTGGCAGAAGCTACAACCATCATGGCACTGAATGCCTGGACTTAGTTTGGCCTTTGGATTCTGTCTTGGGCAGCCTCCAGTCCTCCATACTTTTGCCTAGGCCTATGCATCGAAGAATTTGGTGTGATGGTTGCAGGACTCTGTACAGATTCATCAGGCTAGACTCTTATATGTACATTATGATCCAGTTGCATACTACTGATTATGATTTGTATTTGGAAAGGGAAAAGTTATTAGATATAACATATACTTAATGTTAAGTGCAATAATTTGATCCACCAGAGATGTGTTACTAGAGAACGGCTACTTTGTGCTAGTGAAAAGGAAGGGACCATACTGAATAAAGATTCAATAGATGAGCAGTATCTTCTCTGTGTCCCTGTGTCATTTGGCCTAAGTTAAGTATATGTACAGCAACATCTACAATACATGGATTGGCGAAAATTAACAGAACACAACCATAACCTGACATAAAAATGAATAAGCCAAAGACACTCAGTTTCTAGTGAGTAAGTTTTGCTGGATAAATGTGACAGACTGACAGACTAAATCACTCCTTTGTGTCATTTCTGAATATTTTAATGTTAATTATGGTCAATTACGTTCAAGAGTGAAACTAGCTAGACTAATGCTTTACACGAAACTTTGGTTGGAGATCCTTGTGCATGGTGTGTTATTAGTCATTTATTATGTGGCACCTATGAATCAGTGTAGAATAGGTCCCCACAGTACTATACTGGGATGCTCAACCTCTGGCCTGGGGGGCAAGTGTAGCCTGTGGAGCCCTTGTATTTGGCCTGCAGGGCTCCCCACAGGTCAGGAAATTTGGTGGTGGGGGAGCAGTGGCCATTAATATTGCCACCCTCCCGCCCAGCCAAATTCCCAAGCCCCACATGGCTGTTCAGATCCCAACTGTGCTCTCTTCCACTTGCAGGCCTGGGCCATACCCCCTTCTCCCCCCCCCCCGTGGGGCCAGAT
Source organism: Alligator mississippiensis (assembly GCF_030867095.1). NCBI lineage: Eukaryota > Metazoa > Chordata > Crocodylia > Alligatoridae > Alligator > Alligator mississippiensis. The sequence continues at coordinate 243,077,460 of NC_081825.1, read as the reverse complement.
TAGGGCCAGGCCATGCTGCCTTCCTGTCCCTATGAGGCCAGGTTGGGGCCCAGCTATGCCCCTTTCCCCCTTGTGGGGTCATGCCACCCCCCCTTCTCTGCATGGTTGGGTTGGGGCCAGGCTGCCCCCCTCCCCCTATGCACAGTTGGATGGTGTCCGCTACCCCTGCCATGGAACCACTGGCCAGATCTGGACCACAGATAGACTGGGCACTGCCCATCCAGCCCACTGGGGGAAAACATTGAGCACCACCGTGCTATACCACTCCAGAAGAGAAAGCTGGTTCCAGCCCCAAACAGCTTAAAATCTAAATATAAGGAAAGAATTTTCAGATTAATACAAACAAATGGGGAAGCACAAGCAGACAGTGAAATAACATTGGTCAGCATGGTAGGCAGTAGCATTAGCTCACTAGCAACCTAATTGTTGTCAGGATTTTTTAGTGCTATACCGGTAAGGAAGGGAATTAAGTAGGGATTTGAAGAAGTTGACTTTGCAGATGTATACGGCGAGCTCTTTCCAAGTATGAGGCATAGACTGGGAGAAGGCAAAAAAGCACTTGTTTGAAAATGTATAGAAGCAATGAAGGGAGGCACTATAAGCCAGTCGGAAGTGGAAGCTGACATAGTCATAGTGAATGAGTGATGTGGGTAAACCATGAAGAACCTTGAAAGTGAAGACAAGCAACTTATACATGACACTATAGAGAAGTGAGTGTTGGGTGATGAGGGATGTATTGCTATTAAAGACACAGGAGGTTAATTAGACACATTGGCTAGAGACAGACATTAAAAAAGCCTGAGACTGAATTGATTCAATCTTTGGAGGTTAGTCTAACCTGGCTAGGCTAAACCAGTTTGTAACTGACAGACATCACAGAAATGCATGTGCAGTGCCTTAGGCTAGGGAGGCACTAGAGCAGCCCTCCCTTCCCTTCTAGAATGAACTGAGGGGGAGGCATGACCAGGCCCCGTCAGGACATTCTGATCAGCTCAGCAGGGAATTGATAACAGTGTTTATCACCCCTATCTCAGTGTTTATCACCCCATTAAGAAAACATCAGAGGTACATTACCAGCTACCTGTTGATTCTGCCTGTTGATTCCACCTGGGACCATAGCCAGCATGTGGTCTGCTAGCTAATACACAGACACCTCTCTGCAAGGCAGAGGGGATGGGGGAATTCCTGCTTAGCAGGGAGTAATGAGGGGAGGAGGTTGAGCAGCCTGCAGTCCCTGCTAGAGCTGAAGCTAGGGAGCAGAGGGGAGGGACCAGCCCTGCAGTGGAACAGAGAACCCTGCCCAGCCCAGCCCAGAGAGCATGCCGGATGCTGGGGGAGTCTGGATTATCTTAAAACAGCAAGGGATCTGGGACAGACATTGCATAAACCAGTTTGACCCAAATCAGTTAAGTCTGATACTTCATTCAACCAGGTTTATCTGAAACTGGTTTCAGCCATTTTTAAACTGGTGTATGTGCACTGAACATTTGTTCTGTTACAGGTTTAAACCAGTTTCTGATCACTTAAGCCAGTTTATGTGTAATGTTTGTCCCCCGCTATTAACACCTTTTCCCCTTTGCAGTGATAAGAGTTAGACTTTGGAGACAGTCCCTTACAAAGGACTGTCTTATCACATGAGGAATTTGAACATGATCCCTGGGGAGTGAGGAGAAATCAAGATGGAAGCAGCCACATAGCCTGTGCTGGAGGAATCCTGTGCTGTGGTGCCATTAAAGGTCTGTTCTCTTCCTCATTCATAGTTGTCATTGTTCACTGTGGGACCTAGATCATTATATGGTGTTAGAAGTGGTGAGTGAGGAAGATTGGATTGATCTGCAGCAGGGGCAGGAAAAATGCAACCTGTGGGCCAGATGTGGCCCACCAGGACATTCTATCTGGCCTGCGGGGCCCCTAAAAATTTTAGAAAATTAATATTTATCTGCCCCTGGTTGCCTGTCATGTGGCCCTCAATGGCTTGCCAAAACTCAGTAAGTGGTCCTCTGCCCAAAATAATTGCCCACCCCTGATTTGCAGTGTTATTCCTAGCAGAAAGCTGGTAATTCAGGGCCTGGAAACTACAATCAACAAGAAACAAAGGCCCTCTCTGCAAGGCAGAGGTGTAACCAGCTCAGAGACAGAGTTAAACATGGATGCATTACAAGCCCCTTCTTGCCTTTCGTTGTCAGGCAATATCGTTGAGAATTGGAGAAAATTTAGATAAAGGTTTGAGTTGCATTTAGGTGCTATAGGAGCAGAAGAGAAAACTGATAAAGTTAAATCATCCATTTTCCTGTATGTGGTAGGGGAACGAGTGCTTGAGGTGTACAACAACTTTACATTTGCTCCAGGTCTAAACATGAAGTTAAATGAGATATTGAATAAATTTGAAAAATATTGTGTGCCAAAATGCAATGATACTTTTGAAAGACATAATTTTTTATATGCATGCAAAAAACAGATGAAAGCATAGAGCACTATATCACAGAGTTAAAAAGGCTAAGCAAGACCTGTGTTTTTGGGGATGTAACAGATTCTCTGATCAGGGATAGAATTATTTGTGGCATTATAGACAATGGATTAAGAGAGAAGCTGCTATGGGAAGGAGACCTATTCCTAGGAAAAACTATACAGATTTGTAGAGCAGCTGAAACTGTGACGGCCCGGGCCAAAGAACTGAATGCAGCTGAGGTTGTTGTCCATGCAATACATAGTAAAGACAGACAGAAAAGGCTAAGTCAAGTGGAGGTCACCCCAGTTACCACAACTATGTGGCAGATGGAGTACAGGCAAGCATGCAGCAGGTGTGGAATGCATCATGGCTCCAAACAATGTGCTGCATTAGGAAAGCTCTGTTTTAATTGTGGTAAGAATAATCGCTTTGCCAGCTTTGCGTAGTGCAAGCCCATAAAGTCCAGGTGCATACAGTTGAAGATACTCCAGAGGGAGAGTATTATATAGATACAGTAGAATCAAGCAAACCTACTGAAAAGGACTGGATCCTGCCACTGGAAGTACATGGATTAATGATTCCATTTAAATTGGATACAGGGACTCAGGTGAACATTTTACTGGAGCAAGATTATAAAAGACTGAAAAGTAAATCAAAATGGAGGCTAACAAAAGTAACCATAACTGCCTATTCAGGAGTGAAGATACCGGTCAAGGGAAAGTGCCTAGCTTGCATCAAATGTAAAAATGTGGTGTACAATCTTGCATTCATTGTAGTACCTAAGGAGGTGATGCTTATTTTGGGTCTAGCAGCATGTGAAAAGATCAATTTGGTTAAATGGGTGCTTGCATTAGAATGCTCTGGCTCGAGGACCTTATCTTGGAATATCAAGATTTGTTTCAAGGCTTTGGTTGCTTACCAGGGGAACATACAATTCAGATTGTGGCAGCAAACATCATGCTGCCGACTCAGGGGAGATTCCAGGGACCCGAGAGAAAGGCCCTGAAGATTATAAGGTGTGCTGGAGCAGGTGCATAAATACTTATCTCATGACAGACCCAAACCAAGAAATCAGGATGCGGGAAGATCAAAGATACCCAGATTCATTAGTTCCTGTCAGTTCTGGTTGGCTGGGCATGGGACAGAGAGCAGTTAAAAGCCACACCCAGCAACAACCAGGAGGAGAGAGAAACAGAAAGAGAGACATGGGAGGAAGACCAGAGAAAGTCTTTTGGAGAAAAGAGACAGAGACAATGCCCTAGGAATGGTAAAAGGAGGAGGGTAGGAAACTCTCCTTTTGAGACTCAAAGGAGTCGCCATACTTACCGGAACGAGGAAACAAGAGGAACCTATCAGTGGGATCAGGCGGAGCAACAGTCATTTCAGCACAGGAACCTGCATGGACAGAAGACAACTAATCGTGAGTGGCTGTGGGGCAGGACAGGGGACCTGGAAGAAACCAGGGACCCACAGTTCTGCAACCAGTGAAACTTAATGATAAGAATAATATAGAATGGCATAAGAATGGAATAAGTCAGTATCCCCAGGGTTAACTGGGCCATGTAAAAAGGTGGAACTAAGTGTGGGAAAAAATCCTATTTCAGCTGAAGGTCAACAGCCATTAAGAGCAGTAAGCCTCCCCCTTTTTTTTCTTTAACATTAAGTCATGGCAGGAGAGATGGGGCGGATGTGCTGAGTGAGAACCTTAATTAAAAGACCTGCTGTGACCTCGAAGCTAGCATGCTTCAAATCCTGACAGCTATTAAGCAAATAACCTAATTGGGTTAACCAAACCACTTACACAGATAAATAAACAGGTCCCCTCGGTTATACACATGCAGAAAGGTGCCTTTTGCTCTCTGTGATAAACTAAAGGAACAGCTAAAAAGGATGGAGGAAGCCCAGGTAATACAAAAAATTGAGGTGCCAACAGAGTGGGTGAACTCCTTAGTTATTGTGGAGAAGAATAATGGACAGCTGCAGATATGCTTGGATCCAAGGGATCTCAATAAGATCATAAAAAGAGAACATTTTAAGTTGTCCACCAAAGAAGAGATTATGGCTCAGTTTGTGAATGTACAGTTCTTCAGTAAATTTCATGCTTCTTCGGGATTCTGGCAGCTGAAATTAACAGAGGAAAGTTCTAAATTATGTACATTCAATACTCTATCAATTTCTGTTTATCTTTCAGTATAGCTTCAGCTCCAGAGGTGTATCACAAAACTATACATGTGATTTATGAGTATATTTCAGGTATAGACACATTTATAGATGATATCATTATATGGGGCCGTCACCAAAGAAGAGCATGATTGTAGGATCTGAGAAGTGTTGGAGGCAACTAAGGCTGCACATTTGAAACTCAGTAGACAGAAATATGTTTTTGGAGCTACATACAAAAAAACTAGAACTCTTGGTTCCAAAATGATACCTTTTATTAAACCAACTGGGAAATCACAAGAAAATCGTCCTTTTCTGCAAGCTTTTGAGATCAAAGTCCCTTTGTTTTTGGAGCTACAAAATTGACATTTGTGTGAGACATTATTTCTAGAGAAGGTGAAACCAGACAAGAAAAAAATTCAGGCTATTGAAATGATGCCACATCCCCAGTCAAAAATTGTCTTGCCCTGCTTTTTGCGAATGGTAAATTATCTTGGAAGTTTCATACCAAACCTGTCTACAACTGCAGCAACTCTAAGCATGCTTCTTGAGAGTAAAAATTAATGGTGTTGGAATCCACAACAGGAGGAAGCATGGAAGGCGTTTAAGTGACAATTAATACAAGAACCTGTATTAAAATTCTATACCCCTGGGAAACCAATACTAATATCAACAGATGCTTCACAGTTGGGAGTAGGTGCTGTGCTACTGCAGAATTTTGACAACCGATGTCAACCTGTTGCTTATGCATCTAAATCGCAGACTGAGGCAGAAAGTAGGTATGCACAGATTGAGAGAGAGTTGTTAGGAATTTTGTTTGTATGCCAGAAATTCAATCAATATATTTATGGGCAGCAAGTGAGTGTAGAAACAGACCACAAGCTCTTGATAGCACTGTTTCCAGGCCTCTGAACAACTGCACCTTAAAGATTCAAAGAATAATGATTAAGCTGAAGAAGTATGACTTAGTTGTGAAGTACACACCCGGCAAGTTTCTGTTTATAGCACATTGTGCTGTCCAGGGCAATGGCCTCTACTGGACAAGTATAAAAGCCCTCCGAGACAGAGATGCAAGCCTATGTTGACTTGACTGTTAGCTCACTTCTGATCGTGGACAGGAGGCTACAACAAATAAGAAAAGAAACTGAGAAGGACCACTCATTAGGGATCCTGAAATAAATGTTAATTTCTGGTTGGCCAAAGGACAGGAGTACCTATGACTTGAGCATGCAGGACTACTGGAATTGCCAATGTGAACTTTCAGTCATTGAAGGAGTTATTTTCAAGGGCAATAAAGTTGTAATACCACAGAGCCTCCAAAGAGGAATGCTACAGAAGTTCCATGAGGGACACTTTGGTATTGAGAAATGCAAGAAGTGAGCAAGAGAGGTGATATATTGGCAAAGGATCATTCAGGACATTGCTAATACAGTTGAAAACTGTTTTGCCTGCTTGAAATTCAGACCCCGCCAGAAGGCAGAAACACTGAAGCCTCACCCTGTTCCACACACGGTCTATGAGAAGGTGGACATTGATCTCTTTACATGAGACTGCAGCGTGTATTTAATAGTTATTGATTATTACTCTTTGTATCCAGAAATCTGTACACTGCAATGTATCAGCAGGCACTCAGTGATAGCTTGCTTGAAGGCCATATTTGCATGGTACGGAATTCCAGATGAAGTATTCAGTGATAATGGGCCACAGTTCTCCAATGCAGAGTTTAGGCAATGTACTGGGATTTTCGTCATAGCACATCAAGTCCCAATTATCCCCAATTAAATGGCCTTGCAGAGCAATCCCTTCAGATGGTGAAAAACCTAATGAAAAAAGCATTGGACAGTGGAGGGGATTTGTATAAAGTACTACTGGCTTATCATAGTACACCTCTGGACAATGGCTGGTCTCCAGCACAGTTGTCAATGGGCCAGTGGATACGATCAAATCTGCCCATTACTAACACCTTATTGGAAAGTCCTAACATGGTAGTCATAAGGAGAATGAAAGAAGATCAGAAGAAGAAACAGAAATACTACTTTGATACAAGAGCTCATGAGCTTTCACTACTAAAGCCAGGTGATAGTTTGTCTGAGGAATTACTTGTTGAAAACATGGGACCAGCAGGGTACAGTGAAACAGCTAGTAAACCCACAGTTTTATCTAATTCAGACAAATCAAGGGGGTATGCTTCAACATAATCCAAGAGACCTAGTTGTGCTTCCACTTAGCTTTCAGACATTGTCAAGAGATATGTGTTGGGGAATCACTGCATAAGGACTGGGCCCTTGATGTCCTGATGGCATTCACCTGTCCATGGTTGTCGGGAATGTCTTGACCAGCTAGTCAGACTCTAGACTCTACCTAATTATCACCTGCCACGACTTGATGGAATGTTCTTTTGGGAGGTGATGTTGTTTTCATGAGTCTGCTTATGGCTCAGGGCGCCCTCCAAGTGGGGCTCCAACCTTCCCTTTCACCCCAGTCGTACACCTACCACTTGTTAACATGGTATCAGGTATAATCAAGAACATGTGCTCGTGGTCGGCCTGGCCATTTTCTCTGACTCAAGGCCAGTTATAGTTCTTCTTCTGGATAGTTACCTCTGGCACAAAGAAAGAGACTTTAAACTGTCCAGAACTCAGACCCAGACTTGTTTGCCCAGTCTAATAAATCAAATCAATCCTATCTGTCTTCTTGTCTTTTGTTCCTCTCCTCCCCAAGGCTGGATGCCAGGGATCCAGTTGCCCTATAGGGCTTCCTTCATTTGGCAGGATAAAAAAAAGAAAAAAAAACTGCCATGGGGAAATCCACCCCTTTTTAGCAAGCAAAGAATGAAACACAAGAAAATGAACTCAATGCTTCTAGTGCTGATGCCTCACAGGTGTGGGTCATTTAAGCCACAATCCCTCTTTGGCTGGCTAGGCTTCACTCCTGGGGTCCATTAATTGCCCTCATTAATGTGAGACAATGCCCCCCTGGGGCTACACAGCCTCCTAATCTACATTGCCAATGGAACTCAAAAAAAGAAAAAAAAACCTCTCCTGTATATTCAGGTTTCCCTCTGGAGCCTACAAGCTTTGAGCTTTTAACCCTCGCCCCCACCATGCTTGACAGGCAGCAGCATACACAGAGCTCCTCTGAGCTCGCAGACTGCCTTGGTTTCAAGCCCCGTTTCTGGGGATTAGCCTTTTAGCTCTCAACCATAGCTTCCATTCTGTCGGGGTCCTCTCTCTTTCCTGCCCTTCTTCCCCAGGGAGAACTCCCTGCCAGAAGTAGCCCCAGGGCACGAGGAGGAGCCAATGTGATGCACCTGGTGATCTGGTAAATTCAGTTTTGGGCACATCAGGAGTTCCCTCCTCAGCCTTGTCACTGCCCTCTCAGGTAAACCCAGATGGGATCATCTTTTTCCTCTGAAGAGGCGCCACTGGCCTCTTCACAATATGGACTTGAGTCAGTCTCAGTTAATGGTTCCTAGGTGCTCCTCATCATCATCCTCAGAAGGTGAAGATACTAATGATCCAACAGAGAGCCTCCAAACCTCCAATGAGGAGCCAATACTCTGGAGATCCAGGAGACAGGTAAAACAGCCAGAAAGGCTTATAGCGGTCTGTGAAGAAGGTCAAGGGACCTGAAGAATAGGAAAGTGAGTGGTAAAGACTCACTCTAGAATGAAGTGCTAGTAACCTCTCCTTTGTAGGTTATGGATTTTTGGGTGTGGTGGTTGCTTTGTTTTGTATTGTTGTGGTTTTTGTGTTGTTGTTGTGGCGTTGTTGTTGTTTTATTGCGATGGTTATTTTTATTTTAAAAAGGTAGGGGGAGGGGACGTAGTGATAAGGGTTAGACTTTGGAAACAGTCCCTTACAAGGGAATGTCTTACCTTGTGAGGAATTTGAACGTGATCCCTGGGGAATGAGGAGAAATCAAGATGGAGGCAGCCACATGGCCTGTGCTGGAGGAACCCTGTGCTGTGGTATCATTACAGGTCTGTTTTCTTCTTCATTCATAGTTGTCATTGTTCACTGAGGGACCTTTATCATTACACTCTTAGAAACAACATATACAATATTAAAATAATTATTTATTTTGGAACCTCACTCCACAGTTCCCCTTTTCAATACAGTGTCAGTTCACTTTAGGGAATTGACAAAATAGATACATTTAAGGCATTTATACACGTGTTCTGGGAGTGGGGAGAGGGGCGCTTTAATTAGAGAGGTTCTTGGAGCCACCCTAATTAAGGCACCCAGAGTGTGATGTGTATCAGCATCCCTGTTGATGGCCAGGGCAATGATGGCAGGGGCATTTTAACTAAAGCTTGTCAAACAAGCTTTAGCTAAAGCACCCCCGCCACCATTTTTCAGCTTGGTGACACTGATACACATGCCGCTGGAGTCTGCCGGAGTGCAGTAATTACCACACTCCAGCAGACTTGATTAATCAAGTAGTCTCGATTAATTGCAGCCCTGCTGCAAGTGTATACGTGCTGTTCATGACCAGAGGAGTACTCTCACTGGTGGACTGTAGGCTTGAGGACATGACACTGCTACCTTCACAAATCTGTAAATTCCAGTTGAGCCAATTTGTGGCTGCCTATAGACATGTTCATTCACGTTCTATTTACCATATGAATGAAACACTTCACTGTCACATGTATTAAGCCGCCCCCCTCCCCCCTTTCAAATGGGCTTCAGTTAAAGTGCTCTCACAGCCATTTTGAAACACAGGAGCCTTAATACATATGATGATGAGCTGTTTTAATTAGAGTAGTTGCCCAGGAGCTGCTCTAATTAAAACGCCCCACCCACCACATCTGAACACATGTATAGGCAGCCTACATGATTCTTTATAAATACCAGGTCAATGGGAATTGGTCAGACTGTCAATGTATAACAGTTCAGAAATACACGTGTTGATGGATTATAGTATCTAAAAGAAATATTTAATGATAATATATTAAAAGGTGCTGGCCATTCTTTTTCTATTTAATAGACATTATGAAGACTATTTTCCAACCTAACCTTTTCATATGTACTAATAATGGTAACATTATAAAAGATGTAGACTTTGGAAAGATATGTGATTTTTTTTAATACAGTTGTTGAGCTTATAACATCAAGTTTCTAAAACCCAGCAGTATGCTTCTACAGCATTGCAGCCAACAAGGCAGCTAGCTGCCAGGTTTCCACAATCTCTTAGGATAATATGACACCATTTACAAAGCTGTGAGTCCTCTTGACTGCAGCTAATAAGGAGCTACAGAGCACAGAGGAAGGGTAGATTCACAAAATTCAGCTGTGGGGGAAAATGAGGAAGCATCCATTCATCCAGAGTATGAAGTTAGAGGGCTGCTAAACTGGCTCTTTGTTTGATCTTGATGCATTGCCTTATAGCTTAGGCATACAGTCTGCAGGGATGTTTTTCTTATCACTTGCATAGAAGCATCAACTTTATACCATAAGTAAAAATAATTGATGTCTATAATAATATATATAATATGCACATTTCTATGTTTATGTGCATATATCCTATTTAGGACTATTGTATACACACGGACACTTTTAATGTTCTGTTTATTGAAAAAACAGCATGGAGAGAATTTTTCAGTAGGAACTAAAATGTGCTGGTCTTTTTAAATAGTTATGTAAGACACATGAATTTAATAAATAGATGATTTTTTTTCCTTTACCTCATTCATACACAAATATTTCTCCAAATTAAACTGATAATATCTATTTTAAAATAAAGGTTTTTTTGGGGAGGGGTTACTTAAAAATTTCATCCTAGCCAATAATTTGGTCTAAAGATCTAAATGCAGATCCAAAGATCTGAACTTTTGAGCCTCCCTTTTACTACTGTCCATGAAACCTTCCTCCAAAAGTTGCTTCCTCCAACTGTCCTTAACCATCACCATGCAAATAGCTGGAACCATTAACTTATGGTTTGAGATGCAGCAGGCTTTTTGGTGTGACCTGCCACCTCTCTTTAAATCATAAGAAACTCTAGAGCTTACAGATCATTTATTCTGGGATTCAGATGCTATATATTTTGTTGTTTGAGACATGCTGGGCCCTACCACTGAAGGGTAAGATGTAGGGTAATAAGTTTAGGATACAAAGCTTGAAACAGACTGATATTGTGGGAGTGTCAGCAAATTCTTATTTTTCCTGAATTGCATCACTCACTTAAGCAATGATTTTGATACAGTATCCCATGACATTATCATTAACAGCTAAGGAAATACAGAATAGATGAAAGTTCTGTAAGGTGGATATGTAACTCGTTGGACCATCATGCTCAATAAACAGTTATCAATGGCTTAATATTTAGTTGGGAGGCAGTATTAAATAGGGTACCCCAGAAGTTTGTCCTGGGTCCTGTATTGTTATTATCTTCATTAATTCTTTGGATGATGAGATAGAGTGCATACTTAGCAAATGAATGAATGATACCAAGTTGGGTAGAATTGCAGACACTGCAGGGTCGGGTTAAGAACACAACTGACCTAGATAGACTGGAAAAATTGTCCACAGTCAGCCGGATGAAATTCAACAAGGACAAATGCAAAGTCCTGCACTTGAGACAAGATAATTGCCTGCACAAATACAAGCTAAGAAATTATTAGCTAGGCTGCAGTCCTGCAGAGATACACATCTTCCTGCAACATAGCTTAATAGGTTAGGACACATTTTTGTCCTGTCTGACCATACAAGAATTGTCTTCTTTAAATCCAGATGTAGTAAAATAATGATGAAAATATATTAAAATAAAATAAAAACTTTTATTTACAATTTTTTAACATATTTCACCTGACCACTTTGCAGAGTTTTATCTAAATTACAGAAAAAAAGAAGATAAAAGTCGCTTGAAGTCACAACAAGCAATTTTTTGTATCAGCTTCAACAAAGCCTTACCTATGAATGCTTATGCCTCTCTGAACCAGTCAGTCTCTAAGGTGCCACCCTGCCCTACCTTCTGCCAGTATTGGATAAAAGACCATCAAGAAAAACCTAGTAACATTAGGCATTATTTCCCAACCTCCAGGTTGCTACATTTTGGCTAAATTATAAGAGAAAATAGGCTGAGTAAAAATATTAAAACCGATTGCATAGTCTGAATGTTCAAGATCTTAAGTCATACATAAGTGTAAATAATAAACTACCCTTTTGTTATCTAATAAACTGTAAGACCTTGAGTTACATATTTTATCTCAATCTGTAGCTACATTTTTCATTGAGTTCATAGCCACTATGGAACATCTGCAGTACTTCAGAATAGTGTTGTAGTTTCCTTTCCTTCCTCCTCTTGGTCTTTCAGTTTCAAAGCCAAATTTCCAGCTCTTTCCATGACCGCCACACCTCAGATATTAATATTAAACTTCAGTGTGGAACTTTGACAAGAATGCTTTTCTAAATCAACATGCATCATACTGGAAAATCTGCTGTATTTTATGGCATAGTCAAGGGCCTTATTTGAATTACTAATGAAGATCAAGGAGGTAGTTTTAAAGGTGGGCTCTTTTACTCAGAATAGGTGAATGGTTTGGGGGGAATTTGAACTCACCCAAACATTTCAGTTGCTTTACTGAAATCAGATATTTGCAAGTTCATTTGACCACAGGCAGCAACAGAACACAAGCATTTCCATGCCACCATGCCAGCTCAGAAAAATCTTGTAATTTGGAATCTTTCTTGCAAAATGCAAGTTAAAGTTAGGGTTTGCCCAGCTTTGTGATTAGAACCCATTTTGCTTGGGGTTTAGATGCCATCACCTTATTTTTAAGGACATACTAATTTAAATAACTTTTTCAAATATTGCATTAACTTAGAGATTTACTGGTTGGCATTGTATCTCCTAAAGGAAGATTTTGAGAGTCATAGTTTGGTTCCAGGTATTTGTCTGGCTTCATGTAGAAGTAAACTGCACTATTTCTGCTCGGTTATATTACTTTGCCTTCCATCCTGGCTCTGAGACACAGGATATCACATTGCGGATTTAAACCAAAGTTTACTTACCCATTTCCCCTACGCTTGAGTGCAAACTCCACACCCAGCTGCACCACTTAGGTAGCAGTCATAGAATCAGAAAAGTGGGGCATGAAGAGACTTCCGAGATCATCTAATCCAGTGGTTTTCAACCTTTTTTCATTTGCAGACCCCTAAACATTTTCAAATGGAGGTACAGACCCCTTTAAATTGTAAGTGTGGGTATTCACTTACTTTTGATTGATCCTAGTAATCTTTTGCAGACTCCTTAGAGATAGTCTGTGAACCCCAAAGGGTTCATGGACCACAGGTTGAAAAACACTGATTTAGTCCAATCCCCCACTAGAGGCAGGATCATCCCTATCCAAACCATCCTATACAAATCTATAATCTAACCTCTTAATAAAACTACAGTCAATCTGGACACAACCACAAGCCATGACACCCTAATATGTCACAGGTAAGACAGGAGGATAATGGTGACCAACGTCCTGCTCCTGCAAGGGTCATAAAAATACATGCAAGAGATCCAAGGAAGAGAGGCATGACGTTTGCAACAGAGAAAGGCAAAAACTCTCAGTCTGTATCAGTTTGACCATGGGGAAAAATTTCTTTTTGACCTCAAAAATTGAGGTTTGATCTTGAGTGGAGAGGCAAGAATCTCTAATGAGGAACTTCTGGGTTCAAGTTTCAGCAGGAACACTAGTAGATCCCAGTCAAAATCCCCAGCCTTGGCTGCAGCCAATACCCAACCCAAAGGAAGGTGAATCCTGCTCCTCCCAACATGTGTAGCAACAGGAGGGAAAAAAATTCCTTTCTGGCCACATGTGGCCCCTTAGATTCATAGATTCATAGATGTTAGGGTCGGAAGGGACCTCAATAGATCATCGAGTCCAACCCCCTGCATAAGCAGGAAAGAGTGCTGGGTCTAGATGACCCCAGCTAGATGCTCATCTAACCTCCTCTTGAAGACCCCCAGGGTAGGGGAGAGCACCACCTCCCTTGGGAGCCCGTTCCAGACACTGGCCACTCTAACTGTGAAGAAGTTCTTCCTAATGTCCAATCTAAATCTGCTCTCTGCTAGCTTGTGGCCATTATTTCTTGTAACCCCCGGGGGTGCCTTGGTGAATAAATACTCACCAATTCCCTTCTGTGCCCCCGTGATAAACTTATAGGCAGCCACAAGGTCGCCTCTCAACCTTCTCTTGCGGAGGCTGAATAGGTCCAGTTTCTCTAGTCTCTCCTCGTAGGGCTTGGTCTGCAGGCCCTTAACCATACGAGTGGCCCTTCTCTGGACTCTCTCCAGGTTATCCGCATCCCTCTTGAATTGTGGCACCCAGAATTGCACGCAGTACTCCAACTGTGGTCTGACCAGTGCCCGATAGAGGGGAAGTATCACCTCCTTGGACCTATTCGTCATGCATCTGCTGATGCACGATAAAATGCCATTGGCTTTTTTGACGGCTTCGTCACACTGCCGACTCATGTTCATCTTGGAGTCCACTAGGACTCCAAGATCCCTTTCCACCTCTGTGCCACCCAGCAGGTCATTCCCTAGGCTGTAGGTGTGCTGGACATTCTTCCTCCCTAGGTGCAGCACTTTGCATTTCTCCTTGTTGAACTGTATTCTGTTGTTTTCTGCCCACTTGTCCAACTTGTCCAGGTCTGCTTGCAGGTGTTCCCTGCCCTCCGGCATGTCCACTTCTCCCCATAGCTTTGTGTCATCTGCAAACTTGGACAGAGTACGTTTCACTCCCTCATCCAAGTCACTGATGAAGACATTAAAGAGTATCGGTCCAAGGACCGAGTCCTGCGGGACCCCACTGCCCACACCCTTCCAGGTCGAAACCGACCCATCCACCACGACTCTCTGGGTGCGACCCTCTAGCCAATTTGCCACCCACTGGACTGTGTAGTCATCCAAGTCACAGCCTCTTAACTTGTTCACCAGTATGGGGTGGGATACTGTATGGAAGGCCTTCCTGAAGTCTAAGTATACGACTTCCACCCCTCCTCCTGTGTCCAGGTGTTTCGTAACCTGGTCATAAAAAGAAACTAGATTGGTCAGGCAGAATCTGCCTGCCATGAACCCATGCTGATTTCCCCTCAGCATAATTTGTCCTGCTGGGCTCTCACCAATGTGAGCCTTGATAATTTTTTCAAAGACTTTGCCAAGGATGGAGGTGAGACTGACAGGTCTATAGTTGCCCGGGTCCTCCTTCCTCCCCTTCTTGAAAATGGGGACCACGTTAGCCCTTTTCCAGTCCTCCGGGACTTGGCCCGTGCACCACGAGCTTTCAAATATTCCCGCCAGTGGCTCTGCAATGATGTCGGCCAGTGCCTTCAGCACCCTTGGATGGAGCTCATCCAGGCCTGCCGACTTAAAGGCATCCAGTTCTTCCAAATGAATCTGCACCATTTCAGGGTCTACGCATGGAAGTCTGGCGCCTTGCTGCTGCCTCTCTACAACCCCAGTGAGAGACTTGTCGTGCCCCTCACTTAGGAACACTGAGGCAAAGAACTCATTGAGGAGTTCAGCCTTGTCCCCCCTGTCCGTCACCAATTGTTTCTGCCCATTTAGCAGGGGTCCTATTCCTCCCTGGGCCTTCCTTTTACTTCCAATATATCTAAAAAACAATTTCTTGTTGTCTTTTACTTGGGCTGCCATCCTCAGCTCCATGGTAGCTTTGGCCCGCCTAACTGCCTCCCTACAAGCATGAGCAGAGGAGGTATATTTATCTTTGGTGATCTCTCCCTGTTTCCACTTTTTATGTGCTCCCCTTTTGGCCCTTAGGCTGCTCTGGATTTTTCTGGTCAGCCATGGAAGCCTCCTGGCCCCTTTCCCTCTTTTGCCTCGCTCGGGGATCGTCTTGCTTTGTGCCCGAAGGATCGTTTCCTTAAGGCACAGCCACCCTTCTTGGGCTTCCATTTCTTCAAATCTCCTACTCTGCAGTGTGTCCTTGACTAATCGCCTGAGTTCATTGAAATCAGCTTTCCTAAAGTCTAGCACTTTCACCCTACTAGTTACCTTACTCACTCGCCGTCTTATGGTGAATTCTATTATTAGGTGATCACTGTCCCCCAGATGGCTACCGATCTGGAGGTCCGCTACCATGTCCGCTACCTTCTAAGAGCTGCTGCACTTTCACAGCCAGCAAACCCCAGAAACTTAGGAAATACCATGCTTGTCAATCGCTTGAATGCATCCAGTGACAGAAATTCCATAACTTTCCTAAGCAGTCTATTCCACTGCCTCAGTGCTCAAAGAGTGAAGAAATTTTCCTAGTATTCACTGTAAACTCACTTTGTAACAACTTCAAGCCATTGGTCTGTATCCTACTCTCTGCAACAAAAGAAAAAAGTGTTTTCCTTCTTCAGAAAAATGTAGATTTTGCGTTACTTTTTTAACCCAAAAATTGGGGATTTTTTTTTTTATCAGAGAAAACCAGGATTCCTGATCATCCCATATAACACAGCACATATTTTTGTCCAGATAAGATAAGTTTAGTTAAGATAAACTGGAAGGTTTACTAATATGCTAGGGGTCTAAGGCTTTATTTTACAGTTTAAGATAGAAACAAAAATAGAACTTCATTGGAATGAGATAAAAAACAATCTGCAGGGCTGTGAAATAGGAGCTTTATCACCAGGAGCAGCTAATAGACAGAAGAGTTGTAGAACAAAGGATAGCTTGATTAGTGGAACATCAAGGCCAGTAAAAAGAAGAGGGTTGTTAACACCTGTGGAGTGAAGACTTTAGCAGGGATGGGTAGATTCTGATGAGCCATGAAGTCAGTTGACTCCCTCAGCATTGCCTGACTAGAAGTGCTGCTGCCACTGCCAAGCAGTTGGTTTTAAGTTTTGGTTGGAGCAGGAATAAAAGGTGTTGGGAGGGGGAGGGGGGGATACAAGTGCACCAGTGCACCTCCTCCCCTGTCCCAAGCTATCAAGGATCCTGAGGTGAAAATTTGTCAGTCTACCTGCTGCAGCTCTTTTAGTTTGAATAACAATTATCAAAGCAGGACCTGGAAGCCAGGCCCCCAAACTCTAACCAGTTTTCATGGTCTCAATCTAGCTCAAAAATATTTAGGAAAGTTATTTATTTTTCTTAAATTCATTCATTGAAAAATTTAAGAGCTCCTGAGCATTGTACTGTATCTAGAGCTTCAGGCTTTCTCTTCCACACTGCACATTTAGAAGTGTTTTGAACCTATAATTATAAACAGTTCCTCAAAGTTCCCCTTGCCTATAGCCCCTTAACAGAAAGCACTTCAAAAGATGCTGAATATTTTGCTACAGTGGCTTCATAGAATAGCTCCAAAACTTCTTAGCAGGAAGGGGGAGGGAGGAGAGAAATTTATCTCTTCTGCTACTGAAAAAGCAGGATGTTAAGGCCACATATTCATTCTATTGTTGCTCTGAGACATTGAATCTTGTGCAATTCACAATATATCCCCAGTCTGGGTGGGTTAATGATGTGTGGTTCCCTATAAATTGTGTGTGTATATGAAATCATAAGCCTCCCTCTACCTATCACCTTTTATGAGTTTATGGAATAGTGGAAGGTTTTCAGTAGGATGTACAGCAAGAAATGACAGGTAACTTATTTCTACTTTTTGGGCAGGGGAAGATATGCACATGGAAGACTCATTTTGTGCATAATCTTAGGGTTATAAACCTACACAATAATCCCTATGGGAGGCAGGGTTTATGAGGGACTAAATGCAAATCGGAATAAACTAATGTGGCCTCTCCAATTTCTCATCCCACATGCAGTAGATTTTATTAAAATCAGAACCCCACCCAAGCTGCTGCAGCTTCTCAATCCAGTGATCTACATGCATAATTCAGGTGTGCAAACAGATAATCTAATGTACAGTTTAAGTATAAGAATTCCAACTTGTGGGTGTGTGGACATGTGAGTTTTTCTAGGTATAGCTGGTGTATATATATTTCTATATCCAGTCCAACATGATTTTGTTTTGAACATCTGGCTTGCAGCATCATTTAACCAAATTCAGCAGTTCTTAGCTGGACAAAATTCTCATTGACCTGAAAAAGAGTTTGCTTGATTAAGGTCTGAAGAATCTAACCTAAAATGTCTTAATGACAAGGTTTGTAAATAAGAAAAGTAAAATGTATGAGACTGCTGAAGCTAAACGCCAATGAAAGTAGTGTGAGGGGCCATTATGCTCTTCTACAAACACTGAGCAACTGAAGAAGCAATGGAGGGGATTAATGTGTACAGTACCAGCAGTTTTGCCCGAGGTTTATATGGCATGCCAGATGTTTGAACTGCAGGACTGAGACAAAGAACAACATTCAGAACTTACTGAATTACTGACAGCTTTCTGCAGACTTTCCTCCTCAACATCATACTTTGTTGACTGAAAAATGAATTTCATGGCTTACGCATTCCAGACCAACCTTGTTACCGTAAAGTCAAATAATATTATTTTAATTAAAAAATATATAAAAAGAACACTTTTAGTAAAGGAAATACTACAATGTGTTATTAACACTACTGTGCTACTGTACTATTGTGCTACTACACTACTGTACTATTTTTTATCAGGGTAATCCCCCATGTCCAATTTAGGGATCGGCAACCCACAGTCCACAGAGTGGATTCAGCCTATGGAACCATTGGACCCAGTCAATGGATGTGGAGCATTGATGGCATTGGGGGATGGGGGGTGGAACAGTGATTGACTGTAGGCACTCTCCCTGTGCTGACATGGAGACAAATGATGGTGGCAAACAGGTTCTAGGTCCTGCCCACCCATGTCTGACCCATTTGGATCTGAAACTAGAAAAGGTCTCCTGCCCCTGATCTTAGACATTCTCTTTTTTAAGACATTTATTAGTATGCTATGAAATAAAGAGAATTAATGCAGATTTAATGGTATGATTTAATGGTAATTGCATTTACCTCTAAAAACATGGGTTTAAAAATCTTAGGATGATAGAAGTTTTCACTTTGATGGTCTCAGTCTCATCCCTGTCTCATTAATATCTATCTATATGTCAAAGTGGCCTCACAATAAAAACAAATTATATCATGGCTACCTTGATTAGAAGAGAATCTGAGCTAGGATAGTGTCACAGAGCACGGAGGTGCCCTGCTCCTAGAGACAGGAAACTGCCAGGGAAAGAGCCCTAGCAGGGAATAAGGAGCCCAGCTGTGGGTTGCCAGGGCAACCAGGAGGTCAGCTGACTGAAAGGGGCAGGGCCTGGCTCCTATATAAAGCACAGACAGGAGGCCAGAGGCAGGAGCTCCTTAAGCCAGGATGTGGGAAGAAGCCTGACTGCAGGTATAGCTTATGGCAGCTCTAAGATGTTTGAGCAATGTTGTTATAGCCAGGCGTCTTATGTTTAGGTTATAGCCAAGAAGCTCGAGTTTCTGTTTTGTTTTGTTGTTACACTGGTGGTTTGAGTGAGGCTATTAGGGGTTGGAGGAGGCCTCATAGGGAACCCACAGTAGCGTGGGGACCCCAGCTCCAATAAGGGCGCAGCATACAGGGTACATAGACCCCGGCCCCAGAGAGGGGGCACTGTTGAGGAGCCCCAGTGCAGGCATGGCGAGCCCCAGAGAGGGGGGCACTATTGAGAAGCCCTAGGGCGAGTGTGGCGAGCCCCAGAGGAGGGGGCAACACTTGAGAAGGCCCAGAGGGGTCAGCGTTATGGAGAAGGCCCCAGAGAGGGTCAGTGTTACTGAGGAGTCCCAGAGAGGGGGACAGCCTTACTGAGGAGCCCAGTGAGGGCACGGGGAGCCCCAAAGAGGGGGCAGCATTGCTGAAAGCCCCAGAGAAGGGGCAGTGACTGAAAAGTCCCAGTGTAGACGTGGAGGCCCCAGAGAGGGGGCAGCACTGTTGATCACTGGAAGGAAGGCCCGGAGAGGATAAAGAGGGGCCTGATTGTGATAAGGCTGAGACAACGGCTATTCCATCGGTGAGGTGTGGACTGCGGTGTAGGGGAGGAAATGCAGCCGCAGATAGCGCCCCCTGGCAGCGGGGCAGTACAAGGGCAGCCTCCTGCTAATTAACATCAATTAATTAATTAACAGCAAGGCATGGCAGGTGAGAAAGCGGGCGGTTGTCCCAGGAGCAGGTGTGCGGGCCACATTTTAGCCTGGCCCTGAGCGGCCACCTGCTACAGATAGCATAAACGAAGACAGTTACTTTAACACAGGTCTGTGCAGGGGTTCATCCAGTGGGGGTGAACTGGTGTGCACTTGCACCCCCCCCCCTTTGGATTCCTGCTCCACCCAACATTTAAAAGCAACTGCTTGGTAGTGGCAGCAGCATTTCTAGTCAGGTAATGCTGAATGAGTCAACTGACTTCAGGCCTCATTAGAATCTTCCTGATCCCTTGTAAACTTTTCATTCTACTCTTGTTAATGACCCCCTATTTAAAGGTCTTCATATTCCACCAATCATGCTATCCTTTGTTCTACAATTCTGCTGTCTGCTAGCTGCTCCTGGTGATGAAGGTCCTATTTCATAGTCCTGCAGATTGTTTTTAATTCATTCCAATGAACTTCTATTTGTAGAATACAGCCCTAGCATATTAGTAAATCTTCTAGTTTATTTTTAACTGGAGAAAATATGTGTTGATTTATATATGATGCACCTCACCATCTGCATCCTCCTTTTCAAAATTTGAGATCTGCTCTTGAGTCTGTGGGAAATCTATATCTCTTTGAATGACACAGCAAACAGAAGAATTTTGGGCCATTGAGCAATAAAAAGGGAAATGTAGTTGACTTTTCAGATGAACATGGCTGTGCATGAGTATCACAGAATGAGATGAATTAGTCCATAGTCTAGTAACTTAAAGAAAATGAATTGACAGTTGTCTCTTCATGGTAACAGTATATTTCACCTAACCAAAACTACAAGAAACCATATTCAGCCTATGAAATGTGCTTTGGTAGTTTAGTTCCCATTCAAATTGTGTCATTAAAAATAGGTTGATAAATATGATCATACAAAGACAATGTGCCATTTATTAAATAAAAGTGAATAAAACAGGTGTAGGCTATAAGTATCCATAAATGGCCTCAAGTTACACTGTTTTCAACTTGGAGCATTTAAGGCTGAGTAATGCGCAGAGGAATTTCCACTTGTGTCTTAGGAATGCATGACTGGAAATATCATGACAAAGTTCTTGTCAGTTCATTTTCCACTTAGAAAATATGCTAATAATTCATAGAGTCTTATAAACCTTGCTATTTATACAGTTATTCTGTATCCTTCAAATAGAAATCAATTTCCTTGCAATTTTTAATTCTGTCTCGGACGGCCAGAACCGACTCGAGGTGATCTTGGTCGTTTGGGCAGGCTGGTGAATGGAGAGGCAGACAAAGCGTATTGGTTGCAAAAACTTTACTTACGCCGCTAGTAGCCGCGACGCAAGTGGTCCGGTAGCTTAAACAACTTCACGAGTTGCTCCAGCTGGCAAGGCTCAGGCCAGCTAATCCATCCACAAATTAAGCCAGCAGGGAAAGGGTACGTCGAAGGATTGCGCTCGGTGATGGGGAGAAGAATCGATAGGTGATCAGACTATCAATCAGTTCAGCTGCAAGTCAGATATCTTTAGAGGCACTCTGCAGCATGCTCAAAGTTCTCTGACTTGGGCGGAAGTCGCACAGAATTTTATACGGCCAGCAAGCCAATTACTAGCCGCCACGTAGGAATAATTTAGAACTGGCCAATAGCGGGACACAAATTTGCATGTGAATGGTGGGAACTCTCTTGCACCGGGGTTTTCTGTTGCAGCAGAAACCTTTTGCTGTGCAAGAGACTCTCATGTGGCTGGAAAATTCCATTGTGCCGAGGCACTAAAATCATTGGGTTGTGACATGCCCCCTTGCCGACAGCACAACTGGAATTTTAGACACATGAGCACATTATAGAGAATTTTTGTTTCAGGATTCACTGGCCTGACGGAGCTTAAGCAACCAACATATACATAAACAAACAATTTTACAGACCGGTCTTTTAACAAACTATAAAATGCAATAACTTAAACATATAACAACAACTATTAGTTATCGTCTGATTGGAGAATATCTGCTTGGGACTCCCCTTGTTTATTAGTCAGTGCACAATGAAATAATCACCGTGGGACGTCCGTCTTCTCCCATAACAGACAATGCCAATTAAAATACTTAGCAAAATGAGAGAGGAACAGCGCCATAGCAAGTTCTGGGCCGATGGACATTCGCTGCCTCGTTGCCCCCTCCATAGCCGTTACTCTGTTGACTCAAAGGAACCGCAGTTTGGTGCACAACGGGTCTCACAATCGAGCGGCTGTAGATTATTGCTTTGTTGAAGTTGGACCTGTAAAGAAAGAAACAACAACAGAACAAAACAAAAGAGAATCATAGTTGAATTTACTATAAGGATACTAGGTGAACGTCGGAATGACGAGTCATCCAGTTGTGATGAACAATAATAGGGGGACGATCGGGCTTTTCCTCTAATTGGACAGAATAGGTATTAGGATATTGTCCCGACCGTTGAACTGTTCCCTTGTGAATTTGCGGATGAGACTGGTGGGGGTGCAGTATCGAGATCCACACTAACTCATCTGATTGGAACTTAGGTTCCCAAGGTAGAGGTTTCTTGACATTAGCTTCGTCCCATAACGGTTTTGCAGTGTTCAGTGATAAGAGAACATCATGATTGAATTTAGTCCAGTTTTTAAACGTCCCTCCTCCTCTGAGACGAAGTTGTTCTTTGTACAGGCCTATATGTCTTTCTACAACGCCGTTGGACTGCGGGTGGTACGGCAGGTGGAGATGCCATGCTACATTGTGAAGATGAGCACATTTGTCTAGAGCGTTAGAGTTAAACGGGGGTCCCCCATCAGACTGAATCTCATGAGGAGGTTGCTAGGTGGCAAATACTGCAGTTAGGGCAGAAATAACAGCAGTGGCATTGCTTTTCCGTAAGGGAATAACTTGTAACTGTCTTGTTCCCAAGTCGACAACAACTAATCCTTTATTTGGCAGCTTAGACCCTGGGAGGGGTCCTAGCAGATCTACCTGCCAAACTTTTCCTGCTTGGAACTGTGAAGAGTTGAAAGCTCCGAGCTGATGTTTGGTTCTATGACACTTCTCCTTAGCACATATCTCACAGGCCTGAGCTACTTTTCCCAATCACGCCGAACTCCATATGAGACCGGCTCCGTAATGGTTCGGCACCAGTATTGATGGCAAGCTCGTGGTCCCGGGTGACCCCAATTTTCATGAAGCCACGCGAGGAACGGATTTACTTCAGGACCGGAGGTAGATGTGATAGGCAAGACTATGTCGGTCCGGAGTGGGTCTTCTAAGAGCTTATCGATGACCTCATGCACTGGATCAGTATCCGGACGGTGTGACTTAGTGTGCCTAACCAATGGGAGCCGTGCAAATTTAGTTAACGTTTTCCAGATGTCTTGCCAATCATTCAAATTTTCGGTGGGAAGGGCTGTACCAGTAAGAATAATTCACATTTTTGGGCCAAATGGTCATCTGAGTGGGACAGTATAGGGACCTTTTCCTCATCTTCTGGGCTAGGATTAGGTGTTGTATCTTCAAACTTCCAACAGTGTAATGGTGAGTAAGCACTAGCGTATTCCAGGTCTTAGGCTCCCCCTGAAACTGCAGGTCAACTTTTTCCGCATCCAGCAAGGGTAACAATGTGGCACCGGGAGCCCGTAGTGTTCCATGCCCCCTTGCTAATGGCTCCACTAATTGTTCAGCGAGGATTTTTCCTACAGCTCCATATCGATGTTGTGCTGCTTGAAGTGTCTTATGGGCAGTGTATACTAGCTCATCGCGAGGGTTGTGCACAACAGCCCATACGTGGTTTGTGGTGAACCCAAGGGTTACGGTTAATGACTCACCCAGATCAATGGCATGGAGCTGTGTGTTTTTAACCGTGGCTAGAAGGCAAAGCAGGTTCCGCTGATCTCCTTTCGTCCAGGGCGTGGATTTTCGGGATTTGTCACAGATCTGTTGCTGCAACTTAGTGAGGAGCGCCAAATCACTGGGTTCAACATAATGCCGGTACCAATTCAAATTACCTAAGAGCTGTTGGAAGTGTTTCTTAGTAACAGGGAGGAATGTTTTTAATGGATTGATGTTAGGACCATCATGTGAGATTCTGTGGCGGATGGAACCAATGTATCGGGTGCCAAGGAACGTGATGTCATCTACAGGATGTAGGCATGACTTTTCCTCGTTGATCGTCCATCCCTCACTTTGAAGGTGAGCAACTAGTTGGTTGACTATACTAGTAACTACGGAACTATTACGACCCATGATAGCAATATCATCGACATAACTCCAGATTCTTAATTCCTCCTCTGGGGGAAGAGAATGTGAGGCTTGAAAATTCTTCAGGGTATTATTCATGGCACCAGTAGCCAACGACAGAGCGTTGCGATATCCCTGCAGACAAACCGTCCACCTGTACATAGTGCCATCAATGCACATATTTAGTATTCCTTCTGGGTCAGTTATCGGGATGGAAAAGAACATGTTTTTCAAATCCAGCGTGACTCCAACCCACTTACTTTGCTGGAATTGTGCCATCTCGAACATGCATTGTGGCAGAATAGAAGGATTAGATTGTTGAAGTACTTGACATCTTTTGTTGACCTCTCTATAGTCTATGACTAGCTGGGCTTCGTTGGGCTTTCCAGGTTTCGCAACTCCCCATCCTGGTGACAAGTAGGTGCTAGCAGTTACGGTTTTAATACAACCTCATTGCTCGAGTCACCACAGGAGGTCAGTAAGGGACTTTTTTAGGGGACCCTTGGTTGGAATTGGCTGATATCGCCAGGTGCAGGTGTTACGAAGCGTTGGTCAATGCCAATCCTGCTCTGGGATAATAATGGGTAAGGCTTGTAGCACTTGTTCTTTAAGGTCAAGCGCTCTTATCCCCGGGATTCCTAGAATGTTGATGCCCCCTAGGACAGCCTCTAGGGGGTATCGGTGGCCTTGGACTGAGAATTTGACCTTTGTGGTGACTGCAATAGCGTTAAGCCCTTGTACCTTGATTGTTTTGGTGGTCTTTTGGTGAGGTATCATTGAGGTAATCACATTGACTTGAGCTCCAGTATCGAGAAGGAAGAATACTTGTTGTTGGTCATCTGGATCAGTAGGGTTGTAAACAGTGAGTTCGGCATAAGGACGAGAGTCAGTGGGGTCAGATTTGAGTTGGAGAAGGCCGCCGGCAGAGCCGACGGCCATTATTCGTCTTTTGGCAGGTCTTCGAATTTGAATCCTAATGCTTTGGCCAGGTGACATTGGGTCCTTTCTCCCAAAATGCGCAACTGATACTTTGTAAGTCCGGAGCGGGCGAGAAGAAACCCAAACATATTTTTTTCCTTCAAGATTCTTGGAGGTGACCACCATGGCTCTCGCCGGGGGGTAAACTCTTGACGTCTTGGTTTCGGTGTTTCAACTGGGTATGATGAAGATCGGTCTCTTATATCATCAGAAGTTCCTTCACTTTGTTTCATGAGTGCCTGCAGTCGTGGGAGATGGCCTAAGAGATTTCCCACTGGCTGACCAGCCATTGGGTTCAAAAAGAGTCGGAGCGTAACAGCATTTGCTCCTCCGTATACCTCTACACAGGTGTCTATAGCCTCCAGGGGCATTGGAATTGCCCCGGGGTCCGATAGGTGGCGATGAGCCCATCTCTCTTTGCGTTGGGCTGCTGTTAGCCCCATTGGATTCGTTCTTGGGCTCCATGAAAGATATGATACTCCAATTATGGCTAGGAGGAGTTGCTCCGCAGTGGCCTTCTGCGGGCAACCCTCATGCCAGGCGTGAAATTTGTGGGTTACCTGTCCCACTACAAGCACTGGGAGCAGGATGGGCCAGTGGGCGCTGTCCGTGACCACGTTCAAATCAGTAGCACGCCCTCCGCTCCACGCCGCTTGTCAGGTAAGAGCACTTGCTTCTTCTCGGTCTAAAGTGTCAGATCCAAACTCCACTATTAATCATCCCAACCACACGGCCAAAGTTTCTTCTGATTTTATTTTAGATTCTCTGCAAAGTTCCTGAATTTCTGGTCGGGTGCGTGTGCGAGAGGTAACAGTGGTACGCATAGTACCTTCTTCATCTGCAACACGCTTCATCACAGCTATCGGGTGAGCTGCGGCAGAGAAAGAGTTAAATTCTTCAGGCGGGAGCGTTGGGTACATCCCTTCTCCCATTGCCCCCTTCCCGTGGCAAGGAGGCGGGGCCATTGGGAACGACGTCACCTCAGGAGGTGGAGTCGCTAGGCGGATCCCCGCCAGGTCTTCTGAAGCTCCGCCTCTCTTTTCCGGGTTCCCCGGATGGCTCGCATTTCTTTCGGCACCATTTTCTGTCAGCGGCATCGTGCAGCCGGCGCTATTGATAAGTGTCACTCCGGAGTTCTCTGCCGTCCGCTCCAGCAATTCCTTGCCCGCCGTATGCATTTGAACCTCTAAATTTGCATATTCTCTTAGTAGACCCGCTACTGTATGGAACAACACATTCATCATCTTTCCCTTCTTCCATTTAGTTAAACCCCATTTGGGCACGTGACGGCCCTTGGTCTCCAGATCCTCCCGGAGCTGAACGAGGAGCTCATGGCCCCGCGACCCAGGCACCAAATCCGGACAGTTGAACCAGTCCGTGGGGGTGGGTTCCCCTCCTTCCCTTAAGTATCAGGTGCATTGAGCGAACTCCTGAGCGGGGGTCAGCTTTTCTGCCTTCCGCGCCTTCACCCTGGCTAGGGATATGGTTGATGTTTCCTCCAGGGGTTGATAATAGACCCGGTCGCTCCCCATTATGCATCCGAACTCCCCAAGGGATAGTTTAGTTCTCCACTTTTTTATGACCGCTTCTTCTTTTTTTACGGAGAAGTAGCCATCAATATTTTTTTCATCCCCTTCTATTGCCTGGTGGTAAGCGATATGTGCCCATAGATAGTTTGCATTCTCTACGCGGCGGATCCCGGTGCGCCAAGGGCAGCACCCAGTTAGGTTCGTCTCCATCAGCGTGCCCTTAAATCCCATCCTTGTCGCCATGTCTCGGATGGCCGGAGCCGACTCGAGGTTATCTTGGTCATTTGGGTGGGCTGGTGAATGGAGAGGCAGACAAAGTGTATTGGTTGCAAAAACTTTATTTACGCTGCTAGTAGCCGCGACGCAGGTGGTCTGGTCGCTTAAACAACTCCACGAGTTGCTCCAGCTGGCAAGGCTCAGGCCAGCTAATCCGTCCACAAATTAAGCCAGCAGGGAAAGGGTACATCGAAGGATTGCGCTCGGTGACGGGGAGAAGAATCGATAGGTGATCAGACTATCGATCAGCTCAGCCGCAAGTCAGTTCTCTCTAGAGGCACTCTGCAGCGCGCTCAAAGTTCTCCGACTTGGGCGGAAGTCGCACAAAATTTTATACGGCCAGCAAGCCAATTACTAGCCGCCACGTAGGAATAATTTAGAACTGGCCAATAGCGGGACACAAATTTGCATGCGAATGGCGGGAACTCTCTTGCACTGGGGTTTTCTGTTGCAGCAGAAAACTTTTACTGTGCAAGAGACTCTCATGTGGCGGGAAAATTCCATCGTGCCGAGGCACTAAAATCATTGGGTTGTGACAAATTCTTCCTACTTGGTCATACCCACTGGTTTTAGGGGGACTTATGAATTTGGGGCTGTTGACTGAGTCATTTGAGCGTAACTGAGATATTTTGGGGGGAAACACAGAATTTTACAAATGGTGTAAACAGAAATAAGAATTGAATTCTAGCCTGGGAACCGCATCTGTTTAGATTAGAACTGCTATTCTCAGATATCTCTGAATTTGAATCAACTATGAACATAAATAAAGTAAGCTGGACAGTGTTTGTTTCTTTTTTTTTATTTGCAAACCATTGTAATCTTCATAAGTGCAGGTGACTTCACCGTAGTGAATTATTACCAAGCTTCCACCTTCTCCTATTTAAGCTAGTCTTTAACTAGCATATGATCGCACTTGTCTGCTTTTTATGGTCTTTCCTCAACCAATATTCACATTAAAGCCCTGATCACACTAGGACCAGAACCCATCCAGAATAGGTCTAGTTCTGATCATATTATATAGGGGTAGACAAATACAATTTTTGCAGGATTTATATGAAAACCATGTCCAAAAATGGATGTAACTAGTAGATTTTAGTATAATGTCAAGTCCAATGTGAACAGGGTTTTGTTTTTTAACAAAGAATAATGCCATGGAGAATGACACTATCGTCTAGTCTCTTACCTAGAGTAATTCAAGTCTCTAGTATTTTTTTGTAATATTATCTTTATTTTCCATACCCATAACTAAAATGGTTTTCAAATATAATTCAAAGCTGTAGTGTGGCTTGCCTTGTATGTTCCCCCACACTTCACAAAACCACATGGGGTGACTACGGGTCTTCCTTCAAAGTTACCAAGCCCCTTCCCCTCCCCCTACTGTTCTCTCTAAGGTCCTATTTTCATCTCCCTGTCATTAAGAAACTAATTGCTGGAGGCTTTTTCCAGGCTTCATACCAAGGACCTTCCTATTAATCTCAAATATGTTATTTTTAAACCCTCTTAGTTTTTGTCATTATTAAATTAAACTGTTTGATAAATCCCTGATTATTTTTATAAATACCAGTACTTAGATTGTGCATATTTTCCCTTTCACCTTTAACTATGATGTCTCTTTTGCATATCAATTCCTGGCTGCTTTCAACTTGTTCATCAGGGGGAAAAGTTCACTTTAAATGAAAAGGAAATTTAAAAAATAACCCAAGATGTGCACAGTTCCTTACTCCTTCAGACCTCTAAAACAACCCCCAGAAAATCAGCCCTCTTCCTCAAGCCCGTGCATAGATACATCAAAACTTTGCTGAAGAGAAGTGGTTTGTCTTGATCCAGTGTATGGAGGTCTTTAACCTCCTGCTGGGTTAAGAATGAAAGGTTCCTGTCATGCATTTGTGTCAATTCAAGGGAATCAATGTGCAACATATGACAAGGTCTCGATGCTGGCCTTTACAAACTGCACAATTTGGATGGGCCAGGGAAGACTTACAGAAACACAAAAAGATTTAGCCAGAAGAGAAGGACATGTTAGTTGTTGAGGCAGGCATCTGATTTAATTAAAGGACAGGTCAAAGTGAAAGTAAGCCAAATGACTCGGAGCAGAACTGACTTTAGAATTCAGAGGATAAGTTGTGGGTAGTGAACCTGGACATCATGGAGGACTCCCTTCTATTCTAAACTTGGTAAACTTTCTGGACAGGTGAAGAAATCGATGTAGGAAGGTATATACAGATAAGTTTTTTGTTACCTAGGTTTGCATAACTCTTATGCTATTTAATTAAAGAACAATTGATTTTAGATTCCAGTGCAAAGGCTATCTGCATGCATACCTGTTTGCTTCACCTGTCACATGTCCCTACAGAGTTGAACTGCAGACCCAAACCACACACATCCTTGGAGTTTTAGGAGAAAAATGGTTAAATTGTGGGGTAGCCTTAGGAGTCATATTAGTACCAGGGACTAGGCATCAAGGTTGTGGGAATTTGCTGCTCCTAGCAGTAGGTGCTAGACAAAGGTTCTGCTCCTGAGAATTCAGCAAGAGGTCCCTTTCAGGAGTAGTGCCTAGGCTCTGTTGAGACTGAGGACGCTTAATGAACATGAATCCAGTGAACTGGGCTCCAAACACGACAGTTTGTGTGTGTCAGGAGTAGTAGTAGCAGAGCTCTGTGTGTGTGTGTGTGTGTGTGTGTGTGTGTGTGTGTGTGTGTGACAATATCATTCTGGCTGTATCTACATGAGATGCTTACTGTGCAGTAGCTCGTTAGTACTGTGCAGTAGCATCGTGGGGCATGAACCATGACTCAACACTACTGTGCAATAGTAATGAGCTATTGTGCAGTCAGCATCACCTGGAAGCTGTGCAGGGACACTACTGAGCAGTAACGTCAGTTACTGTGCAGTTATTTAATCCTTAGGTATGCAAGTACTAAATGACTGTGCAGTAACAATGGTAGATCATGTAGATGTGGCCACTATGTCTCAGTTTTAATGTATGCCTATGTCCGTTCAGTGCCATCACTTACTGTTTGTTACTGGTGTTGATTTATTTACTGCCATATATGTTGGTGTTGTCTCACAGTGATGTCATCTTCTGATTAGATTCCTAATTATATCAGGTCTCAGAATTTTGTTTATTATTTTGGGGAAAAAAGACTCTTTTGTATGTATTGCCCTTGAGCCCAGTGCTTTTCTATAAATGAATTGAAGAGGAGATTATCCACAATTTAGGACCATGTTCCTAACAGGACTCTGAATATTATGGTCTGGTGTCTTTGTGTAAAAAATATTCCTAATGTCTCTTCATGACAAAATGTGGCTGGCATTTCAAACTTTGTTGCCTGTTTTTGGCCAGACTTTCAGAGGAGTATAAGAGCATTGCTCAAGCATGCAAGGATGAAGTCA
Organism: Alligator mississippiensis; assembly: GCF_030867095.1. NCBI lineage: Eukaryota > Metazoa > Chordata > Crocodylia > Alligatoridae > Alligator > Alligator mississippiensis. Next base: position 243,047,385 of record NC_081825.1, on the reverse strand, counting down.
GGAAGGCCAAACCACAATTGGAGTTACAGTTAGCAAGGGATGAAGGGTAACAAGAAGAGTTTCTACAAGCATATTAGTAGCAAGAGGAGGATCAGGGAAAGTGTAAGTCCCTTACTGAATGAGGGAGGCAACCTTGTAACAGAGGATGCAGAAGAGGCTGAAGTGCTCAATGCATTTTTCACCTCAGTCTTCACAGGCAAGGTCGGCTTCCAGACTGCTGCACCCGGCAGCACAGTTTGGGGAGAAGGTGAGCAGCCAACAGTGGTGAAAGACCAGGTTAAGGACTATTTAGAAAAGCTGGACATGTACAAGTCCATGGGGCTGGATGGGATGCACCTGAGGGTGCTGAGGGAGTAGGCTGATATGATTGCAGAGCCACTGGCGGTCATCTTTGAAAACTCATGGTGATTAGGGGAGGTCCTGGATGATTGGAAAGGGGCAAATATAGTGCCCATATTTAAGAAAGGGAAAAAGGAGGATCTAGGAAACTACAGACCTATCAGCCACACCTCAGTCCGTGGGAAAATCATGGAACAGATCCTCATGGAATCCATTTCAAAGCGCTTGGAGGAGAAGAAGGTGATTAGGAACAGTCAGCATGGATTCACCAAGGACAAGTCATGCCTGACCAACTGATTGCCTTCTATGATAAGATGACTGGCTCTGTGGACACAGGAAAGCCCACGGATGTGGCGTACTTTGATTTTAGCAAGGCTTTAGATGCAGTCTCCCGCAACGGTCTCACAGGCAAACAAAGGAAGTACAGGATGGATGAATGAACTGTAAGGTTGATAGAAAACTGGTGAAAACATTGGGCTCAGAGCGTAGTAATCAATGGCTTGATGTTGAGGTGGCAGCCAGGATCAAGTAGAGTGCCCCAGAGATTGATCCTAGAGCCAATTTTGTTTGATGTCTTTATCAACGAACTGGAAGACAGCAAAGAGTGCACCCTCAGCAAATTTGTAGATGATACCAAGCTTGGGGTGGTAGTAGTAGTATATACACTGGAGGGTAAGGCTAGGATTCAGAGTGACCTGAACAAATTGGAGGATTGGGACAAAAGAAATCTCATGAGGTTCAACAAGGACAAGTGCAAAGTCCTGCACTTAGGACGGAACAATCGCATGCACCAGTACAGGCTGGGGGCTGACTGGCTGGGCAGCAGCTCTGCAGAAAAGGATCTAGGGGATTACAGTGGACAATAAGCTGAATATGAGCCAACATTGTGTCCTTGTTGCCGAAAAGGCTAATGGCATACTGGGCTGCATTGGTAGAAGTGCTGTCAGTAGGTCAAGCAAAGTGATTCTTCCCCTCTATTCAGCACTGGTGAGGCCACAGCTGGAGTACTGTGTTCAGTTCTGCCCCTCTTCTCTACCCACTATAGAAAGGATGTGGACAAATTGGAGAGAGTCCAGCAGAGGGCAATAAAAATTGTTCAGGAGTTGGGGCAGATGACTTCTTAGGAGAGGCTGAGGGAACTGGGCTTATTTAGTCTAGAGAAGAGAAGACGGAGAAGGGATTTAATAGCAGCCTTCAACTACCTGAAGGGAGTTTCAAAAGAGGATAGCGCTAGACTGTTCTCAGTGGTGGCAGATGACAGAACAAGGAGCAATGGTCTCAAGCTGCAGCAAGGGAAGTTTAGGTTAGACATTAGGAAGAATTTTCTCACTAGGAGGGTAGTAAAACACTGGAACAGGTTACCCAGAGAGATTGAGGACTCTCCGTCCTTGGAGATTTTTAAGGCCCGGCTACACAAAGCTTTGCTTGGAATGATCTAGTTTGGAGTGATCCTGCTTTGAGCAGGGGGTGGACTAAATGACCTCCTGAGGTCCCTTGTAACCCTAATTTTCTATGATTCCATAAGCTGAGGCACCTACGCTTCCCACTCAAGTCAGTCAGAAAGTATTTGACTTTTATATTATCTTATTTAATTTATTCCATGGTTATGAAACAAAGAGGTTAACTTTTAGTAGAAATAAGTTCAAACTAACACGCCAGACTGAAACTGTGAATTTGAGGGAAATTTGAGATTCTAACTGTACCATTTCTATTTATTACCAATTTACACGTGGGTCATTGTTAGCACATACATGGTGCTTACTTTGTGAAATTCCCAGTTTGAATTTCTGGAAATACTGAAATGGGTTACTGATACTTATGATGGGATGGTGCCATGTAAAAGGCCATGAAATCTCTTCTAAGTGACTACTCAAGGAACTGATCAAATTGTGTAATGAACAGGTAGCTTTCTATTAAATCTGCAGCAGAATAACACCGAACGTTTTTGCAGATACGTAGGAAGGAAACTGCATTGTTATTCCTGGTACAGGTTTCCCTGTAAGAGTGGTATAATTAATTGTTTATAATAATTTATCTGCATACTCAGTCAGTAATCAATGGAGTTGAAGAGGTAAGATAACACATTAACTGTGATTCTGAACCCTCAGTGATTTTTGTCTGTTTAACTTTGGTGCAGTTGTGGTGGATTTACATCAGTTAAGTAAGGCCCAGTAGAGTAGGATTTTCTAGCCCAGGGCATGATAAAACTCTCATTGAGAAGGAATGGGGGATCAAGCGCTTACTGTTTAAGTATATGCAAGGGGCTGGTATGATGCATAGTTTCAAAAGATAAGGCTCGTGTGGTCTGCTTTGCCCAAGTGGCAGTAATGCCAACCACTTCCTGAGTTTTATTGTTTATTCAGCTGTGTTTGTTGGTCAGACCGGTGTGCCTGGTTAGACTGAAGTGAGTAGCCTATTGAAATAACTTGTTATAACAAGATTCTTTGTGCTCTATTTGCTTCAAGGCTGGAAGGATACATTTGTGGTATCCTTAAACTGAACTTTTAGAGTAAAGTTGAAGTAGCTAAGTCAAATCAAGTTTAAAATAATTATTAGCTGTCTGTTTGAATTTAAAAACCTGGGCTAAATTCTACCTTAGTTATAATACCCAGAACAACCTGAAGCCAACTGTCAATAAAGATTACATCTGTGTAACTGAAGGAAGAATTTGACCTACCAGTAATACCAAGCATGAATGAACCTGTATGTATTGAAATAAAATAGAAATGAGATTGACTGGCCCTGGTTTACAATTTTGCTTCAAACAATGAATTACAACTTTAATCTTTGGAGAAAAGTTATCTTGTCTCTCTCTTTTTTTTTTTTTTTTTTTCATAGTCCATATTCCCACTTTCTGACTGTTTTATGCACCCAAATATAGCATCAGATGGAGTCAGGTGGAAAATTCATGGTCACTAACACCCTCTATGGTACAATGCTGCAGGTAGATACAGTTAGAGGGTTTGAGCCTTGCACTGAAACACTTGCAGAAATCATTCAAACACTAGCAGAAATCATTAATGGAGATATGACACAAGCATTATGGAATCTTGCTTTATGGAGAAAACAATTAAGTTGCTATTAATAAGATTTTTACCTTTATTAGTGTTTATGAGATATTGTGCTGCCTGAAAGTCACTGCCGGGTTTTATCAAAAGCTCTAATGAACACTGACATCTAAATTCCATGTAAAAGGAATACTGAAAGCATTGCTCCATTAACTAACAAGTTGAAATAGATCTTATAGAGGAATGTGGGATCCCATAATATAATTTATTAAACATTATAGTGTTTATAGGATCATAGAAAAATAGGACTGGAAGGGACCTCCATGAGGTCATCTAGTCCAGCCCCCTGCTGAGGGCAGCATAATCCCTTATTAAACCATCCCAGCAAAGTGCCTATCCAACCTGCTATGGAAAATGTCCAGCGGTAGAAATTCCACAACTTCTCTTTGTAACCTATTCCACTGCTTTACCACACTGAGTTAGAAAGTACCTACTAAATTCCAACCTTAATTTTCTCTGCTAAAGTTCATTGTTCCCAGTCATTGCAGCTTATGTCCTTTGTTCCTAGTCCCGTCCCCTATATCCACAAAGAAAAGCTCACCTCCATCCTCTCTGTAATTGCTTTTCAGGTATTTGAAGACTAAGTATTTGAAGACTAAGTAAACATAGCTCTTTCAACATTTCCTCATAAGTCATGCTTCCCAGACCTCTAGTAATTCTGTTCCTTTCTGCTGTATGCTTTCCAATCTGTCCAGATCCATCTTGAAGTCTGGGGTCCAAAACTAGACACAGTAGTTTCCATGATGCCTCACCAGTAAATAGGGAGGAAGAATCACGTGTCTTGATTTGCAAGTGACACTCCTGTTGATACAACCCAGGATGCCGTTGGCCTTTTTACGAACAACAGCAGATTGTTGGCTCATATGCATTTTATGGTCTACTGCACGTGCAGGTCCTTCTCTGCAGTACCCTGAGGAGCCAGAGTGGAGAGCAGGAGTTGAGGGGCTACCAGGAGTGTCATGGCTGCCCTCAGAGGCTGGGCCCTGCTACAGGGAGCCTCTTGGATAATCCTTTGAACACAAATAATAATCGTTGGCCCAAACAAATGAAAAATGAGTAAGCAAAAACTTTAGCTTTTCTACAGGTAGTAGGAGAGGCCCCTTTAGCTTTGGTCCCTTCTTAAAAGTGATCTTATCTGGGTTCTAGTCTGCTTCCTGGCCACACATGGCTCATTTCCCAGTTTGAACTCCCTGCTCTTTCCCACCTTGGGCTTTTAATTGTTGGCTTATCACCCACTGCTAGGTTCCTACCTTAAGGCTGACTGCCCCATTTTAAGAGCCAGGCTGCACTTTTACAGAGAGCTGAAGTTTCTTTGATCTTTCTCTTACCCTTGACATATTTATACAATCCCTTTTATTTCCTTAATGTAACTTGCCAGCTGCTTCTCAAATCATGCCTTGGCCTTCCTAGTTTTCTCCATGTACACCTATAAGGGAATAATCTTATACCCTTCCCTAGTAATATGACCAAGTTTCCACTTTTTTGGGGATTCTTTTGTGAGTTTCAACTCATTGAAGAGATTTCTGTCTAGCCAGAATGGTCTCCTGTTGCATTTGCCATTCTTATGTTACACAGGTCTCTAAAGTAGGCGATTTGTTTGGGAGTAGGATTAAAGGAAGGGAGAGAATTTCTTGGGGGACAAGGGTTTTTTAGTGTTTTATCTTATTAGGAATTAGGAGTTTATTAATTAATGTATTAATTATATTACAAATTGGGGATTAGGATTTATTTTATTAAGAATTGGGTATTTTATATTATTAGGAATACTGATATGTATACTTATGTGTAAATGATAAATCTGGGCCTAATATAACTGTGCTTATTGAAATGATTATTATTGAAGTGATAATAAATGGTAAAGCATGACTTGTTTTGCATAATTCATATCCAGCACATTATGAAGCATAAACTGGAAATGTTACCTATTAGGTTTGGGGAAAGGCAATATCTCCATATATAAGTGCATGGTATCTAATAGAAAGCCTGACTGGTACCTTCAGGTGATGTTTTAGTCAAGTAGATACTACTATTACTTGTCATCTGCAATCCCATAATACAAGGCTGACAATCTTCCAATAAATAGGTACTTTACTGGGGAGTCCGTAGAAGACTGACAAGGCTGATCCAAGATTTTCATGCTTGACTGCAGATGTGGTAAATCTTTCCAGGAGGAAAGAGTAAATCCTGGTGATGTCAGATCAAAGCCTTTTGTCTCTCTTGTCCATCTGCCTCCATAGTGTGGCAAGTTGGCTTGAAATGATCAAGGCCTTGTCATACAGCATGAAGCCATTGGGAATGATCCAGTGCTTGAATCTCCCAGGTATTGATGTTATATTACATTTTTTCAGATAGGCCTTTGGAGTCTCCTTGAATTTTTTCTTCTGCCCAGCTTTAGCATGACCATCAGAGAGTTGGGAGTATAGGACCTATTTTGGGAGCTGATTGCCAGGCATCCTTACGACGGGCCTTGTTCATTGGAGCTGGTGCTATATAAACATAACTTCAATGTTGGTGGTGTTTGCTTGAGCCAGAATGCTGGCATCCATTCTTCTGCCCTTCCAGTTGATATGGAGGATTTTCCAAAGTCATCTTCAAAGCTTTCAGGTATTTTGGATATGTCTTCTGATTTTCACATCCATACATCAGGATAGGGATGATAGTAGCCTGGTAGATGAGAAGTTTCGGTCCTGATGCTATGGTCATAAAAGACACAATTTCAGAGATGTCAAAGGCAGCACTGACCAATTTTATTTGGTGTTGGATATTGCCTGTTTTTTGAGGAAGGTGTCTGCATGGGTATGGCAAATGTTCAACATTTTCCAAGAATTGCTTTCTAACTGTAATATGTAGAGGAACAGCTGGTTCATTGGGGGTGGATTGGTAAAGTATCTTGATTTTCATGAATTTGACAGTGAGTCCAAGCATTTTATATGCTTCATGGAAGCAGTCAAGAATGACCTGGAGCTCTTCAATTGATTGGGCTCACACAACGCTGTCATCAGCATGTTGAAGATCAGTAATGGAAGTGTTGGTTATCTTTGGTTTAGAATATAACTGGTTGATGTTAAAGAGATTCCCAAAGAAATGTGATACTGGATGCTGACTATAGACAGAAGTCTATCAACAATGAGAGTCTATCAACAATGAGATGTAGAATAGCAATGATATAGATGGAAACGAGTGTTGGTCCAATCACACACCCTTGCTTGACTCCCAGTCTAATAGTGAACAGTGCCATGTCATCATGAAGAAATCTGATAATGGTAAAAACTTTTGTCACGCATCCAAACGTCATTAGGAACTTCCATAAGGCCTCTTATCAAGTGAATCAAAGGCCTTAGTCATGTCAGTGAACACCACATAAAGATCACAGTATTGCTCACAGCACTTCTGCAGCTGTCTGACAACAAAGATCATATCTATTGTACCTCTGAGTAGTCTGAAACCACACTGGGACTTGGGTAGAATCTCTTCAGTAAGGAAAGTGAGTTTATTGAAGAAAATATGGGTGAAGATCTTCCTAGTTATGGACAAGAGTGCAATATCATAATAATTGCTGAAATCTGATCCATATCCTTTCTTGAATATGGTAATAACCCTGGCATATTCATGTTTCCAGATTTTCATTTTATCAACATGTAGTTGGTGAGAGAGCTTTTTTCCACCTTGGTTATACATATTATCTGGTATTCCATCAGGACCACATGCTTACTTGTTCTTCATCTGATTAATTGCTTTCAAGGCCTCTTGATAAATTGGTGGATCTGCAAGGTAGTCAGTCCTTAGCGGGGTACTGTGGAAAGGCTTTGATGGCATTGTCTTCAGCTTTAGAATCTCTGTTCAGGAGCTCTTAAAAGTGCCCCTTCCACTGTAAATTGGAGCTATCTTTAAAGAGTATTGCTCCATCCTTGGACCTCAGAAGGATGCCTCCTTCTGCACTTGGGCCATATATAGCTCTGGTTGCATTGAAGAAACTATATGCATCACAGCTTTTGGCAAATTTGAATATATTTTGCTTGGTCCTCCCACCACCTGTTCTTTTGCTCTTAAATTTTCTGCTGTCTTAACTTTAATGTGGTGATAAATGTCTTGCTTCTGCTTGAAGCTGGTGTCATTCTGCCAAGCTTTGAAACCTCTCTTTTTTCTGTTAATGAGAACTTGAATTTCCCCATCATTCTTATCAACCCACTCCTGATGTTTCCTTGTGGAGAAGCCTAAAGATTTTTCACATACCTCTTAGAGCTTCTAAAAAGGCATCCATCAGTGATTAATGGTGTCAAGTTTGCCAGAGTTTCTCACTGAGGCACTACTGGAAATTATTGTTTTTAGCAGGGTCTCTCAAGTACTCGATCGTGAACTTCTTTCATAATTGCTGCCTTTGGGGGCATTTTTGGGACAATATGAATGGATTTGATGGAACATATCAAATGATGATCAGTCCAGCAGGCCTCTGAACTGGTTATAGCTCTGTTGATATGGAAGTTGCAATGGTCCTGGTCATGCATTATGGTATAGTGAATCAAGTGTCAGTATTTTGAGCAGGGATGCATCCATGATGTCTTTCATTTATTGCTTTAGTGGAATTAAGGAGTTTACGATGCTGAGATCATGTTCTAAATACCTGCTCAGGAGAAGAATTCCATTTGAGTTGACTTTCCCCACCCTTTTCTTTCCAAATGTTTCTTTCCTTAGCTCAGAGTCCCTGTCCAGTCGCACCTAGAAACAGCCAAGAAAAATTACCTTATTGAGTTTAAAATTAGAATTCTTCTTTTGTTTCATCATCTGCATCAAGGATTGTGCTATATCTACTGATGACTGTCACATGTTATCTATTCGTCAGCAGAAGACAAAGGGTCATGAGAGGCTTGTTGATGCCAACCAGGTATTCCAGTATCTGAGTAACAATTTTGGTCTTGATAGCAAAATCAGGACTGTGTATATATTTGTCTTTTTCAGTTTTTCCTTTCCACAAAAGATGTAGCTACCACCATGCTCTGTGAGCTGCCCCTTTCCTGTACATCAGGTCTCGCTAAGTGGAGTAATGTTAATATCAAGTCGTGCAAGTTCTCTGGCCTTAAGTCTGGTCGGTCACTTTAAGAGTTGTCCATCAAAGTGTGGCTATTGCAGGTTGCAAACTTCATTATTTGATTTGGACCAAAGATAATGGTGATCTCAAAGACCACAGTTTTCTAGTCACATGAAATAGGCAAGACTATGTTTAGAGTACCTTTTCTAGATCCCTCCCTATACAGGATAAGCAGTAGGGATCCTAAATAGGCTTTCTTATTTATGATTGTAGCTGCCAAATTGGACATCTCTCTCGGTTCCAGGTACAAAACAACTATTATACAATCATTGCCTCTGTGTAGGTTACTTAAGGCTTCTGGCAATCACTAGCATCTATGCCCATTGCTGTAGGACTTACTAAAGAAGGAAGATGCCTGCTCTTGTCTTCTTTTAATATGGGGATTCTGTTGCACATCAGCAACCACACAACACTTGGTGGGAAGGAAATCTTAATCTTATAGCAAGGAAAGCTTAGACAACCAGAGAATTCTCTTCTGCTGCAGCCTTCATCTGCCTTCGTAGCCATTTTGAAGTATTTTTAATTCATCTTCCTGATTTATCATTTAAGACTTCTATTTCTGTTTTGATTGCTATTAGTCTGGAAACCTCACTCTTGACCTTGCTGCCATGGGTGACCCTTCCCGGAGTACAAAACTCCAAATGGCATTGCTCTCAAAGTCATTTGTAGCACACAAGCCAGTCCACCACATCAAAAGCTTGCTATCCATGGGAGGATGATCTCTATTATTACTACTAATTCTATTACTACTACTAGGCTTATTTGCAATGTTGATGAAGGGATGTGCTCTGAATGTAATGAAATACAACTTAGCTGAAATATCTGAGCAGTTAAATTTATGCCCTCCAGCTGAGACTCATTATTCTAATCAGATACTTGAAGTTGCTTGATTTTTTTAAAAATTGTTTTTTCCTAATGATCTTGTAATTTGTAATAACTGGTCTCTCTGAATGCCCAGCTGACTAAAAAATATAACACTTTGATTCTAGGGAAGGGGGCTTTTGAATTAGAGTAAAAATGTTTACACAGCAGTATCAATCAATTTATCTGGAGGGAAATTTTTGGTTTCATTAAATCTGTGCTAGTGAGGGATAGAGAATTCTGGTGCTCCTTTCATATTAGTATCTTGGGTTGGCAACCCTGCTTGACTGGATGTTGGGAAGAAGCTTCAACTTTTCTTGCTTACCCAGATGTGTCCCTAGAAATCCCTGGGATGCATCTGGGTAAGCAGGGAAAGTGAGGCTCCCAAGGCTTTAGGGCCCCAATCCTGCCCAGGAATTCCTCTTGCCCCAGATGACTGGAGAGCACGGGCCACTTTGTACTGCCCATGGTCTCCCACCATAAAAAGACACGGGCTGTAATAAAGCTGCCCAATTTATTATTACCTTCTGTTGCAGCCACAAATTTTAGCATTTGTGACATGACAGATAGTATGGATGCCTGTGCTTTCACTTTGTGCTGCCATAAATTAATATAGTGTCACAAAGATGAGGTTTGTTTCCACATGAAGAAGCCAACATGCCCTACCTTCTGAATGTTCATTGCAGGATCCCAGGTCTGTGGTTCATAGATTCATAGATGTTAGGGTCAGAAGGGACCTCAATAGATCATCGAGTCTGACCCCCTGCATAGGCAGGAAAGAGTGCTGGGTCTAGATGACCCCAGCTAGATGCCTATCTAACCTCCTCTTGAAGACCCCCAGGGTAGGGGAGAGCACCACCTCCCTTGGGAGCCTGTTCCAGACCTTGGCCACTCGAACTGTGAAGAAGTTCTTCCTAATGTCCAATCTAAACCTGCTCTCTGCTAGCTTGTGGCCATTGTTTCTTGTAACCCCCGGGGGCGCCTTGTTGAATAAAGCCTCACCAATTCCCTTCTGTGCCCCCGTGATGAACTTACAGGCAGCCACAAGGTCGCCTCTCAACCTTCTCTTGCGGAGGCTGAATAGGTCCAGGTTCTCTAGTCTCTCCTCGTAGGGCTTGGTCTGCAAGCCCTTAACCATATGAGTGGCCCTTCTCTGGACTCTCTCCAGGTTATCCGCATCCCTCTTGAAGTGCAGCGCCCAGAATTGCACGCAGTACTCCAACTGCGGTCTGACCAGTGCCCGATAGAGAGGAAGTATCACCTCTTTGGATCTATTTGTCATGCATCTGCTGATGCATGATAAAGTGCCATTAGCTTTTCTGATGGCTTCGTCACACTGCCAACTCATGTTCATCTTGGAGTCCACTAGGATTCCGAGGTCCCTTTCCACTTCCATGCCATCCAGCAGGTCATTCCCTAGGCTGTAGGTGTGCTGGACATTTTTCCTCCCTAGGTGCAGCACTTTGCATTTCTCCTTGTTGAACTGCATTCTGTTGTTTTCTGCCCACTTGTCCAACCTGTCCAGGTCTGCTTGCAGCTGTTCCCTGCCCTCCGGCATGTCCACTTCTCCCCATAGCTTTGTGTCATCTGCAAACTTGGACAGAGTACATTTCACTCCCTCGTCCAAGTCACTGATGAAGACATTAAAGAGTATCGGTCCCAGGACTGAGCCCTGCGGGACCCCACTGCCCACACCCTTCCAGGTTGAAACCGACCCATCCACCATGACTCCTTGGGTGCGACCCTCTAGCTAATTCGCCACCCACCGGACTGTGTAGTCATCCAAGTCACAGCCTCTTAACTTGTTCACCAGTATGGGGCGGGATACCGTATCGAAGGCCTTCCTGAAGTCTAAGTATATGATATCCACCCCTCCTCCTGTGTCCAGGCATTTCGTAACCTGGTCATAAAACAAGACTACATTAGTCAGGCACGATCTGCCTGCTACGAACCCGTGCTGGTTTCCCCTCAGCATAATTTGTCCTGCTGGGCTCTAGCAAATGTGAGCCTTGATAATTTTTTCAAAGATTTTACCGAGGATGGAGGTGAGACTGACTGGCCTATAGTTGCCCGGGTCCTCCTTCCTCCCCTTCTTGAAAATGGGGACCACATTGGCCCTTTTCCAGTCCTCTGGGACTTGGCCCGTGCGCCATGAGCGTTCAAATATTCCCGCCAGTGGCTCTGCAATGATGTCGGCCAGTGCCTTCAGCACCCTCGGGTGGAGCTCGTCTGGGCCTGCCAACTTAAAGGCATCCAGTTCTTCCAAATGACTCTGCACCATCTTAGGGTCTACGCATGGAAGTCTGGCGCCTTGCTGCTGCCTCTCTACAACCCCAGTGAGAGACTTGTCGTGCCCCTCACTTAGGAACACTGAGGCAAAGAACTCATTGAGGAGTTCAGCCTTGTCCCCCCTGTCCGTCACCAATTGTTTCTGCCCATTTAGCAGCGGTCCTATTCCTCCCTGGGCCTTCCTTTTACTCCCTATATATCTAAAAAACAATTTCTTGTTGTCCTTTACTTGGGATGCTATCCTCAGCTCCATGGTTCAGCAATGTGAATCTGGAAATTCCTCTTAGAAGAAGATCCATATTGCAGACAGAGCAGTATTGAGTCTGATATATCCTGCCAGACTTGAATATGTAGACCAACTGACAAGCCGGAAAAGGACTGGCAGATTTCCCCCCAGGGTCAAACTTAGCCTAAAATCATATTTCTATGAGTAAAGCTGATTAAACAACACAAAATTAAACTGGCATGGTCCTTACACCCTTTACTTTACATGTCCATATTTGGGGAGATTGTCATGAAGCAATGGTAAGCTTCTCTAGCCAAAGTTTAGAGAGAAAAAAAGAAAGAAAAAGAAGAGAAATTGAAAGATTTATTATATTTTGAATCTGTAACAGCTGTTGCTGCTACAGGGGGTGCTATTGCTGCTGCTGTTTTTCTCCAGAGTCCAAAGCTTTTTTTATTTTTGTGTGGCTCACCACAAAATATGATTTTTACATGTCTTTATTGAGTGGGAGTGCAAAGGGGTTTGATTGATTTTAAAATTAGAAATGTTTTATTAGAATAGAAATGCCCTAGCCCCTTTTTCTCTTTCGAATACGCAGAGTGTGGGCAGAGCTCAGTATTTTTGCCTACTGTTATTTACATTTAATTTCAGAGGCCAGACAGGAAGCCAGAAAAAGAGTATCCTCATTCAGTTTCAAAAACAATATCACACCTAACTTGGAAAGATAGAGCTTTATGGAAGCTGGCTTTTGATTCCCTGTCCTCATTTCCCCTTGTTTCCTTGCCCAGGACTATTGTGACTGACTGAGGTTCAATGGAATGTCAGAAGCAGTTAGTGCATGGCTCGAATATGAAGATAATGTATGTGCCTAAGAATGTCCTTATGTAAAGCTACTGAAAAAATTCACCTCCTTCACTGGAATTGTAAGCTATGAATCAACTTTACCTTCTCTCTTTGAGAGTGCCTAACTGGATAGCTCTTCTATATGTCTACAATGAAGGTTGCTGCACTGTTGAGATGCCCTGAGGTAAACTGGCTTTAATGAGTTAGCCTGGGTACCAGACACAGTCTGCAAACCTCGTCACAAGCTAAATTATCCAGCCTTATTCAATTGTTTAGATTCTTGCACCTTGCCATTAAAAAGCATCTTGACTCCCATCTTTCTGGAGTCATCTGGTCCCAGCAGTCTTTCCTGCCCAGGTATGGTGGGGCTGGACTGGGTTATCTGTAAGGTCCCTTTCAGCCCCTAACAACTATGAAAAGGCAGCACATATTCTTTGCTCTATGAGTTACTTGCTGTTCTTAAGTACACAACTATAAAAGTTCACTGCTGTATCCCTTCAAAAAAAGCATATCCATAACAACCAGTATTATCCCACTGCTAACAAAAAGTCCTTTAAGATGATTAAATTCAGTCATTTAATTCCTTCGAAGTGGGAAATATGGAGCAGGGACCAGAACCAGGTCACTGTCTCTGTCTCTCACCCAATGAATATTTACCTATTTCATACAAAGTAAATCAGCTTCAACAGGAGAGTCTCATCTCAGAATAGACCAAAGACCACTCAGCTGATCTGAGGAATGAGAGAAATGGCTTTAAATCTCTCATCCATTGGGGAGACTAATTTGTATTTCCCATATTGCACGTAAGTGAGTTAGGGAGTGCTAGATCCCTGTATGTTGTGAGGCCATATCCTGTAATGTAGGCTATCTTCCAGATCAGGTTCAGCAGGCAGAACCTATGTGCTCAGCTGTGAGTTAGGGCATGTCTACGCTTCTCCAGAGTGCTCTACAGAGCACTGCCAGGAAAACCCATCTCATCCACTCACCCTTGCTACATATGTCCTAGTACTGATAATACTGTTGCTAGGTATGCTCTGGGAACCTATCAGATAGCAGCTATATTACAGTTATTCGGCCAGAGTGAGTGGGTGGTGTGTCTTCGTGGTGGCACTCCCTAGCTCACTTGGGATGTGGTGTAGACATGCCTTTAGTTGCTGAGTTACTTGCTTCTGATAGAAATTGGTTGGTTGTTTATGTGCCCAGTGTCAGAAATTTAGCCATCGTGGGAACTTCTCTAGTGGTAATCTAGGTGCCTCCAGGGTAAAGTGGCAGTCATACAGGGGGGATAGATAATCTAAAATTTGGAAATATGGTGCCCAAGTCCTTTGTGAATCTATCTCATTGTGCTCCACTGATCTTAAAATGAAATTTTTGTCATAGGTGATAATTGTGAACTTAGCATTATGAAACACTATTCCAGACAATGCAAAGCTAACTTGGGTTATAACTAAAATATTGCCTTTAGCTCAATTTGTCATCTGCCAACATGACGACTCTTGTAGGGTGGATGTGAGGTAGTGCCACATCAGTGCCTCTAGCCCTTCAATGCCTTCCCACAATTCTCACCATATGCCTAATAAGAAAAGACAGCTTCTGCAACAGTTCTCTGGGAAAGAATTCATAGAGTGACTCAGTTTAATGAAGAACAAAGGGCTGCAGTATATATTCCCGAAAGTCTAATGCCATGCAGTGACCACAGTGCCCTAGTGGCCATAGCAACTCAAATGTTACGTTGCAGTGTGGCCACCCTCAGGCAGGCTAGGTAAATTCAATTGAAGTGACTAGAGTGTAGATAAAATAATTCTGAAGTAAAGATACTCCCTGAGTTAAGACTGGTGTAAACTCCTGTGCGGCTTGAGTGTGACTCGTAACAAGTTTGGTTAAACCAATTCCAAATAAACTGGGCTGATCTAAAATAAGCCACTTATGGAAATCAAATCAGAGTGGGCATAAAAAGGTGTTGCTGCTAACTAAATAACTAGCATAGTTTAAAATCATGTTATTTAAATTGGTGCAATTTCTCACCCACATAAAGGTCTAATGTAGCTTGGATCACCTTACCTAGTATTGGAGGATGGAGAGGAGAAACTACAGTGATTGATCCTCAGCCTCTAGTCCTTAGTCTCACTCTCCCCTGCCCACCTGTGTTCTACCTTGTAAAAGAGAGTTGGAGGCTCCTGTTATTTTAAGGGGATGCTGCAACAGGCGAAACTTTTGTGTGGGGGAACTAGCAGCTGAGCAAGGGATAGCTTCTGGGGAGCCAGCAGCCCAGTAGAAACCAAGATAGGAGCTACTTGTCCTAGTTCCAGCCTGCAAGGGGCTGGGAGGGAGCAGGAGGCACCATGTACATGTATATACACATGGCCACCAGGCAGCATGGGCTAGAGACAGACATTACACACAAACCGTTTTAAGTGATCAGAAACTGGTTTAAATCTGTAACAGAACAGATGTTCAGCACACGTAAACCGGTTTGAAAATGGCTGAAACTGGTCTGAGATAAACCTGGTTGAATGTAGTATCAGACTTAACTAGTTTGGGTCAAACTAGTTTATGCAATGTCTGTCCCAGACCTCTTGCTGGTTTAAGATAAATCAGACACCTCCAGCATCCCGGCATGTTCTCTGGAATGGGTGGGGCTCTCTGCTCCACAGCAGGGCTGGCCCCTCCTCTCTGCTCCCTGGCTGCAGCTCCAGCAAGATTGCAGGCTCCTCCCCATCGCCATTTCCTGCTAAGCAGGAATTCCCTCCTCCCCTCTGCCTTGCAGAGGTGTCTGTGTATTAGCTAGAAGACCACATGTTGACTACAGTCTGTGCTGAATCAACAGGCAGAATCAAAAGGAAGCTGGTAATGTCCCTGTTTTGTTAGTGGGGTAATAAACACTGTTAGTAATTCCCTGCTGGGCTACTCAGAGCATACTACTGGGGCCTGACCATGCCCCCCACCTCAGATGCTTTTCAAGGGAGGGGAGGGATGCTCTAGTGCCCCTCAGCTTCTAGGCTGAACCACTGCAGGCATGCACCTGCATTTCTCTGATGTCTGGTTACAAAACTGATTTAGCCTAGCCAGGTAAGACTAACCTGCAAGGATTGAATTGGTTTAGGCTCAGGCTTCTTGAATGTCTGTCCCTAGCCCTGTAGTGCAGCTCCTACAGGTAAGTGCAGGTGGGGGGGATTGAGGCCCCCATAAGGAGGGAAGGAGTTAGGCAGGGCAGTGGCTGGGAATGCTGCCCAGCTGGGCAGTGCCTGGGACTTGGGGCCTGGGGCCACTGTGCATGGCCACAGGGCCCTGGTGGGGAGTGGGATGGAGCCATGGGTGGCTCCTCTGAAGGGTGGGAGGATCAGCTGGCTCCCCAGTGCTATGTCTACTCTTGGAGGCAGAGGGGACCCATGCCCCCCAGATCTGTGCATGGGGTGGGGCAGGATGCTTACTGTGAGTTCAGGTGGGGGGACTGATCCCCACTGCAGCACGCACTCCCAGGGGGCAGGGGGACCCATGTCTCCCAGATCTGTGCATGGGGTGCGGGCACGGGCTGCCCACTTCAGCCTTGGGCTCCCACCCTGGTGCCCTCCCCCAGGGTCCCCACAGCCCAGCATGTGTGACCTGGTGCTGCAAAGAACAGCAGGGCCATGCAGTAAAGCTGCTGGCCACTGCAATCTCTGCACTGCCCTGGTGACACACCCCTGCACACAACTGTGCACCACTGTCCCCACTGCAGCTGCATATGCAGGAGATGTGTCAACAGGGAAGTGCAGAGCTCGCAGTGGCGAGCAGCTTTCCTGCATGGCCCCACTGCTCTTTGCAGTGCTGGGTCACACACATTGGGCTGCAAAGGCCCCAGGGGAGGGCAGCAGAGTGGGATCCTGCAGCATAGTGTGCAGCCCCCTGCCCCATGCACAGACCTAAGGGGAATGGGTCCCCTTGCCCCCCTGGGAATGTGCACTGTGGTGTGGATCTGCCCCACCCCCAGCCCGCAGCAAACAGGCAGCAGTGGGGTGAACCAGGCTCTGCTCCACTGTGGCAGCTGCCACCTCCTGTCAGGAACAGGGGGCTGCAGTTCTATAGCCCTGGCAGCTGGGGGCCCACTCTGGCAGGGCTGAGGGAGCAGGAGTTGTGGGTGGGGGGTGAGGGGCATCAGCAGGGCTGGAGGGGTTCTGGGGGGGAATGAAGGGTAGGAGCAGGACTGGGGAGGGGGGGGGTTTGGAGAGAGTGAGGAGTACCAACAGGGCCAAGGGGCTGTGGGGGGGAGTGAGAGACACCAGGAGGGCCAGTGGGGATGTAGGGGGACTTTCATTTTAACCACAGATTTGGGGGGTTTTGTCAGAGAAGTTGCAATTTTTTTTTTCGGGGAAAACCACAATCCCTGGACATAAGGGTCTCCCAGCCCAAGCCCCGTGACCACGGAGCTCAGGCTGGGAGATAAGGATCTCCCAGCTCCAGCCCTATGGTCATGGAACTGGCAATGGGAACTTCCTGCTGGTGGGGGTTGGGGATCCTGTTCCTCACCCAGGTTTGTCATCACAAAGCTGGGTGGGGAACAGGCTGGGGAGCCTGTTCCCTACCCAGCTCTGCATTCACTGAGCTGAGTATGGAACAAGCTCCCCAGCCTCTGCCCCACAATCATGGAGTGAGGGCTGGGAACTGTCTTGGTCAGGGGAAGGTCCCAGCCCCGTGCCCTGATTGGGTGATCAGAGGCATGGGGCTTGGAAACACCTGCAGAGGTGGGGTTGGTCCCAGCCCCTTGCCCCAATCTGCCAGTGGGGCAGCTAGCAATGAGCTAGCTACTAGCTGTACCACGGATGGAGCAGGGCAGGGGGCAGGGGCCTGGGACCTGCCCCTCCCCTGCAGCTCTTTCCAAGTCTCCAGCCCCTGAATGGGGAGCTGGGGCCAGGATCTCCCTGCTGCTGGGGCAGGGGGATGTTATTTCTGCCCCAGCAGCTGGCAGCTCCTGGGGACAGGTGCAATGTCCCAGCCCCAGCAAGGAGACAGCATCCTGCCAGCCCGTGGGCTCGCACCCAGGGGACCCTAGAGCTTCCCCTGGTGGTGGCAGGGGCACATTGCAGGGCCTCAGGAAGTGGGAGCAGTTTGTTGCCATTAGCAGCAAATCTGCTTCTGCTTCCCAGCATGTGTAGATGGCTACCTAGGAGCATTTACTTGCAAGTAGTTTACTCAAAAGTAAACTGGTCCCAGATCAAATGCACATGTAGATGTCTCTGAGCTGGCCTCTGAGCTGGCCAAAGCCTAGGAAAGGACTAGAGCTAGGGTCCCAGGGAAAAGTGAGCTTTGATAGGGCCCAGGGCCTGGAAGTCTGATGGGAGTGTTTGATGGATGGGCCAGAGGACCCAGTGGAAAACTTAAGGTAACATCTGTGAGGCATAGGCATGGCTACAGCAGAGGAAGAAGGCCATGAGTAGTCCATAAGGCAAATGGTGCCCTGAGGCACTAATGGGGCCAGGAGGGCTGTAGCATAATCTCCCAGGTGCAAGGTGGCGCTAGACTGGGTTCACTCAGGCCCTGGGGGCAGCCTCCCAAATCCTTATAAATAACAGCAAAATGTGGCATGTGAGGTAGAAAGAGATGGTACCATCAGGGAACAGAAGTGAGGCAGGGGTAAGGTGGCTACCAGGAGGCATCATGGCCACCCCTGGGCCCTGATCTGGTCACATGCCTCTTAATGCTCTTTTGCATGGTGTCTGTAAACTCTGTCTCTACTCTGCTCTAAGCCAATGTAGCTGAATGGCATCACTTTGGCTCCAAGATAGTCTTTTGAACCCATAAGGGTTTGTTGCCAGATCAAGACATTTCAAGTGGGTCAATATTGCTTGGGGATGCAGTTTAGTAGGTTCCTCCTGAAAAAAACTATGCACTTAGATGGACACTGCCCTCCAGAACTTTGTTGTTTAGTGTAATTAAAGGAAAGCACAGCTGTTCTGAATTTGACTAAAAACTTTTTCCATCAAGTCACAAAAACTTTTGCAAAGAACTGGATTCCTCTCTTAATAAACAAGTTAAACAAAACCTTCCTAGAAACCCCACTCTGTCTTTATTCACAACCTCACTTGTCTCCAGATCTTCTTCCAAGTCACTCTCTGCCCTTTTAAAAAAAACACTAACAAAGCTATATTCTTGTTTATTGAGATCTGTCCATGAAGAGCTTGGAATTGAGTCTCTGCAAGCATATGTGATATCATTTTAAAGTTTGACATCTGAATAAACAAAGCTATTTATGTACCTATTTTTATTGAGATATGAAGTCTATCACAATCCCTGCTATGGTAACAAGCCATTTCTTTTTTGACCAGTATAAAATAATATTTGCACAACACAGTGTCTAGCATTAGGATTCCCTTTATTTAAGGACAGTCAAGGCAACCTGCATTGCCCTATGGTTGAAAACTGTCTTGTGGAAGTTGTAGTGTGGTTGCCTGTGCCTCCACTCTTCCTTCTGCAATGTGTTCTCTGCCTGGCTTACATCTCCCATGATGCATTTTTCACAGGGAGACTTCCATAATGCTGTGTGTCATCAGTTCAACATCATAGCCCAGTCAAGGAGCCTGGCCAACAAAGGAAAAAACAGTGAGATTAGGCATCTGAACTATGAAGCAATATGCCACCAATTAATAATAGCAGTATTGTTGAATTCAGGGAGATCAGGATCTGTTAACTGACCTTTCATTTTGATTATTGTTAGTTCCTTCTTGTCAGTAAAATTAAAAGTATTGCCAGAGTGGTTTCTTTCCTTCTCTCTTTCTGTTTTTTTACAGTCTATACAATTTTCTGTTAATATCTTACACACATTTATTGGAAATTAATTCTTGAATGCATTTGTTAGCCAGCAATCCTTGGGTCTGACATCCTGCAATAATATTTTGTGACAATTTTTTCTTTCAGTGTAGGGAAGGTCGCAAACAATACATCTGGGAAATCTTATTTCTTCAATTTCAAAATGTCCATAAGCCTCTCAATTCACTTTAATATGCAAGTATAACACCTTCCTGTAGTCATGGCAGTTGCATATTATGTGGCACTTGAAGTTAATAAAGTAATGTACATTTCCAAGAGTTATAGTCAAAGCATTAATTTGTAACACTGCAGTTACCATTAGATTTATGAGATTTTGCCATGCACATTTGTAATATGCTAACACACACAAACGTATTAGAGATTTAGAAACCACACAGATGCAGAGCACTTTACAACATGGGCATTTGAAGTAGTCTAGAATTATTACTAAAATGTTCCAGCGTAGGGGAAAAAGACAAATTGTCCAATCTTAAACAACACTTATGAATAAAGTCATACAAAACTTAGTTATATGGGCAAGTGAGACTGAAGAAAATGTAAGCAACGTTTCCTAGTGGGGCAGTCAGAATAAAAATATTGTTCATTCTGACCAGCAGGGGCTTCTCAGTGATAGAATATTTAAGAATTAGACCATTAGGATCCCTCATACGGAAGATCTGAACTTTCTAAAAACAATTTCAAAATGCAGCTCCCCACTTTTTAAAAGATTGCCCTACACCTGACTTCTGCTGACTTTTTTTGAAATATGTAGGCTATGCTTCTCTGAGTCTTGGTCCCCAATCATCTGACAGAGTTGAGCTTCTTTAAAATGAATAAATCCTGGACTTGGCAAGTTAGTAGAGCCCCTTACATTACCTGTCCTGTGGCACACTCACAGTAACTCCTAAGTCTGGAAGATATACTAATGTATGGACCCTGCAAGATGATCCCAACCCTGTTACTTTTTTTCTCATTTGAATTGTTGCTGAGACTTTGACCACTTAAATGTCTAGATTTTTTTCCTCCCATTTCAAACCTTTACCGTTACAGGAATATTTTTGTTCTGAGATCAGAGTTTTCTCATCCATAAATACAGTGGGCTTGTTTTTGTTTTTTCCGGCATAGCTGGAATTATTTCATTTTCCTTATTTGAAATTCTCCATAATGATCATAAATAATAACACTAGGGACCTTCACAATTAATAGCTTCTGTTGGCCAAGCTTACTGCAAGCCCATGGGGCTCCTGGCATTCTTCCCACAAACTCACATGTGTGCATCTACATGTGCCCCTATGGCACCGTTGTTAATGTGCCTTCATTTAGTACTTTCATTTGGAAGTACTAAATGATGGTGCAGTAACAGCCTATACTGCATCGTGCCAGCTATAGCAAGAGAGTGCATTGCTACAGTGACGTAGCTTCAGCATCACAGTTTGTGCCCACCCCCCTGATGCTACGTGCTCTCTGTGTACCGCTTTCCTCATCTTGTTCTGTCTCGGGAACTTCCTGAAACTGCCCCTGTCTCTACCCTCTGGGATTTCTTTGGTTGTTTTTTTCTCCTCCCCTTTTCCAAGGCCCTATTGCCTTTACTAGGGCTGGAGCTCTGTGTGCACTGGTCCTTTTTTCACATGACTATTATTCTTCCTCTGCTATTATTCTTTTTGTCCAGGAGATAATGCATTCAGGGTGTCAGGGTGCCTTTTTGGGTAGAGCTCAGACCTGGGTATTGTTATGCTGGGAGACGCACATGGGAGCTATCAACTGGTTCTTTGTTGTACAGACAATTGAAGCTGTGGCTCTAATAAGCAGATGGTATAGGCTCAACATGTCTCCTGCTCCATCGCGTTTTTTGGTATTTGAATTTCCCCCCAAATCAGCAGGGCCCTGCCCTTTGATGCCTGGATGATTCCCTGAAACTTTGGAATTGAGCTGATGTGGTTCTTGAAAGTCATTGTGTTACAGAGAATGATACTGAGAGTGGCACTGGTACTGAACCAATTAAATCATTAGTTTGTATACAGACCTTGCAAGATCAGACAAAATATTCAGGCTTCTTGATATTAAAACAAAAAAAATCAGGCACTTGAAAAAGGCCACCTATTCTATGTCACTCTTCAAGGAAAATGAAAATAACTTCTTCCTCTTTTTTTTGCAGAAGCAAAATATATGGTCTGCACCAATCTCTCCTGATATGTCCAGGATACAATAATTGCCACATTTTGTAGGTGAGCTGGTACACAGGCTATTGGAAATGTGTTAAAATATATATGTTCTCCTTTAGACTAATGTTAATATAACTACCCCAATTCTGCAAAGGATTAACTAGAGGGCATCTGGTTGCAAAAGCCCCCAAAGAATTGTATACTAGCCAGGCTATTTTAAGCAACACTTGACCTCTGTCCTCTAGTTCTATTCAAACCTTTGTTTTAAAAAGAAATGTATAATCAAGTCCCAAAAGTATAGTTCTTACTTGCTGGTGAATGCTATTAATGAGACAGCATTAGCTTCCTGATGGTCTTTATGATTACAAATTTTTAAAAGTTGATTAGCAAATCTCTCTTTAAAATGAAAACCCTCCATCAGCTATGAAGTGGAATTAAAAAAAATATTATTACTAGCGTAAAAAAAGCCAGAGTGATGACTTTTATATGGGCGCATACAGTAAGTCTGTTGTCACTTACTGGCTAAGCCTTTTCTTAGCATTGCCACCTTTGGGACTAACATTGTTAGGTTATATACTTATGCTTCTTTCATTGCACAAAAAGGCCTATTGAGCATTTTTAGTGCCAATGTTAAATATTCTGATTATTTGATAAATCTGACATTATTCTTCATGATAAAGGACTGTAGGTTATATTGCCACATAAAAAAATAAAATATTGATGAACATCTGGAAAAATTGTATGGTAAGCAAGCTGTAAAAACTAAACAAAACATTATCCAAGTGCTGAAATCTAAAGAGAAATTAAAAGACAAAGCTCAATTCAGCTGGTCAGCAGAGGAGGAAATGTTCATTCCTTTTGCTGGTTTAACAATCAACTGGAGTCTTTTACTTCATTTCTTTTTCTAATTTCTAAACCAGGATGTTAAAAATATCTACCATGCCACTGTCACAAATAGAAGTGGGTGGACTACTTGTAATGAACAATTTATTTAACAAATGGAAACCTTTCAAAGACTGTCTGGCTTCTTTATTAGGAAACCAGTCCTGTCATATTTTAGTTCCCTTTGGCTGAGACCCAAGACAAGGCACTTGGTATCTGTAAAGCTTCAGAACAAGGTCCAAAAAGAGACTTAAGGTACCTAAGCTCTCGTCTGCACTACAAAGTTTTACCCACCAAGCATCAACCTGGAGGGATGTGAAAAATCAAATCTTCAAGCTAACATACATAGTCTGGCAAAATCACCAGTATGGCTTCGGCTATGCCAACAGTATCTTCCAGTTTTACTAAACTCAAGGGCATGGTAAGGTATCTAGGCTGGCAGGAAAACAAACAAACAAACAACACCCCTTTCCCCTGTTGGCATATACTACCTCTTTGCTAGGGGCCTCTATGGACTTAAATATGCCAGCATACCTATGAGGACATCAGTTTCATAATTTAGACAAGGTCAAAATCCAGAATGGCAAGCCAAAAACAGCTCCAAAAAAATTGGTGGTCTCTTAACCCTGAAGTTGCCCCACATTTACTAAGTGCCTTCTTACTGACCTGATGGTTCCCTTTTCCTGTAGTTCTGCTTCTGTGCCTGACCAGACTGAACTCCCACCTAAGTCTCATTTGTACCCAGAAACTGTAGAGCAGAGGCCAAAGTCTCTCGAGGGGATCACTTTATTAGTTGTACTCAGAGTACTGTGAATATGTACAAAGAGCATGGACTTCAGGACAAAACACAGCAGGCGCAGCCACTTACATTAAGAAAACATAGCTGGACGTAGGGTAGAGCCTGCTTCTTATATAATAGCGTGAAAGTTAAGGGAGACCTAGGTGCTAAGACTTTCTCTGAATGAAGGTATTCAGACCCATATTGTCCATCTCTCAACCTATAAGCATGATTAAGAAGGGACATTCTCTTCCTTGTCCTCAGGAATCTGTGTGCTACCTGTGTAGCAAAGAAGGCAAGATGTATGGGGCCAGAAGACTAGACTAAACCCTGACTGTAAGCTGGCTTGAAGTTCAGGAGCATTTTCAATCCCTTCTGTTGAAGCTATACTCCTGGGCAAAAAATAATAGTTTAGTTGCCATATGTTCAGAGGGAGCACAAAAGTGAATATGATGTGAAACCTGACAAGCAGGGCACTCAGCCAGGAGGGACTTAGCTTAACTGTGCAGTTACAGCATAGTATAAATATACCACTATATATGGCAATACATAGATGACATGAAATTACATAATTCACTAAATGTTTCTTACTTAATTTACCACTAAAAATACAGCATACATATAATTTTGTCTATAATTTGTGTCAACAATCTCTCAATACTGGGGTCTGGTCCCTGTTGCCTGGGGTGTTTTTGCATTTTATCCAATGGCTGTTTAGTGTAAAGTACAGAAATATTCCTGGCAACAAAAAGCAGAACCAAATATTTTTTCTTCCCAGATGAATACCCTAGGAAGCATGTGTATGATCCTTCACGTGCTCCCTCTAAAATTTTACTGGCTGTATGAATTCTTTTCTGTACTGGGGCTCAACTTCTACAGGACAAGTGGAGATGGCACTACCCTCACCCCTCTAAAGTCTTCCCTCTAGCCTGGATAATATATTTTTGAACCCTCTCAAGCTGAGGATGGCATTGAACCTCAGCACATACAAGGAAGATAGCTGATAAGTCAATGTTTCATAGATTTTATAGACATTAAGCCTGGAAGGGACCTCAGGAGATCATCGAGTCCAGCTCTCTGCCCCAAGGGCAGGAAGTCAGCTAGGGTCAAAGGATCCCAGCAAGTTAAGCATCCAAATGCTTCTTAAAGGAGTCCAGAGTAGGTGCTTGCACCACCTCTGGAGGGAGCCTATTCCAGGCCTTGGGGGCTCGGACAGTAATGAAGTTTTTCCTTATGTCCAGCCTAAAACAGTCGTGGAGGAGTTTGTGACTATTGGTCCTTGTCATCCCTTGGGGTGCTCTGGTGAATAGACGTTTCCCCCAGATCCTGATGCACACTCCTTATGTACTTATACTTGTATGTATTTACTAATTTATTTCATTGTAATATCACAAAAATGCTGTATTAGTAACACTCATCCGAACAACTTAGGGCATAGGGCCTGACTTATTTGCATGAAGAATATATTGACAATTTCTATTAAACAATAAGACCTTAAGAGCTAAAAGTTGAATGAGGATAAAAGAAGAAGTCCATTTTCAGGGATTTGGGGAATGATCAATGAGCTATTCAGTTATTATGTAAATCACATTAAAATACAAAAATAATGTAGGAGGAAACTTCAGTGGAAAAATATGTGTATATAATATCAATAAATATGTGTTTGCATGCCCAAGGAAAGCTACACTTTCTATGAGCTGGACCTTCCTTCCTGGAGCAGGGGGAGTAGGTCCCCTAAGAGCACCTTCCCTCACCACTACTAGACACCCTGGGAAATGCAACTGATACGCCTCATACCCCAATTCCAGATCTCAATTCCCAACTTATTAAAACATGAGACCTTCTTTAATTTGCTTCCTTTTTATTTCTTTATTAATTCTTTTTTTTTTTACTTCTTTTTATTTGATCCTTCAGTGGCTGACTTTGTTCATTTCCCTCACTCCCATTTCCTTTCCACCCCCGATTTCATTACCCACCCCATCTCATTGACTCTCCACTGCTCAGCTTCATGTGTCCGTCTCCCTGCAACCCTCTTTCATACACCCCCATCAAGAGCATGGATAGAAGCCTGATCTGGCTCACCAGCCCTGTAGTGGCATCTCACAGCTGTAGTTCCTAGTCAGGCCCCTGCTCTAGTGACAAGTCACAGCTGTGCTGGTGGGGGACAGAGAAGGTTTTTAGCCTTAAGGTGTGACTTCTGCAAACTTGAGCTAGCACTAACACCAAACAACATTTGAGTAGCTCAAAGAGCAATGTGTAACAAGGTGCTAAAATAGTTTAGATAGGGAACATCCTGCCTTGAGCAGGGTGTTAGACTAGATGACCTATCCCAGCCCTACTTTTCTATGATTCTGCAATTTACTCTGTGACCACAATGCACATCACATGTGAAACCTCCTACTAGTTCACTGCCTCTCCTCCTTGAGTCAAACCTGTTTGTCATCTCAGCTCTTGCTTCATAGTTCCATGCTTGTGATAGCCTTTTTGCAGCATTTCTGCTTTCCCTAAGATCCTATAATCTTGGAAGTGATGTGGTCCTGGGAATTCTTGTGCTTGTGTCTTTTATCCTGTCATCCAAAATCCTTACATTTCTTTAGATAGGAAAGGCATTTTCTAGGCCATGATACCTCAGAACCTTTTGGTCATGGGCCTCCTTACAATGTAAATGCAAGACATAGTGAACATGTATTTTCTGTGTAAGAACACTAATTCAGATGAATAACTGGCAGAGAAAGCATTTCTGAGTTGGAAAAAACAGACTTTTGCATGCTGCCAAAAACGCTGAATCCCTTTTGAGGGCAGACATTCTGGATGCTGCAGCTGGCAAAAATCATTGAAGGATATTTTCAAAAATAAAATATTGTTCCTTTGAAACAGATGAGTTTTTTAAAAGAATTCAGAGAGTGTTCATGGAAGACTGAATCCTAGCCATGTGACAGCACACAAAAGTGGAAACAGTACTTTCAGATCAAAATTGGGGTTTTGTTTTTTAATACTAATAAAACATACCAAAGGAAACATTTACAGAATAGAAGCCTATTTTTAGATAACTCAGGAGCCAAAAATAGAATTTCCTATATATAGTTACCACATTTTACCTCTGTTGTGGGTGTGGA
Source organism: Alligator mississippiensis (assembly GCF_030867095.1). Lineage (NCBI taxonomy): Eukaryota > Metazoa > Chordata > Crocodylia > Alligatoridae > Alligator > Alligator mississippiensis. The sequence continues at coordinate 243,020,955 of NC_081825.1, read as the reverse complement.
TGTGTGTGTCTGTGTCTGTGTTTTCATTTTCATGCATGCTTGGATCAAAATACCACTGGCAGCTCCATTATCATTCTGTGCTGGTGGTAGCCATGTGTGTATCCTTTTTCAGTTAAATGAAGAACTATTGGAATGCTCACCTCAGAGGCTGTTGGAAGCTCAGAGAAAATGAACTTCTATCTATCTTAAGGCCATTAGTCTCCTAGATATTTGCTGAATTGCATTTGAAATATATTAGCCTTTACTAGCTGTTACATTTGCTATTTTTTTTCTGAAATGCTGGTGAACTATCTGTATGAGGGTTAAGAATTTACTGCCTTTGCTTGTAGTTTTACTTCTTCATTATAGGTGTCTGGTGTGAATGGCCTAGGAGAAATTTACTATTACATAGGTGGCCCAGATTATGCCCAGATGATGTCCAGGCCTGGGAATGAAAGAGAGCACCTTCTTTTGCAATGCCAAAATCATAGAATCCAAAAAGGAGGTTAGGGAATGAAATGCTATTACATTATGGGCGCATCCACACATGCCTGTTCTGGCTGGTTGCTGCAAGCTTGGTCTCAGGAGCTTCTGGGGAGAAGATGGCTAGGCCCTTTCCTGCCTCTGGCTGCTATTGGCTGCTGGCTTGGTCTCAGAGCTTATGGAGTAAGTTGATGCCTTGGGGGGCTGCTCCCCCCCGGGGGGTCCTTTGCTGCATGCTGGTACCCCCCTCAGGGGGGGGCCCACTGCACCCCACCACTGCATCCCAGCTTCTACACCCCCATTTCCAGTCTGCTGCCAAGCTGCAGTCCGGGGACAGCCTGGAGAGGGAGCCTGCGCTGCCTGTGGGGCCCCTCCCTCATCACTGCCAGAGCCTAAAGGAACCTTGCCTGCCCCAGCTGCCTTGGCAGGCCATCCCCACCTTCACCTCCACTTTCACCAGAAGCACACCCTGAGTGGCTGAACTGGATGGCTTCTACCATTGTTTCTGCTGCTGCCACCTCTCAGGAGAGAGGGAGATTCCCTGCTGCACCACCTGACACCACACCTGCACTGGATCACTTTCTAATTGACTGACTACTCCTACCCTCCCCCACAGCTACCTCACTGCATCTGATCCTGATTTGTCTTCCTGCCAACTGCTCTGATGCTGAGTGACTGTCTGGAGGCCTGAGGGGCTTCTGGAAAGATCTTCCACAAACAAATCCCCTCCACTACTCCAGCCATCTTTTATACCTACCTCAACAGCCTTCCCTGTGTGTTTGGGGGTTTTTTTGTCCTTGTGTGGTAAGTCCTATGGTTCACTTCCCCTGACCTGTTGTTTGTTGTGTGGCTGAGTAAGCCGGCTTGAGTTTCTCCAGCCCTTGTGTGTGTTTCCCCGTCTGTGACATCGGTGGGCCTCACATCCGGTAACACCCTTCATCTGATAGCCCCTTCCCCTTGTCCCGCCTGCCACGACTTGGATGTTATAAGTGATTCGAAGGAGGGGTTCAGTGGAGATCTTCTGCCAGAGGGGCTTGCCTGACGTGGGGGGAGTACTCACGGTTGGGTCCTCAGATGTTCCACAGGGCTCCGCCACCCCTACACCCCGTCCACTTGCCAACTGGTCACCTGTCGATGGGATGGTCGTCCGCCGCTACTTGCAGCCCTTCTTACTGACAGGCCTTCCCGAGACCAACGGTCGTCTTCAGGCAGCCTGGCTTAGCCTCCGCCTGACCCAGCCGCTAGCTCAGGTCATTTCTTTTCTTCTCTCCCCTGTTGTCAGAAATAATACTCCTCGGGAATGGGGGGACTTCCCGAGTCACTGCTCTGGTCCCGGCAACCCCTGGGGATCACTCCTCCTGCCCCCACCAGGGTTTCCGGCTCTTGCCTCAGCTGCTGGGCTGATGCCCAGTTGCCTGCCTGAGGCTTTGGCTCTGGGGAAGCTGCAGCGGCAGCGACGTGCTGCACGCCTCCTCTCTCCTCCTCTGGCTTCCCGCTTCCCGCGGGGTTTGCTAGGGTTCTTAAACTCCCTGCGACAGCCGCTGCGGCTGCCGTGATTGGCTCAGCTCTTCCCCTTATCGGGAACAGCTGTTTAAACAGCTGGCGTAGCGCCGGCTCGCGCAGCTGTAATGGCGGCTGCGGCTGCGGCTCCTGCCGCGATCCCGGCTGCGCCGCCGCCGCCGCTCAAGAAGGTAAGTATCTCAGCCCTGGATTTTCTTGAAGGGGTGTTGCTGCCCCCCAATCCTGTCTGTCCTCTGCCTGTGTCCTTGACGGCGATGGGCTGCCGTCGCACCCTCCCACCCACATTCTCAAAGCATAAGCCTCCCGGTTCTTTTTTTCCTGTGGGGCTGTGGCTCGGTGAGCTTAATCCTTCTTCCTCCCTTCTTCTCTATCCCCTTTCTGCCCCACAACCCCATCCTGCCCCTACTAGATTCATCAGCCCCTTGAGATATTTTGTTGTTCTTTATTGTCTTCCCTGCCCTCATGTGAAACAATGGCAGGGCAGGAACCTTCTGCGGGGGCAGATGCCCCAACAGAGTTTCCTGCAGCCCCCACTATGGGGGTGGATTCCAGCCAAGCCCCAAAGGCGATGCATGCCCCTGCAGCCTCCACCCCAGAGGCAAAGTCCAACCAACCTCCTCCAGGGGTGGAGAAGCCTGCAACCTCTGCTGCAGGGGCAGGTGGGACTCTGGTAGGGAGCCAACAGGGCCAGGGGGTCACCTCTGGCCAGGCCTCCCCGGAGGACTTCCCAAGCCCCCTCTCCCATCATTGGGGATCAAGGGCAAGGGCAGTGGGAAGGGCTTCTCTTCAGCCTTCTCCACAGCTGGGGGTGGGAAGGGCAGGGGCCCTGCCCTGAAGCCTAGACCACCAGTGCCTGAGGGGACCAGGTGCACTATACCAGCCAGCACACCTACTCATCCTGTCCCTGGCCCTAGCTCAGGCCCCACCAACATGGCCCCACCAACATGGCCCCTGGGGTGGGGGGTAACCTCAGCTATGCACAGGCAGCTGTGGGGAGATCCAAAGCTGGGGGGCCTAGACCCTCCACTGCTGGCCCTTCCAGCTTGGGCAGTGGGGTCCCCTTTCCGGCACTCACCCACAGGCATGGGGTGAAATGCCAACTGTGGAAGTGGGAGAACCTGCATTTTGACACCTGGATGCAGGCCCTGGCTTGGGTAGTGAGGGCCCACAAGATCATGGTGGCCTCCCATTTTCATGGCAAGGGGGGTCTTTTTCCTTACCTTGGAGGCCACTGCACAAATGGCTGTGGAGGGGGGGGCTCATGGTGGAGGGTGAGTACATTTCCCCCTCGAGCCTCTAGAAGAGCTGGGGACCAGGGTGGTCCTCAGCTCCATCCCTCTCTATATCCCCAATTGGGCCCTGTTTTCCCCAGCTCCAAACCCTGGGGAGAGTTATTTCCCTGATGGTGGCCCTCTCACTGGGGTGCCGAGATCTTGGCCTCTGCCACGTGCGCTCTTTCTGTCGCCAGGTCGTAATCCAGCTGGTAGTGGGAGCATGACTGGAGGCTGAGGAGTGCCTGGTAATTCTTTCTCAGGAGGCCCTGGTGAAGATTTTCTTACACTGGGGAACCTGCGGTGCTTCTGGTGCTGTGCCCTGGGGCACTCGCATCATGAGTGCCCCATGGGCTAGGTGGGAAGGGCATCTGTGGGTCCCACTGGAAAACAGGATGCCCCTACTACCAGTACCCCACCCCTCTCAAGCCCCCCTGGCACCCCAGGCACAACTATGAGCCCACCCATGAGCTCAAGGGACCCCACCCCCAACCAAGTCTAGTGGAGTCCCAGGGAGGGCACCAGCAATTGGGGAGGAGAGGAAGGAGGGCTTCCCTTGCCTTCTCTTGCTGGAGCCTGTCCACCTATGGATCACCCAATGGCTGAGTGGGTGCAGGTCCCCTCAGGGTGTAAAGGCAAGAGGAAGGCCTGGACACATCTGGAGCCCTCTGACATGGAGGACTCCTCTCCCCCTCCCAAGATCACCACATAGGGGGAAGAAGTGGCCCAGCCTCCAGGGGCCTCCCCAGCTGTGCCTGACACCCCACCCCCAGGAAAGATCAAACAGGTAATCCCACGGAGGTTTCAGGGCTGCTAGATAGTCCTGAACAGGAGCCCATGGGGGAAGCCCTTCATTCTGCTGACCAAGGCCTAGCCCCTGAAACCACAGGTGCTGAGGATGAGGCCTGCCCAAAGGAAGGCCTGGTGGCAGAGCCTCCTCCCTCTGATCTAGGGGATACAGAGGCTCTGGGGCTCACCCTGGCGAGTTCTGAGGGAGGAGGTCCCGTTTCCCAGGACCCCAAGGCAGATGTCAAAGCCACCTGGTGCCTGGTGGGTCTCTTCCCTCCCCCTCCTAGGAAAACCTCACCTGCAGCCTGCCCCATAGTCCCGCACCAGAGGGGGTCACAGTAGGGTCCCCTAATCAATGGTCTGATCTCATCAGGGACCCTGCACAGACCCCCCCAGGGCTCCAGCTCTACCCCACCATTTTGTGAAAGAGCCCCACACTTACCCCCATCCCTGTCCCAGGAGGCTGCAGAGCTCTCCCAATCCCAACCAGAGTACAGGGTCTTAGCAGACTGGGGGGTTCAGATGGTGCCAGAAGAGTCCTCTGAGCTCCTGGACCAGGAGGAGGACACCCGAGAACCAGCAGGCTCCATGGATCCTGCTGACTTCTCAGTCCCAGCAGTACCCAGGGATGAGCTACTTGCATTTCTTGACTGTGGCCACACCCACCAGTCTGCCAGCAAGGTACAGCTAACCTTGAACCACTGGGGAGATTTTGACAGCATCCTCACCACTGCAAGGATGCTGGCAGGGGAAGGCAAGGGGCCCAAAAGCTGCAATGCCTAGATCTATACGCAGGTGTGCAGGTTCATAGATGTCCTCTATGTATATGGGAGGGTGCTACATGAACTGGTGGGCCCCACACCGAGCACTGAGATGCGTGAAGCTGAACCATCTACTCCACCCCCCTCAGCCATGAGGTCATTTAAGACTGTGACCCACAAAGCCCACAGCTGCAAGAAGTGTCTCCAGAGGTGCCGGGTGCTCTCTTTCCCTTAGGAAGGGGGGTACCCCATTGTATTCTTGCAGGAGACCCTGATGGCTCCAGCCAATGAACCAAATTGGCAGCTGGAGTGGGGAGGCAGGGTCTTTTTTAGTTGCCTCTCAGCCACCTCATCTCGGGTGGCCACCCTGGTCTCCCCGGGCCTGCAGCTGGAGGTTCTCCAGGACGTTGAGATGGTGCCAGGCTGCCTGCTGCATCTCCGGGGCCAGGTGTGGGGGTTGGTTCTGAACCTTCTGAATGTGTACGTCCCTGCAAAGGACCTGGAGTTGGCAGATTTCTTCCACCAGGCAGCCACTCAACCCTCACGAGTGCCTGGTCCTTGGCGGGGGCTTTAACGTCACTCTAGATGCGCGAGACCGGTCAAGAAAAAAGCGGAACCAGGCCGCCATGGGTGTCGGTGGGGAGATCCTGATGGACTACACCCTGATGGATGTCTGGCATGCCTGTCACCCCACTGAACCCCATGCCTTCACTTATGTGAGGGTGAGGGAGGAGCAAGCATGCCACTCCTGGTTAGACTGGGTTTATATCTTTTTGCTGCACTTTGCCTGGGCCCACTCCTCTGGCATCTAGCTGACCCCTTTCAACAATCACCACCTTGTCTGGGCCCAGGCCACGCTGGAACCTGGGCATCCAAGGTCGGCCTACTGGCATGTTCATGCCAGCCTGCTAGAGGATGTGGGCTTCAGGGAGTCTTTCCAGGAGTTCTGGATGGCCTGGCAGGAGCAATGGGCAGCTTTCCCCTTGGCTTGGAGCTGGTGGGATGTGGGGAAGGTGCACATCCAGCTTTTTTGCCAGGGCTATACTTGGGGGCACACCTGGCAAAGGGAGGTGGTCTGGGAGCAGCTTGAGTGGGAAGTGCTAGAGCTGGAGAGGCACCTGGCCACTGACCCAACCAACCCATCCCTCTATGGAGAGTGTTGGGAGAGGCGGGAAGAGCTTCATACTTTGGATGACCACCACACCCACAATGCATTTGTCCACTTGCGCATCCAGCTCCTTTGGGAGATGGACTGCAACTCCCGCTTCTTCTATGCCCTGGAGAGGAGGCGGGGAGCCAAAAAGTACATCACCTGCCTTCTGGTGGGTGATGGCATTCTGCACAGATCCAGGTGAGAAGTGCCAGCGCACGTGGGCCTTCTATGAAGAGCTCTTCTCCCTGGATCCGACTGATGCCAAGACCTATCAGACCCTGTGGGAGGGACTCCCTCAGGTCAGCATGGGTGACCAGGACCAGCTGGAAGCTCCTCTCACTCTGGCTGAGTTTTCAGCCACCCTCTGCCTGATGCCTGGCAACAAGGCTCCAGGCATTGACGGGCTGATCTCAGAGTTCTACTGGGCTTTCTGGGATGTCCTCAGCCTGGACCTTGCTGTGGTCTGGGCTGAATCCAAGGGAAGTGGGGAGCTCCTCCTGTCATGCCGGAGGGCCATGCTGACCCTCCTGCCAAAGAAGGGAGATCCCCATGACTTAAGGAACTGGTGTCCCGTGTCCCTCCTCTGGATGGACTACAAGGTGGTAGTGAAGGCCATCTCACTGTGCCTGCAGTCTGTGCTGACAGACGTGATCCATCCTGACTAGACGTACATGGTGCCTGCACGTTCCATCTTCAACAACCTGTACCTGGTTCAGGACCTCCTGGAGCGAGCGTGCTGGGAGAGCCTGTCTTTTGCCCTCCTATCCCTGGACCAGGAGAAGGTGTTTGATAAAGTGGATCATGGGTATCTTACAGGTATGATGCGGGCCTTTGGCTTTGGGTCCTGCTTTGTGCAGGCTCCCCAGGTGCTGTACGCCTCTGCAAAATATTTGGTCAAGCTCAACTGGACCCTGATGGAGCCCATCCTGTTCAGGAGAGGGGTGCGTCAAGGCTGCCGGCTGTCAGGCCAGCTGTATGCCTTGGCCCTGGAGCCCTTCCTCATTCTCCTGTGGAAGCGGGTGGTGGGGTTGATGCGCCGGGAGCCAGCAGTGTAGCTGGTCCTGTCAGTGAATGCTGACTACATACTCCTCATGGCCCAGGGCTCAGGCAACCTGGCACGGGTGGAGGCCTGCCAGGCATTGTACTCTGTGTCCTCCTCTGCCTGGGTCAACTGAGTCAAGAGCTTTGGCCTGGCAGTGGGTGATGGGTGGCAGGTGGGCTCACTCCCATGTGGGATGTGCTGAGGCGTGGGCTCACTGCTCTACTTGGGGGTCTACCTGTCCCCCACAGACCCCTTCCCACCAGAGAACTGGCACCAGCTGGAGGCAAGTGTGGTGGAGCAGCTCCAGGCATGGGCAGGACTCCTGAGATGTCTTTCCCTCCATGGAAGAGTGCTGGTGCTGAACCAGCTGGTCCTGTCCATGCTCTGGCACCCCTTACACACCCTTCCTGTGCCCCCTGAGGTCCTGGTGGGACTCTGGAGATGGGTGCTGGAATTTTTTTGACTGGGACGGTACTGGGTAGCTGCAGAGGTCCTAAGCCTCCCCTTGTGGGAGGGCAGCCAGGGCCTGGTTTGCCTGCACAGCCAGCTCTTGGCATTCTGCTTTCAGGCCCTGCAGCAATTGCTATATGATGTCAGCAGCTGCATGGCATGGGGCCACTCGGGGTGCGCTTTCCTCTGCCACTTCCGAGGGCTCCGATACAACTGGCAGCTCCTCAGCCTGCAGGGCTTCTCCCTGCAAGACCTGCAAGGGCTGCCAGAATTCTACCAGGACATCCTCTGGTCCTGGAGGCTGGTCTCCACCTCCAGGTCTCCTGCAACAGTCACCCAGGGTGCCAACTGGCTCATCAAGCCCCTCCTCTGGGACCCCCAGCTGGAGATGCTGATGGCAGAGGCACCCCGGTTGCAACAGAGGTTGATCCTGGCTGCTGTCACCTGTATTGGAGACCTCCTGGACTACGAGAAGCAGAGGTGGGTGGACCCCTCTGTGCTGGCCTAGTGCATGGGTCTACCAACAACACATGCAACCTGCCCTCTGGTCCAGGAGGTGAAATCTGCCCTACCTCCTGATGCCCTTGCCTTTATTGACCAGATCCTGTGCAGTGGCGGTCCCTGCCCTCCCCCCCCGTGTCCTCTGGCCCACTGGAATTTGTTGTGGGGTCAGTGCCTCGCCCAGCTTTACAGTGCACCCTTCCCACCCTTAGCTGAGTGTTCTCCAAACACAGCAAGGTATAGCCCCTACCATGAGGAGTATACAATCTAAAAAGAAAGAGCTGAATGATGGGAGAAGGGGCCAAATTTGCTAGGAGAGTGATCATGAACTGAAAAGGGAATTGGGTGCACTGAATATATAGTATCAAAATCTCATGAGATTTGCTGAACCCACAGATCAGTACAGTGGCATATGGTGGGAAATGAAAGTCTTCATCTCCTCTAAGGTATAACTCTGGATAAATATTAAGCCCTTTTTATTGGATTGGTGGATTCTATATCATTTCTGAAAGAGCAGTGTTGAATAAATCCATCAGGCTCTGCATATGAGATGGATACAGATTAGGGATGAACCCTATCTAGTGTCCCATATCTTAGAAACACAATTCATGCTCTGGTCTGCTTCTGGGTAGTAAAGCTATGGAAAATCACAATCCTGCCCTGAGTGCATTGCCTGGTTCCACTCTTATTACTGGATTCTATAAAAAACATTGCTCATGTGAGTAGATCTGCCTTTTGAAGTTCCTTTTCTTGCAAAGGGAGTGGTCTAGCTATTATATCCATCAAGGGCTGCATTCTCTTTTGCTGCCAGATGTCTACATTTGTAAGTGTGTAGGGCTGGAACTAAGATGCTGCCTTTTTCCAGTACTGTTTGTTCTAGCTATTGGTACTAAGGGCCAATGCATTTTGAGAGTAAAAAATGCTAATATTTGCATGTGCAGAAGAGTTAAACTGTTTAACGGGATGTGCAAATATTTGCACTTCAAAACACAGGTGGAAGTTTGTATATAAGCAATTTTGCAAGAGGAGACTAGATAAAAGCAGTGCTGAAAATGTTTCTCTAAGAATGATGGGCATAGGAGGAGAAACTGAAGTGCTATTATTTAAAAGGAAGTTTTTTTAGCATGAAAACATGTTCTTTACATGAAAATCTGAATGAGGTACAGTCTAGGGAAGAAGTCATGTGCTGATGCATCAGCACTTGGAGGAGGTTGAAAGTTTTGTTAGTTTTACACAACAGTTTTATTTCACTTGCACTACAATATTTTTAGAAAAAAATATCGGTCACCTGAAAACTGATTTATTTTCTGGAAGAACTGAAAACCATTTGGCTTCTGGATGTCTTTTCAATAAGAATATCATCAAAATATTGACAAAAAATCAGTTTTTGAAAACATTTAGAGAAAAATAAAATATATTTTGACTAAATTATAGGCATTTGCTAAAGACCCAAGAAAAAGAATAATAAGGACCATGTCACTTACATTTGTTGCACCAGAGAGTAAATTCCCACTAATAATTTGTAAGTTGCATGTACATAGTGACTTTTATCTCAAACCTCCCAGCAGTTAAGTTTCTCACTACTCCAGTCATACAGACAACAATTTTCACATTTTAAAATGGATAGACTGAAGGATGAAGAAGCTAAGTTACATGCTTAAAGTAAGAAACAAATTTATGGTAAAACCAAGGAAAGAAAACAGATGTCTTTATTTATAGTTCTTTATTCTAACAGTTAGAAAACACATTTTTCTTTCTCATTTCCTACCTTCATGATTTAGGGTGATGATACAGGTAACCATTAAACCATGATATAAGCACTTAAAAAGGGAGCATTCACCTCTTAAAGGGTATTAACCTGTGCTAAGTAACCTTTATACATTTTAAAGCTATGCCAATTCAAGCAAGGCTGGTCTTTGACCCATATTACCCAGGTCATTTCAGGATATTAGTAGTCTGCTCTGGGAAGAAGAAAAAAAGCTATATTTTTTTTATTCCTCCAACATCCCAAGATGCATCATTCCCAGCCCTTCCCACTCCTTTGTTCTGTGGGCAAACATTTTTAACTCTGCTGCCCAAGTGGGTGGTTCTCCCATGGAGCAGAATATACAAAATATTCTTTGTCTCTTTTCTTTTTTCTTCTCTTTTTTTTTTTTTTGCGTATTCTTTTTTCCCCCACTCCTTTCTCTTTACTTCTCCCTTGTAAGGAGGTGCAGGGCTCAGGGGCTGGAATGCAGCTGCAGTGTTAAGGGGATAATAGCGTACTGGCTTAAAGACACTGACTCAGCTGACAGGGATGATGGGCTGGGTTTAGAGGAAGTTAAAAGCTCCTAAACTGAGGTAGGAGAGGAGACTGGAACTTGGGGAGAAGCACAAGAAGTGTGCAGACCAGAGGTTTGACTGGGGTGGGGGGGGGGATGTATGTGTACTTATTGTGTTTTCTGTGAGAAGTTTTTTTTTTTTTTCATATGGATAATAAAAGGACTGCAACTAAGACCTCGCTAGTTTTATAAGGGAACTGGCTGATAAGTCTGCCTAGCTGATTGTCAACCTGCTATATCCACCCTGCCCACTCAAGACTTTTTCCTTTCTGCCCACAACACTAGCTGGCTCCTCCCAGCTGCAGAGTGAAGCTACAGCTCTGCCCCTGGAGGGAAGCCACAGTGTGCCAAGCTACATGCCCCCTCCCACCCCAGCAGAGGAATAGAGTCCTGTCTCCCTTCCATGCCTTGCTTGCCAGGCCCTCTAGTGGCAAGTCAGGGTTGTGCAGATCTGAGGTGGCATTAAGACTTAACCTGCAACTGCTCTGAAACTGATCTAAATTTATGACTGCATAACTTTCCACAGATTTAAAATGTTTCAATGGTAACCTGTAACCACCTTAAGTGAATAATGGTTGTGAGATACAAACATACATGAGATCCTTGCCCTAATGAAATGAGTGGGATTTTAAAAAATAACTTTAATAATGCCGTGTAGATTTCAAGGGTTTAGGTTGTAGCCGTGTTGGTCTAAGGACATAGGCAGACAAGGTTCCTTGGATGAATTTGATATCTTTTATTAGACCAACCTGAATAGTTGGAGAATAGTTATTAAACAAGCTTTCGGGTTCAAAAACCCTTCGTCAGGCTAAGGAGGTTTCAGTAGTTGGTGTGTGCTCTTCCTGGATGGAATGAAAAGTAAAGAAGCCAGGGGCTGGGCTGGGCTGGGCTGGGCTGGGCTGGGCTGGGGAGTCAGTTGCCAGGCAGATTGTAATGTATCAAAAATCCAATGTCTGTGTTTAGTCCCTGATCTCTAGTATCCAGCAGGTTGATGAAATGGAGCTCATAGGCTCATCTCTGGGAAGTGTTGTTTAAGTTTCCCTTGAGGATCAGGACTGAGAGATTGGCGAGAGAGTGGCCCTCCTGTGAGAAATGTGCCCCCCACCAGTAATTGGGTGTTTCTGTCTTTGATAGATTTTCGGTGTGCTTTCATTCTTGTGCGCAGTTGTTGTTTGGTCTCTCCTACGTATTTTCCATCAGGGGATTTGGTGCATTGGATGAGGTATATAACATTTCTGGAGGTGCAGCTGTAAGATCCTGGGATGCTGATGGCTCTGTTGTGGGGTGCAGTAATAGTGGGGGTGGTGGAGATGTGTGGGCAGGTTTTGCATTTCTTGTCCTGGCACGGTCTGGATCCTTTTGGTGTGTTCTGGGCTTGAGGAAGTTTGCTTCTGGTGATGAGGTTGGCAAGGTTCGGTGCTTGTTTGAAGGCTAGGATGGGTGGCTCTGGGAAGATCTTTTTAAGAATAGGGTCTGTCTAGTATGGGTTGCAATTTTTTGAGGATTTTCCGTACAGGTTCAAGGGAGGGGTGATACGTCATAACCAGCAGTGTGCGATTTGTGGGTGTTTTTCTTCTGTACTGCACCAGTACGTCACGTGGTATCCGGGTGGCTCTTTCAAATGTGCGATCTACCTCTCTGCAGGAGTGTCCTTGCTGGGTGAAAGCCTTTTTAAGATTGGTGAGGTGGCAATCCCAGGTGTTCTCTTCAGTACAGATGCGGTGGTATCTGAGGGCTTAGCTGTATATCACAGCTTTTTTGGTGTGTTTCGGGTGATTGCTGGTTCTGTGCAGATATGTATGTTGGTCTGTGGGTTTCTTGTATACTGTGGTCTGTATTTTACCCTTCTGGATACTGATCATTGTGTCTAAAAAGGAGATGTTGGTGCTGGAGTATTCTAAAGAAAGTCGGATGGAGGGATGACGATTGTTGAATTTCTGATGGAACTCAATCAGAGATTGCAGGTTTTCGGTCCAAATGATAAAGATGTCATCGATGTATCTTAAGTATAGCAAGGGTTTGATGGTGCAGTTCTTGAGGAAATCTTCTTCCAGGTGGCTCATAAAAAGGTTGGCATACTGTGGGGCCATTTTAGTGCCCATAGCTGTTCCCATCATCTGGAGGAAGTGTTGATTATTAACAGTGAAATTGTTGTATGTGAGGATGAAGTGTATAAGGTTAGTAATATCTTTGGGCCTCTATTCTGAGTTGTAATCTTGTTCTGGTAGATATACAAGGCAGGCTTGGATGCCATCCTGGTGTGGGATGTTGGTATATAGGCTGGTAACGTCCATGGTGGCTAGGAATGTGTTGCTGGGAAGGTGGTCTATGTTTTTAAGTTTCCGTAGAAAGTCTGTAGTGTCTTGTACAAAACTTTCTTTGTGGGTGACAAGCGGTTTTAGGATTGATTCAACGAAACTTGATATTTCCTCAGTTAGGGTTCCGTGATTGGATATGATAGGTCTGCCAGGGTTCCCTTGTTTGTGGATTTTAGGGAGCATGTAAAAAGTCCCCCGGTTAGGAAGTGCAGGGATCAAGGTCTGTAGTTTTTCTTGTAGTCTTGATGGAAATGATTTGATGAAATTGTTGAGTTCTTTGGTGAAAAGGGGAGTAGGATCTTCTTGTAGTTCTTCGTAGTAGGTGGTGTCAGAGAGCTGTCTGTTGGCTTCCTTTATGTAGTCTTCATGGTTTAGGATGCCTATGGCTCCTCCTTTATCTGCTGGTTTTATTACTGTTTGGTGGTGAGATCTTAGAGATTCTATGGCTTTTTTCTCTGGTAGAGAGAGGTTGTTGTGGTGGCGTGTGTTGCTGATTATTTCATTGTTCATTCTTTCCCTGAAGTAGTCAATGTAGCAGTCAAAGTTAGGGTTTCGTCCACTGCGAGGTGTCCAATCTGATGTTTTTTGGGGCTTTTTCAAAGCATGTAGATTTCAACGAGCTGAAACATCCTTTTTAGTTTATTACATCCTTTTTCAGTTGCTGTTTTGGTGAGGTCAATTGTTTACTTGCTGCAGTTCTGAAAGGATTTTTCATGTTTACCAAATTATACGCAGATTGCTATAAACCAATCTGAATGTGCATGTTCCTGAACAGTTGTATCACTGGCTCTTGGAAAATGTTGATTTCAATGATCTTTTTTTAGATTTTCTAATATAAACTGCATGCTTGTTATTACTGCAGTGTGGAAGTGGTTAAGCCTGGTACTTCTATCAAGAGTGTTTAAACATTCTGAGCAGGAACTAAAGGAGCACATATGCTACATATATATTTCCATAATATATAACTAATTTATTATTCAAATGTGTAATATTAGCATATATAATAAAACAGTTTGATCTCTACAAGCTTGGATGATGAGCATTTGTGTTTTAATAGGATCAGGCCTCGATTTGAAGTACCAGTAATGAAAGCCAGAACAACTCCTCAGTGCAAAAGGGAAGGCATCCCCATAGAGATGTGGTACACCCATCCCTTTATGGGTCATGTCCATGACTTTCCCCCTCTGCCCATTTTTATCCATCCCCTTTTGTATGACTAACTGATCCAGACACCCAACAAGTCCTAGGAAAGCTCACTGGTTTACATAATGATGGCCTGATCTGAAAGAAACAACAGGGGAGCAGCGCATCAGTGTCCCCCAGAAGAACCTGTGGAAAAAGTGGGAATTTGTGATGCTCCCTCCAAGAAGCCATCTGTGGTGAAAGAGGATATCTAGGCAAAAAACATATGCTGTGAACATGGGCTGATGTCCATTCCTGATTTTTCTTTGCCAGTCTGAAAACAGAAATTGTTCTTTTCTGGATTTTTGGAGCCAGATGGATTCAGATCCTGAACCAAGCACCCACAAAGGGTCACATTATTCAAATCCAGAGTTCCACTTCATATTCATTCCTAGAAGGGAATCTTAAAGCTAAAATTAACAATTAACAGTTTTTGCTGTCTGCAGCCCTCTGAAAATGGTAATTAGAAAAAGAAACTAGTGCTAGAGAATGAGGAAATCAGAAGGACTGATGTGTTTACCTGTGCATTAATGTGCTTTAATTAATGCACATTAAATCTAGTACCTCCATTTGAGGTACTATGAAAATGCTCATTAGCCTGGCTTAATGTGCATTAACTAAAAAGCATGGTTTTTAAGAGAGGTTAATGTGCATTAAGCATATTTTACTGTGCATTAACTGTATTGCATGGGACTCCTATACAGCATGTCAGAGCAGCCTCCCTGCATGTGTAATTACAGTGCATCGGAGCAGACTTGATTGATCAAGGTGGTGGGCAGTTTAAACTAAAGCTTGTTTGATGAGCTTTAGTTCAAAGCTCCCCGGTGCTACTTTTCAGTGTGGAGATGCTGATACACGTGACAGTCCAGGTGCTTTTAATTGGTGTGGCTGTTGAAGCTGCGCTAATTAAAGTGCACCCCCCCTCCCACCTCCTGGAGCATGTCTACAAAAACCATGGTTTTAAAGTGACATTTTAATGCCAATTATAATAGGCTAATGCACATTAAAACGCACTTGTAGATGCATACTCCAGGAAGGTAAAATGTCACTTGTCCTCTCCTCCTTGCTTTGTTATGACGGCCATAGCAGAAGAGCTCTTAGCACAGCCCTGTCAGATTCCAACAAATCTGTAAATTCTGTTAAATACCTTGTCACAAGGACACAAAAAATAAAGGATCAAAATGTCTGGTAACATAAACTGACATGGTTTGTTCTGTTGCTTTCCTTGACAACTCATTTCACATTCTCACTCTGCTCCATGTAGACTAATACTATGGGAGCTTCATGTTCTTTACTTTTCAATTTTCTGTCTAAATTTCATTTGCATCTCACAGTAGTAAAATGACAATGAATAAACGATATTATTGTCTCAGAAGTTTGATATTTTTAAATTGCTTTCTTTTTCCTCCCCCTTCCTTTGTTTAACATTCACTTGTGGCTACAACTCAAAAAGCTGGTGATGGAAACCATATTGGGGATGTTATTTCCTCCCTAAATGATACATATAGTGATCCTTACTCTAATAGGAATTGCACATATTTTAAGGTTAGAAGTGACCCATTTTACTTAGATTTATTTATTTATAATCCACTCCTATTTATAATCCACTCCCAGACTACTGCATGGGGCAGCACAGTTTGGGGAGGAGACAAGCAGCCCTCAATGCTGAAAGACCAGGTTAGGGACTACTTAGAAAAGCTGGATGGGTAAAAGTCCATGGGGCCAGATGGGATGTGCCCAAGGGTGCTGAGGGAGTTGGCTGATGTGATTCCAGAGCCACGGGCCATCATCTTTGAAAACTCAGGGCAATCAGGAGAGGTCCCAGATGATTGGAAAAGGGCAAGCATAGTGCCTATTTTTAAGAGAGGGGAAAAAGGAGGATCCAGGGAAGGAACTACAGATCAGTCAGCCTCACCTCAGTCCCTGGAAAAATCATGGAAGACAGATCCTCAAGGAATGCATCTCAAAGCACTTGGAAGAAAAGAAGATGATTAAGAATAGTCAGCATGGATTCACCAGAGGCAAGTCATGCTTGACCAACCTGATTCCCTTCTATGATAAGATGGCTGGCTCTGTGGATACAGGGAGATGAGTAGATGTGATGTATCTTGATTTTAGCAAGGCTTTTGATACGGTCTCCCACAACATTCTCCCAGGCAAGCTAAGGAAGTATGGGCTGGCTGAATGGACTTTAAGGTGGATAGAAAACTGGCTGGAGCATTGGGCACAAAGTAGTAATCAATGGCTTGATGTTTGGTTGGCAGCTGGTATCAAGGGGAGCAGGCGACGGGCCAGTACTGAGGCCAGTTTTGTTCAATGTCTTCTTCAGTCACCTGGAAGGTGGCATAGAGTGCATCCTCAACAAGTTTGTAGAAAGCACTAAGCTGGGGGGAGTAGTAGATATGCTGCAGCATAGGTCAAGGATTCAGAGTAACAGACAAATTGGAGGATTGAGCCAAAAGGAATCTCATGAGGTTCAACAAGGACAAGTGCAAATTCCTGCACTTAGGACGGAGCAATCCTATGCGCTGGTACAGGCTGGGAGCTGACTGGGTGGGCAGCAGCTCTGCAGAAAAGGACCTGGGGGTTACAGTGGACAACAAGCTGAATATGAGCCAACAGTGTGCTTTTATTGCCAAGAAGGCTAATGGTGTCTTGGGCCGCATTGGTAGGTGTGTTGCCAGTAGATCAAGGGATGTGCTTATTCCCCTCTATTCAGTACTGGTGAGGCCACATCTGGACTTACTGTGTTAAGTTTTGTCCCCTGCCCCCTACAGAAAGGATGTGGACAAATTAGAGAGAGTCCAGTGGAGGGCAACAAAAATAGTTAGGGGTCTGGGGGATGTGACGTATGAGGAAAGACTGAAGTAACTTGGCTTATTTAGTCTAGAAAAGAGGAGATGGAGAGGGGATTTAACAGCAGCCTTCAACTGCCTGAAGGGAGGTTCAAAAGAGGATGCAACTAGACTGTTCTCAGTGGCGGTAGATGACAGAACAAGGAGCAATGGTCTCAAGTTGTGGAAAGGGAAGTTAGGTTAAATATTAGGAAGAATTTTCTCACTAGGAAGGTAGTAAAACACTGGAACAGGTTACCCAGAGAGGTGGTAGAAGCTCCATTCTTCGAGGTTTACAAAACCTGACTAGACAAAGCCTTGGCTGGGATGATCTAGTTGGGGATGGTCCTGCTTTAAGCAGGGGGTTGGACTAGATGACCTCCTGAAATCCCTTCCAACCTTAACTTTCTATGCTTCTATGATTCTACTTATAGTATGTACCAGATATCGTATATTTATCTCCCTTATTTTTATTACTTAGGATATGTGCATGAGAACACGATCCCCACATTTTAAGAATTCATCTATTCTCGAGGACTTTTTCTACCTGAAAGCCTCTTAATTCTCTACTGTTGGCTTAACAGTTAGCTGGTGTGGAAATGATTATAGTGTTATTAAAAGGAGTCCAGATATAATTAAAAACATAAGACAGATTTTATAAGAAATAAAGAATTCATGCAAATATATTCTTGATAATGGATGATCAGAAGATAAATACAATTTCTGGATGTCTTAGAATTAAAATAATAGAACAGAACAGAACAAAACAGGGCCTGAACAGAAAGCTTTTCAAAATTTAGCTTTCACCATGAATGTCTTTAGGTCTTAATCCTGGCATCCGTCACACATCATAACTTGGCAAGCAAATTGATTTTGGCCACCAGAGGTTTGAGACAATGAATATTGACTTCCATGGATTGCTGCTGATTTGCATTTGGCCCTAAATCTTTGAACACAACCAGGTGGGTTGCCTATGCAATGTTTCTATTTGATTTTAACATGATATGAAATTAATAAACCTTTGAAATCTAATAACACTTTGGATTGACTGATGTTATCATCAGTCTATGCAACTATGTGGACAAAAAAATGCATCCAGTACACTCGACAGTAACACCATTTATTTCTATTGGATTCCACATGTTATGGATGTTGCAAGCCTGTGTGTAATTTAAGCACCTTGTATAGCTTGTAGTATCCTATTTAGTTGTAGATTTTTTTTTTCTCTTCTCTCACAAACTCAAAACTATAATCTCCTTGTGTACTTGCATGTGAGGCTTACAGAAGGAATTTAGGACTCAGTGGGTGCATATACTCAAGACATGTGCGTTGCTCTTAGGGTAGAGTAAGCTAATTAACTCTTACAAGAACTACCCCACAGCAGAGTTATTTATTCCCCGCAACATATGTGTTGATGCCGATAGGGCTGTCTGAGCCACGAGAGTGCTTCCATGTGGGGGCTGCCTGCCAGCTAGCCTCACATTGGCATGTCTTCATGCCCCAGCCTGCCCTTCTGCAGCATGTTGAGCTGGGTTGCAGCAGCCCCTGCCTGGCAGGCTGACTCCTGGGGTCCCCTGCCAGCTGGAGTTGCTCCATCCCCAGTGGTGACACAGGGGTGCAAAGGGGTGCACATGCACCCCTTGAGAGTGCTTGTGCACCTCCTGACAGGTCACACTCCCTGCTTAGGTGATGGGCAGGGGAGGCAGGAAGGAGCGCTGGCCGGGGAGTGGGGGCACCAGGTGAAGTGCTGCTGGCATTTCCGGGAGCACCGCAGCCACTTCCACGAGCACTGCAGCTGCTTCCTGGTTGGTGTAATCAGCTGTGGGGGGAACCCCGTCCCCTCAGTCAGTGACATTTGTTGTAGGGTGGGGGACACATGCCCTGCCCCAACTCAAGTGGCACCAGTCGCCCATGTCCATCCCAGCTCAATGTGCTGTGGTCCTGGGTGCATGGGGTGTAAATGCTGCACTTGGGAACAATAAACTGTCGCGCAAACTGTGCTGGAGTTTATTGCATCAAATTAATTTCATGTGTAGACATGCCCAGTTTATGTGAATTCCAGCTGTACTACCCTTATGCTAATGGCATCCCAGACATTGGCTACAGGTTACAGAGAGAATAGAAATTCAAAGTAAAAAGAACAAAACAGCTGCTGTAATGCCACAGGCTAGAGGTATTGAAAGAATCCAATTCATTATTGTCACTAAATGTTTTCTTGAGAAAATTTACAGGCTCAGTTTCTCAAGGTTTTTTCTCATATCTGCTGCTTTGTTATTCTTGCTTTTGGTCTGACTTGTGTGACATTTGGCAATATCTCTTTCTGGATGGATGAGATGAAAGCACTAAACAGTCATTTAATAGCAGTTTCAAGTTAAATGGGAGGTGCAGGTGTCTGTGAAGCTACTTGTGGGTATAAACATCTCATTTCTCAAATATGTTTGCAGGTATTGGCTGTATACCTGAGCGTACTCCAAACTTGCTTTCATGCAGGTTGATTATTTTTTTCTGCAACTGCATTAAAACCTTTTCTGCCATCAACAGTGGGAGAAAACCTTGCACAAAATCAAGATGTGAAAGGCTGATAGAGGGTAAAAGTGAAAGTTGCTTCTAAAAATTAAACCATAACTCTTTAGATATCACTGACATCTCCTAGCATTTCTAGTGCTTTCTTTGTTTAAGTCTTTGTCCAATATCCAACATAGGGTAGACAAGAGTATAGAAGATGGAGCATAAAAGAACATGACTGTATATGTATACCTTTGTTTTTAGGACACTTGACTAGGAGAGTCAGTCGTGAGGCTCAGACCTTTGTCTCAAGTTTATTGTTGTTCTTTATCCAGTGAATGATACAAATTGTGAGAACAAACTTGTGGACACCCTAACCCAGATGAAAGCCCTGACTGCATAACTAAGATAGGGCAAAGGGGACATCAGGCATGGGCACGGGCATGGGCACGGGCATGGGCATCTCTCACCCCCCAGAAGTGCTCATGGTGTGGCCTGTAAGATTCCAACAAATCTGCAAATTCTGCTAAATACCTTGTCACAAGGACATGAGAAAGGAAGGATACCTGGACAGTATTTGGCCCACTGTGCTTTCCAGAGAGTAGGTCCTATTGCTTATATTTCCTGTATAATGCTTCTGTGGATATCTGAGTTGAAATGAAATTGCACATCTTGCTCTGTATTTTCACTGAAGAGTATTTTCTGTGTGTCCAGTCAGTAGAAGTTAGAACGATAGGTTGAAGAGGAGTTTTATGCCTCTGATTGCTTTCAAATTGTCTCAGACCTACTTAAGTTAGAACGAGACTAGCTTCTGGCTCTTCTGTTCATCCGTTCTCATCTTTTATTTCACCTGTAAACAATTAGCTGCCTTGAATTCTCCTTTATGTAGATTGTTGTGGATCTTGTGGACACAAATGCGTGCATGCTTAAACATACAGGCTACATTTCCTGATCCCATGGTGATGCCACATTAACCTCTTCCTGAGAATAGCCACAGCCAACCTCCAGAGAAGCTTTTTCTCCAGGGTTTCTCCCTGCACTCACAATTCTGGTTGTAATTATTCTGAGGTATGTTTGTGTCCAGAGGCAGCCAAAAGCTTGACCTTTAAAAATATCTCAGTAAAGATGCAAAATTGCTACTAAAATTGCTGAAGTAATACAGATTTAGTACAGCATTAAGTGAGGGCGATAGATTGAGACCTTCAATATATCATTTTTATATTCTGATCTACTTGTCTTGTATTACCTGTAAACATAGCT
The DNA here is from genome assembly GCF_030867095.1 of Alligator mississippiensis. NCBI lineage: Eukaryota > Metazoa > Chordata > Crocodylia > Alligatoridae > Alligator > Alligator mississippiensis. The sequence goes on along the minus strand of NC_081825.1, from coordinate 243,000,585 downwards.
AGAAGGTTAATAAATATGACTTTATTGAACAGAAGAATTTATATCTCTCAAAAAGACATATTTGTGTCCCCTTTAAGTCATTTGTTTAATTTATTTTGTGAGCTGGGTATGAAATATAAAATGGATGGTGAACAGAATTCATGTTGGTATTTTCCTAAGGCTCTAGGGCATTGTGGGGAGTTTTGTTGCATATAGTCTATTTGTCTGTATATGGCACGTGTGAAAAGAATCCAGCAGTGTATGAGAACAAATCTTGCAAAAGGGCACGAGCTATTAAGGGCTGATTTGGCAAGGTGCTCAGCACCTTCTGAAAGGTGTTGAGAGCTTTCAGTTACTGCTGACACATTTAATGAGTCAATGGCTCTTAAGCCACGATCCAGCAAAACACTTAAGCTCATACTTAACTTTAAGCATGCAAGATGAAACCAGCTGGATGACAGATATGTTAAAACTTCAGCCTATGCTTAAATGCTGTGCTAGACTGTTATTGCTGTGTTGGACAATTGTGAGGCAGATGTAGCAGGTACATGTTGACAAGGTTTTCCATTTCCAATCTCTCCCTAAGCTTTTGACCACAGATACAAAAGTTTAAATAGTCAAAAGCACCAAAGTGACCTTATCTTTTCATCTTATCCAAATGGTCCAGTCCAGAATTTTCAAACCTGGGTGCATAAAATCAAGTTTATAAATACATCATTAATCAGCAGAATAAAAATAGCTGACTATTTTGGAGGCATTGGGGACTGCTTCAGACATTTCTGGATGTTCAGCCCTTTTCAAAATTAAGTCATTTAATTTTAAGCCATTAATTTCAAGCTCAACTTTCAACACTCAAGTTTGGAAAATGTTCATCATAAGCTTGGATGAAGTTTATGAGCTTATTGTCTAGTGCTGGAGCCCATTAGATCAGTCTATTTGTCATGCAGTTTTCATGAGTGGTTCTGCTAAATGGGACTATCACAGGCTTAACATTAAAAATGTGTTGAAGTGTTTTGCTGAATAGAAGCGTAGGCTCTACCCTTCTAAATTCTTGCTGAAATACTTTTTTATTCAGCACCTTTTGTGCTTCTCACTATAGCACATGGAATTTAGAATCAAATAAGATTTATGCTGCACAGCTTCTGTCATTACAATTAAAAAGGTATACACTTAAAATTGTACTATGTCTATGTCCATCTTCACTGATTCATTGACTTCAGTGCTACAAGGGCTAGTGCCCTTTTCTTAATCTCCCCTGTTCTTTTCACCAAATCAAAATAAGGAGAAACAAGAGTATTTCAATCTACCATCTATATTCATTACCATCTAACATCTCAGTGTTAAAGTAATGCAGACAGGAATTCCGTAAAGGACCATTGTAAAGACACCACATAGTAAAAAGCATTCACCTCATTTTCTATAACTTGCTTTCCCCTACTTGACCTATGGCATACCTCGCCTCTGTACAAATGGGCCTCTAAAACACCCTTACATCAAGGTGAAGATCAGCTCCAGTAAACTGACTGATATGGCTGCTGCTGAAGCTACATCAGGAAGTAAGAGCAATGTGCTCCTTGTTCAGATGCTTTTGCACTTAAAACACCCAGCTTTGCTTACTGTAGTGTAACTGGGCACTGTGCCTATTTATTGTTCAATGAGTTCTGCCTCTTTTATGTGAGAGATTGTGGATTTAAGGGAAAGTGAGCTAGCTGACAAAAGGGACAGAGGCTGCTTCTATTGGGAAGCAGGAAACTTGGCAAAGTAGGAGCTGTCTGCAGGCTACAACCTGCCGGAGGTGAAATAGGGGTTAGCATTGGAAAACAGTGAGGGAACAAGTAACACTGGTTTTAGGGCTAGATCTAATGAAGGACATAGGTGCCTACAAGTTAGATGCTTTATAGGCCTGTGTGAAGCGGCTAGTATTCACTTCGGATTTGGATTCAGCGGATTTGGGGGACAGTAATTTGATTCAGTAATTCGAATGACTGTCCCAAATCGATTCAGCTGAATCTTTGAATCAACCAGGACATCCCCCCCACCCCCCAGCCTGGCAACGGCTGCAGGGACTTGTTTAAAAAAAATAGCCCAAACTCAGCAGGTGCTGCCAGATGGGGGTTGTGTCATCCCTGCTGCCCCCCACTACCCCATGCTGCATGGGGGGCTCTACATGAGCCCCCCAAAGCCCTGAGGCTCCTGCAGGAGCGATGAGTCACGGGGCTTTTCTCCATCTTTTTTTTTCTTAAAGGGCCAGAGCCTCGGTGGGCAGGGCACCCATGGGGGGACTGGCAGAGCAAGCGGGGATTGGGGGGCTAGTGCAGAGCCCCCCATGCAGCGTGGGGCAGTGGGGAGCAGCAGGGATTGCTCCCCCCTCGCACCAGGGTTTTTCTTTAAAGGGTTGGGAGCTGGGGCAAGCAGGGCACCCATGGGGGGGCTGGGGGAGCGGGCAGGGGTTGGGGGGGCTGGGACAGCAGGCAGGGGATGGGGCCTGGCAGGGGTCCCCCATGGTCCCTTCCCCCCTCCCCCAGCCCCCTTTCTCCCATCCCTAGTACTTACCAGCTCAGAGTCAGCTGCAGCTCCTTCCTGCAGCCTCTGGGGACTGCCTGAATCATCAAAGCTCTCCAAATCTTTTCTGAAGATTCGGAGAGCTTTGAATCAACCTGAACCTGTTAATTGGTCCCTGATTCGATTTGGATTTGGAGATTCGGCCATCGAATCAGGCCAAATCTCCTCCAAATCGAATCACCACCTGAAGCTTCGTATAGCCCTAATGCTTTACTGCATAACTGTTAATTGTCTGGCCCCAGAGTGGAAATCAGAAGAAGCATGGGGTGATAGACAGTTCACAGTTCTCTGCATTTGGCAATTCCAGAGGATATTGTTCATTACCAAGGCAAAAGACTGCCAAGCATCTTATATATCTAGGTATTTGGAGGAAATGCCATGTCCCAGAGGATGAAAGGTTGTTGCAGAAGGATGGCAACTAAAGCACAGAGGGCTCTAGGCTTTCCCTAGCTAGTTTTGCTCCCATAAGATGACTTTCATTGTTTGACTTTGGGGTTGTGACAGAGTGCCAACTACAAACCCAATGTAGATTCCATGCCACCACAAACCTTGCATTCTGGGTTACGTCAGATTACCCAATATAAACCAGGACCAAATAAAGACCACACTAAGGATTGGCTGGAAGCTCCTAGAAAAGGTGACTATACTAATGACCTAAATCCAGTTTCCACATGATAGAAGACATCACATTAACACTAATTGGCACTACAGGGAACAAAGAATAGATAGAAGCAAGATTTTTTAATGATATCTTTTATTGAACCAGTTATAGTGTTGGGAGAGATGTTAGACACATGTTTGGGCACAAAGTGACTTGTTATGAGTAAGAAGAAGGGCATTTTGTGCCCCAAAGCTTGCCTAACATCACTCCTAATTATACAGCTGCTTCAAAGCAAGGTATAACCAAAAAAGCCTTGTTTCTTGCAAAGATCCTGGAGCATCACAACTACAAATGTGCTCTGGCCTTACTCCCAAATAATGGATTGGTACAGAGAACAAACTACCCTGTCACTATAAGAGAACACCCTATGATTTGGAGGTTGAAGCATATTTACAGGACAAATTGTGGGGAACTTGTCTTGGTATTTCCTGTGTGGCTACTAAATATATCAGTGCTTTTAACCTGTTATAAGAACATAAATGACATTTACTGGGTCAGACCACAGGCCTATCTTGCCCAGGGTCCTGTAACAACATGTGTGGCAGCAGCATTTCCCCTTGGATGCTGCCAGAGCTGCTGGACAGGAGCCACATGCAAGTCAAGCCTCTCTAGGGAGCCTGCTTGCCCTACCCAGCTCCCCACTGGAGAGGACTCCTGCCGGTTCCCCACAAAGCCAGCCCCCACTGCCTGCTTCACCTAGACTGCCTCTGGACTGCTGCTGCTGCCGCCACTGTGGCTGCTGCCTCTCCCGCAGGGGCTGGCCAACCCACGCACACCCATCCCTGGTACCAACTCCTGGCTCCCACTCCTGCTACTGAACTGTCAGGAAGTTGGGCAGCCCAAGGAGATCCCACACCGCCAATAGAGCCCCTCCACCATTACCACCCATGCCAGCTGCCCAAGGGGACCCTGCACTGCCAGTGGGGAACTTCCACTTTTACGACCCACTCCAGCTGCCTTGGCAGCACCTGGCTTCTTTTCTTCCCAAGGTGAGTCCTGTGCTCCTCTTCCCCAGCTCTCATATTTGTTTACCAGCTAAGCAAGCCAGCAGCATGTCTCCCCCTCCCTGATATGTGTGCCTCCCCCTGAGCCCCAGTCTAACCAGCCCCTCACATAACCCCAACCCCAAGTCCTTACCCCCTCTTCCACCATCCCAACCCTATCCCCCCTCCCCTGCCCCTTCAGCCCTAGTCCCCACTATGACAACCTCTTGACCCCCTCAGTCCCCCTGTTGAACAGATGAGGAGCCCTGAAACTCCCTCTCCCACCTCATCCCACCCCCCTCTAGCCCTATGATATGGCAGGAGACCCCAAGGGGGCTGCCACCCCAACAGGGACTGGCAATGAAGGAGTGGGAGCATTGGTTCTCCACAGATGCTGCCCCTTCCACCTCAAGCAGCAGGACCCCCTACCTAGGCCTCATCCACAAGCACAGGGTAAGGTGATGGCTGCCCAAGAAAGAGGATCTGCACTTCAGTACCTATGCACAGGCCCTGACTTGGGCAGTGGGGGTCCCCAAGATCATGACAGCCTCCAGGTTCCATGGCAAGGGAGTTTTCTTCCTAGCCACAGAGACTGCCACCCAGGAGATGGTGGAGAAGGGGCTTGCTGTGGGGGGCAAGCATGCCCCCTTTGAGCTCCTGGGGGAGCTGGGGACCCAGGTGGTCCTAAGCTCCATCCCCACATGCCTCCAGACCCTGGGGAGAGTCATTGCCTTGGTCACTCCTGTTCCACAAGGGTGCTGGGACCCCAGCCCCCACCATGTACACTCTTTCCGCCACTAAATGACTATCTAGCTGGTGCTGGGGACCAGGGAGGAGGCTGAGGGGGCCCTTGGGGTTCCCTTCCAGGGGTTCTAATTAAGATCTGCTATATGGTGGGGGACTTGACTTGCTTCTGGTACCATGCACCAGGGCACCTGCACCAGGAATTCCCCCTTGATCAGCAGCCGGGGGCACTGCAAAGGAAGGGGTGCACCAAAGGAAGGGGTTCACTGGCCACTGGCACCCCTGGCACTCCAGCCATTACACCCAGCCTTCCCACAAGCTCAGAGGACCCCAATCCTCAGTCACCAGTGGGGTCCTGGGTGGGGGGTGGGGGACCAGGCAGAAGAGGGGAGAAGGGGACACCTATTCCCCTATCCTTGCTGCCACTAATCCACCCCTTCTACCTCAGGCAGGAGGATCCCCTACCCAGGCCTTACCCACAAGCACAGGATGAGGCCTAGGATCCTCTGACATAGAGGGAACTCCCCTCCAGCCCACCAAGAGGGAGGCAGATCTGAAAGCCATCCCTATCACCTCCCCATGGCTGCACCAGAAATCCCATCCCCGGGGAAAATGACAAGAGTCAATTCCATAGAGGAGGATCTGGGACAGGCTCCAGAGAGCTAGGGTTCTTCTGGTGCTAGGGTGCTAGGGTTCTTCTGGTGAGGACAGCACTGGGCCTCTGCACAGGTCCTGAGCTTCCTCTTGAAGGAAGGCAGGTAGCCCTGGTCTGCCTCCACCTATGGGCCCTGAAGAGGCTCTTGTACAGTGTCAGTATTGATGCAGCCTGGAGCCACTTAGGGCACACCTTCCTCCTCTGCCTCTGAGGGTTCCAGCAGCTTTTCTACCTGTGAGGTCTCCCCAAGCAGGACCAGGAAAAGCTGCTAGATTTCTACCAGGACTTCCTAAGGAAGGATGGTCCAAGCCAACCTCACCCATTTTGGGGACCTCCTGGACTATGGCAGGGAGTGGTGGGCTGAGCCGTCTGCACTGACCTGGGGCATGGAGATGCCCCCACTGAGTGCATTTGCCACCTCCTACAGGAGGTCAAAGCTGCTCTGCTGGACACTGTCCTTGCCTACATCAATCAGGTCCCACATAAGGGCAGTCCCTGCCCCCTAGCATCTCCCAGCTGTCCAGAATGCATTGTGGGGCCCCTGTCTTGGCAGGTCCCATGAAGCTCCTCACCATACCATCTAAGCAGACTTGAGCTTACCAAGCTGTTTCTGGAGCACCCATCACTGCCAACTCTACACACTTGTGGTCTGCACCCTCCACCATCCTGTCCTCATGTCCTACCTGGAAACCAAGTGGCAGAACATGCTCAGTGAGGATGCAGGTCCCTGGTGGACAAGCATATACTCCACCTTGAGCCACAGGGGACCTCAGCTAGTGGCTCCTCCATGGCATCACTGCCACAGGCATGTATCTGGTGTGGTCCATGAATACCCCCGATACCTGTCCTTTCTGCAAGCAAAGGGAGTCTGTGACACATGCCTACCTGGAGTGCACCAGGCTGCAGCCCCTTCACTGCTTCCTCCAGAAACTCTTGCTGAGGTTCTGGCTGCATTACTCCCCTCACCTTTTTATTTATGCGCTCTCTGTCCATGGCCCCACCAAGTCCCAGGACCTCCTGGTCAACCTCCTCTTGGCCCTGGCTAAACTAGCTATCTATATCACCAGGAAGGAGGCTCTGGCTGGGCAGACCCCTGAGGAATGTGGGACCATTTTCCTGTCCCTTCTCCAATCCCGTTTCTGAGAAGATTTTCACTGGGCAGTGTCCACTGGCTCCTTGGACTCATTCAAGGGCCAGTGGACAATGTCCAGTGTACTCTGCTTGGTGTCCTCGTCCCCCTCCCCTACCCCACCCCTTGCTACACTAGTTATAAACCTTTGCCCACCATTCCTATCCCTGTTTTATTATAATTTGTCCCCAGAAATCAGTTGCCACTTTCCCAGTAAGCTTTCTGAGAGAGGCGTATAGTTTCACTTGGTGTGGTTTTGGCCCATGACCCCTTAAAGTGGAAATAGGCCTGTGTCACACAGAGGCACCTTTTGTAAACATTATATTCAATCAATGCTATTTTAAGTGACAGATCAAAAATATTGAGAGTGACTATTTTAATTGCCTGTTTGTGGAGTTACCTTGGGTTATCTTTCACCTTTGGAAGTTAAGCCCCTTCAAGATGACTCAGATGGCAATCCAAAACAGATTGCTAGAAATCACTAATTACTTTAGAAAATCTTGACCCATATATGTGGCATTTTTGTAACCTCTGTCTTTCAAAACAGATCATGTTATTTCCTTTGGCTGTGTTATTAGTGCCTGCCTGTCACTTTAGGAGGAGATGAGGCTGCAGTAAGAGTCCAGGTGGCAATCGGGGGAGTCATATGATGGGCAAGGGGCCAAGCTATTAGCATATAAACTCAGGGGCTGAGCGGATCTGGTAGGTTAACCCTGAGAGCTCCTGGGCAGCGGGGTTATAGCAGGGCTTCTAGGTAACAGCTGAGCTGGGATAAGTAGCACTGGAGGTTTGTGGATGGGATTTAAGGGTAGAGGAGGTCCCAACAAGTCCAGGAGTAGGGCCAGAAGCCTGGGAGCAAGGCCAGAGCCTCGTAATAGGGTAGACATTGGGGTCAGGGGGCCAAAGCTTGGAAAGGGGCATAGGCAAGGCAAAGTAGCCCAGAGATTGGGGCCAGCACCCCAAAGCCCAGAGAGAGGTGAGGACAGGGCAAAGAAGGCCAGAGATTGGGGCCAGGGACCCAAAGCCTAGGACAGGGTGGAGGTGAGAACCTGATAGGGCAGAGACAGTACCTGGGAGTAGCCCACATAGGCAAAGCACCTGAGTGAGGAGTCCAGGCAAAGAGGCTGCACTCAGGAGCAGTCATGAGAGGCGAAGTGCCTGGGCGGAGCAGCAAGCCCGGAAATCACACCAGGGAGTAGCCAAGGTAGGTGAGTTGCCCAGGCAGGGAGTCACAGGGACTGAGGCCATGGCCTGAGAGGGCTAATGACCAATATGACTGATAACATCTGCAAGGCATGGGTATGGTATAAAGGGTGGTTGAAGCCACATAAATAGCCCTTCAGGCAATGAGCACAGACACCTGTGAGAGGAGATATGACTTGGGAAGCCATGGGGTAGCCTCCCATTTTCTAAAAGATAATAGTATAAAGGTGTGGCAGGAGAGAAGATGGGGAGAGTGTTCAAAAAGAGCCACACTAGACAAGGGCTGAGCAGCCACAAGGGGCCATTGTTTCCACCCCTGGGGTGAGCACTTGTTACACATAGCATATGACAGATTAGCCCTAACTCTTTCATGTGAGAGGTTATAGATAGTCTAACAGTAATATCCTTAGCCAAAGTACTTGGAAAAGAACAGGAGCTACACTTATTCTAAGATTACACTATTTAAAAAAGTTAATTATATTGTGAAAAATTCACAATAATTTGTTTTCTTTCCAGAAAGCATTTTTGGGATACCTGTCACCTGCTGTTTAATATTTATTAGGTCCACATTGATTTCTTCAGTGGACAATTTCTGAACTCTTTCCAAGTATCCTTTCAAACCAAGTTCTGTTCTTCAGGGAGACATGAATAAATGGAGTAATTGGATATGCTCTGCTATACCTATAAGTAAAGTTCAGGAGGTTTGCAACACATAAAATAGAGTACGTTTCTTTTTTTCCAAATTCCTATGGCAAGGATACTAATTACAGTATTGTTCAAGTGAACTAAATAAAGTAAAAGATACAGAGCAATTTAGAGAGAAGTGATTTATATTTGTTGGGTCTTAAAACCTTTGTCCTTGCTCAATGGATATATTTTATTGTGTTCCTAGGAAAAATCTGAATTCAAATATAGCTCTATGTTCTGTGTTTTTGCAAGTCCTGCATTTTGTTTGAAACTTCATTTGCTGAATTTTTAAATGGGAATTGGGAACTATAAAAGAAAACTGAAGATATAAAGATTAAGCAAAAGGGTTTATAGGATAAGTTTTCATCAGGGTTGACTCTTAGACCAGTTACACCAATACTAACTCAGGAGGCTGAAATAATGCTAGGAGACAATCCCACTGATATAAAAATTATAAGCATTAGTCTATGCAAGACCTTTCATTCAGCTAGTTTAGGTTGAAATGCTTACAACCAACTCGTGTCCAAAACAGATTTCTAATCCCTCCACATTCAGCAGTACACATGAACAGCAGTTAGCCTGCTCCATATAAATGGTGGAAGGGATAAAGTATTTCTGTGTGGTTACTTAGTAGCACTGAAAATTACACTATGCCATATTCTAATCCCTGTACCTATTCACAAAACAAAAACTATCCTACCCTTTCATTCTCCTTTCACTTTCTTAAGTAGGCAAAGGTAGTTATGCAAAATTATCTGTAGCGGTTTTGTCAAGGTCTTGTCAAGGTGGAATTAAGCTTAAATATCAAACTAATTTACTTAGGCATTCAAAATGGAGTGGCACATAGAACTGTAAATACTTTAACATGTCAATACTGTATTTCTGAAATATTTACCCTCATATTTTCAAACAGACCTCCTAAAATGATGCAGAATTGGCAGATACCCCCTTTTGCTCATATTCTCCACATGCAGAATAGGTAATTATGTACACTGACAAAACATGCTTATATTTGGTCACCAGTGAAGCAGATGCAAGTGTTGTATGTAGCTATGTATCTTGAAGAAATATTCCTATTAATGAAAAGGAAATCTTATATCTCAGTTACCCTTGTAGCATTTCATAAGCCTAATTCTCCTTTCACTTAATTGGTGACAGAAATGAGTCCATCAGAAATGAGAGATGAGCAATTGAATAATTCTTTCTCCTGTAATGTTGCTTGAGAGCATACAGGATGTGACAGAAAAGACATTTGGCAAAATACCAAATTCCACAATGGTCATTATGGCAGAACCATGAGAAATTAAATACAAAACCCTGAGCTATAATTTTCAGAAGACAGTTTAAGAATGTTTTTATGTAGCTCATAAAAGTGTCAATATGTGTGTATATGTGAATATCTCAAGCAGGTATACAGTAAAATATGTGGTAATGTATCCTATTAAGTATTAGATCTGAGGCAAAAGATTTGTTAATAAGCTTAAAGGGATTGGACAAGGCACTATAGGGACATAGAAAAACCTCCAAAGTATAGCCAAGTCTGGGCTTCAGCCAGTCTAAACATCTGGTTAGTCAAATGTTAAAATTTCTAGCTTGTAGGTAAGTCTTTTAATTCAGTTAAAGTTTTTATTGGCTATTTTACTTTATTTCAAGGTTTTCTTTTTAACATTTCTGAAGTCAATTGAAGCATCAGACATCAGTCAGATAAAGCACAATATATTGCAGTTTTAAAACCAGTATTATATTTTCAAAATGAAGCTTAACCCTTGATACTGTTTTTTTTTTTCTTTCCACCATCCTACACATTTTTCCATGATTCATTACAACAGATTTTATTCATTAGTTACAGTCACTCCTACATAAGAAGAGGGGACTAGATTGGATTGCCTCCTTTACCTCCTACACAGGATAGAATTTTTGGTGTTTTTTTCCATTATCAGTTATGACACACAATTCCCTCTTCAACTTGACGTACTGTGGAAGAGGGCAGATTTTGGACTGGTGCGCGCTTTCTAGGCTACCTCTGAGGGGAGCCATTATCCAACAGTTCTTACTAATGAAAAGGAAATCCTATATCTTCATTATCCTTGTAGGATTCCATGGGCCTAATTTTGCTTTTGCCTAATAGATGTGACTCACACAAGTTTACTGAAGACAATACCATTACACTTCTCTAAAATGCATGTAAGACAAAATGAAATTCCAGGCCATGTTTTTTTGATTTTCAGTGAGGTGCTAGAATAGAAAGTACAAAATGAAATTTCTTATAAGGAAGCAGCATTCATTTTTTTACTTTGATTTCAATTCTAGCATACATGTGGTTCAATAAAGGTATTCAAGAGATAATGCTGGAGTGATACTTAGCCATGATAGTCCAGGAAATATGACAAAGGCAAGGATTTTTTGGGGGTGATATCTTCTAATGGACCAACTGTATAGTTAGGAGAGATCTTTAGACAAGCTCTCAGGAACAAGATGCCCTTCTGAAAACACTTACCATGTGCCTGAAGGCTTGCTTAAGATCTCTCCTAAGTATATATCTCTCCTGGAATAAATAAAAGTTATCATCCCAAAAAATCCTTGTCTCTTGCATATTCAAGGGCATATTCAAGTCATTGTCACATAGAAATGAATACACTCTCCTAAAGTCTGATCGCAATTACATCAGTGTAAACCTAGAATATCTTAGTTGATTTCAACCTCTATTTTCATAGATTCATAGATTCATAGATATTAGCGTCGGAAGGGACCTCAATAGATCATCGAGTCCGACCCCCTGCATAAGCAGGAAAGAGTGCTGGGTCTAGACGACCCTAGCTAGATGCTCATCTAACCTCCTCTTGAAGACCCCCAGGGTAGGGGAGAGCACCACCTCCCTTGGGAGCCCGTTCCAGACCCTGGCCACTCTAACTGTGAAGAAGTTCTTCCTAATGTCCAATCTAAATCTGCTCTCTGCTAGCTTGTGGCCATTATTTCTTGTAACCCCCAGGGGCGCCTTGGTGAATAAATATTCACCAATTCCCTTCTGTGCCCCCGTGATGAACTTAAAGGCAGCCACAAGGTCGCCTCTCAACCTTCTCTTGCGGAGGCTGAAAAGATCCAGTTTCTCTAGTCTCTCCTCGTAGGGCTTGGTCTGTAGGCCCTTAACCATATGAGTGGCCCTTCTCTGGACCCTCTCCAGGTTATCCGCATCCTTCTTGAAGTGTGGCGCCCAGAATTGCACTCAGTATTCCAACTGTGGTCTGACCAGCGCCCGATAGAGGGGAAGTATCACCTCCTTGGACCTATTCGTCATGCATCTGCTGATGCATGATAAAGTGCCATTGGCTTTTTTGATGGCTTCGTCACACTGCCAACTCATGTTCATCTTGGAGTCCACTAGGACTCCAAGATGCCTTTCCACTTCCGTGCCACCCAGCAGATCATTCCCTAGGCTGTAGGTGTGCTGGACATTTTTCCTCCCTAGGTGCAGCACTTTGCATTTCTCCTTGTTGAACTGCATCCTGTTGTTTTCTGCCCACTTGTCCAACCTGTCCAGGTCTGCTTGCAGCTGTTCCCTGTCCTCCGGAACAGTGCTTATTAGCATTTAGTGTTTTGTTTTTAAACATTATTTCTTTTAATTTCATTTCTACCTATGGAATATAAAGCCCCTCCACTTGTATTATCCCAATGTTTGCCTAGGATATCTTAGATGGGGTGTGGGGAAGAGATAAATGAACAGAAAGTAAAATACAGAATCATAAAAAGTACATAGTACCTGTTGCCCATGTTAAAACCTATCTAGTGACTTTTTGTATTTGTGTCTCCAATGTATTTTGCATTACCACCTAACACACTGGAGTTTGATTTGTAGGTGTCCTTAAGGATCCTTTAATTACACTCTGGAACACCATTTATTTTTTGAAGCTGCCAGCTAGAATAGGATCAAAATGATGTCTATCTTAGTTAATTTCAATACTCAGAGAGATCAGAAAAAATCCTAGAAGCTAGGGACAGACATTCAAAAATCCTGAGCCTGGACTGATTCAATCTTTGCAGGTTAGTCTAACCTGGTTAGGCTGAACCAGTTTGTAACTGGACAGACATTCTGTCTGGGCTGAGGATATTCAGGCACATGCCTGCAGTGGCTCAAGCTAGAAGCCAGGGGGTGTTAGAGCAGCCCTCCCTCCCTTCCCTTCCAAAGTGTCAATTTGGGGGCAGGGGCTATGGCCAGGCCTCAGTAGGACATTCTGATTAGGGAGGTCTGCCGACACCATCCCAGGCTTTTACCCCACTGGCTGGTCAAGGGGCAGAAGTGTTGTGAGACCCCAGCCCCGGGCTAGCACTCTGAGACAATGTGGGGTGTGCAGTGCATGCATCTGTTGACGATGCAGAGCTTTTCAACCTCTCGCTCCCTGCTTCTTTATAGTATCTGCAGCAAACTGACAGGCTGGGGTACATGCTGTGGGAAATGGGAGGGAAGGAGTGGGGGATCCCTGCTTCAGCAGTGAGGGGAGAGGGAGAGTAGGGCAGGGGGAAGCCAGTCAGACCCTGCTGTACCTGCAGTCTCTGCTAGAGCTCGTCAGGGAACAGAGGGGAGGCACCAGCTTTGCTGTGGAGCAGAGAGCCCAGCCCAGCCCAGAGAGCATGCTGGGATGCTGGGGGAATCTGGTTTATCTTAAACCAGCAAGGGATCTGGGACAGACATTGCATAAACTGGTTTGACCCAAATGAGTTAAGTCTGATACTACATTCAACCAGGTTTCTCTCAAACCAGTTTCAGCCATTTTCAAACTTGTTTATATGCAGTGAACATCTGTTCTGTTGCAGGTTTAAATCAATTTCTGATCACTTAACCCAGCTTATGTGTAATGTCTGTCCCTAGCCAAAATGGTTGGGTGTCTTGTGCAGTTCAACTGTTCCCAAGTTGTATTTTGGGTTGTAAGTGAAAGGCTTATTCCTCTACTTTAAACCCATGGGCTCTTTAGTTTAAAATATGCATGAACATACACACAAAGCTAGGGGTAAAATCAATACACATTAAAGCTAGATGGATTTTCCCCTTTCTGTGTCTGTGTAACTGTTTTTTTATTAGATTTTATCTTCTTTATTCTACTTCTGCTCCTTTCTACTCTCTAGCAAGATAAATGAATGTTATTTTGAGTTTTAATGCAATAATACTAGCTTGAATGTTTAAGTGGCTCCAGAATTAAGCAAAAGAAGTCATACCTCCCCTACCTGTCACTCTGCAGAACATGCTGACTACATAACTGTACAGTTAGCATAAGGTGATGCTGAGACTTGGAGATCCTAATTTCACTGAGTTTTCACTATTGTCTCCAGTGTATAGCTTATGCTGAAAATGATTACAGTTGGAGCAAGGGAGAAAACAATGAATATAGAACTTGCTGTTTCTTGCATTAGTAAGTTTACATTTTCTCTTAATAGTTAATGTACTTCTTCAGTAATCCTGAAAACTAGGGAGGGCAAATGTGTTTGTAAGATACATTTACTTCCCTATAAGTAAAGTTTTGGCACAGTTCAGCATACATCCCTTGCCCTTTTAACTAGCAATGAAGGTGCCAATTGTGGGGTTTGATGGGGAATATAGACACCTATTCACTAACACTTGGACTGAAACTACAACTATTTCACATAAGCAGTCAGAAAAACAATCCTGTGATAACTTTTGGCTGACCTCCTTACCAAATGGAACTGGATTCAAACTACTTTTTAGTTAAATCTCAGTCAGTCTTGTCCTTCAAATGAAATACATTTTTGAATAGTTGTTTGAATAGACTACTCTTTGGGATATGTTTAAATCTAATTGCATTGGTTCACCCCCAAAAAATATTATTTGACTTGGATAAATGATCCAAATTGCTCTTTCCATCAATGAAGAGGGTAAGCAAGACTAAATAATGCACATGCTCACTTTCTCTACCATTATGTTTCAACATACTATCACTGAAATCTCAACAAAGGTGCTGATTAACAGATCATTTGTGAAAAAAGAATCCAAATCTATAAACTTTCACAAATTAAAAAATGAGACTAAATTTATCTGTTGCTAATTTAACACTGCAGATTTGATTTTCATTCAGCTGGTCAAGGAGGAGTTTGGCATGTTAAGAGTGGGGGGTCAAATTTGCTTTGAATATCTTTAAACTGCCTCCTATTTATGATGATATGGTCATCTACTGACAGCTCATACACACAGAATTTGGACAAAGGTTTGCCATGCCTCCATGCCAAAATAATAAATTTCAGCAGTACTTTCAGTGCTTTAGAGGTACAGAATTCCTTTCTTTTTGTTGATCTAAGTACAGAATATTTTCCAGATCTAAAATCCAATGCCAATATATTCCAGTCAAACAATTATCTAGGGATTTTTACCTAAAAGCTGGGCCTCATAATTTATATTCCTGTTTTATTTATAAAGTAATTATCAGCACAGTAAGAGAGAAATTAATCATTTAGGGCAGAATTGCTGCTCAGTCTACAGAGGCCCCTGATAGATGTTAAACTTAAGACCTGATTGCCTGGTCAATCACTTCTTAAGTAGTGATCTGGCCACACATTCATTCAATTAATGGTGTGATACAATGAGTAAGTCACAAAGTTATTACTAGGGATCCTGGTTTTCTCTGATAAAAAAAAAATCAAAATTTTCTGATTAATGCCCCCAAATCCACCCCCAAAGCCACATTTTTCCATGATTAAAACAAAATGCCACTATATATCATAGAAAAATGTGAATTGTGTTTTTTTTTTTTAAATCAGAAAATTTTGGATTTTTATCAAAGAAAACCAGGATTCCTAGTTATTCCACAAAATATGTGTACCATTTATTTGGCTGGTTCCTATCATATCTTAATCTGAATGTGTAGCTGGTGTTCTAAGCCCTTCAATTTTCCCTTGTGCTCCCCCAGGTGGGAGCTCTGATCAGGTGGTGGGCACCATGTGCTCCTTCAACTGGGATTCCCAATCACCTGTCCGGGGCTCCCAGCCATAGGAATGCATTGGTGAAAAGGGCTCCCCTGGGCTTCCCCAGCTGGAAGCCTTGGTCGGCTGATCAGGGCTCCCAGCTGAGAGAATACCAGAAGTCAAACTTGCTATTTGCCAGTGTGGCACAATGGGATATGATGCTTGATCTCACAGTCAGACTCCTGCCATGCACATGTGGCATAACAGAAAGTGCAACTGTTGGGATTGCACATCAGAGCCCGTCACATCTTTAATTTAATGTTTGTCAGTGTTTGTCATCTCCACTGGGACAGTCTTTATGCAGCTCCACCATGGAATTTCTTCCTTTATGCTTGGTCCCACTACAGCTGCCTTGTCCATGGGAGGGGCAAGTCAAGGCCTTAATATTTCATCACTAGTAGAATAGGTGTGATTTCACACTCTGGTAATTGTCAGAATTTGAAGAAGATACTAGGCTCCACATTGTAAACCAAAAAATAGGGAAGAAAAGTCTTTTGAGACCTAAGGAGATTGCATTTAAGTTGAGATGTTTGTAAATCATGCAATAAAGCTTATCTTATTCTGTTTCTATATTCTTAAACCATAGAAGTTGATTTTTTCAGTTAAACTCAGAACAAGATCACAGTTAAAACACCCAATCCAAACAGGCACAGGTGGCAAAAATCCATTCCATTTCCAGAGCACTGAAAAGGAGTTCTGGCAGCTGCTGAAGTGGAAAGAGAATAAATGAAGCATACATTGTAGAAATAGTATAAACCCCAACTTGGAACCACTGCAATCTTTGGGCCTTTTCCTTTACAAACCCAGATCAATTTTCTTTTCTTGGCAAACCTCACCAATGTATTACACAAGTATGTAATGATATATATTCATAGAGAAGTAACTAAAATAAAAACATTAGTAACTTTTTTAGATTGGTGTATAATGAAGAAATGGCATCTAAGGAAGGACAATCAAGACTGGGCCCAACAATGTAGAGTCAGAACAGATTCTTTTGTTTGGTAGCCAAACTATTTAATAGCAAATCAGTTAAGGCCTAATGTGTTGTGAGGTATGCTGCATATTTTTGAGCTCCATCTACTGGTACATTATTTTTTAGCTAAACACCAATACTTACCTAAAAAGAGGTATCTCTTTAACAAGCTAATCATGTACCAGTACTGACACTTGGAATGGGAGGTGTTAGTTATTGAGCATTTTTTCTTGCCTATGCCTTTTCTTCTTTTTATCATCTTTTTCATTGACAGAATGACAAAGGGAAATAAAGGGAGGAAAGGGAGACAACCAGCAGAAAGGGGAAGGGAAGAAATTATAACTTGAAACCCTCAAACTGACAATATTTGGTTTTTTTAAAATCACATTTTTTTTTTCTTTCTTTAAAAAAATATTTTGTGGAAGAATTTTTTTCCCCAATTTTTCATGAAACATTATTGCCCTTTTTTGATCCACTTGTGTCACTACCACAACCTTCTGGTTATGCAGAATAAAGAGCTTTTGAGCCATACTCTGTTACATTTGGTTACATATGATTTTACTGCATGTGCAGGTGCTTCCCTGTAACCTATTTAAGAATTATTTGCATAGTTTGTGGCTTCTAGAAGGAATATCTTTTACTTTATTCACACCAAGAAAAAAATAATAGGAAGAATCTAAAGAATGCTTGCACTGTGTGTTGTTGATTCAAAATATCCTTTCATGGATTTGTTTCATTATTCTTTCTTATTGAAACTTTAATTTGAGGGGAAATATTAGTAAAACTAATAAATGAGTGTAAAATATATATATAGAGGGAAAGTGATCAGCCATTCATGTTTTCACTGAGTTTAAAGAAATTTAAATTAATCTTTGTTTCAAGCCAGATTTTGAAAGATCTGCCCCCATATGCCTCCCTTCTCCCCAGTGTACAGTATTTGATTCTCTATAGCAAGCTAGAAGAAATGGTATTGCAGCAGAGAGCTCATAAAATACAGTATTTAAAACTCATAACACCATATTTGAGATTAGCTGTTTCAAATGTTGGTAGTGAGCTGCTGACATCCAGAGCCAGTGTTGTTTTTGTGGGGGTGGCAGTTATGAAGGGAAAAGAAATCACCTACTAACAGTTATTGCAGAAGGAAAAGGGTAGAGTAATCCCAGTTGGCAAGAAATAATAACCCCCCTGCCTAGCAGTGCAAATAGTCTATCTAGAGGTCCGACTCTTTTTCATTTTCCTGAATTGCACTAACAATTCTTCCTTCCCTGTGATTAGGTGGGGATTATTCTGTCTGTGTTTGCATAATACTTGTACTGGTGGTATTTCTTGTCCATGTTGTTCAGTTAATGTTGGCTTTGGAAGAACACTTGGTTTTGGTCATTTAACACTTAGCTCAGTAGAGAGAGTAAAGATGTTCTAAAATAGTCATAGCAAACTAGAGAGATGATCAAATTGGGACCTAATATCCAGATCACAAATACAAAAGATCTTACTTGGAATATGCTTGGAGTTAAGCATAGGTCAAATTGATCACTGGATTATTGAATATGAGTATATTTTGAAAACAAGGTTCAGTTTCAGATCTTAACTTTTTCCTTTGCCTTTCTATTGAGAAAGTAGAATGGTCTCCTAAGTATTGGAAACTACATTCTTTAAGACCTGTAAACCAGCCTAGACAAAACACTGGGGAAACCATTAAAACATAACAGTAGACTGGCATTGGGATATATTAAAGATTAGGGGCCAGACTTTTACAGATATTTAGATGTCTAACTCACATTGATTTCAAAGCTATCCCTAGAGCCACAAACTCATTTGTGGAGAGTAGAAGGGGAGCTTAGGCAGAGACTGTTCAGTATACCCAGTGGCCAAGGCATTCACTGAGGAGGTGACAGGCCTGTTTTCAAAACCTCACTGTGTCTGATTTGCAGCAGAGACCTGAACATTTGTCTCCAAAATCTCAAAAATCTATGCCAATCATTGAGCTATTGAGCATTCTAATGAGAATTATTCACAGTTTCTCATATCAAAGCTGTTCCAATTTGAATAAGTGCTTAAATATTTATTGAGACAAAGTGGTGGTGTGGGGGAAAGGCTGGAAAACTGAGTTTACAGCACAGTACTCTTCTAGAATGTGGTAGAGACTCGGATTCAGATTATTGCTTGAGATCAGATAAACTAGGGAACTGTCCTCCCAGGTACTGCCCTAAGTACCAAGCTATTGAGTTTGACACTTTGTTTCATGGGAAATAATAGACCTGGCTTAGATGCCTATCCAGAAGTGGATTTGTAGCTATGAATCCCAAGTAGAGACAGGTGCCTCTTTCCTATATAGAGTAGATGCCTACCTACTTCAAAGGAGTAGGAGTTAGGCAGTGCCCCTTGACTTAGCATTTCTATCTATTTAGCTTAGGCAACCTCGTTCTCCCCACTTACAGATGTCTTACTCTTTGGGGGGAAGCATCTTCCATTGTTGAAGGAGGACAGGCCAAGCCTCCCCAAGGTGGGAAGGATCAAGACCACTACCGCCAAGAAGTGATGGATGGTGGTGGTTGGAGACTCCCTTCTGTGTGGGATAGAAATATCCATTTTCTGGCCTGACCTATTGTCTTCAGAGGTCTGCTGCTTTCCCAGAGCCTGGATCCAAGATGTCACAAGGGGATTACCAAGATTCATCTGGCCCTCTGACTTCTATCCCATGTTGCTCATTCATGTGGGCTCCAATGATACTTCCAGGGAAGACTGCGAGCAGATTAAAAGTGACTACACAGCTCTGCGTGCAAGGGTGAAGGGTGTTATGTCTCAGCTGTGTGTTCTTGGGAACCCTGACACAGGATGCAGTCTGTCTGACACACAAAGAATTTCCCCCTCCCTCCCCTCCTCTACATAAATGAAACTGATTAAGATGCAGTGAGAGACTCACCTAAGATCCTCCAGATAAGGGTGACAAGAGTGAAACAACTGCCCTAGGTTTCATTTGCATCTGAGATGGAACCAGATGACCATTCATTTACATGAGAGATGGAGAACAGAAAGCCTGAAGCAGAGACTGCAGTGAATTCTGGGACCAGAGAAGCAAGGGAGCACTGCATGATGGGGCATCTGTGCTCCAAATGTTAATTAACCCATGTTCACACACAACCAGCTCAGCATTTATCAGACCAGTTCTAATCTGGATTTACAAAGGACTTCCCCCCACCCCCCCTCTAAGTTTAATAGGCATCTCAGGCCGTACATTCCCCGGTCCCACTATGGGAAGCCTATTTAAACTTGATTGACTAAAACTCGGTTGCCGGGTTAGGGAATGCCGAGGCAAAGAGACCGAGTCAGAGGGGGTATGGGCAACATTTGAACAATGGTTAAGGGTTCATCACAGCGTCCAGCCCGCTGGAGCCCTAATCACAGGTGTCATGCTTTTCCCGAGACGACTGGTGGAAGTCCTCTCCACAGAAGGTTATGAACACCCCAATAATTGTCTTAAGTCTGTTAAAAGGCTATAGTAAGATCTGGAAAAGTCATGCTAAGCTGAGGCTTGTGCACAAGAAGTAAAAATCCAAAATCCTGATGCTGCAAGCTATCTATTGTTTCTGAAGAAACCATGAGATATCCCATCAATATATCTGCTATCCATAGGAATTTCAAGCTGGCTCCCAAGTATTTGGTTACTTCCTAATCTTATGTGTTTCCTGATTATCAATCAGTTTGTTGAGATGTTCCAAACCAGATAAGCCCTTGTCAATAGAAAAGACAATGATTTACACTATTGAGGATGCTTTGAAGCAGCTGAACTGAGGGTATAAAAATCTGTAAAAAGCAGCAGTGTTTGTGCTTCAGAAGAAAAAAACACGTGCTGACACCATCCCCTTTTGTTCTTGGGACGCTGGAAGAACAGATCGTCTCTCTCTTCAAGGATTGTGCTATGGACTGTGTCTGTCAGCTTTGCAGCCTGAGTACCTTGGACTGGTGAGATCCCAGCGCTCTCTCTCTTTTCACTCTAGGCATAAATTTCTGAACCTGATCTGTATTAGTTAAGCTTGAGCTAAGTTTCCCCAAATACTTAGTGAAACCAGGGTAGTACTGTAATTGTTTGTGTTTGTTTTTCCTTTGCATGTCTATTATTATTAGTACCATTATATATTTCACATGCTTAGCAATAAATAACTTTTATAGTCAAACTGGTAGTAACTGGGTATATTTTTCCTTCTCTGCTTCTCTTTCCTCCCATGCTCTGCAACAATGCTTCTTTTACCTAAGCTAAAGATTCCTGTGAAGCCCAAAAATACTGTGGGGTCTGCTCATCAAGAGGCCAAAGATTGGGATGTGCTGAGTTTGAAACACATAAGGGGATCAGTTTGTACAGGCTGATTGACCCAGTTTGACTCAGGCGTGCCCTTATGAACTGAATGCTGGCCCATGAGGGTATCAACTGGACACCCAGCCGAATTCAGAGGGATTCTGTTCACCTGTGTGCTTGTGTCTGACTGCAGTTTATTGTTGCTCTGATGAACTGATTCTTGGCATATGAGGGTGTCAACCTGTCCATGCTGATCAACCCGGCCAGGTCAGGCGTGTCACATTAATTTGTGTGTGTTTGTGTGTATGACTGATTTGGTGACTGGAGGAACCCAGCCCCATTAAGACTGAGTCCTGCAAGATAGCTCCATTGGGGGTGAGTACTTGCAGAAGGGAGATATACAGCTCTGTATAGAAACACAAGTAACGCAAGCAGCACATTGAGAGAATTACCAAGACCCTAGAAACGTATCCCTAATAAATGAGCTCACCCCAAAGTAATGGGCAAATATGGTAACAAGGGGATGAGGGCTCAAGTGGTATTCTCCTTCATCCTTCTGGTCAATGGAGAGGGCCCAGGCAGGAGCGTGTGCATCCTACAGATTAATGCATGGCTGCACAGGTGATATTCCCAGCAGGGATTTGTCTTCTTTGACCCTGGGATGATGTTTGAAGAAGAAGGATTGCTAGGAAGAGATGGGATCCACCTGATGAAGACAGGGAAGAGCATCTTTACAGACAGGTTCACTAACCTAGTGAGGAGGGCTTTAAACTAAGTTTGCTGGAGGATGGAGACTAAAGCCCTGAGGTAAGTGGGGAAGTGGGTGACCAGGAGGAAATGCAAGCAGGAGGGGGCAACAGAGGAAACATTCTCATTCTTCCTGATAAATCAGGGCAATCGGCTAGTTACCTTAGGTGCTTAGACACAAATGCATACTGGGAAACAAGCAGGTAGAATTGTAAGTCCTTTCACAGTCATGGAACTATGACATGATTGAAATAACAGAGACTTGGTGGGATAGCTCACATGACTGGAGCATGGTCATGGAAGGGTACAAACTATTCAAGAAGTTCAGGCAGGGGAGAAGAGGAGGAGGAGTTGCACTTTATGTAAAAGAGCCACATGATTGCTCAGAGCTCCAATATGAAACTGGAGATAGTCTCTGGGTTAGGGTCAGAGGGGAGAGCAACAAAGGTG
This sequence comes from Alligator mississippiensis, assembly GCF_030867095.1. Taxonomy (NCBI): domain Eukaryota; kingdom Metazoa; phylum Chordata; order Crocodylia; family Alligatoridae; genus Alligator; species Alligator mississippiensis. Next base: position 242,978,552 of record NC_081825.1, on the reverse strand, counting down.
ATGTCGTGGTGGGGGTCTGCAATAGACCACCAGACCAAGAGGAAGTGGTGGATGAGACTCTCTTCAAACAGCTAGCAGAATTTTCCTGAACATAGCCCCTGGTTCTCATGGAGGACCTCAATCACCCTTACATCTTCTGGGAGGGCACTACAGCACTGTGCAGGCAATCCAGGAAGTTTTTGGAGAGTGTTGGGGACAACTTCCTGGTCCAAGTGCTGGAGCAGCCAATTTAGGGCCATGCTTTTCTTCATCTGCTGCTCTCAAACAAGGAAAAATCAGTGGGGAATGTAGTAGTGGATGGCAACTTGGGCAACAGTGCCTGCAAGATGATTGAGTTCAGGATCCTGAGGAAAGAAGGGAAGGAGAGCAGCAGGACACTAGATGTCAGAAAAACAGACTTTAACTTGTTCGGGGAACTCATGAGCAGGATCACCTGGGAAGCCAGTCTGAGGGGGAGAGGAATCCAGGAGACCTGACTGTATTTTAAAGAAACCATACTGAGGGCACAGGAACAAACCATCCTGATGTACAGGAAGAAAAGTAAGTATGGCAGAAGACCAGCTTGACTTTGCAGGGAAATCTTCAGTAAATTAAATCACAAAAAGGAAGCTTATAAGAAGTGGAAACTTGGACAGACAACTAGACAGGAATATAAGAGTATTGCTCAGGCATGCAGGAATGAAGTCAGGGAGACTAAAGTGCAACTGGAGTTGAAGCTAGCAAGGGACCTGAAGGGTAACAATAAAGGTTTTTTCAACTATGTCAGTAACAAGAGGAAGATCAGGGAAAGTGTGGGTAGCTTACTGAATGGGAGAGGCAACCTAGTGACAGAGGATGCAGAAAATGCTAAAGGACTCCATACCTGTTTCACCTCAGTCTTCACAAGCAAGGTCAGCTCTCCATGGGGGTGGATAGGATACATCCAAGAATACTGAGGGAGTTGGCTGATGTGACTGCAGAACCATTGGCCATCATCTTTGAATACTCATGACAATCAAGAGAGGTCCAAGATGATTGGAAAAGGGCAAATATAATGCCCATACTTAAGAAAGGGAAAAGGAAGGATCCAGGGAACTACAGACTGGTCAGTATCACCTCAGTCCCTGGAAAAATCATGGAGCAGTTATTCAAGGAATCCATATCTAAGCATTTGGAGGAGAAGAAGGTGATTAGGAACAGTCAGCATGAATTCACCAAAAGCAAATCATGCCTGACCAACTTGATTGCCTTCTATGATGAAATGACTGGCTCTGTGGATGTAGGGGGACCTGAGGATCTGATGTACCTTGACTTTAGCAAGGCTTTTGATACAGTCTCTCAGGTGAGCTAAGGAAGTATGGGTTGGATGAATGGATTGTAATGTGGACAGAAACTGACTGGATTATTGGGCTCAGAGGGTAGTAGTCAATGGCTCAATGTTTAGTTGACAGCCAGTATCAAATGGAGGGCCCCAGTGGTCAGTTCTGAGGAGGGTTTTGTTCAATATCTTCACCAATGACCTGGAAGATAGGATGAAGTACATCCTTAGCAAGTTTGCAGATGACACCAAGCTGGGGGGAGTAGTAGATATGCTAGAGGGTAGGGTTAGGATTCAGAGACACCTGATGAATTGGAGAATTGGACCAAAAGAAATCTCATGAGGTTCCACAAGGACAAGTGCAAAGTTCTGCACTTAGAACAGAACAATCCCATGCACCAGTACAGGCTGTAGACTGACAGGCTGGGCAGCAGCTCTACAGAAAAGGACCTGGGAGTTACAGTGGACTATAAGCTGAATATGAGCCAGCAGAGTGCCCTTGTTGCCAAGAAGGATAACAGCATACTGGGCTGCATTGGTAGGAGCTAGTAGGGCTGTGCAAAATGGCACCGTTCCATTTCATCTCGAGTTTCAATTGTTCGATGGAACACCGTTCCATTTTGAATTCCATTTCGAGTCAAAACAGCTGTTCCGTTCTGTTCCATCAAAACAGAAAGGCTGTTTTGATGCTGTTTCAACGTTTCGCTGGGGATGGGGAGTCAGCCCATCTAGATTGTGCCGGTGCAGGAGGCAGCCCAGGTGGGCTGCTTCCCCATCCCCCGCACTAGATAGCATGGGGAGTGAGAGGCAGCCCAGCTGGGTTGCTTTCCCATCCGCCATGCTAGATCATGCTGGGGGAGGGAGGCAGGCCAGCTGGCATGCTTTCCCATCCTCTGCGCTAGATCACACTAGGGGTGGGAGGCACCCCAGGTGGGCTGCTTCCCCAGCCCCCATGCTAGATCATGTGGGGGGCGAGAGACAGCCCAGCTGGGCTGCTTTCCCATCCCTGGCTCTAGATTGCACCTCCCGCCCATTGCGTAATCTAGTGCTGGGGATGGGAAAGCTGCCTCACCGCCCCTGGCATGATCTAGCACTGGGGATGGGGATCTAGCACAGGGGATGGGGAGTCAACCCAGCTGGACTGACTTCCCATCCCCAGCCTATGGTCGAAATGTTCCAACTTTCAAAACGTTTCGACTAGCCTCGTTTTGTTTTGAGGCTATTTCAACAGCCTTTGTTTCATTCTGATTTTGCTGTTTTGACCTGAAATTAGTCAAAATGGCGTTGAAACAAAATGGCCAGTAAAATTTTGCACAGCCCTAGGAGTTAGGGCTGTGTGAAGCTTCGGATGCTGATTCAATTTGGAGGAGATTTGGCCCAATTCTGTGGCTGAATCTCCAAATCCAAATCTGAATTGAATCAGGAGACCAATTAAAAAGTCTGAACCTATTCAAAGCTCTCTGAATTGATTCAGAAAAGATTCGGAGAGCTTTGGAGATTCGAGTAGACCCGCTCGCTGCTGCAGGGAGCTGGATCCAGACTCTATGCTGGTTAGTAGGGGGCGGGGGAGGGGAGGACTGTAGGTGGGGGAAGGAGACAATGGGGAGAACCGTGCCAGGCCCCATCCCCTGACTGCTCCCCCAGCCCCCCTGAGCACCCCCTGACCCCCGCCCACTCTCCCAGCCCCCCCATGGCTCCCCCACCTGACCCCAGCTCCTGACTGCCAGGCAGGGGGAAATCCCTGCTACCCCCACATTACCCCACACTGCATGCAGGGGCTCTGTTATGAGCCCCTGACTCCCACTTGCTCTCCTAGCTCCCACCATGGCTATCTCCCCACCCCAGCTCCCGGGTCTTAAAAAAAAAAAGCCCCAGAATCACTGGCTGCTGCAGCAGCTGTTGGGGCTTCTGGGGGATCATGGCAGAGTGCCTCACGCATTGTGCGGTAGTGGGGGGCAATGAGAATCTGGCAGCAGCCAGTGAACTCAGGCGTTTTTTTCAAAGAGCCAGGAGCTGAGGCCAGGTGGGGCATTCGGAATTGGCTGAATCTGAAGTGAATACTAGCCACTTCACACAGGCCTAGTAGGAGTGTTGTCAATAAATCAAGGGAAGTGATTATTCCCTTCTGTTTAGTACTGGTGAGGCAACATCTGGAGTTCTGTGTCCAGTTTTGGGTACCTCAATACAGAAAGGATGTGGACAAATTGAAGGGAATCCAGTGAAGGGCAATAAAAACGGTTAGGGGGGTGGGGCAGATTACTTCTGAGGAAAGCCTGAGGGAACTGGGATTATTTAGTCTGCAGAAGAGAAGGCTTGGGGGAGTTGATAGCAGCCTTTAACTATCTGAAGGCAGGTTCCAAAAATGATGGAGCTAGACTGTTCTCAGTTGTGCCAGATGACAGAGCAAGGAGCAATGTTCTCAAGTCATAGAAGGGGAAGCTTGGGTTCAATATTAGGAAAATCCTTCTTACTAAGAGAGTAGTAAAACACTGAAACAGGTTACTCAGAGATGCTGTGAAATCTCCATCCTTTGAGGTTTTTAAGACCTGGCTAGACAAAGCCTTGGGTGGAATGATCTAGTTTGGGATGGTCCTGCTTTGAGCAGAAGGTTGGACTGGATGACCTCCTGAGGTCCCTTCCAACCCTAATTTTCTATGATTCTAAGAAAATCTTGCTCAGTTTTCACTTCCTATCTTAACCTTCTATAATTTTATGAAGCTCCAAAACAACATTTTGGTATTTCATTTAAACATAAAACCTTGGCATCTTACATAGCTACAATTTTAAGTTAATTACAAATTATTTCAATAACCATACAAGTACCCCCTACAGTTATACATAATATTTAGTTGTTCAAAGAAACTGACATTCAAAGGTTAGGAAATGCTATGAAGGTTGTAAAAAATTAAGTAGTTCCCAACAGGTGGTTGCACCTGTGCCTACGGAGTTCCATTCAACCATCTCGAGTAGAGGGAAAGCATGAGTCCTTGGTGACTCACAGGGACAGGAGGTGAAGTGAAAGCAGTGGCTTTGGCTTAACCATCAAATCTTTTGGAAACTACTACTAACAGTACACACACGTATTTTCTTTGTGATCAGCTCTGTCATCGCATAACTTGCTGTTGGCTAACAAATTAAAATATTTGTTCTTGATGCCCTGCTGATTCATTGGCATGTGAGCTATACTCAAGAGTTTATTTTCTTCTGGTACTGGCCCAGTAAGGAATAAAGTAGTACTAGCCTTGCTCCATTTTGCCATTGTACTTGAAAATAGAAAGTAGAAACAAATTTAATGATGGATCAAAGAGCCATTCCAACATGGCTTTTTGTTACTAGACTGATCAAACTGAAACTGACAGCAAAGAGATTGTTCCATTTCTCATTATCAACCTTTTCTTTCCATGGCATTCCCTGGGATGTCTTTTTTACTTTTTCTATCTTGTATATTAAGACTTAAAGGATTTCCTTTCCTTTTACTGGAAAAGGAAGAATTTGTTACACTGAATATAGATAATTTTTGGTATTCACTGTCAGGAGAAGGTCACTGAGACAAATACTTGGCTTTATTTTAAAATGCTTTACACAATATTTCAACTATTGCTAACATTTTTAGGTAAATTGTAGTAATGATAATGGTAACTGAGTCTTGGATTTTGGGATATAAAATGGCTGCCTGTGGAGGAGGGGAGGCAAACAAGAAACATTTCTGTTTCTAGAAGTAACTGGTGTATTATAGGACTTTTGGCATTCCTCAGAAACCATGGGAGTTTCTGAAATAGGGTAATGAAGTAGATGAGCCCTCAATCTGATCTGATTTGGTCTGATCTGGCAGTTAGTATGCTGAGTGAGCATATGGGCTAGATGGTATAGGTAGACAAATACATTATATCAAATTTAAAAGCAGAGGGGGTGTAGACTTGCCAAGTTTCCATTTATCCCTCAACAACTGGAAGCTAAATTGAAGTAGTTTACCCCTGACAAAAATAAACTTATAATTTACAGTGTTTAAGATTTCCTTAACAACTATGGGACTCAGTAATCCTTTTGATAATTCTTCCAGGAAGCACATAGTTGTGTCTCATTCCTCCTTCCCAGATATTTATGTGGTCCCATTTAGCTGTTCAGAAATTTTTGATGAAGTTTCTCCCCCTGCCCCACCAAAAATTATCAATTTTCAAAACCCAGAACTGTTAACAAAGCAGGGTTCATCTAGATGAATCTCCTAACTCAGAGACATTTTGAGGAAAAAAAAGTTTTGAAATTGTTGTAGTGTCCCATTTCAGTAAATGTTTTTAATTTTAAAATCTTGGTAAACACACAGAAAGCAGTCAACATCAGACAAAAAATATTTCAATAGTATTTAATTAAAGGTTTCAATGGACATGGAAACTGACTTAGGGGGGAGATTTTTGGTTTATGGGATCTTTCAAGATTTTGACTGTTTTGTTTTGCTTCAGGAGGTAAAAAATAAAATGGATAATGGCATCTCCAACCCCATTTGGTCACTCTTCTTCTGAAGGATCCATGTTATGGCATTATCCTGGCCATATGGTTCCCAAATCCAGATGGGTCTTTTGATATAACAAAAAGAATGAGAAGTACCTGGCTCCCTTCAAAATCCAGTGGGAGAAGATGAGTACTTCTGCTTCCACTGAGCACAGAGCATTCATCAGTGACTTGGACAAGGGTGTAAAAAGCACCCTGTTCAAATTCACAGACACTTAGATGTGGAGAGAAGTGGGCACGCTAGAAGGGAGGAATAGGCTGCAATTGGACCTAGACAGATTACAGGGGTGGGCAGATAAGAGCAGGATGGGTTTCAACACTGACAAGTGCAAGGTATTGCACCTGAGGAGAAAGAACCAGCAGCATACCTACAGGCTGGGGAACTCCCTTCTCATCAGTGCAGAGGCAGAAAAGGATCTTGGAGTCATTACTGATGCCAAAATGAACATGGGCCGACAGTGTGGGGACGCGGTCAGGAAGGCCAACTGCACCTTGTCATGCATCCACAGATGCATCTCAAGCAGGTCCAAGGAGGTGATCCTCCCCCTCTATGAGACACTGGTCAGGCCGCAGTTGGAGTACTGCATCTAGTTCTGGGGGCTGCAGGACCTATGAGGAGAGGCTAAGGGACCTGAACCTGTTCAGCCTTCACAAGAGAAGGCTGAGGGGGGATCTAGTGGCCATTTACAAACTAGTCAGGGGGGACCAGCAGGCATTGGGGGAGTCCCTGTTCCCCCAAGCACTACCAGGAGTAACAAGAAATAATGGTCACAAGCTGGCAGAGGAAAGATTTAGGCTAGATATCAGGAGGCACTACTTCACTGTCATGGCAGCTAGGATCTGGAACCAACTTCCAAGAGAAGTGGTGCTGGCTTCTACCCTGGGGGTCTTTAAGAAGAGCCTGGATGAACACCTCACTGGGGTTGTTTGACCCCAGTACTCTTTCCTGCCATGGCAGGGGTCAGACTTGATGATCTGCTCAGGTCCCTTCTGACCCTACCAACTATGAAACTATGAAACTACTATGTGGGGTCCCAAAAGCTGGCATCATTTCTTAAATTGTATGAAAATAAGTAACCAAAGTATTCAGTAACATACAATAAACAAGGCAAAGCTCTTGGTGCGTCAGTCACAATCGTGGTAAAAAAAACTAAGGTAAATATCAAATTCCTTTAAACTAAACTAGCTCCAAGACTTAGATACTGTCTTAAATTCTGTTAAAAATGTTAATTGCTTTTCTCCCAAGCCAATCCAAAATAAAGAACATTCTTCTTTTGCAACTTTAGATATAATACAGACAATTCTTACCACAATGTCTCTGAAACTTTCCCTAGAGTCAAATAAGATTTTTTATTGCTGCCTTGCCTTTTTAATCATGCTACTTTTTAGTTGTTTTAGTTCTAGATGTACGAAATACATAACCAAAAGTTTTGAAGTTATTAGAGGCAGATTGTTCATCTTGGGTTGTGTTTATAGACTTGAAGCCATTCCAGTTCTTCTAAATATCTTCACAGCTAGAATTTCCAGGAAACTGTTCATTCATCGGTGATCCTTCATGATTAGGGATGATCACTCCCACGGGTCTAATAAAGGGTTGTAGATGAGTCCGCTAATGGCTAAGGCCAATCCTAGAGCTGCAGACTCTGGCAGACACCACAGGTGGTGGTTAAAGGGAGGGTCGAACTGCAGATTTCTCAGTTTTGTTTCCTTCCCTTCCATTTCTGTTGTTTTTCTTTCTCCAGGGCAAGATGGTTTTCCTCAAAGTAGCCCTGTCCCAGGCTGGTTTTTCTCAATTTGTGATGTCAGTGCCACACTTCTTAATGCTTGCCTTGAGGGTGTCTTTGAAGTGTTTCCTCTGGCCCTTGCATGTCCTTTGTCCTTGGCTAAGTTGGGAGTATAACAATTGTTTCGGTATACATATATCAAACATGCACACAAAATGCCCTATCCACCACAGCTCATGTTCAATACTCAATGCTTCCATACTAACGGTGTTAGCATTAATAAGGACACTGGCATTTGTGCAATGACCCTCCCACTTTATGTTCCAAAGGTAGTGCTGGTGAAGGCATTCTAAGCTTTTTAGGTGGTTCCTGTAGGTCATCCAAGCTTCACAGCTGCAGAGAAGAGTTGGGTTTACCACAGCCTTATAGGAGCCTTGTTTGAGTTCTGATGTCATGATCATTGAACACATGATGATACAGTCTTCCAAAGGCATAGCTGGCACATCGGATCCTATACTGGATTTCCTCATCAATGTTGGCCTTCTTTGAAATATGGCTTCCAAGGTATGCAAAGTGTTCGACGTTCTCCAGCTCTTGTCCGTCAATTAGGATCTTTGCCAAGGGAGTTAAGTGGCCTGAAGCAGGCTACTGAAGCACCTTTGTTTTTCTGCCATTAAGGGTCAGTCCTAGGCATTGGTATGCTTGGGAGAAGCAGTTAAGCATCACTTGTAAGTCTTCCTCAATATGTACAACAACAACAACACAGTCATCAGCATACTAAAGTTTCACAATCAAGGCCAATGTAACTTTGTTTTTTGGCATGGAGGCAAGAAACATTGAAAAGGTTCCCATCCATCCTGTACTCCTGAGCTGTCTAATATAATGTCAGGTAATTTGGCACCAGGCATTTGGACAATTAGAACTAGGCTTTCATTCCATTATAAAGGGAACTCTTCAATATTTCTGTTCATTGGCTTTTCAAGTGAATACATAGTGTATTGATGCAGGTGGAATCAGTCCAAATGGAAACCATGGCTAGCCAAAAATGCACTGTAGCTCACATACGACAACCTTACCTCACCAGCAAAGGAACTCTGATAAGACAAGAGTCATCTAGTAACAATTAATTTTTGATGATGTACTTAAACATCATCGTGATGTGCTCTGCATGATTCAGTCTTTACATCTTAAGACTTCTCTAATAGCCCACCAGAGTAAGAGACATAGATACCATTCCCTTTCATCTGGTGCTGAGTCTAGGCTGTGCTTTTAATTTATTGTTATATTGCTTTGTGAAGAGAAATAATATTTCCATTACAACTGTAACCAAAAACCCCCCAATTGAAATCAAGTCTTGTGCTAGGTACTGTAAAAACACTTAGACAGCTAGTCTCAAACAGGTTACACTCTAGGTAGTCAAGGAATAAAAGAGTATGAGAAGAAACAGAGGTACAGACAGGTGAAGTTACTTGCCATAATCACCATAGCAGATGAATAGCTGAGCTAGGAATAGGCACCAGCTCACCTGATTCCTAGTCCTCTACCTGCTAAGACATCACAAAACTTCTCTAACATGTCAGCCCAAGAACTCATTGTGTATATGTTTATATTTTAAACATTCTTCTTTAAACACAGATTTATATGCATTATGATTCATAAATCAAATTATTATAGTAATGGCTGAGAAGTTTGAATGTGGTTTGGTAAGTCCACTAATGTTCAGAATTATTTATCTTTAAGACAGTTTAAAATACGGCTACCTTTTTGTATCTGAGTGCAAAAGCACAGATTATTAATGGACAATAAGGAAACTTGTTATTCAGTATAATTTAAACCTAAAAATTTCAGTTTCGTTCTTAGTGGTGTCCAAAATTATGCAGAACCATTGCTCACTTCTTCCCTCCACTTATAAAACTTGAAAAAATAGGTGAGTTAACTGTGCCCTGCAAGTCAAAATATTTAGGATAACAGGCTAGAGAGAAGCATGAATTACAGACATGAGGCATCTCTGCTGTGAATGTCTTGCCCTCAGATATAGAAACTGTGTGAAAAAGGTGAATCTCCTGATCTCAAATGGTATGGTGGTAAATGGTTCAAAAACTGACCTACATTTTGCTCAGACCTACAACTGTTAGTTACGGCCTCATCTGAGATCCCTGGAAGTCAATAAAAAGGCTTCCCTGAATTAAGGAGCTTGGGACTAAGTATAGACATTCAAAAAGCCTGAGGGCAAAATCAATCTTAAGTTATGTAGTTTTCTGTAAGCAGTCTAGGTTAGATAAGTAGCAAACAGTATTCACGTTCACACCTTGGGAGGGGGCACACAAGCTGTCTTCATTGGCTGAGGCCTTCAAGTTGGGACTGCTCCTGCATGCCTCCTAGCATGTCCTGTGGGCTCCGTGGGCTGTCAGGGACTGCTGAGTGCCAGGGCCATCCTGATTGGCTGCCAGGCATAGGCAAGCACACCCCCACATCCCCCTTGCCTTAGTACTCTGAGACACTGTAGCTGCAGGCTGAAAAGCCTTGCAGTGTCCCAGATGCCCATGGCCTGGGTACCTGCAGGCAGTGGCCAAGCCTCAGAGGTCACAGGGTAGTCTCCATGCACACCCACTTCTGATGTTCTGCCCCCTCTTGCCCTGACCCACAAGAGACGAGCTGCTGGCACTGGCTCCTGCTAGGAGGGGTCCATGCTGGGGTCTGGGTGGTAGGGTGCCTGGCTCTGGCCACTGAGATGTGGTATGTGGAAGCCATAGTCAAGTGCTTTGGGGCTGTGCCCAAGCATGGGGGCATGCTGGTTCCCTGGCTGGGTATGCAAGAACCAAGATCAAACTCCATGAGGCAGTGGCTGAGCGCAGAGGTTCTCCTGGGCTCACTGTCAGGTGTGTGTGTACATCATGGGATGCTTCATGACAGGGTTCAAGGTCACAGTCTGGAGATGTGGGTGCCTAGGTTTCAGGGCTTGTGCAGGGGACACAGATGCCTCCCTTCCACTCCCTCTCAGCCCCACAACCTGCAGATGACAGATGGCTGGATGGGAGGAGGTGGGGCTGGAGAGATGCTCCATGGTAGCTTGGCTCTGGAAGAGCTTGGGGGTGGGGCCCTCTGGGCACTTGGCTGAAGCAGCTGAGCATGGGCCAAGTGCTACAATGTGGAGGGGGTTGGGGGCAAAATTGCAGTGAGCTGTGAAGGAAGCTGAGATGCCAGAGGATAGCAATGCAACATGAATCAGTAGGGGTCTGGTGCAGAAGTTTGATTCACTGGTCTAACTTAAATCGGTTAGATTTGAGTGCACATCAAACCAGTTCTATCTTAGCCCAGGTTCCATCATTTTTAGACCTGTCTGTGGGTGCGTCTACATGTCCATATTTACTGAAATACTGTGCAGTAAGGGTGCACACCTACACACATGCACACCCTTACTGCACAGTAAATATGGTGACTTAAGTTGACTTGCATATAAATATGATAACCTGCATGATGCGGGTTACCAAATTTATGCCTGATTAGTTACTGCACAGTAATGCATGTGTTGACAACTTACTGTGCAGTGACACTGTGTGTATTGACTGACTTGGGACTAACTTCAGTCCCAAGTCAGTCCACATACAATGTTACTGTGCTTTAACAAATGCACATGTAGACACCAGCCTAAAAACTGTAAACGCACATGTAGCTGCACCCTGTGTGCGTCAAACTTCTGAATAGTTATGGGTTTAGATCAATTTCTTATCACTTAGACTACGTTTTGTGTAATGTCTGTACCTGACCTTGGATTAATCCCTTAATGATTGGTATAAATGCCTTGACTTGTACCTGAAAGTGAGTAATTTCCAACGTTTTTGTGGTTAAGTGCATGTAAATTCCCAGAAACATTCACATACATTTAGAAACAAACACAGGAAAAGAAGCCAAAAAGCAGAGTGACTGCTTGGAACACTCTGACCAGCCCCAATTTCAAAATTAGTAGTTCTTATCCCATTGGATCCCTGTGGTTTTGATAGCAAAATACTGAACAGTGAAATCCTCTTCCTCTGACTGGAACCAAGCATTCTTACACAGATAGCATTATTTCTGTCTGCATTAAATAAGACTCAGAAGACAGTGATTAAAGTAGCACTTGTGATGACTGCAGATAAATAAGTATAGAAATACATGCATACACAAATGAGCCCCTACAGGCATGTCTGGTCTGTGTACATGTATACATATTTATAAATAGATGTATATAACATATAGATACCTCCTACATTTTGTTGTGTATGCACCCCTAAAGCATCCTTATCTTTTTTACTCTATAGTCCATATCTGAGTTTTCCAGTTCTGTTGGCTATGGCTTCCACATTTTTATCTTCAGAATGCTAAGGACCAATTCTAAGAAAAGTATGTAACGATGAAAGACACAAAAAAATTAAGAAAAACAATGTTCCAAGAAGAAACTGAGAAAATGAATTGTTCCAGGCCATTTCCTATATTTCTGGCACTAGAGTGATAAACTGTCCATAATAGACTTCATGATTATAAAACAATGTCAGTAATGTCAGACACATCTGTCTTCTAAAATTATTGCCGTGACACACACAGAATCATGCATGCAACAATCAGACTATATTTGTAAATAATAAATAGTAAGACATTAACAGTACAAGTTAAGATGATTTTAAAGTATCATATTACTTTAAAGCAGGCACGTCTACATGTGACACTACATTGCCATAGCAGTGAACTACAGCAACGTAGCGTCAGCGGGCGCAAACTGTCATGCTGCAGCTGCACCGCCACAGCAATATGCTAGGGCAATGTAGGGGCTAAAATAACTTCACTACTGTCATGGTGCAGCATGGGCTGTTATTGTACCATCATTTAGTACTTCCAAAAGTGCTTTTGGAAGTACTAAATGATAGCACAGTAACAACGGCACTGTAGGGGCACATGTAGCATGCACCCAGCAAGTATTTAATGAAAGACCTTACCTCTGTTTATGTTCCTAAATAAGATCAGTGAAAATGTAGGCAAGTGTAAAGTGTCACTTATACCAAACAACACTGTAAATTATTACTAAAATATTATTAAATCAGACAGGAATTTAGAGCCACTTCATGCCTGCTCATTTGCACTCACACATTGTGCATTGTAAGTAAAAAAAGATCAATACCACCTGTCTCCTAACCCCATGCACAGGAAGGGAGAGAGTGGCTTCACAGAATTTTTTTCTTGCTCCTCATGTTGTCAATGTTCCCGGCCACAAGGGAAAAAAGCCAAATGCCTTGTCCCTTTACTGAACAGTCATAATTTAACCCTTAGAGAGTACTCTTTCCGGTAATGCTAAATTCATTTGTCACTTGTCTTTCGTATGAAACTGATTTCACCTAATAAGGTTTTTCCAGTTTGCATCCATCCACATACAGTGCTATACATTCACAGCCAATAAATCATGAAGTACCATATAGGATAAAACGTTATGCATTTAAAAATTTTGCCACAACTTTTGAATGTTGTGCATCTTTTTACCATTCTGTTTCCTGGTGACTCATTTTTTTTCTGGAGCACAAGATAAATTCTGTTGTAAGAAGTCATTGGTGCCATTCCCCTCCCTGAGGTGTCACTGATATGAAATCAGCCAAGCAAGCAATAAACTCAAGCCAGGTGAGCCTATGGGAACATCCACCAGACAACAATAGTAAGGTAGTAGTTCCAACATGATTACTCATTCTTGACCTTTCTAGTGCTTTAATGATGAGAACATGTGATTGTTAAACAGCAGACTTCATGAGCCCCATTTCCTCTGATGCTGCTCTCGGAGACACACCAGACACTGTATGTGCTTGCTAGTTTCTTTGTGCTTTGTCTTTGGCTGGAGATGGAGTGTGAAGGAGAGTTCACCTTTGTCTCAGTGCTTCCTCACATGGGTTGGAGACAGAGCTGCAGTCCCCACACTCCTGTCTGAATGTAGGGACTGCTTCATGAAACCGCACCTTGGAGCAGTAGCCACTCTGAAAAGGGCACAGACTACCAGCGAGAAAAGGGATCTATCAGATTGCCCCAGGATTACCAACTGAATCTCCATGAGGTTGTTTCAGGCATGCCAGTGCTTCAGCAGGGCCAGTGTGGGCAGGGTGGTTCCTCACTGATCCATGCACAAGTTTAGTTAAAATGTAATGTTAAGATGACGTGCTTTCCCTTTCAGTCTTTCTTTGTAAATACAACTCTAAAAATCCCATGTTTCCTTTTCCAGACAGAGATAAGATAGTGCCATTCCTCAAATAAGCTTCCATATATTCTGATGACTTTTAACTCCTATCAACAAACGAGCATGAGTTTTCTTGAAGTGATATCAGTAAACTCAGACATGTAAGTGAGAGCAAGGCGAGAGTGGTGCTGGAATGCAACACCAAGTCCATGGTAATGATAAAGACATTTTTCAGCTACTGGAATAAAGTGCTTTTTGATGGAAAACTAGGAGCTTGTAGCAGCAGACAGAGTCCAGCCACATATTTCAGCACACAGAAAGAACACTGAAGTTGAATCTGCCAGAAGGTCACATGCAGCCATTTCCAAATCAAAATAGAAACATTAAAAATACTCAGGTTTCTGTTGAAAGTTTTCCACCATAATCAATCTATAACCAATTATGTTTGGTTCTCTATTTTTAACTTGATTGAAAATTCACTGTTTTTCTATGGAAAACTTGAATGAAAACAAGAAAAAAAAAATTCCCAGGAATTTTCTATGGAAAAAACCCCTCCATTTTCCAAACAGCTCTGTTGTACATGGTATTCTTACCATCTGTAAAGCAATTCCCTTCAGTTATCTTGGTGGTACCCCTGTTTCTCCTGCTCTCTTGCTGTTGCATACTGTAGGAGGTTTTTTCTTTCTGTCTTTTTGTGCTAAAATCCTTGTCTTTGTTATGGGGCATTTTGTGGCTGTGGTGGGTAGGAACAGCCAGAATGGATATTCTTGTGAGGTCTTTTTGGATCACATGGAAACTAGTTATGACTGCAGACTAGGTTCAGGTACTCAGGAGGCCCCTTTCAGTTCTGTGTTCCCAAAGTGGGAGATATACCTTTACTTTAACAATATATTAATGCTTTATATTTTTCTTTGAAAAGTACACAGCAAAAGCTTCTTTTCTTGAACCAAATTTTAGTGCCTTTTCTGGCCTTGCTTTATGCTGCTCGTGTGTTGCAGGATGGTAAACTCATAAACTTAAGATATGAGATACCATACTTAAGTACACATGCATTCCTAGCCATACAAATGGAAGCAATATATATCCGTGCAAGATTTTCACAATTCCAGCTGAATTCATATTTAATAAACCAAAGCATGTTAGAAACCAGTAACTGAAAATCTACAAGGAGCCCCAGGGAGGTTCTTTTCCCCACCACTGGTGCTGATGAGCAACTCAGTTTTCCCTTACAAAGTTCACTCTTTAGTCTGCCAAAAGGATTCTGGCAAGCACTTCTTATGTGAAACAGACAGTCTGTAATTAAACACTTGTAGATGGCTGAATTCAGTGAGTTATGAATGCTTTGGGAAATATAAACAATCCTCCAACAAGAATTGCTTCCATAATTTGATTTAACAAATAGAATGGATTTTAAATACATTTTAATAAAATCTATATGATAACACAGCCACACTTCTCTCTTATTAAAAGATTATTATGAAAGTGCTGTTCTTCCACTATGTATTTTAAAGCAGTGAGTAGTTAGCATAAAATAAAAATTCTTTACATGCCTGTCAGAATAAAGAAGAGTTCATGTGGCCCATAGCAGAGCTCAGACCACAGACCAGGAGTGAAACCTGTAGAACATACCAATAATTGTTTTCAGAGGCTGGGTCTGAAAATTTGCTTCTTTTCCCAGAAGTAATAACATTTCTCATCGCTCATTACCTCAGTTTTTGAGTTACCCATCTATTACCACTATTGAGCTTTTGATCATTGGAACAAGTTGATTTTTGCTGGGTTTAGATGGGGGTTGATGAATGAGTATTTTTCCTCCGTGGTTTTATTCTGTACTCCAGAACCAAAGCTTTCATAAAATGAATAAAAAATATTGACTCTAGCTTCAGAGATGCTCTTCTACACAATGGCAGGCTTGATGCAGAATCTAGCCCATTTAGTTGGAGGAAATGGGGCATAATGCACCCAAACTATAACTCCCGCATAGCACATAACCTGTCAAGGGGACACAGAAAAATACTGAAATAAAACAAAATCAAACATTTGGATTTGGTAATGTTGAACATTTAATTTTAGTTGATAACCAAACATCCTGACATTTTTGAACCAGAAGTTTTCTAAACTCTCTGTTCTGTGACAAAGTTGGACATTTCATTCTGTTCAGGATGAAAACAGATTTAATAGATTATATGTGGCACAAACAAAGAACAGGATTTGTAGGAGGGGGCATTCACATTTTTTCATTGCTTGCTCTCTAAGCCTCTTTTGGGTGGATGCCTACACCAAGTTTTAAAGTCCTCATCTCTGCACCTCAGCCTCATAGAGAATTGCAGACAAAGGCATAGCAATGCAGTCAGGTGACCAGGATGGCTGTGACACATGGGGGCAATGGTGACGTAAGTTATTTTCTGCACCTACCCCAAGTCCACGCCAAGGGTAGGTGCCCCGGGCACTGTGCCCTAGTAACACTACTGATTGCAGGCCCTAAGAGGGGGATGTCAAAAAAAATTTAAGCATATTATCATCACTGCTGGATTTATATTTATTATATTTACTTCCATCCTTTGTTGAATATTATAGTGTTAGGCCCCTTTATGTCTTTCATTTGTGAGAAGCAAGGATTTCTTAGGGTGATATCTTTTATTGAATCAACTGTATAGCTGGGATGGTGTTAGACAATTCTTGAATGCAAGGTGTTGTTCAAAAGCTTGTCTAATTCTATCCCAACAAAACAGTTGGTCCAATAAAAGATACCACCCTAAGAAATCCTTATCACCCTAACCATTTGAAAGATTAAGAGTCTGTATTTTTATTATACTCTACTTGTATTTGTTTTGTAATGAACCTGTGGTGCAGGCAGCATCCCCTCTAAGCTGTGCGGCATGCGTAGCCTCACAGGCATGCTCATGCTACACTGCCAGGCACACCTGCACAACCGTGCATGCCACACATCTTAGAGGGAATGGTGGGTGCAGCATATTGAACACTTTGGTGAGTGCTGGTGTGGGAATCCTCTAAACACTGAGAAATATTACTAATAATGATTGCTGCGTGAAAGCGTTGTTGATTGTAGCCATGTTGGCCTAAGGAAGTAGGCACACAAGGTTCTTTTATTTGACCAACTAAATAGGTGGAAAAAATGTTCTTTGCAAGCACAAACACCCTTCTTCAGGCATAGGGAGAGTCTGTTGGTATTTGTGTGCTCTCCTGGGTAGAATAGAAGTCAATATACAAAATGCAGGTCTGTGAAAATGCAAATGTGTGGCAGTGAGGATCAGAGGGAATGGGACACAAGAGGTGAGAGACAGGTAGGTGGGAAGGGAGGGAAGAATGTTGACCTGGTGATAGAATGTAGCTGGTAAAATGCAGACAGGTTACCTGCAATATCAGATGGCAGGCAGGTTATAATGTGCCATAAATCCAATGTCTATAGTTAGTCCATGATTTTTTGTATCCAGTAGATTTATAAAGTGAAGTTAGTGGACTTGTCTACAAAAGGTGTCTTGTAGATTCCCTTTGAGGATTAGAACTGAGAGAGTTGTTCTCTTGTGGAAAGTGAGCACCCACAGGTACTTGGATATTTTTGCCTTTGATAGATTTTCAATGTGTATTCATTCTGGTACACAGTT